>NC_064643.1:668636201-669886201 GCF_023864345.2 Schistocerca serialis cubense
TAGCAAGTCCGTAACCACCACTTGTGCACTCACAAAGTTTTTAGAATTGTCTTTAGAACCAGCAGTGCTGTTATCCAGTCCCTTGCTGAATTATTAACACACGTGCAAACACTGACAGTCTCTACTTCTCACATATTGTCCATATAGCCTGACCATCAGAAACGTGTGCAGTGAAATGGAACTTACAAGTTAATAATACGATGAACTGGTATCAATTACAATTTTATAACATGAGAATACAATTACAAAGGTACAAAATACACCATTTAAGAACATAACAATACAGATAACATTTGTAGTACAGGCTGATCAGAATTACTTTCGAAACATCAACTTCACACATGAGCATTAAAACAGAACAGAATAAATAAAGTCTAAACATTTTTTACAAAGAAAATAACATATTATCAGAAAAATTCTACAACATAACTCTTATTAGCTAAACACATTAAGACAGGAAAAACACTAATTCACATAGTGTAATAACACAAAAATACAGGACAGGGTTTGTTTTCAGTGTGACATTTAATACTGCAGTCTACCCCAAAACTTCATTCCATAGATCTTTCCTCTTATTTCAACATTTGTTTCCACCAAAAAAAATTCTATCCAAGCACACATTCTGTATTTATATGTTCACACATTTCTCACCTCATTATTTATTTTCCTTTATCTTACCTCATCATTTATTTCCAAGAAAATCCTACCTAAACCTGTTGTCCCTAAACCCTACATTTTTGGTTCATATCCTCTTTCAAAATCCTTTTTGGCCAAACCATTTTCTTATAGCTTCTCAATGCATTTCTTCCAATTCATCACAACTTGTTCTCTTATATGGCCTACCCCTTCTTAAGCTAACTTAAATCTACTGAGCTCAGATGCTAAACTAAGGGACGAAGCAATGCAGCAGCACAAAACAATTAACACAAACAGCAATGACAAAAAATGAAAATTGGCAAAGTAAGCAACAATATTACAACTAATATAAGGCAATGAGCAGCAAACAAGAAAAATAAATCAGTAATAAACTGGCTTAGCAGAGTAACACAAAGTCAAATTCAATAACACTATGCCTGGCAAACAGCAGCAGCAAATCAAATAACTTATATTTAACGTGACATAGCTCAAGCAGAAAAAATATTACATTAAAGACAACAATGCAGACAAGGGAAATGTAAATTCACATCTTAATGTCTATGTAATTAAAGTGGTGCACCACAAGAAGTTATTCTACCAACAAAATTATCAAGTAGTTGATTACTCGATCTTTAGGCATAAAATTTTTATATTAGTACATCTATTAAATTTTATTTTAACCGATGCTGCAGTGCAGCTAGAAACTAGATATTAAACAAAATGAGTAAATAAATACATAAAGCAAGCCATATGGCATTTCTCTCATCCAGCAAGACAATAGCCGTGAAATGTTTCTCATCGTTTCATTAGGCATTTTAGTAAATATGATAAATTAAGAGCTCCACAGTATAATCATACGTTTTCAAGATTGAGCGTGTCGTATTTGCGATGCTTTCTACAAAGGAATGTCAATAGCGAGGATAATGGCCTCAATATTTTTTTACCTGTGCCTCTGAAAAGGCACGCACTAATGGCTTTTTTTCCGGGCATCTGTCGCGCAGCTGGGTGCCCACGACGCATTACGTGAAGGTGGTCACTTAACTTTCTTACCGAAATATTTACGACAGCAGATTCCGCTACAGTGACAGTCTCATATAAAAATATTTCACAGGTCAAACATTTGCATTACAAATCTGTAGAAACAATATGCTATTGATATAACAGTGTCCAAAAAATATTCATCGGCATTGTAATACATTCACACATTTGTATACATTTCATAACTCTGAAAGTACGATTCTTGGTTTCCAACAACCTTATTCACAAACCAGAGTCCCTAACCACTACTCATTATTCGTTACCTTATTCATCGACACTTCTTCAGAATTTCATTATAACAGATACGTAGCATAATCAAATAACTCATATTGCATCAGCTTATTGATTATAAACATACCGCAACAGCATAATACATATAGTCCTCGTAATAATAACATCATAACACCTCAGTCAACTATCAAAATCGTCGTAGCTTCCTCTAATAATTAAAAAAAAAATTCTCTGCTCATGTCAAAAGTGTCATCTGCCTCAAATGTACTTTAAAAATCGTGATCCCATACCAAATACATCATTCAAAGCTCACATAGTATCACAACAGTCCCAAAAAAATATGAACATTTCACGAAGTACAGACAAAATACAATTGCATAAGTGTGAAGTTATCCAACTGTGTAATTACGTAAACATCTGTCGCTGATGTAGTAAAAAAAAAGTTTGTCTCTCAGTTAAATGATCTGATAGCTGTGTAATTTATGTGTTACAGAAATATGGTACCGATGTGTAAAGCTGTATAAGATAATACCATATTAGCTAGGGCTCCTTGTGCTTGCCAAACACATGGTGCACAAAGTAAACGTGTACCCCCCCTGAGGATTAATGTAATTATACCCTCAGGTGTTACAGATTACAGCAATGGAATGAAATGTATCACGGAAAACCTTTGTATCATTGCACTTCAAATATCTTTAAAAATAAATGATTTAAGTGCAAAATTAATCACTCAAATACATGTCCTGTAGCGCTAGATGTGCGTCTTGCTGTAAGATAATCTCTGTGGAAGTGTCATAGTTGTTGTCCTCCGAAAGCTAAGTTCTGCAGAAGCCAATGTACTTACCTCATGATAAACAAAAGTGAAATGCTTTGCGTATAGATATCTTAGTTATTACGCTTATTGCCATGATGAAGAAAGTACTGTGCTGTAACGTATTGTTGTGCCATGGAAAAGGCTGTCTCACTGTAGCTATACCACAAAAGTTACTACTAAAACATGTTTTACTTTCCAGAATAATCAGAAAAACTGGGCAGATATAAAACAGAAACACCGCAAAAGCAACATTGTAAATTGTCACTCATTAGTAGCATCGTGATAAAATCGTGTATCTGTCACATAAACTAACCACTGCGTCATCTGGTATCTCACAGAAAGTACTTTAAATCCAGAATATATTTTCAAGTAAACCAAAATGTTGCATTAAAATCTCATAAGCAGTACTGGTAAATGTTCTAAGTATGTGAGCCTTATAGTCGTAACGTAATTGTGCAACTGACAAGCAAGAAGGTACGCACACAATAACACTGTGTCGTCTGTTCACAATAACAATGCATTCGTCATTTCTGTTTCATTAATTTCTCTTGGTTCTTGACTGCATATTTAACTTCAAACATTGTTGCATGTTAACAGATTGTAAGTCTGACAAAGCATACTAGCAATGTAAAGTGAAACATTATATGGCAAAGACAAAGTTAAAAAGCAGATTATCTTTCAATAAACGGTTTTACATGTGAAATGTGGTGTAAGCCTTTACTCTTCCTAGTATGCAGAGCTCCAGGTTCAACGGAATCATCGTGTGGTATATGTCGGTAAGGAATACTTGAATTTTTCTCAAGGTTAGCATCTATGTTATTTTTCTCTGAGCCAGCTGGCGCACGTGGCTGCCTGCGGTGCAATTCATTGTCTGTCTCTTTGTTGACGCGCGCCGTTATTGGGATTAGGAGACCTAACTTCTACAAATTCACCTTGACGAGAAGGCCCTGCCCTGTTTGAAGCTCGCCAGTTGTGATGGAATTCAGGTCTGTCGTTTTGTCGGTAGTTTACATAGTTTCTTGTTTGTCGGTGATGTGGTGGACAATTTCACCCTGAATCGTAACTGCGCGCTGAACTATTGCGTCTGAAATTATTCTGTCTCCCTTGATAATGATAGTTCTGGTTACAGTATTGTCTGTTTCTATGATTGTCTCTGTCATATTCATTACTACGGAAATGTGAACTTTCTCTGTAACTATTACTCTGCCAGTGGTTGTCATACGGGTGGTTTCTGTTTTGGTCACGATTTACGTTGTAAGAATAGCCTTGTCGTGTCCAGTTATTATTTTGTGGTTGCTCCGGATTTCTATGTCCCTCTTCCCGTACTGGAGCGCGAGTGTCCTCTGAAATATGGAATTCTTGTATTACTTGTCCCAACTGATTTTGTACTTCCCGGAATTCTCTTTTGTAGTGTGTATTGATTTGATTTTGATTTTGTTTGAATTTTCTAATTTGATCATACTATTGAGTGTTCGTGAAGGCTACAGGTCTTGTGTCATTCAGATCATCATGTACCTTTGTAGATAAGTTAGTGAACTGATCTGAAAGTTCGGCTACTTTATCCGTTAGTGAAATTATTTCCTCTGTGTGTTTTTCTGAACCAGGTTTCAGAGTATCCATTTGTGTTGAAATCGTATCAACTGTGTCTTTTAAGTTTTCCTGAGTTTTTGCAAGCTGCATAACCGAATCGGTAGATGCTACTGAGTCAATTTTAGCTTGCAAGGTCTCATAACTTTCATGAACAATAGTCTGCAGTTGTTTTATGGCTGCTTCGTGATTCTGTAATGCATTTTCATACCGCAAAAAAATAGGTTGAAAATGCTCACAAATTTGTGTTTTTACGTCATTACAGACTTTTTGACATTTCGATTCGATTTTATGTAACTCAGTAGTTAAATCTTCACGTGTTTGTTCAAGCGTGGTGTGAAGAATTTGTTCCATTGCGTCTAACTTTTGAAGATTTTGTCCCATTTGTTTCTGATTTTGCTCAAGCGTTGTGTCTAACTTTTGAAGATTTTGTTCCATTGTGTCTAACGTTTGTAGCCTTTGTCCCATTTGTTGCATTAACTGTAATAACAATGCACTGGTGTCGGAAATATGTTCTTCAGTGCTTTTCGGCAGTGAATTTGCACCGGCAACATTCACATTTTGACAAGCGGAAAATGTGTCTTGACTCATATGAGAAAACGATGAGAACCCAAAACCTGAGTCTACAGTATTTGCCACACTGTGTCCTGTCATTTCGGAATCCTGAGGCTAGCTGTTGCCGACCGACCGATGGATAATGCTTCCCTGTTCACTAATTGTTTCACTGTCTACACCATTATTTGCCGCCCGCTCCATTTCCCTATGCACAGTTACCAAATTACTACATTGAATGTCTGTTAATTCATTACACAGTGCTGCTGATAAGCTACGCTCGTCGACACTATTATTTCTCAGTTTACTTTGGAGCCTAGTGTTACGTTTTTCACACGCCATTATTGTCACAATATTTCACACGATAACACAGAAAAGCACAATTTGAAGAGCAAAAATAAGAGAACACATTAACATAGCACTGAAAAAAATATTTAGTTAGTTGCAAGCGCAGCTGCGAAATACTTGGTGCAAATTTACATGCGTGCCACACCTGTTTTAATGTACAACAATGAAAGACTGCAACTACAAAGGAGATTCTCTCTACAATTACGCGCTAGCAATAAACAAAATCTACACTAGTTACACAAACTACAAGAAAAAATCAGAAGATTCCAGTGACGTATCCTCGTCTAAGGGTCGGCATATGAAACGTCCCCTTTGAACAATTATACACGACTCTGCTTAAACTGACACACAATATTTTTTTAGCGCAACGCAATCTGACTTCCAATAATCCCTACAAAAGAATGGCCCTGACTAACATTAACGTATACCTTTCACAAATCACTTATCTCACAAAAATCTTCGATACTCGAACTTCTGCAATACAGCGAGCGCCACTACTGCCAGCTAAATAAAAGATTCAAACTACGGAAGGTACTAACTACTGATAGTTAGCAAATGAAAGATTTTAATAGAGAACAAACAATGTATTTACCTTAATAGTCATAATACATATAGCAGTTCATGACATCCAGTCTTACAAATTTCAAAACTCCGCCATCTCTCTCCCCACATCCACCACTGCTGGCGGCTCACCTCCAACTGCGCAACGCTACGCGCTGTTCACATCCAGCTGCCCAACACTACAATGGCAGACAACAATGCAAACTAGCCACAGACTGCACACAGCACAGCCAGTGATTTTCATACAGAGCGCTACGTGGCGTTACCAATATAAAAACCTAAACAGCGTACTTACAATGTACTTCCGAAAATTTTCGGTGAGAAATTATTATGAAAAATCTTGTGAAGAACGGTTTTCTACTATTACGAAAGACCGTCTTCTATCTTAGATTGAATGTGAAATGTTTCCATTTCTGGTAACAGGAAAATTCGCTCTTTCGATATGCGTTGCCAGTTTCATACATGATGTGACAAGTGCAACTTGTCAGATTACTCTTCTCATGCTAAGTATATCTACCAGTAGCTTTCATTTCTTTGAGTTGTGATACGGAGGCATTACACCCTTTCAGTTTTAAGAGGCGTAGAAAGGCGTTGGGTGCTTGTTTTCTCGAAAAAAACTGCGGCATGGTGGTAACCTTGAATACTATTTTGCACACGTTGATGATGATGTGCTTGTATGAACTGCCGTTAGAGGATCCTCTATGTAGTGTTATGATATATCAGATGCTACACTGAAATGTCGTATGCTTTCAGCTAAATCTTCAGCAAAATGCAGAATGCATTCTTTCTGGTCAGGCATACGGGCTACGTTGTTCTACCTTAGTTCACAGTGTTTGGACATACGGATTGTATCTGACTGTGAAACAATAAATAGCAGTAACGGATGAATGACTGAGCTCTCTTCCGTGTTTCGATACAGTAGTGCTGCCCCTGACCCATTACCTTACACGCCGTTAATCTGAACATTTCTCGAGTAACTCACTGCTCCTATACGCCTGAGTCACTCAGGACCGACCATTCTAAAATGTTCACAAATGTGGAGTACACAAGCGTGATCACAATTGCAAATCACTATCACAGATATGAGTACCTCAGCAGACTGGCTAGTGTCGAAACTATCACTATATTTTCTAACATTATTAATTTTAAGTATTGGTTGCTCTCTTTAGTCCTTGCATTTGACTCTGGTCTCATATATCACAGAAGGTTGTTTTAAATGACTAAAGCGATTGCAAAGATCTGTCGTAGCTATATTATTCGACAGACTGTCACAGGGGTTTGCACACACACAAACATATTTCAAAGAATCCAAATACACTCCTGGAAATTGAAATAAGAACACCATGAATTCATTGTCCCAGGAAGGGGAAACTTTATTGACACATTCCTGGGGTCAGATACATCACATGATCACACTGACAGAACCACAGGCACATAGACACAGGCAACAGAGCATGCACAATGTCGGCACTAGTACAGTGTATATCCACCTTTCGCAGCAATGCAGGCTGCTACTCTCCCATGGAGACGATCGTAGAGATGCTGGATGTAGTCCCGTGGAACGGCTTGCCATGCCATTTCCACCTGGCGCCTCAGTTGGACCAGCGTTCGTGCTGGACGTGCAGACCGCGTGAGCCGACGCTTCATCCAGTCCCAAACATGCTCAATGGGGGACAGATCCGGAGATCTTGCTGGCCAGGGTAGTTGACTTACACCTTCTAGAGCACGTTGGGTGGCACGGGATACATGCGGACGTGCATTGTCCTGTTGGAACAGCAAGTTCCCTTGCCGGTCTAGGAATGGTAGAACGATGGGCTCGATGACGGTTTGGATGTACCGTGCACTATTCAGTGTCCCCTCGACGATCACCAGTGGTGTACGGCCAGTGTAGGAGATCGCTCCCCACACCATAATGCCGGGTGTTGGCCCTGTGTGCCTCGGTCGTATGCAGTCCTGATTGTGGCGCTCACCTGCACGGCGCCAAACACGCATACGACCATCATTTGCACCAAGGCAGAAGCGACTCTCATCGCTGAAGACGACACGTCTCCATTTGTCCCTCCATTCACGCCTGTCGCGACACCACTGGAGGCGGGCTGCACGATGTTGGGGCGTGAGCGGAAGACGGCCTAACGGTGTGCGGGACCGTAGCCCAGCTTCATGGAGACGGTTGCGAATGGTCCTCGCCGATACCCCAGGAGCAACAGTGTCCCTAATTTGCTGGGAAGTGGCGGTGCGGTCCCCTACGGCACTGCGTAGGATCCTACGGTCTTGGCGTGCATCCGTGCGTCGCTGCGCTCCGGTCCCATGTCGACGGGCACGTGCAGCTTCCGCCGACCACTGGCGACAACATCGATGTACTGTGGAGACCTCACGCCCCACGTGTTGAGCAATTCGACGGTACGTCCACCCGGCCTCCCGCATGCCCACTATACGCCCTCGCTCAAAGTCCGTCAACTGCACATACGGTTCACGTCCACGCTGTCGCGGCATGCTACCAGTGTTAAAGACTGCGATGGAGCTCCGTATGCCACGGCAAACTGGCTGACACTGACGGCGGCGGTGCACAAATGCTGCGCAGCTAGCGCCATTCGACGACCAACACCGCGGTTCCTGGTGTGTCCGCTGTGCCGTGCGTGTGATCATTGCTTGTACAGCCCTCTCGCAGTGTCAGGAGCAAGTATGGTGGGTCTGACACACCGGTGTCAATGTGTTCTTTTTTCATTTACAGGAGTGTATGTCCCACTACTGATTCAACAGATATAAAGTTGGCAATCAAGCTCTTCTCGCGTCCGGCGCAGCATGTGACTATCAATCCGTTGAAGCTAGCTCGCAGATCTGGTAAGTCTGTTGGCAGTGGAGGCGTAAACACTGAAGTTTTGAAGTAACACTACAGAAAAAGACATACGAAGTTAGGTCCAGGGAAGATGACACGGAGAACATGACACGAATTGCTGATCATCAAACCAGCTACGACCTTATCATCGGTTTATGAGTTGCCTGTTTAAGAATCTACAAACACCGTGATGGAAGTGGGGTGGAGCACGATCCTCTTGGCCAAAGACGTCCATTGTGTCGATCTTCAGTTGTGGCTTGAGTCGACTTTCAGTCATGTTCAGATACATGTGACCTGTAACATTATTTTAGCAGAAGAAAAAGGGACTGTCAACTTTAAACCGTGAGACTGCAGGCAACACAATAACGTTTGGCTTAACTCGAATTATTTATCACCAGAATCACACATTGCGCCTGTTCACAATACCTGCCATAAAAAATTTTGTCTCATCACTGGAGATGTGTTTCTCACAAAACCCATCCATTTCCATTAACTGTTGCAACAGTGCCGAGAATTCAATGTGTCTGTCATCGGGTGTCGGAGCTTGTAACGTCCCGCCGGTTAGTGAGTAGCTAAAAATGGTTTAAATACCTGTGAATATCTTGCCTTCAGTGTCCTTCGACGACTGTATATGTGAGCTAAAATATGCTTGTTCAGTAAATACAGTATACCATAATGGATTACATTACAATGGTATAGGCCGCAACTGAAGTAAAGTAAGTACGTAGATTTATTCACTTCAAAACCTGTATCTTATGAGCTCATGATCAATCTTCGGTATAATAAGCCTCGTTGTTGATACTACAGCTAACCGATGGTAGCACATACTACACTGGCGATAATAAATAGTCGAAATGCAGTAATTTGATAGAAATGCGTGTGTGTGGTCCATTGGATTGTTCAACACTAATACTCAGCAAAGTACGAATATAAAGTCAGGTATCATTCTGCCTTTTGCGACATTAAATCATACTGTTTAACAATCAGAAATAATGCGTCACTGCACTGTTCTAATATACTGTTTTAGAGAATGTCCAACTCACGAGTTGCTCTATTGTAGATCCAAACCGAGTCATGCACCTAGAACTTACCTCAACTGTACGCACAGATCAGTCCACTTGTGGGTCCAACACTCACCTGCCCTAACAATACTCGACGCCGACTATTTATACTCTACCCACAATGTACCACTCGTTATAATAATGCAAAACATAATTTATAATATGAAATAGTTTAACGACATTATCAAACAATGTATAATATTCCCCACTTTGCAAGAAGAATTTCAAGACACTTTCTAAACACATAAATATCACATGAATATTGAAATTGCAGAATTAGGCATTCTAACAATACCAAAAGATCAATTATCTGTATTTTGTTAACTAGGCTCGCGATTTAATTCCTACTATTTACAGATGATGAAAACGAAACTTACTAATCTTTTATCTAAACATTTTCCATGTATTAATTTCCTGAATCTCATTTTGGTTGCTTGTTCTACAACCGTTATCCTGTTATCGAAAAGTAATTCAATTTAATTGTAGCTGGAGATATAAGAGTTTGATATAGTAATACATAATGCAGGGGTGGTAACCATAAGCCTGGAACGTTACAAGCTTGTGGCAATTGCAAACGCTAAAGCTTCAGCTTCAGTCATGGAAACCATGTGGTTCCCTCTTCAGTCATTCCTTCAGGATCGTTCGGTATGTTAGCTCTCACCTTGTCCTGTTCTTCGACTTGTGTGGGCTACACGGGAAACTCACGCGGACGCTGTCAAACGTCTTTTCGCTCAGTGCCCCCCCCCCCCCCCTTCCCACGGCCCGATTGATTTCTCCTTGCAGAGGCACCATGAAGCTTCAAACTGCGCGCACACTGTGGACACCGTCGTTTAATGGCGTTTGTGGTTGTCAGATCTTTGTTTAAATTCGTTTTGAAGTGGTGTTACACTGTCACAGTACACTTAACGATATTTCGGTGCCTGACGTCACCTTTCCCTACTGCTCTCTGCTATGCTCCCGTCGCCGAAGTCTGAAGTACAACTGCCACAATAGAAAAATTTAGAGGTTTTCTATATGAGTGTTGCGTTTGGGAGAATATGTCACTTAAAGCAGCTGTAATGAGTGTCTGAATTCGCTTCTGTCTTCTATGATAACTTCCTGCTTTTTTTAAAATTACATGGGAAATCAATTTTTAAGGTACGTCTTGGGCGTTGAACATAGCTCATAAAGTGTGCGAGAATCGTGGCAAGTGATATATATATATATATATATATATATATATATATATATATATATATATATTCCTGGAAATTGAAATAAGAACACCGTCAATTCATTGTCCCAGGAAGGGGAAACTTTATTGACACATTCCTGGGGTCAGATACATCACATGATCACACTGACAGAACCACAGGCACATAGACACAGGCAACAGAGCATGCACAATGTCGGCACTAGTACAGTGTATATCCACCTTTCGCAGCAATGCAGGCTGCTATTCTCCCATGGAGACGATCGTAGAGATGCTGGATGTAGTCCTGTGGAACGGCTTGCCATGCCATTTCCACCTGGCGCCTCAGTTGGACCAGCGTTCATGCTGGACGTGCAGACCGCGTGAGACGACGCTTCATCCAGTCCCAAACCTGCTCAATGGGGGACAGATCCGGAGATCTTGCTGGCCAGGGTAGTTGACTTACACCTTCTAGAGCACGTTGGGTGGCACGGGATACAGGCGGACGTGCATTGTCCTGTTGGAACAGCAAGTTCCCTTGCCGGTCTAGAAATGGTAGAACGATGGGTTAGGTGACGGTTTGGATGTACCGTGCACTATTCAGTGTCCCCTCGACGATCACCAGTGGTGTACGGCCTGTGTAGGAGATCGCTCCCCACACCATGATGCCGGGTGTTGGCACTGTGTGCCTCAGTCGTAAGCAGTCCTGATTGTGGCGCTCACCTGCACGGCGCCAAACACGCATACGACCATCATTGGCACCAAGGCAGAAGCGACTCTCATCGCTGAAGACGACACGTCTCCATTCGTCCCTCCATTCACGCCTGTCGCGACACCACTGGAGGCGGGCTGCACGATGTTGGGGCGTGAGCGGAAGACGGCCTAACGGTGTGCGGGACCGTAGCCCAGCTTCATGGAGACGGTTGCGAATGGTCCTCGCCGATACCCCAGGAGCAACAGTGTCCCTAATTTGCTGGGAAGTGGCGGTGCGGTCCCCTACGGCACTGCGTAGGATCCTACGGACTTGGCGTGCATCCGTGCGTCGCTATGGTCCGGTCCCAGGTCGACGGACACGTGCACCTTTCGCCGACCACTGGCGACAACATCGATGTACTGTGGAGACCTCACGCCCCACGTGTTGAGCAATTCGGCGGTACGTCCACCCGGCCTCCCGCATGCCCACTATACGCCCTCGCTCAAAGTCCGTCAACTGCACATATGGTTCACGTCCACGCTGTCCCGGCATGCTACCAGTGTTAAAGACTGCGATGGAGCTCCGTATGCCACGGCAAACTGGCTGACACTGACGGCGGCGGTGCACAAATGCTGCGCAGCTAGCGCCATTCGGCGGCCAACACCGCGGTTCCTGGTGTGTCCGCTGTGCCGTGCGTGTGATCATTGCTTGTACAGCCCTCTCGCAGTGTCCGGAGCAAGTATGGTGGGTCTGACACACCGGTGTCAATGTGTTCTTTTTTCCATTTCCAGGAGTATATATATATATATATATATATATATATATATATATATATATATATATATATATATATATATATATATATAAGCAAGTCACTGGATGATAGACATAAATTTAGACCACGGGCACAGTCGAGTTTTAGTTAACCCCCTCTGGACATAAGGTAGAATTTATTTTACAACATGATCGACTCTATGTTCTACCAACATTTGCGCTAGTCGATTCAATTATAGAAGTCTCATTTATCCATCTAGACTACTGAGGAAAACTAAGCAATGTCACGTTATTAGTTGTTACTCATTTGTGTTCAGCAAGATTATCTCACTTAGTTGGACATTATCCACTTCAGGTCTTAATTTTTGGATAGAGGCTAGAAACACTCTTGCGTGAACAAAAACATCCATTGTGAAATTTTTATGGTTTATTTCTGAACTTATGAATCGTTCTCTTGAGAACTTCGTGGACTCAATAATATGGAGGTTTAGTGATATCGCAATCGTATTAAGTGATATAATTACTAAAGCAGTACGTAGTTTTCTGGCTTTAGGGGAGGCAGCCTTCACGATGCGCTTGATAATGAAAACAAAACTGAAGATAAAATCGAGACACTTTCACAGGATTCATCGAGCTGGACCAAGCACTCAACAGTGTGAAACGGTGCAAGATGTTCGAAATCTTGAAAAAAATAGGAGTGATTATATGGAAAGACGGGTAATATACAAAACGTGCCACAACTAAGAGTAAGCAATAGGCCTGGAAGACGAAAAACGAAAGGCTTGGATTAAAAAGGGGGAAGGACAGACTTTCACCCCTACTGTTCAGGCTACATATGGAAGAACCACTGACGCAAATAAAATACAGGTTCAAGAGGGGGATTAAAATTTAGGATGAAAGGGCATTAGTGATAAGATAAGTTGACGACATGACGTGATGGTGAAGAAGATATGCAGGACCTGGTGAACGGAATGAACAATCTAATGAGAACAAAATTTGCATTGACAGTAACGCGTAAGAAGATGAAGGTAAAGGGAAGTAGCATAAATGATAAAAACGTTAAATTTAATATGAAAACTGATGACTACGAGGTAGGCGAAGTTAAGGAATTCCGCTCACTTGGAAGCAAAATAACCCATGACGGACAGACCAAGGTTTTAAAAAGCAGACTAGCACAAGACGAAAGGGCTAAGAGAAGCTTACTGGTATCGAATATAGTCCTTAGTCTGATGAAGAAATTTAAGAGAATGAACATTTGGAACCTACAGTTGTATGGCAGTGAATATACGACAGCGAGGAAACCGAAAAAGTAAAGAATAGAAGCATTTGTGATGTCATGCTACAGAATAGTTTTGAAAATGAGGTGGGCTGACAAGATAAGGATTGAGTAGCTCCTCCGCAGAATTTGTGAAGAACAGAACATACGGAAAACAGTGAAAAGAAGAAGAACGGACAGATAATAACTTCCACGTTTCCTGAGGGAGCTCTAGAGGGTAAATACTGTAGAGGAAGGCAGACACTGGAATATATCCAACAAATAATTGAGGCCATAGACTGGAAATGTTACTTAGAGATGAAGAGATTGGTGCTGGGGAGGAATTTGTGGCTGACAGAATCAAACTAGTCAGAAGAATGAAAAAAGGCTGTATTGCGGATTCACATAAATTTCTCATATCATCATAATTACTTAGAAAAAGTCGAACAGGTGTGCGTAGGACTCGCGCTCTGAGAGTTCTTTACAAATTTAATGACGTACTCGTATACTGACGGTTCATCCATCCTGAGAATCGAGAATCTCGCAGATTTTTCTCTTTAAAGATACTGGTAAAGGCAAGATATCGATCCCTGGAATTTCAAGATTTCGACAATGTGTTAATTTTGAGTGTGGATAAGGAAAACTAAGAAAAAATAATCTTTTGGCCGTATGACATAATTACAGTTTAAGAATATGTGGATTCGTCCCTCTACTTGTACTGCTGAAACCTTGCTTCTTCTCAAAATTTCACTATTCAAGGACAGCGGGAAGTACTCCCAGATTTTGATGAGTGAGTTGGGTATCAAAATATGTGTGACAGGTTGCCGTACCTTTTGACTGCAATAGGTTATAGGTTTTTGTTTTTTACACCTCAAGGGACCCTACACTTCAGTATGTGATACAAACTTCTACATGATACGTGTACTAGTGCCTCAGAAAAAAAGATTTTTAAACGTCGGAAAAACAGACCAATGCACAACCAAGTGACCATATAAGGGTTACATTTGTTTCGGAACACTAGAAATGTAATTTGTTGGTGACATCATTTGATTCGTATATGTCACGCAGAATTGAAATCTTAATGCATGATACATCTTGAAATATACAGATTCTGTTAAAGCAGGAATTAAGATTTGAGATGCCCATTATACTTAACATCAATGTTTCATAGGTATGGTACCGTTTAACAGTGGAAAAGAGGGTGTCAAGGACGAATCCAATGTTGGATACATTAGCGACACCTTTTTTAATAATTTGACCATACCCAAAAAAAATTCATGTTAACCGACTCACGCTGCGAAAGAATACGCCATTATGTCCCTTACACTGTCCACAGTGTTATAGCTATTACAAAGCAGTTATCAAATCATTACTTCCACTGCTCCTCTCAAAGCATTACTGAAACTACTGCTGCATCCACACTCTAGGAGATTCCTTGCAGCAGCTGCAGCAGTTCATCTTCTTACCTGGTCCCCTACTCCACTAGCGGCTCTGCGTGCACCTGGGTGTGCGTCAGCCCGTCCTTCCAAAACACAGGCAGGCGGAGCGGAAAGTCTGCCGCCAGCGCTGGGAAACAAACAAAACGAATGGCCCTCGAACAGAATGCGAGCAGGCCAGAATCAGCATATTCAGGAGAAAGAAGGCCGCACTCCCCGGGGGCGGTATATCACGCCCGGCCCGCCCCTCCTCCGTCCCGCCGCCCCCGCCGCCGCCGCCGCCGCCACAGCCTCCACCGCCACACACCGCCTCCGGGCGTCACCTGAGAGAAGGCGAGCATTTATCGTGGCCTCGGGCCGCGGTCTGATAAATTTTACCGGTAATAAAACGCAACGCTAACTGCCGCCTCCTGCATAAATCTAAGGGAGGCGTGTCGGGTTTCGCTCCTTTCCCCGTGTTCATTACCGCACCGTTGTCTAACTGATGCTTTAATTTTTCTCGTGTTGCATTTTAAGAGCCCTTGAGGTAGTAGTTACCTGTCTCGTTCGCCAGCCTAATTATCTCTAAACGCTTTGTTAACCATCTGAAACATTTCGAACGTGAATTGTGCAATAACGATAATTATACCACAATGAGAATTATTCCTGTTTTATCACACGATGTAACACGATTTACAAGCTTACCACCTGTGTTCTAAAGTGAAAGGATAATAAGGTCCACACATGTGTCGTGTATGTCATTAATGCGTGCCTTTTGACAGGCTAGACCTAACCGCTCTGTTAAAACTTTTACAATAAGAACAAACACACGTTTTTTTTTTTCAATTAGAGACTGCTTTTTAGCTACTAAAATCAAACCTTATACATAGTTACTGTGCAGAAATCTCCAAATTTTCTCCAAAATAATCATCAAAATCCTCTAGAAAATTTTCTGAAAATGAATGAAAATTTTTGAATACAGCGTTATTTATATTCCTTTACATCTACATCTACATCGATACCTCGTAATCCACCACACGGCGCGTGGCAGAGGGTACCCCGTACCGCCCTTCCGATCTACTAGCAAATAGAATGAGGGATTAAAGACTGTCCATATGCCTCCAATGAGTCCTAATTTCTCCCGAAGTTTACCAGCAATGCACATTGGAGTTAGTGGAATTGTTCTGCTTCAAGTGACGGTTCTCTAAATTATCTCAATAGCATTCCTTGAAAAAAATGTCGCCTTCCCTCCAAGGATTCCCACTGGGGTTCCCGAAACGTATTCGAATCACTTGCATGTTGTTCGAACCTATCACTAACAAATTTAACAGCCCGCCTCTGAATTGAGAAGTCGATGTCATGCAGTCCTCCTTTACAGATGAACTACACTTTCTTCGAATTCTCCCAACAAACCGAAGTCGATTATTTGCCTCCCCTACCACAATTCTCACGTACTCGTTCCATTTCCTATCGCTATGGAACGTAACGCCCAGATATTTAAAAGAGGTGACCGTGTCAAGTAGGACACTACTAAATCGTTTGTCTTCCTAAGCATCCACATTAACGTACACTTTTTTACATTTAGAGCCATTCGTCACACGAACTACAAATTTTGTCTGAGTTATCTTGTATCCTCCTACAGTCACTCAACTTTGGCAGCTTACCGTACACCACAGTATCATCAGCAAACAACATTAGACTGCTGCCCACCCTGTCCGCAAAGTCATTTATGTATACAGAGAATAGCAATGGTCGTATCACATTTCCCTGGGGACACTCCTGCAGGTAGCCTTTCTTTGTTAAGCTAAACAACCGGTTTCACCCCATTATAGATGCTTCATCAGGTGATAATCTGTATTGAATGGAAAAAAAATGTTTTGATAAAGTTTTGTTGGTATATAGTGTATGACAGCGAGAAAAAGTAACAGGTTTCTACTCACTGACTTTCGCTTCCTAAGGCTAAACATAATATGGGATGTCCCAACCATCTGTCTGGAAGTGGAGTAATTGTGTAACATCTTAAAACTTTTGTAATAGAATAGCTAAACTAGAAATTTATAAACCGTAAGGTGAACGTGGAAAGCATCAAAACGTATGCTCCAATAATATACGAAGGAAAAGAGTAAAAATCACTGCAAATTAAAAGATTGAGGGCAGAAACAGGTAATGGGCAGCGTTCAGTCAACCTTAATTCCTTTGTTAAAAACGAGGTGCAGTTAGCGCATACAAGATCACCACCAGTTCACGCAGATCACCTACAGAGAAACATGAACCGAAATTTTCTTTTAACCGACTGTGGTCGAGCAGAAACAGGGAGAAAATGGAGCAGCAAGCGATCACTTGTTAACCGGGAAGTGCTAATTAAAAATGCCTTTTGGAAGATTAACAACCAAACTGCGCTAAGACAATGGTGAAGAACCTGTGAAAGATTAAACTGGTCATCCGGTGATACGTTCCTGCACCAGGTTATTGAGAGTCCGTACTGTTTGGTATCCGTTAGAGTGGACTGTTGTCACGGTCACACGGTAGCAGAGGTCACAGAGAGGTATTAATGCGAACTTAATGCGTGCCAAGCGGGAATGGCGTGAAGGGAAACAAGATCCTCGCAAGACGCGAATGGACACGGAGAACATGTACCTGGTAAACGTCTAAAAACTGGGAAACGTCTCACAGGGTTCAACGATGTGAAACATTTTGTAATTAAAAGCGGTGAATCGAAAACACCATAGTGGTTAAATAAATGAATTTGGAAGTACATTTCTATATTTCAAAATATTAATAAATATATTGTTTAATGCTTTTATATCCAGCAGGCTTAAAACAGCACACATCCGGAATGGAAGATACGAGTTCAGGTAAGGAAATTTAGCAAAAATGACACGGGTCTTCAGCACAGTTGTTCAGCGTGTACATGGACGACTGCTTATAAAACGTTTATGGCGTTCACTTCGTTTTCCTCAAATAAAATTTTTAGTTATTCTCTGCTTTGGAACCTTATGTCCCATCTCTCGCAAATGTAAAGCAACTGCCGACTTAGAGTTGTCTCTTTAAATTGCACGTCAAAGTAATGCCCAGATTGTCCAATGTACTTAAACGTCACTAGGAAATGAGTAGATATTTGTTCCCTTGTACTCGTTAAAATTCGAATGTTCGTCATGTCTGTAACGGGCCTCTGTGCTATTTGGAATTAAAATAGCAGGAACAGTACTTTACCCCTTAAGTTCTTCCTCTTCCAGCTCTGTCAGTTTAGCGAAATATGGAATTCTATGAAAGTTTAGTTTCTTGTTGCTGCGGTAGGCTAGTAACAGAGTTGTTGGTGAGTGTTTCCTTGTGACGTGGCAGCATTGGTAGAGCTCCTCTTATTTACAATTTCGCCATTAATGTTGTTAGCACAGTAGTAGAAGCCGACCTCGGGGAAGATCAGTTTGGATTCCGTAGAAATACTGGAACACGTGAGGCAATACTGACCTTACGACTCATCTTAGAAGAAAGATTAAGGAAAGGCAAACCTACGTTTCGAGCATTTGTAGACTTAGAGAAAGCTTTTGACAATGTTGACTGGAATACTCTCTTTCAAATTCTAAAGGTGGCAGGGGTAAAATACAGGGAGCGAAAGGCTATTTACAACTTGTCCAGAAACCAGATGGCAGTTATAAGAGTTGAGGGACATGAAAGGGAAGCAGTGGTTGGGAAGGGAGTAAGACAGGGTTGTAGCCTCTCCCCGATGTTATTCAATCTCTATATTGAGCAAGCAGTAAAGGAAACAAAAGAAAAATTTGGAGTAGGTATTAAAATCCATGGAGAAAATAAAAACTTTGAGGTTCGCCGATGACATTGTAATTCTGTCAGAGACAGCAAAGGACTTGGAAGAGCAGTTGAACGGAATGGATGGTGTCTTGAAGGGAGGATATAAGATGAACATCAACAAAAGCAAAACGAGGATAATGGAATGTAGTCGAGTTAAGTCGGGTGATGCTGAGGGTATTAGATTAGGAAATGAGACACTTAAAGTAGTAAAGGAGTTTTGCTATTTGGGGAGCAAAATATCTGATGATGGACGAAGTAGAGAGGATATAAAATGTAGACTGGCAATGGCAAGGAAAGCGTTTCTGAAGAAGAGAAATTTGTTAACATCGAGTATAGATTTAAGTGTCAGGAATTTATTTCTGAAAGTATTTGTATGGAGTGTAGCCATGTATGGAAGTGAAACATGGATGGGAAATAGTTTGGACAAGAAGAGAACAGAAGCTTTTGAAATGTGGTGCTACAGAAGAATGCTGAAGATTAGATGGGTAGATCACATAACTAATGATGAAGTATTGAATAGGATTGGGGAGAAGAGAAGTTTGTGGCACAACTTGACCAGAAGAAGGGATCGGTTGGTAGGACATGTTCTGAGGCATCAAGGGATCACCAATTTAGTATTGGAGGGCAGCGTGGAGGGTAAAAATCATAGGGGGAGACCAAGAGATGAATACACTAAGCAGATTCAGAAGGATGTAGGTTGCAGTAGGTACTGGGAAATGAAGAAGCTTGCACAGGATGGAGTAGCATGGAGAGCTGCATCAAACCAGTCTCAGGACTGAAGACCACAACAACAACAACAGCACAGTTCATTCTGTAACCATTTGAATAGATAATATTCTGAATGACATGGTACTCCTCTTCAAAGGTTTTCTACGAAAGCGGTATGCTATGGTATCAGTAGATCAGAGACCTAAAAGCGACATTTTAAATTTTTCTGGCTGGTTAGATGTCTGGTGTATAACTGTCTGTAGTGGATGGTTTGCGGAAAACGTCACACTGAAACTGGGAGCTCTTTCAAGTAATGAGTAAATCGAGGTATGGGAGCGTACCCTCCACGCTGTGTTCAACGGTAAATAGGATGTTTTGCTTATACGTCTTTAACTGGGTAACAAAGATGTAGCACTCCATACCAGAACCGTTATACAACATAGAAACTTCATCTTCGTAACGGCGCCTTGCTATAATCCATTCTGTACAAAGATGCAGCTGTCGCGCGTAGCAATATTCGAGGATAGTTGTATAAATATTAGCGGGACAGTATGCCAGGGCTTAGGCCATAGATGGTCTCTGCTACTGTGATCTCCAAAGCCAAAGTAGCGGGAGGTTGCTATAGATGGGCCACCTAAAGAAAAATGAGTAAGAAAATCCTCGAACACTGTAATACATTTTTATTTTGTAGCTTGTACGTTATTGTTGGTACCTATTTACACACTGAAGTCAAAAATATTCACTGTCAATGGAGAAAATGGAAATGCCGTGTGGCAAGGGCCTCCCGGCGGGTAGACCGTTCACCTGGTGCAAGTATTCCCACATGACGCCACTTCGACGACTCAAGTGTTGACAGGGATGAAATGATGATGATTAGGGCAAAAAAACACCCAGCCTCTGAGCGGAGAAAATCTCCGACCCTGCCGGGAATCGGACCCCGGCCATTAGGTATGACATTCAGTCGCGCTGGCCACTCAGCTAGCAGGGGTGAACACTGTCAATGACATACTTGAAAAATGGAAACGTTTCATCGGCCGAATCAAAGGATTAGTTTCCTTCATTGAGCCAGTTTGGAAGTTTTTATTGGCATATGAAATCAAATGTATTCAAACCTAAATCGCTAAAACTAGAAAAATCGCTTGAGATGAAAAGAAGGACTCACTATCAAAACGCTAATTAATAGAAATTCATTACTTATGCTTCAGGTTAGTATAGTTCGAAGTCTCTTATTCAAGACCATTTATGCGGCACCCCGTAATAACATCCCGTTTTGATGCGTAGTGTTCAAGTTTATATTGTGAATATAAAAAAATGGCGTGAGTTATTCATAGTTTCCGAAGAAGACCGCAGATATGCAATCACTATTACCATATGACTATGACATTTCTGTCATTAATACTAGCCAGTTACAGGAACGTAGTGCCAATCTTCGTTCACTGTTCACCGCTGAGACAGTGTATCTTTAGCAACAATGGGTATCGCTGTCATTACAATGCCTCTATTGCCAAAATGCACAGAGAAATCGAGCAGACTTATCGACGTAGCTGGCTAACTGATAGCCTTGCCCTAATTATATTTCATGACTCGGTCAGTAAGCTGTATCGCCTCATCTATTTCATCAAGACGACGTCCAATACAAGTCCACAAATAACAAGATACGATTCCCCTACGCTGGTTGGTCGTTATGTATTTGTTACTGATAGAAACGATACTGGTACCTAGGGAAATAGAGAACTGTGCCAGATTAGAAACTAAATACTACTTACTGCGAATGATGTATTGGGTAAAATGTTTCTAGTATTTATTTATATATATTAACAGTATTTTTTCGGATTGGTATTAATCTTCATCTTTTGAATTCATAATGGTATGCAGCACTACGAAATAATCATTGTGAATTTTGCATACATGAACTTAGCTTCGGTGGGGGAAGATTTATTGATATTAGTGTTCTCGTTTGGAATGAACTGAGAAGACCCTTCGTCGTTTTTAAACATTTCCTCAAGATTGCTAAAAATTCGGAAGTGCGGTCCGATTTACTTTCCTTCTCAATAAAAGATCATGCAATTTAATACCATACTGTTCTTCCTTAAGAGTGAACCGTAGTCTTAGCTTTATCTGCTCAGATTATGTTTGAGTTACTATCCTCAAGCTTCTAATTAATGTTATTGTAAATGACATTGTCGTTTTATCTCTTTGGATTACTTCGAATTTCGGCATTTTGCTGACTGTGGGCTAATCCTTTGTTAAGAGTTTGCACTTCTTTATCGTTCAAGTTGAATCCTTATAGGTTACACATGGGCGAGGAAAATTTAAAATCACATTTGGTAACAAGAGGTGAAGCTGTATAGACGGAGCTATACTGGAGTTCCTGACTGTTATCATAAAGGGTGCGAACAAAACATTCATCGATAAGTTCACGGATCCCATCAAACACTTGATTCCTTAATATTTTAGAAATTTGTAATTGGGCTAAACACATTTCAATATTAGTTCTACCGGTTTTAGCAAATAAATTGGGTATGTCATTGCATATAAAGAAAGAACACGATTTTGTATGCAGAGGCCTTGTAAGGTTACTGGTTGATTGAGTATAAGTAGAAATACTGAGTGGGTTCTGGTACAGAGTAAATCACTGAAAATGGCATCATAATGATCTTGACCTTTGACCCTGATAACAACTTCGTTAACGGGGCTTTTAAGTAAATTGGCTCTTATGTAATTGTGCCCTCTCTCTGCACCTTCTCTGTTACTCACCGACCCCTCTTCCTGGTAAGTGATTGGGGGCCACTGTGCTATTCTGGCCAATGGCCTGAGTACTCGAGAGCTCCCTTGATCATACTGTCGACAATACAAGCAGAGCTTACAGTACTTCATGCACTGAGGGCCATCATGATGAAGTATCTCCAGCAGCAGCGAGCAGTCAGGATGAGTAAGAAGACTGCATTTGAAAGTAAGTACTTGATCACTATTATTAGTCCTGCTGTTATTATATATTCGTAGACTTATGTCACTCTATTATTGTAATTGCAGACCTACATGACGCCACACAGCCAGTAACAGCAGCATCAGCGTTAGTAGTTGTGGCGCCCAACCTATTGGCGTTTGAAAAGCAACAGCCACAACAGAAGTTGCAGCAGCAGTCTGTTTTTCAGCTCTGGCATTCTATCGACCAGTGACAGAGGCTGCATCGAAACCGCTGTCACTACTACTACTACTACTACTACTGCTACTAACAGATAGCTACCACTGCTCTTCACTAATATGTACTGTTTAACAGCAAGTATTTCAAAGTGTGTGGATGTTAGGCGAGCACCTGGCAGGGACTTTGAAATTGTCGGTGGTATAGTGACTGTGTAGTCAAGTATTACTGAAGCACATTATACGTTGTTAGAAAGGGCTACTTGGGTGGTATGATGATCACTCATATACAGGAACATCAGTGATGAGTGTAGTCCACTACTTGCACTACATAGAAATATGACTGATGACTTAGTATCGTCCTTTACTTGCTCAAATTAATGGTGCGATGCTTGAAAGTGACGCACCAATTGTGGGTATGTATGTAGTTGGATGGATCGAGCTAACAATTGATATTGTAACCATATGCATCAAACTTATGTATGACTTTAGTGACTTTACAATAATACTATGCATTATTAATTGCACCAAACGGATTGTGTGGCAGGGAGCAATATGTTAGAGAGCAAATGTATAAGTGTAGTGACTTTACAACAATAGTATATCACCAAACAGATTGTGTGGCAAGGAGCAATATGTTAGAGCCATATTGCGCTACTTTATTACCTATTTGTGTAGCGACGAAGTGAAGTTACACCAGCTAGGACAATGTGTAAGTACAGTATGTGTATTCCACATGAATCACAACCAATAAAATTCAAACCTACAAGTTTGAACTCAGTGGATGGTGAATATATTGATGAGATACCAATGTGTGTGATGCCCTTAAGGGTTAAAATCCAACACAGGCTGAAGTCAAGGCACATAAATACGAACTCTTTGTCCAATACTGTACATGTATTTGTACAGGATGACAATTATTGAACTATATGAAACAAAACTGTCATAACCTCCGAACGGTTTGTGTTAGGACTTCAACCGCACAGATGGCCACGGGGCATGATGGCGATTAGTAAGCACATGCATGCTTTTCGTTAGGGAAGAAGCCCGCTATCCTTCGGATGGATTCGCCAATAAGCAAAATTGGCGTATTTGAGGAACTGAGAATCCGCATTTCGCGCTCGAGAAGCCTCTTTACCTCAACGGGTGACTGTGTGGTGTAGTCATGGAATAATCTGCGTGATGTTCCTTGATGGCTCGGTGACCACCAAACAGTACGTGAGGATTTTTGAAGAAGATTTCATCCCCATTATCCAAAGTGACTCTGATTTCGACAATATATGGTTCATGCAAGATGTAGTTCGATCCCATCGAAGCAGGAGAGTGTTTGACGTCCTGGACGAGCACTTTGGGGATCATATTCTAACTCTGGAGTACCCAAAGGCCACTGCCATATGCCGCGATTGGCTGACATATTCTCCGGATCAGAACACTTGCGACTTCTTTTTGTGGAGCTATATTAAAGAGCTATATTAAAGACAAGATAACCTAAAAACCATTGCTTGGCTGAAAACAGCCGTTCAGGATGTCATCGACAGCATCCATCTATGTTCCAAGACTTCAGCTGGTCAGATAGAATTTCGTTAATCGTCTGCGCCACATAATTGCCAAAGATGGCAACCATATCTGTAGTGACGTTTACGTGTTGAATAAAGTGTGTGAACACCGTAGTTTGTAACAATTACGTTTTTTTTCCTATAGTCCAATAATAGTCACCCTGTGTGTATGTATGTAAAAATGAAAAAAAAAATTATCTTAGAAAATGATTATTTTCAGAATCCTATCAGGGACATCAACATAAAACTTACAGGTTCAAAGGGAGTACCACCTGAATAATGCACAACTATATTGTGAAATAGCTGACAGTTTTTTACTATTATGTATTTTTTCTATGTTTACAATATAAACAATCCTTTTTAGGTAGAATAAATGCATTTTGTTGGTCACGAAAACAAATAGCAGATACCATTTTTCATTGAAAAAGGCTCACATGTTGAGCTCCTTAATTTCACATAGTATATCCATTCTCAACATACATACGCGATATAATACGCACAAAGAAACAAGGTACAAAGACTGTATACATATATTCAATATTTGCAATACAGTAATTTGTAGGTTATATTTCAGATAATATTTGATGCGCTTTTCCACAGCTTCCACTGTTTATGAACCGTTGTTGATGCATTATTATTTCGTCTTGCAGCAGCTTCCAATAGTCAGACACAACTGACACACTCATACATTTTCACCCCATTTCACATAAAATATGTATTTACTGCATGGATTACATGGAATATTTCTAGTACATTTGGCAGTCTTATACATTTTGAGCACACTTGAAATGAGATATCTGTTTATTTACAGCTCCTGTTTGAGACATAACACTACACTAAGCGCGATTTCTTTCTTGATGTGACACTTAACCCACTACACACAAAGCAAAAAAACAGATTAATTTATTAGCATGGTGTGCACTCACACAATGATATATGATAAGAAAAGAAGAAAATACTCATTTACACACACGTGCAGTGACTCGCAAATACGTGCATACACTACGATACGCGAGTTATACCAATCCCCATCCACATCATACATTACATTTTATTCGCTGTACACACACACACACACACACACACACACACACACACACACACACACACACTTCCACAAACCAGATGTAGCTAAGACAAGAAGATGAAGCCAAGACAGGAACACTAAGATGGGCCGGCCGCGTCTATGGAAGAGAGGAGGGATCTTTACTGAGAGAAGTCTCAGAGAATAAACGGGAGGGCCGAAGATATCTGTGCAGGCAGAAAATGAGACGGAGATACTTCCAAGGATTTCCAGGCACTGGGAGCAAGGAAAGGGGATTGCGAAGACAGAATACTGTGCAATAGGCTGCTTGACGTGGCTAAAAACCGACAGCGGGCTGTGGGGCCAGGAGAGTAACTAAGTAAATAAGTAAGTAAGTAAGATATAACGTATCGCTTTATCGTTTTCTCAGTTTGAGAAACTGAAAATTTCCTCTCTGACTGCTGAGAAAGGTGCTCTTGACATTGAATCTACATAAAATTCATGTTTCTGATTTTTTATTGTATTTGTTACAACTTCCTTGCACGCTGTGTGGTCTTTTAGTGGATACAGAACCGAGGAACAAATCGCGTTCATGAACAGAGAATTCTGATATAAATTTTTTCTACATCTAATATCCAATACTAAAAATAATATACATAACGCCGTTTGCCGTAGTTCCAGCGTCAGTTAGTAACATTGGATTTGAATGTAGAAATATAGACTGGTGTCTAAAATTAAAGCGACAAATGAAAATGTTGCAAGATTGGACTTATTTTGCCACAAAACAATATGAACAGTTGATGGTACTTTAGTAACAATTTAAAGAAAACGGAACGTAAGCAGCTGCAATATGCATAACGGTAGGCAAAAATGTTCGTCGTTTTTTCCCAACTTAAGTGACTTGCACACACATTCCGACAACTGATTAATACGCTGACAATTGCGTGTGACTACCTCTGGCAGCAGTAGAGGCCTGACAACGATGGAGCGTACCCCGAATGATGTAACCACTCTCTTGCCGAGGAAATAACGCCCGTTCTATTTGTAGAGCTAAATGGAAGTCTTGGAGACTGGATGGTGGACGCTGACGTGAAGCATCCCGTCTCCTTACTGCGTTCCGTTCGTACTCCACAGAAATCAAATCGGGAGAGCGAGCAGGCCACGCCAAGCGTGCATTATCTTCCGTTCCAAGGAAACACAAACACCAACCACCCGTGCGCTATGAGGTTGAGCATTACCGTCCATCACGACGAAGTCTGGGCCCACAGCACCTCGCACCAACTGCACGTGAAGTCCAAGGATCTCGTCGCGGTACCTTAGAGAAGTTAAATTTTGTCGACTCACTGCCCACATCATTAGGGATGCCCAACAACGCTCTCTTTCTGCTGTCACGCGTTGTCGGTCCTGCCCTGCTTTTCGGGATGAATTTTCAGTCTCTATAAACTGTCGCTACAATCGAGAAACAACAGAATGATTCATAGTAAGACATGGGGTCACATCGTTTTACGATTGTGTGCGCTACTGATGCGCGGGGCCGTCTGTGACTCTGTACACAGCGATGGAGGATGTGAAGCTAATCGATAAACACCACCCCGTGTGGTAGGTGCCCTGACGTCATCGTTGGTGTGGTAGTCCGTTGAATGTAATTTATCTTCCGTGCGCAACATGATTGTAAGTATATCTGCTGACAATTTGTATGATTATGTCGTGAATCAGACACAGGACGGAGATATAGTCGTTTGTTGGTTTCATTTTGGACACTAGGGTATACGATACAAAAGATTTATGAATCTGTCACTCTTTAGCGCAATTTCCATTTAGAAGATGTCGCGCCCTGGCGACTATGAGCGTCTCTTTTTCAACTGGAAAATACACAAAAATCTTCACGGATTTGCCACCGGATCACGTTGTAGAAATTCCATAATTGTGGTGTAGCCACATGGACTTGATACTCTGCCTACGTTTCTTCAGCATCTGAATTCGCTCCAACCGAGTATAAGCTTCACAATGGAAGTGGAAAAAGATGGTACTTTACCATTTGTTCATGTCTTGCTACCAAGGAAAACAGATGGAACCTTGGGACACAGCATCTACCGCAAGCCAATATATACAGATCTATATCTGCTGGCCAGAAGCTACCATCAAACTGTACAATGTGGCAGTGCATTACGTACGTTAGTTCATAGATCACATGTGGTATCTGATCCTGAGAGCCTGTCGAGTGAAATACAACAAAACGGTTGTTCTGAGAGACAGATATGCAATTCATTCAGGGCCAGGCGAGTTCAATCTATGGAGCAGAATGAAGATACGAAGACACACACCACTTTGACCTTTTTGCCGTATTTTGGTGCCATGTCGCCAAGAATCGGAAGAGTGCTCGGAAGATACGGAATTGTGTTTTTCAGCCATCTTCAAAACTGAGAAGCCTGTTGGTTTCGGTTACGGATTAACTTGGACTGAGAAAATGTGTTGTGTACAAGATTCCTTGACAGTGTGGGGCGCCGTATACAGGCCAGACATGCTGCACAGTACAAGAACGCTACGAAGAACATCAGTGTGACACACGCCTTCGTCAACCGGAAAAGTCGGCAATTTCGGAACACTGCCTGAATACAGGGCATCGTATGATTTCTGAAAAGACGGTGGTTTTATCACCTGCAACATCTTTCTGGGACTGCGTCATTAAGGAAGCAATACATATCCGTACAGCCGATAATCTCTTCAACAAGGTGACGTGATTTCAACTGAGCACCGCCTGGAACCCTGCCTGCATTGGCTGCTATTAAATCATGACGCGAAAATCAAGATTCTTCGTTAACAGGCCCGTCATAACACTGGCCTAGTACTGCCGCTGGTGAGTAACGTCTGGCCGCACTGTTGACAAACGCAGCGTACAGCGCAAGCGCGGGAGAGCCGCTCTGCGATGTTCGGCAAAGGGAGTTTGAATAGGGCAAATCACTGTGCATGCGCGATTTCCGCTGCTGCGCATTCTTCTCGCGCTTGTTTTAAAAACGGGGCGTCGGTGTGCGGATACCGTCAGTGGTACCTAGCCACGGGCAAGGTTGAACCACCTGAAGATGTCGGACAGTTGCTCCGAGGAAATATTGTGGAATTTACACAACGTCATCCGGTGGAGAACCCGTGAAGACTATTTACAACACATCCGCGGGGGAAGCTTGAAGAGCCACACACAAAAATCTGCTCAGTTCATGAATGTGCGAGCTTAAGTACTCTGGCTGCTGGAACTCTGGAGAGGGGATTCTTACATCTCATTCGCGGCAGCATAATCATTTAAGGTAGCGCCCTCGTGTCACGGTGGCGACTGTAGGAAACACGGTGGTGCAACTGTCAGCGCCCGTAAATGAAAGTGCGGCCGTCCGGGAAACGGTCGATACTGCAGCCGTCCGCGTCCAACTTAGAAGGTATGGGGCTGAGTTCTGTGCCGTGGATAGTGATGAGGCTAGTTGATTAGCGCCAGGGAAACTGCCCAGCAAAACCAGGGTCATGACACATCCAACGGCTCATGAAGAAGCATGGGTGGGGGGGGGGGGGGGGTGCTCCAGAGGCTGATGGCGACTAGTCGACATGAGGGCGTCGTGTCCATGCGAGAGGCGATCAGCTCCGTTGGCGGCAACGGCGTTGCAGGTAGGCAGGCGGAGAGTTCCATCGTGAGACGGCACCCGCTCGTTAAGCTGCGTGGTAGCCCGCACTGCGACGGACGGATGCGGCTGTGTCGAGGCGGCTGGACGTCAAGCAGTGAAGAGATCGGGAACACTTCGATATACGGCAGGGTCGCTGAATTCACGTAGCCGTAGGTGATTTTGATGGCGCTGATGCCTGCCTGCGCTGCCCTCTGCCAGCTCATCTGATAACAACGCCGGATTCCCATAACTGTGGTTCGTCCTACACTCGATATTCAACTCTGACGTTTGGGTGAAACTTTGTCAAGACTGAAGCTGGAGGACACTGGTAACGAGGAAACAAATGTACCAAGGTCCGATGTCGTCCCCCAGGAAACCATCTGCCAGCGAATTGTACGGGGCAGGCTAAGTACTACGCGAACGAAGACAAATGAGTAAGGCATCTTCGCGTGAAGGTGAAGCTCCAAGTTCTGACATTTGCTTGTTGAATGTTCAAACGATTCGTTCGACTTTGCCGTTAGACGTAGGCGAGAACGGTGCTGCCCTGAAATGCTGTATTTCATTGTGTATGCAAAACCGTATAAATTCCGTGGAAGTAGAAAGGAAGTACACTGTCAGAAACAGTTGTCAGTGGCAAGACTTCGAGAGAAATAACGAGCGACTTGATAGCGCTGGAGGCATTCTTCGAAAGCATTGGAATAACGTAACCGTATTTGCTGCAGGCATCAACGATACTTAAACATCGTGTTTACTGAAAGAACCAAGTGAAGTCTATACGGAAGCATTGCCATGGAGTATCAGAATGTGGGGAGAAAAATTCCAGGCGCGCAGGCGCCGCATTCTCTACTCAAGCGCGACATTGCGCCGTCACGCGATCTGTTTGTCTCCCTTAGCCAAATAACGTACAATGTAGGCGTGCCGACTGCTTTGTTTGAGCTGTTCCCTAATGACATCTATTTAGAAGACTTAACACCTGTTGCTGGAAAGAGCAGGGAATTAACTCTCCCGTTTGTTCGTTAGGCGTGTGATGCAGAATCACGCCAGAGGAGATAGACTATTGCGTAGCACAAAGTATCTCCGCACTAAGGTATCGGGAATACGTTTCTGAAGTCGCGGCCAAATGTAACATGCTGGAAATTGTAGGATGGTAATGGTCCGTTGCTACTGTGATCCGTGAATCAATAGGAAATGAATCCAATGCTTGCAAATCACAAGAATCAGTTTGTAAATGAGAATCTTCTGATGCCTCGAACGCTACATCTAATACGACACGTAAACGAGACGATGTGTAATATTTGGCCCAGTAGGACGTTACACAATTTCACACTGGTAATTTGACAATTATAGAGACCACCGTCGAAACTTTTTGCCATGCCGTCGGGAACTTCTTTCTATGGTACGTGATCAGGAAAAGTTTTCTGCCATACAGATAATTATGAAATTTGGAGACACCATATATTATACCAACGGCTTCATTCTCCAGCTGAGCCGGCCGCTGTGAACTAGCGGTTCTAGGGGCTTCAGTCAGGAACCACGCGCTTGCTACGATCGCAGGCTCGAATCCTGCCTCGGGCCTGGATGTGTGTGATGTCCTTACGTTAGTTAGGTTTACTTAGGTCTAAGTCTAGGTGACTGATGACCTCAGATATTGAGTCCCATAGTGCTTAGAGCCATTTGATCCATCTCCAGCTATATGTAATTAATCTGAGCACTATTCAAAAATTTGGAAGGAAATGCGATCTGTTTCGCCTATGTCATGGGATAAATCCACCATTATGCCATTTTCGACCCATCGACTTCAAGCACAAGTGGTTTGGTTCAAATGGCTCTGAGCACTATGGGACTTAACATCTATGGTCATCAGTCCCCTAGAACTTAATACTACTTAAACCTAACTAACCTAAGGACATCACACAACACCCAGTCATCACGAGGCAGAGAAAATCCCTGACCCCGCCGGGAATCGAACACGGGAACCCGAGCGCGGGAAGCGAGAACGCTACCGCACGACCACGAACTGCGGACACACAAGTGGTTTGAGCTGATTGTAACGCATAATGCAAGGTTGAAAAGGCAATGGATTTTCCACTCTTCGCAAATCTTGGTCACCGTCTTTTGTCTAACAGAACGAACGTTTTTACTTCTGAGGAGCATCAAAGGCGCGGTACTTTGTAAGGAATGAACTTTTTGTATTAAGCCAATTTTCCAAGAACAGCTTGCAGTTCGCGTAAATTCTTAGGAGATGGCAATTGATGAATTGCTTACAAATGTTTCGTCGAAGGACGAGCACTAATGGTTCAAATGGCTCTGAGCACTATGGGACTTAACTGCTGTGGTCATCAGTCCCCTAGAACTTAGAATTACTTAAACCTAACTAACCTAAGGACATCACACTCATCCATGCCCGAGGCAGGATTCGAACCCGCGACCGTAGCACTCACGCGGTTCCAGACTGTAGCGCCTAGAACCGCACGGCCACTCCGGCCGGCTGGACGAGCACTAATGTCGTCGATGATATGTCCTACGTATTCAATCGTTGCGTTGAAAAAAAGAACATTTCTGAGAGTTACATTTGAGTCCCGCCTCAGCGAAAATTTGAAAAAGGCAGGCCAAGCTGTTAAGATGCTTTTCCAGTGTTTCTCCGGAGACGATTAGGTCTTGAGGATAATTAAAACAAGAAGACTCCTAGGACGTGACTTGCTCCAGAAATTTTGTTAACAACGCAGGAGCGGAAGCACTTCAATGTAGGCGTTGATATTCAAAGAAGCTGATATGAGTATTCATGACATAACTTTTCTTCAGATCTTCATGCAATGATAATTAAAGAGAGTCTTAGGAAAGGCGTTACAAGAGTTCTCTACAAGAGCGAACTGGTTGGAGACAGTGACTGTGAATTTACCGTAGGTTTGAAATCCGTACAAAGGCGAATCTTCCCTTTTGGCTTACGAACGACGACTAAGGTTGATGCCCCTTGGTTTCCTGAAATAAGTTTCAAGACACCAACGGATTCCAGTCTCTGAAGTTCTGTAACCACGTCATCTTTTAATGCATGTCACACAGGGCGTGAGCGGAAACATTTGGGTTGTACCTTTGTTTTCAGCGTAATGTGAGCGTGAAAAATCTTTTGAACAACCTGGAGTACGGTCGAAGAGTTGTTCAATTGCGGCGCGTGAAACTTTTGCGTCAATGACTTTCACACTCTCCTGTGTGCCTAACCCGAAGGAATCAATCGCACCAATGTCGAGAATGTTTGGGCTTGTGCATGAACGGACTACATTGAAAGGCACTTCCTTAGTCTTGTTTTTGTATTATCCAAGTCAGTGGCACGTTCCGAACAGTATAATGCTGTCGCCGTTATAGCCGGTGTGATACAGACTTTATGTTTGCGAAGGTGGTTCGCCAGATCATTTTGTTTTTTTTTTTTCGTATGTACCTAGGTTAAGAATGTGAGAGAGGATCCGATACCTAGCTGAAAAGGTAATGACTCGTTACAAACTTACAACGAAATCCACAGCTTGCTGGTGTGTTCTTTGATTACAAGTGCCCATTCTGTGTTGAGAAAATCCGTTCTCTCTTTCCTCCTGCGCACTGAAGCCCTCTAGTGAATTTCGAGATTGAGAGAGAATTTCTCAAGTTAGCGGTATTCGCATTAAATGAGTGTGTCTGTACTTTCTGCATTTTCACTTGTTTGATTTTTGAACTAGAGTCCCAAAATATGAAGTGTCATTCATTTGCATCCTTTCCTGCTTTGGTTTATTACCGTGTGAAACAGAGGCGCGCTTTCCAGCTTTTTGCAGGCATGCCGGCTTTGTATGTCCAGTGTGATGACAAAAATTGCATTCAGCTTTTCTAAAGAACCAGTTGTTCTGATCATGGGTGACGTAGCATTTCGCGCACGATTTCGCTTTGCGTCTAGCTGGTTCAGTGTAAGAAACTTTCCGCCGGGGCGTAAACGCTGTATGTAGTGCGTCTGGACATGTTTACGCGGAGCTGACTTCTGAGTGCCGTGGCTGGGGCAAGGGTTCTTTGTCTTAAGCGGAGGGATAACTGGTAGACAGAAATCTTGTTCTGCTAAATCATGAGCTTAGCGTGCGTCTGTAACTTTAAGCATCTCACTGAGGCTAGGATTGTGATGTTTTAGAATTTCGGGTCTCAATCTGTGATCTGACAGATTCTGAATAATAGCATCGCGAAGCATTTCATCCTGAAAAGTTGCTCCACGGATACAATTGAACTTACAGTCTCTACTCATGCCCTGATATTCCGCAATCCATTCTTTATACGACAGGTCACTCGGATGCTGAGTGTGGAAAAATTTATACCGTGCAGAAGCGACGTGTATTTCACTCTCAGATAGTTGGTGTAATCTAGCAAGGGCTCACTGGAGGGAAACAATTTCAGTAGGAGGCTGCAGGTGTACACCCCCATAAGTGGAAAGAAAAATACAGGACGTGATTTATCTGTGATTACGTAGGCATCGAAGTGGTGATGTAGCTGTGTTATGTATTCTTTCCACGTTTCCTTCGTCTCATCGAAATGTCAGCTGAATTCCATCTTTAGTTTCTGGCACCTTTTACTACGGGCAGCTCGCATATGAACGAGGCAAAAAAGTGCTGACAGCAGTAACGTTGTTTGTTGACGGTAAAACTGAAGAAGAGTTGTTCAACGGTGTTCAGCTCTTAGATATTTCTCTCCTTGTTTTACTGTGATTTCTTAGGTAAATCAGCTTAATATTTCAGGTTATGTACTTCAACGTAATATATGCACACGCACACACACAATAATTGCACAGAGAGAAAAAATTCTCCCGGTATGGTGTCCAAAGCTAGTTGTTCCACTTCCTTTTCTGAGGCATCGACATTTACGATGCCACAGTGTAGGTGCACGCTGTCGTAAGTTCGTACTAAGACAGAAGAAAAAGGGATATTTTCGTCGCGTCTGTGGAATTCACTAAGCATTTTCAGACCCTAGGTCATCTCGGGAGTTCTTCAAGTAACTTGATAAATTTATGTTGTTTACAGATTTGGAGAGCACATTTGCTAAGAAACGAAGCGATGAACATTACCAAGAAAGCACGTACATGTCCCCATTCCACCAGCTGTCTCCCTTCATTAAAAATATTTCAAGTGCTTTAAAATAAAATGAATAGTCTTTTGTATTTACATATGGTCTTAATTTTTATGGTCTGTGTGAAGGAACACAGTAAATTATTCCACTTCACAGGGTGCCACAATAAAAGAAGATGTTCCACTACTGTTTTTATTCTCTACTTCGTGACGTACGCCAAAAGCAATCATATGTGTACACTGAAAAAAGGACATGGAGTAGTGTTTGTGAGCGATTCAGCAGAGAATTAGAGAACTTGTCATACGGAAGCCTTTCGAAACACACTTATAAAGTTGCATAATGAACAGAAAAAGTATTCGAAAAACTTAAGTTTAGCCGAAGAAATTAGGTAATATCAGTGTTTGAAAGAGTGGCATTTTGGGTGTGGATGCAAAGGAACCTTTGACGGTGGTGGGGCGATGAAACAATTCATTCTCATGCTGACAAAAACAGAAACATGTCCAATGAGGATCAAAAATTGTAACACGGGATGAACAAGATCAGCGAAAATGGTCACACAATTCTTGGCAGTAATGCAAAAAAATAGTTCAAATGGCTCTGAGCACTATGGGACTCAACTGCTGAGGTCATTAGTCCCGTAGAACCTAGAACTAGTTAAACCTAACGACATCACAAACATCCATGCCCGAGGCAGGATTCGAACCTGCGACCGTAGCGGTCTTGCGGTTCCAGACTGCAGCGCCTTCAACCGCACGGCCGGCGGCAGTAATGCAGTCTTATAGAGTAACCGTGGGGCCCATGGAATCCCAAGATATGGTTGCCTATATCGTCACCGAATTCCCGCCATGTTCCACACTTAGGACGGAAACGTGGCCAGAAGTGGGAAACAATTTTAAATAAGACTATTCCGACTAATTTACTTTCTTTCATTGTTCCATGGTCCACGTCGTATGACTTCGGCTTTACGTTTTCATGTTACGGGTGTTTACATCACTGATGATTGGATCTGGACTTCAATCTCGCACTGCACTCCGTGCATATGGAGATCAATTTGTGTTGTTCTGGAGTGGGGAAGATTCGCGAGTACAAAACTAGGTTCTGCATTGGCTTTTGCAGCTGCTGCCCTATTATTTTCCGTCTCAATCCTCTACAAATCTGCCAACAACAATCTAATGCTGTTCCCAGCTGGGTACACGTGGCACAGGCTACAACGTTTTCATTTACTTTTCACATTAGCATAGCTACTCTAAATTCTGACTATTGCTTTGTAGCAATGTAATCTTACGACTCAGTAACTGTTCATTCTGATGAAGACACCACTAGTAGCTTTCGAAATCTAGGTCAATGTACGTAACCTTTATTTGCAACCGGTTGGCTGTTTCATCTCATACTGAGGCAAGAGACTACGTAAAAAAGAGTCGTATCTGGCGCAAGCGCTTGACAGAGCAATTGGCGTCATTGTAGGCGGACTACAGAGTTACTTCACCACGCCAGTTTTTGGAGGGTAGGTTGGGAGGCACGTCGCCCTTGTCGCGGAATGATCCATGGTACTGATTTCACAGCTGAATTAGTGGACCGGCAGACGTCCTGGAGGGACTGGAATGGGGTAAAGTGTATATTCGGGATTGATGGTGGAACCTTCAGGGCAGGAGTCTACTGCTCTACCTGATAGACCACCACAGCCACAACAATATCTTTCTCATCAGAGCAGGACCAACACATTGAAAAGAAAGTGGCGAAGATTAACAAGTCATAGGGTAGCCGGATGAATATTTACACCTGTCCATTGCTCAAATTAATCACCAAATTAACAGAGAAAGAAATAAACAGAAGTTCAAAAAGTGATTTTAGTGGTTTCATTAATCTAAATAGGGTTCTCAGAAATTACCCTCTGATTTATCTGAAAAGGAGAGACCAGAATGTGCGTGTAAAGAGTTTTAGCTTACTGAATGAATTCAGAGATTATGTAAGAAACATTCATAATCTCAAAGTTCCCCATTCTGAAATGGAAAGATGGATGTAAAAAATGAGGTGGAGAAGGAGAAAAGCTAAGTACTGCATCATGACGAGATCATAGCGCGTGAATAACTATGACGGAAAGGGTAAATTTAGTCATTGAAATGATGTCATTCAAATGACAGATGAAGTCGCCCTCTGTGGGACGCCAAAATTTAGTAAACTGAAGAAACTGAGATGCGAATCATGGAAACTAATATATAATGCAAATGCCCCAAATGCTGGGTGTTAAAATGTAGTAACAGTAAAACTGGTCGAAGGAGGCTCCACGCTGCGTGCCAAAATGTAGTGAATTGAAAATCTTAGAAACGTGTACTCTCATTTTAACATCACTGGTATTCTTGTAAGTGATAATTAAACTAGAGCAAATTGAAAACAGCGGTTAAGTGATGGTTTGTTAAAGACTGGATATGGTGCGTTAAAGCAGCATCTTCAGATGGTTCTGTTTAGGAAAAAAGGATCCTTGTAATCTCAAGATTTAAATTAAGGACATCCAGTGAAAGCAAACCTAAATAAAACTATCTACAATAGCGTCACATAGATAAGGACACACTCCCCAAATGTTCGCTGTCACATAATCCAATCCCAAGAGGAGGGGAAGTCTTCAACAAATAATAAGCAGCAGAGCATTGGGGCGAATAGTGCAGTGATCCAGTCTTCTACCGTACGCCAGTGCCTACGGTTGTATGGCAATCATCGTCAATTTAGTATACACATGACCGCCTCCACTGTTTTACTCTTGCGATAATCAACTCAATGTGTCTCATCTCCTGCAGCTACTCATAATGGTTCAGTGTGGGCTATAGCTATCATAAATTGCTAGCTAATGCTTTAATGCGGAAACCAATTACATTCTTAGCGCTGTGCATATGCAGGTGAGCGATTTGGCACCCTGGAGTTTTTATGGGGGAATGTGAATTTGACTGTGCCACTGAGGACTACCTGTGGCTGAAGACTACCTGTGCGGCTCCAGATCTGTGGTTCAGTCCGGTACACGCCAGCCAGGCGCAGGGAGGTGCAGTGTGACCTAATGTTGGTAAATCCCAAGGCTGGGCATTTCGATCACCGTTGCACCGCTTAGCAGAATGCTAAATGACCACCAATGGCAGGTCTTGAGACAAACTGACAGACAGCTCCTTGCAGCTCCTCTATAACTATTTACAGTCCAGTATTGAAGCAAGATCTGAAACATCTACAGTCTCAGAAAAATAAGGCGCATCCAACGAAACGAGAATAATATTATTATCTTTAGAACTTGTAACATTATGTGATTGCCTTATCATTTTAAATCATTCACTAATCGAGCAGTCGCTCGGCAACAGCTACAGTTAGCAAATAATGTTGCGAGAATATACATAAAAGGTGAACGAACTGTGACGTAACTTGTTTGTTGTCGAAGCGCCGTCAGAGATGCAGTGAGTTATTGACTTTGAATTCCGCGACGCGGAAAACGGACAGAAGAAGAACACTTTTACACATTTTTTTGATGTACGAGATATTCTCGATGAACTGTTCCTCATTCTTCTCTTGTCTCTTGTAACTTGTGTCGGACGCGCATGTCTTGCCGCCGTATTATTATCGTTAAAAATATTGTTTAAGTGTAAAGTAAATGTGTAATACTAAAAGTTCCTAGCAGTAGATTTATTGTGCGACGTGTATGTGAAAACGTCAAAGGAATTGTTTTCATTACGAGAAGTGCCAGTCAAAACGGCATCCATGTTAAATCCTTCATTGCAGTGTAAGTTCGTCTATTAATTGCCATAAATTCAGAGTTAAATGGAACTGGTGTATGGACTATTTATTTAATATAGGATCTATGTCTCACTCCTTCATGAAGTTATTTAATTTTCTTTATGTTTCTGCCAAATAGAGAGTTCACAGTCACGAATTCTTTCGTCGAGTTCGGACGGAAGTTGTATGCGGCGAAGTATTTTCTCCACGCCATATTCTACTGGTAAATGCATGATATACTACGGTCCCTTAGGAAATTCATGTTGAGCTATCCAAAAATAATTATATTTTGAATATGCATTTGCTCTCCTCTGCAATGCAACTTCCGACTGATCAGACGATCAAATAAGAAACAGCCACACACGGTCGGCGTTCGCAAACATGTTTCCACCGCTGATTATAGCTATATTTTACAGCACAAAAGTAAATATACTGTTATAATTAGCGACTACGAACGGGGACATTTGTAACTGTATGTTTATGTATACACATTACGTAAACATATCGTTATAAACTACAGAATATAATATTTTACATGAATAAAAATTTTCACATTGAAACTCTGAATTAACAACTTGTAAACGCTTCATGTGGTATCTACATACGTTATCCCCGATGATAGCACTGTACGACACCTATCATCCCAGAAAACTACTCATCTGTTTCTGTTTAATTTATTAACTTTTGATTTCTTTTATAGTCTGTTTCATTAAGCATTCTCCACAATTCCACAGCAAATCGATATAGCATGAATACTTCCCATTTTCTTATACTTACAGGTTTATTTACTTAAAAGATTACATTTTTGCCAGTAACTTTACTTGAATATAAATTACAGTTAATAAAACAAAATTAAAGTACTCTAATGGGTGGTCAGTCGGATGTGTTCGTTAACAACACCTTCGTACAAGAATACATAAAATGCTTCTGAGTAGCAGGCCTACATAATTAGTCAAATAATATTTAACGACAACCTGTTGTCATTTATTGTGACAACACTTGCGCAAGAATAGTCATTTATGTATGGACAAACCTTCGGTTATGTTTATTGTGAACTGCCTGAGTGTGATCAAATGTTCATATCGTGACCTGAATCCATGTACCTTTTGGCTTTGGGAATATGTAAAAGAAATCATACATCTGGGAAAAATTTGCTCTATACCTGATTTGAAGGCCAGCATAGAGGAAGAATTTGCTCAGATTCCATAGTGGCGAGTAATAATAAACTCAAAATTATGCCTTCATCACTTGTTTGATCCTTTCTGCCCACGTCACGCGGACAATTCCCGTGACGCTGCAAGTGCACTTGAACTACGCGCTGCACGTGCTGCGTATTCAGTTACAGCAGCAGCAACCTCGTCAGTAACTTTCATCAGGTTAGGACGCCTTCCTCTTTCAAGTCCCATACCAAGATAACCCGAGTTTCCAAATTTCATTATCATCTTCTTTAAACCGTTCAATGTCATCGGGCTTCTCCTTAAATTTTCAGTCGGCAATAATGTCTCATTGTAGCACTGTAATTGCTGCTCTTCAACAACAAGACGGTATGACTAAAGGTGCACAGTGTAGATAGCCACACTCCTCACTCACGTTGTGCCTTGTCAGACAACAAAGTGGGTGCCATACTGTCATGCATGCAGTGCATACCGCCAGGCTGGCACCTGGTGGCCAAAATTAACACTAATATATTTTCTGCGGAAACGGTTCCGCGTTAACGCATTACCTTATCTATCAATTTTCGATGCCATAAGATAATTACAGCTCACATTTTACCACTGTGAGTAGGTACCTCTTAATTCTAACCATCGGGAACAACACATACTTGTAATTTACACATACATCCAGAAAAGAAAAAAATTCTGCACCGGGAAATACGACGTGGATATTGATCGGATTACAGTGTATGTCACGTGGGGTACAGTAGATATACTGATAATGGTTTCACTGCCATCCACCACCTTCGGAGGGCCACCATTGTCCACACTTCGAAAGGAAGTGCTCATAGCCAGCAGGGTCAGTGTGGTTCATACATGTGAAGCATTCAGTCGATCATGCCATAAAGACGCACTCGTGGTTCCTACAGCGCACTGAGCGAGTCTGAAAAAGGTCAAATTGTGGCCTTCCAAGTGTCGGGATAGTCCCTTTAGTGAATTGCCACGCAGCTGTACGTACTTCGTCAGTTCAACAACAACGTCAGTGTCAGTGGACACTTAATTTTCTCACACCCGTAAACGAGCTTTTTGATGTCCACGCAGCACACACTCCCACCAGGATTGTTATATTTTGAGACCAGCAGTGGCAGATTGTACGTCCATCACAACACAGATGAGAGGGCTTGTGAGCCCAGTCGTGTAAACACAAACTACTGCGAACCAGTTATTGGCTGTGCGACTATGGTCACGCACACCTCTTGCCAGTCTGCCACTCACGCTACGGCTTGGACGTGCACGGCTCTAGTGAAGCAGTCATAGGATCGCCTGGTAGATGTTTTGGCGCACAGTGGTCCTCGGCGATGGGAGCAGATTCTTCATGCACCCGAGTGATTATCGTTTGTGCTTATGATTTCAAAAAATGGTTCAAATGGCTCTGAGCACTATGGAACTCAACTGCTGAGGTCATTAGTCCCCTAGAACTTAGAACTAGTTAAACCTAACTAACCTAAGGACATCACAAACATCCATACCCGAGGCAGGATTCGAACCTGCGACCGTAGCGGTCTTGCGGTTCCAGACTGCAGCGCCTTTAAGCGCACGGCCACTTCGGCCGGCGCTTATGATTTCGATATAGCGAGTGCTACCTCGTAGGTGCACTCGTCCAAGATAACTGACACGACCACAGGCTGGCATGCGATAAGTTACAACTCTAGTTCATCTTTGGTGTTTCTAAAGTACACGCTGACCAGCTGTCGGTACGCGCAATGTATTGCTAGATCTGTTCACTTTCCACTCTTCCAACGAGATGGTGATGGTTTTCTTCCAACTGGATAATGCTTGCCCACATTCTGCCTGTGAAACTCAACGTGCTCTGCAAGACATGCAGCAAGTTTCCAGGTCCGCATGATCGAAATTGTCTCCAGTCGGGCACGTGTGGGATTTGACGCGACGAGGAGTGACTCATGCAACTCATCAACCAACAACCCCTACATAAGTACGTGAGCAGGTAGAGGAGGCATGTCATAACGTATCCCAGGACGGTATTCACCGGCTGTAAAATCGAATGGACGCCAGAGTCAGTACCAACTGTGCCGTCTCTGGAGGCTACACTACGCACTAATATGGGTGTTTCAGCATGGAACGACACCTGGTGCCTCAGAACCACTTCTCCTGTTTATCTGTAAATGTAATCGTTTCGTGTATACATGTTGAGTGACATGGAAACCTCTAAAAGAGTATTCTATTTCTTTTCCGGCAGTGTATATTTTGAATGGTGGTTCAGCAGCCGCTAAAGGTCATTGTTAATCGAACGCTCAGCCTATACGGTTAGGTTTTAAGGAATCGTATTGCAGTTTCAAACAAGGTAGCTTTTGGGCGGAAAGCGGCCGCGGAATATTCGCTCATACCTAGAGAGATTTCAAGTTAAGCGGAATTTATCAGAAGCCTCACACGACGTAAAGTATTGGAATTTAACTTACCTCGGTTGCATTTCTGAATTAATAGTGGACAAGTGTGGGAATCTACTAATGGTTTTGGGAGTTTTAATGTTTCGATCGCCGTAATGGTCTTAATGTACGAGGGTTGGAAATTTAATAGTGGCAACTATTTATTTACAGCTCGTATCAAAGTCTTTCCTACATTCAAAGTAGTCACCAGCATTGTGTATACCCCGTTGCTAGCGATGTGGAAGTCGTAAGACACTCTTAGCAGTACGAGTTCTGTTGACAGTTCGAGCGGCGCGGTCTATTGCCAGACGCAATTGTAGCACGTCCGAAGCGAATGCCGTGAAATGTTTCCCTCAGTTTAGAAATCGACTTGAACTCAAGCGGGCTTTAGCCACGGGAGTGCAGTAGGTGGTATAGCACTTAGCAGCCCCATTAGTCAAACAAATCTGTAACAACTTGTACTAAAAAATGTCGTGTGACTAGGGTCTCCCGTCGGGTAGACCTTTCACCGGATGCAAGTCTTTCGATTTGACGCCTCGTCGGTGGCTTGCGCGTCGATGGGGATGAAATGATGATTATGGGGACAACACAACACCTACTCCCTGAGCGGAGAAAATCTCCGACCCAGCCAAGAATCGAACCCGGACCCTTAGGATTGACATTCCGTCGCGCTGACCATTCAGCTACCAGAGGCGGACACATCTTGTACTCTACGTGCTCGAGCATTGTCCTGAAAAATGATGGTCAGGTCCTGCAGGAAGTGTCATCACTTCTGTCTCCATACTGTTCAGTTTTGGAACACAACTTACAACCAGCTTGGAGACGTAAGTGATGACACTTCTTGCAAGACCTGACCACCATTTTGCAGGACAATGCTCGAGCACGTGCAGTTCAAGCTGCTACTGATTTGTTTGACTGATGGGACTGGTAAGTGCTACACCACCTACTGCACTCTCCTGACTTAAGCCCTCGCGAGTTCAACTTGATTTCTAAACTGAAGGGAAGACTTCACGGCATTCGCTTCAGAACTGCTACAAATATGTCTGGCAATAGACCGCGCCTCTCAAACTGTCAACACAACTGGCATTGCTAAGAGTATGCTACGACTTCCACATTGCTGGCAACAGGTTATACACAATGCTGGTGACCACTTTGAAGGTCGGTAAGACTTTGAAAAACGTATCTATATTGTATAAGCTGTAAATAAATAGTTGACACTACTAAGGTTCTAACCCTCGTATATTTGAGCTCGCGAATAATTTTTGTTTAGTTTTACGTGAGGGAACTAATCACGTACCGGTGACGTTTAAACCAGTTTTTGGGGGACATTACAATTCTAATTAAGCAGTCAAGGAAATTTATCTACATTTGAATGTTGCTATTATTTTCATTTGATGTTCAAGTAAATTGTTGTAGAACCACCACTTAAACGATCTCATTGTTTTGACTAACTGAAGAGATTATCGTTTAATTCAATTTAAACCTATGGTGTTGTCTACAAGAGTTATTCAGTAAAATGTTACACTTATTTCATTACTATTATGATTATTATAGTTATTATTGTTACTCTACTTTATTTCATCATGTTTTTACTTAAGAATTCGCATTAAATGATAGTGTTTGGATAAAGAGAAGGATCACTGAATACTATATTTTGAGGGGAGCTTAGCTGCTGGCAAGAAAAGCAGGCATGTAAGGGTAGACCATACGGCATTATAGAGCTATAATTACGAACAGAGCTTTGCATCCGCTCCAGTACTTCGCAAGTGGTAGCCTAAATTTTGCCCGAACTCATCTCACATTACTGCTTCTATCCTCATTTACGTTTCGTTCAACTTTTCTTGTCAGCTACGTTTTTGACTTCACTCAACTTTCTGATTAAATTCTCCTTACGTTCGAACTAGCTTCTTAACGCGGCTGTTGAGCCTCGGTGGATTTTTCACATCCCTAACAGTCTTGCTTGGTACGTGCGTGTCTAAGAATATTGTGCAATAATTTGGCTCTCATCTATTTGTGCACAGTATCTTTGTCCACAGGGATGAAGCGGCTCAGACAATCTGCAGCTCTTTACTTTCGCGCATGTTACGTAAAATCACGATTCTACCTTCTTTAACACTGCAGATCACACCTTCAGCATCTCATCACTAATTTCCGTCTCAACAGAAACGGTTCCGAAGATTTTTGATCCGGTGGTTGCTTGGAGATCTATGAAGCTGCTTTCACAAATATGTTCTCTAACTGTTCTATGTAGCACCAGAAAGAAATTCGTTTTGACGGAAATCAAACATTCTGACACGTTTTCATCAGCAAACCTATTTGACGGATACATCAAAATAATGTTTGAGGGCTGGAAGTGGGTAAATACAGTAAATTCGAGATATATACTAAACTGGCTGTATATCATCTTCAACAGCTCTCGTAAATCATACCTAAATCAAGGTAATTTAATATGGATTTCAATTATTTTATTGGAGCGTTTAAAGAGCTAAAAGTGGGATAATTCAAGCTGTAAACGACAAAGTGAGTAATAAACATTATTGAGCAAATACTCCCCAATAAATAGCGTTTGGTATGTTATAGATTATTGTAACTATTTGCTTCAGGATGAACTGACACTGTATCAGCGAAATTTCCGCATTGCAGCCTAAACAACACAAACTGTTTTAGTTTTTGCATTATGCTAGGTGGGATATCGAGACCAAGTGCAATGCTGCGCTCGATTTGTGCTCTCAACAGCATGCCGTAGGCTGACTTTCGGGGCTTTAAAGTACGCACAAGGTATGATGGATGTAGCTACGAAGGAATGTTCGCTCTTATGACGAGCAGAGAGCTTCACGACTGTTAGAGGTACTGAATTTCACTAATGAATAACAAAGTCATATTTTCGGTGATTCATCTGTTCCGTGCATCAAGGTTTGACATATGAAATTAGTAAAGGAATTGTCTTTATATGTCTCCTTGTTTGAGAGAAAATGTGTCTGCTTGTAGCACTACTTGTAGTGCGGATATTATACATCTGAAGTGTTAATGAAAACAAAGTTTTCAGAGATTTACTATGGTCGCCAAATTCTGTTCACTACTCTCTCCACGTGTCAATTTACTAGTATTAGTTGAATAAGTTGCTAAATCTGTACATCTTTATTATTTTGTGGTAATACTTTATGGGAAGTGGGAAAACATCAGTAAACCGGAAAACCACAAAATCTGGGGGGAATCAGAAACTAGACGTTTCAGAAATAATCATCGTCTCTAAGTATATCTCTTGCTCGGAATAAGAAGGTACTCGAAAGTCCAGACGAGTTTACAAGCGTATGGAAAACAGCTACCATCATAGCGGGGCATTCGATAATCATCAGGGAGTAGTTAACGTGAAGCTAGAGGAAGAACAAGACAAAAAAAGGGTTAATGGGAAAGATAATTTTCTGAGCATAGGAAGCAGTTGGTATGCAAAGGTGAAAATATTGACTATTTATTGGTGAGATCAATCCATTTACTCAGTACCGAACTCCACATACAGTTATTTCACGTATAAAACGTAATTTTCACTTCAACAGTCTTAGATCTTGTTAAAGTGAGTCCATTTGTTTACATGGACCAGCGTTATTTATTTTGATTCGTGCTCAGGTTCTATTCCAATATATGTTCCTTTATTCTAATACGCCCATTAAAGCTAATATCTGACTTCATTCGGCGAACGACAATTACACGTTGGGAAAACTGCTTTTGAACGAACAGAATAGACCTGCAGCTGCAATACTGTTGTTGAAGGAACGTCTGAACATCTGTATCCAAGTCCGTTCTAAAAAGTAGACTAAAACATCACGAAAGTATTCACTTTCTAGGAAATAACTGGGATAACTGTGAATTACTCATATGCTTCAGGAAAGATTGAAGTTTGTTGCCTCGAACACTGGTGTTTTCATCAGCTCCCCCGCCCTTATGCTGTTCTGCGACAGCGGAGGTGAGCAACCTTAACCTGATATTGACTAAAATTTAGTATTATACTTCCTAAGGAAGGAAGCACGTGAACTATTAGATTAGCACGAACCTCATTCCAAGTTCACAGACTGTAGAGCAGCTTATACTGTGACATGGCGCAGAGCTAGCTTCAGCCCCAGGGCGTTAGGTACAGGATAAACCATACTGACACGTTACTGAGTTTTCGGAAGCTGGAAGACACGTCCTGAGCTACTGTAACAAACGCTTGAAAGAGTATTACGAATTAGGAAAATTACCCACAGAATATTCATTTATGCACAATTGGACTACGTAGTTCGGATGGAATGAATCCTGTGGAATCATTCCGTATAATAATAGAAACATTCCTGTTAGTTTCATGGAATACAAGAAATAAGTAATCTATTATCAAAAAACCACATACCCAACGTAATATGTGTCTATATCAGTTTTATCATTTGCCACACATGAGTGATGTGTAACCTTTTTCAAGTTTTTCACAGCATGTTTCACTCGAAAGAGAATGGGCGACTGGATTACTGACAAGTTAGTAGTAATATCACTATCATACTCTGCTCACACACTCTTTTATTTATTTGTAATCGTTGATTTCCTTTACCTTACATTTCACCAGACGTTCTTCATATTTTGCGTCATTTTCACTTTACGATGATCGTAAGTAACTTGTGGTAGACAGTATTATAAAACAATTATTACGGAAGTGAAGGAATAGTAAACAAAATAAGCATAGTTTTCGTATGTTCATGAGTACAATTAAGGAGCCAAGGTGGAGGGAGAAAGTTTTACGGAGAAGGCGTGGAGGACAGAGTTAGACAAACATGACAAAATAATATGTAATGAAGGTAGTGCGGGGATGGTGGGAATAACGTGACTGACTAAGAAATGACGGTATAAATGGGAACAGATTACATTTAATAATGTGCTGTATTATTATTAACACACATCTTTAACTAAATAAATGTGCTGATGAGGTTTCGTGATTGGTTAACAACAGACATATATGATACAGAGACGAGATTTATATCACTGAAGGAACACAATTTATCTTTTGCTTCGATGTACTTTCAAGAAAGTTAGACATATCACGTACTTCGTCTGGCTTACTTGTCATTAAAACTATTTACTTCAGGAAGTAGCTTCACAATGTGCCAAATTACAGAATGCCTATTAGTCCAAAGGGTGATGGCCTACAATGCTATCTAATTTGGAGTTCATATTTTACTACACCACTTCGTGTTTCAACAATGTAAAAATCTCATTTGTATCGACTCTAGCAGATTAACTGGCAGCGCACATCCAAATACGATTATATAAATGTATTTTATATCTACTGATGTAATTAGATAGTTAAGATATGCTGCAGTGCTGCTATAGTGTGTATAATTTTCTAGACGGGTCTTGATGTTTATGTGAAATATTGGGTAAAACTATCGCCATTGACACAAACAATATGCTCCAAGTAGTCAGTCACAATAATTGTGTCCACACAAGTATTGTTCCAGTGCCTGCATGTCGTATCCCCTCTACTTGTATTAAATAAGATTTGTTATTACTCTTCACATTGTCTAAATAATCTGATACTGCACACACTTAAGGCATCTTCCTTACTACAGTGTGCGTAAAGTTAATTTCAGCCAGTATACCGTCACCATATAATAAATTTCCTGGAAAATGAATGTCAAAAGTTATCACTGTGTAAAACGCTTCGTTATAAAACAGTTTTGTCTAGAGAAACATATAGAAGCATATGTGTGTCAACTCAAACTGAAGGTGGGCTCTTTTACAATTGTAACAGTATATAGGTCCCCTTCAGGGAACTTTCATTTAATCCTTGGAAACTTGGATGCCTTGTTGTGCTATCTGTCAGATAGGGGAAAGGAAACTAGTATATGTGGGGACTTCAATGTTGATTCACTGAAAGAGTGTAATGGGAAGAATGATCAGGAAGTCTTGCTCAGTTCTTTGAATTTGACATCTGACATTGATTTTCCTACTCGGGTAGTGAAGAACAGCAGCACATTGATAGATAACACTTTTATAGACCAAGATAGGTTTAAAAACATAAATTCTTGTCCTGTTGAGAATGGCCTTTCTGATAATGGTGCTCAGCTAGTTACAGTATATGTCATAGCTATATTCAGTAATTCAAATCTACCCTACAAAGTTGTGTATTCAGTTAATGACTCAACAATTAGAAATTTCAGGAAAAATCTTTGGGAGTTAGACTGGGATGAGGTGTACAAGGAATCTGACGATAATATAAAACAAACCACATTTAATGATACACTTGTAAGATAATTTGAATACTGTTTCCCAAAGAAAGTAGTTAAATCTAATTATAAGAAACCATGCACAAAACCTTGGCTTACTAAACGAATAAAAATATCTTGTAGCCACAAAAGGGAACTGTATCTAACAAAAAGAAAGAGTAATGGCCCAGAAACAGCCAAATATCATAAAAACTAGTGTGCTACATTAAGAAAGGTTATTAAAAGTCCAGAAGCATGTGCATCATGTCTGAGATTAATACGTGTGATAACAAAATCAAAACAATTTGGAATATTATTACAAGGGAGACAGGGCAACCAAGAGTACAGGATGACGGCATTACCATCAAAGCGAATCGAAACTTGACAAACAACAAGCCAGAATTCGAAAAAATTTTGAATAATGATTTTTAAATGCTGTAGAGGAAATAGGATCTAAATGTTCATTAGAAGAAGCAAGGCAGTTAATGGAAGAGGCCTCACCCACACAATTTGATACAACTGAAATTCCACACACCTGTCCTTCTGAAATTAGGAAGAAAATAAACTCTTTCAAGAATAAAAGCTCACATGGAATTGATGGCATTTCCAGCAGGACAATAAAAGCCTGTTCCCAATAGATAAGTCGGATTCTTAAGCACATATGTAATAGCTCTCTGAAGCAGGGTATCTTCCCAGATAGACTGAAGTATGCCACTGTTAAACCACAGCATAAAAAAGGGGATACGTCTGATGTCAACAACTGCCGCTTAATCTCTCTTCTGACTGCCTTATCCAAAATCCTTGAAAAAGTAATGTGTTGTACAGTTGCTTCACACCTTTGTAAAAATAAGGTTTTAACTAAATGTCAGTTTCGTTTCCAGAAAGGTTTTTCAACGTAATATGCCACATATACTTTCACTAATGAAATATTAAAAACTCTGAGCAACCGGAAGTCACCTGTCCAGATTTTTTGTGATCTTTAAAAGGCTTTTGATAGTGTAAATCGTGGAATACTTCTATATAAGCTCAAGTACTGTGGTATGAAAGGGACAGTGCTCAAATGATTGAAATCATACTGAACTGGAAGAGTGCAGAAAGTTGAAACAAGCAATTCACATAATATGCAAAAAACTGGTGATTTCTCAAACTGGGGTACAATCAAGAATGGGGTGCCGCAAGGTTCGGTCTTGGGTCCTCTGCTGTTCTTAATATATATTAATGACTAGCCATTCCATATTCACGAAGATGCAAAGCCGCTACATTTTGCCGGTGATACAAGTATAACTATCACACCCAGCAGACAGGAATTAACTGATGAAATTGTGAACGATGGTTTTCAGAAAATTATTAAGTGGTTCTCTGCAAATCGGCTCTCATTAAACTTTGACAAGACACAGTATATACAGTTCCACACAGTAAATGGAATGACACCATAAATAAATATAGACATCGATCAAAAATCGGTAGCTAATGTAGAATATTCAAGATTTCTAAGTGTATGCACTGAAGAGGGGTTGAACTGGAAAAAACATACTGAAGATCTGCTGAAATTTTTACGGTCAGGCACTAGTACTATTAGGGTAATTGCAAATTTTAGCGATACACATTTCACTAAATTAGCTTACCACGCTTATTTTCATTCTCTGCTTTCGTATAGCATCATATTTTGGGGTAACTCATCATTGAGTAAAAGTGTGTTCATTGCACAAAAGCGTGTAATCAGAATAATTACTGGAGCTCATCCAAGATCATCCTTCAGACACTTATTTAAAAAGCGAGGGATCTTCACTGTAGCCTCAATATATATATATATACTCACTTATGAAATTTGTTATTAACAGTCCAAATGAATTTAAAAGTAAAAGCAGTGTAAATGGCTACAACACTAGGAGAAAGGATGATCTTCACAACTAAAGTTTAAATCTAACTATGGCTCAGAAGGGGATAAATCATGCTCCCACAAAAGTCTTTAGTCACCTAAATAATAGCATCGAAAGTCTGACAGATGGCCATATAGCATTTAAAAGGAAATTAAAAGAATTTCTTAATGGCAACTACTTGTACTCATTAGATGACTTTTGGATATAGTAAGTGGGTAATTTCCCCCCCCCCCCCCCCTCACCCAAAAAAGGAAAAAAAATATTAATTCTTATGTCACATTTTGTGTAATGTAATATCTTGGATAGACACCTTCTATTAACCTGACACGTTCCACAACATTAAGAAGTGTCGTACTCTATACCTATGGAGTAAGAAATAATCTAATCTAATCTAATGAAGTCAAACACAAACAGTAATATTTTTCTGTAACCAGTATGTGGCTCTCTGTAAATTTCGCAAGCGAATATAAAATTTTGTTATTGCTTAGAAGGTGCCACTATTTGATACGACGCTAAAATTAATATAGAAACACCAATACATAATTTCCTAAAATTCTTAGCTATTTCACCTGTGGGGCTCATATTTTAGGAAATCCGCTCTAAGCAGCCTTAAACGTGTATATCATTCCCAATGCTTTTTACGTAGTCTTTGCATATGTAATAGCTCATTTAGGCCGATTATCTGTACTCAAATAATACAAACTATTGGTATATGTAGACAGCCTTCATACATCTGTCGTGTACTTCAGAATACAAGTGCAAGAACAGGTCATTTCATTGGAGCCTGGCTGCGTACAGACTGTATTTCCAATCACAGTAATGATAGTTATCAGTGTAAGAGCCTACACAGTCATTTTGCACTTGTTTCCGAACAACATCTCTTCACTTGATGATGACTTTACGTGAGGGAGAAGAAGGACACGAGATGTAATTGAATAAATTAAATGCAACAGTAACCTCTGCTTTCATCAGTAGTACTTTTTTTGTGGTTTAACTCGTGAGTTCCCTCTACGGTTGCAGTAATTAAACTCTTTTGTCACCTATGAAGTTCTCTGCAAGCTGATTTACGTGTTAGAAAGGGTAGAACTGGATGTGTCTTTTGACCTATGTACTTCCCTTGTAAGTGCCAAGGAGCGAACTTATATAAGCTAAATTGGTGCTTAAAGCATTATAGTGGCTTCAGCTACTTTCTCACATTAATACACATCGAAGTTTATTTTACATGGATTTCGTAACATATTCTGAAGTTGTTCATTTAGTACATTACGTTGCACATCGTAATATATGCGACAGGACATACTGGTTTATAACCTGAGGTTTTTGAAGACCAGAGCCATAAGTACTTACTAAAGAGGTTATATTAATTTTCTGTAGATGAGTAAAGTCGAGTAACCTAACGTATCTGGCAGTTAGAGACCATTTCACACGGAGAGGGTTCGTTTAGGAGCGGACGTGGGGGCGTTACGACTAGAGACCCTTGAGTGAAGTGGCTGCCAACTTGTGGAAGACGTAGGAGACAGATTCGCCTGGGGAAAAGTGGATTGTTCGCCGCTATTGTCATGTAGATAGACCGTGGCAGCCTTCTATGGCGCTCCGAGCTGAATGCGTGATCAGAGCCTCTCTGGGGAACTTTGTGAGTGGCGTCCTGCGACCGCCTCATGTGGAGCAAGCGCCAGTTTCAGTTCGTAATGTACCGCACTGAGTCCTGAATGTTCTAGTAGAGCTACGTTTAGTGATAACTCGATGTTGTATACCACTGCAACCTGTTAGTTAATATACAACAGGTGAATTACATACCGATATTAACGGTTGTAGTGCATCTTCTGTTTGTGAATTATGGACGGTAACATGCTACAGCTGTACACATACGTATATCGTTTGATTTCTCCAGCTTGGTCTTAAGCCGTATGTGAGGTGTAGAAATATGTTCCTTGCCTTCTGTCGTGCCAAGCGGTCCAGAAGTTCCCATGATGTCCAACAATTTTAATTAAACCCCACACACTGGAGATTCGTAAAAACGCTGGTGGTACCCTTATGATATAAGATACAAATATTTTGCAGATGTATGTGACCACCGTTTGTATTACACTTGTTACTGCTCGACAGAGTCTTGATAAATATATTTTAAGTCCTTACACATGACACGTTTCGATATTATGGACTTCATATTCCTTAGTATACGCAATGGACATGAAATAGACGTGTCTCCATACTTACGGAAGCTCAAGATGTAGATGAATACATAACAAGGTAATTTTCAGCGCAAAACGGAACACTTGCGGAAATTCCACAAAACCGAGCACTTACAGAAATTCCACCTGTTCACAACAACCTATTTCTAAAAATTCTTATATGTATGACCTGAGGCGGTTTAGCAGCAAATTCACATACAATATCGAGCAACGTATGAGGAAAAGCTCTGTGGAAGAAGCATAAAGACTGAAACTATTGTAACTTTCTTGATTAGATAATGGAAACGGTTCTATGACATAACTGTAAGTGCAGACTTAATAACGTTTTATAATACCAGAAGTAACCTTCAGATAAATGTGGTCATCGTAGGAGAAATAAAAATATCAGCAAAAAAAAAATGATGGCGGCTTTAGTTTCTCCGAAGCCGGTAATCATAGAATAAAAATAATTGCTGTGATCTTGGCTAGCAGTTTATTGTTGTACAAGTATCTAGATCGTGCCCACATGAGCACAATGTGCTCCCTACAAAAAAGAAATATATATGTACGCACAAATGAACTTACCATAGAATTTGTGTAGTGTGTAAAAAAAAAGCGCTGTTAAGTGTACTGATGTAGATTCTGTTGTTTTCTTGCTAACTGAATGTGGTGATAAGATTCATGAATTGTTGAGCCTGTGTGCTATCGCATTACTTCTTAACCCTAAACTTAGAAGCTACATTTTTTCTTGTTTCTTTTGAACACGTGGTATTTGAAATCGAAATAATGAGTTTAATTACTCGATATCTGAAGACCAATACGTATCACTAAGAAAGACTACACTGAGAGGACAGCCATAGGCTATTTTATGTAGTGTTTATCAGGCTGATGTCTTAGCTTCCCTTGTCACTTCCAACTTACTCCCTATTCTCTGTGCCATCGTGCTAGAAGCCACAGTTAAGTCTAATGAAGTGTCTGCTTTTACGTAATAATACGTTAAAAATTGATCTTCTAACTGTGTTCAACCCTAGCTTTAACAACATGTTTTCCATAGTTTTCATAATGCACGTTACCAGTCGGCTGTGGGCGGGGGTTCGATTTGTGCATTCCCTAAAACGTTGTTGACGATTAATGTTAACAGCATATTTTTAGAGGTACTGATGTGTTGGCACGCTCTCTCCAATATCAGTGCACATTAAATGGCGTTTACTGTATACACCGAAGCTCCAAAGAACCTGGTATAGGCGTGCGTGTTCAAGAGAAAGAAGGCAGAATACGGCGCTGCGTTCCGCAACGCCTATTTGAGACAACAAGCGTCTGGAGCAGTTGTTATACCGGTTACTGCTGCTACAACGGCAGGTTGTCAAGATTTAAGTCAGTTGTTAAGTCAGTTGTTTTATAGTCGGTGCATAAGCGATGGGACACAGCAACTCTGAGGTAGCGATGAAAAAAATGGTTCAAATGGCTCTTAGCACTATGGGACTTAACTGCTGTGGTCATCAGTCCCCTAGAACTTAGAACTACTTAAACCTAACTAACCTAAGGACATCACACACATCCATGCCCGAGGCAGGATTAGAACCTGCGACCGTAGCGGTCACGCGGTTCCAGACTGTAGCGCCTATAACCGCACGGCCACTCCGGCCGGCAGGTTGCGATGAAGTGGGGATTTTCCCCTACGACCATTTCACGAGTGTCCGCGACTATCTGGAATCCGGTAAAACATCAAATCTCCGACATCGCTGCGACTGGAAAAAGATCCTGCAAGAACAGAACCAACGACGACTGAGGAGAATCATTCACATTACAGAAGAACAGATCTTCCGCAAATTGCTGGAGATTTCAGTGCTGGTCTGGAACAAGCGTCAGCGTGCTAGCGATTCAACGAAACATCATCGATGTGGGCTCTCGGAGCCAAAGGCTTATTCGTGTACCCTTGATGACTCCACGACACAAAGCTTTACGCCTCGCCTGGGCCCGTCGACACGACATTGGACTGTTCATGACTGCACACACGTTGCCAATTTGGAGAAGTCTTGTTTCAAATTTTATCGAGCGGGCGGACGTGTACGTGTATGGAAACAACATCATGAATCCATGGAACGTAAGGGTCATCAGGGACTGTTCAAGGTGGTTGAGGCTCTGTAATTGTGTGAGGCGTGTTCAGGTAGAGTGATAACTGATCCCTGGTACGTCTAGATACGACTCTGACAGATAACGCGAACGCTAGCATGCTGTCTCATAACCTGCATCCATTCACATCCATTGTGCATTCCCACGGACTTGGGTAATTTCACCAGGACATGTGACGCCCAGCATGTCAAGAATGGCCACAGAGTGGCTCCAGGAACACTCTTCTGAGCTTAAACATTTTCGCTGGCCACCAAACTCCCTAGGCTTGAACAATATTGAGCGTGTCTGAGATGCCTTGCAACGTGCTGTTCAGAAGGGATCTCCAGTCCGTTCGTACTCTTACGGATTAATGGACAGCCATGCAGGACATGGTGTCAGTTGCCTCCAGCACTACTTCAGACAACAGTCGAGTCCATGCCACGTCGTGTTGCGGCACTTCCGCGTGTTTGCGGGGCCCTACACGATATTAGGCAAGTGTACCAGCTTCTTTGACTCAACACTTGCTGACGGGGCACGATATTAGGCAAGTGTACCAGTTTCTTTGACTCAACACTTGCTGACGGGACGAAAAAGTGTAAACGGCGAAAACTCGAACGCAAAAATTGGACATACGGATGTGACTGTTGAATGGACCACTAGCCTTTGTATGTGAAGGCTATTAAAATATATAGTAGATAGTTCAAGAACTCTCCTAAAATATTTTCAGTGATTTGTCAGTTTTCAGTTGTTTCTTTTTAATTTGTAAATTGCATTTTGTTTAAGAGTATACAAGACGACCGGGAATGTTCATTTTCGTTGTTTTTATATATCTACGCGCGCCATCTCGCACTCCATCTTTCAGACTTGCGTTTCAGGGCATGTCCTTTATAAATAAAAGTAAAGAGCATGGAAGTTCCTTAAGTTAATTATAAATATTTCTGTGTGATATGATAGAATTTGGAAAAGCTACAAAAATCAATTTAACGAATAACAGCAAGAAGGAATTTCACAACGAATGAAAGCAATGTAGCTAATTCGACTATGTAAGACATAGGTCCTGGTTCCATTGAAACTGAAACAAAAGACCTGTCACAACAGACAGGCAGTACTTCCGAAGTAATTCAAATCCCAAATCCATTCACTGTGATATGAGAAATATTTGTGGCTCTAGCTGACAAAAATTTCCAATTATTAACCCAAAAGCAATATTCAAAAGTTTATACTAATTCAAACTATTAGCCTAAGGGCAATCTGTTCAAGCTGACGAAAATTTCAAACAGCAGAAGTGCGATATGCTCAAGTAAACAAACATTTTGAAATTATTTCAACCATCTTTTCGGAAATAGAAAAGGTTTACAAAAACACTCAGAAAGCAGTTAAGTAGTTATTATCTGATGCCTGACAGTTTCAGATAATGAGACTGAAACTGGGTAACCATAAGCAGTTGGTTGAACAAGTGAACAATCTGACCTTTCACAGAGGTAAAATATAGCAAGAACGATTAAATCCTCAGTGATAGAAATATTCCGACAACTTTTCACAGTGGGTGGATGATAAAGATACGATTATCGAAAAGTATGCAACACAGCTGGCTAGCCCAAAAGTTGTATTTGAACAGGGTAATATAAGAGAGGAATTTAATCATGACTTTAATCAAATAAAAACTTCCCTAATGAAAGACCTTCCTCAATAGTAGGCTGATGTAACAGCGCAAGTGAATGGATATTGTAAACGATGAAGAGCAACGCGCATGGAACGTCACCTTTAATTGCTAGAACAGATGACATGGATACGACCGTGAATCAGTTTGGCAGAGAGTGTATGGACAACTTAGAACAATTTAGTCCATCTCATTCTACTTTTGCTGGCGATATGTGTTCTCTGCTTACCGATAGCAGCACAACACATACCGCAAAGCTTTTAAGGGAGTTTTCCCAAAAATCTGGATGGAAACGGCAGGTAGTTCAGTGGACCACTACCTAAAGCCGTTATTGACAAAATATTGGTCACCTCACTACCAAGAACGACTCTGAAAAGAAGTCTTTCATCCTCAACATTATAATAACGAGCATGGTAGCTTGCCAAAGTATTATCAATGATACATATAGATAACACGATCTTGCTAGTGAAATTTAGTTTGATATTATTTATCTAACAACACAGTGGAAATAATAATCAGAAAAATTCTGTACCAATGTCAATTAATTCGTCATTTTATGGACAATCCGAATCTCTGATCATAGACGTGGTATCTTAATCACTCTCCCTTTGTCAGTTTTCTGGACAGGGCTACGGTCTTTTTTTTCATGTTTTGTGTTGGTTAGGGAATAATCCTCTGTTCCACAAAACCTTTACGAATGTTTCTGTATGGACAGACAGTCATTGCACATACAGAATCTTTCATGGTATAATAAATACGAGTGTAATGGAAAATAAATTAAAGAAAAATTGCAGATCCATCTCACAAAACACTTCATCAATGAAAACAATTTAAACAACAAAAAAACTACTCTCCAGGATACTGCAGCAGGATAACAAAGTCGTTCTCGTCAACTGGCAAAGTTACATCTTAGGAGCTAGGTTCTCCGTGTGTGGATTAACCTGCAGACTTCAGAATTATTTTTTCTTTGTAAACTAACTATTATGTGAAGGAAATTTGGTTTTCAGTGTGCAGTTCACTTTCGCTATCCTACTCTCTGTCATTGGGACTACTGTCTCATCCCAAGGGATGAAATGGTTAAAATGGCTCTGAGCACTTTGGGACTTAACATCTGAGGTATCAGCTCCCAGAACTTAGAACTACTTAAACTTAACTAACCTAAGGACATCACACACATCCATGCCCGAGGCAGGATTCGAACCTGCGACCGTAGCGGTCACGCGGCTCCGGACTGAAGCGCCTAGAACCGCTCGGCCACACAGGCCGGCCCCAAAGGATCCTTAACAAAAACAATTTCATGGCAAATAGTCGAGTAGCATTTCCTTCACTCAGTTTGAAGACTGTTTTCCTTGCGCTTTCCTAATCTTAAGTTCACTAAGTGGCACTGCCTGTGACAGAGAGTTATAGCCTATACGAATACTGCTCTTGCCCAGCTGTTCCCAACAGCTACCCTGACGCTTTCAGTAATAAGTGGGTGATCTGTGGGCAGTGAAGGTTGCTGTGCATATTATCCTTATGGGTTGTGGGTTGGGTAGTCGTGGTGTAAGCGGCTTCCCTGTCAGCACTCACTCCTGGACTGCTTGCCGTCAGCTGTAGCAAACTGCCGAGAGGTTATTCAACGGTGTTGAGATTTCCGTATATGATGTCCTTATTGGGGAAGAACATCAGACAGTTCAGGAGAAGGCAGACTACTTCGATACAAATAATTTCGGAATGACATAAACAGGATAGCAGCCAAGGTTAAATGATTGCAGGAAAAACATGAAGAAATAAAAAGATCATCGTAAGGACTGACTCGGAACATAGAAAACTGAAGCAAAGGCAGCATCACATGAGACAGAAACTGGAGTTTCACTGTTAAATGCAGAGGCAAGACCGGATAAGTATAAAGAGCAGACTGTGGCACTCTATGGTGGGCAGGACTTGGCCGATGACTTATTATAAGAATAAACTGGAGTCCATAAGTAAGATATACGGGAGCCAGTATTACAGTCGGAATTTAAAACAGCTTCGTACGATTTTACTGTTCTGCATTTAATGAGACATGGGCCAAATGGACAGCTCTGAATGAAGCTTGGCTCTTAAGTGACCTAGAGGCGACCTGTAAACTGACTACGTTACGTCCTGTTGCTGTATTAGCAAAGTATGTTATTAAAAGGTGATACTGTGTACGAATAATTGAGGTTAGACTTTTTATGCGAATTATAAATTAATGAACATAAAGAAAGAAGGAAACATCTGACATAAATTTAGGCAACACTTCAAGTTTTGCTTTTCAGATAAAATGGTTTATTCATCAGAGACCAAACTCTTACAGAATGCTGGGCCTACAAGCAGTTTTACACGTAATTAACGTATATTACTGGTACATTCATAGCTCTCGAATTCTCTACTGTTACTCGAAAGATGGCAGTAACCCACTTAGATCAAGCCAAGACGTGTACTCAATATACAAGTTCCTTCCCCTGCATTCTTCTATTCAATACATAAGTTCCTTCCCCTGTATCCTTAGTTCCCCACAACTTATATCCCATAAGCAATCGGAAGTGTCTCTACATAACTTCACTCACACTACTCTGTAATAATTTCTGATCGCAGACAACTAGAGTCTCTTGTTTTCGATCGATTTCACGAACTGTATTGCCTTCTCTTCGTCCATTCTGCTCGCGATAGCACCTCCACCACTGCCAACAGCCACCAAAGCCAAGACACTTCAAGCAATGACAGCTCAAGCAGCTACCCACGAAGTTACACGCTTCGCACAACACGACTTGTGTGCAAGTGGAAAACCATCCCTACTCAGATGATTCTGTAACTAATATACATATCCAAATTCAGAAATTATATCATGGCGTGTCTGCTGACACGAATTCTTCTGAATTTTAGTTATATATCTTATTAACATCGATCATTTGTACTTCTAGGGCAATGTCATTCGTACTGTAATCGCATTCATCATACATTAATAAATATATCCACCAATAACTACATACTCCTTCAGTTCAACAGTGTAATAGTGGAGAACGGTCTGGTGTGACATACATAGGCATGCCTCGATGTTGGTTACTGTGCGAAATGGCCATACGGTTTATTGCGAATCATAATATAATTTTTTACATTATTTTTCACATTTGTGGTGGAATTAATGGTTTCATTGTAAATATGTTTATTACTGCAGTTGGCATTTTTTTAATGTATTTAACTTCGTTGAGGTGTTGATATGGATCTGTTAGATAACGCGCATATAGGCTTCGCGAATGGTAAAGGTAACTACCGAGGTTTTGACGATGCACTTGAAGAAGGTATCAAGACTGAAAAAAAAATCAAGATACGTGCAGTATTTTCGAAACTGAGAAAAACATCCGTAAGCTACACGGAAAGACGGGTAATGTACAACACGTGTAAGAAGCAAGAGGTAACTATATAAGTGGGAGACTAGGAATGCAGTACTCGTATTAAAAACATGGTAAGACAGGGCTGCAGTCTCGCCCCCATTGTTCAGCCTATACTTCGAAGAAGCAATGACGGATACAAAAGGAAGTTTCAAGAGTGAGATTAAAATTCATGGTGAAAGAACATCAATGATAAAGTACGATGATGACATTGCTATGTTCTTTGAAGGTGAAGAAGTATTACGGGATGTGTTGAATGCAACCGACAGTCTAATGAGTCGGAATACGGACTCATGGTAAAACGAAGACTGAAGAAAGTAAGAAGAAGTATCACAAATGAGGACAGCAAGAAACTTAAGATCCAATTGGTGACAACGGTGCAGAATAAGTTAAGAAATTTTGCTACTTTGAAAGAAGAATAGTCAATGACAGACGAAGCAAGGAGCACATAAGAAGCAGAGTAGGACAGGGAAATAGGGCTTATGACGCGATTTCTCGACTGGCATCGACCGCCGCTGTCAACAGCGAGTCAGGACACTTATAGAAGTACATAACTAATTCTGAAACTTCTTTCGCTGCGCTTACCGACGGGAAAAGGTCACCACAATTCTTCCGAGGAAATCTGGCAATGTGCGAACTGGGAGAACGCCTCCTGATACGAGCGCAGCCTCGAATCCTCTCACGGTCATAAAAATGGTACCGAATACTCCCAAGCCCGCAAGAGTCTGACAAACGAAGGGATCGAATCCTCCCGTATGAAGCAGGTAGCAGTTCTAAACATATGAAGTTTCAGTAGAGGCTATAAAAATTTTTCGCGTGTATTGTATGTTTAAAAGTTTTATCTTTTATCTTATTTAGATTTATTGGTTCAAAAATGGTTCAAATGGCTCTGAGCACTATGCGACTTAACTTCTGAGGTCATCAGTCGCCTAGAACTTAGAACTAATTAAACCTAACTAACCTAAGGACATCACACACATCCATGCCCGAGGCAGGATTCGAACCTGCGACCGTAGCGGTCACGCGGTTCCAGACTGAAGCGCCTTTAACCGCACGGCCACACCGGCCGGCAGATTTATTGGCAGGACACTTAGAGTACTCTTAGATAATGTAACAGACCTACTAAGGAGACTGCCTACACTACGCTTGTCCGTCCTCTTTTACAATACTGCTGCGCGGTGTTGGATCGTCACCATATAGGACTGACGGTCTACATCGAAAAAGTTCAAAGAAAGGCAGCACGTTTTGTATTATCGCGAAATATGGGAGAGAGTGTTACAGAAATGATACAGGATTAGGGCTGGACATCATTAAAAGAAAGGCGTTTTTCATTGCGACGGAATCTTCTCACGAAATTCCAATCACCAACTTTCTCCTCCGAATGCGAAAATATTTTGTTGACACCGACATACATGGGGAGGAACGACCACCAAGATAAAATAAGGGAAATCAGAGCTCGTACGGAGAGATACAGGTGTTCATTCTTTCCGCGCGCTATACGAGATTGTAATAATAGAGAATTGTGAAGGTGGTTCGATGAAATCTCTGCCAGGCACTTAAATGTGATTTTCAGAGTATCCATGTAGATGCAGATATTTTTAGGAACTGGAATCATTTATAGCCTTGATTTCTTCATAATTAATTTAATAAAATAGCAAATCATGATTTTGCAACACATAATCTAACTCAGTGTTCATTTTATGAATTATGGTTACATTTCCAGCAAAGCTATACATACAAAAAATTTATAAGTGTCCGATCTCTGAATATAGGAGATGCTTAAGGAAACTTAATTTGAATGGTTTATAGAAGCGCAAGAGGCGGCAAAAAATATTTTTATAATTTCTGCTGTATGCCTGTTTGCACTCGCATTATGCAAAAAGTAATGTACGAAGTTGGGTACACGAAGTTGGATGCACAAAATTACTGTGAATAGAACACGATAATGCCAAAAGCATAAATGTTGACCTTGTAATTGATTAATTACTTTCAGGAAAATCCCGAATGCTGTAGGCCTGCTTTGATGAAAGATCCTAGTTCTGTGGTTTCCACATTCAGCGTGTTGGTAACATCATGAACGTCTGCAGCACTTGTGACCAGTTTTGGCAGAATTTTGCGCCTTGCTTTGCAAATAGATTTACGAAAATTGTTGACATTTCTCTTAGTTATATATTGCGTATCTTCTCCTTTTAACTTCTGGTAAGTTATTTTTGACCGTCTCTCTCAAATATCTTCTGTGACTTTTCTCTTTAGGCAGAAACGATTTGTTGCCTCTGAATTTTGTTATGAGGCATTTTTTCATGATTGTGCTCTTCTTGACACTCCACGACATTCAGCTCCTAGACAGAAATAGTTTTAACAAAACGTCTGCAGCCATTAATGTTGCATGTCCATCGTGCTAGACTACCTTTCAGCAGTTTTTGAGAACTGAAGGTGTTACTTTTCAAAATCAACATTTTCCTTCCTTTCCTACTTACTGAAACAGTAAGCTCATCTGAGGACATGTTCCCTCTACAGCGATCTGCCGCGAGCCGCGAAGTGGCCGCAGGCACGCTCTGTCGCCGCGAGCTCCGAAGTGGCCGCAGGCAACTGTGGTCATTAGCGCACACAATGCTCTGTCGCGTTGTGTCAGTTTGGGAGGATTCGGTCCTGTTACCTGCTTACCTACCTGATTCCGGGAGGATTTGCAGTTGCGCCGCCTGTTACAGTACCACATGTTTTGGTGTAATACAAAATCATCTCTCAACTGGTCGTTATGGAGACGCATGTACACCGTTACCGTGTGCGAGTTGATGGTCTGTATGTTTAGGGAAACAGTTTTGGAAACTGAGAGCATCCTGTCACCAAAATGACATTTCCTACTCTGTGTCTTCTCTTTTTTGTGTCCTCCCGCAGGTGGGCCAATGGAAACATGTGTCCACACTATTTCCTCACCGTGGAGCATTCACCCTCAATTCATATCGACCATTTATTCCACTGTATGGGCTTTTTCGTCACTCTCCCTTTTCTACATGATTGCAAACTGGGACTACCAGTTCTCAGACAGTCACATCTGATCCATCAAGAAAGATAATAAAACCAAATTGATAAAATTAAAAAGAATACTTCTTACTGTTACACCATACTCCGAATCAAATAATTTCTTACTATCGATAGTAATTCACGACGGAAGATGATCAAACCATGCACTAGTTAGCACAGAAGAACTTGGAATCTGATCGAGAATACAAGCTGCAGAGAAATTGGAGAGAGGTTAACTGATTGAAGTATTGAGTGGTACTTAAGATAGGTAAATGAATTAGTGAAATCAATGTGAATTTAAGTAGAAATTAGAAAATAAATGAAAAACCTCGTTTAGTTTAGAAGAATTACACACTGGCGAACAGTGGACAGAGCAGCAGTGGCAATGGCCGACACCTGCAAGTCAGCACGTTCTGGAGAAGCCATCGCCCTCCCCACATGAGCAGAAGCTTTCAATTCAGCTGTCAGCGCATCGCCCGAACGGCTCATGTGTTTGTCAGTTGCCACATGTGATCAAAAGTATTCGCCTACATTCCAAGAGGCAATGATCGGCGTTAAGACCATTCTTCGAGAAGCTTTTCAACGTGACAGAAGAGGAAATGACCGGCTCACGATTTATTAGCAGCTTCTAAGTTAGGATCATGGTCAGATGAACACCTCTTACAAATGGCAAAGTTAAGATTGATAGGAGAGGCTTAAGCACACGTATTATACCATGAATGTTCCAACATTTCAGGAATTGAAGAAAGGATTACTTAAACGTTTTCAAAAACAAAACAGCTGTAGATTTTATAGGGAAAAATTCAACACTATCAATCAGAGGCAAAACGAGTCGTTAGGAAGCTTTGTGGATAGGATTAGAAAAGTTAATATTAACATCTATCAGTTGACAACGAGTGATGAAGCAAATAAAGTTATTTTACAACAGGCAGAAGATAGAGCTCTGGATACATTTTTACGTGGGTTACCTTCAGAAACGTCCCGTCTTGTCAGGGCAGAGTTTCCTAAAAATTTAGCGGAAGCTGTGTCTGTGGGGACGCCTTTCGAAGAAATAGACATTGCCACCAGATACAAGGAGAAGCGAAATGTATTTTCAGCGGGAGTACGATGTTTCAGGTGCGATCGACAGGGACATATAGCAAAAAACTGCAGACAGCCCCAATGCACTAATTGTCAAAGAATAGGTCACACATTCAAGTAATGCAGGTCTAAGAAAGTTTTTGGAAATAGGAATCAGTTAAACTCAAACGGGAATATCGCAGCCGCCGCCCGGCGTTCCCAATAAAATTTCATGCCATTAAGGCGAATTTGCAGGCGGAATGCTGGTTATCTGCTACCATACAGGATAAAGAGGCAAGGATACTGGTGGATACAGGCGCAAACGTATAAATAGTGACTAATGAATGCATTGGAGAAAAGAAATATGACCCTCCAAGGTATAGATTGAGTGGGGTAGGAGGAGATACAGTGAAGTCATTAGTATGTACATCATTGATTTTCTATGTTCACTGTGTACAACACATCAAGAAAATGTAAAAGTGGTAGCAAAGGTAACTGACGGTTACAACACGATCCTAGGGCTGGATTTCCTGAATAAACATCACGTTAAAATCGACCTCAGACAGCAAACTGTAGAACTTAGCGGAATAGTGTTTCAGCTAGGTGACACCGCTGCAAAGGGCCTGCTGCTGCAAGATTTCCCCAACCGGGAGGTGAAATCAATTACACTGCAACGTCCTTGAAGGTTGATTCGCGGGATAAGTTACCATTTGGCTCAGGAAAACTTTTCTGGATAACCGTTGACCCCGAGGTACCTACAGATACAATGTGTCTACTAGAGCCATGAGAGGAAAATGAGGAATTAGATGTATCACATTGTTTTGTACGTAGAAGTGTAGTAAAGGTTCAAGACGTTGAGGGAGAAAGGAAAGTACCGGTACATATTGACAATTTGGGAGTGGAGGACAAAGAGTTGTATAAGATAATATTAGTAGCTTCAGTACGTACTTTTGAAGAAGAATATATTACTGATGGTCAGAAACCAGACGCCTATAAAGCCGCATTACGCCAGAACGTTGAGCATTTGAAAGGAAATGATAGAGACACGATAGAAGCAGTTTTAGTTGAGTTCCAAGATTTATTTAGTGTAGAAGGTCCACTCCCAGCAACAGATATCACACAGCATAGTATCCCAACAGGAAACAGCCCACCCAGTTTATAGGAAGCCTTATAGAGTTCCGCATCACTTACAGAAAGTACTGGATGCTTTCTTAGAACAGTATCTAAAAGATGGGGTTATAGAATATTCTCATTCGCCTTATAATTCAAATATTGTAATTATTCCAAAGTAGTCTCCCGACGGTACGAAACGATATAGATTTTGTTGTGACTACAGACACCTTAACAAACAAACTATCTCAGATGTGTATCCTCTTCCAAACATTAAAGATATCATTGACAGTTTGGGTAACAGTAAATACTTTTCAACAATCGATTTATGTAGCGGATATCATCAATTGGAAGTTGCACCTGAAGATAGGCATAAAACAGCATTTACTACACCTGGAGGCCACTGGCAATTTAAAAGAATGCCTTTCGGTTTGAAAAACGCACCAGCAACTTTTCAAAGACCACTCGATGGAGTATTGCGAGGACTCAGAACTCAGCAATGTTGTGTATATCTAGACGATATTATTGTATTCTCCAATGACATGAATGAACATGCTGTGCGTCTGCATAACGTTTTTCAGAGACTTAGAAAAGCTAAATTAACATTAAATGTGGAAAAATGTAGTTTTGCATTGAGAGAGGTTACATATCTAGGGCATGTCATTAGTGAAAAAGGAATTAAAGCAGATCCTCGATTAATTTCGGCAGTTAAGGACTTCCCAACACCACAACGCATTAAGGAAGTACAAAGTTTCATTGGTCACGCATCGTATTACCGAAAATATGTTCAAAATTTTGCAGAAATAGCCTGACCCTTAACCCAATTATTGAAAAATGGTGCAAAATATCATTTAACTGAAGATTGTGAATCAGCATTTCAAACCCTTAAAGATAAGTTAGCACACAGTCCAGTATTAGCCTACCCAGATTATAATAAAGAATTTATGTTATCCTTGATGCAAGTGGTCATTCAGTAAGAGTTGTTTTGAGTCAGAATATTAATGGAGCGGAACAACCCATAGTCTACGCTTCGAGACAACTAACAACGGCAGAAAGAAATTGTTCCACAACGGAGAATTAATTGTTAAGTATTATTTATGGCATCAAATACTTTAAATGCTACTTGTATGGTAGGAAATTCAAGGTTATTACAGACCACGCAGCTTTATAATGGTTGCTTGGCTTAAGGATCCATCTAGTCGTCTCACCCGTTGGGCCCTATGTCTTTCCGAAATGGATTTCGAAGTTATCCATAAACCAGGCAAAAAACACACGAATGCAGATTGCCTAAGTCGGGATATAGCACTTTTGGAAGCAACAGGCAGAGATACTGAGGACTGGAGAAAGGGCCGGCCGGTGTAGCCGTGCGGTTAAAGGCGCTTCAGTCGGGAACGGCGTGACCGCTGCGGTCGCAGGTTCGAATCCTGCCTCGGGCATGGATGTGTGTAATGTCCTTAGGTTGGTTAGGTTTAATTAGTTCTAAATTCTAGGCGACTGATGACCTCAGAAGTTAAGTCGCATAGTGTTCAGAGCCATTTGAACCATTGAACTGGAGAAAGGGACAAGATGAGGATACAGAGTGCAAAATATACGAAACTCAAAAATAATATTGCTTTGAAGATAGTGTATTATGCCGTAAAAAAAAACTTGGACCTCGAATTGTTGTTCCCCAACACCTCAGACAAGAAATAATGGCAGAGGCCCACGATCATATCCTTGCAGGACACGGTGGACAGCAGACAACCGAAAGACGCGTAGCAGAGCGATTCTAGAGGCAAACCAGAGAGCAGGATGTTGCGCAGTACGTTCGTAATTGCATTGCGTGCACACAACGTGCGCTGAAATTTCTCGTTTAAAAATACCCTTACAGAGGCTCCCCGAGGCTTCATGTCCATTTCAGATCTGCGGAGTAGACATCTACGGACCATTTCATAAAACACCTGCTGGTAATAAGTATGTTCTTACGATTATAGATCACTTTTCACGCTATCTAGCTATGGTGAGTCTCCCAGATCAGCAAGCAAATACAGTTGCCCTGGCTTTAGTTAACAACAGGATACTTAAATTTGGCGTACCTGAAGCTATTATCACGGATCAGGGATCTGATTTTATGTCTGAATTAATGAAAGAGCTATGCCACTTGCTAAAAATACATAAATTTCACACAACTCCGTTACACCCTCAGTGCAAAGGACGCACAGAAAGAGTTCATCGGACAATTGGCAAGATGCATAGTTATTATATTAATTGTAATTGGGATACGTATTTACCAATAATCGTGTCGGTATACAACGCCAAAACGCATGAAGCAACTGGCATGTCACCTTATTAAGTGCTCTATGGAAGAAAAATGCCGTCCCCTTTTGATGTAATCCGGCAGAAAAACGGAAAAGTCGGAGAAAAAATAAAATATTTCTGTCAAACGATGAAGGATGTATGGAAAAAGGTTCAAAAATTTAAAACAAGGGCTTTGGAACGACAGGAAAGATTAGGTAATGCCTAAGCTAAATATCCAAATTACAAAATCGGTCAGGGGGTGATGCTGTCAACCCCATACATTGCGAAAGAAAAAATGAAGAAATTTGTAACAAACTACAGAGGTCCTTATCAAATTATTATGATCACATCACCAGTCAGCGTTAAACTGCAACTGTCCACCCGAACTACTATTGTCCATGCAAGTCGTTTAAAACTGTTTAAGGGCGCTCCAGATGTAATTCCTTCAACAATAGTGTCTGCTTTTCCGAAGGGTGGAGGAAGTGCCCGAAAAGGAAAAAGAGTGGCCACGCCAGCACAACATACAGACATGGCAGCATACAATCTTTGGCCAAGGGTGTGAATGTCCCAGTTGAATCATAGTAGACAGTGGATAGTATACAAATGTAAATAATTAATAAATGATGATGGTATATTTTTTAAGAAAAAAAGTTGAATGTAGAAACATGTAGATCTTGTAGTTAACAATGCATTACTTGTTTTTGTTTGTACTGGGTTGGTAGGTCCATAATCATGTTGTTTGTTTTTTTCAAAAACTTCATGCAAGCATTTCTTTCACAAAACCTATCCTACCCCAATGAATCCCATGACAGTTCCCTTCTAAAGTCAATAGATATGTTCATAAACTCACAGCAAGGCAAAATTGAGGCCAATGTTATGATGCAACATGTTTTAAAGTTAAAAAGTGAATACAAAACTATCATTATAATGCTAGGAACGGGTATATCTGGAACCTTTGTGTTGATGTTTCTGCTTTATACAGTTTTGTTTTACTTAAGACGAAAAAATAAGCCAAATAATAATATACCACTTGATCCAATAACTGTTAATTGGATACCACACTCTTAACTGGTGTCCTTCAGTGGTTACTTTCGAGCATTAGTGCATTAATTATTTTTATTGTACTTCAGTCTTTATTAAACAGTCTCATGTTAAAATAAATAATACTGTTGAACAGATATTCTCTGCATTAATATAGGGTAGATTAAACAGGTGTTGCAATGTAATTTTCTAAGTGAAAAATCAATTATTCCTTATTTATTGTCATCAAGATTGTTACACTTATTATAACGATTTATGTGTGGACTATGAGATTCATGAGTGTACAGTGCATTTCTAAAGTGCTAAAGTATTTTCAACGTACTTAATGTGAACTGTGTGTAATCGTCTAAGTCGAGAGTTTTCATTGCATGCGTTAGTGCTTTTGCCGTGTGAAGTGTGGAGGAATGTCGAGGGGTATATTCGAGGGAGAATTTCTCCGAAGAGTGGAGGAATGTTGAGTGGTACTTAAGAAGGTAAATAAACTAGTGAAATCAATGTGAAGTGAAGGAGAAATTAGAAAATAAATGAAAAACTTGGTTTAGTCTAGAAGAATTACACACTGGCAAACAGCGGATAGAGCATCAGTGGCAATGGCCGGCACTTCCAAGTCAGCACATTCAGGAGAAGCCATCGCCCTCCCCACATAAGCGGAAGCTGTCGATTCAGCTGTCAGGGCATCGCCCGCCCGGCTCATGTGTTTCTGAATTGCCACATGTGATCAAAGGCCCTCGCTTACATTCCAAGAGCCAATGACCGACGTTAAGAACATTCTTCGAGAAGCTTTTCAATGTGACAGAAGAGGAAATGGTCGGCTCACGTGTTTCTCAATTTTCACATGTGACCAAAGGCCCTCGCCTACATTCCAAGAGCCAATAACCGACGTTAAGAAGATTCTTCGAGAAGCTTTTCAATGTGACAGAAGAGGCAATGACCGTGAACTCGTTCACCTCCAGTGAACTGAAATAAATACACGAGATGCAGTGGGCCCGACAGTAGTAGTTTTCAGTTCAGTTTCGGTGCTGAGACTGTCATGCAGGAAGAGACTACATCGTACACAGAAGCACCAAGTCCGCCGCTGTAATGGAATAGCAAGCAGCAACCTCGCCGCCAGAAGACAGAAAGCAGAAGGTATTCGAAGGCTGATTTTTACGTACCTGGGTGACTCGTGAGGACGGGAAGGAGACGGCCTCACATCAGCAGCCACCTGTGAGCTGTGATGAAGATCTGACAGCCGAAGACTGGCAAGCTGGAGTCCATTCATTGTTCGAGTCTGGGACACTGGCCTTCCCCGGCCTCGCCGCTCCGCTGGCCGACGCACAACACTGACATACGTGGCCGCATACAGAAGAGACATACTGGGACGCCACATCCAAGGTATCACCATCCGATTCGCAACCTCGTTCTCAATAAGTAAACGGCCCGCTTCACGATGCGCGTCTTCAGTCAACTGGGCGAGACGGCGACACGAGATACACACCGCCAGGCGTAATCAGACGCCGCCGCTGCCGCAGCATCGCAAACGACACAGCTGCCTTTCTCCCAGCCAGTCTATCCAGTAAGGAAGCCATTGTACAAAAGTTTCAGTAAAAGTTATCTTATGCAAAAATGCTGTTTCATTCTACCTCATACCCGGGCCAGGGAAGAAGCCACCCTGCCCACATGTTGTTAAAAGAGAAAAGGTAATCTATTTATTATTTTTCACACTGTCATAATGCTTTAGAATCAAATTCCCTTTGCAGCAATGCTCATCCTGACAATTGACTGGCATCAAAAGAGGTAAACCAGTTACAGAAGATTTAATACTTCCTACATTTTGAATACATTGTTTTATATATGATCTGGTGTCAACTACTACATAAAACTACGGTATTTTTTCCGATCAGGATACGTTTCACTCTTTCTATACAACAGGAGGATGGGGTAGATAAGCTGCAATTTTGTAGGAATTGTTACTGGGTCGTGAACATGAGTTTCTCCGAACAGAGGCCTGTAGCGAGATTAAGTTCTTAAACGAATCATTGCTCTACCGAATTGAGTGACGTGATGTGAATCACCAGCTTTTTGTGAGGAGTGATTTCTCTTGCTTGTTGAGGAGGAACGCGTTGGCAGGGAGTCGAACTGCGCTTCCTCCCTTTCATCCATTCAGCCTGGACATATCTCACGTTTCTCTCACACTGTTGGCTCTGCCGGTGGTTCTTCCCTTGATTCAGCCCAGTCCGATTAATTATTCATCCGGAACTGTCTGTATAATTGTTTCCTGAGTTTTTTTACCGACTGACACCGTCGTTTTACTCTCCCCAATGGCGCATTGTCGGTGCCTGTCCATCTGCACACCGTCGAACGTGGCTAGCACTTCCAACGGTTTTTCGAAGCTCATTAATAGAGTGGCTGACGTCTCTGTTACAGTGTACAGTTTACTGTAGCATGACAAGCCTCTTCTGAAATTTATTATTCTTCTGCTAACGTCCTCCTGTGACGTTCATCAACAATTAGTTAAGGTGGGACATCTCCGCTCTCATGATGTCGTAGGTTCAACCACGCAGGAAGCTTAGTAGCACTTTGTGTTTGTCCGGAATGATCTGGCCCTCTGGCTCCTTTACCCTCTGTCGTTACAACAGCAGTGGAAGATATCCCAGTAGGTATAAATCGGTCAGCTGGCTGCGTCAGTCCACCACCCGGGGCCAGGGGATCCGATAGCGGATGTGGGGAAGATAAAGTTGGTTCTAACGCGCCCTCCTGATTTTCGCGGCTGTCCGCCAGCAGTGGTTGTCTGAAAGGTGAATTTGTTGAGGAATTGATTTCGCAAGTGGGATTGCACCAAGTTCTCAAACTTGGCAGCTGACCATTGCGTTCTAATTTCTTCGTTAATATCTCACATTGAGAGACAAGTATCTCCCTTACAGCAATCTCCCCCATTATTCCCGTGCTAAACTGAGCCAGTGTCCCCTATGGCCAGAGAAACCTTGTCTCCATCTCTCGCAAGAACTCTATGTGACCCGAACTTACCGTATCTCTTTGCATTTACCACTCAGTAAATCTACGGCGGACTGCTGGGTTTCTAGCTGCTGAGTGACAGTAATCACTTGCCTGTCTAGCCGTGCGAACTTACTCTCGACAGCACGCAACCGTGTATAGATGTTGGATAGTGAACTGTTCTCCGATAGAGCGTTGTCAATGACGCTTATGAGCCAAAATATTGTGACCATCAACTTCACAGGTTGTTTGTACCTCTTTGAACGAAATACATCACTGATACTGCATTCAGGGATCCTACAGTTTGTGGAGGTATGTGGCATTAGATGTCCACGCACAGGTCATGTAATTCGCGTAAGTAACGGCCTGTTAATCTGCGTATGCGGTGATGGCCCTAGATAGCTACCCACACGGGTTCCATAGAATTTACGTCAGGCAAATTTGGTCGCCGAGAAGTCAACGTGAGTTCACTATAATGCTCCTCAAACCACTATAGTATGATTCTGGCTTCAACACAAGGACTGTAACACTGTTCAAAAATGGCATCGGTGGTGTGGAGGCCATCAGGCATGAGAGGATGCCGTTGGTTCGCAAGTTCAGCGTGCCTTCGCTTACTACCACAGATACCGTGCAAGCGTAGCAGAATGCTTCCCACACCATAATGCTGCTCCTACCAGCGTGCGTCCGTGCAGGTTTAGAGCCGCCGTTCACCTCTATGACGGTGTTGGTGGAGGCGACTATCGACCTAGTGGAGCAAAAATGTGAATCACCCGAAGAGACGACACTTTTCCATTGAAACTTTCTGGCAAATTCAAACTATGTGGTGGAACCCTCCAAAATTGAGAGAGGCTATCCTGCAAACCTTACAGGAGAGCGTCTCTAAAGCTTGGAAAGTAGGAGACGAGGTACTGGCGGAACTAAGACTGTGAGGACGGTTCGTGAGTCGCGCTTGGATAGTTCAGATGGTGGAGCACTTGCCCGAGAAAGGCAAAGGTCCCAAGTTCGAGTTTCGGTCCGCCACGTGGTTTTAATCTGCCAAGAAGCTTCATATCAGCACACACTGCACTACAGAATGAAAATTACATTCTCGTTTACATCGACTGGTGGTCGAATCCCGATGGTTCTTTGGCCGCTGCAGTCGTTACTGACGATGTTGTGTAAACGTGTGGGCACCTTGGTACGACCTACTAGGGAGCAGCAATGTGCGACGGTAAGTCAATTACTATCCGCAATTTAGTTATATTTTTGTTTATTTTGGTAGTACTGGTGTTTTACGTTGATGACGTTTGATTTGTTTGTTTGTTGTTGTATCTTTGCAATTTTCAAGCTGCTAGTTTAGGCTCGTTTTCGCTCCCGTGCTGTTAATCGTGACTGCTCCGCTGTCCATTTGCACCAAAGAAGAGCAACATTCAGTGATCCGTTTTTTGTGGTCGGTAGGCGTATCAGGGGCCAAAATTCATCGAAGACTTTCGGAACAGTATGGGAACAGTGTTTTGTCAAAACGGAGTATCTACGAATGAATTGAAAACTTCCGAAATCTTCCTACAAGTGTTACGCACGATGAACGAGTCCGATGACTGTTTACCGCCACAAATGAAAAAACCATTGAGCGTTCACGTGAAAGGATTCTCTTAGACAGACGACTAACTATTGACGAAGTGGCACATCGTCTGCAAATTAGTCACGGCTCTGCCTATGAAATCATCCACAACAGACTTGGGATTCATAAAGTTTGTGCAAGTTGGGTCCCAAAACAGCTCACACAGTTGCATAAACAAGCGCGCTTGGACATCTGCAAAAAAACATTTGGATCGCTATGGTGACGAAGGGGACAACTTCGTAGACAGGATCATTGTTGGTGACGAAAGATGGATCTGTCGTTACGAACCAGAGATTAAAAGACATGGAATGGAGACATTCAAATTGGCCGTGCAAGAAACGTTTCAATACCCGATGGTCAGAAGGAAAACTGATGATTACGGTATTTTGGGAAGCACAAGGTCCAGTACTGGAACATTATGGGGAAAGGGGCAACACAATAAACCGTGTACATTACAGTGAGAGGTTTGCTGCCACGCTAGAGCCTGTAATTCGAAGCAAATGCCGAGGATTGCTGTCAAAATGGGTTGTGTTGTTGCACGACAATGCCCGTACGGATACTGCTGCCCACACTGCTGAAACGCTTCAGAAACTCAAATTTGAAGTACTGGATCATCCTCCATATATCCCTGATTTGCCACTTCTATCATTTGTTTGGTCCACTCAAACAGGCATAAGGGGGCTGCCGATATGCCTGAGACGAAACAGTGAAAGAAGCGGTGCATTCCTGGCTCGCAGCTCAACCGAGAACCCTCTTTTATGAGGGCGTCAGGAAGCTTGTACAACGAGGGACCAAGTGCATTGAAACGCAAGGAGACTATGTCGTACAATGGTGTTCTTGTAAGTTTCCTACTTGATTAAAATAAAGTTTTATAACTACTTTGCGGATAAGAATTGACTTACGCTCGTAATATCAACGGCGTTCTCCTAAACATTTGTGCTCTTTCGGCAGAGATGCCACAGATCACCATACATCCTACTTTACAGAACAGATAAGCATCCGATCCCCATGTTCTGTGAAGAGTCATGAGCGTCCAACTATTTAGCACCTTGCAATAGAGTCACTGTTCAAATGGTTCATATGGGTCTAAGAACTATGGGACTTAACGTCTGGGGTCATCAGTCCCCTAGACGTAGAACTACTTAAACCCACCTAACCTAAAGATATCATACACATCAACGCCAGAGACAGGATTCGAACCTGCGTCCGTAGCAGCAGCGCGGTTCCAGACTGTAGCCGCTCGGGCACAGCGGCCGGCAGAGTCACTCTCCTCGTACCTCTATCCAGAGATGTTCACGACACTAGCACGTGGACATTCGAATAAATTCGCCGTTTACGCTCTGAGTAATAATAATCTGAGCTTAGTCAAAGTCTCGCTTATCTCTATGGATTCCCCTATTTTCAGCCCGTATCTTCGCTAGGCTGATCCCCTGTCCGTATCTGCACTGTTTAAATACATTTGTTACCGCGTCACGTGCGCGCATTGCCAGCAGGCGGCACCCAACTTCGCTTTCAGAAGCATTCATAGTGCTTTGGCTTATCAGTGTAACTCTCCCTGCACCCTGAACTGTAAGGCCTCAGACTCTAATGACGCAGGTATTTTGGTACAGAGAACCTGAAAAGACACCGTGAGTGACTCACTAACGGCTTAAAATGCTTTAGAATGATGCTCAAACCTAGAAATTAACATAAAATCCCCATCCTTGGCCACCAAACTTTGGGCCTTTAATTCAGCTTTGCTCTCTGGGAAGTTAATTTGACCTCTAAACTTGCTTATTTTGCGTTTGCCACCACCAGTATCTGACTAACATATCCATTATATCTCCTGCGTCAATAGCTGCTTGCAAAGCTGTATTCCCCCTTGTAATTCCCTCCGCTTTTATCGATGTCGAGAGTTCTCATCAGCATCAGGCGGCGACCCCTCGTCGGGGATGTCGGAGGCGGTGGTGTCGTCGGGGTTGGCGACAGTAGCGCTGTGGAGGAGACCCCGGCGACGTAGGCCGGCACCTCGCAGCCAAATGGTTCAAATGGCTCTGAGCGCTATGGGACTTAACATCTGAGGTCATCAGTCCCCTAGAACTTAGAACTACTTAAACCTAAGTAACCTAAGGACATCACACTCATCCATGCCCGGGGCAGGATTCGGACCTGCGACCTTAGCGGTCGCTCGGTTCCAGACTGAAGCGCCTAGAACTGCTCGGCCACTCCGGCCGGCACTTCGCAGTCACTGAGCGTGCTGGCGCTGGTCGCGTGACCAGCGCTGGCTGCGCCATTGGATGTTGATATTTCACTTAAAGTGGGCCACAAGTAACGATATTTTCCTTCAACGCAGTGGGGGCAAAGGTTTGTCAGCCTGGAGACTGACTTTCTCACTCTCATTCGACGTGGTCACCTGTCTGCCTTCGTGCCCTTTCCCTCATGGCTACGTACACTGAAGCGCCAAAGAAACTGGTATAGGCATGCTTATTCAAAGCAGAGATATGTAAACAGGTAGAATACGGCGCTGCGGTCGGCAACGCCTATATAAGACAACAAGTCTTATAGCAGTTGTTAGATAGGTTATTGCTGCTACAATGGTTGGTTATCAAGATTTAAGTGAGTTTGATCGTGGTGTTGTAGTCGGCGCACGAGCGTTGGGAGACAGTGTCTCCGAGGTAAAGATAAAATAAAGATATTCTCATACGACCATATCACGATTGGACCGCGATTAAAAGGAATCCGGTGAAACATCAAATCTCCAACATCGCTGTGGTTGGAAAAAGTCTGTACAAGAACCGGACCAACGACGACTGAAGATAATATTTCAACGAGACAGAAGTGCAGCCCTTCCGCAAATTGCTAAAGATTTCAATGCTGGGCCATCAAAAAGTATCAGCGTGGAATCATTCAACGAAATATTATCAATATGGGCATACTCGTGTTCTCATGATGATTGCACGACACGAAGCATTACGCCTCACCTGGTCCCCTCAACACCGACAATGGACTGTTGACCACTGGAAATGTGTTGCCTGGTCGGTCGAGTCTCCTTTCAGATTGCTTCGAGGGGTTGGACGTGTACGGGTATGGAGACAACCTCTTGAATCCAATGGACCTTGCATGTCAGCAGGGGACTGTTCAAGCTGGTGGAGGCTCTGTAATGGTGCAGGGCGTGTGCAGTTGGAGTGATATGTTGCCCCAGATACGTCTAGTTACGACTCGGACAGGTGACACGTACGTAAGCATCCCGTCTGATCACCTGCATGCATCCAGCAGCATAATGCAACAGCCGGCTGGAGTGGCCGAGCGGTTCTAGGCGCTACAGTCTGGAACCGCGCAACCGCTGCGGTCGCAGGTTCAAATCCTGCTTGGGCATGGATGCGAGTGATGTCCTTAGGTTAGTTAGATTTAAATATTTCTAAGTTCTAGGGGACTGATGACCTCAGTAGTTAAGTCCCATAGTGCTGAGAGCCATTTGATCCATTTTTTAACAATGCGACACCACATAGGTCCATAATTCCTACAGAGTCTCTCCAGGAACACATCTATAATTTTAAACACTTGCGCTGGCCACCAAACTCCCCAGACATGAACAATATTGAGCTAATCTTGGATGCCTTGCAACGTGCTGTTGAGGGTAGATCTCCACCCCCTCGTACTCTTATAGATTTATGGAGAGCCCTGCACGATTCATGGTGTCAGTTCCCTCGAGCTCTGTTCAGACATTAGTCGAGTCCACGGCATGTCGTGCTGCGGCTCTTCTGGGTGCTCACAGGGGCCCTACATGATGTTAGGCATGTGTACCAATTGCTTTGGCTCTTCAATGTATTGGGTTCCTTCAAGCAACATCTGTCTTTCTGTCAGTAATTAGGGTATGAAATTTCGGTGGCCACCTGTAACACTAACTCGTGGGAAGCACGTGTAATCCCTGTTATTTCCACCTTTAGGTCAGGGATGGCTGGCGGAAAACAAACAGGGCTGGGAACCACAACGCAGGCAAAATTCCTAAGCAGAGTAATTTTATGAAGTGCCAAATTACCGAAACCTAATTGACGCAGTCCTGTCACGGTCGCCACGTCTGTATATAGTGCGAGCTTGGCGGTAGGACTGATGATTTACTGAACCTGTCTGCCCTCTTGTTCCCAAGTAACTGGAAGACTTGGTTTCCAATGCTGATTCACCATATCCTTGGCTGGTGCTGACATTGGACTCCTTTCTTCTGTATGGAGTTGGTTCAAATGGCTCTGAGCACAATGGGACTTAACTGCTGTGGTCATCAGTCCCCTAGAACTCAGAACTACTTAAACCTAACTAACCTAAGGACATCACACACATCCATGTCCGAGGCTGGATTCGAACCTGCGACTGTAGCGGTCCCACGGTTCCAGACTGTAGCGCCTAGAACCGCTCGGCCACCACGGCCGGCTCTGTAAGGAGTTTCTGATAGCTAATAAGGACATATATAGGAAGCAGCAAGGGAATTCTGCGAATCATGAGACACACTGATGTGCGAGAAATTTGGGTGTATTGTTCGACAAACACACTTAAAAGCGAGGTATGCTGCTACAGCAAGGAAACGGTTGCTCCACCTACAACTAAATCCAATTTGGCATGAATGTGCCTTGCTGCAGGTCAAGACAAATAAAGTAAGCAACTGAAACGAGAGCAAACATCTGTACAACTTGTCCAATACCTGTTTAGAAAGAGAGTGCACTGAGAGATACGTAAGGGTGATTCGTAGCAACGGGAACAGAGATGAAGTCCGGGCAGGGACAGTAACAGTTAACTACATCGAAAGCATGCTTAGTTTTCTCACTTGCGGGACGGGATGCAAACGGTTGCATCACTGTGAAGTTACAAATGAAATACTAGCGGCTGTGTTACTGATCAAATCTGTCGTCGCATGAACTGTGTGGTTCATGGCAGCTACCAGGAACAGGAAGCATGCACATCGGCTAGAAAATGGTTACAACTTGCGCTAGAGAGTATAACGACGTTGCCCAGTCATGAACTGTGACCGACTAAGATTGCGAGTTCGCCTCTCGACACTTTTTTATACAACCACCAGAAAAAAACGGGTAAATGAAGAAAACTTCAAAAACCAATATCGCTAAGAAAGCATTTTATTGGATAACCGATTTAGACAGAGTTCTGCTGTCATCATTGTATCTTATGTTTTACAACTTTTACGACAAGATCCGATCATGACAGCATAAATGTGTCGAAATTTATCATCAGATAAAATATTTTTTAGTTCTCTTCGCTTGTGAAGTTTTCTTCTCTTGTCACACATCGCAGACCACACATACACAGACCACGTAATGAGTACACAGTAAAAAGAGGACCCAGTGGCCAGTTTAACCAGAATGGCTTTAAGATTTTTACCAGTCAGCGAAGCCAAACGTCGTTGCTTAGGGGTTAGAGGCACCGGAGAGGCGGAAATTCCGAGAGTTGGATTAGATGGTCGAGTTCTCTCTTCCGCGAAATAGCTGTGGCTTGAAATTCCAAGTAGCAGTCCGACAATTCTTTGTGTAAATTCGTCGTGTCATAAAATACTAGGAATCGTTAGTTCGGCGGACGATAAATTACTCCGCCTTCACAAGACGACAGTCCTCTGATTAGGCAGGCCAACGGTAGTTTCAAATTGCCTGCGAAAGTTGGTTTCATGACATTTTTTTAACAATTAGTTCCACAGACTTATGAAATGATAATCAGTCTAACTGAATCCTGTTTCGATCGATTCGGAGTGTCGTGGTCAATCGCACTCTGAAAATCTTAAATAAAAATGTATTTTATCTAATCATACTCTGTTTGTCAAGAAGGTGGGCAGAGCAGTAGTCACTTTTTATGGCCTCCTTTTGATAGGTTAGGGGAAAATGTTCTACAACGACCCCACGAACGGTTCTGCATGGAGAGACCGAATGAAGGATAGAGATTCCTTTATGGTACAACCTACACGAGCAACAATAACAGAAAACACATTAAGGATAAATAGTAGACCATCTGAAAGCACCTATAAACAATGAAAATAGTTACAACAAAAAAAATTATTCCCCAAGAACCGAGGTATGATGAAATAATTTTCATCAGTTAACGTAGTTACTTCTTAGGGACTGGGTTTCTCCTGTGTGAATTTACCTGCATACTTTAATTAAATTGTTTTTCTTTCTAACCTAAAACAATTATATCAAGCAATTCTTTTTTTTTTTCTTTCCTTCACTCAGCATTTCGGTTTTGCTTCGCTATAATCAGCTTTCGGGGCGACTGTCTCATTAAAAAGAACCTTCAAAAAATAATATCCCGGCACCTCGTCGAGTAGTATTTTATTCACTCGGCTTGGAGACTGCTATGCATGCACTTCCCTGATTTTAAGTTCACCAAAACAACTTGTCTGCCATAGAGAACAGAAGCCCAAGCTAATGCTGGTACTGCCGAACACGCTCTGCCTTGACACTTTCACTTACACGTGGACTGTGCGTAGGCAGTGACGGTTTGCCCTGCACGTTGTCCTCTCGAGTTGGATGGGTGGGGAAGGGTAGGAGAGTAGTTCGTGGTGTAAGTGGCCTATCTTGCTACCTTGCAGCACACACACCTAGGCTGCTTGCTCTCAGCTACAGCAGACACTACCTCGATGTTATTCTACCATTGTAAACTCAAATGATATACTCGACGAAAGAAGGAAATACAAAAACGTCCAGGGAAAGGTAGGTATACAGGAAAATAAATTAGTTGGGAACAAAAAAAAATGGAAATGCATGGCAGTCAAAGCGAAGTTGCTGCAGGAAAGATGTGAATAAATACAAAAAAATTATCGTCCAAAGGGTTGACTCAGCATACACAAAATTAAAAGCAACGGTGGTATGTTAAGACTGAAATGGAAATTCCCTTTTTAAACGCAGAGGAAAGAGTGGAGAGGTGAAAAGAACACATTGGAGGACTCTGTGATGTGGAGGACTTGTCTGATGTAGAATTGAACTATGACGAAAAAGACCGCTACAGCTATATGATAAACATTCATTTCTGATTTAACTAGTTTCATATCTTCAGAAACGCAGATTTATTTCATAATTTATTCCAAACGATAAGCGGTAAATGACCCAATAATCTTTGCCCTATTTTTATAAAACTGTTCTACCGTCAAGTGGGAGGTAGTCCAATTTAAAACAGAGTAGAATACAGGGAACATCACCCCTCATTCTACTCTATTTTACATTGGACATTGTCGCCTGCTCAGATGCTGGAAGAAACGTTCATAGATACTGCTTGTGCAGTTTCAAGGTGTTGACAGCTACAGTTTCCTTTCCTGGGTGCAAAGCAGGTCTGAGAGAGTAAGATGAGTGTGGATTTGCAGGTCTGGGAGGCTAAGGTGGTAGATATTCCTCTCTCCTACCACTCTACGAAACAGGGTTTTGCTCCCTGGTGCAATCACGATAGGCGTTCGGAAGCTCAAACTCGAAGTGGCCGCTGACATTTGTACGTGCTCCGACACATGTGAAACTTTTAGCGTGACGTATGCGCTTACAACTCTACCGTGCAGAGATTTGCAACAGGTAGTTCACATGTGTGCTGAATTGATATCTGCTGCTCCTCTGATATTCTTTTACCCTAAAAGTATGTGCTCTTATCGCTTACCATATGAGCTACGCTACTTTTGTTTACACCACCCAATTCTGACAGGCCCCCACAACCACGTCAGTCCATCTGCAAACTGTAGGTTTCAGGTATGTTTTATCCTACTAATAAGTTATTCGGTAGTTGACAGTGTGTCGACTGCACTTAGCATCCTGGACCAAGAGAGTTTCCCTTAACCGTGCCTACAGACTGCGCACCCCCAGCAGCGTAAATTGTTGACGAACAGTTAGCAAGCTTATGCATTCGAACCACAACCGTCCACCGCTGAAACACTATACACATACATATACAGGCTATGCATGTACGTTACCTATCGCGACGTCTGGATTTCAATCGCTTGTACGTTTTCTTCGACAGTGCTACAGCCCAGCAAAGCTATTCTGTAGGGGATGTAAGCACATTTAAACATCCACCTAAAGAGCACAACTTCTTCGATGTATGACATATTACCAATATAACGTAACAATAATTCGCCAATAATAACAACAAACCATGGCATTCTGCTGTGCCTATCACACCTAATTTTACACTCTTAAAGATCCACTATGATGGAACATAATCATCCCCATTCCGCTATTTTGCGAGCTAGATGTCCATCGGTGGAGGGAGACAATCCTTCATTGTTATTGTTAACGGTAGGGAACGACACAGTAGTCGGACGGTATAGCATTATACTGGACTGCACTTAGTCACTCACAACCAAATATTCTACAGATGCAGTACCTTCGTTCAACTTCTTCTGTATGTCTATATCTTTGCGTGGACTGTGGATGACTGCCTTAAACCTCACCCAGTACTCCCGCTGGTGGATGCACTTTCGGACCCTACCCAGACATATTGCATTGAGGATCACTCATAGGGAGGAAGGGGGAGGGTTTAGTTGTGCCATATGCAACAAATGCATAGACATAGACATGCACAAAAACAGAACAAATGCATTGTATCTGTAGAATATTTCGTTGCGACTGGGCGCAATGAGTAGATTACTATTCTGCCCTACTAATGTGTTGTTCTGTACATAAAAATAATACCCATGAAGGATTGTCGCCCTCCATCCGATGGACATCTAGCACACAAAATAGGCGAATGGGGATGATTATGTTCCATGGTCGTGGATCTTTGAGAGTATGAAAGTAGGTGTGGTAGGCACGGCAGGATGTCATTGTTTGTTGTTTTTATGGATGAATCTCGACAATGCTGTTACGATGTATCGGTAATAAGACATGCACCAAAGATGTTATGCTCTTTAGCAGGATGCTTAAATGTTGACAAAATAATTTCTGATAACGGCCCACGATTTCGTTCCAATACATTTCTGAAAAACTTTGACACCCAAAAGAACTGAGCCAACATCACGTTTTATGCCATCTTGCAACCCATCGGAATGCATTATCAAGGAATCAGGTAAACTAAGCAGGTTGTATTGCTGTCGTCAGTACAGAAACTGGGATTTACATTTGTAAATCATTAACGAACTACCTGGTGATTCTACAACTTTGCCTCCACTGCTTGTATTAAAGAATAAAACACAACTAGTTCGTATAAAACAGTTAATAGCCTTCCCTACACAGCGTCGTTTAAGACACCGTGAAGTAATCAATTTAGCACTAAAAACATCGAGAAAGCCGCAGAGAAAAGGAAGATGTTACGGAATCCGCGAGTGAACATCAAGAGCTTGGATCGTATCGTTCATCTCATAATGGACTGTCTTTAAGTAGCGAGCATTTTGACGTATGAAAATCATTTTCGCATACGGGGAATCGCCCATGCAAATACTGTGGAAACCATAGAAACAGATAAATCACGAGGTCTTAATCTGTATTGAATATCAAAGTATTCAAAGAGTAGTAGCCTAAGGGGTTTGTTTTTCTTTGGTAAGCGCATACAGTGGTGAGCATAGGTGCCTACATGTTGGAGTGCAAATCCTTTCTTTAGCTTTCAGTACTGTTTAATGCTCTTCATCTAATACGTTTATCTGTTAATGTACTTTTTGCTGTCAATCCACATAATAGGGAATTTTAATGAATAGTGACGATCTAAGATTAGTGTTGCCTGAAGGAAAGTGCTTTGAATTTACTAAACATAGTGTGAGAGGATGATAATACAGTGGAAGTAGAGATGATAATACAGTGGAAGTAGACAGTTTTTTCCATTTTTTGGCATTTATATTTCCACTATGAGAATATGGAAAGGTAAGTCATCTGTGAACAATTTTCATTCTGTTGGTATTACTCTGGTTTACTGGTGGTGTATCTCATTGAAATGTGATACTGTTATTTCATGGGTTTTTTGAGTTTTCGTTTGAGATCTTGGTATAGCAGAGAAGATTTGGTTTTGAGGTTCTAAGATTTTTCTTTATTGAGGAAGATAGTTTGCACGTGTAAGGAACTTACTTGTGGCTTGTGGTTTCTTGCTTTACCGTTACTAGAGAGAATATTGTGTTATTTTTTAAGGAAGTGCATGACAAGATTTTTCTAAAGGTACACTTTTGTGCAATATGTCATGGGTTCTAGAGGTATAGACAACTGCTGATTTTATTTCGGTTGAGAGACTGTGTATGAGTTGTTCTGAACTGAGAATGGTTTTTCTGATGGGCAGTTGTTTAACTAGGAAAATTTCTGACTGGAACTTGTTCAATTATTTAAGAAGTATCTTGAAGAGCTACAATTTCAGAGTTGTATGCATACACTCGATGATGTTATGGACTACTGTGCGGTATGGATATCGAACATGTTGAGGAATTTTTCTTAAGGAGTGCCATGTGAGGCTTATGATGTTACTATGGTTTATTATGGTAAAACTGTGGTATTTTTGGTGCAGTTATGGTGTATTACGTGAAGTAAATTAAGATTCGTAGGACATTACGTTGAACGTCAATGAAATATGTTGCCCTGAGGAAGACAGGCAACGCATTCTATACGATTCATCGAGGAAGCATTTTTTTATAGCTTTTTATGGAACACGACAAGGCAATGAAACTATAATCTTTTAACGAAACACGCCACAGATTTGCTACTTATGTGGAGATTCTGTTTGTACATACTTCGTTCGAAGGTAGAGTCAGAGTACTATTTTAGAGAGAGTTTCATTTTGTTACAAAAGGATTTCTGAGACGACGGTATTATTGAAATTTTGTTGCTACTGACGAGATCTGTTATGATGTTATGAGCTTTCGACTCTGAGTTATACTCTCAGATACCAGTTTTACCTGCTGTATACATTGCAAGCTCCAGAAAACACGGAAATTTTACCTATACGAAACACCAGCACCTGCAGATAACACATTTTCTTTTCACTTATTTGCAGATGAGACTGAATTTGTGCATGTATTCATCGAGTAATGAACATATATTATTTTACGAAAATTTTTTCTCTACTGCTGAATTATGTGATGCTAGTGTGAGATGAATTTTCTAGGTTTGGGAAGTTGTGCAATGAAATTGTCTCAGTAAAAATATTTGTTTCCTTACTTACTACTGTTTACAATTATTGTACTTTGCTTTTTGTATGTGACGAGATGATAATTGAATTTTTATCTATTGTAGGAATAGAAAATAAGCACAAAACTGTATGCATTTGCTTGAAGTAAACGGTATTTTCAGATCAGAGTGTAACGTACTTAGCGAACGAGTTACATTCTGGTGGTCAAAAAGTTACAGTGGTCTGTTACCTACAACTAGACATTCCAGAAGTACCCAGTCGTGTTAAAACATTGACCAATGGCTTGTGTATAATTATATTACGCATTTTGACAACTTTTTCTTTCAGCTTATATTATTTTTAAGCCTTGATGCAAGTTGATCTGCTACAATTTTATGCATGTTGTGAATAACTGTGTAATATAAAATAATTCAATACGCTAGTACTTTTCTTTTTAAACAATTTTATTTCGGAATTTCTCTTATGATGAAGAACGTAATTTTCTTACGAATGGCATAGAAACATATTTGGCAGTTGCTTTCCGTGAAGGTATAAATGACACAAACTTAGAGGTGGCTCAGCAGCTACAAAAACAAATGAATGACCTTGTTTAAATCTCGTAACTGGAGTGAAAATGTCAGCAGCAGCTAATTCTCTTAGTTTCTCGGGAATGATCGTAAATAGTGACGTTCCGTACATAATGGTAGGTGGTTTTGCCGTGAGGCATAGGTTGCATTTTACCAAGGCAGTACGAATTCACTTTTCGATGTTGTTGAACTACCATGTGATTCATAACTTCTGAAAATATTGCTTTGCGCCAAAGTTAGCGTAACTGGGGTGTGTGCACCAGGTAAGTTTGTTGAAGAGTTCATCTGGGATGCACAATACCCGAATAGGATTGTCAAGTCATCTACGTTTGACTAAAATATTGTTACGTGCAAGATAAAATTGTCTTACTGCCGTCTGACGGTCACAGGAATCATTTGTAGAGCGTCTGTAATCTGTACTGTAGGGCTGATGACTCATATCACGCCTATTTTTGTCGCGTTTCTCATCATATCGTTGACACATATTCCACCTGCGTTTTCGGTTACGCCGTTGACGGTAATTTTCCCAATACTAATTATTATTGTTACTTTGTGTTATCATTATTGTTAAATTCATGTTCCTGAAAAAGAGCTGGCAAAGGTTCCAGGATATCCTTACAACGTCCTGCCAAAAGTATGTGGCGCAATATGATACGTAATTTAGTCAAATAAATGCGGAATAATTCCGATGGACTGTACAGACAAATATCTGTTCATGCTCATCACGTTTCTAAAGTACTGCTCAGGAGTTGGGAAATTCTATTGTCCATAGTCTTTAGTCGTAATAATGTTATGATACATAATGTTATGATACATAACATTATTACGACGAAAAATTATGAACAGTACATAACATTGCGTGAAGATCACCGTACGTATGACGTTCACGTGCTATATCGATCTCATTTTCGCCGTAGTAGATTCTCCTTCGAAATAACTGCAAATGAATTCAAGTTTGTGGACAGTTGGCCATGTTGGCAGCAAAGAACAGTCGAACTGTTGTCATCATTCAGTTGGGTAAATTTTATTGCTGGTATTGCGGAAAGCTTTATATTTCCTGACTGTGAGAAAATATTTTTGATCGAAATCGTCGTTTTTCCGAACTGCAGGGTTTTCTCTCATACCGTAACTCGCATTGCAGTCTTTGTGTCCTGCAAACATATCACGTGCACTAGAGAAGTGACCAGCATTTCCAAAATTAGTGCGTCCATTGTGATACCCAACATGATAATGACTGAAATTACTGATATCGTTATCGTAACGGATCTTTTCTTTGATATTAGCAAACCATACCTGTATCTTTCTTACGCCACGTTTATTTTGATGATTAACCGTCATCTGCTCTTCTTTAGAACGTTGAAAAGACTGAAATACTTCGGTGTCAGTGAATGGAGCCATGTGAGTATCGTTTGACCTTTTACCTTTATCGCTGTTATTTCGCGTCACTCAAGCGAATAATTTTTCGACTCGTTTTGCAACCATCATCAACTGCTTTTGTGTCTTTGGAACTTCAGTGTTAAACTGTAATGACTCGAATATTTGTGCTAATTTCTCTATTTGCAATTCTCGTTGTGACGTCTGTCGTCTTAACAATATTAACAGACTGTACATGGTCAAGTCTTGAATCATGATTATCAACATTAGACTTGAGTTCCTCATGTAACTGAATTTTCAACCGTTCTGAAATTTCCTCGAATATACGATATAAATTATCATTTATCTTATTCCAAGCTTCTTTGATCTCTCTACAAAGTTTGTCACCGGATTGTTTAATATCGTTATTAAACTCTTCGATTTCGTCATTGGATTTTCTAATTTCATTATTGGATTTTCCAATCTCATCAGACTGAGCTAGTAGTAATAGTGTAAAATTATTACTGAAAGAGGGGAAGAAAAAATTACTTTCCTCTGTTGAAGCAGAAGCCATACCTGAATCTCTCATAAAGAAATCGAATTGTATCAAGGTATTTTGATCTCCGAATTGCGTGGTTTTCTCCGCAGTCCATTACGCATAGTTGGCAACTATATCCTACCCTCTGATATTCACAGTATTGTTCGAAAGTACCCTTACTTCGTCAAACGAGAACAAATTCCTGCACTATGTCTCAGATTTTACGAAACTTTGTTTGGAGCTACTTCTACAGTTTTGTCCATTCCACCCCGTACTCTAATTTTCATTGTCGTTGTCGCAATAGAGACGAAATGTTTAACAATAAACTGTTAACCTCACTTTTGCGAAATAAATAAAGAAATTGTGAACCATGGAACTGCTGGAATAAAATATTTTCAAATAATGTGAATTAACATGCAAGCTACAAAAATGCCATGTCGCTACTACTGACCAACTGCTACTGCGTAAAAGTTTGCAAATGCAGTACCACGACGAAGCATCTCTAATTGCGAAATCATGAAAAGAAACGAAATCCTGGCAGACATGTAAGTTCTTACTTGTAATTACTATTGTTTTGTTGAAAGACTTACGTAAATGTGTCAAGTTCCATCTCTGGCAATATTAGTATTTGAAAACAAAAACAGAAATTTATTATTTCTCCTGTAAGTCATGAAGAACCAAATTCTTCTGCGTCTGACTGCGATTACAAACATATTTTCTAACAATTAACATAGTAGTGCTCCTGCACGCAACAGACAACTTAACTCGTCTTGCCACTACAGCTGCTGAATAATCTGCATCCAGCAGCATGATAAAATAATTCAAAAGAAATACTGCGATCCATACAGAGTGCAATGCATGGTCACAACTACTGATAAAATTACTGATGCTTTTTTATATGGCTTATTACCAAAAATTCTCAATTAATATAATAATCTACTCCAAAGCTGCTAGCACGGTAACCACAGGCAGCGACCTCAACTGTCGAGTAGCTCTTCCCCACCATAAGCTGCGTCCGACTACTCTCAACAACTCTTAGTTACTCGTGATAATAATATCTCCGACCCTGAATTTGTGTATGCACACCACAGCAGAATCAGTGGGCAACTCTCATTGTAACTAAATTCTTCATTCGACTTATGGAAATTGACAATGAAAAGCAAACAACGTAATCGTGGTAGTTTCAAGGCACTACAGGGCAACACTTGTACAGAATGCCCCACGAGTGCAGAAGTTCTTTTGGTGATGATGTTGGCAGAACTTACCACTGAAGCCTGACAAATCCACAAAATTTGTCAAAGAATTTAATTACCACAATTAATCATCGGTAAGTGTAACTAAATACAAAAAGGAAACTAATTCAGAAACTAGACACTCTTAGGTATGGAACATATCTACTATCCATTGGAGCAGTACGGATATTACCAATCGCAAGGGTTACGGCCGTTTTTCTGTCCTCAATCTGTGTTACGGAAGGCACAAGTCTGTACAAGTCTGTACTGTGACAATTTCTGACACCAGTCAACAGCCAACTGCCTCCACATCTGAAATCAAGTCATTATCGGTTTCCACAGCTGCTTATAATTATAACTGCCCTCTCTGTCTCTCTGTCTCTCTCTCTCTCTCTCTCTCTCTCTCTCTCTCTCTCTCTCTCTCTGTGTGTGTGTGTGTGTGTGTGTGTGTGTGTGTGTGTGTGTGTGTATGTCCGTGTCACTCAGAACGTTAAAACGATGAAGATATCTCAAACTCTCTCAACCTGGTCATCGAACTCGGGAAACATTGTCTTCTCGGTTCCAATCAAGGTTCTCTATAAAATTGATCTTGGGCATCAGCTGAACGCTCGAACGATAAATCCAGTCCCAAATATTCACAACTGTGGCCTACTCTTCCCCACTCCCAGGCGACAAAGATACTCTCAAAGTAAAATGATTCGACACCAGCCTTCCATCTATCGCTAGAGTAGATGGAAGAATGTGAAAAAAGAAAAAAAAAAGTCTCTGTGCAACCATAAGTTAGACACACTGACATATTCTGGACTTGCAGCCTCTCATCTGGAACATAATTTCCCTTAATATTACTTTCAAACTACACCACCAGCGTTGTTCCCTCAAATAACGTGCGGGACATTGAACACGAACTTCTTTATGTGCGAGAACTGGCATTTTTACTTCATAGCGATGCACATTTCTCCTTACGTCATTGGGAGAAAGCTGAATTTTCTTATATTAGGAAGAGTAAGTTATCGATTGAGATACGCCACAAGGAAGGAGTCTTAATATTAACTGCTGACCGAAATGGCTTATGATTTAGGTGATTTACGATTTCCGCATTTGAGGTATCTCAAAGCGAGCTACCTTCTTTGAAGTTTTTCGTTGTGGACATACTTCATCAGAGGACGAAAAAGCGTTCATTGCTGATGAATTTGTAGGACCTTGTGTGTGCTCATCTCTTTTGTCCGTGTTCCCTACAACAAATGTTATAATGTGATCTTTCTGATTTCAACTGTTTCCAAATTTCTCTCATTAGTAAATGGAGGGACCTAAACTTTTATTTTAGTTTTAATTTACACTTTTCGTACAAATCAGGTATCTTGTCTGCACCACGCAGTCATGTTTAAACCACATTCTAGTCAAAATACGAAGCCAGGGTCGTCACCTAAAGCACGTGTATTATAGACATTAACGTACAGCCAGACAGAAATCGATGCATGAAAGGAGAGTGCAGATTTTTGTACAAACAACGAATATTTCTGAACTCTGTATTCATGCAGACTTTAGAATGTACAAACACTAGAAACATATTTCATGAACTTCCCAGAAATGATAACTAGCATGTAACAAATTATTGTTGGTGTTTGGATTTGAACTGTCAATACACAGCACACCAGCCAGCGACTCGAAACTTTATGCTACATAGAATGTATCACAATTCGTGGCATTGCTACATGTCCTGGACAAAAGCTCTCGTTGGTGCCGGCTGCTGCTCCCTAGATCTAAACCTTTCAGTAGTCGTTTCAATGGCTGTACTGATCGATACTCGCGTTATTGTGTTGTTGTTGCATCCTCTCCGCAATAAGCATCAAATGCACCCCCTCCCGTCACAGCCTAACCTTGAAACTTACGCTGTCGACCTGCTACTGTAGAAGGGGTTCATGGATGATGCATGTGCACTTTTATTTTCTTGATGATGGTTCATAATCTTTGATTTTATTTGTGAAGTGTTATAAGCGACAATGGCTACGATACGGCCCCAATGAGTGCCTTAGTAGCTTTACCGATAGCCCTACTTTCCTCACAGGGGCAAGATCCCATACATAATCTCCCAGGATGTGTCTCGCTGGCCCATGCTTGGCATTATTGTGATCTCAGTCTTTCTCTAGGGTGTTCAGGGCCCATACGTGAGCCAGCTGCCTTGCTTCATTGCTACTGGAGTGGAGGTGTTTCTCATAAACATCCCTCCGTTGACTAAATGAGAACAGTTCATCCGTTGTTGTTTTGGCCTCGCGATGTTGGAGCAAATGAACAGTGGGAAGCACAGTGTTATGCCTCCATGTGTTGCATGTGAACGCCACCATGAGTAGTATTGTATCCCATGCTTTATGTTAAACATGTACGTACACTTGACAGCAAAAAAAGTGGGTCACTGCCGATTGCAACCAACATAACGTAGCTGTGTTGCAGGTAGTCTAAACACCAAAACCCCGTGGGGTACAGTCGTTTGACTACACACAATGGGTACTGCAAGAGACTACTAAGAGACCAAAGGTCTTTATGGCAGTCAGTCTAAGTGTCAACTAATATCGTAATCCAAAACATATTAGAAAACATGCTCTTAGCAATGAGACACCCCATAACACTCATAAACTAAACTTAGTTACAGCAAGTGACATTCCAAAAGTTCTGAGAAAATGGATTATTTTACATATATCGTGCAGTAATCCTTAGTCAAAATCAAATACTTGAGACAATATATGAAGTTACAAAGCTGTACGGCAACTGGAAAAATTTTTTCGCTCTCTAAAAGGTTTTCCATCCACGTGGTGAAGGGCGCTCAACGGCGAGTGGCTCTGGAAATAGGATATTGGACGAACCAGTAGAAAAACGCGATTAACGGCAACAAGCACTCTAAGGAATTCTCAACATTAACAGCGAATCGCCAGTAATATCATTGTTCTCGTAACACATCAACAGCTATGTGTACACAAATTAGAACTTTAAATGACATGACCAACGTCCTCTGTGTGGACCTGGATTTGCCCAGCACCTACAGCCATTGCTAACTAACCTAAGCTTTGCCTTATTGAGACCGGATCACTAGGTATAAAGAGACGTGAAGTATAGACGTTTGCACCAGTATCAGTTATCAGTTCAGATCTTGAAAACAAATGACGAAAATGTTTGTACTGAACTGGGAATCCTGTCATTACAGTTACCGTCCTGCGACCTACCCACAACGACGTTTAATATGGTGTGATTCACAAGGAACAAGGTATGCTCATGTTTAAAATTGAAATATCATCATATAAAGCTTGCGACAGGGATGCGATCCCAACACCTAATCGGATTGTTAACGAAGTACAGTCATGCTCAAAAGTGTACGAACGACCTGGATTGCATTTCGCCTGATTCCCATGCAACCCACATAGCGCAGCTGTCTAGCAGGTACTCTAATCGCTCCTTGATACAGTCGTTTGACTATTGAAAATGGTTTCAACAAGTCACCGCTAGAAAACACTGCTCCGTATCGCAATAACTCAGGATGTAAAGTAATACCACGATACTAAAAATATCAGCGAACACCTCATCACAGATAATACTGTCCTTAAGGCTTGTGAGCCCGCAGTTATTGCAATAACTGACATACCTGAAATGTTAGCACTCTCATTATTACGTCAGATATGTAATGCACGTATTAAGTTCGTCGTATTCATGATTTGCTCTTCAAAGTAACATATCATTCTTGTTATGTAACACAAAATGTCATTAAAAATTTACGTTATTCACGTGCAGCTAGTTGAGAATATGAATGAACTTCAAATGACACGACGAACCGACTCAATCTGCATTTGGATTCAAACCCAGGTCGTGTAAACTAAGATTTCGTGACTGACGGAAATTAACAGTCATTCCTGACTAGGCATAAAGAGAGTGATATACCTCGATTTTAGACAGTATCTGTTAACAAATATCAACTTTAAATTACATAACGTAAATATTTTTAACGTTCGCGAATTCCGACCCAGCATGTATCGTCCCTGTTAACGAACTACGAGAGATGTTAAATACTGTTTCTTCACAAGTAATTTACTTGAAATGCAGTGAGGTAAAGCTTTTCGTTGGACGGGGATTGGAACCCAGAACCTAATCGGATTGTTATCGAAGCACAATCAACTTTGACATATCGGATTTTCTCGGCAGTAGCTAGATGTAGTAACTGAAATGACGAGACGAGATATTAATTTTTTCCTTCCCAGGACTCTAACCCGGCACATATCGCCGTTATATTCTAGAGAAAAGGAACATTAAGCATGGGTTTGTTACACCAGCAGCGACATGTGAGCATGTTTTAACTAGATATAATATGACAATGAGTTCGGTGCTGACTTGGAATCGAACCCCACACACATCGTTGTTGACTACACACAAAGAGACGTCAGCTACCGAATTTTTCTCCTCCAGCAGCTCGGAATAACATCCTTGAACTTACAGTGATCTCGCAAATAGGTCTGTGTGTCGCTGGGAGTCAAAAACGTCAGATATCGTTAGTGTTGACAACGAATGAAAATGCATTAAAAATAAAAATTATTGTTCACCAGCAGATAGGTGTTCTCACGCTAGAGCTTGATAATACATAGTGAAAAGTTTAGTGCAGGGCCAGGATTCCAACCCATTCATGTGCAATATGTGGAGGTGTTGAGGAATCTGCAGTTTTGAACAAACAACAAGTTGTAGTCGAGCTGTATTGTCACGAAGGGATCAAATTCCTCGTTAAGGGCGGTCTGAGTTGCATTCCCACATCAGAACCAATATTATCGACATACAGAGGCTCAAATAAAAGACGGAATAAGTGTCCTGTGACCATACACAGGGTTTGTTTCGTCACTAGAAATAAATAACTAGTATAAGAGAGGTTACTGGTGATAGAGTTTCTACATGTCGCCACTTCTTACTTTATTATGGTTCTACCTAACGTCTACTTGGTAGAGAAGGAATATCATGTTTAATGTGATTTTCTGACCACAATGCCATTATACCTTCTTCACTTGGCGTAGCCAGAAGAGAATAGAATCTGCCTCTCCCTATCAAGAAACATCGGCAGATGTTGGAATCGAACCGAGACCAACATCATATGAAACTATCATCAGCCCAACAGACCACCAAACACTCTTTTCCACGACTCATTTCTCTGTCATAATACCGTTGCGGCACACAAGATGAAAATTCTGACACACAGGCTCCCTGTAGTGGTTTGCAGGATGTTCAGTACATTCATTTACTTGGATGACCGAATCGCCAAGAACTAGCTGCCTTGGCTGTCCAGTGCATACATTCGACTCTATTTTGTAATCACCGAAACAAAATAACGTAACTGCCACCTACACAGAACTGCCAACAGTGTGGGATGCAGAAATTTAAATAGGAAGTGTTCCATTCCATTTGAGCTACTCTATTGCGCTATCTTTTTCTTGAACCCATCGTGCAGTGCAAAAGAAATGCTGTAACTGTCCGTCTCTCCGAAGTCTAGATCCGGCCATATGCATTATCTCACAGCACTGGGGAATGCCGAAGTTCTGGAGGAACTGTTGTTCACTGCCAGAGGTGCTTTAGCTACGTCAGAGCTAGTAGGGTAACGTATGCGTCGCGCACTGTTGATAAGAAGTCGCGTGTTCAATTACATTCGCTACTGCATTTTTTTAAAACGCAATTCTACTGTCTGCTGAAGTAAACAATTAAATGGAACTTTGAACATAATTCTCTTCACTTCTCAACCCAAAATAGTCCCATGTGGAAAAAACGCTAACTTCTGCGACATTTTGTTCTTTTCTTGTTTAATAGACGGCTGGGTAGCAGATGCGCACGAAGCTTTTGTATTGTGTATGAGGAGAGCGCATTGTGCCAAAATAGTCAGAAAAGTATTTTATACATTAGCTGTCGTCTAGTAGTGGCATTTTATTCTTCTTCAAACCTTGTTTGACAGGTTTAACTGAGAACAAGTTTTCTACATGCATGTAATCAAAAAACTGCATGTGCATTGTCAGACTGTTATAGATAACATCAGAGAATTCGCATATATCGTTGATGATTAATTTCTCTCTCATGTTTAGTATTGTTTTAACAACACTAAAAGAAACCTTACGAAAAGTGTGCACTGTATTGTAAGAAACGAAATAAAACTACCCATGATAACCTCACGACGAAAGTAAGTCTGTTTTAACAAAACTGAGTATCTGTACACAAGTTACGTATTCCTATAAACCAAAATTTGCTTGTCAGCAGCAGAAAGAGGCGTTACCTGTTGTGCAGCACTGTAAGTTTTTCACCATTGCACTATAAGCTGAAAGTATTTTCTTACAGTTTGCTTATCGATGTTTGATCTGACTGCTTGCAGCTCTTACGCAGAAGGGATAAAAACGTTACATTCAGCGAGGCTGGAACAGCAAACCATAACAGTCGCGTATACACAGGTTAGCACGTCATCGCAGAGCCAGCGGATATATATGGTTTGCGCCTTCCTCTTACGATGCCAATAGTGGCTAGAACTCGTAAACCAATATTTACAGGACGAGATTAGTTGTGATATTCACGTTCAATGACTTCGCTGGACTGAAAACCGTAAATTTACAATCTTCTGTTACACCTCAAGCGATAACAACTCAGGTTCTTCAATGGAATTGACACGAGAAATCAAGTGAACTATGAGGCTCAATTCTGTGCACATCAGGAAGTAACTCGTCGATCACAGAGTTACCAAACGTACTTTGCGTTGTTGCTAAATCTCAGTTACATTACCAGCAGGAAGAAGACGAACCGATATGATGCTACAGCGGGCTGGGAAGTGACCATAGATGGCATCTCAAAGACGCGGCTGCTACGGCTTGGAATACGTAATGCGTCTGATTCGCATTTATGTAACTAGGTTTAAGGACTGGACCTTAGTTACTAATAATACTCAGAACTGACTGATACTAAGAATCATAAATCAGTAACTCTCATAGTTGTTTTTATATTTCTTTCGTAACTGTACTCAAAACTAAGAAACTCATTCACGGACCTTTTCGTGCCTCGCCGATAGCCGAGCACAACAAGCAAATAAAAATTAAAAGAGAATGTGTGTGTGTGTGTGTGTGTGTGTGTGTGTGTGTGTGTGTGAGAGAGAGAGAGAGAGAGAGAGTGAGAGAGAGAGACAGAGAGAGGGAGAGAGAGGGTAAAAAATTGTTGTAAAGCAATTTAATACTGGTTTGCAAAGAAATCTTTCATTAAAATGACTCGTTCCACATCATTCCGAAATGTCGTATTCATGATCTATGGAACAAGTATTAATCTAGTCTAATCTAATCATATAATATTGCTGACTATCCATGAAGAGTCATGAAGTACCGAAATTTTCGCCTATATCAGTAACCAGATCTAAACTTGAAAAAAAAAAGACGACAGTTTTTGTAATAACCTGGGACTCCTATCAAGACCCTTTTATCCCTGTTAACTAACCATGAAAGATGTCTGATATACCTCAATTCAGAAGTAACGAAATGTGTATGAATTGAAAGATGAAGCGCATGATGTGAAATTCTGCGGAGATACGAACCCAAGACGTAATCGGATTGTTAACTAAGTAAAATCAAATGTTACGTATTGGTTTTTCTTGACAGCTGCTAGGTGTTTAATCTACAAAAAGGACACAAATTTTTGTGCCTGAGCGACAATCGAACCGCACTCCTATCGCTCTTCTTTATTGTCCACGAATATTGCTTAAGTATCAATTGCTTACTCACCAACAGTAAGATGTGTGCGTGTTTGTGGCGAAATTGTTGGCAACGTGAACAGACATTAAAAATGCACGTTAATTTTCACTAGCAGGCTGGTGTGCACGTGGTAGGGCTTGAAATGAAATTATGAATATTTTTGTACTGGATCAGGATTCCGACCCACATCTTTACTTTTGGAGGAGACCTAGAGAAGACTGCAGTCTTGGGAAAAGGAATGAAATGATTGAACTATACTGTTCCGAGAGATTCAGATCCTCGAAAGAGGAGATGCGAATTCGAATCACAGCCCAGCACCAAATTTTTCAACGTCTCTAGTTCAATCAAGTACAAGTAAAATAAGAGCGCTGTTTCTTCAGACGGCTATCAGTTTATGAAATAAAATAAAATTTTCTAATGTAAGTAAGTTTACTGCAGACAGTATTTCTGTTTATCCTGACCTTCACCTATTTCATTTTCCAACGTAAACCGGCTCTGCCCAGTTTCAAATGAAGGAACGTGATATTCAATGAGGATTCTGGATTATAACAGCTTTCTCTTGAGGCTACCACAGGTAAAGTAAATCTGTTTGTGTCTCCTAAAAGTAAATGCCTGAACCCACCCATTGCACTAGTGATAGTTCGTTCCACCAGATCATTGTGGCCACATTTCCCAGCCCCAGAAGTGTGCTGTAATGGATGATGTGCTTAGCTTACCAAACTAATCACGGTGGAAAAAAAGCGAGTCTATTAAAAGGGTAAGTAGAAGCAAGCTTCTGATGTGGGGATTATGGTATTCTCATGTCAGCAGGATGTAAAGACTCTTCTAGGCGTCATAGCCTCGATTTGTAGCCATTTTGAAATTTTCACTAATTCAGGAAATTTCCTAGTTCGAGAAAATCCACTGTGAAGTGTGAAGTTACCGGATAATTCGATTATCACCGTCATTATTACTATCATTTTCTTCATATCGCTGCTGGAACACATGTGCTTGAAGATCATTTAAGTCCTCTTGGTCATTATAGAAGTAGCTGCCGAAGAACAAGTTCTTTCCCTGTTTACGGAATCCTTTTCATATTAATATCAAACATCAACAATTACTCGTAGATCACATTAACACCAAAGTAATTGATGAAGACGATACTTGATAACGAAAACGTGCTGCCTTTCATTTACTTGCGCCTAGAAATGGCTGTCGAATACTGCCAAACCAAAAGCCAAGGGATCTTACTGCCTTCCAATGTACGTCGCTGTCGGTTCTTCCACATGATTTGGTCGACGTTACCTGTTTCAAGTTGTGTATGACACAGACTGTTTTAGAAAATCAATTGTTTTCCTTTGCAATAAACAAAGTTTTTCATTCTAAGATATCCAAGTCCAAAATTTTCGCAATGTTAGTTCAAATTTAATATTCGCTTCCATAATGTAAGGAAAGTATTTCACTGTTGCAAAACCCACATACGACTCATTGTCCTTACACTTAGTCAGTGGCCGTAAATTCTAGCTCAAAGTGACTCTAGTTTAAGTAACCTAATGTAGCGAAGACTGTTTGCCAGTGCTCTTTCTTACCGTAAAATATGCATTTCACTCATTGGGCTCCGTAAGTACACTGTAACAGTAATTTCTGTGTGTATGCAATGTATACGGTTTGTAGAATTTAGTGGTGCTCTCTCTTCCACTTCTGTGTACAATATGCCTGACCTGAACGCGCCCTTTTTCATTACAGGCCCTGGGCGGTGCAACATCATATTGACAACAGTAATGTGCTTATACTGAAAACCTCATTGTTCGTTTTACCCGATTTAGTAATCATTTAAGTAAAATAATATGACCTTCGAGTGGGAAATATTTCGTCCCCCTTTTCCTTCTGTGAAATTTGTCAGTAAGCTTTTTGCTTTCGAACCAGCGAAATGCGGCAGAGTACGGCTGGTAAACGATTTGCAAACCACGATTTAGTGCCGTTAACACGATTTCTTTAAACATGGCGTAGCTGAAGGAATTTAGTTTCTTCTTAAATCGTCTTATGCAGCAACGTTCACAGATATCTCAGATAGGAAAAGCTCTTTATCCAGGTACGAAGGTTGCAAAAAAAACTTCCCACAGTTTGTATCAGGTTGATATTTTCGTCTGATAGCACCGCGTAAGTATTTTGTGTAAGAGGTATTAAAGTAGTGTTCCTGTAGCTGTGGGAATCGTTGGTAGAAAACGAGTTTCACACCAATGGGTACAGTTCTGATAAATATTAAAAATGATTATCAGCCTAAGTCTGCGTTCATCCAGAAACTGAGGCGTATTTGTAATATTGAAGCTAGACTAGGTATCCTTGTCTTCCTTGAGTGGGGATTGGAAGGCGTTTACACACACGTATACGAAGGTAATCCCAAAGGTAAGGTCTCCTAAGGGACACGCAATTGCCAACGCAGGCACAAACGAGAGATCCTTAATTTTAATGGCAAGCAGAAACCACAGTCTTGGTTGCATGGTGGCAAGGTGATAAAGAGCAAGACTATGGATACGAAGGTCTCAGGTTCGATCCTTCACCAGCCCCACGATTTTTATGTGCCATTTTACACACATTTCCCCTGGGACAGTGTTTGTTGATGTGACAAAAGCCGAGGTGAACTGTGGTCCGAAAGGCACGTAAAACTGTAGGTTCCCCTATTAACTGGCTGGGTAAGTCAACCCAAAGGTCGGATGAAAGCAACAGCATACCACCTCCAAAATGACCGTGCCTATTATAGCACTGTGGTGTTCAAACCACTCTTGCGACTGATGACTGCTTTTCTTTCTATGGGTTCCAAAACTAATGATCTTCGGGTTATTAACATTTTTGTGTTTTCATGCAGTAGCTTTGGCACTAGTAAACGTAAGTAACCGGCCGAGCACTGTCACCGTTCAAGTTGTCAAGGTGGTAGACGACGATGCTACAATTTTGGTCATGGCTATGTTTCAGTCGAATACCTCTATGGGCGTTTCTGCGTATTTAAAGATATACTTTTAAACACGTGGTAGGCTTCCAAATTGGTAACTGATAGAGCTGTATTTAGCAACCTGAATCAGATATGTTTTCCGTGCAATATATCGGACAACACGTCAGTGCAGCGAGATTTCGGTTATGTGTTGCGCATGGTGCAAGAAATATTTGTGGTTTGCTTGCTTCTGTGATAGGTTTCACCCCACTGAATGCGAGCAAGCTCACAAATAGACTGTCAGTAACTGGAATTACGCAATAACACACTTAAAAGTTGTATTTTTGCATTATGTATCACGATGAAAATAACTGTAAACAGGTTATATGCCTACTTGATTATTATCACGCTTCTCGATGCTTTCCTCAAAAAATTAAAATAAAAATAAAAAGAGAAAGAGGGAGAGACAGAGAGAGAATACAGAAATGTATTTCAAATATCAGCTCAGTGACGACATGTTCGTCTCGTGATGTAAAGCAAGGATAGTTGATAGGTAATATCTCGTTATACTAGCGATATGTATGGCTACGGGGTTCTTTGTTTTCTCTCTACAAACAACTAGAACAGAATTCAGTAACAAAGTGGTAAGAACACCTACTCAGTGCGCCAATTAAACACTCAGCCATTCTTGGTTATTTTGTTAATCGTCTGTAATGCAGTAAACATCCTTGTTTATTGATTTGTAATTACTACCATTGTTATTGTTATTAGTCACCCCACAACAGCTTTCCTATCACTCATTGCCGCCGATGCACGTAACGAATGGAACAGGATGAATGGAATGTGGGATGTTTCGTCACAGAGAATATACACATTTTTCTCGGCGTCTTGTGTCAGGGTAATATGAAAATCTCAATAAGAAAACACACCAATAACACCCAACTATTTCTGTCCACTTAACACCATAACGACTGACAAATTGGCGTCTCACTGTATTTTGATTATAATTCGTTAGCCTTCTTGCGACCTCATTTTAATACCTCGTGGGAGCAGGCATAATATTTTGCTTTTTGAACACGGAACAATAACACACAAAGATAGTAGATGGAAGGATACAAAGAAATAATTAGACTCATGGGTGTGGATCCAGTTCTTCATAAGAAGACTAAAAAAGAGGGAAACATTACGAGAGCAATGAATACGCTGGTTAGTATACATTATTTGTATAGATCTGAAGATGAAAAAGCGCAGATCTGCACAGTGCCCGCATCTGCACTTTAGTTTCTATCTTAATGGGCATGATTTTTAGTTTCTTCTCTTCTGAATTATCAAATGAATTGATTATTACGCGGTACAGAATAATTAGATAATTGTGTTGCTTACAGCTTCTATTCACACCAACATTTTTCTACATTCTCGTGCAATTCATGAAATTCTACTTGTATGATCAAAAGACTGCACATTGATGCAATCGATTTCGAGGTGCAAAGTGTTTGTTATCTTACTTATCGTGACAGGTTGGCAAAGTTGATTTCCTAAGGCTTTTAATTGTACTGAAATAATCTTTTGTAACAAAGTAACAAGGTAAGTGTTTTATTCGTATATATTTTTCGGAAACTGTAATCGTATGGAAGATGGCACACCTGAATGTTTGACACAGCTGGTAGGAGAAAACGCTGCATATTAACCAAACTCCGCGCCTCCTCTCCGTATCCTCCTATGACACGAGCACAGGATTCTCCTCCTATAACGCTACAGAGCTGTTCCTAGCACAGCTGAAAATTGGTAACATCGTCACAGACATTTGACAACACTGTGACAGTGCAATCACTTCCGCGTATGGTACTGAACTGACTCACTAAATTCACTTGATATTCCCTTTCCATTTGAATGACTCGTGGTATATAATGCTCACTAAACTAAGACACAGAGACAGAAATTTCAGTTTTTTGGCTTAAGAAATGCTATTCTTCACATAAGTGACAACTTTTCATATCTTTCAAGATGCGTTATGAGGCTGAGCGACCAATACCATGAAGAGAGTGGCGTGGTGGGAGCAGTGTGTCCGTAGCCCCGTGGTACCGCCCGTGTCTCGTGTTCCAACGGTTAAGAAAATCATCAGTTCTTACCGTGGTGGGGGCAACGCGTGCGAGCTTTTTTGTGTATTATTTCATGGAGCTGCGAATTCCCAGAAAAAAATCTGTAACAGAATCAGAAGAAAACCTTTACACATGGAATCCTCTTGGCAGCTCGACTCAGTAAGTTGTGTTAATGGTCGTAGATCTCGGCTTTCTGACTGCCAAGCTGCTATGCAATACAAGTGTCTCTGAAGAAATTCGAATCGACCGTCAACGATACGAAATTCAATCATGTTCTTCACTTAAGACTCCCATGCCAGGGTGATAAGTATGAAGGAAATAAATTGATTAGCAAATCGCAAGAAAATACTTTCAGCTCAAAGTGCAATTGTGAAAAACTTACAACGCAGCACAACAGGTAACGCCTCTTTCCGCTGCTAACAAGCAAATTTTGGGTTTGTAGAATACGTAACTTTATTTATGAAATGCCACATTTGGATACCTGTTGAGTATGACACAGCAAACCATTTAAACACAGACCCAATCGAAATATAAGTGAGTAGTATTTTACTAATTCTTGTAGATAGAGGCACGCTCGTGTACAGATACTCAGTTTTGTTAAAACAGACTTACTTTCGTCGTAAGGTTATCGTGGGTAGTTTTATTTCATTTCTTACAATACAGTGCACAGTTTTCGTAAGGTTTCTTTTAGTGTTTTTAAAACAGCCATTACGGCAGACAGCCTGATGTGTATTTCTGCTTGCCGCTCTTATACTGATTCCAGGAGAGGAGGTAAACATATTTAAGTCAAACGGAGAGGCTGAGGCAGAGGCATGCGGGGCAACCGTGCTGGCTCGTCCCGGGCTGTTGGCCCACCAACGCCACCGCCAGCTCGCTCACTTGCGCCTCGCCTCGGCTAGCCTGGCTGGCTCGTAGCTCTCGAGCCGCGGCTAGTACAGACCCGGGCCGCATGGCCACGATCACCCCTTGAAGGATCAAACGTTACACCTAACCTACCTAAGTCTGTACTACAAACTAACGCAGCCACAGCTATTATGCTATATCATGTGCAGGCACAACTACAGTTGACGATTTATTCCAATATTTGGCGAACCATACTTTCAAAAATACGTTCATTTTAAACATAGCTACCACAAAATATTTCACCTAGCTTGCAATAGCATGGCGCAGGAAAGTATACTTTCTTGCAAGCGTTGTGCATTAGATGTAGCCTTAAGAAAACCTTTTTTCAACCACGACAACTAAGCGTAATGTAAAAGTAAACAGGTTTGGCGGCAGCTCCTCCAAATAATAGTATATACTTTGTATATAATACACGTTTTGTGCACTTATAACATGTACTTAGTGTCCCTGAAACAATACGTGGTGCACGACGGAAATTACTTTCCGCTGAGGCACTTCATTGACATCTCAATGATACACGACTACTAGAGAACATTGCTCTTTACGGCAGTCAATCCACTTGTAAATTAACATAATGATACCACAGATATTAGGCAAAACGTTACTAGGGATGAGTAAGGCCTTAAGGTTTGCAACGAAACATGCTACTCTTAGCTACTACTGAATATGAAGTTCATTATTAACGTGTCTTCATAACCATGTGTGCGGCGTTCGACTCTCAGTCAGCATAGACGTTTTCGTCACCTTATTTCTAGTTAAACGTGTGCACATCTCGCTGATTGTGGACCAACATTGGACATTTCTCGTCTGTTCCTGGTTAGACGAGGACGCCGGTAGGCGCCGGGTTCGAATCCTGGTCAGTTATTTAAGGTTCCAACCCCACTACTGGTGACAAACTGTGATATCTACATTCTGATTTTACGTACTTATTGAACAATCCGATTAGGTGCTGGGTTCTCATCCTTCTCCCCAGCATTACATGATGGCATTTCAATTTTAAACATGTGCATCATTTATTCCTTGACAATGCTACACTATACAACGTCTTTCGAGGTTAATTACCAAGAAGGTAATTGTCATGTTAGGGTTCCTGCTTTCGTACAAACATTATCGACATTTACATTCAAGTTGAAAATTGATAACTGATACTGGTGCAAACGTCAATATTTGACGTCTCTTTCTGCCTAGTGATCGAGTCTCGATAAGGCACAAAACTTTGCTTGGTTAACAATGGCTTTACGTTCTGGGTTTGCATCCGGATCCAGAACGAAGACGTTGGTCATGTCATTTAAAGTACAACTTTTAACGGTTGATGAGTAATGTGAACAATGATATTACTTGTGTGATTCGCTGTTAATGTTGGGGTTTCCGTAGAGTGGTTGCCGCCGTTAATCACGTTTTCTTTTAACTGCTTAGTATTACATAAATTTGATGCGAAACCACTCCCCGTTGAATGTTGAAGGACGTTCAGCATGTGTTGGATAAACCTTTTAGACAGCAATTGCCATTCAACTTTATAAATCCATATACTGTCTCAAATATTTAACTGTGCCTAAGGATTACTGAACGGTTTATGTGACAAAACTAGTGGTCCTATAACATTTGAAATGTCACTTATTGTAATTAAGTTTAGTTTACAAACGTTAAGGACTGTCTGAACTCTTCTGTACTATCGTGGTGTTACTTTACATCTGGACGGACTGACATAAAGACTGGTGTTCTCTAGTAGTCTCTAGCGGTACCCATTGTGTAGCTTACAACGACTGTACTGTGGAGGTTTGTGACTATGTGCAACACAGATATGCAGTGTTGGTTGCATACATTCAGGTGCAGCCTACACATTGGAATTCAGGGGTGACCCACTTTTTTTGCTGTCGAGTGTACATCGAGAGCATACCTTACAACGACCTTTAAGGTGTTCTGTGAGTCCATTTGTCTGTGGATGGTAGCACAAGGACCAGGACAGAGCTAACATAGACTGCATTCTTGCCAAATTTATTCGAGATGGTGACAGTAGATGTGGCAATGTCGCTCTGATGATATCACCTGAAATTGTCACCAGGTGACTTCGCGGGTGTTCCCTTCACACTTCCCCTCTGACCCTCTGCTGCCCCACTTTTCTTTCCCTCCAGTTCCCTCCCAACTACCGTCTGGGAAACACTCAGCTTATGCTATCCTCTTGGTGAGAGAGGATCTATTTATTTATTCCGCCATTTCTGTTAGAAAATTTTATTTTAGTTCGCTGTAGGTGGGAAAAGCACGGGATGATGCAGGTTATACCTTGTCCAGCAACTACAAGTCGTAACTATATAGAGATCATGAATTTTTAAAAAAAGAAAGTGTATCTACAGATGGATAACGTATTTGCAAAATATGGTAACGAAAGCCATTACTATATAGATCCAAACACATCACAAAAATCATTGGATAAACTCTTCCTATAAAAGCAGTACACCAATACAGCTAATATGCACCACAAATGATGTCTGCAACGATACATACACTCTTCTGAGTAGAATCTGGGCTGGGTGTTGGTAGAACCCTTCTAAGTAGACTGTTAGTATGTTGGCAGCGCTATAGACTGTCTTAATATGGCTGACAGCGCTCTGCGCCATCGGCAAGAGATTCTGTGGTTGGACAGACTAGCAGTTTCCTGACTGGTTCGATACAGCCCGCCACGAATTCCTCTCCTGCGCTAATCTCTTCATCTCAGAGTACCACTTGCAACCTACGTCTCCAACTGCTTGCTCGAGGAATTCCAATCTCTGTTTTGCCCCCTACAGCTCCCTCTAGTACCACAGAAGCCATACTCACATGTCTCAACAGATGTCTATCATCCTGTCCCTTCTCCTTATCACTGTTTTCAGCATGTTCCTTTCCTCTCCGATTCTGCGCCGAACTTCCTCATTCCTTATCAGTCCACCTAATTTTCAAAATTTGCTCTGTAACACCACATCTCAAATGCTTCGATTCTCTTCTGTTCCGGTTTTCCCACTGTTCATGTTCCACTACCATACAATGCGGTACTCCAGACTTACGTTCTCACAAATTTTTTCGTCAAATTAAGGCCTATGTTTGATACTAATAGACTTCTCTTGGCCAGGAATGACCATTCTGCCATTGCTAGTATGCTTTTGATGTCCTCCTTACTCCGTCCGTCATTGGTTATTTTATTGCCTAGGTAACAGAATTTCTTAACTGCATCTGCTTCGTAACCATCAACCTGATGCTAAGTTTCTCGCTGTTCTCATTTCTACTACTTCTCATTATTTTCGTCTATCTTCGATTTACTCTCTGTCCATACACTATACTCATCAGACCATTCCGTGCAGCAAATCATGTAATTGTTCTTCACTTTCACTGAAGAAAGCAATGTCATCAGCGAATCTTATCACTGTTATCCTTTCACCATGAGTTTCAATTCCACTCCCGAACCTTTCTCTTATTTCCATGATTGCTTCCTCGATGTAAGGACTGAACAGCAGGGGCGAAAGGCTACATCCTTGTCTTACACCCTTTTTTAATACGAGCACTTAGTTCTTGGTCCTTCACTATTGCTATTTCCTCTCGGGTGTTGTACATAGTGTATACAACTCGTCCGTCCCTATAACTTACACCTATTTTTTTCAGAAGCTTATTGTGCTATAATTCGACTCATCATCACTTGCCGTCTTTGGAATTGTGTGGATGATGCTTTTCCGAATGTCAGATGGTATGTCGCCAGACTCATACATTCTACTGACCAACGTGAACAGTCGTTTTATTGCCACTTCCTCCAATGATTTTAGTAATTCAGATGGGATGTTATCTATCCCTTTTCACTTATTTGATCTTAAGTCCTCCAAAGCTCTTTCGAATGGTGATACCATTGCTGGATCTCCTATCTGTTCTAAATCGACTCCTGTTTCTTCTATCACATACGATAAATCTTCCCCATCATACAGGCTTTCATTGTATTCTTTCCACGTATCCGCTCTCTCCTCTGCATATAGCAGTGGAATTCCCGTGGCACTCTCAATGCTATCGCCCTTGCTTTTAATGTCACCGAAGGTTGTTTTGACTTTCCTGTATGCTGTGTCTGTTTTTCCGACAATCATTTCTCTTTCGATGTCTCCACATGTTTCCTGCAGCCATTTCGTCTTAGCTTCCCTGCACTTCCTATTTATTTCAGTCCTTAGCGACATGTATTTCTGTATTTCTCTGTTTCCCGGAACATTGTTGTACTCCCTCCTTTCATTGATCAATTGAAGTATTTATTCTGTCACCCATAGTTTCTTCGCTGTTACCTTCTTTGTACCTATGTTTTCCTTTCCAACTTCTGTTATGGCCAGTTTTACAGATGTCCACTCCTCTTCAACTGTACTGCCAACTGAGCTACTCTTTATTGCTGTATCTATAGCCTTAGACAACTTCATCCATATCTTGTCATTCCTTAGTATTTCCATATCATACTTCTTTGCATATTGATTCTTGCTGAGTAATGTCTTAATCTTCAGCCTACCCTTCATCATTACTGTATTGTGATCTGAGTTCACATCTGCCCCTGGGTACACCTTACAATCCAATATCTGATTTCGGAAACACTGTCTGAGCATGATTCTTACACTGAAATCTTTTCCAAGCATACCTCCTCCTCTTGTGATTCTTGAACAGAGTATTCTCAATTACTAGTTGAAACTTCTTACAGATCGCTAGTAGTCTTTCTCCTCTCTCATTCCTTGTCCCAAGTGCGTATTCTTCTCCAGCTCGACAACTGCATTCCATTCCCCTATGACTATTATATTTTATCCCCCATTACACACTGTATTACCCCTCAATATCCTCTCACCCTTTCTCTATCTCTTCATCTTCAGTTTGCGACGTCGTCGTGTGTACCTGAAATATCGTTGCGGTGCTGGTTTGCTGTCGATTCTGATAAGAACACACCTGTCACTGAACTGTTTACAGTAACACACTCTCCGCTCAAGCTTCCTGACCATAACGTATCCTACTCCCATTATACCACTTTCTGCTGCTGTTGATATTACCCTATACTCATCTGATCAGAAATCCTTGCCTTCTTTGCACTTCACTTCACTCACCCCTACTACATCTAGTCTGAGCCTTTGCATTTCCCTTTTAAGATTTTCTAATTTCCTTACCACGTTCAAACTTCCACGCCCGGACTCGTACAACGTTATCCTTTCGTTGATTATTCCATTTCTTCCTCAAGGTAACCTCCCCCTTGGCCGTCCCCCCCCCCCCACCCCCCACCCCCCGGAGATCCGAATGAGGGACTATTCGGGAATCTTGTGCCAATGGAGAGATCATCATGACACTTCTTCAGTTACAGGCCACATGTCCTGTGGATACACGTTATAGGTCTTTAATGCAGTCGTTTCCATTGCATTCTGCTTGCTCATGCCGTTGATTATTTCAGATTCTTCCTGTTTTAGGTGCAGTTTCCCACCCCTAGGACAAGAGAATAAATGGCCATGATATTCTCGTTTAGACACTGTGTTAGCAGGACACGGAATGTAAAGTGTAATGAAATTTCTTACATGATAAGGTGCAACGAAAGTTATGATAATGATTGAACGGTCGATAATATTTGGGTAATGGAATAACTGACAACTATATAATTTTTTGAAGTTGATGCAACATAAATAAAGTAAAATTTTCTAAATAAATTGTTTGCTTTTCAAGAAAATCTTTCTTCTTCTTATCATATGCCTCCTAGTATTTAGAGTGTTCTTTTTATTTAGTTGGCTGTAGTGGCACTTTTGCTGTTATTGCTGTAGTTCGAGTTACTAAGACTTTGTATAAAATTTCTGTTTGCATGGATCCACCGTTTTAATACAACTGTATACTGTATCTACGAAACCAGTATCGTGAACATCGTTTGGAGACATTTTTATCGTGTGATGTTTGGTTTGATTATACTGCACACTTATTTGCAGGAGGATAACTATAAACTTATTTGAACGAAATAGATTAAAATGCATCAACATTTGAACTCTCACTGTTAGGCATCTATGAAACATGGCTTCAGGTGGGTGAATGTTGAGTAGTGCTGTAAGTGATATCGCTCAGTCATAGTACATAAATATCTACTGAAAAACTCTCCAGTGTGATATGTTTGAAGATTGTGTGGGCATCGATTCATCATCTTCTGCAACAGTTGCTAAAACACCCTTCCCCATTTTTATTTTCACTTTTCTCTGTCCCCTATCTGTAATGTGTCCTTAGTTAAACCTATAGGCTGTGTGCCCAGAATGTACGATATTACAATGTTGACACCATGTGTACGGTCTCTCATAGCACAGTAGTGACGGTTAATTAAACTGGCAATGAAATCGTGATCATCATGTAATTTCATTGAATGTTCGCTGAGAGATTTAGCAAATGGCTTAAAATGTTTTCCTGGTGTTTGCTCTTGTTCCAAATGTCCTAACCTTGGTTGCTGTAATTTCTCTCAAACAGCATTCCTTGCCACAATGACTTTATGCTTAGTTGATTTCTTGTTATATATGAAACAGAGTTGCTTGCTGGGTTCACTTTATATCCATACATCTCCTTCTTCTTTTCAATAGCATCAGCATGTACAGTTAAATGATTTACTTTTTTCGAATACGTTAACCCCATCATTTAATGTGTTGATCGATCTCAGAAGAGACATAGAATACAATACTAGCTCCTTACATGCACCCCGAATTTCGCATTTCAGCGTCTGAATTTTAGCGTCTATGTACACGAAAATGATATGTCTATGTACACCAATTCTGTCAGGTTGAGTGATGGACGTGTGTTTGAATTTTTCCTTGATGTGATACAAATTGACATACACACCTCTTTACATGGTGATTCACGAAGACATGTAAATTATTTAATATGTTATTCTACATGTAAAATTAAAGATAAAAGTTCATTTAAACTTAGGTCCACAAATGTTTAGCTGTGGAGTTGCGGTAATAAAGGAGTTTGTCTGAAATTTAGCAACTTCGCTATTATGAAGCCATCACAAAACTGTATTTGGTTTAGTAAAGCACAACTTCCATTTATTTCATTGTCACTGATCTGGTGAATCTAATAAAGCATGTCCCAGACGTGTATCTGCAGTAGTTTTCCAGAACATCCTAAGAAGTAATTTCGTAAAATTCTGAATTTATTGACTACTTCGCCCAATTTTTTTTTATTTCCAGATGATTGCAGAAAATTTTTCCCAGAGACTGTAGAGAAATTAATTTTGAGGAAATGATGGTATAACGTTAACTGAAACTGTATGACTGTGTCAGATAATCTGCTTTTATTAATACCATAGCAAACGTGATTTCATATTAAACAGGAAAAGACAAAGCTCAGTGTTAAGGAAGTTGTACAGTGTACACACAAATTCACAATACATTCACAATAATTGTTGAAAAATGTCTCTACGGAGTTCAATGCATTTAACTGCACATTCATGAAAAGGATTTTGTTCCTCGTTTCAGTTACACAAGGTTGTTCCTAATGCGAGCAAGTAATGCCTCATGTGTATTGACTTTGACCTTGTGAACAAGGTCTTTCACCCATCCCCATACACAAAAATCCATTGGTGTTAAATCGGGCGATCTGGGCGGCCACAGACGTGTAGCACCAATCCAATCCATTTCTGGAGAAAATGTTCATTTAAATGTGTAGCAACGGAGTTGGTTAAATGTGCAGGTGCGCCACCATGTTGAAAATACGCTGTTGCTATTATGTTCTTTCACTGAACAGTACAGAAAACTAAGTAGCTTTAAGGTTAGGAAACGACCGAAAAAACTCAATAACTGTTGCCGACAATGACATAATTGTTTCTGCATTCTTAAAGGAAAGTAAACAAATTTAATTGTAGAATATGCTTTTCTAGATGTTCTGAAAAGCTACTGCAGGATACAGACATGTCTTATTAGATTCACCCGACCAACAGCAACAAAATAAATGGAAATTGTGCTTTACTTTAACCTCGTACAGTTTTTGCGATGCCTTCATATTAGCGAAGTTGCTAAATTTCAGCCAAAATCTTTTATTAGCCGTAACTCCATGACTAAACGTTTGCGGCCCTATGTTTATATGAAATTTTTCTGTAGTTGTAGAATAAAATATTAAAATATTTACTTATCTTCGTGAATCACCCTGTATGTATAAAAGCTCTTGGAAGTTTCGTTTATACCTATTATCATTCAGTTTTCTTGATTTATTAATAAGAATAAACTCGTACTGTGTGTCATACCAGCGATCTCCATATATTTTTACAAATTCACTGAATGACATGTCAGTTCCTACAAGTCCTTGGTAAATGTGCTTTAAAAACCAGTTGTCTTGGTTAAAGACTGTGATGAGGTTAGAACTGTCCCTTGCCAACTCTTTTTGACTTAAACAAAATGCGTCAACATCCATACGGCGACTAAAACAGAAATATCTTTGAATTTGATCCTGGTTTTTCAGGGTAACATCGTTGAATATGAATAGAGTGTTTCACTTTACTTTTCTTAATGGAGGGATAGCGCTGTTTTCTCTTAAAAAATGTTCTAATGTGTGTGAAATCTTATGGGACGTAACTGCTAAGGTCATCAATCCCTAAGCTTACACACTACGTAACCTAAATTATCGTAAGGACAAACACACACACACATGCCCGAGGGAGGACTCGAACCTCCGCCGGACCCAGCCACAGAGTCCATGACTGCAGCGCCTAGATCGCTCGACTAATCCCGCGCGGCGCTGTTGTCTCTAATGTTGTTTGTTACAGTATTGACACCTTGCAATATCACCTGTAATAGCTGGTATTTGGACTGAAACAGCGTTTTTGAAAACAAATAGGCATGCTCAAAATGGTTTCCGTCCAGATATGTTAACATAAGAACATTTGTCTTTCTGCAGTTGGATGGATCCATAATTATTATGAGGAAGGAACATCCTGTCCTACTTTCTCTTTTGGTCTTCTATGCCATCATCAGACCAGTAGATTACAGCAAAGTCCTTGTGATGGAGATGCTTCACTCACACTGCCATGATACGGACTACATTAGGCATTGGTGTGCAAGAAGCTTTTATAGAAACAGAAACGCTTTGAACAATGATATATGTACCGCCATAGCTCAATAACCTTACTGACTGAGCATCGATAGTTACATTATAATGTGAGGGTTATGAAGTAAGAAGAAACACACTATTTCCGATAGTAAATTTTATTTACACAGCCGGCCACGGTGGCCGAGCGGTTCTAGGCGCTCAGTCCGGAACCGCGCGACTGTTGAGGTCGCAGGTTAGAATCCTGCCTCGGGCATGGATGTGTGTGATGTCCTTAGGTTAGTTAGGTTTAAGTAGTTCTAAGTTCTAGGGGACTGATAACCACAGATGTTAAGTCCCATAGTGCTCAGAGCCATTTGAGCCATTTTTATTTACACATCAGCAATGGTATGTAATGTGCAGAACATCTGCAAAAACCACTGGTTTATTTTTCACAGCAGTACAGTTGTTCCCGAATAACTGTTTCTTGTATGCACTAAATATGGCTCAATTTCCCTCAAAGTGATAGCAGCATGAAAAAGCTCGTTTAATCCATTCGTAAATTTGGCGTCAATGGACTCTATACATCTTGGAGCAATAGCAGCGGACCTAATCACTGGATTAATACACGAACTGAAGCACTGCCTTAAATCATTAAAACCTATAGTATGCACATGAATGTGGTTCACAACTTAATACTATAGAACTTGAATCCATGGTAACCGGTAGCCCCAGTACCTAAGACACATGAGATCGCACCATCCTTAATCCAAGTAAGTTTGTATTAGTGTAGCGCCGTAAGTAAATGGATTAGAGTCCAGATCTCACCCTGAGAGCTATGTCATTATACACTGATGAGATCGATAGCTTCACACCACCACAACAATGTCCTGGGGGGAAACGAGATGGGTTATACTTAGTTGTCATTTGAGTACTGATGTATGGCATTGCATAACGCACCTCACATCATTCTGACAAAGTAAACTAGATTTTAACACCCTTCATCACAGTATCAATCTCCATCGTCAAATTCCAATCACTGTTTTCTCCTTGTATGACAACATTCAGAAGCAGCAGTTAAATTATATGTGGAAATAGACAGCAGTAGCACAACGGAAGCAATGTGTATACACTCTGTGTCCTTGCAGTATCAGTAAAATATTCCACAATTCAATGGATGGTGCGAATTTTGGAATCCAGTTCTGGTCTACGTCATGATGATTGAGACCCATGACGCAGTTCTGCGAGTTGTGGACAGGTATATCCGTGCTCTGCTGTTGGGTGTCTTCATCAGTGTGTGGCGTAGATAACGGCTGATTTTTGTCCTGCTCGAAATTGCTGACATGATACGCTACCCAATAAATAAGATCATAAGGACGGCTATAGACGTTTTATTTTCTTCCAAAAGGTGCGCTGCAGGATCCTAACTGCCGGAGGTCACAGCTGCCAACGCAGGTCCCGACAGGCCTGGCTGTTGTGCTGCTGGTGGTCCTGACAAGCTGGAGGTCACCTCTGCAGGTTCTGACATGCATGGCTGTTGTCCTCATGCTAGAGAAAGAAGAAGAAACATCACACCTGATAATAGCAACTACAGGCAGACATGTAGAATAGGTAGGCAGGGAATACTTACTGTTCTGCTTCTGCCTATTCTCCTTGGAGATACTGGACGAAATCGGGTGCTACTGTTGATGTTTCATGGTCCTTCCACTGACTGAGACCAGTAACCTACTGCACCAGCTTTATATGCCTGTTGTCACAATCATATTATCTGCTAAGGTGTTGCCTGATCGTGTTTACCACCCTCTGATGGTGGTGTTGTGATACAGGTCAGTTGGTATGGGGCTGTCGAAGAGTATACATTGACCTCTTAGGCAGATTGGTCATTTAGAAAAGAGTGTGGGGAGGGTTGCAGGGGAGGGGGGTGGGAAATAGATTATGTCATCCTGTGACGTTATGAGTGTGACATTGCCATATATGCTACCGACGTCGTGAAAAAATCTGGCCCCTCTAATGACGTCTGATATTTGTCATCCTGTGGATGGTCTCACAATATGAATTTATCACTGGCCAGTTTCAGGGTGGAGACTTTTTACAGAGATTAACACATGGCATGCTCCATGCTTCAAAAGTACACTAGAGGCCATTAAAATTGCTGCACCAAGAAGAAATGCAGATGATCAATGGGTATTCATTGGACAAATAGATTATACTAGAACTGACATGTGATTACACTTTCACGCAATTTGGGTGCATAGATCCTGAGAAATCAATACGCAGAACAACCAACTCTGGCCGTAATAATGGCCTTGATACGCCTCGGCATTGAGTGAAACAGACCTTGAATGGCGTGTACAGGTACAGCTGCCCATGCAGCTTCAATACGATACCACAGTTCATCAAGAGTAGTGACTGGCGTATTCTGACGAGCTAGTTGTTCGGCCACCATTATTCAGACGTTTTCAGTTGGTGAGAGATCTGGAAAATGTGCTGGCCAGGGCAGCAGTCGAACATTTTCTTTATCCAGAGAGGCCGGTACAGGACCTTGAACATGCGGTCGTGCATTATCCTGCTGAAATGTAGGGTTTCCCAGTGATTGAATGAAGGGTAGAGCCACGGGTCGTAACACATGTGAAATGTGACGTCCACTGTTCAAAGTAAAGTCAACGCCAACAAGAGGTGATAAAAACCGTGTAACCAATAGCACACCATACCATCTCGCCGGGTGATACGCCAGTATGGCGATGACGAATACACGCTTCCAATGCGCGTTCGCCGCGATGTCGCCAAACACGGATGCGACGATCATGATACTGTAAACAGAACCTGAATTCATCCGAAAAAATGACGTTTTGCCATTCGTGCACCCAGGTTCGTTGTTGAGTACAACGTCGCAGGCGCTCCTGTCTTTGATGCAGCGTCAAGGGTAACCGCAGCCATTGTCTCCGAGCTCATAGTCCATGCTGCTGCAAACGTCGTCGAACTGTTCGTGCAGATGGTTGTTGTCTTGCAAACATCCCCATCTGTTGACTCAGGGATCTAGACGTGGCTGCAAGATCCGTTACAACCAAGCGGACAAGATGCCTGTCATCGCGACTGCTAGTGATACGAGGCTGTTGGGATCTAGCACGGCGTTCCGTATTACGCTCCTGAACCCACCGATTCCATATTCTGCTAACAGTCATTGGATCTCGACCAACGCGAGCAGCAATGTCGCGATAAGATAAACCGCACTCGAGATAGACTACAATCCGACCTTTATCAAAGTCTGAAACGTGATGGTACGCATTTCTCCTCCTTACACGAGGCATCACAACAATGTTTCACTAGGCAACGCCGGTCAACTGCTGTTTGTGTATGAGAAATCAGTTGGAAACTTTTCTCAAGTCAGCACGTTGTAGGTATCACCACCGGCGCCAACCTTGTCTGAATGCTCTGCCGGCCGGAGTGGCCGAGCGGTTCTAGGCGCTTCAGTTTGGAACCTCGCTACCACTACGGTCGCAGGTTCGAATCCTGCCTCGGGCAAGGATGTGGGTGAAGTCTTTAGGTTAGTTAGGTTTAAGTAGTTCTACGTTCTAGGGGACTCATGACCTCAGATGTTAAGTCCCGTAGTGCACGGAGCCATTTTGTTTTTGTGAATGCTCTGAAAAGCTAATCATTTGCATATCACAGGATCTTCTTCCCGTCGGTTAAATTTCCCGTCTGTAGCACCTCATCTTCGTGGTGTAGCAATTTTAATTTCCAGTACTGAATATCTCGCACAAGGAAAATCGTAATTTTCGGAATTTCACGTCGACATATCTCTGATGATTGCATGATGGACGAGGTGGTTAGGGCAAACTGTTATCTGTATTAATAAGATCCTTCCCCAAAAAATTCCTTTCAGTTTGGTGGAGTGGCGCTGATGCCCAGTGCAATAACAACGAGACATCCCAGAGGTAACTGCAGAATGTGCTTCCATCGTTGTCATTTCTTAGAATGGCTCAGAGAATGTCTAACTTATTAGTACAGCCTTGGCCAGTGATACCTGCGTCTGACACTGTCTAGAGTTTCCGTGGATTCCAGGTGCTGAGATATTGAAGAACCTTGCAGATACGTCAGGACAGCTGGGCATAGGTGAGCTGGGATGATGGATTTACTTGTCCGTCCCAATGGGCCACTGTTCCTATTATATAACGCCCCATTAGTTGATTGATGTACTCCCTTGGAGGTTCTCAAGTCTTCTGTGATTTCTGGCAGAGTTGGATCTTTCCTCTTTTCAGTGGATATGTCATTTAATGCACTGATGTCTGAAATTCTATCCATAAAAGCGTGCTCCATCAAAGGATTCCTTGAAGGGCAGTCACCATCCTTGAGTTAGTTTCGCTTCTGCACACCACACTGACCTCGCACTCTTACCGCCTCATTTACCACAGCGCCAGTAAAAGCCATGGATTTTGCAAGCTAGTGAACCAGCACAGAGAATGGTGGTGCGTCACAGCATTAAATGCTTTATCGAATAAATTTGGCCGAAATTTATTGAGGGTCTGTACAACCGCAAGACCTGATTTCTCGGCTGTAGAGTACTCATGTCAGACTTGAAGAGTACTATAGAAGGATACTTTATCACTTTTTCTGCACTCTCCTGAACTTTTACTGGAACTGCCCCCGTTCCAAAACCACCAGCGTAGATGTGAAGTTCTTCTTCAGCATACAATACTAGAAATGAAGAAGATGTTAGCACCTCGTTAAGGACAAGGGTCATCAGGTCCTCCCTTACACGAAAACAGGGTTTCACACAAGCAGTACCTTTTTTTACATCATAGGTAACCAAGAAATTGAAAACCCCCTCTGTCCTGCCACGGAAAAAAGGAATGGAGATACCGAGAATTCTTCCGCGTTGTATGGCCATGGTCCATGGAACTTTTCTATCCCTGACGTTCCGTCTAAAGCTACGTTGGACATCTCAGGAGGCGCTCCGGGTTGTGCTGAGTCTTGCTGACTGACGAGTCGGAAGTCAAAGAACGGCCTAAATACCTCGGACTCCAGACCACGCCCACTTTCGGCGGTATTCAGGTCGTTCTTCGACGTCCGACTCGTCAGTCGGCAAGACTCAGCACAACTAGGAGCACCTCGGAAGATGTCCAATGTAGCTTTGAACGAAACGTTAGGGATAGAAGAGTTCCATTGAGCACGGCCATAAAACCCGGAAGAATTCTCGGCAGGTGAAACCTCCGGTCGTGAAAGCCTTCATTATATCAGTGGGTATACGCTTTGGGGCAGGCATAGTTAGGACAAAGAGTCCTTGAGTGAAAGGTGCTGACCTCAAAAAGTGAAATTTATTTTAATGACTAAATCGCAACGTGGCGCTTGAACGACGCGAACAGCTATTAAGAAAAACTGTGTACAATTGACATTAGCCACATTACATAGTAACACATCCCAGTTTTCAATTCAATTCAATAACAGCCAACCAGTCAATGTTCTTAAGTTTCAACAGACCCAAGTCTCCTTTGAAACAAAAGCATAACCGATTAAGCAATCAAAAATGGATTGTCCTTTCGTTACTAAATAATTACATGACAATAAGCCCTTAATATTCTCCACCGTTCTAAGCAGTCTCGCCTAAAAGATCATTTATGATTCTCGCTTCTAATTGGCAGTAACTGCTGTATGGGAATAATCACCCAAGACATACACAACACTCAAAACACAAAAATTTTAATCGGCTTGTAGCCTCCCGAAAACACTCAACCTGGCGTCTTTACTTGAACCTGCAAGAGCCACTTAAATTGACAACTACCTGCATAATGAAATAAGATACATTTACCTATGGTCTGAAGATTGCGCAAACAAACCATGCAAAAACAGACATAATGTCTTATGGGATAACAGCAATCAGTGATTTTATAATGTTACTTTAAATCCGTCTTGATTGCAAATTTTTTTATTATTCATATGACCGGTTTCGGTTCATTCAGAACCATCTTCAGATCTGATATTTAAGTTACAGGAGTAACCCGTCCAATTCAGCAACTTTCACATGCTACGTCATGTGAAAGTTGCTGAATTTGGACGCGTTACTCCTGTAACTTAAATATCAAATCTGAAGATGGTTCTGAATGAACCGAAACCGGTCATATGAATAATAAGAAAATTTGCAATCAAGACGGATTTTAAGTAACATTACAAACAAACCATGATGTCTAAATCGGGGCTTAGACGATATGTTACTTATTTCTCTAATATACTGCAGGAGATTGTTCCAGAATCTGAATCCCGCTACTGAGAGGCACTCCGAGACAGCCGGTGATCGATGGAGTGAGACAAAAGAGTTGTGCTCTGATGAGAATCGCCACGTTGTTCAGGCAAGCCCGTTATGCTCGAGGAGAGGTACGGGGGTCAGCGCACGTTAGTAAGACAATACAGAAGACATAGGATTTGGAAAATTCAACATTTGTGTGCCTGCAGCCATGGTATCTGCGTACATGATGGTGAAATATGATTAATCAATTGATCATCATATACAGGGTGGTGAATTCATCGTGACCGGGCCAAATATCTTACGAAATGAACGTCAAACGAATAAACTACAAAGAACGAAACTCGTCTAGCTTGAAGTGGGAAACCAGACGGCGCTATGGTTGGCCCACTAGATGGCGCTGCATAGGTCAAACGGATGTCAACTGCGTTTTTTAAATAGGAACCCCCATTTTCATTACTTCTTCGTGTCGTACGTAAAGAAATATGAACGTTTAGTTGGACCACTTTTTTTGCTTTGTGATAGATGGCGCTGTAACAGTCACAAACATATGGCTCACAATTGTAGACGAACAGTTGGTGACAGGTAGGTTTTTTAAATTGAAATACAGAACGTAGGTACGTTTGAACATTTCATTTCGGTTGTTCCATTGTGATACATGTACCTTTGTCCATTTATAATTTCTGAGAACGCATGCTGTTACAGCGTGATTACCTGTAAATACCACATTGAAGCAATAAATGCTCAAAATGATGTCCGTCAACCTCAATGTATTTGGCAATACGTGTAACGACATTCCTCTCAACAGCGTGTAGTTCGCCTTCCGTAATGTTCGCAAATGCATTGACAATGCGCTGACGCATGTTGTCAGACTATGTCGGTGGATCACGATAGCAAATATCCTTCAACTTTCCCCACAGAAAGAAGAAACGTCAGATCCGGTGAACGTGTGAACCATGGTATAGTGTTTCGACGACCAATCCACCTGCAGTGAAATATGCTATTCAATACCGCTTCAACCGCACGTGAACAATGTGCCACACATCCATCATGTTGGAAGTACATCGCCATCTGTCTTGTAGTAACATCGGTAGAACATTACGTAGGAAATCAGCATACATTGAAGCATTTAGATTGCCATAGATAAAATGGGGGCCAATTGTCCTTCCTCCCATGATGACGCGCGATACATTAATCCGCCAAGGTCGCTGATGTTCGACTTGTCGCGGCCATCGTGGATTTTCTGTTTCCCAATAGCGCATATTATGCCGGTTTATGTTACCGCTGTTAGTGAACGACGCTACGTCGCTAAATAGAACGCGTGCAAAAAATTTATCATCTTCCCGTAATCTCTCTTGTGCCCAGTGGCAGAACTGTACACGACATTCTAAGTGGTCGCCATGCAATTCCTGCAGCAAATAAATATGGTTCGGGTGCAATCGATGTTGATGAAGCATTCTCAACACCGACGATTTTGAGATTCCCGATTCTCGCGCAATTTGTCTGCTACTGATGTGCAGATTAGCCGCGACGGCAGGTAAAGCACCTACTTAATCATCATCATTTGTTGCAGGTCGTGGATGACGTTTCACATGTGGCTGAACACTTCGTGTTTCCTTAAATAACGTAACTATCCAGCGAACGGTCCGGTCACTTGGATGATGATGTCCAGGATACCGAGCAGCATACATAGCAGACGCCCGTTGGGCATTTTGATCACAATTGCAGCCATACATCAACACGATATTGACATTTTCCGCAATTGGTATACTGTCCATTTCAACTCGGGTAATGTACCACGAAGCAAATTCTGTCCGCACTGGCAGAATGTTACGTGATACCACGTACTTATACGTTTGTGGATACTACAGCGCCATCTATCACAAAGCGAAAAAAGTGGTTCAACTAAACATTCATATTTCTTTACGTAGTACAAGAACATGTAATAAAAAATGAGAGTTCCTATTTTAAAAAAAACCAAGTTGATATCCGTTTGACCTATGGCAGCGACATCCAGCAGGCCAACCATAGCGACATCTGGTTTCCTCCTTCAAGCTAGACGAGTTTCGTTCTTTGTAGTTTTTTCGTTTGACGCTCATTTCGTAAGATATTTGGACCGGTTACGATCAATGGACCACCCTGTATATAGCGAACACGGGCATTCATAACAAGTTCCAGTAACTGTGAGCTGTCCTGAAACAGATCTTTCTGGATAACAGTGCTATAATCAATAACTACAAATGGAAGTGTGTACAAGATCCTTTTTCGAGTCAAGAGGGACGAGGTTTTTATATTTTTGTGTACCGTGGAGAGATAATCTTTCTTGAACATTGCAGTTTCGTGCTCAGCCCAATTTAAATTTTCTACTCTTATTACTCTTAGTCATGTGAAAGTGAAGAAGAGACACCAATAGAAACAGAAGTCAAATTATAAATTACAGGAAAGTGCTCTCGGTGGTACACTTGTTTTAAGCCCCCGTAAACTTAAGGTGGAAAAATTTATAAAAATAAATTTGTAAATAAATGCAGAACGCTTCTGGTGAAAATACACTCTTCAACTGCGGAAGCTTCAGTTGGGAGGAAACAATAATAATAATAGCATAACATCTGCTACGCAAGAAGCCTACGCAAATAAACGTACTACATCATTTTGTTTTGGATGCACTTAAAAGTAATCATTCGTAAGTTACAAATAAAATATTTTATTTCATATGAAAGAGAAACTATTGCCGTCAGAGAGTTCAATCGATATGTTCTCGAAATTTTGACTTCCAGCCGCACGGGGTAGGCGCGTGGTCAATAGCGCCTTGTCTCACGGTCCGCGCGGCTCCCCCCGTCGGGGGTTCGAGTCCTGCCTCGGGCATTGGTGTGTGTTGTCCTTAGCGAAAGTTAGTTTAAGTTAAAGTAGTGTGTAAGCTTAGGGACCGATGACCTCAGCAGTTTGGTCCCGTAAGATCTTACGGCAAATTTCCTAATTTTTTTTCCTGATTTACCGAATAGACTGCGGTGAGACAGGCTTGGGCTTGTGAAGCAACTTAAATCAGTTAATAAAAGCAAGTTTCTGGTCCAGACTGCATACCAATTAGGTTCCTTTCGGAGAATGCTGATGCGTTAGCTCCATACTTAACAATCACATAGAACCGTTCGCTCGATGAAAGATCCGTACCCAAAGACTGGAAAGTTGCACAGGTCAGAATAGTATTCAAGAAAGGTAGTTTGAGTAATCCACTAAATTACAGGCCTACATCGTTAACGTCGATATGCAGTACGATTTTAAAACATATATTGTGTTCGAACATTATGAATTACCTCGAAGAAAACGGTCTATTGACGCACATTTTCAAATAACTTCCGGGAATTCAGCCAGGTAACACTTTCAGTGACCGCCGATATTTCGCCGGGAGAACACCCCGTCATTTTCAAGGCAAACTGCAACGGACAGGCGGCGTACATGCAAATTTAATACCTCGGTTCTCGGACAGAAGCAGGAAAGATAACACACACACACACACACACACACACACACACACACACACACACACACACTGAGCACTAGTGCCACCAAAGATGACCAAAGTCAGAGCTATGGATAGTGAGACTATGAATTCGCAGGTGAGGCAGCATTGACTCTGTTCCTCTGTTTTTTGACAAGGGAGAGAGCCGGATTCCAAACAGAGTTTAAACAGAAACCTCCATCCCTGTTAACGAGGTTGCTCGCTAATTTAATCTCAACTGCCTCCCTAATGACACTGTCCCAATAGCTGGACGTGCATGCCAATATCTCGGTGTTATTATATAACATGGGGTGACCAGTATCCAAGCAATGTTCGCCAATAGCAGATCTATTTGGCTGCTTTAAATGTGTGTGCCGTTTATGCTCAGTACATCTGTCCTCCACGGTCCTGATAGTTTGACCAATATATGCCATGCCGCAGCTACAAGGAATACGATATACACCCGCCTTACGCAGTCCAAGATCATTCTTAACGGAACTCAAAAGTGCTCTAATTTTAGATGGAGGTCGGAAAACACATTTCACATCGTATTTCCGTAAAATACGACCGATCTTATTGGACGTAATTCCTACGTAAGGCAAAAAGGCAGTAGACTTAGGTGTTGACTCAGAATTACCGTCAATCACCCGATGTACAGTTGGTCGATAGCGCAACGTACGTTCAATCTGTCTATCACTATAACCATTTTGACGAAATGTAACTTCAAGATGGGACAGCTCAGCTGGCAAAGTCTCAGCATCAGAAACGACATGTGCCCTCTGTACCAAAGTACGAAGTACCCCTTCACGCTGAGCCGAACGGCGACAACTATTAGCTTGTAAGTACAAGTCGGTGTGAGTACGTTTCCTGTAGACTGTATGTCCCAATGATCCATCATCCTTCCTCCTAACCAACACGTCGAGAAAGGGAAGGCAACCATCCTCTTCCACCTTCATCGTAAAACGAATGTTCGGGTGGATCGAGTTCAGATGTTCTAGAAAGAAATTAAAATTCTCCCTACCGTGAGCCCAAACAACGAAGGTATCGTCAACGTATCTAAAGATACAGGCGGGTTTTAAAGGCGCCGACTCCAATGCACGTTCCTCGAAGTCTTCCATAAACAAATTTGCGATCACAGGAGACAACGGACTACCCATCGCAACTCCATCTGTCTGCTCGTAATACTGGTCATTAAATAAAAAGTAAGTGGATGTCAACACATGCCTAAAGAGATTAGTTAAATCAGCACCAAACCTGGCTTCAATTAACCGCAACGAATCAGACAGAGGAACACGAGTGAAGAGAGAGACCACATCGAAACTCACTAAAATATCAGAGTCATACAGCCTCAGTCCCTCCAAACGACGTAAAAAATCAGCTGAGTTCCTGATATGATGTTCACACCGTCCTACTTGTGGACTCAACAGAGAAGCAAGATGCTTGGATACACGATATGTCGGAGCGCCGATGTTACTCACTATAGGACGGAAAGGAACCCCTTCCTTATGAAACTTTGGAAGGCCATATAACCTTGGGGGAACCGCACTATAGGTGTTAAGCCTATAAACGGCACACACGAATACAGCAGCCAATAGATCTACTATTGCCGAACATTGCTTGGATACTGGTCATCCCATGTTATATAATAACACCGAGATATTGGCATGCACGTCCAGCTATTGGGACAGTGTCATTAGGGAGGCAATTGAGATTAAATTAGCGAGCAACCTCGATAACAAGGATGGAGGTTTCTGTTTAAACTCTGTTTGGAATCCGGCTCTCTCCCTTGTCAAAAAACAGAGGAACAGAGTCAATGCTGCCTCACCTGCGAATTCATAGTCTCACTATCCATAGCTCTGACTTTGGTCATCTTTGGTGGCACTAGTGCTCAGTGTGTGTGTGTGTGTTTGTGTGTGTGTGTGTGTGTGTGTGTGTGTGTTATCTTTCCTGATTCTGTCCGAGAACCGAGGTATTAAATTTGCATGTACGCCGCCTGTCCGTTGCAGTTTGCCTTGAAAATGACGGGGTGTTCTCCCGGCGAAATATCGGCGGTCGCTGAAAGTGTTACCTGGCTGAATTCCCGGAAGTTATTTGAAAGTTGTATACGCCAGGAGAAACTCTGGTCTCATATTGACACACAGTCAACATGGGTTTACAAAACATCGTTCGGGTGGGACACAACTAGCTCTTTATTCACATGAAGTGTTGAGTGCTATTGACAAGGGATTTCAGATAGATTCCGTATTTCAGGACTTCCGGAAGGCTTTTGACACTGTACCACACAAGCGACTCGTAGAGAAATTGCGTGCTTATAGAATATCGTCACAATTATGTGACTGGATTTGGTACGTCCTGTCAGAGAGGTCACAGTTCGTAGCAATTGATGAAAAGTCATCGAGTACAACAGAAGTGATTTCTGGCGTTCCCCAACGTACCGTTATAGGCCCTTTGCTGTTCCTTATCTATAAAAACGATTTTGGAGACAATCTGAGCAGCCGTCTTCGGTTGATAACGCTGTTTATAGACTAATAAAGTCATCAGAAGATCAAAACAAACTGCAAAACGATTTAGAAATGATATCTGAATGGCGCGAAAAGTGGCAGTTGACCCTAAATAACGAAAAGTGTGAGGTCATCCACATGAGTGCTAAAAGGAACTCGTTAAACTTCAGTTATACGATAAATCAGTCTAATCTAAAAGCCGTAACTTCGGCTAAATACCTAGGTATTAGAACCACGAACACCTTAAATACGAATGAACACATAGAAAATGTTGTGGGGAAGACTAACCAAAGACTGCGTTTTATTGGCAGGACGGTTAGAAAATGTAACAGATCTACTAAGGAGACTGCCCACACTACGCTTGTCCGTCCTCTTTTAGAATACTGCTGCGCGGTGCAGGTTCCTTTCCAGATAGGACTGACGGAGTACATCGAAAGAGTTCAAAGAAAGGAAGCACGTTTTGTAGTATCGCAAAATATGGGAGAAAGTGTCACAGAAATGATACAGGATTTGGGCTGGCAATTATAAAAAGAAAGGCGTTCTTCGTTGCGACGGAATCTTCTCACGAAATTCCAATCACCAAATTTCTCCGTCGATTGCAAGAATATTTTGTTGACACCGACCTACATAGGGAGAAATGATCACAGCGATAAAATAAGGGAAATCAGAGCTCGTACGGAAAGATATAGGTGTTCATTCTTTCCGCGAGCTATACCAGATTGGAATAATAGAGAATTGTGAAGGTGGTTAGATGAACCCTCGGTCAGGCACTTCAATGTGATTTGTAGATTATCCATGTAGATGTAGATGTAGATATAGGTGTACGCGTCATGACTTTGCAGACTAGTAAACAAGCTTTTTATTTTCCACAAGGTGCGAACAGGATACCCCGATTATAGTATCTAGTACCGAACCTTGTAGTCATTTACAAAACAAAACAAAAATTCTGCTGCTCAGTTCAAATAACTTTCAGTTTTGATCGCTCATCTAACCGACAGTATGTAGGGAAATGAGTAATACGATGGCTGACACGAACAGAGGCCATAATTTTGAACTAAACGTTTCTGGAAACGTCGTATTCCGAGAAGTTGCCTATACGCGTGGTTTAGCCTCAGAAGCAAGCAACAACCATTGGTGGGAACACAATGGTACCTTGCAACGCGCGCCGCGTCCTCCCGTTATTGGCTGCGGTACGGTGCGCGAGATATCCCAGGACGCCCGATGTAATCCCGCGAATGGACCAGGCAGGTGCCGTCAGCCAGTACAGATTCGGTAATCCGAGGCGCGGAGCGGCCGCCATGACGTATCGACCGGTGGTGGCAGGCAGCGGCGGCGAACAGGTAACCGGTAGCGGCCGCAGATCAGCAGCCGCCGCCGCGCTGTCCCTGCAGGCTACGTTAATTGTTTCCGCACGACGGACCACCGCCACAGCAGTCCCGCCACCGTATCGGACGGCCGATCCAATCGCGCGCGAAATACCCTCCCCCGATTTGTGAATCTGTGGCTGATGGCTCTGGACGACAATAATCTCTTGCCGGCACACAATCAAAGAACAACCACGTTAATCATTCCAAAAGTGCAAATATGAAGTCCGAAATATTATGTAAGCTGTTACTAAGATTATTAATGTTCTATTTATTACATTATTAAAGAATTTTTAATCTGAAGCTTCAGTTCTCTTAGGTTGTTCGCAGATGATGCTGTAATTTACCGTCTAGACTTAGGACTACTTAAGCCTAACTAACCTAAGGAGGTCACACACACCCATGTCCGAGGCAGGATTCGAACTTGCGACCGTAGCAGCAGCGAGGTTCCGGACTGAGATGCCTGGAACCGCTCGGCCACAGCGGCCGGCTAAGAGGATGTCATTAAAGTATGCTTCACATACACGCTGCAACGGTCGTGAGAGTTAGATTCCTTTTTAGATGGGACTTGGTGACTTAATCCGAAGACCAGTATCATTTGCAAAGCGATTTAGATAAGATTGCTGTATGGTGTGGCAGGTGGCAGTTGACTCTAAATAACGAAAAGTGTGAGGTGATCCACATGAGTTCCAAAAGAAATCCGTTGGAATTCGATTACTCGATAAATAGTACAATTCTCAAAGCTGTCAATTCAACTAAGTACGTGGGTGTAAAAATTACGAACAGCTTCAGTTGGAAAGACCGCATAGATAATATTGTGGGGAAGGCGAGCCAAACGCTGCGTTTCATTGGCAGGACACTTAGAAGATGCAACAAGTCCACCAAGGAGACAGCTTACATTACACTCGTTCGTCCTCTGTTGCTGCGCGGTGTGGGATCCCTAACAGGTGGGATTGACAGAGGATATCTAAAGGGTGCAAAAAAGGGCAGCTCGTTTTGTATTATCGCGTAATAGAGGAGAGAGTGTGGCAGATATGATACGCGAGTTGGGATGGAAGTCATTAAAGCAAAGACGTTTTTCGTCGCGGCGAGATCTGTTTACAAAATTTCAGTCACCAACTTTCTCTTCCGAATGCCAAAATATTTTGATGAGGCCAAGCTACACAGATAGGAATGATCATCAAAATGAAATAAGAGAAATCAGAGCTCGAATAGAAAGGTTTAGGTGTTCGTTTTTCCCGTGCGCTGTTCGGGAGTGGAATGGTAGAGAGATAGTATGATTGTGGTTCGATGGACCTTCTGCCAAGCACTTAAATGTAGATAAGATGTAGATGTAAAGAAGTAACATATTGCTAAGTAAGTAAGTAAGTAAGAGCTAAGTGGTAAGGAAGGCTAGCACGACATTTTTTCTCCAGATCAGTTACAGTACGATAAAAAATAAGAAGAGTTGCTCACAATTCGTTCGTTTCATACTTTAAGAAAAGACAGTAAGAGCTCATTCTTCTGAGCAATGAGAAAGGCTATTTCCTGGAGTCACGATTGTGGCGCAGTTAAGTGCAGGTACCCAGAGGTAATGCTGGGACAATCACTGATTCTTGGAAAAAGAAAAAAAAAAGCACTCTGACGTAAAAACTCGCAACACCAAGAAGAAGTTGTGCGTCATAACCTAAAATTGTTTGACGTATTTCTAGAGCTAAAAGAGAGTGGCGCTAGTAGTGCCACTAAGAGGATATTCAAATAGCTCTGAGCACTATGGGACTTAACTTCTAAGGTCATCAGTGCCCTAGATCTTAGAACTTCTTAAGCCTAACCAACCTAAGGACTTCACACACATCCATGTCCGAGGCAGGATTCGAACCTGCTACCGTAGCAGCAGCACAGTTGTGTACTGATGCACCTAGAGCAGCTTGGCCACAGCGACTGGCTAACAGGATGTCATTCAGGTTTGCTTTGCATACACGCTGCAACGGTCGTGACCGTTAGATACCTTTCGAGATGGGACTTGGTGACTTGTTTTTCTACAAGAATGCCATTAAGCCGACATAAGACGCCGTTATCAACACCTCACTGAGTGCGGACGAGGCCGCGTAATGGTATTAGAAGACGCTGGATGTATCTTCTGTAACACTGCCGAAAGACTTGACAGGAATGTAAGCCACTGTACACGATTGCTGAGAGCGGTGGTCACTGGAATCCACGGTCTCCCACATACGGTCGCAAGAAGACCGAGATTCGGACGGCCACGTGGCACTACTGGCAGGGAAGACCATAGTGTTTCTCTAGCTTATCGGGTACAGCTGCAGCAGCAATTTGTGCAGCAGGTGGCACCTAGCCAGACGCCTTGCAGCGTCCATTCCACTGAATCCTAAACACCTCTATTTACGACTTCTGTGGTGTGAAACGAGAGCTGTAGTTTCTAATGAAAGCTGGTTCCGACTCGGTGCCAGTAATGGCCGTGTGTTGGTTAGAAGGAGGTCAGTTTGTAACACCATAAGTCTAATGCTCTACTGATTTATTTTGCGTTTTGTTTTATTTAATGTTACATCGTTGAGCTTCTGTAAATGTGTTTGATTGAATCGATAACAGAAGATGGTATGTTGCTTTCTTTGTAAAAACTTTGATGTCTTTTAGAGTGTAAGAAATGTAAACTCCGTAATATATACAATATGAGCAAATTATGTTTTGTCTTTGTCATATATTCTCTTTGGTTATTTTTAAAATTAAATAATTTTATCTAAAAAGTTTTGTGTAGAACTACTAATATGTTGAAATATTTTGTTTTGTGTAATATGTTTGGTTGCTGTTATGTAAACTGCTGATCTTCTCTCAGGATTCTTAGTTACTTTGTATGTAAAAGGCGTCGTGGTTCCCCTAAATTACTTTGTATGTAAAATGCGTTGTGGTTCCCCCATGGAACGGAGCTTTGTAGTGCGCGCAAAATGTGGTTGGCATGGATAAAAAGGTGGAATTAAGAGCCAGACGGGTACGAGATACCAAACTATCAACTGCTCATGTAAAAGTTGTGTATTGTGCTGGTTCCGAGACAGGCTTTTCCTGACGCTTTCCAATGCTTCGGATGGATGGTTAAAGAGCTAGAACTATTCTGAAATTAGTATCTATCATCGCCACCAAGAAATGACGGAGTCCAGCAATTCTACCTGCAAATCTACCTACCAACATGTACTCGCCACCACATTGCGCAATCACTGTATTAGAACGGAAGAACTATAGTAATGTACAGTGAAGGATCAGCTTATTGGATGTGTTAGTGTGCTCAGATATAAGGTAATTTATAACTGAATTCATGTACCAACCTTGATATTTCCATTATCATTACACCTCTCATGTTACTCTCCGATTGAACTAAAGCGATTACCGAGTGTCCTTTATTGAAAGCATATTAAAATTAATATGGCAATAGAGTGTGCTAAATTTAATATTGTTTGTTGAGAGGATCTTACAAATATCTCAATTTTGTGCTTCAATGCAGCAAAAGTTGGGAATTGATAATGTCGAAAGTTAAACGTTCATGCTTGTTAAGGGCTTCTTTATTTCGTGTATTGAAAGTATGTTTAGTTTGCTCTGCTACAGTGGTCAAGATTAAGGGCCCCTCTCCATTGAAAGTAGTTAAAATGCAAAAAGTTACTTAATTGTAGACAGTTTCAATTACTCTTGCTATTCTAGTGAAATCTGTATAATATTGGGTTCATCTTGTGTATTAAAATTTCATATTAATGGTGTAACTGGGTGAACAGTTTGTCTATTGTGCTCATGCTAGATAAAGATTAATAGAAAGGCCATTGTCTATAGAAATAGTAACTTCTTCATTCAAAAGACAGTGAGAAGTAATTTGTTAGTGAACTCCATTTAATTTTCATTCTAAGTAGAAAGGTGTTAGTAGTGAGAGACTTAATCTATACACAGTAACTACATTTTTTGCGAACCACATCCATATTTCATGTCAGATAGGAATTTGTTTGAAAAGTAATACTAAACCTATGTCCAATTTACGATTCTACACTGAATATTGAGAGTAACGTTATTTGACCATTCAGTTTGGCTAAGTCCTCAAGATAATAGCGTATTTTGTTACCTGTTATATTTACGCAAACAGTTTGTTCTGATCTGTTATCTCCAACCTTAACTTGAACATACTGTATTCAGGTGCCAGAGTTCATTGCAATCGCGTGTGGAAAGGTATATGTTGTGTTTGTCCGTTAAAGTTGCTCATACCTAGATTTTTGAACAAGAATGTCACTCATTCTCATGCCTAATTAGGCTGGCGACCGTTTTCTTTATTCTTTGAACAGTGTAGATAGGTAAAATATTGCTTGTTACTGATTAAATATTTACGTAATTCTGACTTTCACTTCCGATAAGCCACCTCGGTTAGGTACAACACGGTCAACATAACGGAATTCCTCTCAGAGGGTAACACTGCTCTGGTGTTTCATACCATAACTGCTTGTATAAAAATAATTTCACTATACGAACTGCCTCTAACTTTAAGGTTATGGTATATCAAACTGTAGTGTTATAAGCTGTGGACCTGTATCCAAGCTCTTTGCGTGCATTCCACACTCACTGGATCTATATCTGGTCTGCGAGCTCGCATGACATCAAGAGCACTCTGGTGGTTATTTCATCCACCCTGACTGCAAAATTCCATGATAGTGTTCTGATGCCACCTTCTGTGCTGCCCTTCGTGTTCTACATTTCAGGGGTGCTTTCCAGCAGTATAGCACTCGCCCACATTCCACATTCCGCTGTTTCAACCCAACAGGCTCTACAGAGTGTCGACACGTTTCCTCAGACTGCTAGATCATCATAAATATACACTACTGGCCATTAAAATTGCTACACCACGAAAGTGACGTCCTACGGGTGCGAAATTTAACCGACAGGAAGAAGATGCTGTGATATGCAAATGATTGGCTTTTCAGAGCAGTCACACAAGGTTGGCGCCGGTGGCGACACCTACAACGTGCTGACATGAGGAAAGTTTCCAACCGATTTCTCATACACAAACAGCAGTTGACCGGCGTTGCCTGGTGAAACGTTGTTGTGATGCCTCGTGTAAGGAGGAGAAATGCGTACCATCACGTTTCCGACTTTGATAAAGGTCGGATTGTAGCCTATCGCGATTGCGGTTTATCGTATCGCGACATTGCCGCTCGCGTCGGTCGAGATCTAATGACTGTTAGCAGAAAATGGAACTGGTGGATTCAGAAGGGTAATACGGAACGCCGTGCTTGATCCCAACGGCCTCGTATCACTAGCAGTCGAGATGACAGGTATCTTATCCGCATGGCTGTAACGGATCGTGCAGCCACGTCTAGATCCCTGAGTCAACAGATGGGGACGTTTGCAAGACAACAACCATCTGCAGAACAGTTCGACGACGCTTGCAGCAGTATGGACTATCAGCTCGGAGACCATGGCTAAGGTTGCTCTTGACGCTCCATCACAGACAGGAGCGCCTGCGACGATGTACTCAACGACGAACCTGGGCGCACGAATGGCAAAACGTCATTTTTTCGTATGAATCCCGGTTCTGCTTACAGCATCATGATGGTCGCATCCGTGTTTGGCGACATCGCGGTGAACGAACATTGGAAACGTGTATTCGTCATCGCCATACTGGCCTATCACCCGGCGTGATGGTTTGGGGTGCCATTGGTTACACGTCTCGGTCACCTCTTGTTCGCATTGACGGTACTTTGAACAGTGGACGCTACATTTCAGATGTGTCACGACTCGTGGCTCTACCCTTCATTCGATCCCTGCGAAACCCTACATTCCAGCAGGATAATGGACGACCGCATGTTTCAGGTCCTGTACGGGCCTTTCTGGATACAGAAAATGTTCAACTGTTGCCCAGGCCAGCACAATCTCCAGATCTCTCCCCAATTGAAAGCGTCTGTTCAATGGTGGCCGAGCAACTAGCTCACAATACGCCAGTCACTATTATTGATGAACTGTGGTATCGTGTTGAAGCTGCATGGGCAGCTGTACCTATACACGCCATCTAAGCTCTCTTTGACTCAATGCCCAGGCGTATCAAGGCCGTTATTACGGCCAGAGGTGGTTGTTCTGGGTACTGATGGGTCAGGATCTATGCACCCATATATATATATATATATATATATATATATATATATATATATAAACAAAATTGGAACAGACATCAACGTAAACATCATTTCCGCCCATTTTATTACTCATGTGTGGTTACGCATTACATTTTGTACCACCATACAGATAGACCTTCAGAGGATGTGGTCCAGATTGCTGTACACACCGTTACCTCTAAGACCCAGTAGCACGTCCACTTGCATTGATACATGGCTGCATTCGTCGTGGCATGCTATCCACAAGTTCATCAAGGTACTAATGATCCAGATTGTCCCACAGCTCAACGGCGATTCAGCGTAGACCATTGAGAGTGGTTGATGGGTCACGTCGTCCATAAACATCCCCTTTCAGTGTATACCAGAAATGTTCCATAGGGTGCATGTCGTTATCCTGAAGGAAGTCAATCACAAGATATGCACGTTGGGGGTGCGAAATTTCGTCAATCAAGATGAATGCCTCGGAAGTACGCTGCCGATATGGTTAAACTATCCTTCGGAGTATGGCACTCACGTATCGTACAGCCATTACGACGACTTCCGTGACCACCAGTAGCGTACGTCGCCCCAGATAATACCACCAGAAAACAGCAGGTAACCTCCACCTTGCTGCACTCGCTGGACAGTGTGTCTAAGGCGTTTAGCCTGACCGGGTTTCCTCCAAACACATCTCCGATTGTCTGGTTGAAGGAAAATGCAACAATCATCGGTGAAGAGAACGTGATACAAAATTCAGAGCGGTCCATTCTGCATCTTGTTGGGCTCATCTGTACCGCTCTGCATGGTGTAGTGGTTGCAAAGATGGACCTGGCCACGGACGTCGGGAGTGAAGTTGCGCATCATGCACCCTATTGAGCACAGTTTGAGTCGTAACACGACATCCTTTGGCTGCACGAAAAGCATTATTCAACATGGTGGCGTTGCTGTCAGGGTTCCGCCGAGCAATAATCTGTGGGTAGCGGTCATCCACTACAGTTGTAGCTCTTGGGCGGCCCGAGCGAGGAATGTCATCGACAGTTCCTGTCTCTCTGTATCTCTTCCATGTCCGAACAACATCGCTTTGGTTCACTCCGAGACTCCTGGACACTTCCTTTGTTGGGAGCCCTTCATGACACAAAGTAACAATGTGGACGCGATCGAACAGAAGTAGTGACCATCTAGGCATGGTTGAACCACAGACTACACGAGCTGTGTACCTCCTTCCTGGTGGAATGACTGTAACTGATCGGTTATCGGACCCCCGCCACCTAATAGGTGCTGCTCATGCATGGTTGTTTACATATTTGGGGGGTATAGTGACATCTCTGAACAATCAAAGGGACTGTGTCTGTGATACAATATCCACTCTCAACGTCTACCTTCAGTAGCTCTGGTAACTGGGGTGATTCATAACTTTTTCTAATATACACTCCTGGAAATGGAAAAAAGAACACATTGACACCGGTGTGTCAGACCCACCATACTTGCTCCGGACACTGCGACAGGGCTGTACAAGCAATGATCACACGCACGGCACAGCGGACACACCAGGAACCGCGCTGTTGGCCGTCGAATGGCGCTAGCTGCGCAGCATTTGTGCACCGCCGCCGTCAGTGTCAGCCAGTTTGCCGTGGCATACGGAGCTCCATCGCAGTCTTTAACACTGGTAGCATGCCGCGACAGCGTGGACGTGAACCGTATGTGCAGTTGACGGACTTTGAGCGAGGGCGTATAGTGGGCATGCGGGAGGCCGGGTGGACGTACCGCCGAATTGCTCAACACGTGGGGCGTGAAGTCTCCACAGTACATCGATGTTGTCGCCAGTGGTCGGCGGAAGGTGCACGTGCCCGTCGACCTGGGACCGGACCGCAGCGACGCACGGATGCACGCCAAGACCGTAGGATCCTACGCAGTGCCGTAGGGGACCGCACCGCCACTTCCCAGCAAATTAGGGACACTGTTGTTCCTGGGGTATCGGCGAGGACCATTCGCAACCGTCTCCAAGAAGCTGGGCTACGGTCCCGCACACCGTTAGGCCGTCTTCCGCTCACGCCCCAACATCGTGCAGCCCGCCTCCAGTGGTGTCGCGACAGGCGTGAATGGGGGGACGAATGGAGACGTGTCGTCTTCAGCGATGAGAGTCGCTTCTGCCTTGGTGCCAATGATGGTCGTATGCGTGTTTGGCGCCGTGCAGGTGAGCGCCACAATCAGGACTGCATACGACCGAGGCACACAGGGCCAACACCCGGCATCATGGTGTGGGGAGCGATCCCCTACACTGGCCGTACACCACTGGTGATCGTCGAGGGGACACTGAATAGTGCACGGTACATCCAAACCGTCATCGAACCCATCGTTCTACCATTCCTAGACCGGCAAGGGAACTTGCTGTTCCAACAGGACAATGCACGTCCGCATGTATCCCGTGCCACCCAACGTGCTCTAGAATGTGTAAGTCAACTACCCTGGCCAGCAAGATCTCCGGATGTGTCCCCCATTGAGCATGTTTGGGACTGGATGAAGCGTCGTCTCACGCGGTCTACAGGTCCAGCACGAACGCTGGTCCAACTGAGGCGCCAGGTGGAAATGGCATGGCAAGCCGTTCCACAGGACTACATCCAGCATCTCTACGATCGTCTCCATGGGAGAATAGCAGCCTGCATTGCTGCGGAAGGTGGATATACACTGTACTAGTGCCGACATTGTGCATGCTCTGTTGCCTGTGTCTATGTGCCTGTGGTTCTGTCAGTGTGATCATGTGATGTATCTGACCCCAGGAATGTGTCAATAAAGTTTCCCCTTCCTGGGACAATGAATTCACGGTGTTCTTATTTCAATTTCCAGGAGTGTATATTGAACAGCCAAAGGAACTGGTGCACCAGCTTAATATCGAGTAGGGCCCCTGCGAGCACGCAGAAGTGCCGCTACACAACATGGCATGTTCTCGACTAACGTTGAGGTAGTGCTGTAGGGAACTGACACTTGAATCCTGCAGGCCTGTTCATAAATCCGTAAGAGTGAACAGCACGTTGCAAAACATCCAAGATATGCTAAATAATGTTCATGTCTCGGGCGCCTGGAGACCAGCGGCAGTGTTTAAGCTCAAAAGAGTGTTCCTGAAGCTACTGTGTAATAATTCCGGACGTTTGGGTTGTCGCACTGTCCTGCTGGAATTGCCCAAATCCGTCCTAATGCATAATGGACCTGAATGGATGAAAGTGATCAGACAGGATTATAACGTTCGTGTCACCTGTCAAAATTGTATCTAGATGTATCAGAAATCTCAAATCACTCCAACTGCACACACCCCACACTACCGCAGAGCCTTCGCCAGCGTGAACAGTCATCTGCTTACTTGAGGGTTCCATGGATTCGTGAGGTTGTCTCCATACCTGTTCAAGTCCATCCGCTTGATACACTTTGAAACGAGACTCGTCCGACCAGTCACCAACAGTCCAATGTCGGTCTTAACGGGCCAAGGTGAGGCGTAAAGGTTTTTGTCGTGCAGACATCAAGGGTACACGAGTGGACCTTCGGATCCGAAAGCCCATATCGATTATGTTTCGTTGATTATTTCTCACGTTGACTACTGTAAGTGACCCAGCACACAAACTTACAGCAATTTGTGGAAGGGTTGCACTTCTGTCACGTTGAACGATTCTCTTCAGACGACGTTGGTCCCGTTGTTACAGGAGTTTTGATGTTATACCGTATTCCTGATATTCAAGGTACACTCGTGAAATGGTCGTACGGGAAATTCCCCACTTCATTGCTACCTCAGGAATGCTGTGTCCGATCGCACGTGCGTCGACTATAACACAACATTCAAACTCACCTAAATCTTGATAACCTACCATTGCACCAGCAGGAACAGATCTAACAACTGCGCCAGACACTTGTTGTATTAATTAGGCGTTGCCGTATTCTCTGTATTCGAATACGCATGCTTATACCAGGCGCTTTCTTTGGCACTTGAGTCTATATACTTGGTGGTCCATTGATCGTGACCGGGCCAAATATCTCATGAAATAAGCGTCAAACGAAAAAACTACAAAGAACCAAACTTGTCTAGCTTGAAGGGGGAAACCAGATGGCGCTATGGCTGGCCCGCTAGATGACGCTGCCATGGGTCAAACGGATATCAACTGCGCTTTTTAAATAGAAATACCCATTTTTATTGCATATTCATGTAGTACGTAAAGAAATATGAATGTTTTAGTGGGATCAGTTTGTTCACTTTGTGATAGATGTCGCTGTAATAGTCACAAACATATGGCTCGCAGTGGTAGACGAACAGTTGGTAGCAGGTAGGTTTTTTAAATTAAAATACAGAACGTAGGTACGTTTGAACATTTTATTTCGGTTGTTCCAATGTGATACATGTACCTTTGTGAACTTATCATTTCTGAGAACGCATGTTGTTACAGCGTGATTATTTGTAAATACCACATTAATGCAATAAATGATCAAAACGATGTCCGTCAACCTCAATGCATTTGGCAATACGGGTAACGACATTCCTCTCAATAGCGAGTAGTTCGCCTTTCGCAATGTTCGCACATGCATTGACAATCCGCTGGCGCACGTTGTCAGGCGTGGTCGGTGGATCACGACAGCAAATATCCCTCAACTTTCCCACAAAAGGAAATCCGTGGACATCAGATCCGGTGAACGAACGGGCCATGGCATGTTGCTTCGACGACCAATCCATCTATCATGATATATGCTATTCAATACCGCTTCAACCCCACGCTAGCTATGTGTCGCACATCCATCATGTTGGAAGTACATCGCCATTCTATCATGCAGTCGAGCATCTTGTAGCAACATCGGTAGAACGTTACGTAGGAAGTCAGCATACATTGCACCATTTAGAATGGCATCGATAAAATGGGGGTCTATTACCCTTCCTACCATAATGCCGCACCATACATTAACCCGTCAAGGTCACTGTTGTTCCACTTGTCGCAACCATCGTGGATTTTCCGTTGCCCAATAGTGCATATTATGCCGGTTTACGTTACCGCTGTTGGTGAATGACGCTTCGTCGCTAAATTGTACGCGCGCAAAAAAAATCTGTCAACGTCACGCAATTTCCCTTGTGCCCAGTGGCAGAACTGTACATGACGTTCAAAGTCGTCACCATGCAATTGCTTCTGCATTGAAATATGGTACGGGTGCAATAGATGTTGATGTAGCATTGTCAACACCGACGTTTTCGAGATGCCCTATTCTCGCGCAATTTGTCTGTTACTGATGTGCGGATTATCCGCGACAGCAGCTAAAACACCTACTCTATCATCATCATTTGTTGCATGTAATGATTGACGTTTCATATGCGGCTGAACACTTCCTGTTTCCTGAAATAACGTAAGTATCCGGCTAACGGTCCGGACACTTGGATGATGTAGTCCAGAATACCGAGCAGCATACATCTATCACAAAGCGAGAAAAGTGGTCCAACTAAAACATTCATATTTCTTTACGTACTACACAAGTATGTAATAAAAATTGGGGTTCCTATTTTAAAAAAAAACGCAGTTGATATCTGTTTTACCTGTGACAGCGCCATCTAGCGGGCCAACCATAGCGCCATCTGGTTTCCCTCTTCAAGCTGGACGAGTTTCATTCTTTGTAGTTTTGTCGTTTGATGCTTATTTCGTGAGATATTTGGCCCGGTCACTTAACTCTGCCACTTCATCATATATTTCCGAAATGAAGCAAAATTCCAAAAAACAGTTGGCTATTGCCAGGGTTGAGCTTATTTCATGTGCCAACACAATAGGAATGAATGTGTAATCCATAAAGAACAACAAACACTTCCACATGTATGGTTTTGCGACTGAAACGTTATCTGTTCCCTAGTTTTTGCCCTTTACAGGTCTCTCTAGTACTATGGAAGTCGTACCCTAGACCACGGGTATAAATAAATACATCCTACCTATACCGTTCTATCTATTACTATCTCCAGCTCGGGCCTGCTGTAATGCTGTTGGTGCCGAAAAAGAAAGTACGCTGTGACCTGTTTCGCGTATAGTGCTTTCCCTCCTTTGATGTAGCTTGTGACATATACAGTCGTCTCGTCGATATGTCGATCTTCAATAATAAAGAAAAGCCTAATATAACGTTAATTTACGGCGAATGTCCCAGAAATGCAACGACAGCTGTCGTGTTGTACGTCGAATGCAATCAGGATCGACGCATCCTTCAGATCGTCTGTTTCTAACATCTCCACAAAAGCACTCCGTCTTCAGGCCACGAGTGGCCTACCGGGACCATCCAACCGCCGTGTCATCTTCAAGGAGGATGCGGATCGGAGGGGCGTGTGGTCAGCACACCGCTCTCCCGGTCGTTATGATGGTTTTCTTTGACCGGAGCCGCTACTATTCGGCCGAGTAGCTCCTCAATTGGCATCACGACGCTGAGTGCACCCCGAAAATTGGCAACAGCGCATGGCGGCTGGATGGTCACCAGTCCAAGTGCCGACCACGCCCGACAGCGCTTAACTTCGGTGATATCACGGGAACCGGTGTATCCACTGCGGCAAGTCCGTTGCCCTAACATCTCCATAAGACGCTTGGAATCAGGTAGCTTGATACCCAGAAAGTGTCAACGTACACAGCGGCTAAGAATGACAATGACTCTGCTGTTCTCGCCTCTATAGTACACAATTCAGAAGTGAGTGTGGGACAGATTGCACGCCATTTTCATAGGCGTCTCATTCCACTAAAAACTGTACGTAAATGACATTGAACCCGCATTGAAATTTTCGGTTTACACAGCGGTATCACTGTCATTCAGATTTTCTTCTTGATATGTTGTTTACGCGTGAAGCTTCCTTCACAAATCATTGTCATGTCATGTGAATCTCCGGAACGGGCACTACTGGTCCGTGCCAAATCCACACTGGCTTCATACGATTGCTCGTCACGAAAGTGGAGTGCCAATTTTTAGTGCTGCATGATTTGACAATGTTGACTGGAATACTCTCTTTCAAATTCTGAATGTGGCAGGGGTAAAATACAGGGAGCGAAAGGCTATTTACAATTTGTACAGAAACCAGATGGCAGTTATAAGAGTCGAGGGGTATGAAAGGGAAGGAATGGTTAGGAAGGGAGTGAGACAGGGTTGTAGCCTCTCCCCGATGTTGTTCAGTCTGTATATTGAGCAAGAAGTAAAGGAAACAAAAGTTCGGAGTAGGTATTAAAATCCATGGAGAAGAAATAAAAACTTTGAGGTACGCCGATGACATTGTAATGCTGTCAGAGACCGTAAAGGACTTGGAAGAGCAGTTGAACGGAATGAACAGTGTCTTGAAAGAAGGGTATAAGATGAATCTCAACAAAAGCAAAACAAGGATAATGGAATGTAGTCGATTTAAGTCGGGTGATGCTGAGGGAATTAGATTAGGAAATGAGACACTGAAAGTAGTAAAGGAGTTTTGCTATTTGGGGAGCAAAATAACTGATGATGGTCGAAGTAGAGAGGATATAAAATGTAGACTGGCAATGGCAAGGAAAGCGTTTCTGAAGAAGAAAAATTTGTTAGCATCGAGCATAGATTTAAGTGTCAGGAAGTCGTTTCTGTAAGTATTTGTATGGAGTGTAGCCATGTATGGAAGGGAAACATGAACGTTAAATAGTTTAGACAAGAAGAGAATAGAAGCTTTCGAAATGTGGTGCTACAGAAGAATGCTGAAGATTAGATGGGTAGATCACATAACTAATGAGGAGGTACTGAATAGAATTGGGGAGATGAGGATTTTGTGGCACAACTTGAGAAGAAGAGGGGATCAGTTTGTAGAACATGTTCTGAGGCATCAAGGGATCACCAACTTAGTACTGGAGGGCAGCGTGGAGGGTAAAAATCGTAGAGGGAGATCAAGAGATGAATACACTAAGCAGATTCAGAAGGATGTAGGCTGCTGTAGGTACTGGGAGATGAAGAAGCTTGCACAGGATAGAGTAGCATGGAGAGCTGCATCAAACGAGTCTCAGGACTGAAGACCACAACAATAACATGATTGGTACACCTACTGTAGGTCCAATTAAATGGACGGCGATATGCTCTATTTCTCTCATTTCTGCAAAACAGTCTCCCTTATCATGGATGACATAGGACTAAAAGGGCTTCTATCAGTATGGTTCCAGCATTAAGGAAGTGTACACGTGCACATCGAACGCCGAGTGTAGGTATGGCCATATACATCGAGTCCGCGAGCTCCAGTGACGTCACAGTTGGCAGCTACTGTACCAGCAACCCTCAGGCTGTCATACCACTTGACAATGGCTAAGAAGTGCTTGGCGGAAAGCTCGAGTAATTTTAGTCACTTGAAAGGGCTGGAAACATGAGAACATTTTAGAATGACAAATCAAACACCTTTGAACCCTCTAATTTCCTAACTGTTGTTTTATTTAGCCACCAATTTCGGCGATATATTACGCAATCTTCATATACCCAGTCCGATGTGTAGGAAGATTCCAACCTCGGTTTTGATCAAAATAGGAGCCGGCATTCAAAGACTGGTATCTGTTGATAACTACTTGATACAGCGATCACTTGATTTGACAATTTGTACTGAACAGCCGAGGTCCCGCAGCCATATTTAAAACTGTGGACATACTGAGAATTTTTTATTCTACTATACGGTTTAAATGATGATGCTCATAAAACAGAAGATAAAAGTTACTAAGTACTGTAAATATTTCACTGGCGTTCTGCTGTCGTTTTATTGTCATACGACGGTCTTAAGCATGGATCCTTGAGTCACTCGTTTCTGTTATATCGGATTCGAAAGTGAACTTTTCACCTACGCATAAGAATGAATACTCTCTAACCGCAAGTAGTGTGCTAATATACCGCAGTATTCAAGGGTGGTGCCGTTCCTCTACACTTCTTTCACTACCTAGCGTCCAACTGCTGACCGCATGCATCTCCTGTTGTATATAGGAGGCAAGGAAGTTTTCTGACATACCATGTATATCCAGTAACGCAGCCAGTGCCTTCAAGCCATATTTGCCTACATAAACATACATGCTCTGAAGTCTCACCTGTATTTCAAGGCAGACAAAATCCTAGCTCTTTTCGCCAGTTACAGACAAGGCAGTGACGTGCTATCTCACTGGCTACACCCATTTACGATTTATCAAGTACAGTAAATACCGCAGTCAACTGCGCTAAGAAACAATGATGACCATGTACGTGGGCTTTCTTTTACTTAAGACTGATTGGTGCAAACCGCATCGTGATCTGACCTTTGTGTCGTTAGATAATTAAATTTTAATTGAGTATGAAACAGTATTCCCTCTAGAAGAAGGCGGCCAAATGCGACTACTGTCACGGAGTGAGCAGCTCAGCTCCCTGAGGATTGAGAGTTACCAAGGCGGGGACTCAGAGAGCGGTGATGGGAAGTTTCAGAAACTTTGGTACTAGGTCACAACTGGAAAGATCTAAAGGTTGATGCAGTTTGCGGAGACACACACGTCTTAGCAAGGAGCAGGAGGACCGAAACCAAGGTCTGAAGTCTTGGAAAATAAATCTGAAAAATACATTATTAAGAGGTTAACATGAATTAACATTTGAACTAAATTCCTGAAGAGTATCCACTGGAGGGGTCACTGTAGAGCAAAGTATTATCAAAAGTGTAAATATCATCAGTAGACCCAAAAGAAGTCTACTGCAACAGTGGCCACAAGATTGGTTTCTCCCAGTTTTTTTTTTTTTTTTTTTTTTTGTTATGACGTGGTACTAAACTCAAGAATGTTTTATGTCAGACTAAGTATTAGTATTGAGGAGAATTGGGGAGAAGAGGAGTTTGTGGCACAACTTGACAAGAAGAAGGGACCGGTTGGTAGGACATGTTCTGAGGCATCAAGGCATCACAAATTTAGCATTGGTGGGCAGCGTGGAGGATAAAAATCGTAGAAGGAAACAAAGAGATGAATACACTAAGCAGATTCAGAAGGATGAAGATTTCAGTAAGTACTGGGAGATGAAGAAGCTTGCATAGGATAGAGTAGCATGGAGAGCTGCATCAAACCAGTCTCAGGACCGAAGGTAACAACAACAACAAGTATTAGTAAAGTAACTCGTCCGACGTCAGTAGACAAGAAATCTATAAACAGGAGTGTCAGATCATTGTTTGAGGAGAACGTGTCGTGTGACGGCTGAGCCAGGACCTGTGTCGAACGTTACTTCCACCTTACTCGGGAAATCGGGTTTGCAATTGTTGGTCCCATGCTGACAAACTCTGAATACATACAGTCACGCAGGCAGTGATTTCGCTTGGTTTTGTAACGTTATGTTTGGTACTGACAATGTATATAGCCTAATACGTTACTTGGGTAAATGAACAAAGTTTATACAGCGTCATTACGTCATCTCTAAGGTTTGTAAGACGATGCTTATTATCAAGTTGTGTACTTTCTCATTATTACAGTGAGATCGTCGCTGATGACCTCTGTGCTGCGGCTGTGAGTGTGAATTCTTATGTATTTTGGAGAATGTCGAGTAACTTGTTCCCAAGCAGATCAACAACTGTCTTGGAGTACCGTTTTCAAGTCCCACGCCCAGAAGCAATGTTATTGTAATTATATACGAGACAGGTTTTTTAGATAAAGCAGAAGTGTCTACGTGAATTACCTTCTGTCGTACACGCTTCGTGAATTCTGATGACTGTCACATGTTGCTTTGATAATTTTTTGATAGTCCTCCAATTAACATGGAGGACGTAGGCCCCAAATCGTATATTATTTTATATACTTTACTACGTTAGCATTGGCTTGTTATTTGTTTCAAGGTATACTAACCTCTACGAGGGTTATGTTGTGTTACTGCAAATCTTAATCAGATCACACAGAGGGGAGCGCTGCATACGAAAGACTACATAACAGATAAGGTCAGGCAAGGTGAATAGGTGGAGTGTATGTAGATGAGTTTTGATTAAACAGTATAAAAATATCTCTGTGCTAACACTATAACACGTTCCTCTGTTAATCCTCTGTTTGCTGTGACAAGCACTTCGTTCCATCCTATACTGCAGGAGCAGTTTTTAGCATTTTATTTTCTCTCTGGGAAAGCAGAGAACTCTACTTCGAAGTGGCAATTAAAGAAAATCGAATTCCGAGTAGAATGGATAAATGCTAATAAATTCATGGAAGGCTACTTCAAATGTTACAAATTGGTGAAAATCTGTTTCCAGGAAACGGCTGTGTAATTACCGTGTGTAATAATTACGTTGAGAATTCTGCACGTGCCACAGGTCACGTTTCGGTCATCAGTTTTTCAGCGTGGAGTTCGGACATAGACTGCAACAGGGCGTAGGCGGCGTCGTGCATGTGTGGAGGCACGCGTCGGGATGGTAACCCACCACAACAGCCACAGTGGCTGTCGTGGTGGGATCTGCAAAGGGCGACAAAGACGTGACAAGCAAAGTTCTAAAAGTATTCAACAACTATAGAGTAGGCTTGTAACAACTGAGAACAAGTGGCCGATAGTAGTAAGTACCCAACAGATTCTATTTAACAGAGTGAAGTAGAGGGTATTATTATTGATATGGGATAAATTAAGCGAGAATTTAATACTGCTGGAGTTTTCAGACTTGATATGTCGTTGGTGTGAGTACAACTATGAAATGAAACGGTGGGACAATCTCCAAGTGTGGTTTCAACAGGACACGTTTAAGGGGAAGCAACTGTACTCGACCTGTATGACTGTGTACCCTCTAGCCCTGATGATATTCGCGTAAAGGCAGAATCAGAGCCGGCCGCTGTGGTCGAGCGGCTCTAGGCGCTTCAGTTCGGAACCACGTGGCTCCTACGGTCGCAGGTTAGAGTCCTGCCTCGGGCATGGTTGTGTGTGGTGTTCTTAATTTATTTAGGTTTAAGTAGTTCTAAGTCTAGGGGACTGATGACTTCAGATGTTCAGTCCAATAGGGCTTAGAGCCATTTGAACAGAATCAGAATCCGAATAGTTTTCTCCAGGCGTTACACCTGCTGAGCGAAACGTTTTGATATTGCCACTGACTTAGATGTTAAACACAAATACTGCGATGCCTGTGTTATTCTGAATTACGATGCGAAGTTTCATTGGAAGTGGACGCATGTCCAAAGCAACAGGCACTGCGGCGACTAATACCATTACGGAATGCGTTAAATTTATTCGAAATTGCGAATATGGATTATCATCATCTGTAGAACTGAATGACGACACTGACAATTCATGAGGGACCGACTTCCACACGTCGTCAACCATGCGTCGACAGCCTGTACTTACATGTACAGGTGAGATAATTTACAAGAAATTCGCTTGTGCTGTATCGACAGTAAAATGTCTTACCTGTACGGGAATACGCATAACGGATGTATGAGTACAAGTTGTACACGCGTGATTGTTGACTAACGGAAGTTTTGGTCTGGCCGTGAGTCATGCACGGATAGCCGAATGGTACGGCAACCGATCGCTATAAGCGGGAAATCCGGGTCAGCGTCCCGATCCGCCACGAATTTTCACTGTCGTCATTCCTTTCTACAGATGGTGGCTGTCCATAATCGCAACTGCAAATAAATTTAATGAACTGAAATTCTTGTTGCCGGCCGGAGTGGCCGAGCGGTTAAAGGCGCTACAGTCTGGAACCGCACGACCACTAGGTCGCAGGTTCGAATCCTGCCTCGGGCATGGATGTGTGTGGTGTCCTTAGGTTAGTTAGGTTTAAGTAGTTCTAAGTTCTAGGGGACTTATGACCACAGCAGTTGAGTCCCATAGTGCTCAGAGCCATTTGAACCATTTTTTGAAATTCTTGTTTTACGAGCGTGAGTCAAATGAAAACGTTAAATTTGTAATAATAAATCGAAATTTCGCCCCGTTATCCTGTAAGCTGGTAAGCGTGCTACAAACAGCGCACAGAATGGCTTGTAGGTGGCAGCATAGTGCAGGTGCATTCATACCGTCGCAGTATCTGTATAAAGATGGCCGCCCCACTTACGACTTGCACCAGGGAAGAATAGCGTTCTGTTATTCGGTTTTTTTGCACAGTGAAGGTGTGATACCTATTGAAATTCATCGACGAATGAAGGTTCAGTACGGCGATGCATGTTTGTCATAGCAGCAAGTCTACGAATGGAATAGGCAGTTCGCAAATGGGGTGACTGCACTGGAAGATGCTCGTCGCCCAGGTCAGGCACAACGAGTTGTGACTCCACAGAACATTGCACCAGTTGAAGCCATAGTGAAGGAAAACCTCCGAGTGCCACTGAATGACATTGCAGCATGTTTACAGATTAGTCGTGGGTCAGCACACCACATTGTGCATGATGTGCTCCAATTTCACAAAGTGTCTGCAAGACGGGTGCAACGGCAGCTGAATGCTGAAACGAGAGAACGATGTGTTGATGCTTTTGAAGAGCTTGCAAGAATAGTTATTGGGGACGAAACCTGGGTTCACTTCCACCAACTGGAAACGAAGAGCGAGCAAGGAATGGCGCCATTCTTCATCACCATAACCAAAGAGGTTTCGAACAGAACCATCAGCACGGAAGATTTGGCTGATTTTTTTTCGGGGACGAAAAAGGTGTCATTTTGGAGCATTACATGCATAGAGGGACCACTGTCACCAGCGCATCATACCAAGACCTCCTAAAAACTATCTGCGGTCTGCAATCAAATCAAAGCGACTTGGATTGCTGTCAGCACGTATCCTTTTGCAACATGACAATGCAAGGCCCCACATTGTTCGTACAACAGTTGTAACAATCACAGACCTACATTTTGAGGTCTTTCTCATCCATCATACTCACCAGATCTAGCCCCAAGTGATTTCCATATGTTTAGACCAGTCAAAGACGCAATTGGAGGAAAGAAGTTCCGCTCTAATGAAGAGGTACGCCACCCGGTGCACGAGTGGTTGCGCGAACTACCAAAAGAATTTTTTTCTAAAGGAATTTATGTACTTTGTAAGCGCTGGACGACTTGCATTGAGCGTAGGGGAGATCATGTTGAAACGTGATACAGCTTTGTGCTACTTCCGCACAGTAAATAATATTTAAAAATATATTTAAGTTTTCATTTGACTCACCCTCGTAAATTTGAAATTAGTAAAGAACATTGTAGCCTAAAAACTGTTTATAAAACAGAGAATGAACCGGTAACAAATGTAAAAACGAAGACCTTTAAGGTACATTCCAAGCAAGAAATGGAAATGAAGCGGGTACATAGTCATGTCCCTAAAAAAATGTCTAAACTGGAATCGGAGATGAAACAAGACACTGAAAATCAATGTAGCCAGTGCGAGATGAGATTGGGCAAGCATTTTACGGTGCAGCTGAAAAACGTTGTTTCGCAGGTAGACGCTGAACTTAAGACTGTGTGCAAAAACCGTGGAATATGCACAACGGACTCCCAGCTACAGGTAGCGAAGAGCTCCAAAGCCAATGAATCCGTCAATCGCACTTTCATGGAGCCAGTACAGCTACAGCAAGTCATACATGAGGAGGCTGTGTGTAAAGAATTGACTGGTATAAGTGATAGTATTCATGCAACAGAGATGAATCGCACGTTGGAAACAGAGCACAAAACAAGTGAGTCATTTCAAAAGTAGAAAATTGTCGTTGATACTGTATTAGTCAAAACCGACCAGGAAATTTCAAAGATGTTTTATATGTATAACATGGCGGTCGCTTGGTACGTCAGCAGAAATGGTTATCCTTCTATATAGGCAAATTTAATTATTTTGGGCCCTACGCTAATGTGCATTTAAAGTTATTCATAGAGGTATTTATGGACGTATTGCTGGTATTATGATCGGCACACGAACAAATCTCTTTTGTACGAGGAAATTTGAAATTCGATGCGGATTTCTGAGCAAATAACATTACAAATGTTTGTGAAAATGTGAAAGAGCGGCATGACAAATTCTTTGGAGGAGTATGTTGGTCGTCGGAAATTCTGGAGTGGTGTTAGATACTAGTGCGATCACTGAAATATGAAAGGTCTCTGCAAATATTGTCTGAAACGGTTAAGTATGTGCACACAGTGACGGCTAAAAAGTTGTTTGCAGTGGCTATTGCGCATATATTTCTGGTCTGCATTCATGTAGAGTTCATTGCAACATCACGAGACAATTACGAGAATTATGTCACATTCGTGGATAAGGTGGACCGGCTACACGACCGTGATGGTGGAATCAAGATGGTGCTGCTAAGGCAAGAATGCGGTAGGCACGTGCGCATTATCTGTGGTGTTAGCAGCACGGGAAAATGACACAGCGTGCAACTGAATGGGAGCCATGGTGAGCGGGTGGAACATAACAAAATGCGCATCCCACACAACATGTTAAAATAAATAATGTCTCGGCACGGTATCGACCCACGACAATGAGGCCTGCTGGCTCAACATGTAGAGGAAGTTGGGCATTTAAGATCAGAGGTTTGGGAGACAACGAAGTACGAAATAATGATTCCACAGCTGAGCTTCAGGAAGTGAGGCAGGCGCACCCGAGGGCAGTCGATCCACTGGCTGGCCAGATAATGTAGCTGATGGGGATTTCTAGTGATCTAGGCCATGGAGGTGATGCAGTTTGCTTAAAAAGTGAGCACTGAGCATGTTATTGCCGCTGGACTTTGGAACCGTGAGCTCGGTTGTTGTAGTTCGATACAGCATGACATTTGCGATGCGTTTTGAGTGGCTGAAATATTGGACATTACTGTTTAATCAGTAGGAATCTAATGCAGCAGGAAAATAATGTAATAACAATTTATCACGCAAAAGTCGGATCTTGGAACAGAGAAAACCTGGAAATGTTTCCGAAATACAGGCAAAGGAATTAGAAAGAGCAAAGTTACACCTGGAGGTAAATGATGTTATCTACAAAGTTATATTCGGTGGGTATTTCAAATATGAACCACCATTGATAATGGATAATGAAATGAAATACTGTGTAGGGACACAGACCGAATAGTGTGAAGCACAATCCATATGGAAACTGTCATTTCGGAAGATTCAGGAGTTTCAACACTTGCATTTTGGATGAAGAAAATTTGAAAATTGCGCTTGTTAACAAAGAACGGATGAAAAGTTTTCTTCGTGAATAGGAACCTGTGCGACTTACAGGTGATAATAAACCTGTTCAATCATAGTAGCACAGGTAGCCTGCGGGTAACGCCTTTCATTCACAATTAAAACGAATTTGGTCTCGAGTTAGAACCCCGCCGCTGCTTATATTTAGATTAATAATCAGCATTGGTGGCCGAAGACCTCTGGCACAGAAAGTCACCCTCATCCTGCCAACGGCCTTGGCAAACAGGGCGGAGGAGTGGACAGAGGTTCAGGGCACTCTCTTGTCCTAGGGGTGGGAAACTGCCTCTAAAGGCGGAAGAATCAGCGATGATCAACGGCATGAGGATGCAGAAGGCAATGGAAACGACTGCATTAAAGTCACGTGACGTGTATCCACAGGACATGTGGCCTGTAACTGAAGAAGTGGCATGATGACCTCTCCATTGGTAAAAGATTGCGGAGCAGTCTCCCATTCGGACCTCTATCAGGAGACTGCCAAGGGGAAGGTTACAATGAGAAAAAGATTGAATAATTAACGAAAGGATATTGTTCTACGAGTCAGGGTGTGGAATGTTAGAAGCTTGAACGTGGTAGGGAAACTAGAAAATCCTAAAGGTGAAATGCAATGGCCCAATCAAGATATAGTAGAGTTGAGTGAAGTGAAGTGTAAGGAAGACAAGGGTTTCTGATCAGATGAGTATAGGGTAATGTCAGCAGCAGCAGGAAATGGTATAGCGGGAGTAGGATACGTTATGAACAGGAAGGTTGGGTGGAGAGTGTGTTACTGTAAATAGTTCAGTGCCAGGTATAATCTTATTAGAATCGACAGAAAACCGGCACCGACAACGACAGTTGAGGTATACATGCTGACGTCGCAGGCTGAAGATGAAGAAATAGAGAAAGTGTATGAGGATATTGAAAGGGTGATACAGTATGTAAAGAGCGATGAAAACCTAATAGACATGGGGGACTGGAATGCCGTTGTAGGGGAAGGAGTATAAGAAAAGGTTACAGCGGAATATGGGCTTCGGAGAAGGAATGAGAGAGGAGAAAGACTGAGTTTTGTAACATGTTTCAACTAGTAATAGCGAATACTCTGTTCAAGAATCACAAGAGGAGGAGGTATACTAGGAATAGGTCGGGTGATAAAGAAAGATTTCAGTGTAAGAATCATGCTCAGAGAGAGTTTCCGAAATCAGATACTGAATTGTAAGTTGTGTCCAGGAGCAGATGTTGACTCAGATTACATTATAGTGGTGATGAAGAGCAGGCTGCAGTTTCAGACATTAGTCAGGAAAAATCGATACGCTAAGAAGTAGGATATGGAAGTACGAATGAATGACGAGATACGGTTAAAGTTCCCTAAGGCTACAGATACAGCAATAAGGAATAGCTCAGCAGGCAGTAAAGTTGAAGAGGAATGGACATCTGTAAAAAGGGCCATCAAAGAAGCTGGGAATGAAAGCATAGTTACATAGAAGATAACTGCTAAGATACTATGGGTAATAGGAGAAATACTTCAACGGATCAATGAAAGGAGGAAGTACAAAAATGTTCCGGGAAACGGAGGAATACCGAAACACAAGTCGCTGAGGCATGAAATAAACAGAAATTACAGGGAAGCTATTACGAAATGGCTGCAGAAAAAGTGTGAAGACATCGAAAAAGAAATGACTGTCGGAAAGACAGACTCAGCATACAGGAAAATCAAAACAACCATCGGTGGCAATAAAGCACGGACGATAACACGATAACATTAAGAGGGCAACGGGAATTTCACTGTTAAATGCAGAGGAGAGAGCAGATAGGTGTGAATGCATTGAAAGCCTATATGAGGGGAAAAATTTGTCTGATATGATAGAAGAAGAAACAGGAGTCGATATAGAACAGATAGGGGATCCAGTGCAAGGTTCAGAATATAAAAGAGCTTTGGAGGACTTAAGATTGAATAAGAGAGAAGGGAAGGATAACAATCCATCAGTATTTCTAAAATCATTGTGGGAAGTGGCAATAAAACGACTATTCACGTTGGTGTGTGGAATGTATAAGTCTGGCGACATACCATCCGACTTTCGGAAAAGCATCATCCTCACAACTTCAAAGACGGCAAGAGCTGACAAGTGCGGGTATTATTGCGCAATCAGCTTAACAGCTCACATATCGACGTTGCTTTAACGATAATATACAGAAGAATGGAAAATAAAATTGAGGATGCGCTAGAAGACGATCAGTTTGGGCTTAGGAAAGGTAAAGGCACGAGAGAGGATGTCTGATGTTGTGGTCAAAAATTCAAGCAAGACTAAAGAAATATCAAGACACGTTCATAGGATTTGTCCACCTAGAAAAATCGTTCCACAGTGTAAAATGGTGCAAGATGTTCGATATTCTGAAAAAAGTAGCTGGCTCTGAGCACTATGGGACTTAACATCTATGGTCATCAGTCCCCTAGAACTTAGAACTACTCTTACCTAACTAACCTAAGGACATCACACAACACCCAGCCATCACGAGACAGAGAAAATCCATGACCCCGCCGGGAATCGAACCCGGGAACCCGGGCGTAGGAAGCGAGAACGCTACCGCACGACCACGAGATGCGGGCCTCCAAAAAAGGAGGGGTAAGCTATAGGGAGAGACGGGTCACGTACAGTATGCACTGCAGCCAAGAGGGAATAATAAGAGTGGACGACCAACAATGAAGTGCTCGTATTAAAAGGTGTGTAAGACAAGGATGTAGCCTTTCGCCCCTACTGTTCAAGCTGTACATCGAGGAAGCAATGACGGAAACAAAAGAAAGGTTCAGGAGTGTAACTGAAATTGAAGGTGAAGGGATATCAATGATACGATTCGCTGAAGACATTGCTATCCTGAGTGAAAGTGAAGAAGAATTAAATGATCTGCTGAACGGAATGAACAATCTAATGTGTACAGAGCACGGATTGAGAACACATCGAAAAAACACGAAGGTAATGAGAAGTAATAGAAATTAGAACAGCGAGAAACTTAACATCAGGTCTGACGGTCACGAAGTAAATGAAGTTAAGGAATTCTGCTACCTAGGCAGTAAAATAACCAATGACGGACGGAGCGAGGAGGACGCAAGCCGACTCGCAATGGCAAAAAGGGCATTCCTGGCCATGAGAAATCTACTAATATGAAATATTAGGCTCAATTTGAGGAAGAAATTTCTAAGAATGTACGCCTGGAGTACAGTATTTTATGGTAGTGAATCATGGACTGTGGGAAAACCGGAACTGCAGAGAATCGAAGGATTTGGGATGTTGTGCTACAGACGAATGCTGAAAATTTGGTTGCCTGATAAGGTAAGGAATGAAATGGCGCTGTGCGGAATCTGAGAGGAAAGGAACTTGTGGAAAACACTGATAAGGAGGACAGGATGACAAGCCATCTGTTAAGACATGAATCTTAGCAGTAGGTGGATTACAGTACGAGCTACTGACAGTTGGTTCAAATGGTTCAAATGGCTCTGAGCACTATGGGACTCAACTGCTGCGGTCATTAGTCCCCTAGAACTTAGAACTAGTTAAACCTAACTAACCTAAGGACATCACAAACATCCATGCCCGAGGCAGGATTCGAACCTGCAATCCTAGCGGTCTTGCGGTTCCAGACTGCAGCGCCTTTAACCGCACGGCCACTCCGGCCGGCTACTGACAGTTGTTCTGAGCTAGAAGCGAGTTGTGAAGAATATTTTTAAGCAAAACTGAGGTAGCAGTGGTGGCAATATTGAAGAGGCAAAACGTCTTAACTTCAATACATCAAACAATATCACACTCCACTACATGTTTCAGCCGAACTCAATACTGAAGGAAGTAGCACAGATGGAGAATCAAGAGTAACGCCCAACCGTCTCTAATTGCCACAGCCATAGCTATAAACGTTTAAACCAGTCTTGTGAAGAAGTACTGTGTGTGTTAGGGTTAACACGTTTATCTCAGTGGGTAGAAGCGAAAACTGATTATGAACAGCTTAAAGAATGGAACTTCCTGGTAGGTTAAAACTGTGTTCCGGACTAAAATTCGAACTTGGGAATTTCGCCATTAGCGGTCAAGTGCTCAATCAACTGAGCTACCCAAACACTACTCACAACCAGTTTTAATCCGCCAGGAAGGTTCGTATCAGCGCACAGTCCGCTGCAGAGTGAAAGTCTCATTCTTGAAATATCGCCCATGCTGTGGCTAAGCCATGTTTTCCTAATATCCTTTCCTCCAGAAGTGATAGTTCTGCAAGGATCGCTGAAGAGCTTCTGTGAAGTTTCGAAGGTAAGAAATGAGATACTGGCAGAAATACGGCTGTTAAGAGGGATCATGAGTCGTGCTTGGGTGGCTCTGTCGGTGGAGCACTTGCCTCTAGAAGGCAAATTTTCCGATTTCGAGTCTCGGTCCGGCACACAGTTTCAGTCTCTCTGGAAGTTTCGTATCAGCGCACACTCTGCTGCAGAGTGATAATCTCATTCTGGAGTTTAAATAATGTTGTATCAATGCGAAGTAGCAGATTATAATTGTTTTTGTGTTCAGGTCTAGCATTTAAGTAAGGTATTTAGTTTTATTGTAATCTGGTGATATTAATTGGAAATGGCAACTATAAGGTAATAAAAGACAGGGTAGGCAATAAACAAAATATAAATCTACCAGATTTTTATCTGAGAGCACCTGTATAGATATTGTAATAAGCTGGGTCAGAAAACGGATCCCGGTTATTGATTTTCCAGAGTCCTGGATTCTTAAACCAATGGATGAGGAGTTAGACGAAGCAGAGACATACTATCCCACTGACCACGCACGCTCCTTTACGATTTCGTAAGTTCCATCAACACGTCGGTCGATTGTAATAAGAATGAAGCACTCAACGTAACATGTATCTGAGCTATTTAAGGGAAAAAAACAGACCTGGTTGCAAAATTATTTAATGTTAATGACGCGTCTCACTCTGTTAGGGGATCATTAGATTGCGGAAAAGTAGCTGGATATGAAACCCACCCGTCATACAGGCATATGAAATGGAAAAAGGGCCCAACAGTAACTGGATATCGAATCCATCGGCAAATGGCTTTAAATATTTTCTCAACCATGACGGGTTTTTTACTTTTTAGAAATATTCGAAACCGGTTTCAGTGCCACCCTGCCACAATCTAATGAAATAACTGTTGTATCATTTCTTTTGTTTATGATCACTTGGTACAAACCGCATCGTGACCGGAACTCTGCGTCAGAAGATTTTAAATTTTAATCAAGCAAACTCGCAGTTTCCTGTAGCATGCAGCAGCCAAATGCTAAAACTGTTGTGTGATAGGCGGCTCAGTGTCCGATAACGTGCAAGTGACCACACTGAGGGCTCGGAGCATGGCGTCGGTAACTTTCTGAAACCTTGGCGCAAGGATACAACGGGACTGGAATATGACGCGGTTTTCCGGTGCAGACACCCCTTAGTAGCAAGCTGGTTGATCAGTTCCAATCCCTGAGGTGAAGAAAAGAAAACTAATCCTTAAATGAAGTACGTTTTTAACGCAATAAGATAATAGTCAAATTATTCCAAGTAGTGTTGCAAAAGAGTGTCCTCTGGAGCAACCAGTGTAGCACAAAATATTTTCAGAAGTGTAAATATTACTAAAGTGGCTTCTCTGCCACAGTGGGCTAAAAATCTTATAAACAGCATGGAAAATTTTTCTGTGAGGTGAGTTCCTTGCGTGTTGGCGGCGGTAGCATTTGTGTCAAATTGCAGTTTCACCTCTGCTGCAGAATAAGCCTTGCAATTGTTCTGTTTACGTTTTCAAGGTCTGGATACGTACAGTCGCATAGGTAGTGGATTTAACTGGTGCTTTGAAGCTATACTGTGATGGTGAAAATGTCTGCAGACATGCTCATTGGGATTGCGTATGAACAGAGCTTATGGCACTTTATTACATCCTCTCTCACAGAACTGTCGGTAAGTCGGGCCATGCTTGTAATCAATTTCCGAACTTTCTGAGCGTTGCAGTTGTGTTTCAGACATTCTGGTCTTTACTGTGAGTGTAAAATGTTTTGTCTCTTGGGGTAATGTATCGTATAGGTTCCACGGTCACTTTTTTAGCTTTGCGTATTTGTTGTAACTGAAGTAGACCTACATCAAACAAACTGGGGTATATAGAACCTGACCAATATACTATGAATTTACTAGATTATAAGGCATATATTTGATGATATAGCAGCCTCCGCAGGAAAACTATTGTGTTACTGAAACAGTTTTATCCTGAACATACTGTATAAATACTAATAAAATAAAGTGTTGCAGTTTGGGGATATATCCAAGCAAATAAAGCCCGACTATGTTAACGTTAGATGCTACCCGTGTGACACCTCACTAACGTGGTGGCACTGCATACAGGAGCCGTAGTATAAGCCCTTATGTCTTCTGAAACGCCTTTACCCCATAGCAAGCACGATTTAACGTTAACATTGAACTGGGAAGTATAAAAAGTAATGCCATGTGGGAAACTGGTTTAGCCTCATCTGAAAGGTTACTAAGCCCTTGTCCCCTCAAGAATACCGTTTTGTGTACCAGTAATGCGTCCATTTGTTAGAGGCCATAATCTTCCTGAACCTGAATACCGTTACAGTACAGGTCTAATGGTATCAGAGCCGCAGAGAGCTGGCGCCAGTGTTATTTTGATCATGTTTCGTTGAAATCGATTGTGGCTGAGCTAAGCTATCTTTGCTTTTCCCGTGTCTTATCTTCCGGGTTTACTGGCGAGGCAAGGAGCCTATTAGCCTTCGACGGGTAACCCTCGAGATCTCGAGACATTGGCTGGGAAACGAGTGTCAACGGCTACCCAAAGGACGTGATGACCGTTGTATTCTGTGGTGTGAAGTTGGTCCGGCGTTTTGGCGACATGGGCACCTTGGAGATACAAGTTCTGTGACTTCAGTGAGAACAAAATTTGAAGTGAATCGGTGAAGCTGTAGAACCCGCTCCTTCGCATTGTGTACGTGAAATGAGTGTTTTGTTGACCGACGCCACAACAGGCATTTAAATTTTAGTATTATGGTGAGACTTTCATAGTCGAACTTAAAGATGGGGTGGAAGAGTGCAGTTGACCCAGTTAAATGGTGGCCGTTGTCAGAAAGCTTTCTCAGAAGTTTTACTAGTGCTCTGTGTTTCTTATAATCAAATGATTTTACGTTGGCGTTTTCAAAGCCTGCACTCTATTAATACAGTAGTCCATGTGTAAAATGCTTAAGGTCAAAGTTGTGAATTTATCAGTAGTGTAACGTGTTCCTTTAAAAGCTTACCGTAATATCGAGTCAAAGGTTCTGCCGTGTCTTTCTATGTTTCCGAATTACTGGTATGTCTTTGTGTTCCGCGCAAAGCCTTTGATTGTACCAGCGCCTTGGCGGGGAGTGAAACGTCATCCGAGGTCTAGGGCTGGCAGTGTTTAAGGACCTGGTCACTACCGGGAGCCGGCCGGGTTGGCCGTGCGGTTAAAAGCGCTTCAGTCTGGAACCGCGTGACCGCTACGGTCGCAGGTTCGAATCCTGCCTCGGGCATGGATGTGTGTGATGTCCTTAGGTTAGTTAGGTTTAATTAGTTCTAAGTTCTAGGCGACTGATGACCTCAGAAGTTGAGTCGCATAGTGCTCAGAGCCATTTGAATCACTACTGGGAGTGGTTCACATACCGCCTTACAAAGTCCAGTATTTATCTTCCTTCCGCCAGGGCGGGTTAAGCAGGTAGATATATAAATACATATTGTATGTAACCTGTTCTTATACGAACCTGTTTCCTTAAATATTAGCGACTGGCAACTGGCTAAACTTTAAATTGCATAGCATCTACTGAGTTCCTTGCGCAGCTTATTCTAGTAGGCTTTTATTAACACATCTCAGCACGTAAACATTCATTTTTAAAGCGCAGTGTTTCTGCTGTAGTTTTCTATGTAAGTGGTTCTATCATGTTACGCAATTGGATATTAGCTTGGCACTGTCAACCTTTATTGGTAACTGTTTCCATTATATGAATTCTGAGGGAAATCCTATATGGGAGTTTGAATTTCTGAAGTTTGTCAGTTACTCTGTTTTTTTAATAAGGGAAAATAAAGCAAGTGGTATTAGTGCCCGGCAACGTTAAGTTTGTAGTTGACCTTTTAGCAAGTGCTTCTTTAACGGATTGAAGCCGGCCGGAGTGGCCGTGCGGTTCTAGGCGCTACAGTCTGGAACCGAGCGACCGCTACGGTCGCAGGTTCGAATCCTGCCTCGGGCATGGATGTGTGTGATGTCCTTAGGTTAGTTAGGCTTAATTAGTTCTAAGTTTTAGGCGACTGATGACCTCAGAAGTTAAGTCGAATAGTGCTAAGAGCCATTTGAACCATTTTTTAACGGACTGAAATACTAAGAATGTTTTAAGTGTGGCCATCCTAAGGTAATAACTGGTTTTAAGGAGCCTGATGGAGTGGCTATGTGAAGTAACTGATAATTGCTATACTTAAGGTTTCTATAAATGCATGGCACATTAAGTTTTTTATAACTTTCTCTTAAGGGACTGTCATTTGAGTTCTGAGTACGATGGGTTTCTAGCTGTATTTGCACGGCTTTATCTAGTGGCTTGTCCGCAATACGTAATTGTCAAATTCCATAAAAGGCGTAATGTCAATAAACCGACTTAATTACAAATTGTAACTACCAACCATGATTCCATCCCGCTTTCTCCATTATGATGTCTAAGATATGGTGGGTAAGTGTAGTACCAACAGGGAACCCACGTACCACTTTGTAGTGGAGAATGAGATTTTGGGGGAGGGGATGTTTGGTTTTCCTATCCTCTCCTCTGGTTGGTAGTCGTGGCTTAGTAAGTTGTAAAATTGTCATTATTGTGTCTGCCTGTTTCAGGAAGTTACGTAACATAGGTCTCCGAGCTTGCCCAGGCATAAGTTACGTACGGAAAGTGCAGATGATGTACGACCTCAAAGTGCGTATGCTGCCGCTAGACGGAAATGTGTATGATTTGGTGGCCAGGCTTCGTGCAACGGTCGACAATCCCATCGTCCTACCGATAGACATCGTGAGCGAGGTAGTTGACTTTTTGTCGAATATCGAAACAGCTTTAAGTGATGTAGGTCGGCCAACTGAATTTCTGGCGTCTACTCAGCCGACGCATAAACAGATTTGTTTCGAGCAGACGCATCTAGCCTTTTACTGTAATTGTTTATCGGATATCGCTTCAGTCGTTCTCAATGATGCAACGGGTGCTCTCCGTCATAAGTTGCTTGGTGTTGACGGAGGTTCGCAGTCACGCTCCGTAGCGCTTGCTTTAAGCGGGGGAGGTTTTACTAATTCTGAGTCTGAAATTGTGAGTGAGGTCACACGTGTTAAGTGTAACGAAGAAAATTTGACTTTCCAGAATGAGATTTTCTCTCCGCAGTGGAGTGTGCGCTCATATGAAACTTCCTGGCAGACTAAAACTCTGTGCCGGAGCGAGACTCGAAATTGTGACCTTTGCCTTTCGCGGGCCATTGCTCTACCACACGAGGTACTGGCAGAAGTAAAGCCGTGAGGACGGGGCCTCAGTAGTGCTTACGTGGCTCAGATGGTAGAGCACTTGCCACAGAACGACAGAGGTCCCGAGTTCGAGTCTCGGTCCGGCACACAGTTTTAATCAACATAGGGTTGATTCTATTCATGCTATTTCTTGGGTGGATGAACAGCGTTCCGCCGCACAAGGGAAAGTAATATCTGAGGCACCAACGTGTAGTAACTCTATTAATATTAGTAGTAATTCAGTAATTCGACGTTGTTACCGTTGCCATACGGTTGACCATTTACTACGGGATTGTCCAGTACTTAGGAACCCTCGTTAAATTGCTCACGCCAGAGGATGAGAAAAGTGAATGAGTTTACTAACCGGCCAGTGAATTGTAAAGCCATTCAGGCGACGCATGTTCCGGGGCTGCCTTTTGTCTGTGCTAGGGTAGGACAGGAACCAGTGTGTGCGTTGTTGGAATCGGGTAATTCCGTATCCTTAGCTGATTATGACTGATACATAGATTATAGACATTTGTGCAGGTTTTCGTCCCCACAGTCTCCGGTTCAGAGATGATTTACCGATGGCCGAGAGTTACTTCCAGTAGGGGATATGCAGGGTAGTTGCACGCCGATAAATTCTCATGGTCTCATAGATTTTTCATAGTTAAGAATCTGAGGGTCCCTTTATCGCTAGCGTGTGATTTCATCCAGCATGCCGGTTTGGTATTCGATTATGCCGAGAGTGTCTTTTATTTTGAGTTTGCGCCTCCCCACCGTCTCTCTTTGTGTTCGTGCCAGTAGTCTTGTGCAGGGAATGTGAGCTATGTGTGTAATGTGCAGGTTGACTCGGGTTGTCTTACAGCGCATCAAGTGCAGGCTCTCAACCAGGTCTTGGAGCGCTATCCTGAGGTCTTATCGGACAAGTTGGGGGACACTGAAATTCTTAAGTGTGACATCCAATTAACGGATAGTGTGCCCGTCCGTCAGGCCCCTTATAGGCTGTCTCCACCGAAGATGAAGATTTTGATGGCCAAAATCGATAAGACGCTACAAGAGGGGGTGATTAGACCATCAACTTCGCCCTATGCTTCGCCTGCATTTCTAGTGCCCAAAGACCAGGGTAGCGATTTTCGTATGGTAGTTGATTACCGGAAGCTTAAAGAAACGGTCGTGTTGGGGTCAGTTCCCTTCCTCGATTTCCACAATTGCTTTACCTGGTTTGCAGGTGCCAATGTGTTCACCGTCTTATATCTCAATCAGGCATATTACCAGATCCCCCTGGCCAAGTCATCCAACCCTATGACATGGAAGTTATTTGAGTTCAGCCGGATCCCTTTTGCGTTGGCCACTAGTGCGGCTACGTTGTTCCGTTTGTTGGATGTGATTTTAGGGAACTTGAGGTTCGCTTGTATCTATATTTAGATGACGTAGTTATATACAGTCTCACCTTTGGGGAGCACCTCATTCACTTGGACCAGGTTTTCCTAAGGTTGCGTTCGGTTGACCTCACCGTCAAACCATCTAACATCACCTTGTGTAAACAATAGATTTTGTTTCTTAGGCCATCTGGTATCTGCAAAAAGACGTGAGCATCGACAGTATAGAACTCAGGCCTTACGGGATTTACCCCCTCCCCAGTTTAAGAAAGATCTTGCTCGCTTCATTGGAATGACAAATTTCTTCCGTAAATTCATTGTCCATTTCACCTATCTTGCAGGCCCCTTAACGATCTTCAGCAGAAGAATAGAAATTTCGTATGGGGAGAAAATCAGCAGCGAGCCTTCGCACAGATTAATACTACAATTACTAATTCCCCGTTGTTAGCTGTGTGATATTTAGTCTACTGAAAAAAATTGTTAAGTTATACTGGCACAGAACAATCCATGGAATCACGAGTGGTAGCCGTGAGTCAAAGGAAATCAGCATGTGTAATAACGGAAAGATACCAATAGGAAAGATATTCAGGAATTATTTGTTCGAAATGAAATACCTCTAACGCTGGAATATGGGTCTACGACGAACGTCAGCCTTGTTACGCAGTAAGGCAATTGGCCTTCAGGCATTACTGTGCGGGCTAAAGTCTGAGAATTGTAATAATAGCCCATCATTGAGGAAAGGAGCGAAGAGGTAGCAGTTGGGACACGAGGCAGGTGCCTACGTCTTCACAGATGTGAAGTGTAGCACTGTCCTCCTCCGTCCCACGTGTAGCGCTAGTGCTTAAAGTGCACTGAATATTTCGCCATAAAGAAATTGAATGATTGTAGATCGATGTATAGGTATTAAGGTTACGATGGAGTTATTGGCTACGTCGACTGGTAAAGGAAGTGGAAAGGCCAGAGTAAAAAGGTTGTAACGAGTAGAGATGTCTATAGGGTGCGACAATGTGCATGAAAACGAAATTTATTTATGTGATTGAGTAACTACAAAAGGAGCAATTGATACTACAGTTATTTTAAAATTAATGGAGATATTAAAAACAGTGTGGACGGGGTCAGACGTGGCAGTATATGTCTGTTCACTGTCCATGCCCATCATACTCTTCATCAAATGGTTCAAATGGCTCTGAGCACTATGGGACTCAACTGCTGAGGTCATTAGTCCCCTAGAACTTAGAACTAGTTAAACCTAACTAACCTAAGGACATCACAAACATCCATGCCCGAGGCAGGATTCGAGCCTACGACAGTAGCGGTCTTGCGGTTCCAGACTGCAGCGCCTTCAACCGCACGGCCACTTCGGCCGGCTACTCTTCATCCTTTATTGTTTAAATTAAAATAATGAAAGAACTGCGCAAGTATACGCGTATCTAGCTGTATAGGGGACTTTAATAAGAATAATTGTAGTAAAATCAGCAACATGATATGTGCAGTGAATCACGAGATTTTCAGGTTTTAGCTCAGCCAATCGATCGAAAGCTACGATGGCAGAGCGTGCAGGCTCCGCAATTGTCGTAGAGTGGGGCAGTACTGGGCAAGAAATCCCCAAGTCGCCGGGATGCGGATGAAGCCAAGACGTCGGGAAAGTATCGAAGTAGTACGAACTGTGTCCTAAGCAAAAACGCTGTGTGGTTTGCAGCATTGAACAACTATTCCGATGTTACAGCTACAGTGTCATGTCTTTATCGTCGCTGCTGAACATTCTGTTGTGACAGCGAGAGTATTCGGTTGTCTTGTGTTTGTCGAAAAGCTCCATCATTTCCTGAACAATGTTGGCGGTGTGGTGCAAGACTCTCAGACTGGCACGGGTTTCAAAGCATAGTCGAAATGTGGCACATTAGTAGTCTACATTCTGCTGCAAGTAACTTTCTCTAGTTAAAAGCTATTTAAAAGCATTCTTTATATTCAAGACAACCAGTTTCCACGGCATTAGCTCCCATCTTTAGATCTTAAACATTTTTTGTAGTAAACCATGTTCATTTTACGCTGGCCTCAGGCACAAGGTGTCAAGTGGATAAACCTCGCCACATTATAAACGTCTGTCACCGCTAAAATATTTAAAATCACACAGCATCTTGTCCAAAAGGCCACGTCCACATATATATTGCTCGCAGATGCATGATCACATATGCAGACTATAGAACATCTGTTTACAGATGCTGGACACATACCACACAGTGCTGTTCCACCTGAGATGGCGTTGATATATGTGGTACATCGTTGGTTAGGGTCTGGACCACCATTAGGTTCTCTCGTAACCAACCGATGTGTTCGGTTTTCTTTGATACAAAAATGATGTTTCCACATCTAAAATGTTCATCAAATATAACGCTAGAAATATGACTGAAAGCTCTAAAAGTATATGCCACAATGCAAATTCCATGTCCATGCTGTTGCAAAACATAAGTGCCTAAAAATTACATGCTGAAATGTTGTTTTACACCTAAGTATGACTACGCTCAGAAATGAACCTTATGAATCCTATAACCACACAAAATATGTGTTGAGTAAAAAAAGCAGGCAGCCAATGATAACTGACACCCACAATCTGACAGTCTGAAAAATCAGAAATGAAATGAATTCGCAAACAGTGACCCAGTGCCATACTAGCTATACAATTCACAGGATACGCATGAAAATTTGTGCCAGACTGCAGACTCGAAACCGGATTTTCTGGTTGCTGCAACTGGCCGTCTTAACCACAATGGCGGTCTTAGCACCCTTCCAGTATAGACCGAAATCTCAATCTATCCCAGTGTCTGTTTCCTGTATTGCTCAGACAATTATGTTGTTTCTGGACACTGAGAGGTTTATTAACACTAGTACAGTGCCTATATTCGACAATGTCTGTAGAGTGCAGTGCAATGTCATTTACACACACTGCACTAATGCAATTCATGCTAAAGCTGAGGCAACCTAACGAGAAAAGTAAATAATTCTCTCTCTTTGCGGGAATCATATAACTGTGCGAGCACTATCGGAAGTAGACCAGGGTACCTATGAATAGGATGATCGGTCGTGGAAGAATGGGTGGGTAGCAGAACTGGCTACGGTTACCGGTCGCAACAGGTGGGATATCGGCTTTCAAGTCCTGATCCGGAACTAATATTCATATATTTTCAGTAGCGTGTATAGCTTTCGTGGTAACATATTCACAATCTGCGAATACATTTCACGCGTTAATATGGCTATCTACCGTCAGCAGAGTCCCTTCCTTTGGACACGCACGTACATCCGGGGAAACATTGCATCGAACTATACAGACACTGCCAAATACAGACATTCCACTGATGTCTTTCGTAAGTGTACGTAATGGGAGAGCTAAGTGCCACAAAGATATTACCACATTTAATTTAACACCTAAGACGTAACAGTGAACTCTGAAATTATGTTCCCAAATGCTAATTTAATGTCTAAATTGTATTTAAAAACCATCTTAAGACTACCTGAGGCTATGTTATAAGTGGTGCAGGTATCGAATTTTCATTACCTAGCATTTTTATAAGTTTGTCAACAATGGTTCACAAATCAAACAAAATTTTAGTGGGGAACAAAGTGATATATCGTGTTCCACACTCGAAATATGTGGTCGATGTTATCGATTAGTCAACAGTGATTTTTTGTTACATTTGATCTGATCCATGAACGTAACGTTTTTCGGCGACTTAAACATAATAAACTGCACTAAAAATTATGTTCTTTGGCAATATCGTTAATGTATTACATCACTTAAATTACGTATTTTCGTAATACGCAATGACAAACTTCTAATGTATGATACTCTAAATGTTTCTACTCAAAACATCATGGCCAAAGAGAGTGGTGGAACAAGAGTCCACAAAGAGAGCAAAATACGACCTTGGCACAAAAATAAAATTAATTATCAAAACAAAAAAAGTAGAGCACCAGCCACACATAACCCTACAATCATGACCTTATTTTTCCGTAAAATTACAAAAAAATAGCCATGACTCACATAATAGCACTGCTGACAAATCTTGCAAGTTAAGCTGTACTTGTGGATGGTGTTGGTTTAAGCATTGAACCACGCGTTGAAGGAACCAAAATACATAAAGATTTGTTTCATTCCATTACAAAACACTCATGGAGACTACTTTTTATGTTACTTACTGCTTAAAGCGCTCTTACCAGTGAGATAATTTGAGCTGTGTTGCAAAGTAATATGCAATTGTACAAAAAAACCTTGAAGACTCTTTGATAAAACTGCACTCTGAGAAGCACAAATACACTTTTTGGTGAGTAAGCAATGAGTTTTTCTATGCTTTCAACTGATTTTAAAAGTTAGTGAAACATAACAGCGACTTAATACTACGATGATCTAGCAGCCCATCGTCTGCTGATGTTAGTGGGCACTGTTATGCAGTGGAGGCTACATGACACTTCACCCACGTACATTAACACGTTGCAGCAAAATTGTAAGAGATTTCCTCATACTTCGACATGTTAAATTTGTAACAGCATTTTACGGTTAAATTCTGAAGAATTAATCTATACATCGCCATATTCAGAAAACACACATGGGATCCATATAGTGTATTTATCGAAAATTGTAAGCCGGGCTTGATATTTATTCGGTAGGAAAGCAGGAAGTTAATAAAGAAACAAGTTTTGTTACAAAAATGGTTTATTGATTTTTGCATACACATTTACACATTTTGCTTTTTACATACATCCGGGAATTTTCACCAAACACACCACTAGTAGTAATAGCAGTACAGGTTGTAGTAGTATCAATCTCTTAATGATATTTAATGATACGCTCTTGATGCCACAACACATGGTACGTGCTCTCTCTCTCTGGCGTTTTATCTTTATGGAGTCATTGTCTCTGGAATTATTTGTGTAATGTGTGCGTGTGTCTGCAAAAAATATTTTCCACCTCTTTTGGACCTTCCCACTTTTGTATGGAGCATCAACATTCAAACTTGGAACTAGTTAATTGACACATTCCGTCAGACGACATCTAGTGCTAGCTATTAATTTTTTGACATTCTAAGATTCAATGAAGTAATTGCGCTTCACATTCATCGATTATGCATGAGGAACCCACCTTTCTCTGGACTACATATTTTCCAGAAATTTGATACAGGAGATTGGTTCTAGGAACTTTATACGCTTTAATAGCACTTACTGTGGGCATCCCATGCTTATGAGCTGCCAAAGCTTGAAACATTTGGTTCGTCTAACGTTTGAGAACATTTATGTTCCTCACGTCAACCCAAGTAATCTGGTAAATACGCTACAGTGAAAAAAAAAAAAAAAACTGTATTTGAGACAAGAAGGTGGCCATGTGTATATAAGGTAAGGTGTCCGTGACAGGATCTTAAACAGTACTTTAACACCAGAAGCAGACAATGTGCGTCTATGTGTATGTTTACAAAATACCCTGCATACCACTGTAATCATATAATCATTAAAATGAAAACAACCTCTCCACGAGAACTTCTAAATATTGGAAGCATAAGCGGAAGTGACGCCGTGATAAGACAAGATTGGTGCTGTGCTAAGGTATGTATGCATGCTTAGTCATCAAGGTCTCAAGTGATGAGTGGGGAAATTTGCTTGGTAATCAAGGTCTCAGGTGATGATTGGGGAAATTTGTTAGAATTTCATTTGATGCTTTCTTGCAACCAAATATAAAATGCGTGAAGTCCTGCTACTGATACTTCAAAAAAATTAAATGTGCATATGGCATCGTTGTCCAGAAAGCCCCTATCCAGGGTAGCTGGTCCGCCAACTACAAGTCTTATATCAGTGGACGCCACACTGGGCGACTTGCGCGCCGGTGATGAGAATGAAATGATGATGAAGACTACACAACACCCAGCCCCTAAAAGAGAAAGTCTCCAACCCGGCCGGGAATCGAACATGGGCCCACATACATGGGAGGCGAGCACGTTGCCACCCAGCTAAGCAGGAGGCCCCTGATACTTACTGCCATATTCTCAGTCAGATACTTATCTTAGATTACAGTGACAAGATCACGTAGCTGACACGCTTTGCATTAAAGAGTGGAATCCCCATTGCGTTCTAGATGTGCCTGCCCTTACTTTTGGTTTCATAATTGGTTTTTTCACTTCTGTAATCATTCCTTCAACGCCCATTTCTGTTTCCCTTTCTGCGCTTTTACCCATAGTCAGTTCACATTAGCTTCCCTGCATTTCCTGTTTATTTCATTTCTAAGTTACTTATATTCTTCACTTCTGATTGTTGAGTAGATATAAGGCTGCTATGAGGAAGAGGACTTATCTGATAACGTGAGTGAAGGAGAAATGGGAATCAATATTTGGAGTTGACATGGAATACATAAGGGACAGGATTAGTCAGAATTTAATAGAGGTTTGGAATACTAGTCATCAAAAAAGGCCGAAGAAATAGATACCATTTCGTCAGAACTTCTGATTTAGTAAGGGGAAAATGACAACTAAGCAGGAATGAAACTTAGGGTTGTTACTTCTTATTTCTCCTTGGTAGCAACACTGAATATATGTATCATGAAAGAATATCATACGGCTTGAATAATATAATGCTATGAGTCCCACAACTCACAGTTAATGAAATGAATGTGTTGCCTCTTTGCATGGGGTGATAGAAATATGGGACCACATGATTCTTTATTCCCATCGATATTTGGCAAATTACTCTGCCAATATAATTATTGCATCCAGCAATTAACATAGCGGAAAACATGCACTCACGTTACAGTTTGAAACATATATGACTTCTTATTATGTTTTTTTTTTTTGCATGCGCATATTACGCAGCAGCAGTTAAATTCAGTTATTGTTAGTTTTCGGTCTTGAGCTTACTGCAATTTTGTTAAAGAGAATTACACCAGTTCGATTTTATTTATAAAGCATCTTCCGCGGTTATTCTGCAAACTGGATACATATGTTTGTTCGTTTTTGGTTGTTTTAAGTTAAAAACAGCCTTTTGTTTATAAAGTTCGTGTGCAAGTAAACAAAACACTGTTTTCAGCGTAAAACAATCAAAAATGTACAAACGTGTGTATCCTGTTTGTGGAATAATGACGGAAGATGCTTTATAAATAAAAGCGAATTGTCTCTCGTGTAATATTCTTTAACCATATTGGAGTAAGTTCAATACGGGAAACAAACAATCGCTGAACATTTGAATTCAGTTTCTTTATTCACAGTACTATTCAAATGCCTCTTGAATGGCTTGCTTATTCTGTATGGCGGAGTTTGTCTCAAAAGCCTAACGAACTGCTAGAGGAAAAGTATTCCCTCCGGTATCGCCTTCGTCTTTGTAAAAAGGAAGATAAATGTACATCCAAAGAGCGAAAACACATCGTTACCGCACTACAGTTCATAGAGAACAATATTGTTAAATTGTACAGTAAAAACTCGAAATTTAGACGGGAAGCGTAAAAATAAAACTGAGGTACCGCGGAGTGTGTTATATAGGAGTCTGGAAACACACTATGACATGTTCAGAAAAGTATTATCCTCATAATGTCGAAGATACCAACGGCAGATAAAGCGAAAGCTATCGCACAGTCAGCTTAAAGGGTCATGCATCCAAGCAGCAGAGAAGAATCTGTGTTACTAGAGGGCTATTGTAGTTCATGGTTTACAGTTGGCGGTTCCCGTAGCACGTTGCCTATATAACGGCTTGCACAACCTACAGAATTTTTATTTCCAGTAATTTCTGTAATTGTTGACATAATCTGAAAATTTAAAATGATAACATAATTTGCTCATTAAGATGTGTAATTTTATTCTAACATTTTAAAACGGTAAAGCAAGTATTACTGTGTTAGAAGATGTGAATGTCTCCGAAGGCCCGGGTTCCCGGGTTCGATTCCCGGCGGGGTCAGAGATTTTCTCTGCCTCGTGATGACTGGGTGTTGTGTAATATCCTTAGGTTAGTTAAGTTTAAGTAGTTCTAAGTTCTGCGGGACTGATGACCACAGATGTTAAGTCCCATAGTGCTCGGAGCCATTTGAACCATTTGTCTCCGAAGGCAGCGTTGCTCACGACGCGCAACGTATGCACGTTGTCTTCATTCAGTATTTGAAAGTGAAAGCACTTAGCACCTTCTAACAAACTCTTTCTCGCTGAGACCCACAGCAAAATGATGAAGGGAGAAAAGGTTTCACTTACAACGTCTTCGCTGTTGATTCATGAATTCTTCGGCATCAGGTGAGACGTTTCAGTTCCTATTTCGGTAATATTAACTCTACTCGCAACAAATTTTGAGAACGGAATTCACATATACCGATCACAGTAGCCGCAAAATAATGTCACTTCACGACATACGCTTCAAAAGATATGACAACACAAAACTGAGATGTGCAAAAACGTTTCTTTTAAAAATGAGACAATATGGTTAAGTTAAACATACATTTCAGTTAAGCTTTCTAACGCCATTTATGTTAGTATTACAGTGGATCCACAATATCTAGTAGTACGTGATGAAGTGGTTACTGCTTCCGAATAGTCTCATTTACATGCTTAACCTGCTGATATTTAACTGTTCATCTCATTTGTAATATTAGCAAAAGTTGGCAGTTTAATTCACGGGAATTGGAATTTTTTAAGCTATTGTCAAGTCCCAAGAAAAAATTTAATAAGCAGTACTTGTCAGATCAAATGAATGGAGAACAATTCTAACTTCATGAAATTAGGTGTATCAGTGTTTAAAGATTGAGAAACCATAGTGGAGGATATTAGTGAAGGGAAGAAAGATAAGACGCATAAGATCGATACACGTACATTAAGACACTATTTGAACCACAGTGAGACATCAACAGAAGTTTACTATATGTTACGTAAAGTAGGGACATCAAGTAGCAAGTTTGATTACGGATTAAAGACATGATGGATCTATTTGAGACTGTGCAAAGAGGCACAAGCCCTGACGCGGAAGGAACCTTTCCACTATACATAAAATGCAACATCGAGTGGAAACCTATACGAGAAATCGAACATTAAAGTGTTTACGCGTCGAAGGAGCCAGCTATTCGAAATATCCCAAACGGATATTATAGAAGGTCAGCCGCGACTTAGAATGGTATACTAGCCAGAAATTCTGAGAGAGGATTGAGGGAGCAGTAGTATGATCGACTAGCGAGTGGCCGCTTTGAGGAGCCACCGTGTAGCTACGCCATGCAGCTACAGCAGAAGTGTGCAGAAGTAATATTCTCAGCGAGAAGTCGGTAATCAGATCTGGTGACACGCACATCAACATAAAGGTAAGTAATCATTATCTATTTTGGGGAATAGCTTTGAACATAGACGATTTGTCTTTGTCTCAAGAAATAGATAGCATTTGTAGTTTCGTAATTAACAAGAACTATTTATGGTATAGTAATTGTCTCTTGTAAGCATAGGCGAGTGGCCTGTTGATAAGTATAAATTGAGTCTGACATTTATTAAAGAAGGGGTTAAGAATTGGCACCTCTTTTATAGCTTATCAAAGAGATAATAAATGAATTACTTCAATAAATACCGAACACTTCAGCATACCCATCCTGCCATTAATCGTAAAATATTACCACTCCAACCAATTACCATCCAGTTCCCCCTCAGAGTGCTTTCTACCTCTCCTCTCCGATAACAAAGGTGGACACCCAAACAACCCTCAGATTGTCATGAACGTTCCTATTGCATTACAAAACTGTGCTGGGACATGACATAAAATATATGTTGCCAGGTATGGGGTGGTTTGGCAGACAATTGATAGCTAATTAATTCGTTGACGGGTAAGAATTGATGCATGAAGAATTAAGTGGATAGTTGAACGTTAGAAGCAGGAACATAGGCAACTGTAGTGGTGTCCCAGAATCTCACGACAAGATGAAGAAGCCATTTACGAGTAGCAGTGCCCAAGATTCTGCAGAGCCCGGCAGACGACATGAGTTGTGACGCGCAAATACAGCAGATCAACAAAAGGACAAGAAGATCCAGCCAACAAAACAAGCTAGCCAACGCGACGAATTAATAATAAGTTCCTTTGAAATTGTAACAGGATGACGACTTCTAGCAGCGATAATATAGGTGTAAGTGCTAAGGATGCGCTAATATTGATTCCTAAAAAGTTCGATGGGAGTAAGAGAGAATTGCAAGAGTTGATAGAAAACATCAATGCTGCTGTCAAAGTAGTTCAAATTGAGGATGCAAAATTACTACGTTCAATATGTAAAATCTAAAATCATTGGGGATGTGAGATCAAAGTTAATCGTTCGGGAGAATACAAAACCGTGGGCGGAAGTAAGAAGTGTGTTAGAAGTAAATTATTCAGATAAGGGAACTATTGATTTTTATGCATGTAATATGCTTAAAGCAACTCAGTATGCAGTGGAATCAATTGCCTCATGGGATAATAGGATAGATGAACTGTCGAAATCTTTCAGGGTTGCTGTAACTAGGGTAAGGGATAGAGAACAGCAAAAGGTGGCTGTAGAATTAGTACATGCACTAGGGTGTTCATGTTTCATACAAGGGTTAGCAAACAAGAGAATTCTAACTATTCAGCACAGTAGAGGAGAAAATGTGAAGTTTGGGAAAGTAGTAGAAATAGCCCGACAAGAAGAGAGTGCTATTATGTCAATGAAAGAAGAGAATCAGGCATCGAAGTGAAAGAGTTGTCAAGATAGCAGGAAGAAACCGCTAATACTAATGAAATGTGGCAAATGTAGAAAAATAGGACCTGTATCAAAACATTGTCGTAGTAATACGCAAGTCAGATGGGTAACACCACCCAACAAAGCAGAAGAAGCCCGTAAATCTCAAAATTATTGTTATCACTGTGATAAACCAGCGAATATTGATGCAACATGTGAGATGATAATTATATGCAAAACATGTAGAAGAAGAGGACACAGGACGAAAGATTGTCGAACACCCAGTAATAAATACGGGCATACAATGTTTAAAGGTGGAGAAAACTGCAGAAGGCAACCAGGAGAATGGCAAGGAAACGAAGCAGGTGACATGCAAAGCACTTGCACGCAACCACTGTTAAATGGACGAACATGCTGGTAGTAGACTGCGAGGTATAAAATAAAATAATTACAATTTACTGGAAAGAATTTGATACGAGGTTAAGGATTTAAATCGACGCAGGTGCTCATATAAGTCTGCTCAAGGAAGAAGCAATAACCTTGGAAATACTTGTGAAGTATAGAGAAATAAGAAGATTGGAAGGGGTTACGGAAGGTACAATGAACACAATGGGCACAGCGGAATTGAATTTAAGACTAAACAGAAAAGGGTTGGGTAAGCAGACATTCCATGTATTAAGCAAGGGAACAGATGTTCCATATGACGGACTATTAGGAAGAGATTTTCTACAAAAGCAGAGAGCCATCATCGATTACCACACGAGACAACTAAGAGTGAATGGGCATGACATTCCGTTAGTAACAGAATCAGAAGGACATCTATCACAGTCAGAGCCAAGGGCACGTTACCTGACAACAGAATTACGTAAGTACGAGGGAACATTAGTTGTGGACGGTCAGGCAAGAGGTAAACAGTATGGCACGTTAAGGTCACAGCATTGAAGGACACCAGATCTGGAACGCCTGCAACACAAACTTACGAAAGTAATCGGACCCAGGGAAGAATGGGTAACGATAATTAGATTATCTGAACACAATACCATTCATTAGGCCACAGTACCGAAAAAAGAAGTCCTAAGTGTCTGTACATTCCAGAAGCAATAGTGAAAACATTCAAGGAAAATGTATTATTATTATTTTAAATACCAATTAAGTAAAATGTGTTGTGAGTTCAGTATGCCCAAGCACAGAAACATTATATGTGGAAGCAACAGTAAGGAGGGTAAAAGAAACGTCAGAACATGCAATGGATTACAAGTCTCGTACAGCGTAGGTTAGAGACGAAATACGATTGGATCATCAAAGCAAGGAAGAGAAATATCAAGTGAAAAAACTGTGTAGTGAGTACTGTGTGTTTCCCATTTAAAAGGAGATAGATTATCATTTACAGAGACGATAAATCGTAGACTTCCGATTCGGAAGGTCTATATGCATTTTCTAATGATAAAGAGAAAATGAAAAATGAAATGAAGGTTGTGTTAGATGACGATAAATTTGACTTTCGGAACATTCTTATATATGAAGAAAATCGCACGTTTGGAGATTTGAAAGCTGTAAAAAAAGTAGAACAACCACAGCAAGTGCTAGTACAAAGTACATAGTTCTCAGATCAAATTTGAAGCAAATATTTACCGGAAAATACTTATTTCAAAGAATAATGTGGATCTTTGGTTCACTGTGTAACTAATCTAAGACCTGATTTGTGTAAGGAACCTGGGGGAGTAAAAGACTAGATTCACACGAAGTAGAAGTCAACTTACAGAAACTCAACAGAAAAAAGTGGAGAACTGAATGCGAAAATTCCATACAAAATGAGAAATGTCATGAAACGTTAGTAAATTTGGCTTTCCGAAGGCACACAAACGTTTTATAAAGAATTCCAGAAACAATTACTCCATCAAGATGCAGTGTTAGTGATAAAAGACTTAAGGGTGGGCATGTACTATGAGTAAATCAAGTGCTTTGATTGTACAAAAAGTGCAAAATAATAAACAAATATTATTTTGTTTCTGTAAATCTGTATATCGATACTTTCTTCCAATATCATTTACATCCCCAATGAAGAACACGCTAGGCATTGAAACTACTTTATACACGATATATGCTACTCACAAGCGTTCGGTAAACATGGCGGTGATCGGACAAATTGTTACCATTTGAATGTAAAAGGACCATTTATGTGGAAGTATGCTACACTTGTGATATAACATATCGTTATTTGGGGCGATTTCTAATGATTTTGCAGAAATATATTGTAACAGAACTAGTGACTGGAAGGGCTAGGAGGTAGTGGGTGTGACACTCTATTCAACAACTTCCGTTTATTACAATTTTAAACAAAGAATCCCAAGATTACAAGTAAAAGAAATAGGTAACATAATACTTGACACAACAAATGATAATGATATTAATAATGACACATAATTTCAAAGAGCTGATTCCAATAATTTAGGTCAGTTGAACTGAATAAGCTGAAAGCCCTAACTAGGACACAGATAAGTGATTTTGAGAATGCACCGCCTTAAATCACGAAATATTTAACACTCCATTCATGAATAAGACTGCCATAAAAGTTGTACACCCAAGGCAGCCCACACTAGGTGACTGTCTACTAAAAGAATAAATTTTCTTGCATGAGATAGCACCGGTACAAAAACCAGATCCAGCTCCCACTAAAATACATTGGCTATGTCTTTCAGCACCGCCTGACTGTTTTCAGTACCAGCAAGAAGTCTTTCTTAACCAAGTATAAAAACAAAGTTCAATGACAGCGGCACTGACACCGATACCCACCAAACGCTTAATGCTGCGGTGCGGCGAGCGGCGTGCTGCCGGAGGGTCGACTCATCGACCCTGGCTCTTCATTGCCGACGAACGGCTGAATCACAAGAGAGGTCGTGATGTGGTCTGCAAAGACTGGCTGTAAGCAGACGGAGCCACACTCGCTCCGCTCTAGGCGCCGTGCCACGCCATGTCCCCACGAGGTGGCGTGGGAATTCAAGTCGCCGCAACTCGCGACGACTTAATGTCTGAAAATCCTCCAGCGCCAAACTGAAGCGGATCCAGGTTGAAATCCGAACACAAATCTGCACTCCATCCCACAATAGTAAGTATCGAGACAGAAGTTGATATTACCTTCTAAATATCAAGGTGTGATCTTCATCAAGGAAAAGAAACATGGTGGCCTAAACAACTGGGGCATGGCACTTCATGCAGCTACTACACCGAGCAGCAATTGCGACAGAACACACTAGTTCCATCAACAGAAGCGCACATTCTCATTTTGTCCCATCCTCTTTCGGACATGGTTTAACTGGAGATATATGGGTTCTAAAAACCCTATTTTGCGGATTCTTTACCATCAAGGTAACCAGTGTGACAGAGCGCAAAATCCGCGCAGATCCTACAAATCTGGGCAAAAGCGTTACGATGACTTTATCTGCCCCACGGATTGTCCCAAAGTTCTTCACCCACATTCTTCGCCTACACCTGATTCCCACGTCTGGGCGATATCAGCCGTCTTCCTACATTATATCGATTTTCCATCTTTCCATAGGCTACCCTCAAATTATTGCGGGTGCATTTCCAGGTAGCATGAATCCAAGTTGAGGCCACCCTCTCCGTATGCAAATCATTGAGAGATCACAAATTTGCTAGTGGCGAATAGGTCTGAAAGCAAACGTGGAACTGGGTGGTGTGGCCTTGTGGGCGTCGTGCATGGCGGTATTGAAGGCATACCTTAACCAAGGTAAGGATATATCCTACCTGGTATGATCACTATGATGGAATCCGCTCAAGGCTGCCCTCAAATTGCGATTCACCCACTCAGTCAGAGAAGGGTTCCGATTACTGGGAGGGGTTGTCCTATGAGCCACCCTATTTCGAAGAAAAAATTGCTGAATGTGGCCGATGTAATGGAAGCACCGTTATCACTAATCATTATGCGACCATGCCCAAAGGCACCAGATATACTCTGCAAACTCTTTATAGGCGTTTGGCTGGTAACATTTCGTCTAACGCCTGAACGTATCTTCACGAACGAAGACCTACCGGTTGCCCTCTCTGGAATGTGGGAGAGGTCTCACATAATCAACATAAAATTTTTCTATACGTTCAGTCGGAACATCGGACGACAAAAGGTCTTGTCACGTATTCAAGACCGGTTTACTGATCCCACATGTTCTACAATCTACCACAACTCTCTTTGATCTGTTTATTCATCTCCTTCCAAACAAAGTTTTCCCTAATTTTTATGAGACTTTTCAACACTCAAAATTGACCTCCCGCTGGAGTATCATGATAATACTTAAAGACTAAGGAAACCAGGTCATCTCGCAACACAATTTTGCACCCCCTTTCCCACGACCAATGCATCACAATAAATTTCCATTTAAGCAGTAAGGCCTGACTCTTTCACCTTTCGTTATCCTTTCCTTAGTGCTACTAAGCTCTGGGTCTCCATCCTGATGCATGACAATGTCCTTAAAAAGAAGCGATATCCCGCTCAGAATGGTGCAACCTTGGTTAACAAGCGACTCCGGAGTAACCTCACATCATTCAGTTGCTCTTCCGAGTCCTTCTGAAACACTGGCCTGAGTCCTTCAGCCACAGTCTTTTCCGAACCAAACTGAAATGCAGAAATACGTACTGCCCATCTAGCAATTTGCCGTACTCTCCTTCGCCCTGCCAACCCCCAACTGAGAGTTTTACTATCGCTTCCTAACAAAGATGGTTGGTGTTCCAAACGCAACTTAAATTTTTCAGAGGCGAACAGGACTGCTAAGGCTTCTGGCTCGTATACTGAATACTTGGGCTATAATGGCGATAGATTATGTGAATCATAAGCTATAGGCTTCTTCCTGCAAACTGATGCCCGCAACTTCCACAAGAATGCGTCTTGTTGGACAATAAATTCCTTGCTGAAATCAGCCATTGCCAACACAGGAGTGGTGGATAGAGCTTTCTTTAAGGCCTCAAAAGACGCTTGTTGGGAAGGATACCACAAGAAGTTTTTTCCTTTCTTTGGGAGAAATTTGAATGGTGCCGCTAGTTAGGAAAAATTTTCCACGAATTTTTGGAAATAATTGACCATTCCGATTAAAAGGAGCAGACGCTTTCACATTGCGACTCTGATCCTAAACCCCAGCCTACAAACAATACGGCTTGGTTCAAATGGTTCAAATGATTCTGAGCACTATGGGACTTAACTGCTACGGTCATCAGTCCCCTAGAACTTAGAACTACTTAAACCTAACTAACCTAAGGACAGCACACAACACCCAGCCATCACGAGGCAGAGAAAATCCCTGACCCCGCCGGGAATCGAACCCGGGGACCCGGGCGTGGGAAGCGAGAACGCTACCGCACGACCACGAGATGCGGGCAAAACAATACGGCCCTGGAACGATATCTCAGGCTGGGAATATTATATCTTCGAACGTTTGACCGTACAACCCGTCCTTCGCAACCGTTAAAGTACTACTCCGACATGAGAAATGTGATGCTGCAAATTCTCAGTAAAAATTACTAAATCACCAAGGTAATGGTACAAACACTCAAATTTAAGATCAGAGAACACCATACACAGGACAGCTGACAGGACCGCAGCCCCCATAAGTAGCCCGCAGTCAATCATATCATACTCGTAAAGTGCCCGATCAGTAGCGAATGACCTGATGGGTTTGGACTCCTCGGTCAGTTGCATTTGGTAACAGGACTGGCATAGGTCAAAGGTGGAGAAGATATTTGCCCATTTGCAACCATGAGAAGTACGAAATAAAATCAGGAAGGGGCATAGAGTGAAGGATTACTTTTTTGTTAAGGACCCGATAATGAACAACGGAACACCCCCGCCCTGCGGTTTCGACAACACGAATATTGATGAGGAGTATGGGGATTTAGATGGCTAATAACTCCTTCATGCAGCATTTCCCCAATAGTGGCCCCTAACGACTTTGTTCAGGGTGGAGACAACTTGTATGGTAGCCGCCTCATGGGAATGATGTACTTCATCTGATACTCTTGTAAAGCAATACTATTATGACACTCCATTCTTTTAGTAGCTGACGTATAACAACTATTCATACAGAATATTTGTTTGTGTCAACTGTCACTGGTTGCTGCTTGCACAATATTCTAGCCAACACGTGTGTTGTATTTTTAAAGTTTTGATGAGAGTCGCTGTTGGACATATTCTTATTTAGACTTAAAATGAAATTTCAGCCGCATACTTAGCATACTATTTGATTCACATTCGTTTTCTGACAATTCAGGTGTGAATTTGCATAATGTCATAATGTAATCTGAAAATACACAGTGGTCTTTTCAGCACCAACGGCAAGTTAGACATTAATTGCACTCTTACAGAAGCTGACAGTTATAGAACAGTAGTTCAGCCCGCGTAAGACTTTTTGTCAGCTATCAAACTTCCCTACTTATTATAGTACTTTAGCAAGCATGTGTTTTACGTAATGCTATGTACGGTCAGGGCCTAAGATGAAATACCAATTTCCTGCTTAAAATGACAGTTTTAGCCAAATGTGTTTTGTAACAGTTTAGGCACGAAAACAGCTTTAGTGCACTTAAATGAAGAGAAAAGTGCCATGTTTCAGGCATTAATTTTGTTAGTTATTGTAGATGTGGAAATTATAGTGTGGCGCTCGATATAATCACTCGTTGTGTGTGCGTGTGTGTATGTGTAAATGTGATACCAAATTATTGACAACAAATTACAATTTCTGCTGGTGAGACAGAATTTTTGCTGAGGAGGCAAATCTTTGGTTGACATTACAGGATATCATGTACCTGCTGACTCAGCTCCTCCCCTGGTATGACGTTCAGCCAACTCTTCTAGGTCAAAGTCCACAACAGATGTCACAGAACTCCCCCTACGGTATTTGAATTTCACGTCAGGAAAGAACTGCTTGTCTCCGTCATTGTGAGACAAGTTGTCACATGGATCTTGGAGATGCCCTGTGGAGAAACATTCATGTAAATAGTTTCTTAACTATGGTAAAAACTTATTTGGGACCACATCAATTTTATTTTTAAAACTACTCCTTGTGACGAACTAATTTTTTTGGTCTTTCTTATTCTTTACCCAAACATGGTCGTGCGGTTCTAGGCGATCCAGTCCTGAGCCGCGCAGCTGCTGCGGTCGCAGGTTCGAATCCTGCCTCGGGCATGGATGTGTGTGATGTCCTTAGGTTAGTTAGGTTTAATTAGTTCTAAGTTCTACGGGACTGATGACCACAGCAGTTGAGTCCAATAGTGCTCAGAGCCTCTTGAACCATTTTTTTGAACACCAACGGGTCGTAGCGTGTAACGTTTTACATGTGTAACATTTTACGCAAACTTTTGATCAGTTCTCTATTTTAGTTTTAAAAAAGAAAAAAAACAAAACAAAACTTGCAATTCATTTTTGTGTTGTTGTTGACATGGCAACTTGAGACGTCCTAAACTGCAATTGGTGGCTTTACAACGTGTTACCAGCAAAACAATCGTGAAAAAAACATGTAAGTGAGACTTACTTTAGCGGATGTATTGTACTGTATGGCATAGCTTCGTAGTTTCTCTCTGCGAGTTGTAATTATGCACACTGTTTTTCACTTCAGGCTCATCTAGGTGCGATAGGTTTCCTTCTAATACGAAATTCCGGAAAACTTATTTTACCTCACTAATAGAAAAATGTTCTCTTATAGCCCGTCGAGGGGCTAATTCTGACAGTTTGATAGGAGTATGAGTTGAATCATATTTTATATGTGTGTATGTGTGTGTGTGTGTGTGTGTGTGTGTGTGTGTGTGTGTGTGTGTGTGAGAGAGAGAGAGAGAGAGAGAGAGAGACAGAGACATATTGGGAGAGTGGGTGGCCGGCCGGAGTGGCCAAGTGGTTCTCGGCGCTACAGTCTGGAACCGCGTGACCGATACGGTCGCAGGTTCGAATCCTGCCTCGGGCATGGATGTGTGTGCTATCCTTAGGTTAGTTAGGTTTAAGTAGTTCTAAGTTCTAGCGGACTAATGACCACAGCAGTTGAGTCCCATAGTGCTCAGAGCCATTTTTTAGAGAGGGGGCAGGGGATTTGGAAGCAGGTGCTTAAGGTCAACAGAGGATTTTGTATTACTTGGTTTTCGTTGATGAAGTATTTCAGTATTAATTCGTTAAATGTGGCAGTCCTTTGGGGCATGGTGTTATGTACTCGTTGAAATTTTATTTTCGCGAATTAATGATTTTTGCATAAGGATATTTTCCCCTGTTTTGAATTTTTGGTACACATTGCTACTTTCTTTGGTAATCTTCAAATAAGTTTCCATTTTAGTTAAGTATTAGTTACCGTATACCAGATGCTCTCCAAATGTATGCCACTTATTAATGATAGCAACATTCTAACTCCATGTACTACTGTGTGTAAGCGTTTTCGATTCACAGCTTATAGGAAGCCGTTCTTGTCCTCTTGTGGTCTCTGTGTTTGTCGTGCGCTCAAGTCTTAGCCTCTTTATTGTAACTAGTACTCTCTTCTTATTTTGTCGTTGGCAGCTTGTGGTGTAGTGGCTAGTCTCTCGGTTTCTTGATCACCGGGTCCCGTGTACGATTCCCGCTTGTGGACTTTATTTCCCTGGGGACTGGGTGTTTTTGTTGTCTGCATCATTTCATCATCATCATTCGTGTCAGTGGCTAGATTGGTCTGTGCACAAGTTGGACTTTGTAAAAATTGGGACTTTGTGCAGGCGCTGATGACCGCGAAGTTGAGAACCCCACAAAACAAACATCGTCGTATTTTATATATTTTTTGGTTAGTTCTTTTATTTTTTGTGAGAAGTGTCCACTGTCTTTTGTTAACTGATTTAGTTTTTTCAGCCGTCGTCTATTGTTGACTGTATCTAGGGGCGTTATCTCATGTCTGTGTTGCCTGTATGTCATACTTGACCGTTTGTGTGTCAGAAGGCAAGGGGACTGGTTGTGAATAACTGTTCTGTTGTTATTCTGTTTCCTATGCATTCTATAAAATAAGTTGGCAGTTGATTATCTGTATGTTGATGTATAGGAAATGTAGTTTATCTGTATGTTGATGTATAGGAAATGTAGTTTATCTGTATGTTGATGTATAGGAAATGTAGTCTCTTATATACTTTGGTCTCAATGATGAAATTTATTTTAGGGTAGACTCTGTTAATTTCACTATGCAACTCTTTTTCCAGGGGTGTATTTCATATATTTAGGGAATAGTCTACATATACATGTACATGAATATTCCACATGCCACAGCACAGTGGGTGGCACAGGGTACCATTTCCTTTCCTGTTCAAACCAAAAATACAGCGAGGAGAAAACTACTATCTACGAGTCCGTAGGAGCCCTACTTTCTCTTACCGTCTTGGCCCACACGATGGGTGTGTGCTGGCAGCAGCGGACTCGTTTAGCAGTCAGCATGAAATGCTGTTGTTCAAAATGTTTTTCAGTAGTGTTCCTCACAAAGAGCATCACCATCCCATTTCAGTCCCCAAAGAATATCCGTAATACTTGCGTGTTGTTCGAACATGTCAGTTGCAAATCTAGCAGCCCACCTCTGAACTGCATAGGTGTTATTCTTCAGTAACACCTGGTGCAGATCCCAGACACTCGAGCAGTACTTATGAATAGGTCACATTAGCGCCGTATATGCGGTCTCATGTACAGATGGATCACTTTACATCCTCTCAATAAACTGAAGTCGACCATTCGCCGTCCCTTCAGTAATCTTCACATGACCTTTCCACTTCATATCGCTTTGTAACGTTGTTGTTGTTCTGATCTTCAATTCAGAGACCAGTCAGATGCAGCTCTCATTGCTACTCTATCCTGTGCAAGCTTCTTCATCTCCAAATACCTACTGCAACCTACATCCTTCTGAATCTGTTTAGTGTATTCATCTCTTGGTCTCCCTCTAAGAGTTTTACCCCCTCCCCCGCCCGCTGCCCTCCAATGCTAAATTGGTGATCCCCTTACGTGACAGTACATGTCCTACCAACCGATCGCTTCTTGTAGTCAAGTTGAGCCACAAATTCCTCATCTCCTCAATTTTATTCAGTACCTCTTCGTTAGTTACGCGCTCTATCCATCTAATCTTCAGCATTCTTCTGTAGCACCATATTTAGAAAGCTTCTATTCTCTTCTTGTCTAAACTATTTATCGTCCATTTTTCACTTCTATACATGCCTACGCTCTATATAAGTACTTTCAGGAAAGGCTTCCTGACACTTAAATCTATACTCGATGTTAACAAACTTCTCTTCTTCAGAAACGCATTCCTTGTTATTGCCAGTCTGCATTTTATATCCTCTCTACTTCGATCATAATCAGTTATTTTGCTCCCCAAATAACAAAACTGATCGACTTCTTTAAGTGTCTCATTTCCTAATCTAATTCCATCAGCATCACCTGATTTAATTCCACTACATTCCATTATCCCCGTTTTGCTTTTGTTGATGTTCACTGGCCACGTTACATGCAGGACACAACAAATGCTGCACCACAAAGTTACAGATTTGATTTTCCTGCTCGTCTGCATTAATTTACATTTAGAGCCAGCTGACTTCAGAGATTTAGGTCGCTCACAGATCACTCGTTGAAATTTAAGTAAAAGCCCGTTATGAGACTAAAAAGGAAAACAGGTCTTGGTCACGAAACTGCTTTCGGCTTCTCACACCATTTTCAGGGGCAACTGAATGTCGGAATTACAGACAGACATGTCGTGCGACTTATATAGATATTACTTGCACGGAAGACGCGAGTACAAAAATAATACAGCTTTCACGTAAGAAATATTATAATGATTATATTAAATAAAAATTGGAGTATACATAGTTTTTTTGTGGAGGTACATGCAACAAATTATGATAAATAAGAGAATTTATAGTCTGAATGTAGTACATCTAACGAAAACTTAATTTAACAAAGGGAAAAATGGAAATTCAGTCAGATCATTTAGCACTAGACTGGCATTCTATGTCATGTGTTTGTTGACTTCCAGTGTTTCCAGAACGGTAATATTTCTGCTTTTCTTTACAGAAGGTAAAGCTCCGTGCTCTACATCATACGAATAGTCGTCTGCTGAAAGACGATCAGCAAAGTTCGAATCTTTCATCCTTAATCTCCGGTTTCTCTATTGATCACATAGGCTAATTGCTGCAGCTCTTCCTGACTGACCAATATACGCTTTTTCGTAGTTTTCAATTGACTTTATGTACAGTACACTGTGCGAAGGGTTGCAGTCTCTCTTTATTGTTGAATGGAATGTTTAATACGATATCGGTATTACAAAATATAGGTCTGTAATTGCGAGACTTTTCATGATTGTGTGAAATGATTCCAATGTATGGAATTTTGCATTAGCGTTTGTAATTACGGCGAGTGCTGTTGGCCAGCGTAAAGAAGTGGCGAAATTTTATTCATTTTCTTTTTTGTAGTATATTATCTACCAGGATTGAGTTGTAGCTATTGATGAGAAAGATTTGTGAGCCAGTACCGCTAGACAATTAGATATAATACCACAGTTTGTAAACTCATAACATAAGAAAATTAACTTTACAATCCAGCTGGGAGACTTTTCTGTAAATTTCTTGGACATTAATACAGATATTACTGCAAGAGAACACGTATTTAGCATTTAAAGAAAAAACAGAGCTACAGATACTTTAAACCTTGCAAGCTTCCAGCATCCACAAACACGCTACTTTCAGTCCAGTGGCACATCGTCTAATATCTGTTCTAATATCCAGAGGAGTCTTTCAAACAGAACTACAAAGCAGCAAACAAATCTCTTCAAATAATGGCTGTAGTTCCGGCCTGATGGATAATATTCCTACGAAAAAGAAAATGAATAAAATCTAACCACCTGCACACTGGGCCAGAGCAGTTACTCTCTAATTACAAAGCCTGGTGCTAAATTCCATATATTGGCAGCATTTCATACAGGTATTGCAAAACGCTGAAGTCTAGACAAACTGCAACCTTTGACACAGGCTGGTGTACATGAAATCATTTGCAAACAGAGGGAAAAAGTGTACATTCTTCAGTCAAGCAGAGCTGTGGCGAATGGGCTACGTGAAAATAAGAGACGATTGAGTAACTGTTGTTTTATCTTCGAATATTACATGAAATGAATCCTCTCTAAAGAGCCGCTATTGTTTATTTCAGGTTTATTTGATGTGCTATTAGAGTGCGAGATACGTTTTCACGTAAGAGTATTAATTCCGGTGACACATTGGAAAATATTCTACATGAGTTTGACTGATGTGGTTCAAATTACGGCGCAGTTTTTGTTTCTATTCACTTTCTGGAAACGCACCGTTACGTTTATTGACGGCTAATAGGATCATTTTACGAAACGCTGAATTTCAAAATAGGTATGTGCACCGTCTATAAGCCTGACTGCGCTAAGGCCAATATTACGTTGAAAATGATATTTTTCACATATTGTTTTATAAAATCTTTGACAGAGTACTGGGATACTTTTACGATAAGTCTCATATACGTTACAGTGTAAACCTACAGACTTAAGATCATGCGATTTTTATTTATACGGCATACTAAACAGCAACGTGTGAGAATCCTCGCGCAGCAGACGATTTTAAATGGTACATTACTGGAGAATTTAACATCACACCAGCGGAGTTATAGTGTGTTGCTGGTAACGTCATCAAACGAAGTCAGTGATCCCTGGATTCCTTTGGCCACATCTACCCGCACGTCTTACGAACAGATAACTATATGTTCTTTAAGGTTACTATTATTTGTTTTTTTAGTTACTTCCTAGGTGCTTGAATCTTGGGCGCGAAGCGTACTGGGTTTTTGTGGAACACCCTGTACTTCAGCTTGCAGTTACATGAGTCTCTCCAATTCATATACCTGGAGACAAGCTCTAACCAGTACTTGGATAAATGCAGCTGCCACCATAAAATGTATGGTGGACTGTTTAGCCTTCCGGCTGGGTCTGCTGATGGTCTCATCCACAAGGACTGGTGTCAAGGGTGGTCCATCCACGAGAACGTCTCACCTTGCACATTTGGCCCTTCCTCTACATCCTGGCACCTGGCCCTTCCCTTTCTTGGCCTTGCTGTTGGCAGCGCCCACCATGATGACATGCGATCTGGGGGCCGCCGGCCGCGCCTACATCCGAACGCGCTATACGGCCTACCCGTGCTCAGGCCAAGTCTGAGTCAATTCTGAATAGCTCTCTTAGTTAAAAATTAAATATCTCCACTCTAAAACCTCTGATAATTATGCTGCTTTCAGCCTTTCTTATTGTGACAAAATCCGGCATCTTCTGATAATTCTTTCCCACTAATAATTGGTCTTAATCGTATAATTTCTTAAGTATCAGATTGGGTGAGTACAGTGCTATGATAGCATAAAGCCATTCTGGCTTTTTCATCACTTGTGCAATTTGCGCTTTCATTTTGCCGTTAAATACAAATGTTATCCCTCGACATCCAGTCAAAGCGCTTATTCACTGCAACCAGTTTTCAGACTCGATTCGTCTAATTACCTTCAAAATCTACATCTGATGCATGACATCTGGATATCATCGTTTAATTTTTCCGTTTTCGTAAATTAATTTCTGTTCGTTTCCTCACATGCACCAACACTTTTCACAGTGAACGTAATTAGAGAGGATGTCTGTTTATTCACGTTGAGGTCTACCATACTTACGCGATATGGGAGGACAATGGTGATCTATGCGTTGACACCCAGTCGCGGCCTGCCACGGCAATTCCTGCTTGTTGACTCTATTTCCGAGTTATGGGCATTACTATGTCTGAATCACTTTTGGCATGATATCTGACCACCACCTATCTTCTTAACCTTTCACCAAGTTCAATAATCTTGACACAGACACATCGTCTAAACTTATTTGGCAACCTAAACCTTAATGCTCACCTTCCTCCTTATCTGGAAAAAGTTGCAAGGTTTTTATACATCATTCGTATTATTTGCACAAAGGGTCTAATTTACGCCGTATCCATGACCACGATTTCTTCACTTCGTTACTATTGTACTCGTAATTATTCCACTGGCACTCATGCAGTTCGTTACGATTGTACTCCTCTTACTACAATGGCACTCATGGCCACTCAGCCTTTGGCAACACACATTGTTCAAAAATGGTTCAAATGGCTCTGAGCACTATGGGACTCAACTGCTGTGGTCATAAGTCCCCTAGAACTTAGAACTACTTAAACCTAACCGACCTAAGGACATCACACACATCCATGCCCGAGGCAGGATTCGAACCTGCGACCGTAGCGGCCGTGCGGTTCCAGAATGTAGCGTCTTTAACCGCTCGGCCACTCTGGCCGGCGCAACACACATTGTAACCCGAATTATTAACTCCTCTATCCTTGCAACTTGTCCAATACTCTGGTATGCAAGGTATCTTAATAAAAATCGCACAGTTCTTTATGCAGCTACTAAATCTAATGTCGTCTGGCCTATTGTCATATTCACTTTCTGTTACCTAGTTGCTTCACACAATGTAGAAGCCATTTATTAGACAGCTTAGGCACTTTTAACTTCTAAGTTCATAATGATTACAGTGATTACACCTTTGCAACACCTCGCTTCCTACTTCAGCGTTCACATATTTCTCACATCACTACAGTACCATCACGTATCTAATATGCTCAAACTTTTTCGTACATTCACTTATTCTGTTTGTGCAGTTCGTATATTACTTTAGCTAGATTTATGGTGCTGTACTTCAGCATTCAGGCAACCAATTGTTGCCCACCTCTTTACTCTTAGAGATATTTGGGGTATATCAAGGTGTCTTACACTAACAAACTGATCACATCGCCCTTGTCTCTTATTTTTGCCTTAAGTCAGAATCGGTTACAAAGATCAAAAGGCAGAAAACAGATCACAGAAGAGATTAGAATCAGAAAGGAAGCATGGCTCTAGCCAGCTGAGGTGTGCAAAGGTGTAGTGTTGCGGAGTTTCTCAAAGGCTGCCAGGCCCCTACACTTCGTGTTTAGCACAACTTATAGTCCCTATCCTGTTCAAAGTTCGCTCCCACTACCATAAAGCCGACACAATGCTGCTGTTTGGACTCTCAATCCGTACAACTTCCTGCTTCGCATCTCTTTGTCATAATTACACAGGGTCCTTCTCTTATGTTCATTGGTTCTCAAACCTGGTATCTTTTCCTGCAAGAAAAATACATCTACTACCTTAACCTCACTACATATCTTCTTGGAACCTATTATAAATGCTTTTTTCTCAGCTATACGCATTCAGGAAATCGATGCAAACAAGGAAGCTTACACTGAGCTTAGGCATTATTAGGAATGTGTGATGCACTTGAAACATCCACATTTCGCACTGCTAAGATGATCTCATGACGAATAGCAAAAAATGTTCAAATGTGTGTCATATCTTACGGGACTTAACTGATAAGATCATCAGTCCCAAAGCTTACACACTACTTATCCTAAATTAGCCTAAGAACAAACACACATCCATGCCCGAGGAGGACTCGAACCTCCACCGGGACCAGCCGCACAGTCAATGACTGCAGCGCCCAGACCGCTCGGCTAATCCCGCGCGGCATGGCGAATAGCCTTGGATAATTTTCCAGTAGCCCGAGAAATCTGACGTGCCATTTATTTTTATTTGGAAAACAGCAAAATATTCATGCGCAGTGACAGAAATCTCAGAATAACTGTTTTTTAATAATTTAGTTTCCATAGAACTATACTTGTCACAACTGCAGATTCTACATCAGCTGCAAGGGGATCCGGCTCTTCTTGCACTATCAGATCGTTAACTTTGGCCCTTAGGTCAAAATCTAGGCTACTTAGATCAGTTTTTGATTCACTGTTTCTAATGGCAAGCAATGGAATTCGTTGAGCAGCCTGTTGTGAAATGACAGATGACATATGCGCTGGGAATTCGCCCACTCAACCTGAGTGTAACAGCTAAATTAGTACTTGCCTACTTTAAAAAACAATTCAAATTCGGAATTTTCGTCGAACACAGATTTAAGCGTAACGTCGCCTTGTGTACTCCGCAATTCGGAATTTTCTATTTGTGCTTCTGGTACCATTTCATATACTTCTTAATGCTAGTTTTGTATATCAGCCTTTAGACCGCCATAAATCGGATACCTTCTGATTTAGTAACCTTTTATGGCTTCCCGTTTCCAGTGGCCTCAGTGTTTGATCTTTAGATAGCCTTACGATTCCAAACACACTCGCGCTGTTTTACAGAATTATGCAAGCTGTTTGTGTTAGCAAAGCCTTATACATTTCTCCGGCACTCTTTTCTTTTGTTTCATGGCAACACTTGTTAACACTACGTCTCCCCACTTCTTTGGACCAGTTGCAGACATGACCTGCTAATTGCAGCAGCAGATTTGATACAGTGTCTACTACCATAACCAACATCTGCACCTTGCCGTCAATTTCACGTGCTGCTGCTGCAGGTTGACCTGACTTGTGTACAGTCTTCTTCCATAATGTGAGTCCTTGCCAAATACTCGATGCCTAATGGGACCTCCGAGTGTTCTAACTTTAATGGACCCCTTACTGAGACATCGCTTCGTTTAAATAGTCATCAAGAACAGCCTGATAACCCTCTTCCAACCCTCCTTCAAATGGTTCCATATTCTGTCGACGTCTACTTGTGTTACTAGAGCGCCAGCTGCCATGCTTAATCTGTACCTGCCACGCATCGTCTCGTTAGGCTGGAATGTTTTGTTGACCACTGTATCTGATATACAAGGATTCAACCAGTTCCAGGAACCTACCACATCTCTCTCAATTGTCACTTGTTGCCGCTGCAGTATGGCTAATTACATTTTTTGCAAGTGGTGAACAATAGAATGGCCATACCAGAGTCAACATATTTCATTCTCTTCCACTAAAATAAAATCTCCATCTTTCATAGGTTCCACGCCTCCTGAAATCCACTAAAAATTCCCCTTCACTTCTATGTACCAGTACTACCTTAAAAGCCTATCCTAAAATTCTGATACATCAGTACACGTCCTAGGCACCTCCTTAGACCATCTAACGGCTAAACCTCGTAAATACCCTTACACAGAAGAATTTTTTTCTTACTGTGATCAGGAAATGAGCAACACATTCAAGAATTCTTGTATGGACTATTTATTGTTTAAATTTCCATGTGCATCGAAGAAATTAAATTTCGAGCAATGAATGACCGCTGCACCTGCTGAAGCACTAGATGAAAGCTGGCTAAGTATTCCTAACAACTTAGGACCGCTTGTCCGTTTTTGAAATTTTGTGCATCCACTGCTCAACAAGTTCTCTTTGAAATGATTAACGCTCTGTTCGATCTGCAGCCTGAGCTTGAATCGTCTTATCCACATGTCCTTAAATTATCACACTTTTCCTTACTTATGCACTCACACTGTCGTTAATCTTAGTTTCATACTCTATCTTCCTTAACTCTATTGCTTCTGTAAATGTGTCATAAGTAGCCCCATTCTCTTCTAACATTTTAGAGGTTTTTGACACTGTTTTGTGACGTTCATCACAGTTACTGCATATTGTAACCATATCTGATTCGACCCCAGTAGCTGTATTTTTCAATTGGATAACCGAAAGTGTTTTGTAAACCGTTTATCAGTATCGTGCTTCACTTCTGTACTTCATCTCATCATTTGACAATTACTGGTTGTACATTGTCAGTTACTTCCTTGATATCAGTTTTCATTACTTAGTTAATTTCGTCAGTGAGTTCCATTTTTCCCATCAGGCTTTACCTCTAGTCCAAACTGCTTCACTACTTCGTCTGTCATTACTTGAGTGTCACTAGTGCTTGCCACTTCAATGGATCACTGAAATTAATTTAAAGCGGTTACACTTTCACTGTGTTAAATCTACAATACTTGGAGATTCTACTTCCTTCTCCTTGCCAGTCTATACTCTCCTTGAATAAACTGGTCAGCTGGAACATAATGGTTATAAAGCCCAGCGACTTGCTATCGATATATAGTCCAGGCGATAGCGGCATCACATGGTGAGGAATGACTGCTGGTCAGGAATACAGACGCTGTATGTAGTATCAGTGAAACTGCTGTCCGTGTATACAATGTCTGAGTTTGACCAAGGGCAGCTTATGATGTCTCAGACGCTCGGTGCGAGCGTATCGGAAACTGCATAACTTGTCGGGTGTTCGAAGAGCGCTAGGCGAGTGTCTTCAACACGTGGCGAAACCAAGGTGAAACTACATCCTGACGTAGTGGGGTTCGGCTGCCACTCCAACTACAGATGTTGGAGGATGTAGGCTGGCAAGACTGGTAAAACATTACTGGCGGAAAACTGTGGAGGAACTAACGTCAGTCTTTAATGCTGGCCAGAGCGTAAGTACGTCTGAACACGCAGTGCACCGAATACTCTTAACACAGGGCGTCCGCAGGCGACGAACATTGCATGTGGCAATGTTAACACCATGACGTCGGTAACAATGACTGAAGTGAGCAAGTGACCATCAGTACCGGACGCTGGCACAGTGGCAGAGTATTAAATGGTATCATTAATCCTGGTAACTTGATCATCATGCCGACGGGAAAACAGCTCCTTGACACCTACGCTGTGGGGCAGAAACAAGCTGGTGGTAGCTCTATTGAGCTCTGGGGAACATTCACGTGGGCATCCGTGACTCATTGGGTCTCGTTCAAGGCACCCTGATAGTCCAGGATTATCTGACACTGGTTTCAGACGACGTACACCCCATCCAGTGGTCATATTTCCCAAGTGCAGTGGAATTTTTCAGAAAGATAATGCCCCATGTCACAAGGCCAGGTATGCAATGAAGTGGGTAGAGGAACACAGTGTCGAATTCCGATGGACCTGTTGGCCCCCCAACTCGCAAACTCTGATCCTGATGGAACACATCTGGCATATGACTGAAAGTGGCATCCGATCTGATCGCACTTCTCTGAATTTGAGAGGATTTGATGATGTGGGTGTGCAAGTGTGGAGCCAACTCCCTCCAGCGACATCCCAAGGCTTCATTCCTTACATGCCACAATGCTCCCCCACATTTATCCGAGCTAAATGTGGACATACTAGCTATAAGGTAAGTGCCCACAACGTTCACAGTTGGTCGTAGTATATACACTCCTGGAAATGGAAAAAAGAACACATTGACACCGGTGTGTCAGACCCACCATACTTGCTCCGGACACTGCGAGAGGGCTGTACAAGCAATGATCACACGCACGGCACAGCGGACACACCAGGAAACGCGGTGTTGGCCGTCGAATGGCGCTAGCTGCGCAGCATTTGTGCACCGCCGCCGTCAGTGTCAGCCAGTTTGCCGTGGCATACGGAGCTCCATCGCAGTCTTTAACACTGGTAGCATGCCGCGACAGCGTGGACGTGAACCGTATGTGCAGTTGACGGACTTTGAGCGAGGGCGTATAGTGGGCATGCGGGAGGCCGGGTGGACGTACCGCCGAATTGCTCAACACGTGGGGCGTGAGGTCTCCACAGTACATCGATGTTGTCGCCATTGGTCGGCGGAAGGTGCACGTGCCCGTCGACCAGCGACCGGACCGCAGCGACGCACGGATGCACGCCAAGACCGTAGGATCCTACGCAGTGCCGTAGGGGACCGCACCGCCACTTCCCAGCAAATTAGGGACACTGTTGCTCCTGGGGTATCGGCGAGGACCATTCGCAACCGTCTCCATGAAGCTGGGCTACGGTCCCGCACACCGTTAGGCCGTCTTCCGCTCACGCCCCAACATCGTGCAGCCCGCCTCCAGTGGTGTCGCGACAGGCGTGAATGGAGGCACGAATGGAGACGTGTCGTCTTCAGCGATGAGAGTCGCTTCTGCCTTGGTGCCAATGATGGTCGTATGCGTGTTTGGCGCCGTGCAGGTGAGCGCCACAATCAGGACTGCATACGACCGAGGCACACAGGGCCAACACCCGGCATCATGGTGTGGGGAGCGATCTCCTACACTGGCCGTACACCACTGGTGATCGTCGAGGGGACACTAAATAGTGCGCGGTACATCCAAACCGTCATCGAACCCATCGTTCTACCATTCCTAGACCGGCAAGGGAACTTGCTGTTCCAACAGGACAATGCACGTCCGCATGTATCCCGTGCCACCCAACGTGCTCTAGAAGTTGTAAGTCAACTACCATGGCCAGCAAGATCTCCGGATCTGTCCCCCTTTGAGCATGTTTGGGACTGGATGAAGCGTTGTCTCACGCGGTCTGCACGTCCAGCACGAACGCTGGTCCAACTGAGGCACCAGGTGGAAATGGCATGGCAAGCCGTTCCACAGGACTACATCCAGCATCTCTACGATCGTCTCCATGGGAGAATAGCAGCCTGCATTGCTGCGAAAGGTGGATATACACTGTACTAGTGCCGACATTGTGAATGCTCTGTTGCCTGTGTCTATGTGCCTGTGGTTCTGTCAGTGTGATCATGTGATGTATCTGTCCCCAGGAATGTGTCAATAAAGTTTCCTCTTCCTGGGACAATGAATTCACGGTGTTCTTATTTCAATTTCCAGGAGTGTATCTGAATTAAAAATTTCTCTACTATGCAACTACTTCTTAACAGTACCCATAGCAGTCAGCTCATAATCCCGTAACTGGTCTTTAATTTGATCTCACATTTTGCGCTCAAGAGTTACTACCGTACCCTACTGTTGCTAAAGAATATGAGAGTTAGCTTTTGTTGTGGTTGTTGGTGGGTCGTCTGCCGCTAAACCGCCAACTGTATTACCATACTGCATAGAACCTGCTGATCGGCTACTTGAACCCTACTGCACTCTCAATGAAGTTTTTCATATGGTCCCAAAGCACCATGCAGCCATCTGCAGCATAAGTTTTATAAGTGACAGTTGATCATATATGTGCTCACTAAACTGTTTGACGTATCACAACACTACACCTGTGGGTGAAAAGTAGGTTGCATCTTTAACACAGCTGTTTCACCTAAGAGTTGCTTATGCCTAATTCCTTAAAAATTATTGGGCACCTATGTACACCATTTTGACACAGACTTTCACAATTCATTCGGCCGTATTCCATACCTACTCCCAGATGTACATGCATAATTTGGTCTAATTTGTGATATCCCCTACCTGGCAGGTTAATTTTCACTGTAAACCGGACCATTGCCATGATGCAGAACACAACAAAATTCGATTGGCAAAACCCTGAGAGAACATGGAACGACAAAGCCCTACTTGACAATGTACTGTTGGATGTAACTTTCTGTTAGAGTAGGCGGCATTTTATAGGAGTGCTTGACCTATCTGAAACTGCTGCATTCTTGGTGACCAGGAGCCATGGAACTCACCTGTCTTAATCTCTAGTGCAGTTGCCAGTGTTCTGCAGTCCAACAAGTGAATTCTTAACAAATCTTTCAAGTCAACCACACTTTGGGATTTTGAATACAAGTAATTAATGAATCTTTTAACACAAGTACAGTTAGGCTTTTGATTAAAGTTTCGAACATAGAGAAAACAGTTCTGGTAGGAATAAATTATGTTGTGGAATTCTAGTGTCCTCAATTTATGTGGGTGTACATTCGCCATTATATCGAAACCAATTCGAAGATGGTGCCTGCTATAATCCACAAAAGTTGCCCAAACGCGAGTTTTCCGCTATCAGTGATACAAATTCAACACAAGGAACTCCACTCTCGTAATAGCTAATTTTATAAACAACACACAACAGCTATCGTATGTTAGGAAGATGTAATGAACACTTTTGCCACGCGTGACTTCTCACAGCTCGCCAGGATCGTTAGGACAACCACAATTAGACAATCTGGTATTCTCCCAGTCACTCAATAACATGTACTACTAGTCGCTACCACAGGGTCATCAGCGCCTATTACACCAATATATTTGAGTAGATAAGAGCTTATCTTTACTCTGTGGTCACTTACCTTCACACAGGGCATCTGTGTCGATTTGTGCATTAACTATCCACGTCAAAGCCTCGACAGTTCGTCACCAGTAGGAATATACTCCAAGCACATTATTAAAGTCAACTGTCAGTGTGACATCATTTAGATGACGATACTGGCGTAGTATATGTCAAAAGAAAAGTTATCATGCCATCAAGATGAAGTGAAACTCGTCGCACGACTGTCCTGTTTAACAGCCTGACCGCATCTCCACTTAAAATGATGCGTCTACCCACTGCTACGAGACTTTGTGGTAGTGACATCAGACATTACATTTAGCACAATAATACTTCCGGTTGCAGTTACACCATTCTCTTCGAATTACGTGCATGGAGACATGATCTAAAGATTTCTTGTGTTAACATGTCAACTTCTCTTCTGTCCACCACCATAAAATGTAGTTAGGACTATTTAACCTTCCTGGTTGGTCTGCTGAAAACCTTGTACATAGGGATCGAAGTGAAAAGATGTCTGCCCCCAATAACTGCCTCTTAACATATATGTTTGGCTCCTCCTCTGTGTCCCTGCATCTGCTCCCACATTTTTCAGGCCTGCTGGCGGTTCCGCCACAAAAACTGGTGATACCGGGGAAACATACCATGCCTGCATCTGAACATGCTGTACGACCCCCAGCACTCCAGCAAGCTCTGAGCCAATTCTGACAGTATCTCTAAATTAAAGTTAAAATACCTTCACTTCACACAATCCGATCATGATGCAGTTCATGCCATTCTTATTGTAATAAATTCCTGCATCAGTTAACAGATTTTTCCACCAATTACATTTCCGAATTATTATTCATAGTTGTATAATTTATTAACTACAAGCTTGAACGTGTGCACAGTTATGGCAGTACACTGCCTTCTGTCAGTTCTAATGTCCAAATCATGGATGGAAATTTGATTCCCGCACAATGAATGAAAACCAGTCCTTCAACGAACGATGAATGTACTACATACTGCAGAACTAGGAAGCAATCTTTGAGGTTGTCAGCAGGAGAAATCATGCCAAATAAATTTACTACTAAGTTAATAATATACTTAGAAAGAACAACATGGCCATATTGTTAGAGACATGGTGCCTGAGAATGTATATAGCAAGGTGAACGAATTTGGGCCTCACCTCAGTCGGATTTGCGTGGTGGAGATGACACAGGCCAACGATGAATAAACTTTTAGCTCAAAATACTTCATTCATATGATTTTAGGGTGGGAAATCCGAATGTGATACTTAAAAACCGTATCACAAACCATTTCTTCACGTTTTACAGTTAAATATATTAAATTAAGCAATTTCGTAAAAAATTTTAAAGCTTTTATATAGCTAAAGCAATTTAAAACGGATGTGTAATGAATGTAGATGACGTTGGTAGCAGTGCTGAAAAATATTTGCTGGCAAAGAAAGGTTGATTCTATGTTTGTGTTAAGAGATGGCGTTTTGTTTACTGTCAACCCAAACTCGCTTTCCCATTTCCTGTACATGTGCTCTGTACAGTGTCTAACGTGGTTGTAAAAACTCTGCTGACAGTTTTTGTTATTTCTGTGGTGAATTTGTGATTAAAAAACTCCAAAGAAATATTACAGGCTTTGTGAAAAAGGTTTGCCTATCATGATTGGGATCTAAACTTGGTGACCAAGATAAATTGTGTGCACTGCATAAGGTATGTTGTCGGTGTGTTGAAGATCTGAGAAAATGGTCCAAAAAGGAGAAAAAAAGCCTTTAGATTTGCTGTTCCTATGACATGGAGGGAGCCAAGAAATCGCTCTGATGATTGCTACACTTGCAGTGTTGATGTTATTGGTCATAATTCGAAAAACAAGAAGGTAGTAGGGTACCCTAACCTTCCGTCCACCATCCTACCTGTAGGGCATGGTGTAAATTTGCCAGTTCCTTAACCACCAGATGATTTAAATTCTATTTCAGAGCAAGTATTTTCTGATGTACAGTGTGATTTAGATGAGCCAGATGATCGAGAATTTCATTTTAATACAGAAAGTCTAGAACCGAAATTGTTTACTCGGAACTGGCTTAACGATTTGGTTAGGAATCTAGGCTTAACAAATTAAAAAGCTGAATTGCTTGGCTCTGATTAAAACAAATGAACTTATTGGCATTTGGAACCATCATATACATGTATAGAAAGAGAGAGCAGCATTTTTCCAAGTCTTTTCAATAAGAAGGTGATTTAGTGTACTGCTCAGACATTCATGGTCTGATGAATGAGTTTGATATTGAATACAATAAGGAAGACTGGAGGTTGTTTATTGATTATTCTGAAAGTAGTCTAAAGGCTGTTTTATTACATAATGGTACATGTATGCATCTATACCTGTTGGACATTCTGTACATATGAAAGAAAGCTATGAAATAATGCCAAATAAAGTAGGTTATTCTGCTCATGGTTAGATAATATGTGGCAAGGTGTTTTTACACAATTTCCATGTTTCATTTGTAAATGGGATAGTAGGGCCAGGAATCAGCTCTGATGTAGAAGGAACTGGCCTGTGAGGGAGTCTTTAAAACCTGGTGATAAGAACATTCTACCCAAAATCAATGTAGATAAAAAAAACATACTCCTACCACCTCTACATTTAAAGTTAGGCCTAATGAAACTGTTTGCAAAGGCTTTGCCGAGAGATGGACCATGTTTCAAATATCTTTCCCAAAAATTTCCACACTTTTCAGAAGCTAAACTAAAAGAAGGCGTCTTTGTCGGACCTGACATTAGAAAACTGATGTCTGATATTAACTTTGAATCCACATTGACCTTAAACGATAAAGAAAGATTGAGTATCATTCAAGCAAGTCGTTACAAAGTTCTTAGGACCTGAGAGGGACCCAGAATATGTTTCTATTACTGCTACAATGTTAAAGAAGTGGAAAACTTTACGATTTTTAATTAGCCAGAAAGTTCAATTTTTTATCAGTCACTTGATTACATAGCTGTATAGATTTATATTAGATCAGATAATTATTCATTTCATAAACCTACAAAAGAGAGGATCCTCCCAGTTGTGGAACAAGTCAGATAAACTCATTACGAAAATGTAATTACAAATTTAAGTTTCATTAATTTTAATGATCCTCAGTCATTAACAGTAAACTTATGAACATGAATTAAAATTAAACTTCCAATATTTACATGTTTAATACTTACATCTGCTTTCATTAAATCCTTCATTCACACAGTAGCTAGTTACTTGGCTATTTCAACCAAGTATTGTCAAAAATTAAAGTAAATTATTCATTCCATGATCATCAGTTAGGAACAGTTAAATTATGCACAAGATTTAAAATTAAACTTCCACTATTTACAGACTTAAGACTTACATCTTATTTCCATGCATCCATCATTCACACATTAGGTAGTTACTTGGCTGTTACGACCAAGTACTGCTACAAATTAAAGTACAATAAATTTTCATTAATATGGCCACTGCACTTGTTGAGAAATTCTTGGATGAAAGTGGCCACCAAAAATTCTTATAAATTTTGTTTAAATTTTGCTTTGTACGAAGTTAGACTTTTAATGGTTGCTGGTAACTGACTGAAAATATGCGTTGATGAATAGTGGACTTCTTTCTGAATGATTTTAAATCTTCATGTGTACTGTTCTTATTCGTAGTATTGATACTGTGTACTAAGCAGATAGTTAGAAATAGAGAAGTACTGTTTACAACAAACTTCATTAATGAATAAATATACAGAGAAGCTGTGGTTAGTCTTTGAATAGGCTTTGACATGATGTACTTGGATTTACACTACACATTACTCTTATTATACCCTTCTGTATACAAAAAACTTTTTCTCGGTTTGTGGAGTTACCCCAAAATACACTCCTGGAAATGGAAAGAAGAACACATTGACACCGGTGTGTCAGACCCACCATACTTGCTCCGAACACTGCGAGAGGGCTGTACAAGCAATGATCACACGCACGACACAGCGGACACACCAGGAACCGCGGTGTTGGCCGTCGAATGGCGCTAGCTGTGCAGCATTTGTGCACCGCCGCCGTCAGTGTCAGCCAGTTTGCCGTGGCATACGGAGCTCCATCGCAGTCTTTAACACTGGTAGCATGCCGCGACAGCGTGGACGTGAACCGTATGTGCAGTTGATGGACTTTCAGCGAGGGCGTATAGTGGGCATGCGGGTGGCCGGGTGGACGTACCGCCGAATTGCTCAACATGTGGGGCGTGAGGTCTCCACAGTACATCGATGTTGTCGCCAGTGGTCGGCGGAAGGTGCACGTGCCCGTCGACCTGGGACCGGACCGCAGCGACGCGCAGATGCACGCCAAGAGCGTAGGATCCTACGCAGTGCCGTAGGGGACCGCACCGCCACTTCCCAGCAAATTAGGGACACTGTTGCTCCTGGGGTATCGGCGAGGACCATTCGCAACCGTCTCCATGAAGCTGGGCTACGGTCCCGCACACCGTTAGGCCGTCTTCCGCTCACGCCCCAACATCGTGCAGCCCGCCTCCAGTGGTGTCGCGACAGGCGTGAATGGAGGGACGAATGGAGACGTGTCGCCTTCAGCACTGAGAGTCGCTTCTGCCTTGGTGCCAATGCTGGTTGTATGCATGTTTGGCGCCGTGCAGGTGAGCGCCACAATCAGGACTGCATACGACCGAGGCACACAGGGCCAACACCCGGCATCATGGTGTGGGGAGCGATCTCCTACACTGGCAGTACACCACTGGTGATCGTCGAGGGGACACTGAATAGTGCACGGTACATCCAAACCGTCATCGAACCCATCGTTCTACCATTCCTAGACCGGCAAGGGAACTTGCTGTTCCAACAGGACAATGCACGTCCGCATGTATCCCGTGCCACCCAACGTGCTCTAGAAGGTGTAAGTCAACTACCCTGGCCAGCAAGATCTCCGGATCTGTCCCCCATTGAGCATGTTTGGGACTGGATGAAGCGTCGTCTCACGCGGTCTGCACATCCAGCACGAACGCTGGTCCAACTGAGGCGCCATGTGGAAATGGCATGGCAAGCAGTTCCACAGGACTACATCCAGCATCTCTATGATCGTCTCCATGGGAGAATAGCAGCCTGCATTGCTGCGAAAGGTGGATATACACTGTACTAGTGCCGACATTGTGCATGCTCTGTTGCCTGTGTCTATGTGCCTGTGGTTCTGTCAGTGTGATCATGTGATGTATCTGACCCCAGGAATGTATCAATAAAGTTTCCCCTTCCTGAGGCAATGAATTCACGGTGTACTTATTTCAATTTCCAGGAGTGTATGATGCCATATGACATAATGGAGTGAAAATAAGCAAAATATGCCAATTTTTTTACATTTGTAACTCCTATGTCTGACATCATTCGCATTGCCAACACAGACTTGTTTAGGCGCTTTAGCAGTTCGTTAGAATGTCGCTCCGAACTGAATTTATTTTCAAATTGTAATCGCAAGAATTTCACACTCTCAACGTCTCCTGTTTAATGTCATTATATTTTGTTGTCATCTCCCATATTTTCAAATGGAGCTATAAATGTTTATGTGAAATCAAACTATAGTAGGTATAGGCTTCGGCTGTCGATATGTCCTGAACAATACGTAGTGCGTTCCTGTATTCAATAAAATACATGTCATGGCAACAATAAACGCACAGATGTACAAGACGTAAGGGCCAAAGGAACTTCGTGCGGTGTACCACTGCCAAGTAACACAGGTTGATGGAAATCATAGCATAAATACTGCTACAGTATAGAACACATTGTAAATAAAAGACGTATCCAATACGATGAACAGAAATTACACTTTTACTCACAGTCAAAAATAACATTTTTATTCAAGGCCAAGGATTACACTGAAGTTGCCAGGATTCACGAAGGTCCCCTGGACATTACTCAAGGCGGGACATGGTTCAAAAATAGGGTGTGTGATAACTACACGCAGCAATGTATCCTTAACAACGTGCTTCCATGCTGAATATATAGTTGGTAAGGAGTATTTGGGGTAGTGCATCCCATTCCTTCTTCATCCCTGTTGACGAGTGCTGGATGATCGTCAGTAGTGCGTATGGACGTGCAGAAATATGTCTCTCCAATGCATACTGCACATGCTCAATTGGGGTTGAAGTTGGAACGGGGAGAACAGTCCATTCGCCGAATATTCTCTCGCTCCCAGGGCTCCTCCCCTTCGCTGTAGGGTGTTATTCAAACTGTCAGCCATAAAAATGAAGCTGAGGCCGGATGCGCAAATGGGGAAAGAGTGAAGTGTCAAAATAAAGTTGACTGGTAAGCCTAACCTGTTCAGAGATATGGAGGTCAGTATTCCCATGCTATATTATACATCTCCGCACTTAAATACATGGATTATCAAAACAATAATGTTCGACAACGTTCTTGGGTGCATAATGTGTTTCGACATCTCAGCATATGAGGGTAAGTACAGAGTCAATACTGTTAGCGAATTTGTTCTCATCCGAGAAGAAGACTTGATACGACTCCCCTCTCGTTCAGTTTCTATGCTCTTGACAGCATCGCAAATGGTGTCACCGATATCAACGGAACACAATGGCTTGTCTTCCGGCAAAATACTGCCATCATGCAGGCGGCGTCCCACTGTGAAGCGTGAGATTGCATGCCTTGCAGTCCTGTTAAATGTGGTAGCAACTTGCGACCGAACCCTAACAGTTTTTGACCAAATGCCGCGTTCTAAAAGTCTGTCTGGTCAGCGTACTAAATTCGAACAATTATTTAATACCGTTACCCTAATCGTGTGCATAATAGCTGGCACTCCTCTTTCCAACACATTAGAATATGTTCCTTCGTTAAAGAACTCTGCTTTGTGCGACGTGTTTAGCGCGAGACCCGCTAAGAGCGTTTCGGCGACGCGCTGTCTGCTCGACCCCCGACGCACACCCACAAGAAACGTGCGGCACTGCGCCGACAGCCTCCACCCGGGCCTCCGACTGCTAACACTTCCACGTTCTGTAGCTCACGCCTAAAAAAAAAAATCACTGATCTCTTTTCTTACTAACTGGAGTATCACGTCTACTGATTTTGCAAGCTATTACACCTATGAATTATTAAATGGTTGACATTCGTTTGACCCGTGTGTTACCTATTATTTCGGATAACAGTTAGTTTATAGCTTATAAAAGCAATCTATGGATGCAGGGGGTTCGATACTCTAACAAACACTCCCTCTTACAATTCACTTTTCACAAGCATCACTGCCTACCTTACACTGTATCCATTCGTCAAACAGCAAACTATTTCTCAGCTTGACTTTCTGCGATGACATTCACCTTAATTACCCAACTGAAATAAATCTTACTTGCTATTGTTTGTGTTCTCCGACCTCTAAATGAACTACTTACTTTAAATGCTTTATTGAAATATTATCTGGTTTGTAGCAAATAATTTTAAACTTTTTAATACTGGTATTTTTGTCGATGCATCTGGAAATAAACATGGTGGCGATTTCAGTCAGCCATCTTTAAAAGCTTACGAAAATTTTTTCTGAAATTGCTCTTTTTCTTAATACTGAAATCTGGAAAAAACAGAATTCAAATTTACTTCAATGTAATTAAAATCGTAAGTTACTTGGAAAACTAAGCTTCTATCCAAAGCGAACAAAGCATTTAAATAGAGTCAACTATTTAATTACATTATTACAACATTGATATTTGAATAGACGCCAATTGTTCCCTTAAGTTCTGTTTTTCGCTTTAGATTTGTGCTTTTTTTTTACATTATAGAGCTTCGACACTAGAAACTACTCATAGAGTAGATAAATAATTGGTTGGTTAGTTGACATTCACTACATAGAAAGTTCAGCAAAAAAGGAAATGACGATGAGCTACTCCATTACAAATGACTTTACACAGAATTAAATACGAAGTCCTACCTGTTGTAGTGTAGTGCTATTCGTTGTCAGATGTTCAGTGTTACAAATCCAGTGCCGCACCGGTTCTTCTCGTCTCCCTGCATGTATATCGTGTGCTTCCAAAATACGCCACACATTGCATAACTGCTGTTACAGCAGCCATTACACCAGTAACCAAAAGCAGCCGTTTAGTTCGAAAATTATTGCATCCACGACCTCATACTTTGCGAGACGACTTTCCACAGTGCACGTAAATGACACCACACACATTAGAATGAGTTACAGGACTTATTTCATAATATTACTGTTCGCCTCAACACATCAACAGGTCCTCTTACTTCAGGGCTCCAGCTCGCACTGCCTTTCCGCTAGAGTTGCACATGTCACCAATGGAAGCAACGCTTCTCGTCCGATCAGAACTTTCCCTCAGCTTCCCTGCAGTTTTGATTCTAATTCAGGTAATATTTGAGGCTTGGAATAGCTCATCAGTCATTACATTCAATAATAATTTAAACTACTCTTTTATTTTGCAAAATATTCTCTCTTTATCGTTTAAGATTCAACCTCCATATACTCGACTCGAAATTAGTGAAGATGAAACGCGCGAATGCTACGGTCGCATGTTCGAATCCTGCCTCGGGCATGGATGTGTGTGATGTCCTTAGGTTAGTTAGGTTTAAGTAGTTCTAAGTGCTAGGGGACGGATGACCCCAGATGTTAAGTCCCATAGTGCTCAGAGCCATTTGAACCATTTTTTGAAGATGAAACCAATCTCGCTCGCTGTTACCCGTCTTTTTTACTGAGTAATACTCGCAAAATTATTATAAATTTATACAAGCACCACAAGTACAGAGTTGTTCCTTTACAAACTGCATCTACTGTTTGACTTGCATCACTACTGGCCTATTGTATCATGTTGCATGGTAGACCACCTTCTCTGTTTCGGGCAATACTGCCTATGGTTCGAAACGTTCCTCGATGTGCGTAAAACAACGCTGTGAGCAACATTACACTCATGGTCCGTACTCACCACACTTTGTCCTTCTTCCTGGACTGCTATGATTCTTTCCTTTGTCAAGTCACCCAGAAGTTGTCTCCAGGCCACGTGGCGGTGTAGAACCACCACAATGCATTCCTTTAACCACCTCATGTTGTGGGGCCAGCCCCATGAGTCGTTGCAGTTACGCTGACCTCACATAAAGTGGTGTGAAACAGAAACTTTCTGTACACGACTTTGAGACCTCTGGCAAAGTGCTTCTGCTCCTTCATTTAATTCAACTAAATAGTTAATACGCTATATTACTTTTGTCCTCGTCCTCAAGTTTTGCAGAGCATTTGGATATCAGTTATGCGAAGCTGAAGGTTACTTGGACTCGTCTATATATGAAAATTAAAACACTCTCCGACTAGGCACAGTGAAACACAAAAGTGCACTAAAAATCTGAGTACGAACTTCAGGGATCAGGAGTGGAAATCTTACTCACACCGAGCACTGATAACGTGAAGGCAGTTAACATGTCGAAGTAAGAACTGTGGTAAATAAAAAAGACTTACTGATTGCAAAAACAGCGAGCCTCAATGAACTGCATTCTACTGATGAATTCTTCTCGGGTTATGAGCCGAGTGGTGGCGTCGTCTTGTCGCAAAGTTTCAATGAGTTTCGTACCCATTACCCTCTGGCGTAGTGTCGGGATGCTGTGTTCTGCATTTCTGTACAGCTGCTTGGAAGAACCCGAGAAGAATTCATCAGAGGAATACGCCAAGAAACAGTGAAATCGCATATAACTGCATTCTACTTACCCAATTTTCAAAGCCGCAGCATTGGGTTACGATATGCTGTAGACGTGCGAAAACGACATCAGCGACCAAAATCTGTGTGAATAACTGAACTTCAGTTAAGATGAGTAGTACCCTGTCGGAGGACAGATGATGGCCTTATCAAATAACTGAGCATCAATCTGATCAAGAAGTGATAGCTGAGTGTCAGTGTTAGAAGTGGTAGTCCTAGGCAGTGACATTAGATTACTTGTCTTGAATCAAAAACATGAGTATCCATTTCTGATCCTACAGTGATCACAACACGAGTGAGTACAAACGTGGGACGCATAGTACCGGTAGCGCCCATTGAAATTGACACTGATGATTAGAGTAGCAACTGCTAGAGAATATAAGGTACCGTCGTGACATGAAGTTAAATTGTGAGATTTACTGTATGAAAACTGATGACTTTCAATATACAGGGTGATTACAATTAAACTTTCAAAACGCTGCAGAAATAACACCACTCGTCAGAATCACGTCAAATTGCAACGGAATGTTATCGGAGAAGGGGAAAAACGTAGGACAGAAGAGAAAACAATAATGTGAAAATTAATCAATAGATGGCGCTGTATGTGTCAGAATATGTAAATGAAAATACCTGTCACGCGCACGACCCACTCAACTTGGTACAAACATGCGGCATACACGGCTTTTCCTCCTCTCGCGTCTGCGACGTTCGCCATGACTGTCTCAACGCAGGATCACACTCTGCTTGTAAGGCTGTATTACAAGAATCATGACTCTGCACACGTCGCTCTGCAGAAGTTCCAGATACTGAAGGGTTTGAAAAAAGCCGATGTTCCGATGACTGTCGTGGGTCTGGAGAAAATGATTCGGAAATTGGAAAAGACGGGTTCTATTGGTGTGCAACCTGGTCGACGGAGGGAACGAATTAATTCGGCGCCAGTGGAAGCACTGGCCACAGAAATGCAGGAGGAGACGAGTGGTGGTGTGCAAACGTCCAGTGCATGGAGAATTGCTGGAACATTGGACATATGCGTGAACTCGGTGCGTACAATCCTACGAAAAATTCTTCCTTGCTATCCCCTCAAAATTACCCATGTGCACGAGTTGCTTCCTGTTCTCCTGCCAGCAGGAGACACGTATCCTTTAGATTTTCTTGCTCGCATGGAATTGGACAATGATTAACCGTGGAAGATTTTGTGAACAGAGGAAGCCCTCTTCGTTCTGACAGGATATGTCGACACACAGAATAATCCAATACGGGCAGAGGAAAATCCACATGCAAATAAACCAGCACCACTTCATCCTGAAAAGATCACTGTGTGGTGGAGGTTTACGGCATCATTTATCATACGGCCATATTTTTTCGAAGAGTCAGGTGCATCCGGTCCTGTTACCTGTACCGTTACTGGTAGGCGCTGTGAGTGTCCTTTTGCAAGATGGTGCACTTTCGCACATTGCAAATCTAGGTAAGCAGCTGCTGAAGCGCCATTTCGGAAATGCTAGAATTATCAGACACTATTTCCCTACAGCCTGGCCATCCAGATCACCTGATCTTAATCCGTGTGACAACTGGCTGTGGGGCTATGTGAATGATGTTGCATTCAATATTCCGATTGCCAACTAAGCTGCCTTGGTTCTAGACGCTCAGTCCGGAACCGCGCGACCGCTACGGTCGCAGGTTCGAATCCTGCCTCGGGCATGGATGTGTGTGATGTCCTTAGGTTAGTTAGATTTAAGTAGTTCTAAGTTCTAGGGGACTGATGACCTCAGATGTTAAGTCCCATAGTGCTCAGAGCCATTAAGCTGCATTGAAGGCATGCATTGTGCAGCACATTCTGAACGTGAAACCGGAAATACTTAGATCAGTTGTGGAACATGCTGTTTCTCGATTTCAACTTGTTGCAGGAAACGGTGGACAGCCCACTGAACATATTTAGCGCCGGGCACAAGCAAATTAATAGTCTGATTTCATTACGATTGTTGCTTTTTGTGTGGTTTTTGTGGCTTTTGGCCCCAGGATAATTAAAAACCGATATTTCCCATCTGATGTGATATGACCTTGCCGTGATGGATGTGCTTATCTAACAGTGTCACACCTGTACACCAATGCACACTCAATAGTAAAATTTGTTTAACTTCAAACGTACACCTTAAGCGTTGTTGTATGATTCATTTGTTGGAGGATTTTTCTGTTTAGCAAAAGTGACAAAAAGCAGATCTCAGAGTACTTGACGGTTCCACAAATAAGTTTTATCTCAAGTACAGATAGTGTTGAGGATCAGTGGACAAATTTCAAAACCATCGTACAATATTCATTGAATGAGTATGTGCCAAGCAAGATCATAAGAGATGGAAAAGAACCACCGTGGTACAACAACGGAGTTAGAAAACTGCTAGGGAAGCAAAGGGAACTTCACATCAAACATAAACGTAGCCACAGCCCTGAAGACAAACAATAATTACACGAAGCGAAATGTAATGTGCGGAGGGTTATGCGAGAGGCGTTCAAGGAATTCGAAAGTAAAGTTCTGTGTACTCACTTGGCAGAAAATCCTAAGTATTTTGGTCTAATGTCAAAGCGGTAGGTGGATCAAAACAAAATGTGCAGACACTCTGTCACCAAAATTATACTGCAGCAGAGGATGACAGACTAAAGGCCGGAATACCAAATGCCTTTTTGAAAAGCTGTTCCACAGAGGAAGTCTGCACTGTAGTTCCTTCTCTAGATTGTCGCTTAGATGACAAAATGGTAGATTTCGAAATAGATTACAGAGGGATAGAAAACAATTAAAACCGCTCAAAAGAGGAAAGGCCGCTGGACCTGATGGGATACCAATTCGATTTTACACCGCGTACGCAAAGGAACTTGCCCCCCCTTCTTCCAGCGGTGTACCATAGGTCTCTAGAAGAGCGTAGCGTTCCATAAGATTGGAAGAGAGCACAGGTCATCCCCGTTTTCAAGAAGGGACATCGACAGATGTACAGAACTATAGACCTATACCTCTAACGTCGATCAATTGTACGAGAATTTTGGAACGCGTATTATGTTCGAGTGTAATGTCTCTTACGGAGACTAGAAATCTACTCTGTAGGAATCAGCATGGGTTTGGAAAAAGTCGATCGAGTGAAACCCAGCTCACGTTATTCGTCCGCGAGATTCAGAAGGCCATAGACCCGGGTTACCAGGTGGATGCCGTGCTTCTTGACTTCTGCAAGGCGTTTAATACAGTTCCCCACAGCCGTTTAATGAACAAAGTAAGAGCATATGGACTGTCAGACCAATTGTGTGATTGGATTGAAGAGTTTGTAGATAACAGAACGCAGCATGTCATTCTCAATGGAGACAAGTCTTCCGCAGTAAGAGTGATTTCAGGTGTGCCGCGGGGGAATGTCGTAGGACCGTTGCTATTCACAATACATATAAATGACCTTGTGGATAACATTGGAAGTCCACTGAGGCTTTTTGCGAATAGTGCTGTAGTATATCGAGAGATTGTAACAATGGACTGTTGTACTGAAGTGTAGGAGGACCTGCTACGAAATGACGCATTAGTAGGGAGTGGCAATTGAATCTCAATATAGACAAGTGTAATGTGCTGGGAATACATAGAAATAAGGATCCTTTATCATGTATCTACAGTATAGCAGGTCAGAAACTGGAAGCAGGTAATTCCATAAATCATCTGGGAGAAGGCATTAGGAGTGATCTAAAATGGAATGACCATATTAAATTATTTATCCACAGTATAGCAGGTCAGAAACTGGAAGCAGTTCATTCCATAAATCATCTGGGAGTAGGCATTAGGAGTGATCTAAAATGGAATGACCATATAAAATTAATCATATGCCAGATTGAGATTCATTGGAAGAATCCTAAGTAAATGCAGTCCGAAAACAAAGGAAGTAGGTTACAGAACACTTGTTCGCCCACTGCTTGAATATTGCTCACTGGTGTGGGATACGTACCTTACAGCGTTGATAGATGAGATAGAGAAGATCCAACGAAGAGCAACGAGCTACGTTACAGGATCATGTAGTAATCGCGAAAGCGTTACGGAGATGATAAACTCCAGTGGAAGACTCTTCAAGAGAGACGCTCAGTAGCTCGGTACGGACTTTTGTTGATGTTTCGAGAACATACCTTCACCGAGGAGTCAAGCAGTATATTGCTCTCTCCAACATATATCTCGTGAAGAGACCATGAGCATAAAATCATAGAGATTAAAGCCCACACAGAGGCATACCGACAATCTTTCGCTCCACGAACTACACGAGACAGGAATAGGAGGGAGATCCGATAAAGGTACTCAAATCACCCTCCGCCACATACTGTCAGGTGGCTTGCTGAGTATGGATGTAGATGTAGTTGAAGATTTGTAGTTGACTCAATTAAATTATGATGCTTACAGCGCCATATATTGCCAAATTTGCAACTATTTATTTCTCTTCTGTCATACGTTCAACCCCTTCTTTGATAATATTCCGCTATAATTTGTCGTCATTCTGACTAGTGGCGTTATTTGTACAGCGGTTTGAAATTTTAACTTACATTACAATCACACTGTATGTAACTGAAGATTGAGGATGGCAATCTATACAGCGTAATACTTCAACTTTTGTTTTCCTGTCGTCCTCAATAGCGTGTTAAAATTTATTACTTTCCGACCTTCTTACATCGAATAATACACTGTCGTTGTGCAATACAAGTTACACCATTACTCAGTGTCGTGCAAATTGTACATACTTTTCTTTATACTGTTCAGTTTACATGTAGAACGCTGTATCTACAGGTCATTAAAAGTACTGCTATCTGCTTTTCTAGGATATACACGGTCCTTTCACATTAATGTGACTACCGCCTGTGTTTGACATCAACGTACAATAACCACTCCAAGGCGTCAGGTGGCAGCATTAAGTATGCAGGGTGTATAAGATGTGTCAGATGGGACATGAAAGGGAATGCAATTGTTGTCGTAATGCGGATACGGAGCGACTTGACTTACATCCAAATGAGCGTGATCATTCACTTTCGTGCTGAGGGTAGGAACATTTCCGAAACGGCAAAACTTGTACACCATTCACGTGCCACCGTGGTTAAAAGTACACCCCACAAGGCCTAATGACCGTGCGCAAAATTGGCTCCAAGGCAACTGGTCCAACATGGGGTGCGCCACAGGAGTGCAGGTGTGAACGATGGTAGTGGTGATGTGTACTAGAGGGCAGACGTACAATTGTTGAGCAACTGATCGCTCAGATGAACCAGGGGGCTACCAGCGGTGTCTGCTCAACGACCGTTCAGCAAACATTGCTGTGAATGGGCCTCCATAGCAGGCACCTGGTTCATGCACCCATGCAGACTGGGAAGAGTGCAAGGCAGAGGAGGGAGTGTAATGCTCTGTGGAATAATTTAGTGGCATTACCTGATCGATCTCGTCATTAGTGTATCAACACAAGTATTTTCTATCCTAGGTGACAATGAACAACCCTAAAAGCAGTTTGTTTATGTTAGTACATTTGTATCTACCAGCAGGACAATGCATATGTATCACAGGATGAGTTTGACAGGCCGGCCAGTGTGGTCGAGCGGTTCTAGGCGCTTCAGTCTGGAACCGCGCGACCGCTACGGTCGCAGGTACGAATCCCGCCTCGGGCATGGATATGTGTGATGTCCTTAGGTTAGTTAGGTTTAAGTAGTTCTAATTTCTAAGGGACTGATAACCTCAGATGATAAGTCCCATAATGCGCAGAGCCATTTGAACCACTTTTTTCAGTCTGAAATACTTCGATGGTCACCAGACTTCTGATTTAAAGGCAGTCGAGATTCTGTGTTAGCAGCACCATCGGGATGTTATCGCTACCGATCCTCAACTGTGAAACTTAGTGGAACTTGCCATGACAATGGAGTTGGCTCTTCAGCCCTGTCGGTACCATCCACAAATTAATTAAACCTCTTCCTGCATGTCACGCAGCAATCTGCATTGCATAACATGGTCACCTTAATGTTACTGGAGAGTGTATTATTACACTCCTGGAAATGGAAAAAAGAACACATTGACACCGGTGTGTCAGACCCACCCTACTTGCTCCGGACACTGCGAGAGGGCTGTACAAGCAATGATCACACGCACGGCACAGCGGACACACCAGGAACCGCGATGTTGGCAGTCGAATGGCGCTAGCTGCGCAGCATTTGTGCACCACCGCCGTCAGTGTCAGCCAGTTTGCCGTGGCATACGGAGCTCCATCGTAGTCTTTAACACTGGTAGCATGCCGCGACAGCGTGGACGTGAACCGTATGTGCAGTTGACGGACTTTGAGCGAGGGCGTACAGTGGGCACGCGGGAGGCCGGGTGGACGTACCGCCGAATTGCTCAACACGTGGGGCGTGAGGTCTCCACAGTACATCGATGTTGTCGCCAGTGGTCGGCGGAAGGTGCACGTGCCCGTCGACCTGGGACCGGACCGCAGCGACGCACGGATGCACGCCAAGACCGTAGGATCCTACGCAGTGCCGTAGGGGACCGCACCGCCACTTCCCAGCAAATTAGGGACACTGTTGCTCCTGGGGTATCGGCGAGGACCATTCGCAACCATCTCCATGAAGCTGGGCTACGGTCCCGCTCACCGTTAGGCCGTCTTCCGCTGACGCCCCAACATCGTGCAGCCCGCCACCAGTGGTGTCGCGACAGGCGTGAATGGAGGGACGAATGGAGACGTGTCGTCTTCAGCGATGAGAGTCGCTTCTGTCTTGGTGCCAATGATGGTCGTATGCGTGTTTGGCGCCGTGCAGGTGAGCGCCACAATCAGGACTGCATACGACCGAGGCACACAGGGCCAACACCCGGCATCATGGTGTGGGGAGCGATCTCCTACACTGGCCGTACACCACTGGTGATCGTCGAGGGGACACTGAATAGTGCACGGTACATCCAAACCGTCATCGAACCCATCGTTCTACCATTCCTAGACCGGCAAGGGAACTTGCTGTTCCAACAGGACAATGCACGTCCGCATGTATCCCGTGCCACCCAACGTGCTCTAGAAGGTGTAAGTCAACTACCCTGGCCAGCAAGATCTCCGGATCTGTCCCCCATTGAGCATGTTTGGGACTGGATGAAGCGTTGTCTCATGCGGTCTGCACGTCCAGCACGAACGCTGGTCCAACTGAGGCGCCAGGTGGAAATGGCATGGCAAGCCGTCCCACAGGACTGCATCCAGCATCTCTACGATCGTCTCCATGGGAGAATAGCAGCCTGCATTGCTGCGAAAGGTGTATATATACACTGTACTAGTGACGACATTGTGCATGCTCTGTTGCCTGTGTCTATGTGCCTGTGGTTCTGTCAGTGTGATCATGTGATGTATCTGACCCCAGGAATGTGTCAATAAAGTTTCCCCTTCCTGGGACAATGAATTCACGGTGATCTTATTTCAATTTCCAGGAGTGTAATTTAAAGTTCCATTCATAGAGTTTGTGGCTTCGAATCTTCGTGTTGTGTTCTTGGTACTTTGTTATATCAGTTCTTCGTTTGATAACTGTCATTTTAGACTCAGAAGAGTACCAGATGGTGTAGTATGGCTTAGATACATAAATTAACCTACTAAAGGATCAGGGCCTCCAAACAGTATGTAAAACTGTGCAAAACTTCCAAACAAACTTTAAACCAACCAACACACAGGAGAGACCAGTTCTAGGGATCAGGAATATACACACTTGAATGTCAAAGTTGTTAAGCAGTACACATAGCACTTAATACACAACAACTAGCATCCTCTGAAAGTGGAACTAGATATGGAAATAGTCGTAAGAAATAAATACAACAAACAGCTTTATAGAAATGCGGAAAAACAACTACCCCGGAAAGCCACTGCTGAAAACAAACACGTGATAAACAGACAGACAACAGTACATACTGTCTACCAAATCCTCCATATATAAAGTAAATATATATTCCCTCTCTCTCACTCTCTCTCTCTCTCACACACACACACTCACACACACATATATACAAACATCAAAAAAGTTTTGCATCAAATCACTTCCGAGAGTTCCGGAACCTATACAGAAAACTGGAATAGAGATCAACATAAAAATCATTTCAGCCGATTGTATTGCTCATGAAAACCACACATAGCATGTTGTAACACCATACAGCGAGACCATCAGAGGTTGTGGTCCAGATCGCTGTACACGCCGGTACCTCTAATGCTCAGTAGCACGTCCTCTTGCATCGACGTATGTCCGTACTGTCCACAAGTTCATCACGGCACTGTAGGAACAGATTGTCCCACTTCTCAACAGCGACTCCGCGTTGTTCTCTCAGGGTAGTTGGTGGGTCACGTCGTCCTCAAATAGCCCTTTTCAATCTGTCCCAGGCATCTTCGATAGCGTTCATGTCTGGAGAACATGCTGGCCACACTAGTCGATTGATGTCGTTATCCTGAAGGAAATCATTCACAAGATGTTCACGATGTGGGCGCGAGTTGTCGTCCATTAATACGAATGCTTCGCCAATATGCTACCGATATGGTTGCACTATTGGTCGGAGGATGGCATTCATGTATCGTACAGAAATTACTACGCCTTCCATGATCACCAGAGGCCCCAAATAATGCCACCACAAAACAGCAGGGGACTGCAGTCGCTGGACAACAGTCTAAGGCAACTGTCTAAGGCATTCAGCCTGACCAGGTTGCCTCCAAACACGTCTCCGACGATTGTCTGGTTGAAGGCATATGTGACACTCATCGGTGAAGAGAACTTGATGCCAATCCTGAGCGGTCCATTCAGCATGTTTTTGTGGCCATCTGTACCGCGCTGCATGGTGTCGTGGTTGCAAAGGAGGACCTCGCCATGGACGTTGGGGGTGAAGTTACGCATCATGCAGCCTACTACGCACAGTTGGAGTCATAACACGACGTCCTGTGGCAGCACGAAAAGCATTATTCAAAATGGTGGCGTGGCTGTCTGGGTTCCTCTGAGCCGTTGAGAGCCCTTCCTGGCACAGAGTAACAATGTGGACGCGACTTAACCTCGGTATTGTCCGTCTAGGCATGGTTGAACTACAGACAACAAGAGCCCTGTATCTCTTTTCTGGTGGAATGACTGCAACTTATCGGCTGTCAGACCTCCTCCGTCTAAAAGGTGCTCCTCATGCATTGGCGGGTCTAGTGACATCTCTGAACAGTCAAAGAGTCTGTGCCAGTGATATAATATCCACAGTAAACGTCCATCTTCAAGAGCTCTGAGAAGTAGGGTGATGTAAAACTTTTTTTGATGTGTGTACATACGCTCTCACACACACATACACCACACTCAGAAAGAGACACAAACATTTAAAGAAACATTTTACGAACTCACATCTAATTATACCAAAAATCCACACATACACAGTCACACGTGCGCCTGCGCACGTACAGATCACTGATATCATAAAATCGCATTCAATAATGAAGCTTTCACTCTGCCGCGGTGTGTGCGCTGATATGAAACCTCCTGGCAGATTTAGACTGCATGCCGAACCGATTTGGAGCATCGGTCCAGCACACAGTTTCAATCTGCTGGGAGGTTTCACATTCAGTAGTTTGCAATAGCATTCCACAATTAACAACACTGCACGAAATATAACATCAACACGCGTGTTCAATTGCTAATTAAGTTAATTCTGAATACGAAATTTCAAATGACGGTTATCAGATGAAGAGCGTCTGTAGCAAAGAAGCAAGAAAACAAAATGTAGAATAACATCCACGAAATGTGTAAGTAGATCCTTAAATTGTTACTGCATCATAGAAAAGCAAACCGTACCAGAACTGTTTGTAACCGATATTTGCAACTTCCTATATGTAAATGTAACTGTATATGTAAATATAAGTATGTAAACTCAGTTCTGATTAGATTGTCCCAATGTAATAGATACCAAAATACCACAAAATTATGCGTAACTGAGAACGACTGGATTGTGTTGAAGATTTTATTACTGTTACGGCAAGAATTCCCTGTCAAGATGTACAGCTGTTTCAAGAAAATAAGTTTCAGGCTCCGTAAGACATGGAATGTGAATTTCAACAATACGTACAAGAGGAACAACTTAAGTCAGAGTTAGAAGCAGTTCTAAAGTGGCATAAAGTCGACATCCCATGCAGAAATGAAATGGTTACTAAATATAATTAAGATGTTGCAATCGAAAAAGCAACGTGAATATGATACAGTATGAGTATGAAACTCATTTAGAGTTAGTACATCATATCGGTTATCTAGCAGTTCTCATGGCACCGACAGAACAAACTGAACGCAATACAGACACTCACTGATGCATACACAAAACAATTACAACATAAAAAACTAAATTTACAACATAAAGGACACAGACATATATTTATATTCCGAACGAGAAACCACAACAAAATTTATATACTTTCAATTGACATTTAGTAAACCTGACACAAACAGAACTACATGGAATAAAAAAACTGCTCTTGGGAAAGGGAAGACCAAATAAATTGAACGAAAAAACACGTCTTTAGCGCAACAGAAAATCAGTGGCAACAGTTGCAATAATACTTTTCACATCTAATCACCCCCATAACCAGAAGCCCTTGACATTTAGGAACATATTGAACAGAAGTAATGGGATTCAGCTCAGCAAGAGAAAATATGAAAAAGAAATTAGTGCAGTCGTACAAACGGAAGCTTGGAACAGCGGATACTAAACGCAAGTAGTACACAGACTCAGGCAAAGATCAGAACACGAATGCAAAGCAAAAATGAGGCATCTAACATATCCAGAAGGCCTGAGAACTCAGTAGCCGCCAACCCACAAATACACACCACACACATGCATAATGTCAGTGTCACACAGGAAACAAGCAGATTATACAATATGACTTACGGAGATAAATTAACACACAGAGTGACAAATGTACTAAAGAACCAAGGGTTAATATTAAAAAATAAAACTGTGCAAACTCTGCAAACAAACTTAAGCCAACCATTAAGAGAGAGGGTCAAAATCAAGGACTAGGAGCATACAAACTCTAATGCCAAAGTTGCGATACAGCATACATAGACATCACAAGACATAATTTAAAGCACACTGTAAGGAACACTTTAGGTATTGGAAGCACGAAAGAAACCATTCCACATTTGTAGAGGAGACATTTGCATAAGATGTATCACTTTGGTCTTTCGATTCATGAAAAGTGTGAATGCCTGTAATAAAATATTGTTCAATCTGGTAACAAGGCTGGCTACAAGAATAAATAGCTAAAGTCCTTCTTCTTCTTCGCTTTCTGTGCTAAAAAACGTGTTGTCTCTTGCGGCCTTTATAATACTTTTGATATGCAGAGCTAATTTTTCCATATTGGTCAAATGTTTGAGTGTAGCGATAAGAGGACTCCTCAGAAATTATAAAACATATTAAAGTCCTAATCTTCATATTCAAATGAAGAGTGTGAAATGAATTAGCGGCGTATCATATTTACCAATGTGAGCTATAATTCCGGAAAAAATTTGCTACGGAGTAATCAGCGTACTTAACAAAAACCTAATTAGTGTTCTCGGGACTAACTGAAATGTTTCAGAGACAAATACTGCTAGCTATGCAGATGAAGACTCATAAAGTTCATCTGTTCAAGGCTTAACTATTTTACACATGATAAGTTAAATGGTTCCTATATGCATCTTTCCTATATGCAACTGTCAATAAAACATTTTGAAAAAAAAAATTTGAAAAACAGAACGGTTAAATACACTCCTGGAAATTGAAATAAGAACACCGTGAATTCATTGTCCCAGGAAGGGGAAACTTTATTGACACATTCCTGGGGTCAGATACATCACATGATCACACTGACAGAACCACAGGCACATAGACACAGGCAACAGAGCATGCACAATGTCGGCACTAGTACAGTGTATATCCACCTTTCGCAGCAATGCAGGCTGCTTTTCTCCCATGGAGACGATCGTAGAGATGCTGGATGTAGTCCCGTGGAACGGCTTGCCATGCCATTTCCACCTGGCGCCTCAGTTGGACCAGCGTTCGTGCTGGACGTGCAGACCGCGTGAGACGACGCTTCATCCAGTCCCAAACATGCTCAATGGGGGACAGATCCGGAGATCTTGCTGGCCAGGGTAGTTGACGTACACCTTCTAGAGCACGTTGGGTGGCACGGGATACATGCGGACGTGCATTGTCCTGTTGGAACAGCAAGTTCCCTTGCCGGTCTAGGAATGGTAGAACGATGTGTTCGATGACGGTTTGGATGTACCGTGCACTATTCAGTGTCCCCTCGACGATCACCAGTGGTGTACGGACAGTGTAGGAGATCGCTCCCCACACCATGATGCCGGGTGTTGGCCCTGTGTGCCTCGGTCGTATGCAGTCCTGATTGTGGCGCTCATCTGCACGGCGCCAAACACGCATACGACCATCATTGGCACCAAGGCAGAAGCAACTCTCATCGCTGAAGACGACACGTCTCCATTCGTCCCTCCATTCACGCCTGTCGCGACACCACTGGAGGCGGGCTGCACGATGTTGGGGCGTGAGCGGAAGACGACCTAACGGTGAGCGGGACCGTAGCCCAGCTTCATGGAGACGGTTGCGAATGGTCCTCGCCGATACCCCAGGAGCAACAGTGTCCCTAATTTGCTGGGAAGTGGCGGTGCGGTTCCCTACGGCACTGCGTGGGATCCTACGGTCTTGGCGTGCATCCGTGCGTCGCTGCGGTCCGGTCCCAGGTCGACGGGCACGTGCACCTTCCGCCGACCACTGGCGACAACATCGATGTACTGTGGAGACCTCACGCCCCACGTGTTGAGCAATTCGGCGGTACGTCCACCCGGCCTCCCGCATGCCCACTATACGCCCTCGCTCAAAGTCCGTCAACTGCACATACGGTTCACGTCCACGCTGTCGCGGCATGCTACCAGTGTTAAAGACTGCGATGGAGCTCCGTATGCCACGGCAAACTGGCTGACACTGACGGCGGCGGTGCACAAATGCTGCGCAGCTAGCGCCATTCGACGGCCAACACCGCGGTTCCTGGTGTGTCCGCTGTGCCGTGCGTGTGATCATTGCTTGTACAGCCCTCTCGCAGTGTCCGGAGCAGGTATGGTGGGTCTGACACACCGGTGTCCATGTGTTCTTTTTTCCATTTCCAGGAATGTATTTTGTGAAATGATTTTCTAGAAGTAAGAAAGATAGTAAGGTAGATAAAATATTTGAAGCGGATTTCAATGGTGCTCGAAAATTGTGTACCAAATAAGGTGCCGATTGAAAATGTAGCCTTCTACGTTTTACTGGTGGATTACGAAGACGGTGCAATCTTCTGTGCCGTACATAATTTCGATTACTATTCAGATGCAAGCCTCATCTTTCTCTTATTACTTTTAGACACATTATTTCACGATATTCATTTGATTGTTTTTTATTTTAGTCTGCCTTCGATATTATTGCTGGCAACCTTTTAGGATCCAGTCTTTCCTGGTCTTAGATGTTCATTCAACTATCTCCTTCTTACATCTTGCATTTGAAGCTGAATACGTGTAGTGCATTTCTGTTATTAGACTACGTGATTCTTCCCTTCATATGTCTTGGAAATTTCGACTGCGTACCCTAGATGTGTACTCTCGCTTGTTGTTCACCTTCCATGTTTCACATGAGGAATAGACACACAATCTTGGGAAACTTTTGTCTTGTATGTTTCACACTTTTTCACCTGAAATTGCAGTCTCGATACTAATTTAACAACAACAAGAAAATACAGAAACTTATGCGACGGTGGTAAAATCATATCTGTGTTCTCTCTTAAATGAATTTGGGCAGGCTGCGTCCTGAATTGTAAACGATAAATAATTCACTTTGTCAGCGTACAGCAACGGTGTTATTCGATTGCTCAAGAGCTATTGTGAGAAAGAAGATATATATCTACAACTGCCTTGAGGTATTCGCTACGAGTCGACCCACTAGCCGATAAAGAATGTCGTAATGAAATGTGGCCAAGAGCTGCCAATAACAAGTATCTTTATTCACTACCATTTTCGATCAGTCGATCACTAATGTCATAAAGTTACATACATCCACTAGTATGATACTGTTATTTCTGTAGCGTCAAAGAATAAAATAAAATAATATCGTATTTCCTTGAAACTATCGTCAATGGAATAGTAAAATGCACTAACTCATTGAAGAGGAAGCTTAATTATCTCAGTGAACAGTAGGACGCACTTGATATTGGCGACAGTTTCTATGACGCAGGATAGTTTTTAATTTTATTTGTCCGAAATCACTGTAAGAACAAAACGGCAGAAACGGAGGTAAATAGCTCTATTACCCATCGATGAGTTTCTGATCAAAACTGGTGGTAAAAAAACGTTGAATTTCTCATCAGTTCTTGGTAGTTCTTGAGTATGACTTGCTTCAATATTTACGGGCTGTGGGACACAAGTAAGTGTGGCAAGTACGTCGAGGAGAATGCAGGAAAACAGAATGCTGGCAGCTGAATGGTTTTCGCCCAAAAGAACCCGTAATTGTCTCCAGACGATCAAGTTGTCATCCAGTAATTACGGACTGAAATAAAATAATTGTGAAGTGCGAAGAAGGAGGGAAAGTGGTTCTCTGGAAGGATACGAGTGCATATAGTGTCTGATTCTCTTCACTGAAATGTGCAGAATTAGTCCGATGCCTGGCGGTCGTCGAAAAACTGTATGGAGGTGACCGGGTACCTATCCAAGCCTTACATTGAGGGCAGGTGGGAAATGAGTCAGATGTGCTTTCGGTTCGTATCACGTAAAACTATCTGACGCATAATTGTTTTCAAGAACAGTTTGATGGCAATGCGGTATAGGGACAGGATTTTCAAAGTTATTGTTCAATCCTATATTCAACATTTCGGTGACGTGTTCGTCTTTCAAGATTATAACGCATGAGGAAACTCAAGTGCATGTCGTGAACACACTGTTCCAAGAGCCAGCGGAATGTATTTGTCTAAAGTATGTAGTGATACTGGAGAGCGTTGTCGCAGGTATCTTACACTGGAGAACCATTGTCCAAAAGCAGCTCAGGCATGACCAAAAACGTGTGACCAGCGTGCAGTGGAGAACCAAAGCTGGTTACAATGCACGATATGGAGATTTGTGGTACGGAATGTTACCTGGTGGCAGAATTTGTTTTCGCAATAAGTTCGAACGTAATGTTTCTGTTTTGCTTGTGGTTTTAATTTATTATAGTAAAGATATTCCATGGATCCATTAGCCTACCTGTTACATTACCTCTTGAGTACTGAATCTACTTGTAAGCCCTAAGAAATTAGCATGCATGTTGGGTGTGCTTTATCTCATACCAACACAAGGTCGGCATCGTTATTATTGTATTTGTTGCTGCTATAGATGGTGGCCTGAAGGCTGTCCTGTCGTCACCACTTTACCTCCGGAACGAAATTTGTGTGCGTCGCCTGTCTGCGTCTAGTGTCATCCACGTTGAAGTGTGCGAACAATTTTTAAATGATTACGAATCGTGTAACTGACGTGGAAAACCAAAGAAAACCACATCCTGGTTCACCGGTCCTCATCGTTAATCCACATGACGGATTGGACCCGTAGACGGTGAATTTCCCTGCGGTGGAAGTGTCGTAATAACACGCATGGCTGTCGGCATGGGTAAGTATAGCATTAGTTGCATTACCCTGTTGTTTCAGTCAGATGATGGTGTTCATCTACAAATGTTGTTTTCTCCTCTGAAACATTGAGATTAAACTACGAACAAGTGAGACCTTTCCACTCTCAGCGAATTATTGCGAGTAATAGAGGTCATGTAAACAGCCTCCGAGAGTTAGCTCGCGAGCACTGTGCGTCAGTGGGACAAGATCTCAGAGAGTAGCACTCTGCGAGTTTAGACCTCTCGTGTGGACGGCAACCGCCATCCGTCCTCTACAATGGAATTCTTGCTCACTACAAAATCTCTCTGCCGTCTAAACCGCTCTTTGTACAAGAGGAACATGGTCGTTTTCGCTTTTCCTGTTGCACTTTTTTTTTCTCTGGGTCACCAGCCTTGTGACGGATTTGATGTGGCTCGCCACGATATCCTGACCTGCGATAAGCTCTTCATCTGAGTATACCACTTTCAACCTCAAGTAAACTTTGGATGTATTTCAGTCTCTGTCTTCCTCTACAGTTTCTGACCTCTACAGCTCCCTGTACTACCATGGGAACTATTTCCTATTGTCTTAAGAGATGTCCTATTATCCTGTCCATTCTTCTTGTCAGTGTTTATCACATATTCCTTTCGTCTCCCATTCTGAATAGAACCTCATCATTCCTTACCTTATCAGTAGACCTAAGTTTCAACTTTCGTCTGTAGCACCACATCTCAAATGCTTCAATTCGATTCTTTTCTGTTCCGGTTATCCCACTGTCCATGTTTCACTACCATACAACTCTGTGTCCCACTAAAAGTATTAAAAGTGCTACTGCATCCCGACGCTCTCTCATGCAATGCCTCTCTTCACAAACAGAATTGCGAAATAAAAGGTTGGCGGCAAGTGATTTTTCAGCTCTCACGGACAATCTAACCCAATATCATGTAAACGCTTTCGACCGCTACTCTCGCAAGACTGTCAGACACTTACAGAAATTATTCCCAGGGAACTTGTAAGTGGTTCTCCACCCTGCTGGAGCAGTTCATACCCACGTATTGTAAGGTAATTTTTTTTATTTGTATTGGCATGCGCGTAGTTAAGTCGCTTGTCTGAGATGTTGATATGAATTTATCTCAATCTTTTTTGTGAGTCGAAAGCACCAGTTGACCCAGATTTGTAGTATTCAATTTTTCATATAATGGATTGCCGATCTTTATCAATAACGTAAAAGATTTTCAGAATGTATTTTTTACTAGTCAACAACACAAAAGGAAGGAATAATTTTGCCTTAAGTCATTACTAGTCATAAATTTTCGCAGATCATTGCCATGTGTACTGTAGTAATCAGACGACCAGCTGTGCAGCTGTGTCAGTAAGCAAAGTTACGTTTTGTGATAATTCAGATCTCAGACAAATGTCCAGTATTACTAGATAGGCCCGCATTGCACTAAGTTGTGCCATTCATGAGCAGATATTCACCATCATAACGTAAGAATTTTTCAGTTTATTCTGATGGATTTCACAGGGCCATGGCGTAGCGCTGCTTGCGTCAAAATTTATCAGTTTTTATGAGTTAAGATGTTAACAAAAAAATTATCTTTTTTATTATTTTTTACGGGAAAGTTACAAACTACCAGACAGTAGCTCTTAGCGATAATTCGGCTCTAGTTTAATCAGTTCACCGGGCCCAACTTTAGAGTACCAAACTATCTTCGATGATGATGACGATGATGATGATGATGTTGGTTAGTGGGGCGGTCAACATCGAGGTCATCAGCACCCGTACAAGTTTCCCAATCTTTCCAGTTCCAATCTCGCCACTTGCCGTACGATGATAAGATGATGAGGACAACACCGACACCCAGTCGCCGGGCGGAGGGAATCCCACACCGGCAGGGAATCCAACCCGGAACGCCGTGGCTTTCTTCGAGAGAAAAACTGTCACGAGTATCCCAGCCCTGATATTCGAAGCCTGTATCGTTCTGGTTGAGTACGAAAGCACATTATTCACTTATATGCTGGATATTGGTGGAAAACTGACAATGCCAGTACAAAAAAATAAACCATACGATTATCCTCTACACTGTTCGACGTTAATAGCGATAATACTATCTATAGTTGGTGTTCTGAAAGCGTTAAAGACATAGCTTTTTGCTGACGACCCCACAGTGATGTCCATGGCAGGCCGTGATGGCTGAGCGGTTTTAGGCGCTTCAGTCTGGAACCGCGCGACCGCTACGGTCGCCGGTTCGAATCCTGCCTCGGGCGTGGATGTGTGTGACGTCCTTAGCTTAGATAGGTTTAAGTAGTTCTAAGTCTAGGGGACTGATGACCTCAGATTTTAAGTCCCATAGTGCTCAGAGCCATTTGAACCATTTTTTTGATGTCCATGAATAAGAATGAGCTGCATTACCTACCGTCAAAGGGCTTAATAGTGTATGCATTAATGCAGTGTAGACTGTAAAGTATGCATTCAGCAAGGAGTTTGGAAAAGCACATCACCATAGTCGTTGTGCTGATGCAAGAAATACAAACTGAGTGAGTGTGCACGACTTTCTTTTGTACCTGAAAACTCTCTGTCAGAGTTTGTGCAGTCTTCTGTAGACAATATGTTTGGCACGGATGTCCAACTCCAAGAGAAATGTACCAGTTGTCACTCGAAGATCAACGTTAGGAGAGGGAAGGAGGAAGCCAGCGAGCAGCTGCGTGGGTTTTCCGGGCCCTGCCGTCCCTCCCTGCCACTGGCTGCCCAGCGGCGCCTGGCGGACACGGCGTTTCAATAAGCGGCGGCTGTCCGTTATTAGCCAAGTTGTCGGCCCACCCCATACCCGGCCGAGCCCGGTGGCAGATGCGCTGTCGTAATTGCAACCGATCGCCCCGCTGGTGACGCACGCTTTCCTTCAACCTAGGTTATCGATTTTCTGGTTTCACTCATTTACATACTGTGAAATTCGACCTAATGAATAGATGAACTTTCGTTGTTTTTGTAACAAACTTACGAAATTTAAGTTCCTAACCAAGAGTATGTTCTGGGCATCCACACTCTGGCAATTTCTGAAAGATTGCTTAGAGATGTTGTTTGTCGGCACATATACGGACAGTTTGCGTCACTTATAAATTATATGAAGACGAACATTATAGTACCAGTTGTTGCGATTGTTGTTGTGGTCTTCAGTCATGAGACTGGTTTCATGCAGCTCTCCATGCTACTCTATCCTGTGCAATCTTCTTCATCCCCGAGTACGTACTGCAGCCTACATCCTTCTGAATCTGCTTAGTGTATTCATCTCTTGGTCTACGATTTTTACCCTCCAAGCTGCCCTCCAGTACTAAATTGGTGATCCCCTCATGCCGCAGAACATGTCTTACCAACCGATCCCTTCTTCTAGTCAAGTTGTGCCACAAACTCCTCTTCTCCCCAATCCTATTCAGTACCTCCTCATTCGGTATGTGATCTACCCATCTAATCTTCAGCATTCTTCTGTAGCACCACATATCGTAAGCTTCTATTCTCTTCCTGTCCAAACTATTTACCGTCCACGTTTCACTTCCATACATGACTACACTCCATACAAATACTTTCAGAAACGATTTCCTGACACTTAAATCTATACTCGATGTTAACAAATTTCTCTTCTTCAGAAACGCATTCCTTGCCATTGCCAGTCTACATTTTATATCCTGTCTACTTCGACCATCATCAGTTATTTTGCTCCCCTAATAGCGAAACTGCTTAACTACTTTAAGTGTCTCATTTCCTAATCTGATTCCCTCAGCATCACCCGACTTAATTCGACTACATTCCATTATCCTTGTTTTGCTTTTGTTGATGTTCCTCTTATATCCTCCTTTCAAGACACTGTCCATTCCGTTCAGCTGCTCTTCCAGGCCCTTTGCTGTCTCTGACAAAATTACGATGTCATCGGCAAACCTCAAAGTTTTTATTTCTTTTCCATAGATTTTAATACCTAATCCGAATTTTTCTTTTGTTTCCTTAATTGCTTGCTCAATATACAGATTGAACAACATCGGGGAGAGGCTACAACCCTGTCTCACTCCCTTCCCAACCACTGCTTCCCTTTCATGTCCTTCGACTCTTGTTACTGCAAAATACTAACGCGAATTCTTTACAGAAGAATGGAAAAGCTGGTAGAAGCCGACCTCGGGGAAGATTAGTTTGAATTCCGTAGAAATATGGGAACACGTGAGGCAATACTGACCCCACTACTTATTTTAGAAGCTAGATTAAGAAAAGGAAAACCTACGTAGACTTAGAGGAAGCTTTTGACAATGTTGACTGGAATACTCTCTTTCAAATTCTGAAGGTGGCAGGGGTAAAATACAGGGAGCGAAAGGCTATTTACAATTTGTATTATTAGTTATAAACCAAAATTGAAGTTTCTACGGAAGGTTATGTGGCCATTTAGCTGATGGTACGGCGCTTGAAGAAGGAAAGACGCCGCAGAAGCAGAAAATACGTATACTTGTTGTATCTTTTCCTGCAGGAAAGAAATACCAATGGTGTTTTGTCACCTTCTATAAGGAGTTTAGAAATTATGATGATAATTTTCTGAACTACACGAGAATGTCAACGTATTCCTTCGATGAACTAATTTCCAAAATTACAGGATCAACAACTAGAGGCACAATAAACTTGGCTCATGTATAGACCCTGAACAAAGGCTACTGGTAACAATCAGATATGCTTGTCATTATTGTACTTAAACTATAAATTGAAAAATGTTCGGGCATGTGAAAAATGTAGTGATTGTTCGGTTTTCAAAGATTCATTCTAGGGTAAACAACTGATGAACGGAAACTCAGAAATGCTAAGCGATGAGGAAATAGGTCTACAAAGCAAAATTCCTTATTTCATTGTTGGTGACGAAGCATTCAGCCTATTTGATCATTTTTTACAACCATATGGAAGAAATAATTTAGGGTAAAACAAAATACTAGTTAATTATTGGCTCAGTAGAGCACGTAGATACACTTTATGAACTTTTGTCAAATAAATGGTAGATATTACATCGACTTCTAAATGCAACATAAACGTGACAAAAATATTGTTAAAGGTTGTTGTATACCTTACAGCCTTACACGTGAAAGACACGTGTATATTTCAAGCAGACATTACTTGCGCCCCAAGGATAGAGAAAACGGAACAGCTGAGAGAGGAAACCGATCAGTTAATCACAACAGAGATACACTACCAGATTACTTTGTAAATGTCAGCCGACTAGAACGGGAAGATCGTTTCGCTTAACATGCCTTTTCCTCCAAATATGGCTACTTACCTCTTCCTAAGAATAATATTTTAAAATGCTTTCACTATTTCTTCACCTTCATATTCCAGGCGACTGGACAATTTTCCACTTCGACATTAAGTTTTTCTGTATGCAGATCTATCACAGTGTGATCATTGCACACGACAGCCGTGAAACGACGCAACTCATGCGGGAATCACGTCAAAGCGTAATCACATCGTCCTCTCATCTTGATGTCGCCAGCGACATCTTCTTCATTTTGTAAAATACATAAAATTCTTCAGCTGCGAAAGTTCAGAAATGTCCCTTAGTGTCTCTGACTTGAGCAATGATGCGAATGAGAAATGAAATGAGTTGGTTGTGTACATTATTAAATTAATGTATTTCGCTATCTAGACTTGTCAGGGATGGGACATATTTTTTTGGACGATCCTGCCTCTTGTTAAGGCGGCCATTGACGTCGATAAACTTAATTCAACTCTGGACGGCCCCAGATATAAAAAATAGCAGTTATTATAATTAGAAAGTAATTGTACAATTATAGACAGTACATTTGACGTAGTGAAAAGATAATGAACTTTTTAAGACTAACTGAGCTCCACAAGGCTGTGGATCACGAACGCTGACTTACGACTTTCGGGAAATGAATAGTGGATGTTCCTTGGCGTGCCTGCAACCACGGTCACGGTGTTGGGTAGTGATTATCTTTCACTATTTCTTTGATACATGTTGGATATCCACGTTTCATTGTTTGCGAATTTCATTGCATTCAAGCACTCCCCGAGGGTTCTAAAAGTGAAATTGCACCACAATTAATTGTATCAGGAGGTCGAATAGTCATCCTACATGCTCTGCAGCTGAGCGAGGAGAACTTGCGGACTATCACATCAGCCTTTATCCATTTTCACATTTTATCTCACAATACTGGGCGGAAGATAGCTAGTTAAAATCATCATCAAAACTAATTTGATTTAGTGATAATTATAAGCAACAGGGGAATAAAATTCAAGCGTTAAGTTAGACGTTGACCCTGTCATTAATATTTCCAATTTGGTCTAGCCTCTTACTGTATTCACCGATTAACTACATAAACTTCTGAAAGAAGCGGGCCGCTATCAATGAGAACGATGCCTGTTTCGTAAACATTGGACGATAGGGAGGCCACCTTGAAAGAAGTAAAACAAACAATGGATGCAGCAGTATACTGCACACATTTCTGCACAAGAGTTAATCAAATTCGATCCATATGCAGGTTTGATTCCTGCCGGGTATTAACTGAGTGAAAGCTGCTTATTGTTGGGAATAAGCTAATATTGTAAACAAAAAATGCCAGTAAAGAGTAGATCTACTGAGAGGTCAATCTCAAAATACCCAGACTCGTGAACAGGGGTCGAAGAGAAGTTCGTGAACTTACATTAGTTATTGCCCTAGGCGACCGTTTCTGAGCCAAAAATATCCTTTTAGAATGCGAAGAGCTATCCTAAAAAATTATACCATGCGACATAACCGAATGAAAACAAGCAAAGTAGACAAATTTTCGTGTTGAACGATCGCTCACTTCAGATGTCGTTCGAATAGTGCAAATGGTAGCATTCAGTCTTTGAACAAGATCCTGAACGTGGGCTTTCTACGGAAGCTTACTATCTAAACAGCTACAAATTTGAGTTGATCAGTTTCACTAATCATATGCCCATTCTGTGAAATTAAAACGCCAGGTTATGTTGAATCGTGTGTTACAAACGGTAAAAACTGAGTCTTGAATGATTTAGCTTTTAGTTTGTTTTATACGAGCCGTGAACATCGGTCATCAACTGCACTATTTGAAACAAGGCCATTGTTACACACAGCATCCTTTACTACCAAGCTGGTGTCATCAGCAAACAGAAATATTTTAGAGTTTCTCGTAATACTAGAAGGCATATCGTTTACATAGATAAGGAACAGGAGTGGCCACAACACTGATCTCTGGAGCACCCCCCACTTGACAGTACCCCACTCAGACACACATCACAGCCGTTCTCAACACTGTGAATAACTACGTTTTGCTGTCTGTTACTAAAGTAAGAGGTGAACCAAATGTGAGCTACACCCCGTATTTCATAATAGTTGTACTATATTGCAGTGGTCCACTTGAAACGGATAAGGCAACTGGAAACGCACTCCAAAGTTGACGTACGAGGAACAGCACCATTCCTGTAGGCAGCGAACTTCCCCAGTTCTCGAAGTGGTGCAAGTCAACATTGATGCTGTATTCCCCACAATGTCCTCTACAGTTTTCATGCTGATCTGTCTCCCTCGGCGGCGACCAGCGCTCCGTGAGTCATTAGTGTGTGAAACCCAGCAAAATCTTTTAGATTTCTTTGCCGTATCAATTCACAAACGCAGAGTACTCAACAGCCAAACATAGTGCATTCTCAGTACCAACAGAGATATACCAAAGAGTGGTTGACGGAGCTCTTATTTAACGCTGGCTAACAGAGGTAACTGTTGTAAGTTGTAAGGCAAGGTGCTAATTCCCTTTTCACAGCAAACAGTGTGAGTCTGGAATACACGAAAAAAGAAAAAGGACACACCTCATCGTCCAGCCTAAGTTCGTCATCGGCAATGTTGGGCGTGTTCGTTACATGCACTAAGGAATCTCAAAAACAACGACAAGCTGAAACTTCTCTGATCATTTCAGTTGTATGTAATGAACAATACACAGTAGGCCTATTCACAATCTTAATGAACTTTGCAAAAAGTGCGTTTAATGACAGTCGAACTCTAACAGAAATTGAAATCCCTAGAACGAAGTGCACTGTAGTAATGAAGTTTTTCTTGGCACGTCATTTTGAAAGACTACTCTTCCAGGAGGTAGGGGAAAGGCTTTCTAGTACTCTAGTTGACGACTGTTTAATGACTCCAGTGTTAGAAAAATGTTGGGAGTCGCGACTGTGTATTTTAATCGTAATAAAACGGGTTTGACATGTATTTTTGTGTCAATTTCTGATCTACAGAACAGTGAAGCCAAATGTGTCACTGCATGTATGCCGCAGAACGTGCACGAGAAGTGACTAAGGATAAAGAACGTGAGTGGAATTGGTGGTGATAATCCAGATGGAATGGACGGGACCAGCAGTGTAGTTTGTTTATCAGGTTGCGAAATGGATGTCTCAGTCTCATCGTGACTGAATGTGTATGTAATTCATTATAGTTAGCTTCAGATTGTCTGCTTATGAATCTAGATTTCCTCCTTCGATATACTTATAACTGGTTTGCCCATTGTGCTGTACGTCAGTGATTATGGGAAGCTGCATTTACCATAGAAAATGTGGACCTCGTCTCTAGAAAAGTTTTTCCGGTGTGGCGTACTAGATAGCTTAAGTTCTTATATGTTTGGCAACGCAAGTTCGAAGTGGAGTGGTTACACTGCCTCAATCCAACATCCCTTGCGTGTAGATGGAAAAAATTTGCACCTCTCATTTTTCTTTGTGCAGTTTTGACCGAAGTGTAAAATGTGAATAAGTCGCTTGAATACCAGCCTAAAGATCCTTCTAAACTGGAGGAAGACACTGCGAAGACATTCGTTCTCCCAGAAGGCAAGAAAGACATCTTGACAGATTTTTGAAAACTACATACATTATCTTGCATATTTATGATTTGAAGCAAAGAAAAGTTATGCAACAGAAGACTGTCTACTCAGGAAGGCACTGAATTACAAAAAAATGTACTTTACTTTCTTCTTAAGTTACATAGTAAACTTCAAGCAAGAAGTTCTGATAATGATAAAGATTTGTGACATACGTCAGTGGTGTCCGTCTCAAATGATCTGCTAGTAGTTGGGGAAATGCCAACGGCCTTGCCGTAGCGGTAACATCGGTTCCCGTCAGATCATCGACGTTTAGCACTGTCGGGCTGGGCTAGCACTTGGATGGGTGACCTTCCGGTCTGCCGAGCGCTGTTGGCAAGCGGGGTCCACTCAGCCCTTGTGAGGCAAACTGAGGAGCTAGTTGATTGAGAAGTAGCGGTTCCGGTATCGGAAACTTACATACGGCCGGGAGAGCGGTGTGCTGACCGCATGCCCCTCTATATCTCTATATCTGCATCCAGTGATCCCTGTGGGCGGACGATGACACGGCAGCCGGTCGGTCCCATTGGGCCTTCATGGCCTGTTCAGGAGGAGTTAAATTAGTCGAAGAAATACCAATAATGAAGCATCTGCAAGTCCTCTGCGAAGCGATCACAAAAGCAGAATTTCAGTGGCCAATATAACACATATTAAATGGAGGAGTCCGCAGCTCGTGGTCGTGCGGTAGCGTTCTTGCTTCCCACGCCCGGGTTCCCGGGTTCGATTCCCGGCGGGGTCAGGGATTTTCTCTGCCTCGTGATGACTGGGTGTTGTGTGATGTCCTTCTGTTAGTTAGGTTTAAGTAGTTCTAAGTTTTAGGGGACTGATGACCATAGAAGTTAAGTCCCATAGTGCTCAGAGCCATTTGAACCATTTTGATATGGAGGAACCTTAGAAGACCCGGCGTTTCTGCCGAAGGATGTCGAGCTAAAGAGATTCTTCTGGCGTTAACCAGTTCGAGTGTTTAGTGAACGTAGCAGTTCCTTCACTAGTTTTGTTTCAGTATCATGAATACTGTCAAACAAATAAAAAGAAAAATACTACGCAGGACGATGTCATTAGACGTTTTAATCTCAAAGGATACCATAGAAGAAGGTCTTAGTTCGCTGGGGAAGTGTGGTACAAATTACAAATTACCGTGGGGCGCTAAAGCAAAGTAAAGAGTTTCTGCACACGTGATTGTCATGACAGAAACAACTTGTCTCAAAAGCTTCGCCTTACCTTTGAAAGCCACAGACATTTCAAGAAGGACTGCAGGAGCAAGTTTATTTCTATGGAGCTCAGAAGCTAAATTTGAACCTAAAGATCAAACAGAAAATTTTAATTAAATACGTTCATCGACATGTATGTTATCTTGATTGGTATCTCAAATAGATAAATAATATTACGTGATTATCATGACTGAAACAACTTGTGTTGCCTCGATAGCTTCGCCTGACCTTTGAAAGCTACAGATATTTCAAGAAGGACTGCAGGAGCTAGTTTATTTCTATGGACCTCAGAAGCATAATTTGAACCTAAAGACCAACAGAAAATTTTAATTAAATACGTTTATCTACATGTATGTTATCTTGATTGGTATCTCAAACAGATAAATAATATTACTCATAACAGATAACGGACCTTTTATATATATACAGTGTAGCTTCATTCAATGAAACATAGCTTATTTTCGAACGGCTCTTAGCAGGGAGTTCTTTTAGGCTTTTGGTAACAGTGATTGGGGGATAGGAGTTGGTAGATAATCAATGCATGTCAGCGATGGGGAATTAAGGTGCGATTAATTTGGTAAGTGAAAATTTGTATTCCTGATTGATGTGTCGACAGAAGTGCCGACACAGTGTTATTTTGAGGGGGCCGATAGGCACGCTATCTAACGCAGACGGGCGTGAATTCTGGAACAGGATAACTATTGAATGGTAGCAAGAAAAGTACGTAGCTGCTTTATACTTAACTTTAATTACTCCTTGTGATACATCTCTCTTGACTATACAAATGCGACTCGTAATATACATGCACTGTTACAATTGGCGCCTTGCTAGGTCGTAGCCATGGACTTAAAAGAAGGCTATTCTAACTGACTCTTGGCAAATGAGAGGAAGGCTTCGTCCGTATTGTCGCTAGCAATGTCGTCCGTACAACTGGGGCGAGTGCTCTATCGTATATCGAGACCTGCCTTGTGGTGGCGCTAGGTCTGCGATCACACAGTGGCGAGACGCGGGTCCGACATGTACTAAATGGACCGCGGCCGATTTAAGCTACCACCTAGCAAGTGTGGTGTCTGGCGGTGACACCACACTGATACCGTCAAGTGTTCAAGAAGTTCATGCATCAGTAGATCCAGTTTCTCGGAATTTAAATGAATTTCCATTGCACTGATGTGCACTGTACTGTGATTGCTCTAGAAACTTTGGAAATTTACTGTAAAGAGTCGCGACCATGACAGTTTGTCCCAACAACCAGAACTTAAATTATATTAATTTTGATAAATGTGATAATCCCCTATTTCGAGCAACGACCATTCTCGTGTAAATTCAGAACTGTCGTGCGTCAGTGCCAACTTAGATACACGGTTGATTCGGTGAACTCTATTCATAACAAACAAAAATATAGTGAAACTAACTTCCGAAGCAGTTGTTATTTGAAGTTTTCCCCGAATTAATAAAATATATTTGTTCTCAAAACTGTGATCATTTTTGATAAGGCACACGGTCATTCTTAGCAACGCAGGTAATCTACGAATGAGAGCACCACTTGAAGTCAGTCGGATAATAAAATATAAACGAAATATAACAGCAAACACGGGTAGGGAGCTTACAGGGTACAGCAGACTGTTCATTTTCTTTCACTTGTTTCTTGGGGCAGCCATTAATTAATGGATTTTACAGAAAAAAATACTTCTTATATTTTCAGGACTGGAAACAGTGCTTGTGTAGAGCAAAGATTGACACTCGAAAATACCACGTAATCACAGTACGGTGTACGTGTTACACACAGAATATAATGTCGAACTACGCTGTCACGATCACGTGATTGCGTCTGGAATATTTGCCTGTAGATAACCTAATACATTGTAGTACATCCACTACATTAATCGAAATGGTTGGCGATCTCAGTTAATCCAAGAATAAATGTCAAGCAACAGTTACATTCAACGCTGTTTACCACGGACTTACCTATAACCAATCCCGTAAATATAAAAGATCAGTTATTTCCATCACTTATTCCGTACGTTAGCTTACCTCTAAATACACTGTCTCAAACGAATTAATATACCTGGTAAGACTACGTCTCTTCTGATCTGATAACGGCATATGTCAGTGGGGGATAGTAATTTACTGATATTGGCTCAAACGTCGTCAGCCACAGTTAGCGTAGAGGCAATCTTTGCCTATTCTTTAATAGGGAATACTCAGAACTAGAGGGTTCAATGTGGTGCAAACGTATGTGCAAGCAGGCAACTATGCCACGGGAGTGAACTCTTGCTTTCTCCTGCGAACTGAGCGAGTTTGAAAGTGATCAGATTGTAGCCTACCGAGTGGCGGGACGGTCCTTCCGGAGAATTGCCTTATCGTTGGCCATGCTGCGTCAGTTGTGCGTCGACGCTGGAGGCAGTGAATGTCCACGCAGCACAGACTCCCGCCTGCGTCATCGCGTTGCAAGGGCAGCCGTGTCAGATCGTAGAGCCACCAGAGCGCAGGTACGAGGGCTTGTGAGCCCAGATGTGTCAACACGAACTGTTGCGAACCGGTTATTAGCAACCTCTAATCCATCTTCGCACCTCCAACACATCTTCCCCTCACACCACAGCAAAGAACCGACGTGCACTGCCCGACTGGTGTCGTCAGAGGATCATTTCGAAGATGGAATGGTCTTCAGCGATGAAAGCAGTTCCTGCCTACACGCAAATGAGGCCCGTTTGCACTTAAGTTGTAGAACTGTCTCCTAGAGTGCCTACGTCGAAACCATATGGCCCCAATCCAGGCCTTACAGCCTAGGTTACGGTAAGCTACAACTGCAGTATACCAATAGTGATTCTGGAGAGGACGGTAACCAGTGGTTGGCGCATGCAGAAGGTTACTAGACCCGTTCTTTTACCGTCCTTACAACTGGAAGGTGATGTGTCGTTAAAATAGGGCTATGCTCGTCCACACACTGCCCATGAAACTCAACGTGATGTGCATGTCGTGCTGCAAATGTCTTAGCCAACATGATCCCCGTACTTGTCGCCAATTGAGCAAGTATGGGATATGGTGGGACGAGACGTGACTCATGCGGCTCGTCAATTAGTAACTCCTACACAAGTACATGAACAGGTTGAGTAGGCGTGGCATGGCATATACTAGGACAGTATTCACCATCTCTACGAGCGAGTGTATGCCGGAGTCAGGGCCTGCATTGACACCTGTCGAGGCTATACCGCTTATCACTTCGGGGGTTGCAGTATAGATCGATACCTGCTCTCATCTGTTAATGTAACCGTTTCACGTACTCCATATGCACCGCTTTAGCAATAAACCTTGAGTGACTAGGGCACCTCTAAAAGAGTGTACAAATTTTTTCCCAACCGTGTATTTTTATAACGCTTTTCAAATTTCAGACGTATTTATATCAAACAGATTACTCAACGATAATTCCTAGAAACTTGTAAGTACATGCCGGACTGGGACTTAATCCTCGGATCTGTTTTAAGGTTTCAGGTTAGCGCGAACGCTGCTGCACAGTGGAAATTCATTATGTGATTCAGTTCAGTAAGGCAAGAATAACTTACTCACAACAAGCAGTTAACGAATTAAACAAACAGTTTCTAATACCAATGGCGTGTCTTCACAGTTCTGTCCGTCCAACAATGACAAATGTTTCCCTCATTGTTTCTTCTGGTGTGTCTGTAGATTTTCCTCATGTTATGCTGACTTTCCCTTATTCTTTCCATTCTTTCTCAAACCAACAAACTCTTAATTTTGTAATCTTTCGTTAGTTTTGCCATGCTTTTTTGTTAGTTTGCTATTTATCTCAGCCATTATATTAAGAGGAATAGAGGTTAATCATTATCGCTATAACTTATGTTACTTTTAGATTGTTTATTGCATTAACTCAAACAGTATTTTCCGTTTCACCAGCTGCTACATAGTCGCGTATACGAACAGTGATCCAATACTGTCAATCTATGTGACGATGCTGTGCTGAATATATTTATATGTTTTGGCGATGCCATTATGGCCCTATCACTTTGGGATATGCCGTAGAAAAGGTACGTTTTACCGTATTTTATTTGTACATTTACCTGGCTGTATGATAGTATATTGTGATATGTGTTGCTGTATTGTGTTGAAAGACACACTGCTCACTAGGTGTATATATATGTATAATCTAGATCTGAAGATGGTCATCACGGACTGAAACCGGTCATCGCCCAAAAGAATTGATATTGTGATCAAACACTGGATCAAAACCATTTGACAGTATTTTCTGTTCAGAATGTAACGTGTACCTGTGAAGAGTACTATTGCATTCACTGAAACAGTATTTTGTCTTCAGAATGTAACGTGTACCTGTAAGGGGAATTATGAAAAGGATGCATGACTGCTTGCAAATATTGTACAAACTTGTAAGAACTATCCGTGTTTCAGGAACAATTAAAACTTCAATTTGAAGGTTAATAAATCCTTGTGAAACGAACTTTGTGCAAGAGTGTTGTCGACAAAACGAAATATCCGCCTCTGCTCACAGGCGTCAGTTTTGCTCCTGAACCACGCACAGTAAATTCAGGTCAAACGACCGCAAAACTTAATGAATGTCCCAGCTGCATACCAGATATTGCGTGAGAAATAAATTCGCTCATAAATATTTACGACAATTTATTTTATGTCCGGAGGCATCAGTGGGAAAACGGTAATATCTGTGTCGTTGTGTTCATAAATAACCATATTCCGCACGCCATTTTAACAAACCATAGCTCACGCTGACGGGATAGGAATAAATATATTAATCATGTATTAATTACCGCAAACTACTCTGGAGTAATCTACGGTTGACACATTTTTTATGATAAATCGTAAATAACTTCAGTGCGAATGCTTGTGATCGATTTCTAGAACGATGCAGGTGAGTTTATTTCAGTGAAAGATGTTCTTACAGTGCTTACGTTTTCCTCACGGGAATTCAAATGTAGAACTATCTGAAAAAAGTTGCACATTTATAGACTACATGAAGTTGTGCAAATTGTGTTATGTACCTTTTCTCAAGAATGTTCGTCTAAGATTTTGAACTTGATGGCTATATTTTAAAAATAAACAATGTGAGCTTCCAATGTAGATGCTCTAGCTACAGACAATTTGCTTTATTACGATATGACAAAATTAAATGCCTCATAATGATCTACACAGCCCACTTGAATTAGTAGTTAAGGACCGTACAACATTGTGTTTTCAGCTAGGGAAGAAATGAGCGTCAGAAATTATATAGCGCCGATTCAGAAGGTAAGGAAAAGTCCTATGAGGTGCAGGTATTTTAACTTTATAGGCTGACACGTGGTGAGCGTTTCTGAATATTATTAAGTTATGTAATTATCGGTTCAGTGAAGCTGAACTTAGCTGAAAATAGCCCTTTTTCGTGACGATCGAGAAAAATTCATCGCGAATTACTTCTGTTCCCCAAAGTATCGTACGCATTTAATTCTATGGATGGCTACGTAACCCGATGCTAATTCTGCCACAAATCAGTTGTAGAAATATTTTGTAACTCACTTATTATTGCTGATAACATCGTACTGGTGTTTGAAAACTAGAGATGCTATCGGACTGCTACGTTTACTTACCCGTCCATTCAAATCGAATAGATAATGTGCGGCCACGCATTATCTATTAAGCTGGTATACACGATGATTTCTCTAGCAAAAAGGGCGACCAAGTTAAATGAAAAGCGGATGTCAGGCTTGCAGCACAACTGATTTCTAACAATAGATTACTTTAATCGTGAGTGACTTCACTTGTCACAAACAATCACATGCATTCAACATCACGAGATGAGCTGTTTTGTTGCGCCTCCCATACAGCTATCTGATAATTCCCCTACAAGTTCGGGACTCGCTGAAAGTACTACCCCAGGTGCTGGTAGTTAATCACTGAAGGTCTCACCTGCAGGCAGGGACAAATCAGTAGTGTGTAGACTCTTAACATTGACCATGACCTGTCGGCACGATAGTTTTATCAGCCGTAAATATCGACCGTGAAAGTACATATGCGTCGTTTGCAGACGTAAAACTTAACTGTAAGTTACGTGTGAATATATTGGTGACGCAGAAGTTTAACTGTGACCCTGAGCGTGAGGAACATGATAATAGTCGTTTTACTTAACAACAGATCTCATTTTCATTTGATTGGGAGCTCTCTACGAGACCATAAACGTTCTGTAAGAGAGAATGTAGATGATTAGCTTGTAAGGTATTGATTTGAATCATGAAGATGTTAAACATCAAAGCACCCATTCACCGCTAAGAGGCAGACTTTAACGGCCAATTCAAAGTATACAGTGACACAGTCTTCAAAAGGATCTCCACGTGATTTACGACTTCCGCCAGCTTCTACAATACGATGTATTTGAAAAACGACAATTTTCCATTGCACCGTGATCAATGACCGATTTTCTTTCCCTGTGTATCTCACCACTCCTTGTATGGCGGCGATTTCTAGAACACCTGAAGGGGAGCTCCCACAAACCGATTGTTAGCAGTTGCTTATGAATTCAGCGACAAGTGCGAACAATAGCTAACCACGCGCTCAAATAAATGTCATTAATACGGAAAAACTAGTCCCAGATTTTAGCAAGCGCACGTAATTCTATTGGTAACATTAACGTGTTTCTGTAATGGATGACATATTTTCACGATAGATCTCGCAACTGTTTGAATTTAATATTTATTGCAAAAACCTCAGATACAGTTAGTCACCCTTCATAACTACTTTCAACCACGATTAATGCACTTCTTGAAACATATGAAAAAATTTAAAGAAAATGATAATAAAGAACTGTTTCAGCAGGGAACATAAACTGAACATATTTACTTACTTCACCACGCTGCCAGAAAGTGCCGCCGGTTCCCCAGGTCGTCTTCTGCCAAATTGGGCTGCAGCAAGCATGGTGAGTTGCTCATGGCTGGACCGCCTGAGAACGTCGTCAAAATTTTTTGAACCACACTGAATTTTCGAAGAAAAACTGGAGACTGAGTGTTTCATCTAGGTCTTTCATATCATGTCCATTTGTATCAAGTGCTTCCAAGATGTTTAGAAAAGTAAATTAGTCGCAATGTCTGAAATTTGAAAATGTGTCTCTATTAATCGAGCCGAATGTTTAGTTAGTGTTAGATGATCCACAATAGCACTCTTATTATTTACCTCGTAGTGAAGTGTGTCTTTTAATTGTGTCTCAAGACTTCTACAAGTCTGACCTACATTAGTGTCCAAAATTAAAGCAAGAAACGGATATTTTGCAAGGTTGCTATTATTTTGCCTCATAACAGTGTAAACAGATGATAGTAAAGCAGAAATGATATAAAGAATACAGAACATAAACAATTGCAACGTGCATAACGGTAGACATATATGTTCTTCGCTTTTTCTAACATAACGGATCTGCACACACATTACGACCACTGTTTAATGTGCTCAGTATGGGGTTTGACCACCTCTGGCAACAATATAGGCCTGACAAAGACGGAGCATGCTGTGAATGATGTAATGAATCTCACGTTGAGGCAATGACGGCCATTCTTCCAGGAAAGCTGCTCACAACTCTTGGAGAGCGATTGATGGATGCTGACTAGATTCAAGCCGTGACCCTAGTGCATCCCAGACGTGCTCTATGGGATTCAAATCGGGAGAACGAGCAGGCCACGTTGTGCGTGTAATATCTTCCGTATCCAAGAAAACATCAAACACCAGTGCTCTATTAGGTCATGCTTTTCGTTCATCAGTACAAAGTCGATATTTGACAGCAGTTTAACCTTTCCTATTCACCTGTGGAGTTTCATGAAGATGTGTTCAAGTGGTCGACATAGTCGTTGCCCATTGCATTAGGCATCTTCCTCGATATAGATCTTTTTCCACAATATTTGGCCGAAACTGTGCTCCGCATTCCCACCAGAGCCGAGTTCGTCAGTAATCACTCTCCAGACCAAATCGGAATTCATCTATGCAAAGATCATCGGCCCACTGTTCGACCGCCTAGGCGGTATGTTGACGACTCCGCTTTACACATTCCATTCTGTGAAGACGCGTCAGAGGTACACGTACAACAGGTCTCCGACGGTAAAGGTCACTCTGCTGAAGCCTTCTGTACACCGTTTCCAGTGGATGCTGCGTGGTCAGATGCCAGTTGGCGTGCAGTACCATCGCGGTACAGTAGTGCCCTTACAGCCAAATAACGGTCCTCACTTCCTGATGTGACACGTGGTCGGCCCTGCCGTAGTCTTCGGATTACAGTTCCGGTCTCTATAAACTGGCGCCATATCCGAGAAACAAGAGAACGGTTCACATTAAGTCATCTGGCCTCATCACTTTGGGACTACCCTGCTTCCTGTGGCCCCCCTCTGCAGAGAGCCTGTTGGCATCTTCTCTGTGCCATACTGCACCGTCTCTGACTTTGTACACAGCGACTGTCGATGTGGGACTATTGGACAAACACTACCCAGTTTCATAGATGTGATGATGTCATCGTTGACGTGGTTGGCCGTCGACTGGAATGCCATCCTTCGTGCAGAACACGATCGTAAAGTTATCTGTTCACGGTTTCTATAATTGTGCCGTGAATTAGAGAAAGGGTGGGGAAATTGTGGTTTGTTGCTTTAATTTGGACACCAGTGTTTATACGAGAATCAGACAAAATATCCTAGGAGCTATGACGTGCCGCCATCGGGTGGAGAATGCCCAACCTATTCTGACGGGGGTTCCGTACACTCCGTGAAGTCTAACGTGTCTCCTGTGCCCCTCCTCGGAGTTATGATAACATTTTTGAGATATTTAGGTATCCTGATCTCAGTAGTAATTACGTGTATTTGTTATTGAGAGGGAATGTCACTTATCTCTTCGTAATGAAATTTAGTTTCAATTGGCGTAAATCCTACTGTCGTCGTTGAGTTTGGTCATGCTATTATACGGTGTACAGTTTACGTGTAATGGCGACGATGTGGCCAAAGTGGCTATCTCGGCGGTGGCTTCTGGTACTGTGTGTAAAATAAAAAACTGCCGAAACAATGGCTCAGCGATGATACAACTAGTCCTTGTAAGAGGGAACTAGCTGAGGAAAACAAATAAAGAAAAAAAAGAAAATGAATTTAACGAAAACATCGAAAGAAGCCGAAGGGAGGAAAGGCAGTAAAAAGAACAGCGCGAAGGGCAGGAAACCTAATCTTACTTAACCTTATTACAGCTCTATTTGACGAGATCGATATATACAGAGGGTATATACAATTGCGAAGAAAAACTTTCGTATTCAAGGAGAGATCCTCTGAGCCCACGACCTGTGTAAAGGAGTTGACGAAAACAGTTCGGCTTTTATTTGTGAAAAGCATGAGTAACTTTACTTAAATAATGTTTGACAGTAAAAAGTACTTAGTTCTTTGTTAATACACTTCTCTAATCCAGTATTATTTATATACGAGCCGTAATAAAGGTAGGCTTCCGCGGCTATTGTCACATTCAACAATATTTTTCAGGGTGTGCGACCGCATTGTCAGTATATACCAAACTACCGACGTTTCGGCCCCTGTGGCAAGCGATCTCCTTCAAGATGTTTTTATTTACTGCAGAATGAGAAAACTTTGTTTCTTATATAACTGCAGACATGGCTGTTACCTAATTCATTGGCTGTTAAGGATGAATGCGAGGGATGTTAGAAGTCTTTATTTGTGTTTCTATTATTTCTTTTCATTGGCGAAAACCCGACGTTTTGCATAGTGTTTGCATTATTCCTTGTGATTAGTGGAAATCGGTGAATGGAAAACCTGGAGGCAGCTGTGCCGTGGAGCTGTTTTCCTGCTTTCTAGTGCCGGCCGGAGGCGCGCGAGTACTCTATGCACCTGAGGCCGATGCCGTCTCTCGTGCGTCTGCATGTGTTGGTTCACGTTTGCTATCGTCCTGTAGCGCTGTTATTGCTGACAGCGAAGACGTCGGAAGTCGGTAGACGTCTTCTCCGTTCATGTTGGCCATCACTTCGCTATTTGCATTGCATCTCTAATCTTCCTCCACATAGTAAAAGTCTGTTTCACCAGTACGAGTGCTTCACCTAAATCAATCAGTTTGCCGCACTCATCCTGGTGGTCTGCGACCGATGACTTGGTGTGGCGTCTTAGCCGGATATATCTTCCGTGTTTAGATATCCGTGTGATGATGGGTCGCCCCGTCTCGCCTGCATACACTAATCCACATTCGCACCTGATCTCGTAAGCTCCAGCAGCATGTAGTTCGTCAATTGTACCTTTCGTCGTGCAAAGAACAGCTTTTATTCTGTTACTACTTAGGAAAATCGGCTTGATGCCTGCTCGGCTGAGAATTTTCCCCACACGTTCAGCGACATCTTGAACGTATGGTAAAGGAGCGATGTTTTGTGCTTTCTATTGCTCTCCTCTAGTGCCTTCATTCTTTGTTGCCATATTTTTGTCAATTACTTTCTTTCCATAACCACTGACACCAAATGGACTTACGGCATTGTAGTTCGCTTTTTATATGTTCCTTATCATTGATCTTGTGAGCCTCTTGGTTAAAGTGTGCAGGGCGGATATCTTCTGTGTAGTGTGATGATGCGAGGAGGCATGCAGATACCTGCCAGTACTGGTTGGCTTCCTATATACTCTATGGCTCGGTTCATCATCAAGCTTTCTGTAAACTTCCACGTCGAGGATAGGCAGCAGCCCATTCTTTTCTATCTCCATAGTGAATTGGACTGTGCTGTGCTGCTGGTTGAGGTGTTGGTGGAAATACCGTAGCTCTTCCTCTCCATGTGGCCAGATAACGAATGTTTCGCCAACATATCGGAGCCAACATTCTGCGCGTAATGTTGCAGACTGGGGCGCTGTTTCTTCAAATGCTTCCTGAAAGATATCTGCTGCAATACGCGAGAGAGGGGAGCCCATAGCTACACCACCTGTCTGCTCATAAAATTTCCCATTTCACCAGAAATAGATGGTAGTTAAGTATTAGCGCACTAGATCACAGATATCGGGTCCCATGCGCTCCTCTAAGATGTTCATGGTGTCTTGTACCGGTATATTTCTGAATGAAGACTTCATGTCGAAGCCAACCATCAGGTCTGCAGGCAAGATACACTATTCATTTCAAAGTTCCGCAAAATGGGTGCAATGTCTGGTTACCCATGTGGTGTAAGGTTACACACTTGGGCGACTTATATTCTACTCCATTCCGTAGTCCCCTCCCCTCTTCACACTCCACTTCTCCCAATGAACCGCCAGGAAGGAATGAAATCATCCATGGAAACCCCCATTAACCACCTTACCCTCTCTGCCCTCGACCAAACGAAAGGCTGGACCAACAGGAACGAGCTCCTCCAACCAGTTCCTTAATTATATTTTGAATCCAGATGCCTGAAAACTCCTTATTCGAGGTCTGATTTTCATAACGAGAGGATGAAGTACCAGAATCAGGGGTCGGGATCATATAGTGCCATCAGGCACAACGGGAATGAGACTGCTGAATACAAATGTGTCTAATAATATTATAATAATAATAATTATTATTATTAATTAGTTGATTCACAGACCGGTTCAACTAGAACACTTCCATTAATTATTCTGGGACAGAATACATGCGGGGAAAATGACTGAGAACACCAGTGCATTCAACAACAGTAACCTAACCAATGCAAAAGTTTTCCTAAATTCAGTACAGCCCCATTGGAACAATGACATTGCCAATCTACTGTATTATAAGTACTCGATGTATTGCCCTTCTTAATGTGATAGTGATGGATTTAGATGTAATCTAAGCCCACAGAAGTTTAAAGAATTAGCACCAGTTGTCATGAGTTTATGTACAAAGCCAAACTTGTCAAGAGGGGTCCAAAAGATCTCCCTATTGAATTTGAATCATCTAACAGCAACATGCATTATTGTTGTGCGATCGTGTTATGAATTGCTCTCCTCTTACAAGAGTTATGCACCGATTAGTGTGAATATGGCTGTGCTGTTTCATACCAGAAGCACTCCAAGATTGATCTGAAAATTGTGAACAATGTTGCTGATGTGCGGGGTTTCAATGACAACTGTGGACAATTAGACAAGAATGATCAAAGAAGTTGCATTCCTTACATTCGGAAACAATCTATGAGTACTGATAACAATCCCAACAACCATAACTTCACCCAGACCGTTTAGAGTAGTACAGAGTGTGAAGACCCTTGAGACTGCTGCCAGGTTAACCAACAGTTACCAAGGAAAGAGGTGGTATGAAGACAAAATACAGTGTGAAGAAATAGTGACTTGTTCTGAATCTACACCTATAACAACACCACTGTTTATGTCAAATGCTCTGAAAACGTTTAGGTGCTTCATAACATTTTAAAAAGTGTGTCAAATAGGAACCTTGAAGATCAAACTGCCCACCTATTCGGAGACTCAGTGCAGTGGTAGTTCCGTAGGTGGCTATATTTGTACTCAGAAAATGTAGAAATAATGTCAGTCGGATAATCAGTAAATTTAATTGTTTTCTTTCTTTCTTTCCGTATTTAAACAAAAATCTTTCTTTATCCCTTGTTCCTCCTCTTACAGGGTCCACGTATGTATTCATTGTACGCTACCTGTGCTGTTTGCTCAGTACCAGAGCTATAATGCTAGAAGCCTTCTCAATACATTTCTGGAAGCATCACCTGTACGCAACATCCTGTATCCAAGAACCCAAACGTGCCTCTCTGTACATGGTAAGTGACTAATAATTTAGTACATGGACTAAGTTACACACCTCTACTGGAAAATTTCCATTCTTCACCATCACTGCGACGTCTATATCATATGTGAGCGCAGCCAGCCCTCAGTGCCTCGGCCAACTGGTCACAGAGCAGGAGCGGCCAGGTGTATCGACACAAGTAGCTGGCCGTATAAGAGTTGTGTGGTCAGACATTTCAGACACCGACTACTGGCTGCTACCTGCTGGTGCTGTTTCATTAGTATATGGTCAGTGATTCTACGCTACACTTTAAGGGCAGATCATTTTCTGAATTCACTCCAGCCCAAAATGCGATCTCGAACACACCTCACAGCTGCACTAAAGTATGATAGCAGTAACGTGATAGAACTGCCACACTGTAGGGAATGGACACTTTCCTTTTTTAATCACAGGATTCTGTGGCGTGATAACAGGCAAGCACTGACCCACTCACTCCTATGTGCCCAGGGCTGAATTGACCGCTGACGTGAATCAATTCTCTTCCTTTTGCAAGTGAGTAAACTTGCTGAACCAGGTCTTTGGTGCTTCTCAGTAGCTATGCCCTGCTGAGATGACTGACCACTGACACTTCTGGATTTTTTCTGTGTGTTCACGTATAGCTTTTTATTATTTACAGTCTGACTGCTAATTTCTTTTTCTACTTCTGCTTCTGTTGCAGATGGGAGCGTACTCTCATCCCTGTTTAGTAATAGTGGTAATGGGGATGTGAGAAGCTTGGCGTTCCATGGGTGTGTATCTTGTGCCAAAGCAGAGTTCTATAGCCATTGACTCAACCCCGCCATGGCCACCCATAAAATGTACTAAAGATGACTATGATGATGTGCTGGAGATCTTTGCACTAGATCCAGCACCAGTTTCTACGGCGAGCTCATGGGTGAAGCTTGCGAAGTAGTGATTTTTATTCTCCTATAATGATAACCTGCCACACACAATTGCATGACTGCATTACGAAGATGGTGTATTCTTGTCTGCCTTTAGCACTCGCTGATGAAGATGGCTCCCAGGCAAATGCTTTGGCATAGCCTTTGAGGTCATGCTGCAGTCTTAGTATGTGGGGGGACGATGTCGGTCAGTGACAAGCACATACGTGAGTAGTAGTTCTTTATATACTTTTTCTCTAAGATCAAACACACAACTGCATACGTGAAATATTAAAGGTAACATGTTCTTGTCTGTTTCTAGGTGTAATCAGAGAGGGGTATTCGTCCCTAGGCAGAGCTGGGCTGAATAGTGTTGGAGACATTAGACCAATTTGGACAACGCGAAATTTGAATGTGAAGAGAAACACCATAGACACCTATACATAAACGTTAATATTTAATTACACATGATAATATTTTTCATCCTACTGGCTGTGCATGTGACATAGAGCAGATAATGGGTAGCAGGTTTGTGTATGCAGCAGAAGAAGACCAGAAGAAGCAGATAATGGTTAGCAGATTTGTGTATCCAGCAGAAGAAGACCAGATGATGATGCACCTGTGGCCAGATGTGCAGAAGCAACACACCTGTCCATGCTGTTATGGATCATAAGGTAAGTGCTCTGCCTCCATTGGACTAGTTAGTGATTGTTGAGGAATCTTTGGCAGGATCTTACTTGCCAACATTGAAAAATCGAATGTGGGCTGCCTTCAACTCTGTACTTTTCTTAAAGAATGTCTAGAAATTCTGCAAATTTATCTCCCTGATACGTCAATGAACCAAAGTATCCCACTGTGTAGTACAAAGCAGTACCCGAAAGAGGGCAGAGATGCTGGCTTTGGCGAGAGAGGCGTCGTCCAAATTTTGGGAGCAATAGTGAGATACCATGGAGAAAGCGAACCACGAAGTTCTTGTGAACTCTTAATAAGACCTTCATATTAAGCCATTTTCCCAAAATACAGGAAAGGAAGTCCGCTAGGATGCTCAGTCATCTAATTCGTCTCGATATATACTCACAGATTTTTGATCTACTTATTGGGGGCTCCAGTTTCATATTTCTTTTGAAAAATACTTCTGATAAAACGTCATGCAGAAATGTACTCAACCTTTTGGGTAATTATTGCTGTGAAGGGTCGCTTCTGGCTACCGACAGAAATTACCCAGAACATTCATATCATGCAGATACATGGGAAACACGTCTGATGTCCAGGAGCATTACAATTTCAAAGACCATCTCATTGCCTGTAAAACTTAAAAGACATTCCAATATCTTCGAGACAGGACCCCAATTATTTGATTCACGTAGCTACACTGCGCATTGATAATCCAGAAGATGAGGACAACCATGAACACATTGGGCAGCAAAGATATTTCAAACATAAAGTGGTTGAGTCTCTCAACTTTTCAAAAATTACCTGCTCAGCATCTCAAGTACGTAGACCTGTTCCTGTTTTCTGAGGGCGAGGAGCACCATTTCATGTCAATCAAAAATATGTCGCATTTAATTTCTGCCCAGATGTTCAAACATTATTTTGACTGTAGATTCCTCAGCTCTTGTAGTATGAGTGTGTATCTACAGAGGCATCTCAGTGACTGATTCAGCCAGGAACTGATATATGCAGAAATGCCTACCAAGGATAAAACCTTTTTACAGCTAAAATACGCCCCACTTGATGTGATGTCCCTTCATCATGTACACCAACTTCGAGTGTCTTCTTGCTCCTATGGTGCACCGTGAAGGCGACACCTCAGCCTTACATACTATCTTCACAGAACAGTACATACTGTGTGGGACAGTGCAAGTTGTGTGCTCGTGTGAATTTACTCAAACAAATTCAAAACATACATAAGGGTTAATCCTACGGAATGGTTACCACTGAGCTCGAAAAACTTGTGGGATGGAATTTGTCACAACAGTTTCCCCATGATCAACTTGCAGGAAAATTACAAGAGCTGCCGGTTGCTTTTTGATATAAACATGGAAACTCGACATAGAGACCATTCTCATCTCGCAGGGAAGTTTTTCAGAGCAAGTGACGAAGCATGCAACTTCAAGAACTAACTGACATTACATATACCATCTTCTTCCCCAGTTTGAGAGGGTGAGATGCCCTGATTCTTTTTCAACACTTGCGTGATTACGAGTTGAAGGATGGCAAGGTAAATGTCATTGGTGCCCCCATTAAGAGGTACTTTTCGTTTTCGAAGGGAATCACTCCAAGACTAATATCCTGAGTCATAGATTCACTTTTCATGCATGTCTTCAGAAACCTGCTGAGATGATGTGTCGGGAGAATATAAATATCTACAGAGCTTGAGACAAAGAATATTTGATACGAATAAAGCTATTCAATTGAGAGACTCAATGAGACCACACTGTCTCATATAACCACATTTTCCAGTAAACTAACAGGCTCTGATATTTTGGATGCAGATTATACGATTGTGTTGAATGTTTGGCAAGTGTTTTGTGTCCAGGATTTTAGGAAACTGCGCTAGATTGTGGATGAACAAAGTTTTACTCCATGTCGTGTACATGTTCAAGAAGGTCTGGAGATTATTCCTGGGTACGTACTATCTGGATTCTGCACCTGGGCTTTCATGGGTCACACTGTCAAGGAAGATGCCTGTTAGTATCGAACTGTTGACCAATGCTGACATGTTGCTCTTTTTTGAACGCGAGATTTGTGGCGGACTTTTCCATTGTGTACACAGGTACGACAAGGTGAATAACCTAGAAGTCATGTGGACAACAGACCCTGTGATGATTTAAAGTACAACCTTTAAATGAATATAAGCAATGTATATGAGTAAGTCATGCCAGGAAGTGATGTCAGCACTAGGAGATAATTGTCAATTTCAAGGAAAAGATCAAAATATGCCTGAGAATAATGGTGAGGGATATGTCCAACAGGCAGAACTGGAACATATCACCCATTTGCCTGTCGAACCCAGCAGCTTGCTGCTATGCCCAGAGCACCTAATCCCACAAAACGTCTCAATCAATGTTATTGACCACAGTATACTAACAAAGGGAGAGCTGGTCCGCTTTGATTAACAGGTCACCACCCTTCCACATATCCGCAAGGTTAAAATAAACATCCAAACAGCCCACCTCTCCCTTGCCACTCCAAGGGAAATTTCACCCCTCCTGCCACTCTCACCCCCACCTCCTCCCTTCTCAGTCACTTACGCTATGATGTTGATGGAATAAAGTTCTAGGAAACTGTGGATTTTTGGAAGACAAATTTCACATGATACCTTTCTGTAAGCATGATAGTTTATCTGCCAGTCATGTGATCATAAAAGGCTGATCTCAATTGCTGTCATAGTATGTTACATGCTGAAAACGGATCAACAGTAAACAAAATTTCTCTTTATGTATAATCCTCCTGGAAAGCGCTAACAGGCCTATCTGTAGACAATTACAAGAATATTGTCATAATACGAGACTGACGTTACAAAAAAATCAATTAATTCTGACTGAGGAAAATGTACAAAAAATCTAAATACAGTTTAACATACCTCAAATGCAGGACATGTGATCATACAAAATCGATCTGACAAAATGTTAACGCCTGATGGACTTAAAGTACAAAGAAAAGTTTTACAAATAAATATACGTAACAAATTTTACAATGTGAGAATGTGAAACACAGAATGATACCTCACTTTAACGAGAAGTATTGCTCGGAATCGGAAGCCTTTATTTAGAAGATGGGCTTGAGCATTGTTCTGGCTGCAGCGTGTGACACTCTGCTGCGGCGTGACCTAGGATGGAGGTAGTTGCCTTTCACGCCATCTGCCTGCCCCAGTCTTAATCAAAGACTGGACGTATAGCTTTATGCGTGTAGTATCCTCCACCCATTCCCAGCACTCCGCTGTGCTCTGCTCTCGGAGCTGCTACTCTCAAGCTGTGACCCCAGTTCATGCTCTGTCTGCCTGTTTCGGTGCTTGGCTGACGTGGAGTCGCTGTGGTAATTCCCCATACCACCATGCAGCAGCAGCGCTCGACCGCACGAGTTCCATGCCTCTCAAATCTACTGCTCTGCTATCCCTCTCGCTTCTCTTTGACAACTCCTCGCGTACTCATTTGCCTCTCACAGTCTTCCAGTTGGCCGTTACGGCTGACAGGCGCACATTCCTGCAGCAGCTCCTATGGAGGCCCAGCCATAGCGTGCGGCTTTTAGAAGCCCACAGAATCATGACAGAATGCGTTACAGCAGTTTACTTACAAATCGAATTCTGACAGCAGGCTCGCATCTGCTTCCAGTTCTGTAGCGATTTACTACCCCCACGTCAGATGTACGCCGCATATTAATTAACCCGAGAACCTAACCTCATAGTTCACTGCAAGGTCTGTGATCTATGGAGGAAGAGTTATCAAAGGATGGTTTAAACACGAATACATTCACACGCACTTGAGAGACTAACAGGAAGGAAAAGATCAGAAAACCTTCACCACAGCACACGTAGGCAGCAAGAAGGCTGTTACCTTGATTTCAACATGTGGGATAAATTAATAAAATATCTGATTGAAGTGAATTGCCAGAAAAATGAAGCATAATTAAGAATCATAATTAATTCAGAAAGTCAACAGCGGAAGATCACGACCACAAGGTCCTCAGAAACAACCGTGTGCACGAATAAAGTGAGACGAATTGGACAAAATTAAGTCATAAAATCACGGAAATCATATGCAATATACATGATTTCGCAAAGAGATACTTAACAAAATTAACTGAATCACAATAAACTCAACGTGGCTCCACGTGTTTGATTAACAGTTCACCTGAACGGTGGCCTACACCGTCCCTACATTTTAAAGCGTTGAACACTCGCTAATTAGCAAGTAAAATGTGTCAAAGACGATAGTAAAGTATGAACGATGAAAGGAATCATTTACTTTGACTATCTCTGAAAAAAATACATAAAACACCACATTAACTTCTCATCGAAAAGGCACACTTACCGCCAGTAGGTCTCACCTGTCTCGGGTCCCACGGAACTCTCCACTAGCTCTCGCTCTCCCACCAAAACCACTCCCTGTGCCTATGGAAGTGGCCAGAGGAACCCCTACTGTGGTGCCACCCTATACAAAAGGTCCGTTGAAGACAAACAGAAACCTCTTGGCTACCTGGTATGCCAGTTGGCTCATCTGACACATTGGCAGACCACTACACTCCCACAGATCTACACATTGAAATCCTTTCTCACTCTCATTCATACATTCAAATGATCGTACAAGAAGAGAGAGAAAAGATACACTGAAATATGGACTTAAATGTATCAGACATACGTGTGGGGCTCCGACAAGAACCAATAACCTAATGAAATGTTGAAACGAAATATGGACAGTATACTGTGGCCACCACGAAAACACTCGGCTGCTCAGTCTTTTCCCTTTTCTTCTTAACATCTAGGATAAAAGACCATTTACACCAACAACTGAGGTGCCAGAGACAAACAAATAAAGCTGTGTGGTATGGCAAAATCATGAAGAGGCTCATGCAGAGATCCTTCAATGGAAAGAAGGTAAGGAATAATGGTCAGAATAATACAGTGTGACCCCGACAGCAACAGAAAATGGTATTTGTGAGTAGCACTCATTACCATTTGGGAGGTAGAACAGAGCGTGTACAACTGTGAACAGTTCAGTGACAGAGCTATTCGTATCTGATTCAACGTCCGCCCCCGGTAGCTGAGTGGTGCCCGGCGCTGCTCACCTTCATCGAGCGTTTTCATCTAGTGGACGTTTGGGAGAAAATTCATGGCAATACCCCCGGTTTTACCCATTATACAGCACACTCTGCGAACAGACTGGACCGGTTTTATGTCTCTGCCCACCTTCTCAATGAAGTTGCCCAAGCTGAACGATAGCCCCTTGAATTTTCGGACCACTGCGCCGTCATTTGCTCCCTGGCTCTGCCACCTCAGTCAGTGTGGCGCAGAGGCTACTGGAAGCTTAATGCCTCCCTCCTTAACGATCCACACTGCCGACAATGTATTGCCACTACATGAGCGTCGGCGTCTTGCGAAAGACGCCTCCCGCAGTACACATCCACGTTCCATTGGTGGCTCAAACGTGCCAAACCTGCGATCACAAAGGTCTTCATGCAATGTGGCATGAAAGCAGCAGCATCTCATAGAGACACCACAAATTTTCACTACGCCGTCCTCCGTGAGCTCGATGCGCTCTCTCCATCACCTGATAACCACAAGGAACGACAGCGTAGTAAAGCTCGTCTCCTCTCTCTCCAACGTGCACGACTGCATGGTGTCGTGGTGCGTTCCCGACGACAAGACCTCTTCCACGACGAAACCCCATCCACAATCCATGCCGCATCCGACCATAGTCGTCGACGTTGACTTTTCGTCCCCAACATCACGACCTCCGATGGTCTTCACCACACAACACAGGCGGCAGTGGTGTCTGCCGTTGCTGAACATTATCGCCAATTTTATGATGATGAACCAATGGCAACGCCAATTCCTGATGACCTCCCTCCTTCCCCTGATCGGACCTTCACCGTAGTGGAGTCAACGTCCATGATGTCAGCAATCACCGCAGAAGAGGTGGTAGATGCGATCAACAAAGGAGCCAAGAACAAATCACCAGAACCAGATGGTTTCCCAGTGGAGTTTTACCGGGCGTTCACATCGTTAATGCTTCCTCGCTGGACGGAAATGATTCAGGAACTCTTTCCTCCGCCGTTCCCAATTCCACCTGAATTCGTCACTGGCATTCTTCTACTTGTGCCTAAGCTGAAGGGATGGTCTCATGTCTCTGCATATCGCCCCCTTACACTACTGAATGCAGACTATAAAATCTATGCACGCTTCTTAGCAGCGCGCATACGCACCGTCTTACCTACGGTCCTTTCACCGGAGCAGGCTGCACGTGGTTGTGGGGCCACCTTACAAACAGCCTTAGGAGAATGCCGTTACCTCATCGCACTGGCGTCGGTTTGTCGCCTTCGTGCAGCACTGGTATCTGTCGATTTCACGAGTGCCTTTGATCGTGTTCGACACCCATTCCTCCTCATGGTGGCGACGCGTATGGGGTTCCCATTACTTTTTGTCGATGCCATTTGCGGTCTCGATAGTACAAGTCAATGGGAGGCTTGTAGGAGCGATTCTTATACTCCGCTCTGTGCGTCAAGGATGCCCTATGTCTACCTTACTATATGCCATTGCACTTGAACCCCTCTTCACTGGTCTTACCTCTAGACTGCAGGGTCTCACCTTTCACTGCAGGGCTTATGCGGACGACCTCCTCTTTCTCACCTGCTGCTCCACTGAACTCAATGACGCCATCCAATGGATCCACCAGTAAGGACGTTTTTCTGGTAGCATTGTTATTGTCCGTAAATGGACTATGATGCACATTGGGTGCGGCCTCCCGGCTATGGTGCCGAACCCACTCCCAGTCTGTACCACCCTTCGTTATTTGGGTATCGAATTTACGAGCTCCACACACCGCACAGCGGCCCTGGCTTACCGGCGGCTTTTGCAGTCGATTCGGTACCATGTCCGCGGTCACGTGCACCGTAATTTAGACCAACTCCAACGTGTGTCCTATGTCAACATTTATGTCGCCCCTAAACTGGTACACGTCGCCCAGATTCTCCCAATGCCGTTATTCCTTGGCCGCCGCATCCAATCAGCCTTTGGATATTTCGTGTCAGCAGGGGCACTTTTCAAAGTCCGCTACAGGACTCTAACACTGCCTCCTGCAAAGGGTGGCCTCGGACTCGTCAACGTGCGGGCACGATCTTCTGCACTCTTTGTCCACACTGTGTTGCGGCAGTGACAGGGGCCGATCCCGCCCTTAACACGCAGTCTCTTAGATATCCTTCGACCAGCTTCTCTCGATCCACCGATCAATGTGGCACCTATTTCTCCATTATTGTACCACGTCGCCAATTGTTTCATAGAACTCAGCTACGTTCGGGCCGATCTTCCAGTCACCCGTCCTCCCCGTGCGAAAGATTATTATCGTCTGTATATGCTGTCAAACCCTTGTGACCCCATGGTGCTACAGCATCCTGACATTAACTGGCGAACGGTTTGGGAGTGTGTGCATGCACTCTTTTTACCATCGTCTGTGTCTGCACTCTGGTATGTTTTAGTCTATGGACAGGCCACCACCCCACTCTGCCCTGACTGTCAGCTCGAAGACACCGTCTTACGTGCCCCCTGAAACAATCCGTATGGGTCCTCATCCAACGAATCGTGGGCTTTTACCTCCGTGCCCCGCCAACGATGGTAACCCCGGATTTCCTGTTGTTGCCCCAGACATTTCACTACCCTCTTGCTGAGCACCATACCCTAATCTGGTTTCGAGGACAGGCTTTAGAATACCTGTTTCAGAGTGGTCCGCATACAGTCCTTGACTTCTGGTACAAAGTTGTCATCGCGCATAGCACCCTCACCCGGATACCATCTTGCAGACAAACTTTTGCCGGTTATCTCCGCAGCGTCTTCCTTGACCCCTCAAAGTTGGGGTGTGCCGTGCCTGCCTGTCACATGATGCAACACCCTCATCCACGTTCTCATGCATCGACCAAAAAACAAATAAAAAAGGAAGAAAACAGAATATGTTATATTTTGTTGTGTTTAATGTTTTTTTAAATATTTTTTTGTTTACCTAACAGTCATTTGTATATGTTTAAATGGTACCTTGAAGAACTCTTGCATAGTGAATATATATGTACTTTTAGGCTGTTCAATAAAGATTACTAAAAAAAATTTAAAAAAAGGAAGAATACAGGATATGTTATATTTTGTTATATTTAATATTATTCTAATAATTTCTTTACCTAACACTCATTTGTATATGTTTAACTGGTACATTGAAGAACTGTTGATTTGTGTATATATATGTACTATCAGTTTGTTCAATAAAGATTTTAAAAAAAGTGGTCAGCGCGACTGACTGTCAATCGTAAGGGCCCGGGTTCGATTCCCGGCTGGGTTGGAGATTTTTCTCGGCTCAGGTACTTGGTGTTATGTTGTCCTAATCATCATCATTTCATCCTAATCGACGCGCAAGTCTCGGATGTGGCGTCAAATCGAAAGACTTGCACCAGGCGAGCGGTCTATCCGAAGGGAGGACCTCGTCACACACCATTATTATTATACCTGATTCATCAGCAAACCAGCGGCGACATCAATTTCTTGGGTATACATGCCGATGTCTCAAGGAGAATATGGGTTGAATGCTGCCGTAGGAGAAGGACTAATTGAGTTTTACAACAAAATTCAGCCAGTAAGTGAATTCTCTGTTCCAAAATCACAGGAGGGAAAGGTATACCCGGAAGATTCCAGCTGCCATCTGGATTATATCCTCATGACACAGAGATTCTAAAATCAGTTACTGTATAGTATAGCGTACCCAAGAGCTGATGTAGACTCAGATCACATTTTGGTAATGATGAAAGGTATATTTAACATTATAAGATCGTCTTGAAAAAAAAAAAAAAACAGAAAGCTATGTGGAAAGATATGGAGCAGTGAAATACTAAGGAATGAAGGGACACGTTAGATTTTCACTACAGATGTGGACACTGTGATAAGGAATATCACAAAATACACTTCTGTTGAAGAGGAGTGGGTATACCTGAGAAGAGAAATCACATATGTAAGACACACAAACGTAGTTACAACTGCAAAGAGACCTTGGATAAAAGCAGAAATATTTCAGTTGATCAAAGAAAGGAGGGAGCACAAATATGTTCAAGGGAAGAAAGGAATATAGGAAAAGAAATCATTCAGGAATGAAACAAAAAAATTGTATTTCATAGAAACTCCTATGGAGCAATAAATGGGGCCCTGCTTTCTTTCGAAACATGTCATGGAACAGATTAGCAGAAATGTCATCAAGAAGATAACTCAAGGAAACTGATTAATTTTACCTTCCCAGAAATATGGGGTCTATTTCCTGACAATTACTTTACCTGCTACAAGACAGGCGAGAAAATGGCTGACGACAGGCAACTATTCTTACAAGAGCAGGTGCCCGCCTATTCATACGGTACATTCAGAGTATACCTAATAAGTATGGGATAAAATAGTGCCTCTTGTGTGCTACTGACAAGCGCTAAATCCTGAATGGATTCCTTTACAGTGGAAAACATTAAACACGTAATACAAGCAAGAGTCTTGGTCACAATGTTGTTATGAAGCTGGCACGGCCATTCCTTAAATGTTCTAGTAACTTCACCTCCAAGGAGCTGGAGGATGAGCCGAAACGAAAAGGAACAAGTTTAGTTAGCACTCTTTAGAGATCACCTTAAGAGGTCCATCCTGTGGCGCCAAATGGAGACGGCGCATTGTATGCAGCACACATGTACAAGTCAGTTGACAATCTTGTCAAGTATAACAAGGGCAAAAGAAAACTGTTATTAGTTTTCATAAGATGCATGATGGATGACAGGTGAATGAGAATAATGAGAAGAAATTTTCAGAAATGGTGAAGTGTTATAATGAAACTAAGGGTGGGGTGGATGTAGTTTGCTGCACACTACAGTCTCTGAGATGGCACCTACCGATAGACTGTGCATATCATTGACAATATTGTTGAATTCGCTATGATCAATGCTCACAAAATATTTCAGTTACTTACGCCTAAGAATATTTCGCTCCGAGACTCCATCCTGAGAGTGGCAGACGAGTTTGGCTGCCTCCTAAAACTACAGAGAAGAGCCATTCTCCCGTTGCAGGCACTGGTCATCGGCGCTGGCCAATATGGAAATAAAAGGCATTTGAAATTCATGTTCCCAGCAAACAAGAAAATGGGGATAAAGCATCAGACTTATGTTTCAGGTGCAACAAGTATGTCTCCAAAAGCTGCAAAACAAAAACTCTTGTCGAGTGTCTGAAATGCGAGCCCATCCCAGTTTAGGCAATCCTGTCAACTCCTTGTTTCTAAATATTTCCAAATATTTGTAATTATGAACTCAAAACATTTGTTCTTACGTTTTAGTTCCTTTATGACAATAACCAAATAAAAAGGCAGAGTATTTTAGAATCTTCCACAAATACTCGACTACTGTCTGTAAAATGGAAAATACTAATAGTAATCGCATAAATAGTACGTTCTGGCTCTGTTTCCATTTTTTTATAAAATAAATTTTTTTAACATTACTTTAATTACTTGTTTTAACGATGGTTGATGAAAGAATGAAGAATTTCAGATGTAAAATTAAAAATAAAAAAAGTTTATTTCTGAAAATTTAGGTTTGACAGTGTACTTTTGATTTTAGAGACCAAATTATACTTTGGTTACACTTTACAGTCTTCTTCAACGTATTATCAACTTTATGACACTCAAAACACCAACCCGCTTGGAATAAAATGCTCGTTTCCTACTGTAGGTAAGAAATGACCCACATGGCAGTAATTGGGTTATGGAGAAGTCCGGTACTTCTAATGTTAAAGCAAACGATTAAATTAAATCTGGCGCTGGCACTGGTTTTCATTTAAGCAGATGCCAGACTGAGATTCATTGGAAGAATCCTAAGGAAATGCAATCCGAAAACAAAGGAAGTAGGTTACAGTACGCTTGTTCGCCCACTGCTTGAATACTGCTCGGCAGTGTGGGATCCGTACCAGATAGGGTTGATAGAAGATATAGAGAAGATCCAACGGAGAGCAGCGCGCTTCGTTACAGGATCATTTAGTAATCGCGAAAGCGTTACGGAGATGATAGATAAACTCCAGTGGAAGACTCTGCAGGAGAGACGCTCAGTAGCTCGGTACGGGCTTTTGTCAAAGTTTCGAGAACATACCTCCACCGAAGAGTCAAGCAGTATATTGCTCCCTCCTACGTATATCTCGCGAAGAGACCATGAGGATAAAATCAGAGAGATTAGAGCCCACACAGAGGCATACCGACAATCCTTCTTTCCGCGAACAATACGAGACTGGAACAGAAGGGAGAACCGATAGAGGTACTCAAGGTACCCTCCGCCACACACCGTCAGGTGGCTTGCGGAGTATGGATGTAGATGTAGATGTAGATGTAATTGTTAATAGGTTTATAAGAGCAGACATCATAATGTGACGGAGAAAAGCAGTCTGATGTGCTTCTAAAACCTTGAATAAATTTTGTATAAAGTTTTCAAAAGTCTTAATTGATAATACATTACTTTACAATTGATTAGTAGTTTCAGATCCTAGACAATCATCTTCACAACTGTACAAATTAACAATAAATGGGAGAGGTCCTTTACGTTAAGAAGGATATTGCTATGCTTAAGACTTTACGTTTTTTCAGAGTGATAATAGTAAAGGGAGCGTGCCATTCGTGCTAGAGATTCTTTATCTACATACATTGTAGGTTACAGTGCCAATTTCTGGAAGTGTATCTTGGGGCTATGTAAATAAATTGAAAACACGTATAACGTGCAAAAAAACATTTTTAAGACATACACTATTCAGATATATGTTAGAGCACAGAAGGAAAAATATGAAAAAATATTATAACATCCGATTCTCACTTAGGAGCGAACATCCAACTGGCTACATCAGCGACTTGGTAAAGTGCAACGATGAATCTATAGAGACATAATTAAAATTAGCTTTCAGAAAATTTAAATCAGTAAACCAAATTGAAAGACAAACTATTTTTAAATGCATTAGAATGAAATAAATATGAAATATAATAAATGCATTCAATGCTTATTAAGAAATGTGCTTGAGTACAATGTTGATAAGTATTCGTTACAAAGTGCAAAATGTCAGTGATAGAAATATAAAAGTTGCAAGTTTGTCAGAGCATGGCTGTCATCGTTTGATACCATAACAAATCCTGTGGCTGTATGTACTGGTCAGCGATAAACAAAAATGCACGGTAACAACGAATACGTGTCCTGCAAGTACGTAGCGTTACAATTTCAGCAAACAACTAGCATCATGAAAATAAATATACGCTCTGAAACGTACCTTATTGTTACGTATCTGCTGTTTCTTGCCGGTTTGGGTTGGCGCTGTTAGCATTCAAATGATTTCAAACGATGATAGACCTGTTCTGAGCGAATTTTTACTTCAGTTCTCTTGTCACTGACCTCTTACATTTCATAACGAGCATACCTCACCATTTTACTTAGGTACACATCTTAATAAGCATTTAATGCTTTTATTAGGTGTTACATATTTCAAGTTCTAATGGTTTCAGAAATATTTTTATTGTAAATTGGTTTAATGATTTACTTTTTTTGAAAATTAATTATTTGTTTGTCCCTGTAGGTGCAGAATTGCACGTCATAACCTTGTTGGTATAATCATTATTTTATTGAAAGCTTGGTTCAGTAGTGAGTATCGTATGTTTTTATACATTTTTAGTGTTCTTTCTTTTGTCTTGTAACAAATATATCAATAAGGAATGTATTAAAAATTGTGACAGGATCACGTTACAAGATACCTATTTTCCATTGATTTACATGGTGCCGAGATACATCATCACATTTTGGCTCTTTAGCCCATAGTATTCTTAGACACAGAACCTTTACCATGAGTAGTACATTTTCTTTACTTAACGTATATCAATTTGAAATAGCCTGTCATTTTTACGATTGTAGTATACAACAGAAATCTCTTAAAAATATTTTATTTTCATTGTGTGTGTTAGTGTAAGATGTAACTTAGGTTTACTTTGACTTGGTTCTACCCAGTATTGTGACACTAGAAATGATAGTATTAGGTGATATTTATGTCTTGGAGTGTTTGCTTGGAGTGAGAGTGTATTTTCAAATGCAAGTAGTACTGTAGTCGATGTTCTATCATTTGAAGACACACACAACAGCCGTATAAATTTAAAATAATCTTCACTACTTATTTTGTTCTCCTCACAGCTGTTACAAATGCATTTGTTTTCTGTTCTAATAGTTTCTTTCGCATGCCTCTCATCTGACAAGGGTGGTTCACATAGCCCCAACTGTGGCTGACATGACTGAGTCTTTAGTTGAAAGGCTCGACGGCTATTTTGTTTCTTTGAGAGTGAATAGTTATGTTGACATGATGTAAGTTTGATGAATCAATGTTGTCTACATTGAAGTTACCATCACATGAAGAAGATGTACAAGAACATCAGACGTTATGCAGCTCACAGTGTATTATCTGCCAATGAAATGTCACTAAAGCTCTTCCAAACATGTGCAGAATCTTAAGACGCATGATAATTTTTTGAAATTTGTTGTAAGGTTCCACGGGACCAATCCACTGAGGTCATCGGTCCATCGGGTTACGCACTACTTAATACAATTTAAAGTAACTTACGCTAAAGACAACACGCACACCTATGCCCAAGGGAGGACTTCAACCTCCGACGGGACGAGCCGCGCTAACCGTCGTAAGGAGCCTTAGACAACGCGGCTACCCCACTCGGCTAGGCATGATAACGATATGCAATTACACGATTTACACATAAGAATGAAAACAGTGCCGCTAATTTCAGGATAGTTTAATGTTTTTTCTATATTATTCTGTCTATTCTTTCGATCCAGCCAAGCTTTATAGCTTTGCGACAAAGCGCTATAACACAGTGTCTCTAAGATTAAAATCCTTTGTTTTTCATTTACAAAATGTAACACGTTTTCGCACACACATACCACTAGGTTAACTGACTATTTTGTGTATGTTTTGGTGTGATAACATGTTGTTCTGACAAGGGAACCTCCCAATCGCACCCCCTCAGACTTAGTTATAAGTTGGCACAGTGGATAGGCCTTGAAAAACTGAACACAGATCACTCGAGAAAACATAAAGAAGTTGAGTGGAACTATGAAAAAATAAGCAAAATACACAAACTGAATAGTCCATAGGCAACATAGGCAACACCAAGGAAAGTACGTGCTCAGGAGCGCCGTGGTCCCGTTGTTAGCGTGAGCAGCTGTGGAACGAGAGGTCCTTGCTTCAAGTCTTCCCTCGAGTTAAAAGTTTCATGTTTTATTTTCAGACAATTATTTTGCGAAGCTGCACAGGTAAACAGAGCAGTATTGTTTACGTGATCGTGTGTCAATTATCAAAGTTCAGGCACTCACACATAATCAACTTCGTTCTCCAGAATTCCAGGACATGTTCAGATTTGCTTGGACGTTGCGAATTTGACGGTCTACACACGGAAAAATTTGGAAACGTTAAAAACATATGTTTTGACAGAGCACAGGGAAAACTATGCGACTGTGAAACTGTTGCATCGTTTGTTGCAGTTTATGTGATAAACTCTTATGTTTTCATCACTTTTTTGGGAGTGATTATCACATCCACAAGAAAACCTAAATCGGGCAAGGTAGAAGAGTCTTTTTACCGTTTCGCCAAGTGTACGAGTTAGGTGGGTTGACAACATAATCCTTTCATATGACGCACATGCCTTTACCAGTGTCGTATAGAATATATCAGACGTGTTTTCCTGTGTAGGAATCGGTTGACCTATGACCTTGCTATCAAATGTTTTCGGTTCCCATTGGAAAGGCTCCTCCTTCCGGCTACTAATCGGACGGTTATGCGGTGCGGTCGCAAAACACAGACACTAAACTTATTACAGTGAACAGAGACGTCATTGAACGAATGGACAGATCATATATTTGCGAAAATAAGAAAAGTAAACTTTTCACACGAGGGAAGACTTAACCAAGGACCTCTCGTTCCGCAGCTGCTCACGCTAACCACGGGACCACGGCGCTCCTGGGCTCACATTGTCCTTTATGTTGCCTATCTTGCGCATGGACTATTCAGTTTGTATGTTTTGCTTATTTTTTTCATAGTTCCACACAACTTCTTCCTGTTTTCTCGAGTGATCTGTGTTCAGTTTTTCAAGGCCTATTCACGGTGCCAACTTATAACTAAATCTGAGGGGGGTGCGATGGGGACGTTCCCTTGTCAGAACAACATGTTCCCACACCGAAACATACACAAAATAGTTAATCTAGTGTTTTGTGTGTGCGAAAACGAGTTACACTCCGTAAATGAAAAAGAAAGGATTTTTACCTTAGAGACACTGTGTTATAGCGCTTTGTTCCCTTGTGAGTAGATTTAAGAATTACACTCTCACACATTTAATACAGTCTTGTTACGGTTACAGGACATCAGGGACATACCAAACATGCTGACGTTGGCAATGCTCCAAAATGTTACTCATAAGTTAACGTCTCTGCTGACTACTACATGTCTCTTTTGGTGAGACTGTGTATTTTGGCCGTGCTTACTTCATCTTACTGACTGTGTTAGGGACATGGGAAGGGAGGTGTTTCAACACGACTGTCTGTAAAGAGACTCTCCGTGTTGGTTTTGGCTGAGTATGGAAGTTGGTGAGCGAGCAACGTAGCTGCCTGGGGCCGCTCTCCAGGGCGCCGCCCGGCCACTTGACAGGTGGCCGGAGGCTTGGTGCCCCCGAGGGGCGGCAGTCGGCCACTGCGTGGTTCGAATTTTGCGCAGGTCCGAACGTCACGTCAGTTCACCACCGTAACACGGGCAGTGGACTGGACTGCGTAGTAATCGTTTGTGCACTTGTAGTTTAAAACATGCCAGCGGCAAAGCACTCCTATCGGAGCACAGAAAAGAAGAATATCCTCCTGTTTAAAAGATTATACCTAAAAAGTGTGCACCAGCTGCCTCACTCTACCTTCCTCAGCACCTTCAAAAAAATTCCCAAAAATTTGGCTACACTTATATATACGCTGTCATTTTAACATGCAACTCACGTCTCACCCACAAGCTCCCTCCTACTGCTTTTGTCACTATCTCTCTGTTCCTCGTTGTCATTAGTACGCACACTCACGCCCTTTCATCTGCTCTCTAGTCCTCTTCCATTGGCACTGTCTCATTCACTATTTTCCTGGCACTGTTCTGTCACTGTTATGTACATTGCTCTGCCATTGTGTCCCTCTCATTCTCTCACACTGCCATTGTGTGTTTCACTCTTTCTACATCACAACCACTCTCAATCATCTTCTATTATTTTTTACTTTTCCATCTCTTTCCCACTGCTGCTCTCACCTTCTCTCTCAACATAAAGTAGCGTTAATATGTTTGTATGAACAAATCTATGAGAAAATTTTTATTGGTGGAGAGGAAGGTAGAATAACGCAGCTGGTACCCCATATTGCACTCTGTCTTTTGAACAGAAGGTTATTTGCCTTGCATTTTAACGCTCGTTCCCTTCTTTTCTCCGTTACAACAAGGCACACTGCTCATAAGAAAAGAACAATATGGGTGAGTAAAATTTTAGTGGTTTACTTAGGAGAAATTCAAGTAAAAGAAGCTAATTAGCACCTTTGTACTGCAATATGAAGTTTCAAGAACTTTTCTGCTAATACAGGAGACAGATACAGGATACTTCTCCATGCTACTACATTTTCGCTTCACACCGAATGTTGATTGTGTATTTTACGTCCTGTGTACCTAGGAAACGATAAAGATAGCAAGACAGTTTTAAAGGTTCTTCTAGATCGATATCTTATGAAAACGTCGTATAAGTTACAGCTATTTGCTGTGCGTAGCCGTATTGGAATCTGCGGCTTGCTTGGTACCGAAAAACCACGTTTTGGCGGCTTTCTCGATAAAGGACAATGATATTTGAAAACAGGAAGATGGAACTTCTAGGTAAAGGCCTAGAAATTATACTGTTAATACTTCAGCAATTTGTTGTTGTTAGTTATTTAGATATCCTTGCTACCGACTAATAAATCGTGAAATTAGATTTTTTGCGGATTTCGCGTGAAGCGTCGATAAACTATATGGTGCCTCCGTAAGCCCCTTTAGGCGCAACGTTGACGACATCTTATGTAAAATTAAACATCTGATTTTCTCCATTTGCCTAAGCTGGAGTAGTATGTAATATTCGAATTTCGACCCCTGTACAAGTAGGTATCCTAATGGTCCCTAGCTCAAGGGCTATGCAGAACACTTGAGCGTACCTTTCCATTACAAACAGAACAGGAAGTATCAGCCTCGGAAAAAACGGTTTTCCTTCACAGTCGGTTTCGGACATATGATAGCGTACTGATAACTTACAACAGAGAACCATACAACAACTTCGAGAGCAGAGTGAGATGATTCATTTGATATAGAGATCGACTATGTAAACGATATATTTCGTTAGCTATTGAACCATGTAGTAATGTGTAATAAACTTTGAGATACCTTTAATGACTGTAACAACAATTTAACAACTAAAGAAATGGACCTAACATATTTAAACGCAGATGCAGAAGCATCGAGTGAGCTACGTAAATGTTTGTTTAGATACCGTACTTAATTAGAATACAGGGCGTCACTAAACCGGACGTTTAATTAACCGTGGCTATACGAGGGTCATGGCGGCATGCGCTGGACAGCGGACACATACCTCCTTCACAACACTTAGATCAAACGTATTTATATTGAAATTACATATTTTAATTAGCTTATCAGAATCTTTCATAGTATCTCCAGTAACTGAAATTCTATTAGAGATACATAATATGGATAGCAGCAATCGATAGAGGATATTATTTCGTACAATAAATGTGATATTTAAGTGTGTATGACAAGTATTCACGGCACACTCAACAAAAACATAGTACTGATGTCTTCATTTGAAACATTTGATTATTCTAATTAAGATCATGAACGAACTACTCATCATATTTTTATTGTGATACATGGTTTTAATCACATTTCAGTGTAGTTCTGTTTGTACCAGGAGTTTTAAGATTTCATTTATGTAACAAAATTAGAAACTGATACTGGTTTTATCCCGAGCCCGCTGACCGACTTAACTGCTAGGAAATGATAAGTCTAAATATATACTACGAATGTAGTGCGTGACAATACGTCGAGATTGTGGGTTTCGCTGGAGGAGTGCCAGAGATAAATCACTGCAGTCGCGTAATCCTCTGTGTCCTCGGTGGCTCAGATGGATAGAGCATCTGCCATGTAAGCAGGAGATGCTGGGTTCGAGTCCACGTTGACGTATGTCAACGCCTGCAAGCAGCTAAGGGTATTAATTTCATTGTAATTTCATACTAAGTCTATCACAACCGAATAAATATAAGTGGCCGCCATCTTTTCTTTTCAGCAGTCATCTGAAGACGCTAACTGTGGCTGGACCTGTGAAAATCTGGGTGGCGATTTAGGCGCACCATTTCTTGGACTTATTAGGTTTTCGGGATGATGTCAACAGTTGGATTAATTTCGTCGGGGGTCCGGATGAACCTACTGTTTTACTGCGCAAAGATGGTCCACGCTTGGAGTATATCCGCACTGAGATGGACTTTTAACGCAGAGTGCTGAGTCGGCCTCGGGATGTTTCTCCTTCAGTCGACACTTAGAATATATTACTTTGCTGCGTGACCATTGCATGCTGGAATCCCAGCTGCTATGATTTTATTTATCGGCTGTCACTTTTTACTCGTAGTTCACTATTGCTGTTTATGTGTACGTATTGTCATTTACTCATTTCGATGTAGGGAGCGGAGCTGTGGACGCTTTAAAATGAAGAGCCAAGTGGAGAAATCGGAACATTTCCAACAAGTTTTACTGTTTGAGTTCAGTAGAAGGGCAACAGCAACGGAGCCAGCCAGAAACATTTCCGCCGTGTATCGGGATAATGGAATTGGAGAGAGCATGACAAGAATATGGTTCTCTCTTTTTAAGGAGCCTCATTTTGACATTAGCAATTCCCAACATTCAGGAAGACATCGGAGTTTCATGAACATCGTTTAAACGCATTAATCCACAACGCTCCGCGTCAGTGTACCCGACAACTGGCAACTGTGATGTACTCTAATCATTCATCGTCCGACATTGGGGGAAGGTTTGAAAATCGGATGTATGCGTAGCGCATGAATTGAACCAAATACGCAAAACCAAGCCTGTAGCCATGGGTGCTTCTCTGCTCACTCATCATCAATTACCTCTGGAACGACACCGACCATTTCGACCCTGTATTGTTAATGGTGTCGAGATATGGTGTTTTTACGCTGACATAAGGAAAATAAAGCTATACGAGTTTAGGACAAGCAAAGCAGCAACCCCCAGTACAAAGAACTGCACATATCCACAAAGAATAATGTTAATCATCAGGTACAACAGCGACGGTGTGATTTGCTCCAAATTGCTTCACCGATGTGATACCATCACTGCTGACATTAATTGTCAAAAACTGAGACATATTTCAGACGCAGTCCAAGATCAAAGGCGAGAAAGACTGCAAGAAGACATGATACGCCACGATAATGCCCACCCGGATTCTGCTAGACTAACAAAAAACACTTTACAGAAGTTGGACTGGGAAGCGATTTCACCACCACCTTATTGATCTGATATTTCATCTTTCCCGCTATCTATCAAACACCGTTCAGGTAACTTGTATTCCGGATGAAAATGCGTTCCGAACATAGTTTGACGTGTTCTTCTCCTCAAATCCACGTGATTTCTGCAGTCGTGGAATCAAAACGTAACACCACCGTAGACAGTTGTAAATAGTGAAGGAGAATATATTGGTGACGACGGAAATCTGCGTTATGTGTATCTGTTGTATTTGTTAAACTCGTGGAGAAAAGCTACGAACTTATGCACCAAACCAATATTAGGCATGTCTCGAATGGACTTGTGTTTATCGCAAATACCGCCCCACAGCTCTTAGAACTATCTCAAAGCTTGTTGTGTTCTAAATCAGACAGTTTAGCAGGGACTCTGAAAATTTTACAGGAATCGCCGTTTGGAAATATTTCGTAAAGTGCAGTACGGATTTGAGATTAGCGCTATTAGTGTTGTTCTGAAGACGGAAGTTTCTGGGCCATTGAGTTCATAACTTTTAAATAATTTTGTGGTGTTAACGTATTTATTTAAAACTCATGGTGCGTTTCTAGCTGCTATAAGGGGGCTTGAATTAATTTGGATCCGTTTAGACACAACGAATACACTTTTCGCAAGTCTACCATTTCATATCCGCCTTTAGTGAAGAAACTGTGTTTTATAATGAACTCTAAACTTATACAGGGTGTAAGGGGTTCACTACCCTGCTGCAGCAAATGTAATCCCAATGTATTGCTCACTTGCTAGAATGACGATTCACAGGCGCTTCCTGAGACATAAAATATCTTTGCCCCTGTTAAAAGAGAGCTGCAATAGAGTCGCATATCAGAGCGGACTCTGTGGCAGTTGCAGTCGCTCACTGCTACAATGTATTGTAGTCTGTCGCTGGTACAGCGCAGTTTATAGTTAGTAGTTGTTAAAGTCACAGTGCAGAACAAATTGTAAAATTTTGTTATATGGAACTGAATAATAATTATGATCAGCGGCAGAGCTAAAAGATACCATGGAATGACATGATGATGAACAAATGAATGATTGTTAATATAACTAAAAATCAACAGCGTAATTAAGTCAAGCATCTATTGTAGGATAAATTTTATAATTTTTATTGGCATGCGCGTAATTAAGTCACTTTGTCAATCTTTTCTTTAGTGAATCGTCAGCACTAGTTTGCCCAGATTTGTAATATATTCCATTTTCCCGTGTAGATTTTTATGAAATGTTAAATATTTTTACAATAAAATTGTTTTTACCAGTCATCTATAGAAGTATAATTGACCCTTAAGTCATTACCAGTCCCGATCCAATCATTTATCTAAATTAAAATATTCTATATCATAGTCATGTGCTCTTTAGTATACAGACGACCAGCTGTGCAGCTGTGTCATTAAGTAAAGTAAGTACTTCTAGTAATTCAGATCTCAGACAAATGCTATGCAGTATTAGTAGATAGGCCAGCATTGCACTAAGCTGTGCCATTTACGAGCAGATACATAGACCGCGTTATCCGGCGACATCATCATGAGGTAAGAAATTTTCTGTTTATTTCTCACGGACATATTCAGATTGATTTCACAGGGCTATGGCTTTAATTGGCGTGGAACATAGTGGAACATCCACCGTAATTACCCGATATGAATCTGTGCAATTAGGACCTGTTCGCCAAAATGCAGCATTATCTTCGTGGCTGCTTACGTCAAAATTTATCAGTTTTTCATGAGTTAAGATTTATCAGTTTTCATACATCAGAATTTAATTACCCAAATTTAGTATTTTAAACACGGCTACACAACAGCAACGGTTCCACGTAATAAATTTGTTCAGTAAGAAAACTTCCCAAAACTGTTCGACTTTCAGCAACAACCTCCCCTCTGATAGCAAAGAAGCTAAAAAAATTTTTTCCATTCCTTTCTTGGGTAATATATCGTATAGGATAAAACATCTTCTAAGGAAACAAAATAACTGTAACGTCTCCTTCTCTACAGATAACAGTTTAAAAAGAAATCTTGTGCATTCAGTAGAGATCGCCAGCGATTGGTTTTCCAATTCAGGTGTTTGCAAACTAACCTGTAATAACTGTCCTTCGTATTATATTGGTCAAACAGGCAGAGCTGTGAAAACAAGATATAAAGAACACCTATTAGGTTAAAAGGAGTGAATATAGACAGCTCTACTTTTGATGAACACCTCTTGATAGCCGGTCATACGCCTAAACAGTTAGAAGACACTGTTATCCTACACAGAGAAGTCAAAGGGCGTGGATTAGCTCTGTGGGAAGAGTTACAAATTTTCAAACATCTAGAGCTCAAGGACGGTAATATACTGAACAACCAGTTGAACCTTGCTTGTAGACAATTTTTCGAAGGCTTTAAACCTGTACTTTTTATGGTATTACATTAATGCTGGCAACCTTAGTGGTCTATTTCCTCAGGAAGCTATGATGCACCTTCAGTGCTTTAAGCTCACTACACTTTATGTAATGTGGTTTTCTCACGATGTATGGTTGCCACTACATCGGCCATTATGTGATTTTGTCTGGTTCTAAGACGTTAGTTCCCTGCGAATGTGTATTGACTGGATTGTGTACCAGGGTTGGTAATTCTGTCTTAAGAGCCATCATTGTCAATTTTAAAGTTGTGACACATATACAATTAGTGGGTTTCACTAATATGGTAGTGTAATTTTTATATTTTGGCTGTATATGCAACTGTGCGTAATTCTCTCGGCGTAAGCGCCGCGTGCCTTTTTGATGTATAACTACATTAATTGTACCAATGCTCCCATATTGTTATAAAGGGAGTGTTAAACGCCTTATTTTTTTATTGTTACTCTATGTAAGGACGTTATTAATACTGATAATTTACACTTTGCCTTTGTACGCCAATTGGCACATGGTTCGCGCCATGAGCGCCATCTGCCCTGGTCGCAGAGCGACTACGGTCGTCGATTACACTCAGTCGGTTGTGACCTCTGCAAGATCCATGTACTAAAATATATTTACGTGATAAACCCTAATTATAGGGCTATATTTCAATTTTGACAAATGGATCTATGCAGACATTTGTAAAAACGGCGGTGGTACATTAGTCCTTACTAGTGTAAAATTGTAAGTACCAGTCGTCGTTCTCATATTTCTGTAATGCAAGAGCTCTCTAATTTGTGTTAAAATTTATTCTTGACTTAAGTTTCATACTTTCCTAATGTAAGTTCCCTGGGCTCCCTCCCCCCCCCCCCCCCCTTCCGTCCTGTTTTCTCCCCACTAAACATCTCCCAACCTCCCTTCTCCCTGCCCCCCCAAGTCCTTTTGTATTCCCCTCCTCTGCCTACCCCACTCCCTGTCGCGTCTGCCCCCCCCACACCTCTTATGGGTCCTCCTCAATCAGCTCCTATCCCGGTTCTCCTCTTCGCTTTTTCTCTCCTTTCCCCCCTTTTTTTGTTTTCCCATCAATTGTCCAGTTTCCCCCCACCTGTTCTCGGCTGTGGTGTGTCGCATTTGCCAACTTTTTCGTGCAGTGTTCCAGTGACTATTCAGTTGACTATTCAGTGTTGGTCGTCTTTCTCGTGTTGCGAACGGACACCATGCTGTCGATAGGTGTGCATTTTATGTCTTTTGCGAACAGAATCCAGACTGTCGCCGTGTTTTTTTAATTGTCTGTCTATTGTTTTACCTGTTTGATTCGTATGTATTTTATTAGCTACATCGTCCCTCTGTTCTTTGTTTTAAGTTCCACGATTTCTTTTCGCCATGTTACTCTTTAAGTCTCCGATTTTATCGCCTGTTTTTATTATTTATTCTCTTCATATTTCTCATAAAGTCTGTAGGCTGAAGAGCGGCATGCTAAGCTGCTGCCAGCCCGCCCCCCTTCGGGGGGAATTGAAATTCAATAAAGAAAAAAAAAACTAATGTAAGCTATGATGTTCATTGTCCTTATGCCACCTTCTGAAGAAGACAAATTTATATTTGTCGAAACCTAGGTAAAGAATTCTTTATCCATTGCGGTCGGCTGTTTGTAATTTTAGTACCCAAATTTAATAATTTTTTTTTGTTTTCTGTTCAGGAAGGTTACACATCATTATTTTATATTTTTGTCCATACGGGAAGGTTACGAGAGGTTGGATGAAATGTAGTGGCATAGTGGCAACAGGGCCATAACATGAAAGATGTACGTCACATGGCATTCCTGCTGTATGTAGCTGAGAGCACAAGGTCAGTGGAAGTAGAGCAGTGAGTGGCGACGGGTGTGTTTGAGTCAGTCGCTGTGTATACAGTCTGAAAGTGTGGAAGGTCAATAAGAGCACCCTAACAGTACGTCCAGGGAACACGAATAACGAGCGTCGATCCAGAGTGAAGTGGCACGTAGTCGGAGATCACATCAGTGTTCCTTCTGGCAGTGCATCCCATCATCCTTCATGAAAGTACACGATGCCACACGGCGAACGCCCTTCACGAGCTCCTGCTTACATTGGCGTGGAAGATAGTGCAACATCCACCGTATTCACCCGATATGAATTTGTGCGATTAGGACCTGTTCGCCAAAATGGAGCATTATCTTCGTGGCATGGGCTACAAAAGAAGAGATGACATCATCCGTGCCACAAGGCGGTCCTTCAAAGACATGGACAGAGATGGATGCACTGATTACGTCTTCCATCTCTTTGGGGTAGGGAGTGGGAACGTGATCGAGATACGGTACGATTATGCTGAGGGCACATAATACTGTGAACGTCTGACAGTAACGACTGGTTTGAATTATAATCGTGTTGCTAATAATTTTTATCCAACGCATGTAGCTGGACATTCAGCACCTATGAACTAATCTAACCGTAGCCCGCCCGGCTAGCCGCATGGTCTAACGCACTGCTTCCCAAGCGTGAAGGCGTGTCAGTTCCCGCCACGAATGCACCCGGTGGATTAGTGTCGAGGTACGGTGTGCCAGCCAGGCTGTGGATGGTTTTTAAGGCGGTTTTCCATCTTCCTCGGCGAAAGCGGGCTGGTTGCTCCTATTCCGCCTCAGTTACACTATGTCAGCGATTGCTGTGAAAACACTGTCTCCACGTACGCGAACACCAAAATTACTCTACCACGCAAACATTTGGAGTTACACTCGTCTGGTATGAGACGCCGCCGGTGGGGAGGGTGGGGTGGGGTCGGGGGGTCCACAGGGTGCCGAACCGCAACACAAATCTGGGTTCGGTGTGGGGCGGCGGTGGGGTGTTTTGACTGCTGTGGCCTGTTCTGGGGTTGTGAACCACTTAAGGCTATTGCGGCATGAAGCCTCTCCGTCGTTTCTAGGTCCCCGGTTCAATACACCATACAAAACACACTACGTAACCGTTTTATATTCTCATTTAATTTGAAATTTATTAAGAAAGTAACAGAAACGAACTTCGAACCAGGCGATGACAACTGGAGCCAAAGACTATAATTCATATATACTCTAAAATTACAACCGCGTCCTGCAGCCATATTGTTGCTGCAACGATTTACTTGTTTAAAAATTGATTCTTAAGATTCGATGATATATGCTAGAACACTGTGAGGTGAAAACACGGGTAACTTATAACGTCACATTGCTCTGTTCGTCCGCAGAGAAATGCACCTGCCTGATGCCATGATCCTTGACTTTCGGGAATAATTTGGCACAGTTATGCTCTACTGGCTCATGAGGAAAATACGAAGTTGCAGCAACTATCAGGAGCAAATATGGAGCATCATGCCGCATGCAGAGATTAGTGTAGCTCATTGACGGTCGTTGTAGCGAGACTGAATACCGTAACACGCAAACACACAAAAAACCAATGCTAAGTGTATATACGGCGTGTCCCAGCCATCTTGTCCACCCAGAATATCTCTGGAACAATAACAGCTACTGGAAAACGATTTTCACTGGTATCAATGTAGGTTTGGGGCCCATGAATGTACATATTTGGAAACATTCTAAAACGAAAGCATATGTGCTTTTTAGCTCAAACTTATGTTTTTTTAAATGGACCTCCTATATTTTTTCTTCAGCAATCCAAAGCATGACAAACCACATACACAATGGCTTTGATTGCATCATAACATTCCCTTTACATCCCGAGATATTGAGACGCGAGGTTGACGCTTGAAACACCAGACATGCGCTGCTAGCGCGCGTCCTAAGGCTCAGGCGTGAACCCCATGCTGCCCGTAATCGCGATGTGATTGACTTGCGTAATCACACCTCCATACTTATCAAGAGGTCCGAAACGAATAATACGGTCTGCTGCCATCAACTCTCATAAGCACATAATGGTTTCCCTCTTGCACGTTTTACGTATCTACGTACACAATTTGAACCAGTACCGAATGATGTATACCCGTCAGGTTGTCTTATTTATCCTGCACACCCAAAATAAGGTTTATCTAAAGCGTTATATGACCCATTGTGCCTGTCGCGCAGGTCCTGGCTTTAGCTAGTCAAGTGTCCAACGTAGTTCCCACTGTTGCCACAGTTACCACTTCGCCTTGATTATGATTGATTTGCGACCCATGCAAACTCCTGTACTCCACCACCCTCCGAGCATCCCATTTGTTGTTGCCTTAGCGTGCAGTACACCGCTTGCCAGTGTAGTCGTGCATCAGAGTAATCTAGTGACGGCACGGAGGTAGTACACATTGTGAATTAACGTTGTGTTGTGGAACTTATACTGTACAGTATAGTGTACAGACATGAAGATATGGTAGAAATGCTGCTGATCTATGGAGAATGTACGTTGACGGGAAATACGTTATGAGATTGCTTGTTTGCTGATATTACTATTAGCGAACATTATGATTATTAAGTTAATATGTCTAGATTTCTACCCTACTCTACATACCTGTACTGTACAATGTTGTAGGTAGACGAAAATGCTGTTCAGGCAGAACGACTGTACAGAAGACGATTCCCTGACAAACCATCGCCTTCGCGCCGGATGTTTGGTCGTCTTACATCTCGTCTACGTGAAACGGGAAGCTTAAATCCAAGACCTCGACATCGTCCTAGAATACGCACAGATGAACGTGCTGAAGTTGCTGTGCTCGCTACCATAGCTGTGAATCCTCAAATCAGCACACATCAAACTGAACGTGAAGTTGGTGTGTCGAAATCAAGTGCACAGCGTATTCTTAAACGTCATAAATTTCATCCTTAGCATGTTCATTTACACCAGGATCTTCACGGAAATGACTTCCGCAATAGGGTAACATTTTGTCGGTGGGCTCAGCAAAAACTTCTGACTAATCCAAATTTTTTTGCAGATGTTCTCTTTACCGACGAGGCATCATTCTCCAACAAAGGAATTGTCAATATGAGGAATATGCATTATTGGTCCGCAGACAATCCAAAATGGCTCCATCTGGTGGAGCATCAACGTCCGTGGAAAGTTAATGCTTGGTGTGGGATTATTGGAGATACCATTGTCGGACCTTTCTTTATAAATGGCACCCAAAATGGCAGACAATACTCCAGATTTATACGACACAATCTTCCTGTTCTCTTGGACACCGTACCTCTGAACCGGAGAATGGTCATGTGGTATCAGCATGACGGATGCCCTGCACTCAACGCCTTACGAGCATGACGACTTCTAAACTGTAAGTTCCCTGGTAGGTGGATTGGACGAGGTGGCCCAGTTACGTGGCCTGCCCGATCTCCAGACCTTACACCGCTGAATTATTTTCTTTGGGGAGCAGTGAAGGATGCTGTTTACCAACATGAACCAACAACACCAGAGAACATGAAGCAACGCATTATCCCAGATCACGTAAGAAACAGATTGCCCGATCGCTTGGTCTAGCAGTCAACCCTTGTCAGGGAACGGCCACCAGGCGGCAACAGCGTCACACCCTTACTTGTGGAATCAACCACTAGATGGCACTCCGTTCTGTGAAATATGTGGCAACATTGGCCGAACGCGTGCAGCTTTCCACTTTTTGGCGTCTGTGAAGAACAGCTGTTTCTGACATACCGGTAGTAGTGGATCGAGTCGTCATGTCGTGGGCCTGCGAGTATATCAACTGCGGAAGGAGTAGACGAACAAATCCTGAACTAAAAATGTTCAGATTTCCCGTCAAAGATAAAGAAAGGTTATGGAAGTGGATTTTAAATCCAGGTAAGTCAATGAGTTAGTTATGAGTAAGAATTAATAAAGAGCCCTAAGCATTCGATCCTATCTAAAATTTGTCGACCTCATATTCTGATATAACGTGGCAGATATCGTTGTTAAGTGCGTACATGAAATTATATTCGTTTGCAACTAACAGTAAAAATGAAAAATGTGGTTATACTTAAGAACACTTACGAAATACTTAGAAAGGGAGCAAAATCTGTTTCTTAAACTTATTTACAGTCTCAATGTGAAAAATATATTGTTGTTATAATTCACCTAATCCCTATACATACTCTATGCAAAATAAATAATTATGTCGGTAATGTCAGGACGCGAAACTCACTGCTCACTGCAATATTTGTCAGTAAATTAACGGATTATATTTCAAAGACATTGAGAAGATTTTGAAAACTTTCTAGTGTTAACCTGCACGTGGAGATCTTTTTTACCACCATAATCCGTATGAGAAGAACTGTATAACAAAGAGGAAATAGACGGCATGGAAGGCGAGTGTAAAATCTATGCGACTGCAATACAGTCTGCATTTAAACAGTAACTTACGAGAAATATTTGTGTGTTACTTTTCATTTATTTCGTTTTGTATATGATTGTGAGAAGTATCCATACAGTAGAAATAAACTTGGTTTGTAGAATTACAGGAGTTAATCTACATTCTTCGATTGAAAACTCGGGAAAAACCACAGCCGATAATGACCTACAGTCAGCAGTGTGACGAATGCATTTCGCGCGCAGCGCTCTAGCCGAACACAAATCAGCATCATTCACGTCACAGAAGATACAGCGTTGCCAGTTCCGCGTCATGGATAGGTCAGTTAGCATTGTAGCGTCGCCTGCGACATCTGTTGACCGACGGGGAAACTATTTTTACGGTTGCCTGTTCCGCCATAAGGACGGTCAATCTGTTTCTTACGTGATCTGGGGCATTATTGATGCTTGTACAGCCATTAAAGAGGAAAAAGTAGCACGAAGTAGGGCATCCTTCATCCGCAGAGTGACCCCATGTATGCAAACCAATGGGCATCACTTTGAGCATGAGATGTGAACGCTATGTTTAGTATGTAGTGCTGGTATCACAGTGGACGTTTCTACAAAGGTCCATTTTACCCAGTGATGTTAAGAAACATTTGTTTGCAACAAAATGTCATTTAACGCATTAGATAAACTTAACATTGATAATTATGTGATAATAAAACTAATTGGTTAAACATGTCCTACCTGAACTTCCCAAATCAAAACATTTTTACCTAAGCAACGGTAAAACTTTTAGTCCACTTGCTCGTTTCACTAAAACCATCAACATGAATTTTACTATTACGAGTGAATCATTAACTGTCACTTGCGCTAGATCTACAGTAAAGTAAAGTTTTAACGTTGAACGGCATTACCTTTTTAGTAACGGATTAACGATAAGCGAAGTTAGCTTTGTGACTAACGTTGCGGTACACAGATATGTTACACAACCGCATCACCCCTAGCCTATGGGATAAATACCTGCTGGAATGTACGACGTTAATGCAGAATGGCAGCAGACCGTATTATTCGTTTCGGACCCCTTCATAAGTATGGAAGTGTGATTACGCATGTCAATCACACCGCGATTACGGGCAGCATGGGGTTCACGCCTGAGTCTCAGGAAGTGCGATAGGAGCTAATGTCGGGTGTTTCAAGCTTCAACTTCGCGTCTTAATATCTCGGGATGTAATGGGAATATTGCGATGCAATCAACGCCATTGTGTATGTGCTTTGTCATGCTATGGATTGCTCAAGAAAAAATATAGGAGGTCCATTTAAAAAAACATAAGTTTGTGTTATAAAACACATATGCTTTCGTTTTAGAATGTTTCCAAATATGAACGTACATGGGCCCCAGCCCTACATTGATCCCGGTGAAAGTCGTTTTCCAATAGCTGTTATTGTTCCAGAGATATTTTGGGTGGACAAGATAGCTGGGACACCCTGTATATGTTTAAAAGGCAAATAAAAAGTCGCTTGACGCCTTCCTAAGAGACGGTCTCGGTCCCATCCTAATTAATTATGTAGGCATAGATCAGCTGTATCTTAAATTCAAAGAAATAGTACCGAGAAATAGTATCGACAGCAGTTGAGAAATTAATACGAAATAAATTAAGAGAGCGGGAACTGATCTCCCAAGAGAAGCAAAACAGTTCAGAACACTGTCACGGAAGCAAGGAAAATTCCGTGACAAATTTAAAAGAACGTAAGCTCAACAAGACTGACTAAATTTCACAGAATTCTGCAGAACTACAAATTTAATGCGGATTTCAATGTGAGATGCTTCTAATTGTTCCAACTACGAAACGTCTCGAAGTCTGGCTGAGAAACCAAAGAGATATTGGTCGTAAATAAAATACACCAGTGGCAAGACGCAGTCAATAACTTTACTGAGCGACAGCAGTGATAACGCGGTATGAGTGCTATTAGAGTGGTTTTAGGAAATTCCTTCACAAAAGAAGACACAGTAAGTACTCCAGAATTCGAATCAAGAACAGTAGCAAACATGAGTAACTCATAAGCACTTATCAAAGTGTTGCGGGTAAGACTGTATAGCAATTAGATCTCTTTCGGAGTTGAAATATCCTGACCTAAAGACTGGAAACATGCACAGTTTACACGAATCCTCAAGAAGTGAAATAGGGAACATTACAGACCCATATCACTGAAGTCGATTTACAATACTATTTTGGTACATATGGTGTGCTTCAACATTATAATTGTATCGAAGGAAACGGTCTATTGACACACAAAGTTTAACTGGTTTCGGAAAATGACGTTCTTGCGCGACACGACTCGCTCTTTATTCTCATGAAGCAATGAGTACTACAGACGAGGGATCTCCAAAAGATCCCATATTTCTTAATTTCCAGAATGCGTCTGATACCGTTCCTCAAAGGCGGCTTGTAACCAATCTGCGTAACCACGGAGTATCGTTTTACTTCTGCTACTGGATTCGTAATTTCCTGTCAGAAAGGTCATATTTCGCAGTAATTAACGGATACCCACCGATAAAACAGAATTAATATCTTGCGTTCCCCGAGGAAATGTTATAGGTCCTCTGCTGTCCCTAACCTGTATGTGTAGGTTTAAATGATTTACGGAACAATCTGACGAGCTCTCTCAGGTTGTTGCAGATGACGTTGTCATATACCGTAGTAGTGAAGTCATCAGAAGACAAAAACCAATTGAAAAATGAGTTAGACCAGATCTCTGTGTGGTGTGGAATGTGGCAATTGTCCCTAAATAATGAAAAGTATGAGGTCATCCAAATGAGTTGTAAGCGGTTCCTGTCAAATTTCGGTCACACGAAAAACCACACTAATCTAAAGGCTGCCATTTCAATTAATGCCTAGGGATAACAAACGCGAACAGCTTAAATTGGAAGGATCACAAAGACAATGTTGTGAGGAAGGCGAACCAAAGATCGCGTTTTATTGGCAGGACACTTAGAATATGCTACAAACCCACTTCAGAAACTTCCTATATTACGGTTTCCCTCATCTTCTGGAGTATTGCTGAGCAGTGTGGGATCGTTACTAGACAGGATTGACAGAGGACATCGAGAGAGTTTAAGCACAGCAGTTCGTTTTGTGGTATCGCGAAATAGAGGAGAGAGTGTCACGAACATGATAAGCGAGTTTGTTGTATGACAATAATTAAAACAAAGGCGTTTATCGATGTAGCGAAATACGTCCACAAAATTTCAGTAACCTCATTCCTCCTCCATGCGCAAATATTAGGTTGATGACCACCTACACATGGTGAAATGATCGACACAATAAAACAAGATGAATCAGAGCTCTCATGGAGAGATTTAAATGTTCGTATTTCCCTCGTTGTTCGAAACTGGAACGGCAGAGAGATACTGTGGATGTGTTACGATGAACCCTCTGCCAAGCACTTTAGTGTGAACTGCAGAGTAGTCATGTAGATGTACAGAATATGAGACCATATTTGTGGTTGTATTCAGGAGCTCCTCGCAGATATAACTTGTCACTCTTAACGGAGTAAAACCGACAGATCTAAAATTAACTTCAGGATTTCTGCAGGGAAGTATGATATAATCGTTACTGTTTACCACGTGGAAGGTGTAACTAAATTATCTGTACAGAATTTGAGGATAGGTCCCTTACAACAAAATAAGAAAAAAGTATCTAATGAACATGGTCTCTAAGCTGCATATGTTACTGGCTATGAGCGGTTCTTAAACCGGATACTGTGGAACACATCTCTCCCAATGTGAGCTCTTTGCTTTCCGTATTTTGAGAGGTGGTAGTATGAACACAAACAGGGAAAACTCTCAGGTACACATGGGCACTAAAATAGATGCCTTAAGAGCTATGAAGCCTGTGTGTGTGTGAGTGATTTGTGGTTTAGGAGCGCTCAATGACAAGGTTATTAGCACCCTTGCGAAAAAAGCGGAAACGACAGCTGTTAAAATGGGGACAGTGTGGTAAAGAGATCAAAAGCCATCTCAGTCTAAATCATACTCACCCTCACCCAAAACCCATCATCATCTTAAGCCGGCCGGGGTGGCCGAGTGGTTCAAGGCGCTACAGTCTGGAACCGCGAGACCGCTACAGTCGCAGATTTGAATCCTCCCTCGGGCATGGATGTGGGTGCTATCCTTCGGTTGGTTAGGTGTAAGTAATTCTAAGTTACAGGGGACTGATGACCGCAGAAGATAAGTCCCATAGTGCTCAGAACCATTTGAACCCATCATCATCTGCACAGTCACACTAGCTTGTATCATGGAAAATAGCGTTAAACTGGTTCAGAACTTCAAAAAACGTTAATTACATTTAAGCAAGACTAGACGCAAAACAAAATAGATACACCGGAATGTGAAGGTAGCTAGTCACTTTTACAACACACGGATGAGTCAGCGACCTTGAAAACACATTGAAAATGTTGCCCTAAAGTTTTAAGAAGGAAGTAGTCGGAAAGTTCAGAAAATTTTAGTTGTCGGACCACGGTCGTATGATTTTCAATTAAAGTAGAGCGCAAAGCTTCCGGAAAACGAGATGCCTCCCACTCTAGTCAGAAAATAAAATTCTAACAAAATGTGGCATACTGTGATCCTTACGCGACAAGCATCACCGATTGGAGGGTCCTCTTGTCGGAGCAAGGAGCCATGTGTCATAGAGCTGTGGGTTTTGCGAAGGCAAGTTAGGAGGACCTCATCCCGTCTGCATTGTTGGAAGGAGGTACGCGACGATCAAAGTGTATGCTTTACTAGACGGACCTTGTAGTTAAATCACTTAAGCCCCTTTTCTTTCCATCGACGCATGTATCTGTACATCAACAGCGATGTAATAACTTGCAGCGGGATAGCACATCGAACTAGTTCACGACTGTCAGACGCCTCTTAGGCTGTTACATCCACCTGTTTGTTCCTCGCAATTTCCATGTGCTAGCCGCTGTAGTTGGAGGATGTACTGGATATTCTGGACTACCTTACCAGCCAGTAAAGTAGTCCAGCATAGTCGAGCGTTGTAGTGAGTGAAAGGCACTCATGGAATAGGAACAAACAAGAAATTTAGCGCTCAAAACACATCTCATCTGCCCCAGTGTCCGCAAAGTAGCGTATAATTCCATGTTGAAAACAATAAAGTGTTGAGGGAGATGGCTGTTGAACACGATCACGCAAAATAACGCAGCAACGAATGGTGTCCCCCTGTTTAGAACCATTCGGAAATACTCATAAAGTTGTGGTGTTCAGGCACAAAAGTCATAAATGTATGTTTTTAAAAACGTGTGCAGGAGGAAGCCTCTCCTGTACTGCAATAAATTTGAAACTAGGTTGGGCATTGCAGTAACCACGGCGGCACGCGGAAAACCTAGATTTTTTTTTTAAATTTTCGTCAGGTTAGCGTGGACCCCATCCCGACTTTCAAAAATTATGCGCCGGAAGGTCGCGGTTTTTTTTTTAGTAACATTAAATCGTTACAACGTAACATCTTTACAACAATACATGAACAGAAATGTAATTGTGAGTTCAGGTCAGTATAATAGAGAATCGAAATCCTTTAAAGCAGAAATGATTAAAAACAAAGACAATTGTAAAGTGTGACAAATTATTGATAGGGTACTTTTGGTAACAATCCTAAAGAATAGATTTGAGGTTGTATTTGTCCAGCATCAAGTGCCTGCAGCACACGCTGCATGCGGATCCCAGACGGTATCTTTGTTCGTGGACGACTGAAAATAGGCCGTACCAGAAACGACGAGCAGCAGTATGGTACTCAGGTGAATTCGGTGATGCGATGAATTTATACGCATGACGCAATATGAGGAGCTACCGCCGGATGGGGAGTGGCTATACCCTAGCACCAGCAGGAAGACTGGATGTGGGCCAGCCTCGTCGTTTAGTGATGGACAACGTCAATTATCTTCAAATAAGAAGGCCTCTCTGATCCGTATATCGTTCACACATCGTCAAGACGCGATCACAGGAGAGCCGCATAAAACTGGAACAGACACGCCGCATCCGTTTGCAAAAGCTGGATAAGGCTCTTTAAGGTATACAGTTCCTTCTGGGTTCTGGCCTTCAGGCCTCTCAGGTGTGGCAACCGCTGCAGTGTGGAACGAAAAATGAGACCCAGGAACCTTATTGAGTCTCTCAAACGTAAAATGGTATCCCTCATATTGAAGTCACGTAACTTATAAATACGATGAGTACAATTAAAATGACACACTCACATTTACCTAGAGAAAACTGAAAAACCTTCTTTGTACCGCACACCTCCACATTCTTTACTATTAGTTACAACTCACAAGTCGCTACAGCTGCCGTATCACTGAACTGTAAAATACCCCTAGATAGGAAGATTCTTACGAAGAAAGCCCTAATGGTGGAGCTACTCTAGAATACTGTGTCTCCAAGTTGTATCGTACGCCTTACCGATATCAAACATTGTTGTTGTTGTTGTTGTGGTCTTCAGTCCTGAGACTGGTTTGATGCAGCTCTCCATGCTACTCCATCCTGTGCAAGCCCCTTCATCCTTCTGAATCTGTTTAGTGTATTCATCTCTTGGTCCTCCTCTACGATTTTTACCCTCCACGGTGCCCTACAATACCAAATTGGTGATCCCTTGATGCCTCTTATTCTAGTCAAGTTGTGCCACAAATTTCTCTTCTCTCCAATTCCATTCAATACATCCTCATTAGTTATGTGATGTACATATCTAATCTTCAGCATTCTCCTGTAGCACCACGTTTCGAAAGCTTCTATTCTCATCTTGTCTAAATTATTTATCGTCCACGCTTCACTTCCATACATGGCGACACTCCGTACAAATACTTTCAGAAACCACTTCCTGACACTTAAATCCATACTCGATGTTAAACAATAGAGCGACATAATGATAATTACGGAAGAAAGCCTGATGAGTAGCCACCTCTAGCAAGGTCTAGTTTTTCACTGTCAACAGAAATCTCCTTGTCTCTAACATGCGGACTAGATGACTGCTAAACATTTGTTGCAGGATTTCCCTATACATCTCGTTACGGTGACGCTCCAGTTAGTACTGGGACATTTTCTATCCTTGGCTGGTTTGACGGGAGGTAATAAAATTGCCTTTCGCCTCGAGTTAGGAAAGTGGCCTGTCTGCAATATCAAACGAAAACATTCGAATAGCATTTTCTTTGATACTGATTGCATATGTCGAAGAAAGTTGTACAGGATGTGGTCGTACCACGAACATCAAACATTGCCGAATCCACCTCGAACTTGGAGGAAGGCCCCTCTCTGCGATCACACGGTAGTGGCGGAATTCCGAGTCCCTGCTAGCATAGCCAGTATTCGTTTCAAAATGCTCTGCCATTTTCTGGGCGATGTTACCAGGCATTGTTTGGAGACACACCTGCTTCAGCACTGCTATTATGAGTAAACGGCTACATGTACTGGAAGGCCTCCTGATTATTTTCCGTATTTTTGCAGACCACGTGCTACGGTTTACGGAGTCCAGGAATGCAGCCCGTGACCTTTTGTGGTCTCCTTAATTACGGTCGACCATTTTCTCCCTCGACCCGAAAGTCTGTGAACGTGCCTGCTGTTGGGCGGTATTTAATCTGTTGTCGGGCCGCCCGCCTACCCTGAAATGCTGAGCGGTACTCATCGGTCCAACAAGCCACAGGTAAGATTTCCTGAGGACTTTGGGATGGATAAGTCAGCGGCATGGTGGATCACTCGCGAGATGTGTTCCTTTTATACCTGGACTTCGCCTCAATGTTCAAGCACAGCTTTCACAGCAATTCTCGATCCGGTAGGTGGAACAACAGTAGGATGAGGTTACAGAAATGAAAGTCATCAGTTGGTTCCCACCGAGCAGAGTCTGCGAGTGCTGGAGAGCAGCAAGAGAGGTGAGCTGTGCTGCGGCTTGCGTTGGTGCTGTTTGTAGGTTTCCGCCCTCTGTTGCAGCCCAGGCAGTATCATTTAGTTTGCATGGTTGCGGTTGTTTGTCTTCTTCTCGTGTTGACTAGCGCCACTTGTTTTCGCAAGCGTTTCCTGTCCGCTAGTGGCAGCAGCGACGGTTATCGATATGCTGTTACTGTTTCTCTAACTTTGGGGCGACGTCGTTTTTCCGGGTCGTGTGAGTGGGCCAGTTCGATTGGGGACTCAGGAGGAGCCAGGTCCACGCAGAGCCAGAACACGCTGGGACCGCTGACGGCACGCATGGAGTTCCGGATGGAAGGGCTGTGTTCACGAGGGTGCACAACCTCTTTTTAAACGGATCCAGCAAGCTTTAAGATGAGTGCATTTCAATCCAAATAGAGAAACCTCCACCATTGTGATATCTCGCGATTCTCCAGTGACTTCGGTTTCGTGTTGCTGCTCGTAGTGTCGGCGAGGTGAAGAGGAGCGAGTGGAGTGCTTAGGGAAGGCGGATCTGATTAGTTTTCCTTGACTTCTTATTGTTATTTACTGCGTTATACTTTTTACAATTTGTTATGTTCAACCAGCGGTAATTTTTCTTGCCTGGTCACTGCTAACGCCCCAGTTACCTGTCCGGGGGGTAAGTGTATGTAACAGCAGTGTACGTTTCCTCGCCTTGCCGCTGCTGTCAGGTAAGGCGTGTAGTTTTTACAGCTTTCTTGATTGTAGGCTGGTTGGTGATTCTTCTACTCGGGTGGTAGTTATTCCTTTCTCGTTCCGGGCGCTCTAAGCACACTAGTTTGTGGATCTAGTGCAGACAGCCGGTTTCGGCTTTTGCATATTGTTCCATCGTTGCATTTGGTTTATAGGACGTCAGGTAGCTTCAGCAAGATTATCGTTAGTCATTCGTTAGACTGCCACGAGTATGAGTTAAAATCTTGTGAATTGAATGCAACTCTTGGCAGCCTATCTCATCGCTCGCGAAAGTGTTTGTGGCCGGACCTTCTCAGTGGTCTATTCCTGGAGCACCGTCTGTGGCTCCTTGGTTCTTGTGAGACATTTGTGTTCTAAAAGGAGGTCTGATGGTCAGTAGTTCAGTGTAACGCTCATTCCGTCCACGCCTTCTGCGGGTATAATCTGCCTCAGTACCCGTTATGGAACTTATGTTCTTGTCCTTGTGTTTTATTATGGTGTTATTTATTACAGTACCTTGTTATGCCTACATTAAAGGCAATATATGCCTAGTTAGTTGTTCTGGTCGCCTTCTGGAATAAATCTAACAGCGTAGTGTTCAGTGGATGTTAAGGGATGTGTTACAAAGTTTGCCATCATCTCATTTCACACTTTTGGTGATAAGTTGCTTTTTTTTTTTTAATTAAACTTTGCTACAGGGAGCGAAAGGCTATTTACAAATTGTACAGAAACCCGATGGCAGTTATAAGAGTCGAGGGGCACGGAAGGGAAGCAGTGGTTGGGATGGGAGTGAGACAGGATTGTAGCCTCTCCCCGATGTTATTCAATCTGTATATTGAGCAAGCACTAAAGGAAACAAAAGAAAACTTCAGAGTAGGTGTTAAAATCCGTGGAGAAGAAATAAAAACTTTGACGTTTACCGATGACATTGTAATTCTGTCAGAGACAGCAAAGGACTTGGAAGAGCAGTTGAACGGAATGGATAGTGTCTTGAAAGGAGGGTATAAGATGAACATCAACAAAAGCAAAACAAGGATAATGGAATGTAGTCGAATTAAGTTGGTGATGCTGAGGGAATTAGATTAGGGAATGAGACACTTAAAGCAGTAAAGGAGTTCTGCTTTTTGGGGAGAAAAATAACTGATGACGGTCGAAGTAGAGAGGATATAAAATGTAGACTGGCAATGGCAAGAAAAGCATTTCTGAATAGGAGATATTTGTTAACATTGAGTGTAGGTTTAAGTGTCAGGAAGTCGTTTCTGAAAGTATTTGTATGGAGTGTAGCCATGTATGGTAGTGAAACATGGACGATGAATAGTTTGGACAAGAAGAGAATAGAACCTTTAGAAATGTGGTGCTACAGAAGAATGCTTAAGATTAGATGAGTAGATCACATAACTAATGATCAAGTATTGAATAGAATTCGGGAGAAGAGGAGTTTGTGGCACAACTTGACTAGAAGAAGGGATCGGTTGGTAGGACATGTTCTGAGGTATCAAGGGATCACAAATTTAGGATTCGAGGGCAGCATGGAGGGTAAAAATCGTAGAGGGAGACCAAGAGATGAATACACTAAGCAGATTCGGAAGGATGTAGGTTGCAGTAAGTACTGGGAGATGAAGAAGCTTGCACAGGATAGGGTAGCATGGAGAGCAGTATCAAACCAGTCTCAGGACTGAAGACCACAACAACAACAACAGTGTTTGATATCGGTAAGGCGTACGATACAACTTGGAGACACAGTATTCTAGAGTAGCTCCACCATTAGGGCTATCTTCATAAGAGCCTTGCTATCTAAGGGTATTTTACAGTTCAGTGATACGACAACTATAGCGACTTGTGAGTTATAACAAATAGTAGTTTAGGCGTCTGGTACAAAGAAGGTTTTTCAGTTTTCTGTAGGGAAGTTGTGGGTGTGTTCATTTTAATAGTACTCATTGTATTTGTATGACTTGTATATGAGGAATACCATCTTATGTTTGAGAGACTCGATAAGATTCCTGGGTCTCATTTTTCATTCCACACTGCAACGGTTGCCACACCTGAGAGGCTCAAATGGCTCTGAGCACTATGGGACTTAACGTCTGAGGTCATCAGTCCCCTAGAACGTAGAACTACTTAAACCTAACTAACCTAAGGACACCACACACATCCATGCCGAGGCAGAATTCGAACCTGCGACCGCAACGGTCGCGCGGTTCCAGACTGTAGCGCCTAGCACCGCACGGCCACTTCGGCCGGCACACCTGAGAGGCCTGAAGGCCAGAACCCAGAAGGAACTGTATACCTTAAAGCGTCTTATCCAGCTTTTAGAAACGGACACGACGTGTTTGTTCCAGTTTTATGCTGTTCTCCTGTCATTTGACTGATCAGTTGACTTCGTAGCAGCTGAGGAGAGCTCCGCCTACCATCGTCCAAGGAAGTCATGGGTCTGAAGTTGGTTATGTAAATATAATAGAAACCGGTCACCTATGTTACTGAGATATAAATGTTGTGAACAAGACTGAACTTTAGTTAAAATGTAGTACTTTATTGATCACTGTTTCCAAAAATGTTTACCAATATTCGAGACAACCATTAGAGAAATGGGCGGGATAATTGTTCCACAAATCTTGTGAAAGCCTTATAATCTGTCACATACTATATTCTTCCTGTCTTCAAGGTAGACGCTGCAGTCTTTAAACAGCAGTAAGGAGAGCAGTTTAGGCTCAGAGCTGTTTACGTTCTTTGGTGGAGGTTGAGAAACGAATCTTCTTCGGCGGTCTTCCCACATTTGCCACAAGTGTCTTGTTCCTTACATCGTAGAGGGATGTGTTCAAAGGGTTGGCATTTCAAACAGCACACTCGGCTGGGGACATACGGCCGCACGCTTTAGCGAAGAAAGCCTGTCTTGATATGCGCCAGGATTTCCGAGTACCAAAGCTAAAAGGATTAAGGAGTCGCATTTTACCAGATTCCCATGCACCCTTTTCATGATATTTTACACGTCGACGATTCCTCCTTAAGCCCACTTATCTATCCGTTCTTCTGTATGAATGTCGACAAGATCCTGCATCAAACGACACATTTGCGCTAGTTCCATGTGTTTTTTGTAGCATATTCCCCGGGGCATTTAACTTTCCAAACGTTCGTCGCTTATTGGGTGCTAGAAGTTTCATCCAACAGTGTTCCATTTTGCAATGGATTGACTGCCTTCTAAAACTTTTTGATTATAGAAAGTTAGAATTTACTCGAAGCTGCCATCCATCCTTTTAACAGTCAAAAACACTTTCTGACAGGGAGCATACTTTCTGTTCCACTCCGAATAATCTCTGAGTCAGGCGAACTGGCTACACGAGCCGTAGTTTTAGAGTGGGTGTTGATACCAACTAGCCACACACACTTTAAGTTGGTAGTTGAAAATTAAATTTCGAGCGTACCATTTCGCTGCCACGAGCAGCTACGAACATAGGGGTCCACGCAGACACAGCCTTGCTTGTCCGAGGAAGCCCTGTACAAATGCGGTGCGGAAGGTTCATCAGAGATGGTCCGCTAACAACTTCTCCACCTTCTACCACGCGTTCCATTGCGGCGTAGCGCAGCTTGACATTGAGTCTTTATTACGGATTTTTTGATCATCCTCGTGAGCCGGCCGGCTAAGCAAGGTCCCTGTGATACACAACGTTCGACCGCTGCACCGTATGCTGTTCGCATGCTCAGAGTTTGCGGCTACAGATGACTGGCACCGCTTACCAGTCCCAGATAAGAAAACCCGATTTCACGAAGCCCGTTCCCAGCAAACGAATGTTGATCTCGCTGAGGTGCTCGCTCGTGCGACCTACTGAATGCCACGGCCGCGGCATCCAGTACAACGTGAAAGCAAAGGGCTCACGGTATCGAAGACGAATAAGTGCTCATATATCTCTAGGTGTGTGTTTTAAATGCCACGTTTAGTGGAGAATCTTTTACTTATTTTGATTAAAGCAAGCAGTCCTCATAATCTGTAAAGGGGATTTACTTACACCCTGTAAATAAATGATCTAGTGGGTAACATGGAATGCTCCATCTCCGCATCCTGCGCAATTGTCTACAAGACGGTAGCAACGTCAACAGCGTGCAGCGTGAAACCCAGATAACAGGTCCAGTATAAGAACTGGTCAAACATCAACGCATGGAATGGTGACCAATCAGGTAGTCCGTCGTTTTTACCAAATCAACATTTATCTAAAAAAAGACAGGGATCAATAAAATACCAGATTAATAACAACAGGAAAACCATGAGAATTATATCGACATATAATGTGACAAACTACTGAAATTTACCAATACAATCAAAGTAAACAGTATTCAATAAACACAAAGCATCTGAGTTAATGAATTTGAATCGTTCAGTAGAGGGAAACTAAATTTACCAAATACAGAGCTCATCCGATTTATGGTTCAAATGGCTCTGAGCTCTATGGGACTTAACATCTATGGTCATCAGTCCCCTAGAACTTAGAACTACTTAAACCTAACTAACCTAAGGACAGCACACAACACCCAGTCATCACGAGGCAGAGAAAATCCCTGACCCCGCCGGGAATCGAACCCGGGAACCCGGGCGTGGGAAGCGAGAACGCTACCTAACGGCAACGAGCTGCGGACTCCGATTTATGAAGAACACTTAGAAGGGAATTTTAACACACTTCTTTTATGAACAAAAACAGGATCAGCAGCTTGATTATAATTTGCAAAAGTTCATGAGTTAATCCCGATTAACTCCACATCCTACAGCCCTGGCGGCAGTCGTTCAACCCAGGTACAGCTCTAACGAACAATTCAACTACTCAGCTTTTGCTAGGTATGACATACAACGCAGCAAAACGCTCCCGCGGCAGTAACTTAGACCTCAGACGTTCGGGAGAATGCCGCGAAGGTAGCGGCCCAGAAGTCACGGCTGCAAACACCAAGGTAGACTCTTGTGTTACGCAATCAACTGTGAACATAAATCACACGCGAGGCACCACCCTCAAAGCATAACAGAATATACCCCAACATATTTAGCAAGATAAATACAACTAGTAATCTTAGATAAAAAACAAATACTTGAAGATATACACTCCTGGAAATTGAAATAAGAACACCGTGAATTCATTGTCCCAGGAAGGGGAAACTTTATTGACACATTCCTGGGGTCAGATACATCACATGATCACACTGACAGAACCACAGGCACAAAGACACAGGCAACACAGCATGCACAATGTCGGCACTAGTACAGTGTATATCCACCTTTCGCAGCAATGCAGGCTGCTATTCTCCCATGGAGACGATCGTAGAGATGCTGGATGTAGTCCTGTGGAACGGCTTGCCATGCCATTTCCACCTGGCGCCTCAGTTGGACCAGCGTTCGTGCTGGACGTGCAGACCGCGTGAGACGACGCTTCATCCAGTCCCAAACATGCTCAATGGGGGACAGATCCGGAGATCTTGCTGGCCAAGGTAGTTGAATTACACCTTCTAGAGCACGTTGGGTGGCACGGGATACATGCGGACGTGCGTTGTCCTGTTGGAACAGCAAGTTCCCTTGCCAGTCTAGGAATGGTAGAACGATGGGTTCGATGACGGTTTGGATGTGCCGTGCACTATTCAGTGTCCCCTCGACGATCACCAGCGGTGTACGGCCAGTGTAGGAGATCGCTCCCCACACCATGATGCCGGGTGTTGGCCCTGTGTGCCTCGGTCGTATGCAGTCCTGATTGTGGCGCTCACCTGCATGGCGCCAAACACGCATACGGCCATCATTGGCACCAAGGCAGAAGCGACTCTCATCGCTGAAGACGACACGTCTCCATTCGTCCATCCATTCACGCCTGTCGCGACACCACTGGAGGCGGGCTGCACGATGTTGGGGCGTGAGCGGAAGACGGCCTAACGGTGTGCGGGACCGTAGCCCAGCTTCATGGAGACGGTTGCAAATGGTCCTCGCCGATACCCCAGGAGTTACAGTGTCCCTAATTTGCTGGGAAGTGGCGGTGCGGTCCCCTACGGCACTGCGTAGGATCCTACGGTCTTGGCGTGCATCCGTGCGTCGCTGCGGTCTGGTCCCAGGTCGACGGGCTCGTGCACTTTCCGCCGACAACTGGCGACAACATCGATGTACTGTGGAGACCTCACGCCCCACGTGTTGAGCAATTCGGCGGTACGTCCACCCGGCCTCCCGCATGCCCACTATACGCCCTCGCTCAAAGTCCGTCAACTGCACATACGGTTCACGTCCACGCTGTCGCGGCATGCTAACAAATGCTGCGCAGCTAGCGCCATTCGACGGCCAACACCGCGGTTCCTGGTGTGTCCGCTGTGCCGTGCGTGTGATCATTGCTTGTACAGCCCTCTCGCAGTGTCCGGAGCAAGTATGGTGGGTCTGACAAACCGGTGTCAATGTGTTCTTTTTTCCATTTCCACGAGTGTATATATATATATATATATATATATATATATATATATATATATATATATATACCTAACATTACCGCTGGATATATTTCGTAAACCACATCAAATACTGACGAATCGATTCCACAGACCGAACGTGAGGAGCGGGGCTAGTGTAATTGGCCATAAAAAAATTCACGGAAGTATGTTTTTTAACACAAACCTACGTTTTTTTAAATGGAACCCCGTTAGTTTTGTTAGCACATCTGAACATATGAGCAAATACGTAATCAGTGCCCTTTGTTGCATTATAAAATGTTACCTACATCCGGAGATATTGTAACCTAAAGTCGACGCTTGAGTACCACTCCTCCGTTGTTCGATCGTGTGTATCGGAGAGCACCGAACTACGTAGGGATCCAAAGGGAACGGTGATGGACCTTAGGTACAGAAGAGACTGGAACAGCACATTACGTCCACATGCTAACACTTTTTTATTGGTCTTTTTCAGTGACGTACATGTACAACACCATGAGGGGTGAGATACCCGTACACATGTGGTTTCTATCCGGCCGGTATGGTCGAGCGGTTCTGGGCGCTTCAGTCTGGAACCGCACGACCGCTACGGTCGCAGGTTCGAATCGTGCCTCGGGCATGGATGTGGTTGACGTCCTTAGGTTAGTTAGGTTTAAGTAGTTCTAAGTTCTAGGGGACTGATGACCTGAAATGTTAAGTTCCATAGTGCTCAGAGCCATTTGAACCATTTGAACACGTGGTTTCCGTTTTCAATTACGGAGTGGAATAGAGTGTGTCCCGACATGTCAGGCCAATAGATGCTCAATGTGGTGGCCATCATTTGCAGCACACAATTGCAATCTCTGGCGTAATGAATGTAGTACACGCCGCAGTACATCTGGTGTACTGTCGCCGCAGGCTGCCACAATACGTTGTTTCATATCCTATGGGGTTGTTGGCACATCACGGTACACATTCTCCTTTAACGTACCCCACAGAAAGAAGTCCAGAGGTGTAAGATGAGGAAATGGAAATGTCGTGTGGCTACGGCCTCCCGTCGGGTAGACCGTTCGCCTGGTGCAGGTCTTTCGATTTGACGCCACTTCGGCGACCTGCGTGTCGATGGGAATGAAATGATGATGATTAGGACAACACAACATCCAGTCCCTGAGCGGAGAAAATTTCCGACCCAGCCGGGAATCGAACCCGGGCCCTTAGGATTGACAGTCAGTCACGCTGACCACTCAGCTACCGGGGCGGACTGTAAGATGAGGTGAACAGGCTGGCCAATTTATGCGTCCTCCACGTCCTATGAAACGCCCGTCGAACATCCTGTCAAGGGTCAGCCTAGTGTTAATTGCGGAATGTGCAGGTGCACCATCATGCTGATACCACATACGTCGACGCGTTTCCAGTGGGATATTTTCGAGCAACGTTGGCAGATCAATCTGTAGAAACGCGATGTATGTTGCAGCTGTTTGGGCCCCTGCAATGAAGTGAGGACCAATGAGGTGGTCGCCAATGATTCCGCACCATACATTTACAGTCCACGGTCGCTGTCGCTCTACCTGTCTGAGCCAGCGAGGATTGTCCACGGACCTGTAATGCATGTTCCGTAGATTCACTGCCCCGTGGTTTGTGAAACCCGCTTCATCGGTAAACCGGTAGAACTGCAACGCATTCTCTGTTAGTGCCCATTGACAGAATTGCACTCGATGATTAAAGTCATCACCATGTAATTGCTGATGTAGCGACACATGAAACGGGTGAAAGCGGTGACGATGCAGTATGTGCATGACACTACTTTGACTCAGTCCACCGGCTCTCACAATGTCCCGTGTACTCATGTGAGGGTTAATGCAACAGCAGCTAACACACCAACTGCACCCGCTTCTCCTGTGACGGGCCTGTTACGGACTCGTTTGCGTGCTACGACCATACCTGTTGCATACAGTTGGCGGTAGACGTTTTGCAATGTGCGGCACGTTGGATGCTCTCTGTCCGGGTACCGTTCTGCATACACCCTGCAGGCTTCAGCTGCATTTCGTCGACACTCGCCATAAATGAGTATCATCTCTGCCTTTTCAGAGATCGAATACACCATGGTCACAGTTCCTACAACTCTACACTATCACAGACGTCTGGTAACACGGTGTACTACAGTTGGTCTGCTTGCGGAGACGAATGCAGAATAACAATAGCAGCAAGCGCTACATGCGGACACTGCGACAGCTAGACCAAACTACAACAGTGCATTACAGCCACACTCGTAAACACGGTCGCCATCGTAAACATGTCCCTATAGATGCTGCTCGCCGACCGTGGCCCGTGTTTGTTACAACACGCAACTGGACGACGGAGGTTTCAAGCGTCAAATTTAGGTTACAATATCTCCGGATGTAATTAACATTTTACAATGCAACAAACGGCACTCATTACGTATTTGTTTATATGTTCAGATGTGCTAACAAAACTAACGTGATTCCATTTAAAAAAACGTAGGGTTGTGATAAAAAACATACTTCTGTGGATTTTTGTATGGTTTATATTAAACAATTACACCAGCCCCTGTCCTCACGTTCGGTCTGTGGAATCGGTTCGTCAGTATTTGATGTGGTTTACCACTTCAATTCATTACAGCACACCCCAAACGGGTGCACACAAGCAACTGAATCACGAGGCTTCAAAGAAGATGCACTAACAACCATTGGCCACTCTCAAGCCCAGGTACACTGCTAAACAAACAAATTCATATTATTCACTGAATAAGACGCAATAATATTGCGGCAATTTTCCTTTGCCGGCCGGAGTGGCCTTGCGGTCCTAGGCGCTAGGCTGGAACCGCTCGACCGCTAGGGTCGCAGGTTCGAATCCTGCCTCGGGCATGGATGTATGTGATGTCTTTAGGTTACTAAGGTTTGAGTACTTCTAGGCTCTAGAGGACTGATGACATCAGAAGTTAAGTTCCATAGTGCTCAGAGTCATTTGAACCATTTTTTCCTTTAAATAATAAAACCACACGGCCAGAATGTCAATAGGAAATATGTTACAGTGTACTCTCCCCACAGTCAGCTATTCCTTTAAAACCCTTTCAAATAATGGAAGGGGGCCCCCGTCACCACAGTTCCAGAGGGCGACCTTCGTCACCTTCTTTAGCGGCTGCCCAACATTCGACAAGTCGCTCGGCTATCGGGCTGGGTACATGCGTTGGCAAATCCAAATCGGCCCAACCAAACCCCGCCGCCTGGCTCGGCTGCTCCAGTCCTCCTCCTTCTGTCACGTGCCGTTCACATCTCACTCTGCCGTCGCGCCGAAGCTCCCACCTCAACCAGGAAATACAAAGACCGGCAACAAGGGAGGTGACTATCAATATGAGTGCCAGAATTAGTTTGGCCAGCAAACCGAGCCGCGACGGCTCACAGTGAATGGCAAAAGACCTGCAAATGACAGCTAACGTTTGGCGACACTGGCAGCTGACCGCAGTAGCTGGCGAGGAACTCCGTTATCGTTCGATGACACATCTGGTTAGAAACCAGTGGAAACTGAACTATCATGGCTAGAAGTGACCTTACGGAGATACCTAAAGCGGTATGACGGTTAAACTGCAGGATGACCAGGTGCCAAGTTGAGATTAACTGCAAGCCTCCAAAGAAAATGTAACTCACCTACGAAGGAAGCGGCTCACTAATACTCATCCGACGTATTTTGAGTTTTATTCGTCACTCTAAAGTCCTTAGTAAGTTGATTCAGCAGAAGCGACAGAGCAGACCCAATGAAGAGTGGCAAAATTTGTCGCGGGATCGTTTAGTCGACAGGACAGATTTACGGAGATCTTCAAAAAACGTGCAGCAGCAGACGCTAATAGAGAGGCGTTGAGCATCACATAGAGCTAAGCTATTGATATGCCGAGACAGCAGTTTCCAGGAGAAGTTGGAAACCATTTTACTTCCTTCGATATAAGTCTCACTAAATAAGCGCAACGATATGATAAGAGTAGTTACAGATAATACAGACGGTTATCGGCAGTCATTCTTCCTAAGCGAAAACGCAGTGAAAAGGACGTAAAGGTAGTGGTTCCTTATATTCCCTTCACGACAGACCTTAACTTGTATTGAGGAGTACAGGCGTAGTTACAAAATAACTAAGTCAAGTCAATCTGTCATGACACAGAATTGGACAGTTGCGAGGAAGTTTGTCGGGAGGTACCGCTCGACAGCAGTGTAACAGCACTCTAAATAATGTACATGAATCAGGAAAGTCAAGCTGACAACAGCAGGTTCTCTAATCTGTGTGTCAAAAAGAAGGAACAGTAGTCTATACGCGTACTTTGAAGTGAACGGTTATTTTTCTGCTGCTATAACCAGGACACCTCCTTCAGGTGATACAAAGTGAAACTTGTAGGTTATGTTAGAGAAGGTTCCACCTGCGGCTGGCGTGCACGCATAATTTCTGGCAGCTCTGTGGCGACGATCTCATACAGGTTCTACATGTAATAGGAGTAATAAAAAAAAAAACAATTTGTGAGGAATGTCGGGAGTATGAGGGTGTTTACATTGTAATTTAGCTGCATGTTTTACCAGTCAATGCACTTGAGCAGATAAAAAATTCATACGGAAATTGTGTACAGAGTTTTCCGACGAAAAAGCTGAATAATTTATCGATGTTAAAATCTTTGTTCATAAAAGATAGGTCGTGTTGTTATGTGCCTTTTAATTCAGTGCGTTGGAAAACCTTGCATAAATGGTGAGTCAAAATAAACAGACATCTCAGAAATCTACAAGTGGACTTTTCAGCCGATACCACGCTCTGTTGCCTCATCACGCCCAACTACAGTGGTGAGAGGGAAACACGAGCGACGAACGGCTCGGGGGCCGTGTTGGGCGGGGGTGCAGCGCAGTGGGAAGAGGAGGTGGGCAGGGAGACCCTCTAATGGAAAGCGCTTCGACAGCATTAAGCTACTTCCCCGGGCGGTGGCAGCTGCCGGCGTGGAAGAGAACTTAGCTTCATTCCTCGACTAACAGAAAAATACGCCCGTAGCCATAGCGCAGGTGAAGAAAGAGAGAAAGCGCCGACGGAGGAAAAAGTGAGGAAAAAAGGTGTAGCAAGATACAGCGCGTGTATGGCGTCGACCATTCTGCCTCCTAGAAAAGAGGGTAAAAGGAAAGAAGGAACGACCACACCACTTTGCGACTCGTCTAAATTGACTTACGTGAGGGAAGAAACCTGAAACACTTTCGCTTCATCTTCATTAATGCGGTTACCCGAGGCAGCTTGTTAAACCGAGGTGTCTTTTTTTCCCGCACAGACGTTAGATCTGTTTTGTCCTCGGTGTACCGAGTAAGCTGCCTTCTCTGTAACAATTTCATTGCAGATGTAGTCTTACACGTTTCACTACTGGAGTACTTTCCTTATGCATTACAAGATTACTAGCATTTCATTTAACTGCATTTCCTGTAAGTCACATACTTCAAACCTTGGCTTTAGTTTATCATAAAATCGTATCACTGAATCGGTCGTTTGGGGGAAGGAACTAAGTCATCTTCTAATCATTTGTTTCACGTCCATATATTAATGACACACGTCCAGAAATGTGTTTTGCTCTCCTCGTCGGACAAGCTAGAGTTCGATCTGTTACGTAGTGAGGAGAAAGGAACCGGGTCAGTGACGTAGTTCCTTTCTGCGCCATACAAACATTTCACGCCAGCAGACTGTACTGTCAATGAGCTTGTAGCTGACAGCAAACTTAACACACCAGAAAACTGGCGCCGAATTCATAATGTTCGTAGTTGTTGTCGATGGTTGCTGTAAGTTCTTCAATGCCGTATTTCGAAATATGTCCCAAATAAAACCTTTACCTGTTTAACATCTCCAAAGCAATATAGAAACCACTGCGCGGCCTATGTGCTTTGCGATTACCTCATTGTCAGATATAATGGTCGCACTGAGGTCCTGCAAACTTTTTAAACGTTGGTTACAAAAACAGTCTCCATGTGTCTACAACGGTTAGTTCTGGCATGTAACATTATGAAAAGAAGACCAAGAAAAATTGTCGGTGAAACCGATAACGCAAAAAAATAACATCACTTTGCTTACTATGCTGTTTCAAGTGTTAAAGTGTCAGTGACTGCAATCGTGCCTTCCTCAGTATTCATGCTGTGTCACAAAAACGTGTTTCTTCTATTTTTCAGTACCTGGCTAAAGGCCAAAGTCCAAGGGAGATACGTGGAACAAATCTATACACTACCAAAATTTCATGCAATAACTTACATAGACATGTTCGTGAGGTCTTACCAACTCAAAGAAACTGGCTATGTCCGGAGATAAATGAAATACCTAGAAGAGTACTTGCCATCTCAAAACTGTGCACTACACGTTTCTGAAGAAGTTTCCAGAAGTAAATGTAAAATTTGACTTCTGTAGGAAACTATTTGGTGAAAATTTGAATTTTTTGCTCCGTCGTCTCCCAATAGAGGTACGTGGCAAATGCGAGAAAATTGAGCCTAAGCTCAGAAGGCCTCATATAAGCGACAGTAGCAAAGTGGTAGCACAACTTGAGTTGGATATTCACAAGCGGCCCAGCAGGAATTGCGACGTTGTTTAAAATGAAAAGCATGAACGTATGGGCAGGGGTGACAGTGTTTGTCTAGTCTTCGACTCGCAGCCAGACGTGTCCCTGGCAGGTACTCCTCTGGGGTATTCTTTTTACGTCAGCTACTCGTTAATTGTTTCTGCATCTATGATACAAAGTACAGGCGTTCCAAAATGTACCTACAACAAGTAAGTGAAGCCAAAAAGGGAGCGAAAGAGGTCTGTTCTTTCCGGTTCCACTACACTGAAAACTACATATTGAAGGATGTTACACACTCAAACTTTTCTCCGGTGGAGCAAGCAGTCAAAATAAAATTAAACACGAAGTTAGGATGTGTCATGCATTTAAAGACGCTGAAAAAATTTAAAAAGCCATTTATAGATTTTTCGAAAGAGATCACTCGTGTCTACTTAGTGACCGTGAGCTTGGAACATTAGAGAAAAATATATGGAAAAGAGACTGGAAACCCTATTTCCGACGCTACAGTCATAACGGTTCAAAGCGGAGACATAATAGTTTTTGAAATGTCATGTCCCTCCCATTACAGAAGAGAAACCTGCAGGTTAGGGCAATGGCACCTCACAAGCTGCCTCTCGAGAGCTAACAGAAGTTTTCAGTGACGATGTTCAAAGAATTTCATTATAAATGAATGAAGGCTGGGGACCTGATTTCTTATCCTTTCGTAAACAGCTGTGTCAGTCACTCCTTTAATCTAGCAGAAACTAAAGTAGCTTCGTTTCGAGCTGGAAAGGCTTTGCAGTTGAAGTAAGAATGGAGTAAAGAAAAAACCTTAAATGTTCAGGAACTCGTTAAGTACAACCGCTGAGTAGACGTTGACCTCTTGTAGGAGGAGATATTGAAATGACCGACCACGAGTGATAAATCAACGCGGTATGAACCATTTAGAACATTGAATTCTAGAAATTATTAATTTTTATTTATATTTATGTTCAGTTTAAGACAATTTTCCGTTTGTTAATCAATAAAGTAAGTATTACACAAAATCTGTACTTTTGATTGCATTTTTTTATATTTTTTACATTTTTGTCAATAGGAGACAGGAATTATGTTACAGATTTCCATTTTCCTTCTAATTTACTTTTTAGTATATTTGAAACCTCTTTTATTTACTGATGGTGTAAAAAACGTGAAACGAAATTTGAATATATTTTGCTGCATAGTTTAACAAGAAGCAAGTTTTTCCTCCCGTGAAAAGTAAGGAAAAGTAACTAGTGCCTCTCTCCACCGACCGATTCAGTTACAGCCTTGAAACTGAAGAAAATAAAGAGTCTCTCGTAGCACTGTAAGTTTTTCGTTTGTTCGTCAACTGACTTCACGATATTGGTGGCCCAATGATTACTTTCTCTTATTTTGCTTATGATGTAAATCTTTGTTTCGGGTGGGGGGGAGGGCGGGGGGTGAGAAATGGGGGCATAGGGCACTGTGCCCGTCATGTGCCTCCTCAACTATGCGGAAATACCGCTTTAAAACGTGCATCGTGTTCCTGTCAGCGTATGAACAAGTATAATTCAACTTCCCATAGAACGGTAGGGTAAGTCCTACAACAGATGTGAATATTCGGTTTGATTTGACAAGGTTCCCTATTTTACTATGAAATTTCTTTGACATCAATATTTGACAAAGAAATATGGTAGTGTAATACTGGCCTAAGCAAGGACGGATGTCGTTGGCCGATGACGCAAGATCTGTAACGCCATACCTCATTACCGATACCACTGGCTAGCAGCTGGATGCCCTCACTCTGGAAGGCCGACGAGTTACTGTGGCAGCCATTGCCCAGAGGTCTTTGAGCGTCTACACTGCAACCGACACGTAGTGCCTTCCATACACTTGCACCATTATTCGATAAATTACCGTTCGCTGCACTCCTTCCGCTGTAGAGAAACACTCTGCGCCCATTTCTTTTTCTTTTGAAGCATCCATATCACTGTCTTGAGTGCTTCCGAGAGCAGTAGACGGTCAGCGCATACACATGCTCGGTCCCTCGTTACATGGGTATATTAAAAAATTGTTCAAATGGCTCTGAGCACTATGGGACTTAACATCTATGGTAATCAGTCCCCTAGAACTTAGAACTACTTAAACCTAACTAACCTAAGGACATCACACACAACACCCAGCCATCACGAGGCAGAGGAAATCCCTGACCCCGCCGAGAATCGAACCCGGGAACCCGGGCGTGGGAAGCGAGAACGCTACTGCACGACCACGAGATGCGGGCATATATTAAGACTACCGATTAAAATAATTGAAAATGATAAAATCTGAGCTAATCTAAGTGCATACGAAATATATTGAGCAACAGAACGCCAAGAATCTGATGAAGAATAATTTGAATTTGATTATCAACCAGCAATTATTGCAGTGTAAACACCTGCCGCGGCGAGCTTGGGGCCTAAGCACTCTTACACGGGCCGCGTCATCTTCCGTAGGCAATGACATTACAATCGCTTCAGAGATTTTCATAATACAGCCAAGGCCTCGTTTCTTTTTGAACACACCTCATTATTTTGCAGTCTGGATTCTGAACAAACAAACTAGAATAAAATTTTAAAGCTCAGGTTCCTTCGGTGTCTACAGTATTTCTTATTTTTATGATTTTTGAGTGATACGGAGACCAGTAACATCAAACTTATGTCAAATCCTGGTTTGAAATTAATTTGTGCACATTTTAAATTTTGCTGCAAAATAATAACCCTCATACACATACGGCATTTACCGTTGGTATTTGATAGATCTTGGTTAGAAAAGTCGTTAAGAGGTATAAATTTTTTCAGTGGACAAGAGAAATTACGAAGAATGACCGACTCCCAAAAGAAACATGATTACAACATTCGTTTAATGAGCTATAGACGTTATTCATGTGATTTAGTCAGACAAACAGAGGGCACAGATAATCAAATTGAGGAATTAATGTACCTCCAATAGTAACAAAATTCCACTGAATGCTAAACATTGTTCTCTGAACACAGATTTCCACGGCAATTTAACTCATATCTATTGCAGAAGGTTCATCGCATAAACGCACAAAATAATAAAAACTTATCTCTGACGTCGGTCTGTTGTTGAATTTACATGATTTGGCTCTCCTATTATGAAATTCTTGTAAAACGAACATCTCCTCTGTTGTAATCAACAAGGGTTCCGAAGACGTCTAGCATGTGAAATCCAGCTATTTTGTTCGCCCACGACACTGTAGAACGCAGCCAGGTAGACGCCGTGTTCCTTCACTTCCGCGAAACGTTCGACACAATTCCGCACTGCCGCCTACTGAACAAAACAACAGTTTACGTAGTACCCGACCAAGTGTGTGAAGAGCTTCTAGCAAATGGAAAATAATATATCATTCTCAAAAGAGAGGCATCTTCAGATGTAAGCGTAACATCGGGAGTACGCCTGGAAATGGCATAGATCCATTACTTTTCACAATATACACTCCTGGAAATTGAAATAAGAACACCGTGAATTCATTGTCCCAGGAAGGGGAAACTTTATTGACACATTCCTGGGGTCAGATACATCACATGATCACACTGACAGACCCACAGGCACATAGACACAGGCAACAGAGCATGCACAATGTCGGCACTAGTACAGTGTATATCCACCTTTCGCATCAATGCAGGCTGCTATTCTCCCATGGAGACGATCGTAGAGATGCTGGATGTAGTCCTGTGGAACGGCTTGCCATGCCATTTCCACCTGGCGCCTCAGTTGGACCAGCGTTCGTGCTGGACGTGCAGACCGCGTGAGACGTCGCTTCATCCAATCCCAAACATGCTCAATGGGGGACAGATCCGGAGATCTTGCTGGCCAGGGTAGTTGACTTACACCTTCTAGAGCACGTTGGGTGGCACGGGATACATGCGGACGTGCATTGTCCTGTTGGAACAGCAAGTTCCCTTGCCGGTCTAGGAATGGTAGAACGATGGGTTCGATGACGGTTTGGATGTACCGTGCACTATTCAGTGTCCCCTCGACGATCACCAGTGGTGTACGGCCAGTGTAGGAGATCGCTCCCCACACCATGATGCCGGGTGTTGGCCCTGTGTGCCTCGGTCGTATGCGGTCCTGATTGTGGCGTTCACCTGCACGGCGCCAAACACGCATACGACCATCATTGGCACCAAGGCAGAATCGACTCTCATCGCTGAAGACGACACGTCTCCATTAGTCCCTCCATTCACGCCTGTCGCAACACCACTGGAGGCGGGCTGCACGATGTTGGGGAGTGAGCGGAAGACGGCCTAACGGTGTGCGGGACCGTAGCCCAGCTTCATGGAGACGTTTGCGAATGGTCCTCGCCGATACCCCAGGAGCAACAGTGTCCCTAATTTGCTGGGAAGTGGCGGTGCGGTCCCCTACGGCACTGCGTAGGATCCTACGGTCTTGGCGTGCATCCGTGCGTCGCTGCGGTCCGGTCCCAGGTCGACGGGCACGTGCACCTTTCGCCGACCACTGGCGACAACATCGATGTACTGTGGAGACCTCACGCCCCACGTGTTGAGCAATTCGGCGGTACGTCCACCCGGCCTCCCGCATGCCCACTATACGCCCTCGCTCAAAGTCCGTCAACTGCACATACGGTTCACGTCCACGCTGTCGCGGCATGCTACCAGTGTTAAAGACTGCGATGGAGCTCCGTATGCCACGGCAAACTGGCTGACACTGACGGCGGCGGTGCACAAATGCTGCGCAGCTAGCGCCATTCGACGGCCAACACCGCGGTTCCTGGTGTGTCCGCTGTGCCGTGCGTGTGATCATTGCTTGTACAGCCCTCTCGCAGTGTCCAGAGCAAGTATGGTGGGTCTGACACACCGGTGTCAATGTGTTCTTTTTCCCATTTCCAGGAGTGTATTAGGTTCATGGATCAGCTTGTAGTGTTCTCTTGTAAGTTTAATTAACAAAACCGGTACAAATAACAGAAGCCTTAGGCATCAATTATATATTCTCCACCACTGCCGGCAGTTATGGCAGAGAGGTTCTAGGCGCTGCAGTCTGGAACCGCGTGACCGCTACGGTCGCAGGTTCGACTCCTGCCTCGGGCATGGATGTGCATGATGTTCTTAGGTTAGTTAGGTTTAAGTAGTTCTAAGTTCTAGGGGACTGATGACCTCAGATGTAAAGTCCCATAGTGCTCAGAGCCATTTGAACCAATTTTTTCTCCATCACTGTTTTCAACAGTCTACCAAGGCTCGGGTAACTTTCCGAATACGTGACTGTGGAAATCACGTGCTTTTGAGGCGAAGAACTGGCAGGCCATGTTCGGAACCCGTTTTCATCTAGAAAGGTGAAGTTAATTGAAAGCTGTTCGATATAGAGCGGAAAAGGTGAAAATATGAGGGCACAAGATCAGGTGAATGTGATGAGTGCTGAATGTCTTTCCAATCCTTTTAAGTCAGTCTAGTAGAAAGCGAGTAGCATGGCTTCACCCAATCTTCATGGTCGTTGTACTTGGATTGCTCTCCACTGTGTCTCGGTTGTTGACAGTAGATGTCAGCAGTGATGCTTACACCACGGGGAAGCAATTCGTAGCACAACACACACTTGCTGCTTCACCACATGCGTAACATCATACCTTGTGGGTGTGTGCAGGTCTTTGTACGCCGCTTTGCTGCTTTGTTTTAGCTCAGCTATCCCTTTGTTTACCTTATCTTAGCATGAAGACACCATTTCACATCACCGTTAAGTATACAGGATAGAAATGGTCGGTGTTGTTCAACGACCTATTTATGACCAGAAAGCAGAGATACACATATGGCCACATCCTGATATTTGTAATTTGTTACTACCTCCAAATGGCAAAATTAGACTGTTGAAACTCAAATAGAGATAATGAACTACAAGTAAAAAAATGCAGTTTATAAAAAAAATACAAAAATAACCAGAATACCGTCATGCAAAACATGAACGCTACGAACTTATGTAAGAAACTAATATTTAAATGAAAGACTAGACAACGTCTCAAGTTCCATGAGATATTCCGACGTTGATGGTGTTGTGCTACCATAACCAGAAACACGCGAATGACCTCAGTTGAGTTTTGGCTGATTTTCATATAACACACATAATGTAGCTGTCTTGCACGTCCTCTAACCGCTTTGCAGGATAATGAAATCATTTGATTGTACAAAATGGATGCCACACGCGATCGCTAGAGAACAACGCCTTTCAAGGTAATCAGTCCACATGTAAATCAACACCTCAGTTCTATAAGTACTGGGAAAAACGTCTTTAGAGACGAGACAATCCTTAACTCTTGTAAACTCAGTTTTATTGTAGTAAGCGAAATTTCAATATCACTACAACACTTGTTAACTAAAATCGTCAGATAAGTCATTCCAGCAGTCATTAGGCGAAATTAAATGTAATTATGTGCAAGAGATTTTGAGACAAAGTCTATCTCGGGTCGAAGTACTTTTGCCGTTTAAAAGGTTTTCCCACAGCTGTCAATCGTCTTTCTTGATAGGAGTGGTTTGTCACAAACTATAACTAACAAACTAAAACCAACGCGATTAGCAGCAGCAAGTGCTCTGCGGAAACCTCAAAAGTAACACGATATCATTAGTAATTTCTCTTTACTCATGACTGAATAAGTATTTACGCATATGTTTGAACTTTTAAAGAAGCGACAAACTTTCCTGTTCTCGATCTGGATCGAACCAAGCATCTATAGCCCATGTAACTAAGTAAAGCTTTCGTCGCTGGCCTAGGCTCGATAACAGCAACTTTCTTCATTGGTGGCTAGACATAAACAGCTAGGCATAAACAGTTGTGAAATATCGAATTTTTTACTAGTATCAGTTAGTAAATGCAGCTCGTGGTCGTGCGGTAGTGTTCTCGCCTACCGCGCCCGGGTTCCCGGGTTCGATTCCCGGCGGGGTCAGGGATTTTCTCTGTCTCGTGTTGACTGGGTGTTGTGTGATGTCCTTAGGTTAGTTAGGTTTAAGTAGTTCTAAGTTATAGGGGATGACCATAGATGTTAAGTCCCATAGCGCTCAGAGCCATTTGAACCAGTTAGTAAATCTCCGTTAGAAAATTTCCGTGCATTGCTGGGAATCCTGTCAAGACCCTTGTCTCTCTCTTAACTAACCTCGAAAAACATTGAATGTAACTAAAAGAAAGAAGTGCCCTGATATAAAGTTTAGTGGCAGTGACTCGAACCTAGCACGCAAGCAAATCGTTGACTAAGTAAAATCAGATCTTCCATATAGAATTTTTCTATCAACAGCAAGATATTATGATTTGAAATTCAGATACAGTTCTTTGTCTGGCCGGGAATCCAGCCGTGCACCTACCACCATTGTTTACTATTGACGAGAAGTTTCCTCACCAGTAGCGATATGTTTGCATGTTTGACTGGAAATAAAGGCACCTATCGTTACAGTTGACAACACATGAAGAGACATTGAAAATCATTTATCAATACTACCTCATTGTGCATATGCTAGGGCTCGCTATGAAACCATGAATACTATTTTTTGCTGGACTAGGATAGGAACCCGCGCATATGTCTTTCGTGGAGACTTAGTGGAATGTGCAATTTCTCAGAAAGCAACAAAGTGATCGAAGTATATTCTTCCGTGTGGTTCAGTTGCCACGAGAGAGGAGATCTGAAATCAAATCCCAGTCCAGCACCAAAATCTATCAGCGTCTCCATCTCAATTAAAGCAAAAATCCTTTTACCTTAATTGGTAACTACCTTCTTAAATTAAATTAAGTTTGTAGGGTAAGGAATCTGACTGGCAACAGAGTTTCCGTTTACCGCGATTTCATTGTCTATTATGTATGACCCAACCTATACCGGCGCTGCCGCGAATGTGGTGCAAACAGACTTTCTTTAGAAGACATTACTAGAGGTGATGGAGAACTATTAGTATCCTTTTAACATGGATCCAGTAAGTGGGAATCGTATAGAGACCTCGCTGCTGAGAAACTATAACCAATCCACCAGACCAATGAAGCCCAAATTGGCTACATTCGTGATTATGGTGTAACCTATGATGCGATTGGGTTACAGATTAGACACGATGAAAAAAGTTTAGTTACCTATTAACAGCTTTATTACCAGGAGCACTATAATCTGAAATTCTGCTAGTCTCGCGTCATCGGGATGTGAAGACGCTAGCCACTATAGCGTTTATGCGAAGGCATTCAGAAATTTTCACTATTTCACGACTTTTCTTAGACTAAGAATACCATTGCAGAATATGAAGTTATTGCCATTATCGCTACTAATTAGTTCATTCTGCTCTTGCTGCACATGTACTGTCAGGAAGCACTTAATGTTTCTCGGTACGTTTTAGAAACATTTGCCCAAAAGCAGGTAAATATGTAGTTCGTGGCAGACGGTTGTGGCGTTCTGTGGCAACTGGATGATATCAAGTCGTTACTTCGTTTCTTCCATGACCTGCGACTACTTTTCAGTTTGATAACAGATATCTCCAGTCATTCGTAGATTACATTAAGCTACATTAACTGATGTAGATGTTACTTTATAACAGAAACTGCGTTGTATTACTTCAGGTACTTGCACTTAGCAACGAGTCGTAAAATGTTAAAACTGTTGGTGAACGGCTCTTTCAAAGCTCTAGGATGTTAATGTCTCCTTATAAATGTCACGAACACTCCAACTGACTTAGTCGACGTCACCTCTTTAAATTAGTACAAGGAAGAAAATATTGGAGATCAACGAATTTCCGTTGCAATAAAGTCATTCTATGTGATCTAAGTTCACATACACACCTCAAAAAAGTTTGAAATATCATAGAGTTTACTACAATGACTTCTTATAGTACAGCTACTGAGGTTTTTACAATACTTTATTCTTTCTGAAAATAAGAACGATTTATGTTATCTAGTTACAAAAAATCATTACAAAATAAACCAGGCTCTCTCTTACTTGTACATAAGAAAAACAGCGAAAATCTTTATCTCGTAATGATGATTATAAGTGTTTAGCAGTGAGTATGTCATCCCCGCACACAGATGAGTTCTTCCACTCTTCGAGTCATGCTCTGCGTGAGTCCATAAACATTTTCTTGGGGTATGAGGTGCCACACCCCAATTGCAACTTCACCGTCGTTCTAAGCACTGTCAGGTGGATTTGCACGCTGTGCAATGGCCACCTTCAATATGTCCCATGCATGCTCTGTTACATTCATGTATGAGGACTGTGCTGGCCAATGCATTCGGATGACGCGGTTTTTCATTGTCATCGGCTAGGATTGTCACCTGCTTCACATCTATAGGACAGAGTCGTTTGTTGGACCTCTTGCAGGTATCGGGAACCAGTGAAATTCCCGTAGATGGGAATAATAGTGATCCGCCGTCCCATAATTATTGCTGCCCAGAACATTACATTTCCACCAGCAAAGTGGATGGACTTCCTGAAAGTATCGGCGTTCCTGATCTCGTCTAGCGTTTCTCCAAACCCTAAAACGTCTAATGTCGGGTCGCAAACCAATCTGGGTCTCGTCAGCAAACATGACATTACTCCATTCTGCAGTAGCCCAGCTTTGATGTCCAAGAACCCAGGTCCACTGACTGCATCGGTTCCGTTGGTTCAGTGCAAAACTTCTCAAAGGTTTCTTGGACTGAAGACCATCCTGATGGAATCTTCTATACACTGTTTGGTCTGAAATACGAATCTCTGTTGGTCGGGGAGAAGTTATTTCCAATTTTTCGGGCAGTTGATGTTGGGCGTCTACCAGCCGTGAGTTGGTGGAAACGATCCTGCATTGGTGTTCGCATACCAATGCGCGGTCTATCGTTCACGATTCCCGTCTCTCTGTACTGTCTACGCACCTTAGAGACGTCACTTCGAGTGACATATAACCAATAGGGACATGTTGCTTTGTGTGTTCTGTCAAAGTGTTGTCTGCCTCTATGTGGCATATTACTGCAGTGTTAAACACTATCTGAATGAAGCTGTTGTTGATACTGGACTGCTCGAGATGTGCCGCTACGACAGCAGTACGCTTACATTATTGGGACATGGCCACAAATCATGCCAGTAGTAAACACCATCAAGTATATGGACTCTAACTGGATTTTGCGAGACGTGTGTAGGTCTATGCGACCTCTAGTACCGTAGACTTAATTTTACCACAGTATTCGAATCTTTTCGTTAACAGCTTATCTGGGGAATTACTGTAACAGTAGTATCCGTTACAATAATGTAGAAAAATATTTCAACATTGCAAATGTAGCATCCGACTCAGATGTCATACGCTTAGTCGCCTATCAGAAATTATATATCTGTGCAACATAACTTTAAAAAACTGATGTAGCGGAGACAGTACACTGCCGCTCTTTCTCACCGAAAAACGGGCCGTTGACTTCTTGGGCTCCATAGTTACGCTACAGCAGTAAATTCGTGTGCAAGCAGTGCATTCGAATTGCAGAATTTATTAGTGTCGTGGCTTCCAGTTCTGTATATTTCTGACCTAACCTGACACGTACTGCCAACTTCATTGTTCGTTTCACTTCATTTTGTAATCACTGAAATAAAATTCAAATGACCTTCCAAAACGAGAGGTTTCGTTTTGTTCCCCCATTCCTTCTGGTAGATTAGTTTTCTGGTTAGTAAGCTTTTCCAGTCTAACCAGCGAAATGTGCGAAAAGGCTGGTAGTAATTGCTCACAAACCGCTGTTTCCAGTTGAGAAGATTTCGTTTAACATTGTCATAAGTGAAGGAATTTAGTTTCATCTTAAAACATCTTAAGGACCAATGGCTTACCAAATAAGAAAAGCCTATTATTCATCTAGCGAAAGGTGTCTTCATCTGATAATACTAAATCATATATCACACGTTACGTTGCTGCAGTTCTGAAAATCATTAGCTGAAACCCAATTTAACAGATTAACAAACGAAGATTGAGTTCATCCTCAAAGTGAGTGTATTTATAACAGGGAAACCACTCGAGACTATTTGCCCTTATCTCCCTCCTAAGAGCATTGGAAGCCATGTCACAAATAGCTACAGTAGGACGAGTACTTTGAAAGCTACAGTGGACGTTCTACAGCTTGAATTGCTATAATAATAATTATAAAAGGTGGCAATTTTATTTACGCACTGTCTTTTAAATAGATATGATGGTATCTGATACTCAACTACTAATGCAAAGAAACGTAATGATGCTAAATGCTTTAAATTCTTGCTTTGATTTTATCTTTAAAATTTAATAATTCTCTTCCTGTTAATATTTAATTAATTAACTTACGTCGTTCAGATTTCGTAACGCTGACGGCGTTAAAATTTAAAGTTGTTCAGTCCCTGTTTTGTTTCCTACAATTGTTGCGAGTCAGCGATGTTGCAATGATGTTCGCTTTCAAGTCTACACATTTATAAAAATCAGGTCCAGGAAACACTTCTGTGACCACGGTTGCGAGTTAGATAGTATTCGTGTAATTATACTGATTAAGAGTTATCGTTTCCGAAAGATGCAGGTTCGATAAAAGCTGTGTGCACTGTTGCGCGTATAATGAAAAAATGTTCTTCGCTGTTATTCAGGACAGGTTAAGATTAAACACCGCAATTTTCAGTCTTTAGAAATCACAAGACGATACACTTTAGAGATATTTGTTTTGAATAACTTATATTTACCTTTTCTTGTAGAACATGGTGATTGTCCGCAAGGATTATCTCTCTCTTTCCATTTTATAGCCTTAATACGTTCACATTACATACATCGATTAAGAAAATTTTCTTTCTCTACCGGCCAGTACGAGAACAAAATCCGCCCAGACCAAATGTCTTACATAGAATCAGTTCTCACTTAACAATCATATATAGTTTCGTAGTACTAACAATGCTAGTTTATTCCGTGCAATAAATAGAAAGTCTTTGATACACTGAACACAAAAATTAAAATAATAAAATTATAATTACATTTTTAATATCGTCAATTCTTCTTTATACCATGAAAATAAGGTTTGACATCGTCGTAATATTATTTTTCATCGTTGTAGCACTATAAGCTGATGGTAGTAATTATTCGCAGTTGCGAAACGGCTGTGTTAGTCGCAGAGCATTGTCATCAGAATAACACAGGCACAGCAGTATCGTATTTATCTGCGATATCGGGCATGCGACTTTCAAGCCCAACGTGTGATCTGTACGGGAATGCATATAATGGATGAGCGTATTCGTATGGTTGACGACATACGCAAGTTTGGGTCTGGCCGTGAGTCATGCACGGACAGCGAAATGATAGTTACGCTTCGAATGGGAAGGTTCTTGTTTATTTCACATGCCACAGTGTCGCTTGTGTGAAGTTTCCCTCGTTAATGTTCTGTTTGCCGAGTGGGTAGTGTAGTAGTGCCTCCGCTCCGCCTTGCTGTCTATTAGTGTTCGCCGCAGCGGCGTCGGCATCTCCGCAATGGCTGCCATGTTTCAGACGTGTATTCCATGGAGAGGTACTGTGAGCTTCACTTCCCATAAAAACAACATGTGCACCCGGGTATCCTGAATCCACGATTGGTTTGCCGATACAATTCATGTGAACTCTGATCAGGTGCACACCGCTTGTTTTGATTCAGACCAGTACGTGTTTACGTGAAATTTATGAATCCCCTTCACATTGAAAGATTATTGTCGCGACATGGTTCTCAAGTCCAGTTCAACAATCGCGATAAATCCGTTAGTATTAGTCGTACTATTTTGACGATGACTCAAGAAACTCACAAATTCACGTCTCATTTACTTCTCTGTGTCCGTCCTGCTAGTATTGAACCCACTATTGATGTTGGTCGCATACATTATAAGTTAAAACTCACTCGTGACTTCTGTCTTGCAGTGAGCTATTTAGGGGCTGACATCTTATGCCGACCTGAAATTCCTAAAGACTCGTCGGGAAGCAGTCCCTTGCCCGAACCTCGTTGAAAGAGAATCGTCGCAAGCAACCTGGACGACAGTTTGGTTCAATATAAGTTTTCCGATTTTGTCGATACACCTAGCGTCCTCGTGGTATAAGGTAGTAAATAACTTGATCCAACGAACGAGTGACTTTTCCGTATTGGGCTTAGTGACATAGATTTATATAGCAGTTGTACGTCTCCAGATACGATACGACATCGCTTTAGTTGTTGAGGTCATATGACAAACTGGTCTTGGATCTGGACACAATTGGCCTTCCCTACTCGATCTTCTGAGACTGCATACACTAATCACATTGCGGCCAGAGTCTTCATTCTTTCCACGGTCGAAAACCCAAACCGTTATCTGCTTGCTGGGACACTTCGTTCATTATGTTGTAGAAGGCGGGGAGTAGATCACATGAACTTCATGCAGTAAATGATCCATGTCTATTGGACGTGCTTGCAAATGCTTCGATATCGAGATCTCTTCGCCAACGTGTTGAATCTTGTTTTCCGTCAGCAAGGTGTTGGTTAATTTAAATTTTCTTGTAGGTGTTTTTCTTTGTCATGTATGATCCCATCTGAATTGCTTCTGCCCCTGGTTTCCATGTCCGTTTTGTTTTGTGTTTTGAATCAGCATCGCTCCAGTTTTATTGTATATGTGTATAGAAGAGGTATAGATACGTATGAGCGTAGACGAACCTTGCAATCAACGTGGCACATTTCTTAGTTTGCTATTTTGAATGTAAACTTGTTTCGTTTTCCTTCTAATTTTAGAATCTGTTACAAACTATAAAAATTTATAAGAGCCACACAATAAAGAAATTGAAAAAGTTACTGAAAAACTATATAAAAATAATTGCTGATACATATAACACGTGACCTTGGTGGTGGTTTTGCGGCTACGTTCTCGGTTTTCTTTTCCTTTCTCCTGTTATTTATAGTTCTGTTAGCATTATTAATTTTTTCTCCCATTTGCAGCTTGTATTACACGATGATTTGACTATAGTCTACTGAACTGTCGTGATGGTACCATGTTATTATGATAATAAGAAAAAAATGGTAAAGTGACCGCTCGCGATGAGTGCGGAAACCGGGTTTGGGTCTCGGTTCGGGAAAAATTTTCGTTGTCGTCATTCCATCCTACAGCTGATGGTAGTCATTATTCGCAATTGCGGATTCACTTGATTTTGGACGTATGTAAAATCAGTGAGTCAAAATCATCTATTCATTCTCTCAACGATCACACTGACACCGAAATGGGAGATAACAGAGAGAAGGCGGAAATACTGAATACGGTCTTCCGAAGTTGTTTCACCGCGGAAGATCGTAACACTCTCACTCCTTTCAATCGTCGTGCGAACGTCGAAATGGCAGATACTGAAATGACCGATCGCGGAACTGAAATACAGCTACAATCGCTGAGTAGTGGAAAGGCGTCAGGACCAGTTGAGCTACCTTTAAGATTCTATAAAGATTATGCAAAAGAACTTGCTCTCATCCTAGCAGTAATTTATAGTAGATCACTTGAGCAAAGAAAAAAGCGCAGGTCATTCCCGTTTTTATGAAATGCCGTAAGACAGATCCACACAATTATAGACCTACATCGCTGACGTCAATTTGTTGTAGAATTATGGAACATGTTTTATGCTCAAGACTATTACGTTTTTAGAATACTCTATAAAAATTCAACATGGATTTCGCAATCAGAGATCATCCGAAACTCGGCTCGCTTTGTTCCTCCGTGAGAACCACAGCGCAGTGCACAATGGCGTGCGGGTTGGTGCCGTGTTCCTTGAATTCAGTAAGGCGATGGACACCGTCCCGCATTGATGATTAATGAAAAAAATATGAGCTTATGGAGTATGGGAGCAGACTTCAGATTGAAGTTAAGACTTTCGTGCAGACAGAACTCAACATGACGCTCTTAACGGAACTAAATCGGCAGATGTAAAGATAATATCTGGAGTACCACAGGGAAGTGTGATAGGACCGTTGCTGTTTACAGTATGTATAACTGGTGTAATAGAAAGCGTCAGGTGCTATTTAAGGCTATTCGCTGATGAGGCAGTTGTCTATACCAAAGTAGCAGACGTGCGGAGTGGCCACGTAGTTTGAGGCGCCATGTCATGGATTGCACGGCCCCTCTCATCGGAGTTTCGAGTCCCCCCTCGGGCATGGGTGTGTGTGTTGTTCCTACCATAAGTTAAATTTAGTTTAAGTAGTGTGTAAGTCTAAGGGTCGGTGCCCTCAGCAGTTAGGTCACTTAGGAGATCACACACTTGAAAATTTGAACAAAGTAACAACACCAGAAGATAGAAAGAATTTGCAGAACGACCTGCAAGAATTAATGGTTGGTGCAGACTGTGGCAGTAGACTCTGAACGTAAATAAATATAACATACTGTGGATACATAGGAAAAGAAATCCACTACTGTACAGATACACCATCGATGACAAAGAGCTGGAGACAGCGTGTACTGTAAAATATCTGGTCGTAACTATCCTGAGCGACCTTATGTGCAATGACTACATAAAACACATAGTGGGAAAAGCAGACACCAGAATCACATTCATGGGAAGAGTCCTAAGGAAATGTAACTCATGCGTGATAGAAGTGGCTTATAAGGCGTTTGTTCACCCGATTCTTTGGTATTGTTCATTTGTCTGGGATCCCTATTAGGTAGGATTGCCACAGTAGATAGAGAAGATCCAACGAGGAGCGACGCGTTTAGTCACGGGATCGTTTCGCTGGCGAGAGAGCGTTACGGAGATCCTAAACAAACTCCAATGGCAGACATTAGAACACATGCTTTGTGCATCACGGAGAGATTTACTATTGAAATTTCGGGGCAGAACTTTTCAGAAGAAGTCGGACAACATATTACTTCCCCCCACATACATGTCGCGTGTTGACCATGAGGAGAAAATTCGAGAAATTAGAGACAATACAGAGGTTTAACGACAATCATTCTTCCCACGCACTATTCGCGAGAGGAACAGTTTTGGAGGGATCGGATAGTGGTACCAAAAGTACCCTCCACCACACATCATTAGGTGGCTTCCGGAGGATGATGTGGATGTAAATGTAGATGACGCCTCAGGCCCATAGAGCACGTAGGAGCAGAGTCGGAGAAATCTATTAGAGGCCGGCGGAGGTGGGCGAGCGGTTCTAGGCGCTACAGTCTGGAACCGCGCGACCGCTATTGTCGCAGGTTGGAATGCTGCCTTTGGCATGGATGTGTGTGATGTCCTTAGGTTAGTTAGGTTTAAGTAGTTCTAAGTTCTAGGGGACTGATGACCTCAGAAGTTAAGTCCCATAGTGCTCAGAGCCATTTGAACCATTTGAAATCTATTAGATGTAGAAGAACAGTTTGTCACTGACAAGGGACCCTCCCCACCGCAACCCCCTCAGATTTAGTTATAAGTTGGCACAGTGGATAGGCCTTGAAAAACTGAACAAAGATCAATCGAGAAAACAGGAAGAAGTTGTGTGGAACTATGAAAAAATAAGCAAAATATACAAACTGAGTAGTCCATGGGCAACATAGGCAACATAGGGGAGAGCATAAGCGCAGCATCGCCGTGGTCCCGTGGTTAGCGTGGGCAGATACGAAGCGAGAGGTCCTTGGTTCAAGTCTTCCCTGGAGTGAAGAATTACTTTCTTTCTTTTCGCAAAGTTATGATCTGTCCGTTCGTTCATTGACGCCACTGTTCACTGTAATAAGTTTAGTGTCTGTGTTTTGCGACCGCACCGCAAAACCGTGCGATTAGTTGACGAAAGGACGTGCCTCTCCAGTGGGAACCGGAAACATTTGATCGCAAGGTCATAGGTCAACCGATTCCTCCACAGAAAAAAACGTCTGGTTTATCTATACGACACTGGTGACGGCATGGGCGTCACATGACAGGAATTTGGTGTCGACCCACCTAACTTGTACACTTGGCGAATGGGTAAAAAGATTCTTCTGCCTTGCCCGATTTAGGTTTTCTTGTGGATGTGATAATCACTCCCAAAAAACTGATGAAAACATAATAGTTTGTCACATAAACTGAAAATAAAAGATAAAACTTTTCACTCGAGGGAAGGCTTGAACCAAGGACCTCTTATTCCGCAGCTGCTCACGCTAACGCCAAGACCATGGCGCTCCTGAGCTGTATTATCCTTGATGTGACATATGTTGCGCATGGACTACTCAGTTTATATACTTTGCTCATTTCTTCATAGTTCCACACAACTTCTTCCTGTTTTCTCGATTGATGTGTGTTCAGTTTTTGAAGACCTATCCACTTTGCCAACTTATAACTAAATCTGAGGGGGATGCGATGGGGAGGTGCCCTTGTGAGTAACCGATTCATCCGGAAAGTTGTTGCCCTGTGCCCTGGAGACGCAGTTGTAGACGAAGACGCAAGCCGGACATGGCATACAGTTGCTGTATTGTTAGGGAGAAAAGTTTTATTTATGACAAATGAATGTTTTCCCTCGAAGAAGAGCAAAATTCGTTTGCCATACGTTTTGAAAAACGAAAACATACAGCTGAGGAAATTATACATACGAGCTAGGCTGTGAATTTTATTCTCTTCAGTCGTTCAGTAGATTCATGACTTTAAATTGTGTTTCGATCAATGAACAAAAAAGACTGAGACAAACAAATAGCTATCTTTTTTTCTATAATATGGCGCTTGTGCCAATGCCGACGAAGGCATGTAAGAGAAAGTATTTAGTTTCTTTACGTCGAGAAAAAGCATCATATAAATTCCCATATACATGCATCCAGGAGGCCAAAACCGACAAAAGCACAAATGAGCAATCGTTTTCATTAATGCTAAGCAGAAATCACAATACACAAAGAGAAAAAGTGGTTCAAAACCGTCTGTGTGGACTTAAAGTCGAGTATTTGTGCTCATTACTTCTTCAGTTATATACTTAAGAATACTTCATATTTATGAATGCTTAATAATTCTCGTAGCTTTCCTAAACTAATAACCCTTACCACGAATTAGAATTCTTGGAAGTGTCAGGATTCGAATCACTTCCTTCTGATTAGAAACCGACCGATCTAGACGCTATGCAGTTTCATCAATCACATAGGCGTCACTTACGAAATGGACTCATACTGTTCGTGGTGTCACATATTTACAGAAACGAAGAAATGCTTACGTAGTGGAAGCGGCGCAGTACGTCATCGAAGGAAAAGAAGATAGTCCAGCTGACTTTGAATTCCATGAACAGATTTATGAAGAACATTAGCTTCTTTAAGGTGACACAGTGCGTATTTTACAATATTTTATTATATCTGCTTGTTTAGGAGATGCTTTGTTTGTAAGAATAAGAGATCGTAATAGCTGCTAACGCAAGTGACATAGAATGTCGTCTCAGTGGTGGAAAATTTGTTCTTATTACAGTTGCTCGTGTGTAAATGGCTTAAGAGTCTATGAAGTATATGCCTTAACACCATGGTTTAAAATATCAGAAAATGCAGGTGAGCTAGTTGAACTATACACTAATCATATCTGTGTTACGACAACAGTCTGATGTAACGAAAGAAAACTGTTTTAGTTATAGCTGTGAAATGATTCACAGAATAATCAAAATGTCTATCAACATGTAACTCTTATGATGCAGATACTAAAATAAAAAGATATGAGAAAGGGTGCAATTCTATTATTTGATACGTTTTCCAACTCGACATACACCTTCGTAAGTTCATTGCTTCTGTATGATTTGCCTGGAGTGATGACTCCATAAATGAAAAACAACACTGTAATTACTGTCATTATTGATCCCTATGTGATTTTTTTTATTTTCAGATTTTCTTGTGAAGTAACTCAGTATTTCTCAAGCAGACACGCTCACTCCTATAATGTATGGAAAAGAGATTGTCACACTCGATGATAATTTACGCTACAAACTGTTGACACGACGCACAAATGCTGAAGATGTCGATGTCGATGGCACAGGTGAATGATGGAGTGTGACGGTGAACACTGAACACAAAACACGACGGCACACACGAGACACTGATGACGATGATCTCCAGCGTGCGAATGTGCACGTAGGGTGTTCGAGCCCGGGGACCTGCCAAGAGGGGAAGAAGGGTGAGGGGGCGAGAGAGGGGAGAACAAAGATGCCAATGGCAGAGGAGATGAGAGGAGGAGTAGAGGGACAGGGGAGGGGAAGCCCAGGGGAGGAGTGGGGAGAAATGGAGGAGGGAGGAAAGTGGGAGAGAAGGGAGGGAGGGTGCTCAAAGGAACAAACACGGGAAGAGGGATGGAGGATCAAAGTTGGTAGGAGGGGTAGATGGAGGGGAGGAGGGTATCGGGGAGGGGAGCTGGTGGAAGCCACCTTGGAAGAGGGTAAGGAGGGTGGAGAGATGGAGAGCAGGTGGGACGTGGGAATCCAGGTGCGGCAGCGGGCGGGGAGGGAGAGGACGGGGGAGACCAGCAGGTGAAGGGGATCGAGAGTAAGGAGGGTGGAGAGATGGAGAGCAGGTGGGACGTGGGAATACAGGCATGGCAGAGGGCAGGGGTGGGAGAGGACGGGGAAGACAAGCGGGTGAAGAGGATCGAGTTTACGGGAGGTGTAGAGGATCCATATCCTTTCAAGGAAAAGGAGGAGGTGGGGGAATGGAATGAGGTCATACAGGATCTGCGTGGGGGAAGGGAGATGGATGTGATAGGCGAGGCAGAGAGCATGGCGCTCAAGGATCTGAAGGGATTTGTAAAAGGTAGGGGGGGGGGGGCAGAGATCAAGGCAGGATGGGCGTAACAGAGGTTAGGGCGGATGAGGGATTTATAGGTGTGGAGTATGGTGGAGGGGTCCAGACCCCACGTACAGCCGGAAACGAGCTTGAGGAGACGGAGTCGGGAGCGTGCCTTGGCTTGCATTGTCCGGAGATGGGGGGTCCAGGAGAGGCGACGGTCAAGGGTGACGCCAAGGTACTCAAGGGTGGGGGTGAGGGCGATAGGACGGCCATAGATGGTTACATAGAAATCGAGGAGGTGGAAGGAAGGGGTGGTTTTGCCAACAATGATCGCCTGGGTTTTGGAGGGATTGACCTTGAGCAACCACTGGTGGCACCAAGTGGTGAACCGGTCAAGATGGGATTGGAGAAGGTGTTGGGAACGCTGCAGGGTGTGGGCCAGAGCAAGGAAGGCGGTGTTATCAGCAAACTGGAGAAGGTGGGCGGGGGTTGACGGCGGCGGCATGTCCGCCGTATACAAAAGGTACAGAAGGGGGGAGAGGACGGACCCTTGAGGCACACCGACGGAGAGAAAAATGGTGTAGAAATCCGAGTTATGGATGGTGACGTAGGAAGGATGGTGGGAGAGAAAGGAGCCGATCAGACGGATGTGGTTAATGGGAAGGGCGAAGGTTTGGAGCTTGAAGAGGAGATACTCTTCACGAGCTGTTATGGAACATTATGTAATCATTGTCTAGTAGTAAGCTTCGGGCCCTAGAAGCATAAAGTCATGCGTTCGTGTCTTTTGAATTCCCTAGTTTCTTTAAATCGCATATCGTATATTTGCTAAAATTATCAGGCTGATGGAAACTGAAACATAGTTTGTTTTATTTTCTAATCCACCTGAAAAGCAAAAAATTCCAGAAACATTTCCCCCGAAAAGTTCGTGGCTTCGTCGAGATCAGTACAGTTTACCCTCGAGAGTTTCGTAGCCTCAAAGCCACACACAGCAGGCAGCCAAAGTCAGAGGTCAACGACCAGGTGAACATGACTCGGCGTTAAGTATGTATTTATAAATGGTCATTTTCTTATTTCAAGTTCCCGCAGTTACCTCACAGCTACGATTTGGACTTTGTACGCCTGAAACTTAATAACGTTTTCCTAGTGTGACAGTATATATTCCCAAGAGGAAAAAGGTCTAGCATTTGCGAATTATTGTTCGCTTTAGGTGTGGTAGAGGGGTGAAGGTAGCACAGGCAGCTGTAAATATCTGTATTACGTGTGGGGCAAAATACGTCAGAATTAAAAATTTTTCTTCTGGAAAGATCATTCTGGCATGACTGATTTTGAACATTCAGGAAGCCTCGATAACACACATATTTGATGATGCACAAACATTTAAGCGTCGTGTGACATCTGCATTCAAGGTTTAAGGCTGCAGCGACATGAGCAGTAGTAGCGAATGCTCTAATTTGAAACAAGATAATCAGATGAAAGAGCTTGAGCGTCATCAGGTACCTCATTGAGATTTCCAAAGAAGTATTCCTACTGGTAGGCAGTTACGTCTTTTCATTAACTTCTTAAGAAGGATTAGTGGCTGAGCCTCAACAAAAGACACACACTGGAGTAAACGACGCTTTGAACATTACGATGTGCCTCTGGTAGCTCACAAAGTGTGTTGTGGATTACGAAAAACTCCACAGCGAAGGATATACAGCAGGTTTTCTCACTATGCCAACAATTAAGAGAAACAACTCTGCCGATGTCACTATCCAGGAGTTTAAGAAGTCATAACTCATGCAATAATTCTTCTGATCTTACACCCTCGGATGTTTACCTTTCAAGTTCTTTATCGAAAAACAGTGAAGAAAATTCCACTCTGGACGAAAATGCACTTCATACACTCTTCGACGACGTAATTAAGACTGATCCAATAGGTCTCTAGCGGCGCGAAATCCATCAATTTCATGAGCGTTGTCAGATTGTTTTAGATAATGCGAGATAATATACTATTATTAATTACTTTCTCTCTGATGTTTCCTGTTGTGTTCAATAAAGTAGCTGACAACGATATTAAAATTTGCATTGCAGAAATTCAAAAGAAATTCAGACTATCATGACATAATTACGACAAAAGTCTATCTTAATAATCATAATGTAAGTGTATTAGGTGTTTGCCTATATTACCACGAATTAGTAAGTTATAAGTATTTACTAGCTGTTCTGTGTCATAATGAAATAACATTGAAATGTGCATTCCATAATTAACATAAATAAAATTACATTTTTGGTTTTAGATCTGACTGCTTGTAGCTCTGTCACGAAACGCAGCATTTTCTTTTTTTTTTTTGTGACATTATTTGCCATAATGCACTCACCCCACACATAATACAGGGGTACAATGCTGCCTTTGCTGCCTTCACCCCTCTACTAAACCCAAAGCGAACCATAATTCGCCAATGTTAAACCTTTTTCCTCTTGGGAATATATTCTATCACACTTGCAAAACCTTCTTAAGTAAGTGTTGGGTAAATACGAGAACTTCAAATAATAAAATGACAATTTATAAATACACACATGACACAGCACCACGTTCACCTGTTTGGTGGCGTATCACGCTGGTGGCGTCCAATGGGTGGCCGGCAGCATGTAGCTGCTGTGGGGCGAGGGAACTCACGAGCGTAAACTGTTCTGATCTCGACGCAGCGACGAAGTGTTTGGAGGCAATGTTTCAGTTACTTTTTGGTGTTGCAGGTTGATTACAAAACGAAATAAATTATGTTTGAATTTCTGTCAGACTGATAATTTAGCAGATATACGACATGGGATGCAAGGAAATTAGGGAGTGCTAAGGAGTCGAGAGGCGACTTTATGTTTCCGGAGTATACGACCATGAGTATATAAGCTCACATAACAGCTCGTGAAGACAAACACAGCTTCCTCGATACACTTCAGCATCCCACAGTTCTTACAGATCGGGCATATGGCCAGACTTCGATGTGAAACTGAGTAAGTAAAGTTCATTGTTTGACCCCCCTTTTTACGTTTGGCACCTAAGCTACGACTGCTAACTAATGTCGTGTTCCGATTAATCTATGTTACTAAACACTGTCATGTTGGCTTCGCAGTAACACGCTCGATTTCCAATACGCTCGTTGCTGTACAGGCGGTTAGAATGTTGCTGGAGAAATTCTACTTTTTATAAGTCTGTTTTCCCATTCCCCTTATTCGATCTGCAAACGACCATAACTAAATTAAGAAACTCAATACATAAACTATGCTTTGCATTACAAGCCATCTCACTTTCTCCACTCAATGAACTGTAGGAGTGAGGAGAAGTGTCTCATTTCAAGATACTGAGTTACTTCACACAAAAGGCTAAAACAAGTGTCCAAGGGACCATTAATGTCAGTAATTTGTGTGTTGTTTGTCGTTTCTGGGATCATCACCCTAGGCAAATGTTACGGAAACAATATCGAGGTGAAAATGTACAGATTAGCAAAATTCAAGCTTTTCCAAATCGTCTTCTATTTTGTCTGGACGAAAAGACATGCGTTTTTCTTGTAAATACACATTTCGATTACTGTATGATAAAGATGGATCACTTCGCAACTGTGCCTGAAACAACCAGCTTTCTTTCATCTCATCGGGCTTTTGTTGTAAGACATGTACGACGAGTGTATGATTGCACTAGATTTTCTAATACATTTAAACCATAGGGGTAGAATGTATGTTTCAAAGTTTCTAAAGTCATTTTTTACGAGCACCTGCCAAATTAGTAAATTTGCTACCACAATGTCGACATTATATGACTGTTACATTACGAACTAATAAGATCTCACACTGTCGCACACTCGTTATTACCAAAACAAGCAGATATGATGAATTCTGGCAGAATACATATTGTATCACTTTCAGTTACCTTATGTTCTTCGTAACTCCGTTCATGGAATTCAAAGTCAGATGGATTGTCTGCATTTCCATCGAAGGCGCACTGTGCCACTTTCACTCGGTTAACAATTGTTTTTCACGGATAAGGTATGACCACATTACGTAAGTATTGTGTATTCGATTGGTAACACGACATTGTGTTTAAGGCTGTCCGTTTCTAATCAGCAACTAGGGGGTTCGAATTCTGAGACTCCTATTAAATCTAATCCGTGGTAAGAGTTATTAGTTTAGTAAGACAAAGCTAATTAATAACTACTCATGATTTTCATTTATTCATAAATATATAACTGAGGACGTAGTGGACACAAACATTCGGCTTTAGATCTACACCGACAGTCTTCCAACACTTTTCTTCTTTATGTACTGTGATTTCTGCTTGGAATTAAATAGAATGACGTGTCCTTTGAGGTTTCGTCGTTATGGGAGTCCTGGATGAGTAAAAATAGAAATAATAAGATGCATTTCCTTGACAAAAAAATTAAATTCTTTCTCTCTGATTCTTCCCACGGCATTGACGTCCGTGCCCTGTTACATAAAAATTCTGTCTTGTTTGTTTGAGTCTTTTTTGATCATTCGTAGTAGCACAAATTGAAATCTTGAGTCTATTGAATGACTGAAAAGAGTGAGAGGTGCAGCTTAATTTTTATATACTATGGGCTCCTCTATTTTACTTTTCGTTTTCAAAAAACAATAATACAAATAAATTTTGGTGTTCTTTGACAGCAAACCAAACGTTCATTTCCCCTTAAAACGCAATAATTCAACAGCGTGTCCTAGTTTCCGTCCTCCTCTAAATAAAAAAAAATGATTCAAATGGCTCCGAGCACTATGGGACTCAACGTCTACGGTCATCAGTCCCCTAGAACTTAGAATTACTTAAACCTAACTAACCTAAAGACGTCACACAACACCCAGTCATCCTCCTCTACAACTGCATTTAGTCGCTGGGGAATGCAGGCAACAAGATTTCGGATGAATCTGTAGCAACTCTTCCCATGCATCATGCACTGCTTCTAATAGCGCTGTCTTGGTTGTCGATGCTGCTCTTCCACACCTTATTATTTTCGTCATATCTGGCCATACGTGCTCAATGGAACATGCTCTACTGAGTGTCGACATGTTTCCTTAGCCTGATCGATCAGCAGATCGGCCTCCAATCGACCAGGTATGGGACATCATCGGAAGACAACTCTAACTTCATCTAAAAACAACATTAGCCATCCCTGTAGTGACCGACCAAGTGAACAGGTATTAAACTCCTTTTCCCTAAACTGAGTTCCAACATCTGTATAACACAATGAAAGCACATATGCAATGATCGCACACAACGTTTTAGAAGTTACACCCGTTATTAAATTGCCAGCGTTTCAGATTTGCAATCGCTTATCTCGCGCTTACATTAACCTGTGGTCTTACAATGATAATCACTGAAGTATATTACCTGTACAGACGTATTTCCCGAAATTTCGTTACTCTACATGAGTTAATTTTTTCCTTCAGTATACTATGCACATTTATGGAGCAGTGTGTGGTACATCTATTGTGTTTGTCATCAGTTTTCTGACTAGGTTAAATAAGGGAGGACTAGATTTTTCACGTGCGAAAACGGGGACATTTGCCTGAAACTAGGATTAAGTAAAAATGATACAAAACGGGACACTAGACAAAAGGGAAATATTCTGCATGTATGGATGCATACCGTTACTAAAATAACTAAAAACTGAAGTTCATATACATAAAAAGGCATATATTTTAAGGACTCAAAACATGCTGGAAATGTCACTACGACACATGATAATTCATTATTTTTCCAAGAACTAAGTATAATTCTCAATATGGAACGATTTTTGACAAATGAACACTGACGTAGACATGAAAAATTCTGTAGACCGCTTGGCTACCGTGTGAGCAACACTACTACTACCTTTGTAGTTTTTGAAATACCTAATATCTTTCAGGATCTTTGATCTGATTAGCAGCAAGTTTTAGAATTCCTTGCACGTAAGGTCTTCTCAACTATAACATTTGTTTCAATAGTTTCAATGGTAAAACAGTCTCATGAAGCGAAATGGAATCCACGACTGAAAATACCCTTTCCACAACAGCACTTGTGTCTGGTACAGCAAGAGCAAATCTCACAGGCCTCTCTATACTTTTACATGAGGTAGCTGTACTTTTAAGTGTACGGAATACATCGCACAATCTCTTATCCGTTTCTAAATTAGCTTTCTCCGATTCCTCAAGTTTCTTGGCTACAGTGTTGGTCACGCATCCAATCTGATCAAACAACATGTCTTCATCTACCCGAAATGTTGCAAGCGAATCTACTGTCTTAGGAATTTTCAGACTCTTTAAAAGTTCAGTCCAAGACTCAGATTTTTCATTGTTATCCAATGAAATGATTTGAGAGGTTGAAATGGAGAAATCCAACTTTCTAAATATGTCACAAATAAACTCGTAATCGTCTGAGTGCAAAATACCTTCCTTTTCCATGTAAGTTAAAATTGAAGAAATAACTGAAGTTCGAAATTTACTATTTTTCCTCTTACTGATATTTTCTTTAAGCAACTCTAACTCCTCAGCTGATTCTGTAGCTATATCGTAGTTCTTTCCAACTTTTATATTGAATTTAAAATCATTTTCAGTTCGATTTCTGTGAATTGAAGCTAAATGATTAACTATGAGTTCTCAAAAAATTGTTCCAGCAATGTAGGACACCTATTGTGAGACAGATAATAAGATTTCAATAATTCCTGTAACTCCTGGCAACAATGAACACCATCTAGGTTTAATATTACAGAAATTGCTTGTATTCAGTATCAACGAAATCACATAATACTTTCACTTGCACCTGGCACACATGTAAACCTAAAAATACTCAAAAATTTCATTCACTATTGTTTCTATGTTGTTGGGAAAAGTCTGCATTTTTAGAACTCCATTGTGTACCACATGGGCTGCACAACCGGTGCCTAGAATCTTCGTCTTCAGTACCCTGTTCAGTTTGCATTAAACTGAACATTAAAATTGTTCGTCTCCTTTTGTGCGCACCAAAGTTGGTATTACAGTCATCTGCACAAAATGCGACAATCTTGTCAACTATATTTTGCTTTTTTAATACATCCAAAATATAGACAGGTAGTAGCTCCGCCGTGTTTTGAAGATAGATTACTTTGCGCCGAACACCTTTGGTATGAATGAAACGCCTAACTAGAATCGGCACAAGCTTTAAGCTTTTGCGATTAGATGCAACAACCATAACAGACATATAATTGGCATCTTCAAGTTCTGACTGAAATTCGTGCATACCGGACGGAAATAAGACCTTCACTAAATCTATTCACATTATGTCCTACAACATGTAAATTTCAGCTCCAATAGATTTTGGATGAGAAGACTCATGTAGTCCATTCAACGGAAATAATGATTATCTTTTGTGGTATGGAAAACAACAGTCCTTCGTCCGTAGTGATACATTTATCTTCCTCTGTTGCAGTTTATTAGTACTGATAAAGGAACTTATGCTGTTAGAAGTTCTCGCAGAAGCTGCTAACAGGTGCTTCTTTTTCATGTGCTGCATTATATCGGCACTTCCTCCAAGCTCAACGGAAAAAAAAACCGAAAGACACAACGTACATTATACCTTCATACTGGTGGTTTCCTTCAGGAAAGGAAAGTCCTCTTTCGTACTTTTCGAGGACAAACACTTTCTTTTCACCATTTTACCAAGTACCAGTTAGTTTCTTACACAACAAACAACAAATGAAGCGCACTAAAGCAAGCTGGTCAAACCTAGTGCTTTAGCCGACACCTACTTAATGTTGTCTATAACAATCCGAAGACAACGTGTAGGTTGCATCTACTGCTAATTCATGTCATCGAACAGTGAATAGAAAATTCGTAACTACAAATACGACTGAACACTGAAAGCTCTATAACGTCCTTTAACCAAAACTTGTTGGATCCGTCTGTCATTCCTGCTGTAGCGAATAATAGATACGAACAGCGAAACTCACGCCTATGTCACTGGCACTAAGCATAATGACGGAAAATCTGTTCACAAATCTCCTCCTCCCGTAACCTAGATAATGCTTCTTTATTCTATCTCAGAGTTCAAGACAAAATATGGCTCAGGAAAATGATAAAAACTATGAGTATGGCAGTAAATGTACGTGAAGATAAACAATACACATAGTGAATCAGAAAAGATAAGGTTTCTGCTGATTACTAAAATACTAGTCATTTGGCGTCCCGCTGAATATTTTGCGGGACAATGGGACACAGAAAGAGAAGAGAGGACAGCCTTATTAAAAACAGTACGTCTTGTAACTCTAGGTTTTAAGCGGCCCACCACGAATTACTCTCCTAGGACAACCTCTTCATCTCAGAGTACTTCCCGAACCAACCCTCCCCCATTACTTGCTTGGTGTATTCGAATCCCTGCTTTCTCATGCTATTTCTACCCTCTTGTACCATTGAAGTTATTCCCTGATTCTTAATACGTATCCTACTACCCTGTCCCTTTTTCTTATCAAAATTTTCCCTATGTTCTTTTCTTCGGTGATTCTGTGGAGAATCGCGTCATTCCTTATTTTATCAGTCCAACAAATTTTCAACGTTCTTCTGTAGTGTCACATGTCAAACGGTTAGATTCTCTCCTGCTACGGATTCGCACAGTCCATGCTTCTCTACCTTACAAAGCTGTGCTCCAAACACACGTTCTCAGAAGTATCTTATAAGTGCTTATCTTTCATGCTAGTGGATTTCTGCTGGCGAGGAGTGTCCTTTTTTGCGGTGCCAGTCTGCTTTTATGTCCTTTATGGGATATTTTGCTTCCAACGGAGAAGGGTTCTTTATCTTGACCCATTACGTGATCACCAATTCTTTGATGTTAAGCTTCCTGCTATTCTCATTTATGCTATTTCGGATTAATTTCGTATTTTATTTGTTTACTCTCTATCCATATTCAGTACTCATTACATTTTTTTCATTCAAGAGACTCTGCAGTTCTTCTTCACCTTCACAGAGGGTAACAATGTGTCCATCTAATCTTATCGTTGATATCCTATCACAACAAAATTTAATCCACTCTTGAACTTTCGTTTCTTTCCGTCATTGTTCCTTGTGTGTATAGAGTGAACATTAGTCTCTTTGGACTACATCCATATACTACATCCTTTTTAATCTGAGCATTTAGTTCTTGATACTCCAGTCTTAATTTTCCCTCTTACTTATTGTATATAAAGTATATTATTATGTATTCTGTATTATCCGTCGTTTCCTCTAGCTTACTCCGAGTTTTCTCAGACTTTGTAACATCTTGGACCATTTTCCATTATCCAACGCTTTTTTTGGGTCAATAAGTCCTATGATCGTGTCCTGATTTTTTATTCGGTCTTTCTTCCATTACTAGGCACGGCGTCAGGAGTGCCTCTCTCGTTACTCTACCTTTCATAAAGTTAAACTGATCGTCAAATAACAAATCATCACTTACTTTTCCTTTCTCTTGTATGTTATTCTTATACCCAGACAGCGGTATCTACGTTTCCTTTACCGCGCCCTGAAGACATTTTTGATAAGCTTGGTGCGGGAAAATTCTTTTCCACGATTGACTTGCGGGATGCATACTTTCAAATTCCGCTCGACAAACATTCGTAGCCCCATTTTGTGATAAACTCGCATCTTCGATTGTTCAAGTTTCGCCGCCTTCCGTTCGGTTGTGCTTTGGCTCCTGCTATTTTTCAGTCTTATTTGCTGGAGTCTTGTGCCGCTGTCCCTGGTTGTTCCAATTATCGCCGGCCGAAGTGGCCGAGCGGTTCTAGGCTCATCAATCTGGAAACGTGGTACCGCTACTGTTGCAGGTTCGAATCCTGCTTCGGGCATGGATGTGTGATGTCCTTAAGTTAGTTAGGTTTAAGTAGTTCTAAGTTCTAGGGGACTGATGATTTCAGATGTTACAGAGCCATTTGAACAATTTGTTCCAATTATCTGGACGATATAGTCTACATCTATATCTACATCTACATTTATACTCCGCAAGCCACCCAACGGCGTGTGGCGGAGGGCACTTTACGTGCCACTGTCATTACCTCCCTTTTCTGTTCCAATCGCGTATGGTTCGCGGGAAGAACGACTGTCTGAAAGCCTCCGTGCGCGCTCGAATCTCTCTAATTATACATTCGTGATCTCCTCGGGAGGTATAAGTAGGGGGAAGCAATATATTCGATACCTCATCCAGAAACGCACCCTCTCGAAACCTGGCGAGCAAGCTACACCGCGATGCAGAGCGCCTCTCTTGCAGAGTCGGCCACTTGAGTTTGCTAAACATCTCCGTAACGCTATCACGTATACCAAATAACCCTGTGACGAAACGCGCCGCTCTTCTTTGGACCTTCTCTATCTCCTCCGTCAACTCGATCTGGTACGGATCCCACACTGATGAGCAATACTCAAGTATAGGTCGAACGAGTGTTTTGTAAGCCACCTCCTTTGTTGATGGACTACATTTTCTAAGGACTCTCCCAATGAATCTCAACCCGGTACCCGCCTTACCAACAATTAATTTTATATGATCATTCCACTTCAAATCGTTCCGCACGCATACTCCCAGATATTTTACAGAAGTAACTGCTACCAGTGTTTGTTCCGCTATCATATAATCATACAATAAAGGATCCTTCTTTCTATGTAGTCGCAATACATTACGTCTATGTTAAGGGTCAGTTGCCACTCCCTGCACCAAGTGCCTATCCGCTGCAGATCTTCCTGCATTTCGCAACAACTTTCTAATGCTGCAACTTCTCTGTATACTACAGCATCATCCGCGAAAAGCCGCATGGAACTTCTGACACTATCTACTAGGTCTTTTATATATATTGTGAAAAGCAATGGTCCCATAACACTCCCCTGCGGCACGCCTGAGGTTACTTTATCGTCTGTAGACGTCTCTACATTGATAACAACATGCTGTGTTCTGTTTGCTAAAAACTCTTCAATCCAGCCACACAGCTGGTCTGATATTCCGTAGGCTCTTACTTTGTTTATCAGGCGACAGTGGGGAACTGTATCGAACGCCTTCCAGAATTCAAGGAAAATAGCATCTACCTGGGAGCCTGTATCTAATATTTTCTGGGTCTCATGAACAAATAAAGTGAGTTGGGTCTCACACGATCGCTGTTTCCGGAATCCATGTTGGTTCCTACAGAGTAGATTCTGGGTTTCCAAAAGCGACATGATACGCGAGCAAACAACATGTTCTAAAATTCTACAACAGATCGACGTCAGAGTTATAGGTCTATAGTTTTGCGCATCTGCTCGACGACCCTTCTTGAAGACTGGGACTACCTGTGCTCTTTTCCAATCATTTGGAACCTTCCGTTCCTCTAGAGACCTGCGGTACACGGCTGTTAGAAGGGGCCAAGTTCTTTCGCGTACTCTGTGTAAAATCGAATTGGTATCCCGTCAGGTCCAGTGGACTGTCCTCTGTTGAGTGATTCCAGTTGCCTTTCTATTCCTTGGACACTTATTTCGATGTATCGGGTCGCACCCCTGACAAATATTTACAGACTTTGTGTGTATTATTTACTGTACTTTTACAGACAGGGCTAAAGTGTAACAGAGACAAGTGCTAACATTTCAAACTGATATTCAGTATTTAGGACATATGATTAATGAACAGGGCATCGACGTCTTGCCGTCACATCTCAGTGCGGTTAGAGACTTGCCAGCACCCAGGAACTTGGAAGAACCTCAGTCTGTGTTGGACAAAATTACATATTGTATTCGGTTTCTACCAAATGCAGCTCAGATTGCAGCGCCTTTGCATCACATTCGGCGTAAGAACATTCCTTTTGTTTGGTCTTCGGAATGTGACGCTGCTTTCCACAAGTTCAAATCTGCTTTATTGAGTGATCGCTGTTTGATTCCTTTCGATCCCTCCAAACCAGTTGTTTTGGCTGTCGATGCATCTTCTCACGGCATCGGAGCGGTTCTCTCGCACCGCATTAATTCTGTCGATCGCCCAATCGATTTTGTGTCTAAGTTCCTAATTTCTGCCCAGTAAAGCTATTGTCATATAGAGAAAGAAGCTTTAGCTATTGTATATGGAGTGACCAAGATTCACGATTATTTATATAGTCGAAAGTTCTGTTTGGTTACCGACCATAATCCTTTGACGTCGTTGTTTCACCCGTCAAAGAAATTTCCAGCACGTACGGCACAAAAGTTGCAACGTTGGTCTTTATTTTTGTCTAACAACAATTACGAAATTTGGTTTCGGCCTATGGCCCAGCATGGCAATATCGATTCTTTGTCTCGCCTACCTCTCGGTCCTGACGAAGTGTTTGATTCTTCCGAATTGTCATGCATGTTTATTGATTAACAATATGAGGAAATAGCTGATATGGTTGAGGTGAGTTATTTGGTGGCCAAGGTTTATATACATTATTTATTTATTTAATTGGTTATATCCAAGGATTTCCAGTCTATTTTCGTCGCATTGCTTCGGCGACAGCCACCGATGCTTCTTTTCAGATTTTTTACAGCATATTAGTTCGCAATGGGCTCCATCTGCCACCCAGATTAGTGAGCCCCTTGTTTGGCATTACTTGGAGCAAAGTCACAACTTGTCTGTACACCAAGGTGTTATTTTGTTAATGACAATGATCAGTCTCATGTGGTTGTACCTCTTTCGTTGCACTCGGAAATCCTCCGATTGTTTCACGCTGGTCATTGTGGTATCGTGAGGACGAAGCAATTAGTGCTTCGTCACTGCACTTGGGTCGGCACTGACAGACAAATTGAGAAATTGCTTGCCAATTGTAGCTTTTGCGCGGATCATCAATCTACTACCCGCCAGCGCTTCTTCGCGTGGCCGACTCCTACTGCGCCTTGGCAGTGCGTTCATATTGATTTTGCAGGTCCTTTCTGGAACACCCGCTGGTTGATAGTTAATGATGCGTACAGCAACATCCCTTTTGTTGTGCCTATGTCTTCTACTACATCTGTCAATACTGATCGGGCTTTGGCATCTGTTTTCTGCAGTGACGGTCTTCCGGCAGTTTTTGTCTCTGACAATGGCCCCCAGTTTGTGTCCTCCGAGTCTGAAGCGTTCTCTGCTGCTAATGGCATTTACCACCTGGCCCCAACCCCGTTCCACCCCCAGTCGGTCACGCGGAACGTTTTGTGCATACATTTAAGTCGCAGATGAGCAAGCTGGGCGCCACGCGCTCTCGCGTGCGCGCACTATGGACTTACCTTGCCTCATATCGCTCCCAGCCGCGCGGCACCCGATCCTCAGCGGAATTGCTACACGGCCAAGACAATCGGTCGCTCCTGCAGCTATTGCAGTCGCTGCTGCGCGCTCTCGCTGCTTCGCCTCGTTCTCGCTTGGCGCCGCATACTTTGATGTTCTATCGCGTTTTCTCCGGCAGGCAGCGCTGTGTAGCGGCACCACCGTTTAGGATACGGAAAGTTAGATTTGTGCGATATTCGGAGCGCACAAGTTACATCCAGGTGCGGGCAAGATTGCAGTGAGTTACGCTCACCATCGGTTGTGAAATGGAATGGTGGCCACATGGGCTATCGAACCGCTGAAAAGCGTAAACGCAGCGGTTTGCATGTCGCAAGTTACAGGAAGAAGGGGCCCACTGGCACAACCAGGGTGTGGGGCGTACGTGACTCGGGGTGATGCGTTAGCAAAACAGAGGCGAGGAGCCGAGTATAAATAGGTGTTGTTTTCTGACTGGCTGCTCTCCTGGACGGCGGAGCATGTCCCTCCGCCGGGCTACACGCTGCAACAGTTGGGGTGACAGAATCCCAATCCTTGGCGGGTCGACGGTTCGAACTTCTGAGGCCGACTTGGGGTCAACAGCCAGCCAGGATGGGCCACACTTCAGCTGGCTACCGCAATCAATCGTCTCGGCTGGCAGCACATGCTGCAAACTTTCGTGGCGAGGGGCCACAGATTCGGACGCCAGATCGTGGGTGGTCGTTGCCGCCGCATTCCCAGCTACGCCAGTCGAGGAAGAAGCAGCAGTAGGGCCGGCCTACGGCTCCCGGCAGAGCAGCGCAGAGTCAAAGGGGATGGTGGCCGCTAAGTCGGCTGCTGGCGCAGCCATCCAGACGTAATCAGAGCTCTACAGCTGGCGAACAAGGCTGGCACAACACGGCTTTGCATTGCACAGGTCGCTGGGGCGGTGACCTCAGCATTGCAGGGCCTGTGACGTGGACTAAGGTGAACGAAGCACTGTAGTGGAAACAAATAAATCATTTGAAAAGTTCTCGTCGAGTTTTAATACGGTTTCTCCTGGCACCCATCCACTGCATTTGGTGTCAGAATAGCCGACATCGTCTGTCCAGTACGAGGTTCGAGCTCACTGCCAGCAGTACAGTCACAAGATGTGGTGAGTGCAGACAAAATTGTTCTTTGGAGTGTTGGACGTTTTCTTTCTATTTTGTTTGGATTTTGAGTATGAAGTGTCAAAAGCCACATTGTAGATATTTTGCTTGGGCATAGTATATTTTGCTGTCAGAGTAAGTGTTAGTATGTTTAGGGAGTAACATTATTTTGTGGCGTTTAATTACATCTGTGTTAAATTGAGTATGATGTTACTGAGTATGATGTTATGGACCTGCAGGAAGTCAGATTATTCTCGTTATTAGTCCCGAAAGCGAGCGACTAACTGTGAACGAAAACAACACATTGGGAGAGTCATGGACGCTAGGTGTGTGGGAACCAGAAGCGGTGCGGAATTTGATGAAAAAGGTAGCACAACTGATAGCGGATAATACACAGTTGAGAAGTGAATTAGTATCTAGAAATGGAGAGGGAAACTGCATCTGATAAGTAGTTGTTGCCTAGGATGCAGGAAATTGATCCAGCTGCTGCAACTTTGATTATTCCGTTTCCTGGCAAGGCATCTGTGGATGTGCGTTCGTTTGTGGAGGAGTGAGACTTCAGCTGCGATGAATGGTTGGTCAGATTAGCAGTTGGTACATATAGCCAAGATTAGATTAACAGGTGAAGCGAAAAAATATGTAAGGTGTTCTGAGGCCTTATGAAAGACACGACAGTTTAAGCAGTTAAAGGAAGGTCTTTTACAAAGGTACAAGAAACAGAATTGCGCTCGGTACTTTAGGGAGAGGTTAAGTACAATGACAAAGAGACAGGGGCAGATGGTAGAGTAATTTGTGGACAGGATAAGGGAAATTCATGAGTACACTTACGAGTTGGGTCAGAGCGATGAAGTGAATAGGGTCCTGTTGCAGGAGGCCGAGAAAAGGGCACTAGATGTGTTTTTGAGTGGGTTACCGGCGCATATGTCACGGAAAGTACGTGAAGGAAATCCGAAAGCTTTGTATTCGGCCATTCAGCTGGCAGTTCTGTGTGAGGAAATAGACGTGGCAACAGGAATACACGAGAGGCAAACAGTACTTTCAGCGGGTATGAAATGTTTTAAGTGTGGTCGTACGTGACATGTGCAGAGGCAATATACCGAGGCAACAAGGAATAGAGGAAGGGGTGGAACTCAGCAGCATGGAGGATGGAGAAGTGGAGATAGGAGAGGTGGACGATCGTTAAACGACAGAGGGGCCACAAGACCTACCTAAGGGAGCTCCCATTTAATTTCAGTGCTACGAATACGTATGCAGAGGTGGATCTAAAAAAATTAAGATTTTGTTGGACACAGGGGCGCAAGTGTCAGGGGCTACTAAGAATATAATGGGACGAAGGAAGTTAGACAAACCATGTTATAGGTTGCGTGAAATGGGGATAAGGAGGTCACGCCTTTGGGTTGTTGACAGTTGACTTTCGCATAGGGAAAGTCCGATTTAATGCATGCATGGAAGTAGTACCATCGGTGAGTGAGGGCTACGACATGATCCTAGGAGTAGATTTCTCACATCATGCCAAAATTGACTCTGGACATCGAACTTTGGAACTAGTTGGAATGTTATTTCCGCTAGGGGAAACTGTTGTCAATGCAGAGATGTCGCGAGGGGCGTCCAATGTAATGAACAAACCAACTGAACCGCGTACATTAGCATTAAGGCTTAATTCGCATGAGTGTTTGTCTAGTGACACCGGGAAGTCTCTTTGGGTAAGTGTGAAGACTGATCTACATGTGGGCACAGTATGTGTTATTGAACCATTGAATGATAATGAAGATTTGGGTTCGCTGGGCTATTTTGTGAAACGTAGTGTTGTACGCGGACAGGAGATAAACGACGGGCGAGTAGTTCCCGTGAACGTGGATAATTTCAGCGCTTTAGACGTGAATTTGAGGAAAGTAGTTTTAGTAGCAAATTTCGATGTGCCAGATGACGAAGACTGGTGTTCGATAGGTAGACGAAGCGATCAACCACTAACTGCCGATAGAAATGCATTGCATGACAAAATTAAGCATCTGAAAGGAGAAGAGAAAGAGGATATGGAAGAATTATTGTGGGAGTTAAAGGATTTGTTTTTTCCACATGGGCCGTTGCCAGCAACTCCATTAGTTCAACATAGGATACCAACAGGGAATGAAGCACCTGTTTACCGTAAAGCACACAGCTGATTGTGGAGGATTTCATTGGTCAGCAGCTTGCGGACGGTATTATAGAGCACAGTAATAGTTGTTAGGGAGCGGGCATTGTGGTTGTGCCTAAAAAATCTGCGGATGGAACCAAGTAATACAGGTTCTGTTGTGACTACCGATTCCTCAATAATAAGACAGTAACGGACGCATACCCCATTCCAAATATATTGGAGACTTTGGATGACTTAGGACAATGCCAGTACCTTTCTTCGATGGATTTGACAAGTGGTTATCATCAGTTAGAGCTGGCTCCAGAGGATCGTCCAAAAACTGTCTTCTGTACACCTGGAGGCCATTACCAGCACATCAGAATGCAATTCGATTTGAAAAACGCTCCGACAACGTTTCAGAGGTTGCTAGACTGCGTCTTGAGGGGTTTGAAACCACGGCACTGTCTTGTCATATGAAGCAACATAGACAGCGATTAAGGGAAGTCTTTAGGAGGTTGAGAGCAGTTCGTTTGACGTTGAGCCTGGAGAAGTGTCATTTCGCGTTAGAAGAAGTAAAATATTTGGGTCATATTATCAGTAAGGACTGAGCGCGAACAAATCCGACTATGGTATAGGCTGTAAGGGATTTTCGGGAACCGAAAGCAATTAATGAAGTGCAGTTATTCATCGGAATTTGCAACTTCTATCGAATGTTCCTTAAGGGTTTTGTAGATTTAGCACACCCGTTGACACGATTGTTATGGAAGGGTGTGAATTTTGAGTGGACAGAAGAGTGTCAGAAAGCGTTTGACAAACTGAAAGAAGTGTTAGAATCAAGTCCGGTTCTTGTGTTTCCAGATATTGAAAAGAAGTTTATACTAGCATGCGATGCTTCGAGCATTAGGGTGTGTTCTTAGTCAGGATATTGATTGGAAAGAACATACTGTAGCCCATTCGTCTAGGCAGTTGAATGCAGCAGAGAAGGATTACTCAACAATAGAGATGGAGATGCTTATCGTAATCTATGGAATCAATTATTTTAAATGTTATTTATAAGTGAGAAGATTTCGGGTAGTGACAGATCATGCTGCTTTGAAGTGGTTGTTGGGGTTGAAGGATCCGTCTACAAGACTCGCTAGATGGGCTCTGAGGCTTAGTGAAATCGACTACGAGGTGGTGCACAAGCCTGGGAAGAAGCACGGTAATGCGGATGCACTAAGTAGAGAGGTGACAAAAGTAGAATTCATAGGTTATGACGTAGCAGGATGGTAAAAATTACAGGACGCGGACAAAGATTGTATATTGTATCGGACACAGCCACAGTTTAATATGTACGACGATCTTCTGTGCAGGGAAACGATGTTACGACCAAGGATAGTAGCGCCAGAGAAGTTGAGGAATGAGGTTTTAAAGGAAGCACGTGATCACGTGTTACACTCCAGAATGGTTTTCCAGCAGATTGACCCAAAGTCTCCAACCTGTTTCCAAGATATCTTCTTGGATGCTGCAGTTATCAGTTTGGCTTTGTTTCTTTCTTCAACATAACTTTCTCTGTCTACCTGAGTTCTAGTATGTAGCCACTTTTGGTACGCCTTCTTTTTCCTTTTACAGGCTGCCCTGACTGTGTCATTCCACCAAGCTGTTTGCTTCATCCTACTTTTACACACCACCGTTCCAAGACATTCTTTAGCCACTTCTAGTACTGTGTCCCCGTACCTTGTCCATTCCTTTTCCAATGACTGTAATTTATTACATTGAACTAACTGGTATCTTTCTAAGATCCCTTTTATGTACTTGTGTCTGATCTCCTTATCCTGAAGTTTCTCCACTCTTATCCTCTTACATATGGACCTGACCACCTGCACCTTCGGCCTCACAATACGAATATCACTGCAGATTAAATAGTGATAAGTGTGATCAAAGAATCCCCTGAATACACGTGTGTCCCTCACAGCCTTCCTGAATTCCTGACCTGTTATTATATAGTCAATGACAGATCTGGTTCCCTGCCTTCCCAAGTATACCGGTGAGTGTTCTTATGTTTAAACAAGGAGTTTGTGAATACTAAGCCGATACTGGCACAGATATCCAAGAGTTGTTTCCCGTTCTTGTTGGCCTCCATATCCTCTCCAAATTTACCCAAAACCTTTTCATACCCTTCTGTTCGATTTCCAATCCTGGCATTAAAATCACCCATCAGCAGAACTCTGTCCTTATCCTTTAGTCTAACAACTACATCACTGAGTGCGTCATAAAAACTATCCATCTTATCTTGATCTGTCCCTTGACAATGCGAATATACTGACGCAACCCTAATTTTCTTGCTAGACACTGTCAAATCTATCCACATCAGTCGTTCATTTACATAACTTATTCCAACTACGCTGGGTTCCATTTCTTTCTTGATGTAAAGCCCTACACCCCATTGCGCTATTCCTGCTTTGACACCTGACAGGTAGACTTTGTATTCTCCCACTTCCTCTTCTTTCTCACCCTTTACCCGAATGTCACTGACAGCTAAAATGTCCAACCCCATCTTACTTGCAGCCTCTGCCAGCTCTACCTTCTTCCCAGAGTAGCCCCCATTGATATTAATAGCTCCCCATCTTGTTACCATTCGTTTGCCGAGCCGAGTCTCTTACAATTTACTACTAATTTTATTCGCGGCACACTTTGCAGACAGTATTGACATACACCACCGAGTGTATCTACAAAGTTATGTCACTGTACGAAACACACTTCAGCGAGCACGACGTCATAAATACAGAGGTGAGTGAAAAACTGCCGCATTATGTAGGAATTTCTTACCTCTTTGCTACTATTTCTATCTGCAATACCCTTATATGCTAGTGAGTATACCTACAAAATTATATAATTGTCCGACACATAGTTTACGTGGTGTGACGTAATAGACACTCAATGCCTGAAAACCGCTGCGTCTTGGATGACATTTTAATTCATTACTCCTTTCCTAATATCTCTATTCGCAACACTTTTCACAGACAATATCCAAATATTCCGCTCAATGTACTGAAAAAAAATTATTGTACGACATGTACTACAGAAGATATGACCTGATAAATATTGAGCTGTGTGAAAACAAAACTACAGGGTGAAATTCTATAGAGATGCATGTGAAATATATAAACAAATATAAAAGAAATATGTTAAAAATATGTTAAATTATCTAATATGTGCATATATGGAAAACCTATAGATAAACATTTTCTCTCAAAATCCTGGCTAAAATTCAGCCACTCTTGGCACGCTCATAGATTACTATCTGGAAAAATATGGGAAGCACAACCAGCAATCTCCTATAGGGGAGTTGATAATGTGGAAAGAGATCAGGGGGAAGGATCAGCTGAACAGACAGACTGCGTGAAGTAGGAAGTGATGGCAGAGTTTGTGGAGGAGAAGGGAAACGAGACGAATGTGGATAATGGACAAAGAATGAGAAGAGGCATATGGAAGAATCGACAAGGATTAGGAAGAGACGGACAGAAGGGTGGTGAGGAAACGGTCAGGAGACGGAAGGAGGAGGAAATGGACAAAGAGAGGGCAGAAGATTGCTTGAGACAGGAAGGAGGGGGAGATGCACAGAGAATTGGGAAGGATGAAATGGACATAGGAATAGGAGATGTACAGAGTGAGAGGGAGGAAGAGATGAACTGAGAGAGGTGGAGGAGGAGACGGAAAAGAGAGGGGGAGGAGCAGATGGACAGAGAGAGGGGCAGAAGCAGATGGACATGGAAGGGGGCTGGACGAGATGGACACATATGGTAGGTGAAGGGGGACATAGTTAAGGGGAGATGGGAATGGTCAGAATAGATGCTGTGGAGACGGAGAGAAAGAGCGGGAGGAAAGAGGTAGATTAAAAGAATTTCAGTAAATATCCACCTGGGCAATGCTGGGTACTCAGCTAGTTATAAAGGTAAAAAAAAATGATGAGATGCTGGAACATGAAGCTAAGCGATTGAGAAACATATGGATCAAAGAATTTGGTTGCCACAATATGTGTAAAACACAACTGAAGACTCTTATCCGGCGACAGATATCACATTGTTGGTTACGATGATTTAATATGACCAGTTCCTTATCTAGTTTTATTGAAATGTATTTTAAATTAATGAGAACAAACTTCTCTAAAACAGGAGTGCTTCTCCAAGAGGAACATGTATGCGACCTCTGCCACTGGTATAGGTCAATACACAATGACACAGAAAGCCATGGCAGAGACGCCGGGGAAATCAGCATGTCACTGCGATTGAGTATTGCATCATTAAACTATAATGACGGCAGTCAATAGCTACGGTACGCTTTCAGTGGTACGTGGGGTAGGTAATAGTGACCAACTGTTTCCCAATAGGACTGTATGCTGAACTCCCCTGTTCTACACATTAAGTTATTGTAAAAGTTCCTCTATGAAGACTTGTTATGTATACAGTAATATTTTGTCCAACGAGAAATAGATCTCGCTTTCTAATGTTAATTAAAAGACATAAACGATATCAACAATTTTTTTAACAGATTTCGGGTGTGCCGAGTACGCTTCGGCGCGCTTCTTCAAATATGTTCATCATGGAATGAATGGGGAAGACAGCCTGATGTACATCCTCCCCCCCCCCCCTTAACCCCGCAGTTTGGTGAACCAATCCCGCTGGGTGTGATCGTCAACAACAAAATAAGTCCTCATGAAATGTGAAACAAATAAACTCATCTTCATACAGCAACGTCGAATTTGATATCAGCGCCAGGTTTACAGTAGGAATGCTGGTGTCTGTATCGAATCTACAACATTGTATAGCAGTTCGACAGATCCCCAATCTCATTAAAAAAGTTTTTTTTCGCTTTCGGCCGTTCATCTGGCAATTTATATAACTTTGAACCATTTTGACACGCCACACAGCATTAATTTTGTGTATCAACGATTCTAAATATGCAGGTACGTTTGTGGATACGCGTGTCATCACTAGTCGTGTAATTCACGTAAATAACGGGCCGCTGATTTGTTGTCTTCGGTTCCTGCCGCAGCTCCCATGCAAGCGCAGGAGAATGTCTCTCGCAGCATAACACTGCTGCCGCCGGACTGCGCCCATGGTGCGGTGCAAGTTTGGAGCCGCCGTTCCCCTCGATGACGGCGTTTATAGAGACGACCATTGACGTGTTGTAGCAAGAAACGAGATTCATCCGAAGAGCCGATATGTTTCCAATGGTCCTCGGTCGAATCCCGATGGTCCCGTCCCCAATGTAGTCTTAATTGTCGCTGTCATTAGGTCAACATGAGTACAAGCAGGGATTGCCTGTTGCGGATTTCCATGTTCAACAGCATATCAACAACAGTGCGTTCCGAAACACTTATGTGCTCTCTCGGCAGAGATACCACCACAGATGAAAACCTATCCTAATTTACGGAGCAGGCAAGCCTCCAAACACCACGTTCTGTGAAGAGTCTTGAACGTCTAACCACATAGCGCCTAGTTGAAGTTTCACTGTCCTGTAAAATTCCGCTGATGCTAACGACAGTAGCACGTGAAAATTCGACCAGCTTCACAGGCTCTGCTGAATAATAATCTTCCTTTTGTCAGAGTAGCTTATCTCAATTTTCAGCCCAAATATTCGCAAGGGTGAGCCCCATCTGTCTCTGCTCTGCTTACATATTTTCCTCACCGTATCACCTGCCCGCAACGACACCTAGCGGCAGCTAATGTCCCGTTGAGCACTGATCTTAATGATTTAGCGGTTAGGTGTATGAGATAGGTGAAATACAATAATTCCAATTACAAAGCAAGTAGGTGTTGCCAGATGTGAATATTACCGAATTATCAGTTCAATAAGCCACAGTAGCAACATATTAACTCGAATTCCTTACAGAAGAAAGGACTAACTGTTGGAAGCCGATCTTGGGGAAGATCAGTTTGGATTCCGGAAAATATGGGCACACGGATACAATACTGACCCTACGAATTACCGTGGGAGGTAGGTTAACGAAAGGCAAAGTTATGTTTATATCATTTGTGGAATTAGAGAAAGTTTATGACAGTGTCGACTGGAATACTCTCATTTCAATTCTGAAGGTAATAGTGGTAAAATACAGGGTAGGAAAGGTTGTTTATATTTTGTACAGAGACAAGGCAGCAGTTATAAGAATCGAGGAGGCTGAACAGAAAGTAATAATTGGGTAGGGAGAGAGATGGGTTTGTACACTTGCCACTAAGTTATTCAATCAGTACATTGACCAAGCCGTGAAGAAAACCAAAGAAAAAATTTAAGAATGAAGTAAAGTATAGGTAGACGAAACACGAACTTTGAGGTTTGGCAATGACTTTGTAATTCTGTCAGAGGCAGGAATGGACTTGGAAGAGCAGTTGCTCGGAACGGACATTCTCTGTTGAAAGGTGGATATAAGATGAACATTAACAAAAGCAAAATACGACAATGGAATGTAGTCGAATTAAATCAGGTAATGACGAGGGAATTACATTAGGAAACGAAATACGTAAAGTAGTAGACGAGTTTTGCTGTTTGGGTACTAATATTACTGTTGATGTACGAAGCTGAGGAAATGTAAAATGTAGACTGCCAATGTAAAGGAGATTAATATGTTAACATCGAATAGAGATTTAAGTGTAACGAAGTCTTTTATGGAAGTGTTTTATGGAGTGTATTCATAAATGGATTCGAAACATGGACGGTGAACGGTTTGGACAAGAAGAGAATATAAACTTTTGAAATGTGGTGCTACAGAGAAATGCTGAAGATTAGGATCGTAGATCACGTAACTAATGAGGAGGTACTGAATGGAATTGGGGATAAAAGAAATTTCAGGTGCACAAGAAGTTTCTTTTCCCTCGAACTATATTCAGCACCTGCCTATAAGAATGTATCCGTTGATAGGAAATTTTTGGGGCATCAAAGGATCACCAATATAGTATTGGATGGAAGTGTGGCGGATAAAAATCGCAGAGGGAGGCCATGACTTAAATACAGCAAGCAGATTCAGAAGGATGTGTAGGTAGGCTGTTTAGGTTGTTATGCTGGTAACGCCACGTACAGCTCTGTATGAAAATCGCAAACTACGCTGTGTGCAGTCTGTAGCTTGTTGGACTCATTGTTCGAATATTCGCTAGAGTAGTGCTGGGCAGTTGGATGTGAACCGAGCGTAGCGTTGGGCAGTTGAAGGTGAGCCGCCAGCAATGGTGGATGTGGGGACAGAGATGCCAGAGTTTTGAGAGCGGACGATATGGAGGTGTGCCCGTCAGAAAGAGGAAATTTGTAAGAATGGATACCATGAACTGATATATTATGACTTTTGATCACTACTAAAGTAAATACATAGTCTGTTCTCTATCAGAATCTCTCATTTGCTAACTATGCCTATCAGTAGTTAGTGCCCTCAGTAGTTAGAATCTTTTATTTAGCTGGCAGTACTGGCGCTCGCTGTATTGCGGTAGTTCGAGTAACGAAGACTTTTGTGAGGTAAGTGATTCATGAAAGGTATAGGTTATTGTTAGTCAGGGCCCTTCTTTTGCAGGGATTATTGAAAGTCAGATTGCGTTGTGCTAAAAATTATTGTTTGTCAGTTTAGTGATGATCAGAATAAGTAAAGAGAGAACTGTCCGAGTACGTTAAGTTTTGCTAAGCTGTGTGAAGTTCCAATAACGTAGGAGTGTTTCCAGCACTGTCATTCTTTACGAACAAAGGAGAAGTTTCAGATGTAAGTGGCAGCAGTCATTCGCATTAGTAGAGGATAGATTAACACGGAGAGCGTAATCGAACCGATCTTCGGATTGAAATCCACTACTACAACATAAAATAATCAGTGTCAAATGTCCGGTCTGTTAAATGGGACATACCGAAGGAGCCATCAGTATCATATACAAATATCATTGATTAGGAAAGAAATGGTACTACTGTGCGTAATTCTACCTTTGCGGATCACTTGCTCATTGTAGGCCACAAACCGAAGGGAGTTGACGAAGTTAGTATTCTCCATAAAGAAAAGGAGGATTGTACAGTTGATATTTTTTAAGAACTGGAAAATTTTAAGCATGTGTCCGCCAATGATAGACTGATTCTTAATGAACAGCTATAACTGCTAAATAAAAACTTCTTCAAAGGGTTCAAACGCTGTTCCTAACTTCTTGACTTATTGTCCCTCTTTTGCTACAGGTTTTTAAACAAAGTTCTCACACAGCGTTTTCTTCCTCTTTCGTTTCTATTGTATTCAATAGCTGTTATCCCTACTATATTAGTTCTGTTCATACTGAGTAGTTTAATGCCAACTGGAATATACAGATGGCGTGTGTCAACTTCTACTTCAATTGTTAGAATTTCCTCTATATTTCTTTTACTATCCATTCTTAAACTTCTGTTGTTAAGCTTGGTCCCTTGTTATAAGTATCTACATTTATAATGTAACTGTCTTTTAATTTTGTGCCGCTCTACGCTATTCGCTTCTGGTAGTAGCGAACACTGCGCTGTTTCAACGTAACTGTGAAATCAATTGACAAAGTTTTCAGTCTGATGTAAGTCCTAGCGGCTTACAATCTTCATGGTCTTACTGTCTATCTTACAAGATAACGTTTAGTTGTTTGACTTGAGCATTTCAACTTACATGATTTTATCGTTTCTCCATGTAATGTGAGCCTATGTAAGCCATACTAGTTCTATTTTTAATACTTCCTGAGCTGATTAAAGTTTTTGAAATGCTGTGTTGTAATATGTTGATAAAAATTGTTTCTACGTTATCATAACAGATTCTGATGAAGATATCCTTTGTTGATATCGAAAGCAGGTGAACTATATAAGATCTGTGTAATCAGTTGGCTGCTTCTATCCTTCATAAAAAAAAGAATATAGGAAGTGTGTATCGGGTAAATTAATTGAGTGAGTAAGTCATTAAAACGATTTAGTGGTCTAGAGCCAAATATATGGGCTGTAATAATTTCTTTTTATTGAACCTTATCATATATGGAATGCCACTCTATCGTCCGTTCGCAGAGTTTATAACCAGACAGTAGCATTTTCTGAAACCCACATCTGTCATCTTCGTAAGTTTGAAGACCTGATACTTGGTCAGGTAGAGTGACGGTACGGTACACAAATGTTTTGCTGCTTGTTTGTGACAGCACCGTTCTCTAAATGTCTTACTTGGGCCGAGTTCTTTAAACTGCGTACAATTCCAGCGTAGTATAAGACTACATCGAGTGCTGTCTCTTTGAGAACCGTTAAAAAGCATCATAGACAAAACTTTTAGTTATAAAAACAGATGCAGTTTCCCTACATTATCAATATCGGGTAACTTTACTGACATTACCATGTCAGCAGTAAATGTTTGCTGCTTTTTTACATACGACATGACCGTTTTTTCGACTTTCTTTAGATCTGGAGCATTTCCGACAACTTCGCTTAGTACTTTGTGATTTTGAAAGCGTGGTCTGATCTCATACTGATAATACTCCAACAGAGCAAGTTCGTTCGCTCTCAGCTTTTCTAATATGTTCCTGTCCGCGGAAGCTTTTCTAATGATGTTGAATATAAGCACCGTGTGACGTGGGATATTGTGTCAGGCACTGGACTCGTAATCGCAGGGAAGATGGTTCACGTCCCCATCCGGTTTGGGTTTTCCATTATTTCCCCAAATTACTTATGGTAAATACCATGGATGACTCCTTTAAAAGAGCATATCCAGTTACCTTCACCGTCTTTCAATAACCCGAATTTCAGCTCCGCCTCAACAATGTCGTCTAGTAGCTCAACGAATCGTCCTTGCTTCCTTCGACTAGATGTTGTGCTCTCCATCGCTGTATAAGTTATAACTATCCACATTGTCATCGAAGAAGATTAATTTCTCTAACAAAAATATTACGATATGCCATCATGCGAATAGGGGTGAACCGGGCCGAGTGACTGTGGCGAGCAAAGTTGCTAGTGGGGTCCTTCAAGCTGTAAGGTGCACTCATAGAGCAGGAAAAGCTTTAACTCATTTTTCCTGGGGATCTTGTCACCCACTGATGTCTAAAACTTTTTCTGTGCCACTACTCACAGTTACATTAATTACTGTCGATTTTAGTTATCTTAATGGAACGTAGGTGGTCCGTTTGCGTATTTATTGTGGAGAGGGACTACGAATTACCTCTTTCCAGTGAAATGGTGTTGCAAGTATCGTACATTGTCTCTATAACACTGTCTTAGTTGCAGACATGTAGTGTAATCCAATTGTTGTTGTGGTCTTCAATCCATAAAATGGTTTGATGCAGCTCTCCAAGTTACTCTATCCTGTGCAAGCTTCTTCATCTTCCAGAAACTACAGCAACTTACATCCTTCTGAATCTGCTTAGTGTATTCATCTCTTTCTCTCCCTATACGATTTTTACCCTCCACGCTTCTCTCCAGTACTAAATTGGTTATCTCTTGATGCCTCAGAACAAGTCCTACCAACCTATCCCTTCATCTAGTCGGCTTGTGCCGCAAATTTCTCTTCCCCCAAACTCGTCCTCATTACTTACGTGATCTACCCATCTACTCTTCAGCATTCTTCTGTAGCACCACATTTCGAAAGCTTCTACTCTCTTCTTCTCTAAACTATTTTTGGTCTATTTTTCACTTCTATACATGGCTACACTCCCTTCAAGTACTTTCAGAAAAGACTTCCTGACTCTTATATCTATACTCGATGTTAACATTTTTTTTTTTTTCCTTGAGAAACGCTTTTCCTGCCATTGCCAGTCTACGTTTTACATCCCCTCTGCATCGACCATCATCGGCTATTTTCCTCCGCATATAGCAAAACTCACTTACCAATTTAAGTCTCTCATTTCCTAATCTAATTCCCTCAGCATCACCTGATTTAATTCGACTACATTCTAAAATCCTCGTTTTCCTTTTGTTGATGTTCATCTTATATCATCCTTTCAAGACGCTCACCATTCCGTTCAACTGCTCTTCTAAGTCCATTGCTGTCTCAGATATAATTACAGTGGCATCGGAAAACTTCTACTAAGTTTTTATTTCTTCTCCATGGATTTTAATTCCAACTCCAAATTTTTCTTAGGCTTCCTTCACAGCTTGCTCACGACACAAATTGAATAACAACGGGTATAGGTTAAACCCTGTCTTCCCAACCACTGCTTCCTTTTCTGTGCCCTCGACTCTTATACTGCCATGTTGCTTCTGTACAAATTATAAGTAGCCTTTCGCTCCCTGTATTTGACACCTGCCACTTTCAGAATTTGAAAGAGTGTATCCCAGTGAACACTGCCGAAACCTTCCTCTAAGTCTACAAATCCTAGTTTTGTCTTTACTTAATCTATCTTTTGTAAGTATTAGTGTCAGTATTGCCTCACATGTTCCCACATTACTGCGGAATCGAAACTAATCTTCCCCGAGGTCGGCTCCTACCAGTTTTTTCATTCGTCTGTACAGAATTCGTGTTAGTATTATGCTGCCGTGATTTATTAAAATGTTAGTTAGGTAATTTTCACACCTGTCAACGCCTGCTTTATTTGGGAGTGGAAATATTATATTCTTCCTGAAGTGTGAGGGTATTTCTCCTGTCTCATATATCTTGCTCACCAGATGGGAAGGTTTTGTGAGGCATGTATCTCCCAAAGCCATCAGTAGTTTTGATCTAATGTTGTCCACTCCTTGGACCTTGTTTCGACTTAGGACATTCAGTGCTCTGTCAAATTCTTCATATAGTATCATATCTTCCATTTCATCTTCATCTACGTCCTCTTCCATTTCCGTAATATTACCCTCAAGTACATCAGCTTATAATATGCTGCTTCCATCTTTCTGCTTTCCCTTCTTTGCTTAGAACTGGTTTTCATCTGAGCTCTTCATATTCATACAAGTGGATCTGTTTCCTCAAAAGGTCTCTTTAATTTTCCTGTAGGCAGTATCTATCTTACCCCTAGTGATACACGCCTCTACATCCTTACATGTCTTCTGTAGCCATTATTGCTTAGCCATTTGGCCCCTCCTGTTTATATCATTTTTGAGGCCTTTGTATCGCTTTTTGCTTACTTCATTTACTTCATTTTTATATTTTCTCCTTTCCTCAATTAAATTCAATATATGTTGTGTTACCCAAGGATTTCTGCTAGCCCCCGTCTTTTTGTATACTTGATCCTCTGCTGCCTTCGCTATTTCATCTCTCAAAGCTGCCCATTCTTCTTCTACTGTATTTATTTCCCCCTTCTCATCAATCGTTCGTTTCTCTGAAAATCTCTTGGTCTTTCAGTTTATACAGGTCCCATCTACATAAATTCCTACCCTTTTTTATCTTCAGGTTTCATCTACAGTTCATAACCAATAGCTTGTTGACAGAATCCACATCTGCCCCTGGAAATGTCTTAGAATTTGAAACCTGTTTCATAAAGCTCTGCCTTACCATTATATAAACTGTCTGAAAGCTTCCAGTATCCCCAGGCTTCTTCCATGTATACAACCTTGTTTCATGATTTTTGAACCAAGTGTTAGCTATGATTAAGTTATTCTCTGTGCAAAACTCTACCAGGTGGCTTCCTCTTTTATTCCTTACCCCCATTCCATATTCACCTACTACCTTTCCTTCTCTTCCTTTTGCTACTACCGAATTCCAGTCACTCATGACTATTAAATTATCGTCTCCTTTCACTATCTGAATAATTTTTTTTTATCTCATTATACATTTCATCAATCTCTTCGTATTCTGTGGAGGTAGTTGGAATATAAACTTGTACTCTTGTTGTAGGCGTGGGCTTCGTCTCTATTTGGATACAATGTGTTCATTATGCTGTTCATAGTACATAACACGCGATCCTATTTTTTACTCATTATTTAATCAACTTCTCCATTCCCCATATTTGATTTTGTATTTATAACCCTGTATTCACCTGATTAGAAGTCCTGTTCCTCCTGCCACCGAACTTCACAAATTCCCACTATATCCATCTTTAACCTATCCATTTCCCTTTTAAAATTTTCTAACCTACCTACCCGATTAAGGGATCTGACATCCAGTCTTCGATACGTAGAGCGCCAGTTTTGTTTCTCGTGATAATGACGTCCTCTTGAGTAGTCCCTGCCCTGAGATTCGAATGGGGGACTATTTGACCTCCGGAATGTTTTGCTTACACATTTCACAAATATCAGTCTAACTGTGATCCTAAGCTCGTGTACAGAGATCGCAGGCCCAGAAGTAGCACAATTAGCACTAAATACACTGCTCTCTGCCCTTAAACTTGAAAATATTTCTTCATAGTACTTGCATTTTCTGTTTTCATCACTACCTTCAAGAACAGCTTTTCTAGAGTTCCAACTGGAGAATACATAATCTTGTGTAGTAGTCAATACGGGAAAAGACAGTAATCGGTTGTATAGGTGGAAAACGTTACTTGCAAGAAGACTTGCACAGAAGTGGCCCTTAAAGAAAGAGAAGAAACAGAAAACAAAAATAAGGAAGAACGGGAAGCAGCCAGAGCGACGGCAATAAAAATAAAAGTGCAAATTGCGTGAATGCGAACCCTAGATGAACTGTTTTTGACGATAGTAATGAAAACACAGAATGTATGTACTGTGATGAAAAATTTTCCAGTTTAAAGCCAGAAGAGTAGGGAATTTTAGTGCCAATTGTGCTCCCTCTGGGCCCACGATCTCTGTACACGAGCTGAGGAACATCGTTTGACTTACGTTTGTGAAACGTGTGAACTAATTCGAATCACTTGTTACAGTAAAAAATATTTAATTATTTGTCAGAACTGTTTTCCATCCCTTATTTTTGAGTTTAAAGCTATATGGGCGGTCTGTGAAAACTGAATTGTTGGAAAAAATTAATTTTATTTACGTTAACTGGCTATTCGATAATTTATTTCTTTACTTGCAGAGATCACTACCACGCATTTCGAGCTATGGCTAATCAGCTTAAAGAATAGAAATACCTAGCCTGACAACTTTACCCGGCTCTCCCCTACAGTAAGATATTGCAGTGCCCGTGATTGTAAGAAGTACGATGTAATGGTCCTTCAGGCATGCATGTCCGAAGGAACAGGCACTGCTGCTACTACATTAGCTATGAAATACAGGAAATCTATTCAAATTTGTGAATAAGAGCAATCTCCAACTGTAGAACGGAATTTCGATATTAATTTTTTTTTTCAATTTTTATTTTATTTTATTTCTTTATTTTAATTTTTTTCTTACAGACACAGCAGAAGCTGCAATATCGTATTTATTCACTGATACCAAGCTGAAGACTTTTGATTAAATGTTCCCCTGTATGGGAATTACAGTTAAGTGTACGTGTGAATGATGCCTGGACGGCGGTAAATGGGAGTTTTGTTGTAGCTGTGAAGCGTGCACGGATAGCGTGAGTTGTTATGGCGACCACTCGCAAAAAACGGGAAATCCGCTCCAAGACCAATTTACAATGCTTTCATTCCACTCTACAGTGGAAAATCGCCTCTGTTTGCAACCGTCAATACATTTTCTGTACTTCTGACAATTTCTCACGGCAGATGAACATTTGTGTGAATTTGTGCATCGAACATGTATCTCTTGCTATTTGCTATTAGTCACCTTGAACACGTCAGCGCCAATTTTATTTGGTCACTGTGTATATTTAATTCATTTTATGTTGAACATTTCACAACGTATTTCACTAAACCCTTTCACGTCACTCGATTTGAACGATGGCATCCTTAATAATTCTATTCATTTCAATGAGTTTAAACTTTGCCCTTGTTCCTTGCTTCCCCTTCTCTGCCCCTGCTCTTTCCCCATAAAAATAACAAAAAAGAAAAAAATTATGATAAAACCAAACTGTGTAGTCTAATCCCCAACATATGCTTGTCTCATGCCGATCGACTCCAAAGCCAACCATCTCTGTTCCTGGTTGGGTACATTTTTCACATCAAGTTTTCTATGAGTATTAGATGACGAATTGTACAGGGAGACACGCGCACACACACACACACACACACACACACCACACACCACACACACACACACACACACACACACAGAGAGAGAGAGAGAGAGAGAGAGAGAGAGAGAGAGAGAGAGAGACAGAGAGAGAGATGATGATTGGTTTGTGGGGCGCTCAACTGCCCAGTCGTCAGCGCCCATACAAAGTCTCAAGTTTTACACAGTTCAGTTTTTGTACGGAGTCCAATCTAGCCACTGTCGCGAATAATGTTCATAATGAAATGATGATGATGAAATGATGAGGACAACACAAACACCAGGCAGAGATAATCTCCAACATGGACGGGGATCGAACTCGGGACACGTCATTCACAGGCAGCAACGCTGGCCACTATACCACAAGCTGCGGACCAGAGAGACAGAGAGAGAGAGAGAGAGAGAGAGAGAGAGGAGGTGACGCAAAGTTCATGCCAGACTCCCGGATTAAATTCCAAACCTCTTGGCAGGGTCTAATGATGTGACAGAATTTAAGACCTGACGATTCGTCGTTCGGATGTAGACGCTAAGTTCGACAATTCGAGACGTGTGGACTTTCTTCCTTTCATCCAAACCAACACAAACTCGACGCCAAACTGTACAAGCACTCATGATACATGTTCGCAGGACATATACTGACTAGATGCTACATTTCTTCCGCTGGAGGAAGTAAGTGGCAAAGCACCTCCACTACGACCTTGCTCTCCACAGTGATGCAGGATCCTGCGTCTGCTCCCTAACATTGACACTTCTGTGAATGGTGATAGCTTCGGAGGTATTAATTACTTATATACCTGTGATGCCTTTTGTCACAAGTATACTTCTTCTTTTAAGACTATTTTGGTGTATACCTTTTACCCATCATTTCTCCAATTATCCAGTCACATATATCCTGAGTTGTTGGTTGCAAAAGACGCCACACGACGCAATTAGAACGAATGATATAACAACCCGTACACTTTGTCCCTCAAATTTCCTTTTCCCCGAGCACCTTAGAAGGCGGTAGGATTGCCCTGAAGAACTATTTTACTTTAAGTTTTCAATTTCCATTCGAGAGAGGTTCTTCATACAATTGGTAGAAAAGCCATGTTTGTCCCGGGGACAGATTTATTTTCTGTATGGTATTCTGTAAAGAGGTCCCTTGTTCAGCTGCAGAAAACACGGGACTTACCACTTCCTACAAACGCAACTGTAATTTATTACTTGTTCTGTCGAAGCTACTTCCCCAAAAATCTAATGAATATATCTTACATGGTGTACATACAAACTACTTGGGGTCTAAAGTGTTGTGAAGTAAATCCTGCGTCTTTCAGGTACTTTCTTGACATGAGAAATTTAAGGGATTTATAGTATTGGTACGTCTGCAAAATTTCTGAAGACAGTTAATTTTTAATGTTATTAGAAACAATTTAATTGAGAAGCAACCAAATTAGATCTGACCGTCTCACCTTCGTCTATATCCAGTAACTTGTCAAATATTTATTTGATGGATGTACGCGATAGTGACGTCTTCACTACCAATAGGATTCGCACATCATTAATTCCGTTCAGGCCAAAAAACTGTAAGGAAGCTATGCGGGCAGAAGAGTATGCCGAAGGAATTATCATTCTTGCCCACAAAATTACATTTATCGAAATGAATATTCATGAAATTCCGCGCTTATTGAAGCGGAAATAATGCGTCCTAATGCGCCTGCTTAATGCTGTGGGTAATGGTGGCTCTTAGGACTATAGAGCGAGATTAATATCAGGAAAAGTCGGTTTCCCAACTGTGACGACTTACTACAGTGGGTCGGAGAAACTTCGTGGTACTAAAGTTGACTATTTATTTGCACTATGTAACCTCACATCAAAATTGGTCTGCATAACATTTTGTGATCCTTTGCCTGCACAAAATTAGTTTGACGGATTGTAAATCAGCTTTGATTAACCTGACAATAATCATGATTAGCACGATACAAGAAATTAGACACGTCGCAGGAATATCACTGTAACCTACACACACCCACAACAGTAAATAACAAACAAATCATATACATTTTATCCAAGACCAACAAACCTTAGAGATACAGAAGTAACAGGAGAAAGAGACAGCAGTTAGAAGAAGTGCTCACTACACCAGTACATAGATAAACTACCAGTATATAGACAATCAGGGTGCGGGAATAGAAACCATCCCGACAGAGGAACAGAAACTAGATAGCAACAATATGTATATGAAGGCCTAAGAGGAGAGCTAAAGAAGAAAATAAGAAACACATGTTTTACTACATTCCCTGACTTGATGGAATTAATACCTTGCAAAATGTATCGATAGTGAAGAGCTTAGTATCGCTTAAGTCCATTAACTAATTATTTGACACATTACTGGGTATAGATGAAGGAAGACGATAGGATCAAATTTGATTGCTTCTTATTTGAACTGTTTTAGTAACATTAAGAAATTAATTGACTTTGGAAAATTTGCAAACATTCCATAACTGTAAGTCGCTCATGACGAGATATTGTTTAAAAGATGTAGGATTCATTTTGATGCAGCATGTACGTTTATTTGTGCATGAGGTGTAAGATGCAATATACAAGCACAACACATTAGTCCCGAAGTAGCACGTATGCATATACTCCGAGTAAAACATACTCATTAGAATTTTAGTGGAACAACGCGGTAAGAACAAATAAAAACTACGTTTCCGTTTGCTGCCAAGGGAAGCTCGTGTGTTTTCTGCTATAGAACAGGGGACGTTCTCACTGAATAACTAGCAGAAAATAAAACCTTAGCTGAGAAAAACATGTTTTCTCCACTTACTGTATGATGAAGCACGCAGTAAGGGAAATGAAAATAGAAGTAAAATAATTCTTCAGGGCAATCTAGTTGGCAGCTAATGTACCTCAGCAAAAGGAAATATGAGGGACTTAGTGTACCAGTAGTTAAGGGGTTTGCTCAATTCACCTCATGTGCCACCCTCTTACTACCAACAGTGTCCACTCCCAAAGAAATTAGTGGCAGGATAACTGGAAGAACGATGGATAATAGATAGACGACATCAAAATAATATTAGCAGAAGAATTTCATATGTAACGGTCGCAAAGGGTATCACAGATAAGACCCTAATTAATACTTTTATAGTGTTCCGTACTCCGGGTGTCAGTGTTAGGGAGCAGATGCAGGATCCTGTATCACTGTTCCAGGCAAAGTCACAGTGGACACGATTTGCCACTGCATTCCTCTGAGGGAGGGAATGAAGCGTCAGGTGTGTACCTGCGCCCGTGGATCACTGTGATGAGTGCCTGTACAGTTCAGTGTAGGGTTTATGTTGTTGCACATAAAAGCAAGAGTGTCCATAGCTCTCGAAGATCTGAATTAAACGTCTACACCCGAAAGACCTATTATCAGTGTCCCACTCCCTTACGTCATGCGACACTGCGGAAAGGTTTGAAATTTAACCTAAGACATTGGAGCAAAGATTGGTGATCATGATCATAATATTACCCCGTGGGGGAGGGGGGGGGGGGGGGTAGGAGCGGCTGCGGACTGTCTGAATGAAGTAAATCCGTATCAGAGTCGAACCCATTAATGCCCACAGCTCCAAGTGATAGCGCAAAAAGCGTTACGCAACGATTCGATACCCGGATTTACTTCTGAGGACGGTACTTGAGTTGGACGAATTTCGCGTAAATAATTATCAGAAGAATTAACTGATTTCCACAATGTTCTGTGATTAAGGAATGGGCATGCAGACTGTTTATCACTATTGAAATTAGGTAAAGTCTTCATGTCAAATTAAATTTATTTAAATCTGATACGTTCAGGTGACTACTGAAAACACATTTGAATAATAAACGGTCATTGGTACCCGTGGTCTAGGATGCCGGCACGGTAGCTCAGCGTGTTCGGTCAGAGGGTTAGCTGCCCTCTGTATTAAAAAAACTGAGTTAATCGATCAACAACGAACTTAAACGGATGTCTTACGACGTCCGCCCCGAGCAGGTACAACGAACAAAAGCGAACAAAATGAGATTAAAAAAAAAGTGTAGCGTCTTCGATTCATAATAAAAACGTTTTCGGTTCCGGGTTCGATCCCCGCCACTGCCTAAATTTTGATAAATAATCAGCATTGGCGGCCGAAGACTTCCGGCATAAGAAGTCAGCCTCATTCTGCCAACGGCCTTGTCAAAGTGGGCGGAGGAGCGGATAGAGGTTCAGGGCACTCTCTTGTCCTAGGGGTGGGAAATTACTCCTAAAGGCGGAAGAATCAGCAATGATCAACGACATGAGGATGCAGAAGGCAATGGAAACCACTGCATTAAAGACACGTCACGTGTATCCACAGGACATGTGGCCTGTAATTGAAGAAGTGTCATGATGATCTCTCCATTGGCTAAAGATTCCCGAATAATCCCCCATTCGAATCTCCGGGAGGGGACTGATTGAATAATCAACGAAAGGATAACGTTCTACGAGTCGGGGCGTGGAATGTCAGAAGCTTGAAAGTGGTAGGGAAACTAGAAAATCTGAAAAGGGAAATGCAAAGGCTCAATCTAGATATAGTAGGGCTCAGTGAAGTGAAGTGGATGGAAGACAAGGATTTCTGGTCAGATGAGTATCGGGTAATATCAGCAACAGCAGAAAATGTTATAACAGGTGTAGGATTCGTTATGAATAGGAAGGTTGGGCAGAGGGTGTTTTACTGAGAACAGTTCAGTGACCGGGTTGTTCTAATCAGAATCGACAGCAGACCAACACCGGCAACGATAGTTCAGGTATACATGCCGACGTCGCAAGCTGAAGATGAACAGATAGAGAAAGAGTATGAGGACATTGAAAGGGTAATGCAGTATGTAAAGGGGGACGAAAATCTAATAGTCATGGGCGACTGGAATGCAGTTGTAGGGGAAGGAGTAGAAGAATAGGTTACAGGAGAATATGGGCTTGGGACAAGGAATGAAAGAGGAGAAAGACTAATTGAATTCTGTAACACGTTTCAGCTAGTAATAGCGAATACCCTGTTCAAGAATCACAAGAGGAGGAGGTATACTTGGAAAAGGAAGGGAGATACGGGAAGATTTCAATTAGATTACATCATGGTCAGACAGAGATTCCGAAATCAGATACTGGATTGTAAGGCGTAACCAGGAGCACATATAGACTCAGATCACAATATAGTAGTGATGAAGAGTAGGCTGAAGTTCAAGACATTAGTCAGGAAGAATCAATACGCAAAGAAGTGGGATACGGAAGTACTAAGGAATGACGAGATGCGTTTGAAGTTCTCTAACGCTATAGATGCAGCAATAAGGAATGGCGCAGTAGGCAGTACAGTTGTAGAGGAATGGTCATCTCTAAAAAGGGCCATCACAGAAGTTGGGAAGGAAAACATAGGTACAAAGAAGGTAGCTGCGAAGAAACCATGGTTAACAGAAGAAATACTTCAGTTTATTGATGAAAGGAGGAAGTACAAACATGTTCCGGGAAAATCAGGAATACAGAAGTACAAGTCGCTGAGGAATGAAATAAATAGGAAGTGCAGCGAAGCTAAGAAGAAATGGCTGCAGGAAAAATGGAAAGACATCGAAAATGATATGATTGTCGGAAGCACAGACTCAGCATGCAGGAAAGTCAAAACAACCATTGGTGACATTAAAAGCAACGGTGGTAACATTAAGAGTGCAACGGGAATTCCCATGTTAAATGCAGAGGAGAGAGCAAAAAATGGTTCAAATGACTCTGAGCACTATGGGACTTAACTACTGTGGTCATCAGTCCCCTAGAACATAGAACTACTTAAACCTAACTAACCTAAGGACATTACACACACCCATGCCCGAGGCAGGATTCGAACCTGCGACCGTAGCAGAGAGGGGAGAGCAGATAGGTGGAAAGAATACATTGAAAGCCTCTGTGAGGGTGAAGATTTGTCTGATGTGATAGAAGAAGAAACAGGAGTCGATTTAGAAGATATAGGGGATCTAGTATTAGAATCGGAATTTAAAAGAGCTTTGGAGGACTTACGGTCAAATAAGGCAGAAGGGATACATAACATTTCATCAGAATTTCTAAAATCATTGAGGGAAGCGGCTAAAAAAGTAAAGGGACGAGAGAGGCAATTCTGACGTTACGGCTAATAATGGAAGCAAGGCTAAAGAATAACCAAGACACTTTCATGGGATTTGTCGACCTGGAAAATGCGTTCGACATTATGAAATCGTGCAAGCTGTTCGAGATTGTAAAAAAAGTAGGGGTAAGCTATAGGGAGAGACGGGTCATATACAATATGTACACCAACCATGAGGGAATAATAAGAGTGGACGATCAAGAACGAAGTGCTCGTATTAAGAAGGGTGTAAGACAAGGCTGTACCCATTCGCCCCTACTCTTCAATCTGTACATCGAGGAAGCAATGATGGAAATGAAAGAAAGTTCAGGAGTGGAATTACAATACAAGGTGAAAGGATATCAATGATACGATTCGCTGATGACATTGCTATCCTGAGTGAAAGTCAAGAAGAATTGAATGATCTGCTGAACGGAATGAACAGTCTAATGAGTACACAGTATGGTTTGAGAGTAAATCGGAGAAAGACGAAGGTAATGAGAAGTAATAGAAATGAGAACAGCGAGAATCTTAACATCAGGATTGATGGTCATGAAGTCAATGAAGTTAAGGAATTCTGCTACCTAGGCAGTAAAATAACCAATGACGGACGGAGCAAGGAGGACATCAAAAGCAGACTCGCTATGGCAAAAAAGGCATTTCTGGCCAAGAGAAGTCTACTAATATCAAATACCGGCCTTAATTTGAAGAAGGAATTTCTGAGGATGTACGTCTGGAGTACAGCATTGTATGGTAGTGAAACATGTACTGTGGGAAGACTGGAAGAGGAGAGAATCGAAGCATTTGAGATGTGGTGCTATAGACGAATGTTGAAAATTATGTGGACTGATAAGGTAAGGAACGGGGAGGTTCTACGCAGAATCGGAGAGGAAAGGAATATGTGTAAAACACTGATAAGGAGAAGGGACAGGATGATAGGACATCTGCTAAGACATGAGGGCATGACTTCCATGGTACTGGAGGGAGCTGTATAGGGCAAAACTGTAGAGGAAGAAAGAGATTGGAATACATCAAGCAAATAATTGAGGACGTAGGTTGCAAGTGCTACTCTGAGATGAAGAGTTTAGCACAGGAAAGGAATTCGTGGCGGACCGCATCAAACCAGTCAGTAGACTGATGACAATAAAAAAAAAGTCTTAAACATCAAGTCCAAGTAAAATTTGATACGGTCTGGTTGGCAAGGTTGACCTCGGATCTTAATTGCTCTCTGTGAGACACCGTGCAAGCTATTGTGTACCACAGGAAACGGGATCAGACGGGAATTAGTATACAGTGCACCGCTAATTGGGCACTCAGGAGGGACTACTATGGAGCATGTGCAATTAATTTGAATTGCAGCCTCGGTACAGTCGAGTGACACATGGAATTTGAACCGCCTGTTAATTCCTTAAATGTCAGAGTTGTGAATATTACAACTACTGCTGTCATCGTGCATGAGGGTGATGTCTGTGTTAGTTGGTGATCGATGATGTGATCAGGCGGTAGTGTACAAGACCGATCAAGGGACACAGGAGATATGTCCACGAAAGACAAATTGCTATTGTGAACAACGGCTAGCATGGTACTCCAACTAGTCTCTCAATCACTCTAGAAGAGAACTTTCGCCTTGTTTCTTGTAGCAGCAACCACAAACACCGGTGACTTTAGTCCGCCAGAAGTCCCTAATTTGCAGTCCTGTCTGTCTCCACGGAAATTACACCTCTGGAACTAGCCTCCTGGACTCCAACCACACATATAGTTAAACAGCACTCTCCAATAAATTAGCTTCCTGCCAGAGTAAACGGCACTTGAAAACGTGAGCTTACGTCACAGCCAGACCACTAATCATCGAGCTCGCAGATTGCATGCACGGTAAGCCATAGGCGTGGGAGTACGCCGATGCAGTACGCGTGGAGTATGAGCTAAGTGTGCTGCCAGAGGGTTGCATACCCCGCGGAGCCGGCATACAGTTCTAGGAAAGCCAGCAATCAATTCCTGCTGACCCTGTAGCCGGAACTTCGTCATTTCACACAAAAGCACCTTACGTCTTTTAGAGGAGCAACCCTTGCTGTAAAACTTAGAATGCGTCAGTGTAGCGAGGTCAGTACAACCTGAAAGCAATCCGCGTGAACTCAACAATCACACAGTAGCAGCCTCGAGCCCACAGCTGCAGTCGGCTGTCCATTGGCTGTCGACCACCTTCATACCAGGGTTACCTCAGAACCCGAGATCCCCACTACTGTCTGTTTCCCGCCTTTCCTTAAAAACTCATGTGACGCCTTCGATTTACTAAGGCTTCCCTGGAATGCGTGCCTCGGCTGTACCGAGTAGCCACGAGACAGAAGGCAGAAGAAAACAGTGGCAAGAAGAGATACTCACAATAAAAATAAAATTACCAAGTCATAACAATATAAAACTGCTCGATCACTGTATCTGCATATAAGACATCGACCCACAGACAATAAATAAACTTTGCATAATCGATGACGTGGAAGAGGGATGGGCGTCAAGGGCCTTCCATCCTGGAGATGGATGGGCAGAAGGGCCTGCCAGCTTTCATTAACCGCCCCCCCCCCCCCCTCCGAGTATGACGTTGAGGAGTAGGGTAATGAGTCATTAAGCAAGTAATAATTTGTGAAGCACTGTAGTACCTGAGGGAGGATAAAGGTAAGTTGAAGTTGAAATAAATTTTGCCAGCCCTCAGCAAACCTCTAATCTAACATGAACACATCCGCATGGACACCCAGAGTTACCCACGCAGTCTCTCACACACTTACAACATTGCTTGGTTCTAGGCTGAAATCCGAGCCTGATGTCAGAGTAATATTTTGTTGAAACACACAGTCTTAGCAATCATCCTAGACTCGTATATTGAACAGTGGAAAACAGAGACATAGCAAAATTCAAACAAAATGCTAACGAAACCTAAGCCTCATTCAGTTGAAGTTCACCCTTACAACATGGGAGAAGCAATGTACATTCCACAAACACATACAGGAGATATAATCAGTGTTACTGTACATAATATTAAGCGTTACACATTACGACTCATAAGTGAAGAGATATGATTCGTATAAACAATAATAAAAGTAAACAATATGGCACAAATTGAAAGAAGGTTTTATCAAGCAGTGATCAGTTGTTAAATAATAATCGTACTTAATGTGTGTAATAGCATATTCCATTAAAGTAACAGTGTTGTGATAAATTAGAGAAAATTATCGCATGTTTTTTTTTGCTATCTGCATAAAAATGATTTGTTCTCATGTATACAATACATGAGAACAAATCATTTTTATGCAGATAGCAAAAAAAAAAACATGCGATAATTTCTATCAAATTTAAAGCGTTTAGGATGCTCAATTAGGATTGTTTCGTAGTTGATGTGTGCTACAGTGAAATTACACAAATAAACCAAAAAGAAAAAAAGTATCCCCAGATAAGCAAGTGAAAGTGAATGAAGATGTCACATTAAATGGTCTTATTTCCGATGAAAAATATACGACAGGAAAACATCAGCCAGACAGGAATTAAAGACAAGAGGAAACATTTCTGTGAAAATCGAAAGGGGAATACCTGCCATAAATATTCGAGTCAAATTGTTAATTGTGGTAAACAATGCCACCCGCTATCCCAACATGGTGCTGGTTGGTACGTCATGGAAGTAATATTCATTTATACAGAGTAGGCCCTCACATGCTGATGCTGGGCACTACGCTGACACTCAATACGTGCAATGTCTTACTTGCAGCGAACAACTGAGCACGTTAGTGGCAAGTGCTGCTCTGAGATGAAGAGGTTGACCCAGAAGAGCAACTCGTGATGGGCCACATCAAACCAACCAGAAGACTGAAGACTCAGAAAAGAAATTCTTATCCAGCAAAATCTTTTCAAGAGAGTGAGTGGGAATCCGTGGTGCTGCTGGTTGAAGTAGCTTGTGGGTAATTGGAGTACCATTGAATGTGGTACAGATGTTGGCTGTAGACACCAAACTTCCTGATGTTCGGTAGTCCTACCATTGAAAGCACCATTAAGCTCATGGTCGGCCTTCTGGCGGCGCTGCGTGAAAGGAGCGATTTGTCTGTTGCTCTGAGGCTCAGAATGGCATTTAAATGGAAATTTGTGGTAAGGTCTTATGGGACCAAACTGTTCCACGCTGTGGACAACACACGCCCGTACCCGAGGGATGACTCGAAACTCCGACTGGAGGAGTCGCACGGACCGTGACGAGGCGCCTAAGACCGCGCGGCTACCCCGCGCGGCGCTCAGAATGATGATGATGGTTGGTTTGTGTGTCGCTCAACTGCACGGTTATGAGCGCCCCTACAAATTCCCAAACTTTCCTCAATCCAATATCGTCTCTTTCATGAACGGTGATGAAATGATGAGGACAACACAAACACCCAGTCATCTCGAGGCATGTGAAGCGCTCAGAATGGCGTATCCTCACAAACAGTCAGGTGACAGTGGCTAACATCTTGCTCTGTAGCTAGCGAAAGGAACTAAGAGAAGATGCGAAACACCGTTACTAATGCCATTGGAAGCCTTTGATGATCGGTGACTACTGCTGGGGTCTTTGTTAGATTTAGTGAAGAAACATTAACCAAAAGAAGAACTCGTCGTCACATATTTCAAAAACCAAAGACGATTAAACGTGAAACTATCTTCTGTACTAATTTGGAACTTTTATTGGCATCATGCCCATATATACAAACAAAATAGCATTTATTTCAAACCTTCTGAATGTGAATTTTTTTGACTTAATTGTGTCAATTTTCGCCATTACCATTTATTGTTCTGTTGTGTATCTATGAAATGTGACGTCATAGAGAAAAACAGATTTTACCAATGTATTCAGCACCCCAAAATTAGGTAAATCCACCATTTACAAACCAGATGCAGAAAAAAAATTAAATTTGTTAACTACAGATATTTGTAACTGGTTCCTTAAATCTTTCGATTGTCATGGTTTTTGGTAAGAACTAAACTAAACTAAACTCTTCCCAACCAGGCAATGAAGGCACAACTGTACCGACCAGCCGCCCCGTTACTCTCAGCCCACACGTCTGTGGATGCGGGTATGGAGGAGCATGTGTTCAGCACATCGCTCTCCCGGCCGTATATCAGTTTACGAGACCGGAGCAAGTACTTCTCAATCAAGTAGCTCATCAGTTTGCCTCACAATGGCTGAGTTCACCCCGCTTACCGAATGAGCTTGGCAGACCTGATGGTCACCCATCCAAGTTGTAGCCAAGCCCAACGGCGCTCAACTGCGGTGATACGGAGGTAACCGGTGTTACCACAGCGGTAACACCGTTGGTGGTTTTGGTAAGAACCCAGATTATTTAATTGTACCCTAAGAATTATTCGTTTGATGCACGGATGTGTGTTGGAGTTCTAATTGAGATTATTTGTGTTCCAGGGAACTACTGTTAATAACCCTTTGTACTACATTGCAATAACGATTCACCCATAATCGGGTCCCACTTAGTCGCGGCCCGTCTGCTTGCTTAACCGGCTGTTACGCCCTTTGCAGTGCATACACTCGGCAGCTCTAACCCGTGTCTGTCTTTCGCACTGTTTCCTGCAACCACAGCCACACTACGTAATGTTCCTGTTCAAGTTAAATATATACTTGGAATAATTCAGAATTTGTATCCGATAGTTTGTGGCCTTCACCTTAAGTAAATTTTTCTTTGCATTAGTATCGCACCATATACCTTAATCTGTCGTAACTTAACTATTCTTGTGTTATTAGAGAATGTGTTAAATCTTCAATTGATGTTTGTTTCTGGGCGCAAAATTATCTTGCCTAGATATTGGTATTAAAATGTTTTTCATTGTTTTATGAACAGTTTTAGTTCACAGTCAAGTTTAAATCATAATTTATTCTCACCATTTGATAATTAAGGCCTCTCTGATCTGTTCTCATACTCTTGTTAAGATTTACGTCTGCCTTCATTTCGACTTTACCCTTATTTCGTTCTGTTTTTTATACAGGGCGTGTATAATTTATTCTATAATAACATAGCTACGGTGTATATTCTTTGTTCCTTGTGGTAATGTTTTCTCTTCTGCAATACGATCCTTGCACCCGATAGTTTCCAGACGCCATAGTTGTTTAAAAAATATGACAGTGAAGGAAACCTATGACCACTGGAGATTCTCTGTTCCATTTATTTTGCGTTTACCGTTAGATATAGGTTTAATTTTTTGCCAAAAGATACCCAAAACCATGTTCAGACGTAGTGTTTTGTTTCTCCTCTAGACAGTGCCACACGTTCCTCCAAAAAATCATAACACAACACACAGACAAATGTCATAATAACAAACGTAAATCCACCTGATGATGGAGGTTTAAACCTTTGAAACGCGTCGTGGAGGTAAATAAACAGTGACTGGTAATAGTAAACTTGTTGTTTCATTCAATGCCAATAACAGTCACGGTAAAGTCGAAACTAAAGTGTTCGCATTTAATGTTAATGATACGTTAATGAAGACAAAGTAGCTCGTCCTCACTGTATTGTGGTCACACGAATGGCTCCTACCTGATAATAGGTTTTACATATTTACTTATGTGATTCGCGGCCTCAGGCGACACCCAACGGAATCCGGTAGAATAGCCTCAAGGAAAAGGCTCCTCCCGAGATTACTGCCGCACTGGACCTACGGCTTACCATCAACGCAGACACGCGGTTTCGAAATTCAACCGCTGCACTCATGGATTAGTCCAATGCTTCGGAACGTTATGTCACCACTTCACCAGACATTGTGGGATTAATACTGACGAGATAATTTTTAACACCATCAGGTTTCTTACGGGCTACCTCCTAATCGACTGCTACAAATTAAATGTGGTTTGGCAGTGTGGAGTAGGGAGCTGGGCGAAATAGGGTAAGGTGTAAATAGATTCTCGTGTCCCACCAGTAAAACAAAGTGTTTACTCGTGGCATCGTCTGTCATCATGTTCTTCTGACTGAAACGGTGAGTACACAGTGAAATCGTTGTTAGTACTCCACTGAATAATTATTACCTACAGGCATCTATCTTGTGACGAAGTGGCATGTCAATTTTATAAGCAGTTTTGTTCTTAACGTATTTTATCTTCTCACTGTACTATTAAAATGTAACATTTATAGAATTTTCGGGTTCCCATGGTACTTGAGTTCAGAATGTCGTAAGGCAGAATCATATTCCTTTAGAATTTGCTTTGGTCAATTATCCGAGAGACGTTGAAGGGTAGAGTTGTTGCAAGGAGGAGAAATGCGAGGTAAGAAGGCCTGGTTTCCAGCGGCCACCTTGCTTCTGTCAAGTATACTCACTTAAGAGGCCACAACGAGTTTCTTGTGAAGGCAGAGGGCGGAACACAGGGAAAGCAAAGCAGCGGTGGTGCCATCTGAGACACTTGGCACTTGATGAGGCACGACCCATCGGATTTACCAGCACGTTGGCAGTGTGTTGCTTGTGCCAACACAATGGATTTTACATCCTGCTCCACAAGAAAAAAAAAATCAGGTGAAAAGTGTGTTGGGCTGTGATATGGTGGGTAAACACGATGCGGGCTGCTAAACTGGAGCCGGCCGCGGTGGTCTCGCGGTTCTAGGCGCTCAGTCCGGAACCGCGCGACTGCTACGGTCGCAGGTTCGAATGCTGCCTCGGGCATGGATGTGTGTGATGTCCTTAGTTTAGTTAGGTTTAAGTAGTTCTAAGGTCTAGGGGACTGATGACCACAGATGTTAAGTCCCATAGTCCTCAGAGCCATTCTTTTTTTTTTTTTTTTGCTAAACTGGAAGGCCTGGAGCCACGTCGCGGTTTAAACTAAAGATACATTATACATTCTAAGATGGTATCTGTTCTTTCGGACCACGAATGTAGTGCGGGACAATACGTTGAGAATGTGGGTTTCGCGGGAGGCGTGCCAGAGATAAATCCTGCAGTCGCGCTATCGTCTGTGTCCTCGGTGGCTCAGATGGTTGCCGGCACGGTAGCTCAGCGTGTTCGGTCAGATAGTTACCTCCCTCTGTAATAAAAAAAAAAGAGCAACTCAGTTAATAGACCAACAACGAACTTAAACGGAAGTCTTACGACGTCCGCCCCGAGCAGATGCAACGAACAAATTCGAACAAAATGAGATTTAAAAAAGAACAAAACAAAAAGATGGATAGAGTGACTGCCACGTAATCAGGAGATCCCGTGTTCGAGTCCCGGTCGGGGCACACATTTTCATCTGTCCCCGTTGACGTATGTCAACGCCTGTTAGCAGCTCAGGGTGTTCATTTCATTGAAAGATACATTATTTCTTCTTTTTTATTTGCCAGTACATGTCAAGCAGTATACACTGGTAGCATGCACAGAATAAATAGGCAAAGTATGGCTTTTTAGATAATCTCAGCAATATGAATCGTAAAACATACTCAGGACAAGTGTTTAAACAGACTTTACTTAAAGCAAAATATCACTTAACTTGGAATCTAAAGATACTAAAAAATTACAATGTAATAAAACTGAGGTAATATAGATACTTGAAAATAGATGTGCCCATAAGATACATCATTTTACTTAGTATTCAACAACACATGGTAGTATGCAGCACGTTTACAATACCGGGCTTACTGAACTCACGTTTTCACGAAACGTGATTCTGATGTCCATTAGAATCCTCACTGATTAGATGGAAGAAAGTTCTCCCACTGCGTTAATAACAGTGCATGACGTGATCACGCTGTGGTCATCTCAATTGGCCTGGACACGGGGCTTGGAAAGAGGTTCAGTTCATCCATGCATACCAAACAGTAACTGATACATCATATGTCTGCTTATCACCAAGGTGGTGTGAACCAAGTCATCAAGACTTATGCTTAATGATAACACAACCGCTAAAAAAGCATAAAACATCGAATTTTCATTTAGGTCAGTGTTTACAGAGAGACACAATTCAACAGAGCCACCTTTACAGAATGGATTAAAATGTTTTTAAAACATAACTTCAAATACTAGGTAAAAATGACTCTCAGCTTCAGAAGAGAAAGCCGGTCGTGGTGGCCGAGCGGTTCTAGGAGCTTCAGTCCAGAACCACGAGGCTGCTACGGTCACATTTTCGAATCCTGCCTTGGGCATTGATGTGTGTGATGACCTTAGGTTGGTTAGCTTTAAGTAGTTCTAAGTCTAGGGGACTGATGACCTCAGATGTTAAGTCCCATAGTGCTTGCAAGGGAACCTCCCATCTCACCCCCCTCAGATTTAGTTATAAGTTGGCACAGTGGATAGGCCTTGAAAAACTGAACACAGATCAATCGAGAAAACAGGAAGAAGTTGTGTGGAACTATGAAAAAAAAAGTTAAATACGCAAACTGAATAGTCCATGCGCAAGATAGGCAACATCAAGGATAGCGTGAGCTCACGAGTGCCGTGGTCCGGTAGTTAGCGTGAGTAGCTGCGGTACAAGAGCTCCTTTGTTCAAGTCTTCCCTACAGTGAAAAATTTAATGTTTTATTTTCAGACATATATCAAAGTTCAGGCACTCACACATAATCAACTTCGCTCTCCAAAATTGCAGGACACGTTCAGATTTGCTTGGACATATGCATGATTTGACGGTCTACACACGGAAAAATTTGAAAATGTTAAAAATATATGTTTGGACAGAGCACAGGGAAAACTGTGCGACTGTGAAACTGTTGCATTCATTTGTTGCAGTTTATGCGACAAACTCTTATGTTTTCATCACTTTTTTTGGAGTGAGTATCACATCCACAAGAAAACCTAAATCGGGCAAGGTAGAAGAATCTTTTTATCCATTCGCCAATTGTACAAGTTAGGTTGGTCGACAACATGTTCCTGTCATGTGACGCACATGCCGTCACCAGTGTCTTATAGAATATATCAGACGCGTTTTCCTGTGTAGGAATCGGTTGACCTATGACCTTGCGATCAAATGTTTTCGGTTCCCGTTGGAGAGGCACATTATTTCGTCTACTAATCGCACGGTTTTGCGGTGCGGCCGCAAAACACAGACACTAAACATATTACAGTGAACAGAGAAGTCAATGAACAAATGGACAGATAATAACTTTGCGAAAATAATGAACGTAAACTTATCTCTCGAGGGAAGGCTTGAACCAAGGGCCTCTCAGTCCGCAGCTGCTCACGCTAACCACGGGACCACGGCGCTCCTGAGCTCACGTCATTCTTGTTGTTGCCTATCTTGCGCATGGACTTCTCAGTTAGTATATTTTGCTTATTTTTTTCATAGTTGCACACAACTTCTTCCTGTTTTCTCGATTGATCTGTGTTCAGTTTTTCAATGCCTATCCACTGTGCCAACCCATAACTATATCTGAGGGGGGCGCTATGGGGAGGTTCCCTTGTTAGAGCCATTTCAGAAGAGAAACGTTTTTACCGGGGGGACCTTTAAAGACAAATTAAAAAATAAAATCATTTTAAAAGCTTAAGCAAATATTCACAATGGTGAAGTTACCCTTAACCCTTCCTTCAAGAGGGATTTAAACCTTCCAATCCTTAAACAAATGTTCACAATTTGAGAACATTAAAGCTACACTTAGCCGTCTTGAAAGGGAAGGTCAAAATTTTCCAACTTTAAACAATGTTCGCAATAGCAAGCCACAGTCAAATAGTGGACACACAGTCTTCCAAATCACCTACAGTTCAGGGGCAGAGATTCCAGAACGACAATATACAACTATTAATTAGCCAACAAGAAGTTCTGTAATTCGCGACACGCTAGAGAGGACTAAGAACGCGGGTACAACGCAGCCAGATGAAATAACAACTATGACGATGTGATGTAGGAAAGAATACATAATGTGAGCACGAGAGCTTTAAGAATATCCTCTGCTGATCAGAGCTCAAGACCTACTTCCAAACCAGTCAAGTCCAAATAAAGCGGCTCACCAATGGAATAGCCAGCAGAGCAGCTTACACGAGCTCAATACTGCCTGTCCAGCAGCTCCCTGACCAGACCCTTGTCACAACTCCATGGCGGCTCCTACTTATGACCCTAGTCACGGAAGTGTACCACGTCGTAAATTCTCTTGGTAAGGATATGAGCGCTACGAATCCCGAATGCACGTGTTTCGTTGTCTGGAAACATCTAATGGAATGGTTAACGACACAGACACAGAGAGACTCTCATAAATAATGTGTATATATACATATATATAATTATCATGGACGGAAGACAATTTGTGTAGTGATAATTTTATTACCTTATCCGACTTGCAAAAGTTATTAGTATTCAAGAAATTTATTAGCTTTAAACAGTTTCATTAATGTGTAGCTTATGCAAGGAATATCCAATAAATGAAGCTTTGGTCCTGATAGTATGAAATATGCCTAATTAGTATAGTTACACTTACAGGTTTCATTCTCCAACATGAAGCTGAAGCCTTGAGCGACCTTTTCTCAATCGTTAGAGTCCCATGCATCAGGCTTAGCTTTGTCACATTCTGTCCTGTCTTTGACTGGTTTCCTTTCGTCAGACTGGTCACTTGGATTCTCCATCCCACCAGTCAAACTACTTTTATTTGTTAGGAACTAACATTGATCTTGCGCAGCACTTTCGTTCTGCCGACTGGTGGACACATGATTGAAAATAGAATCTCTTCTAAAATGGTTGCAGCATAATACACCGATGTGCAAAACGTTAACGGCGAAATTAATTTCCGCATTATGTGTCACTTCCAAGTAACATATCGCGATAATATCTTGGACCAGCCATAGAAACAATTCTTACGTTATAATATACAGGGTAACTGAAAGATATCGCGACTTTTACTCAAAGGGAAAAATTACACTACAGTAATCGCGATTCATGAAGGCCCTTGGACTTAAAACAAGGTAATAAATACTTGGTACTTAAAGGGGCATAGGGTGCGTGATAAACACGAATGGCAATGCATGCCCTAGGACCTCCCTTGCTTCCCATAAGGCTGGTAAGCAATTCTTGAGATAGGATTTTCAAGTCCTCCTTCAGGGCGGTTGGCTACTGCTCGATAGCAGTTTTGCCGTTCTGAAATACGTCTGCCAAACGCAACCCACACGCGCTCGATGGGATTTCAGCGGAGGGAAGGGGCCAACCAATCTAGTCGGCGAAAATCCTGTCCACCACCTGCACTGTTGTATGCGGTAGAGCATTGTCACCCATTCAAACGAAGTCAGGGCCAAATGCATCCCTGAGAACATGTACATGGGGAAGAAGTATAGTGTCACAGTAACGTTGACTGGTGAGTGTCCCGTTTCAAAGGTTTCATATTCAATACCCCCACGCAACATTATGCCTCCCACACTTTAACATCAGGAACAGCAAAACGATGGCGTTAAATTATGTTCCTGGGTGCATTACGTATTCCCACATCTCTGCAGCATCGTCTAAAATGTTCTTTTTGGCGATACAGGTGTTATGGTGTAAACAGCCGTAATACTGCTTGTGACTTCCAAATCTTTTATCACGGTACACTGAACGGTCAGTCTTGCTGCGGCACTGTACTTCTAGGCCACGTGCGTCTTTTCCCGAGGGTCTTTGCCCTTGATTTTATCTTTATGGATGACATTGCGCGACCGCATCAAACAGCTCCTAGAACGTAAGGATTTTCGGGGACAGGACTGCGTTGACCGTTCCCCAGACATAAATTCCATCGAGCACATGTGGGATGCGTTGGTGTGACATATTGCACCACGTCCACACGAACCAAAGACTATGCAGCGGTTCTCTATAGCGCTAGTGGAGGACTGAAACGACCTACATACTCTGTGGCCACCATCGGAGCACGATGCAGATTATGCTTTGCCGTCAGTGGCCATCACACACCCTACTGAGAACTACGTCTCGCTTTTTGTAATGTCTAGGGAAGCACCATAGACCGCAATTAACCACTGTCTTTGAAGAAAATGGAATTCGTATCATTCCCGTTCGTCTCACTGAGCATTTCTTTCAGTTCCCTTCTGTACTAAGCTATAGCTGTTCTTTGTATGTATGGCCAAAGTGCCATGGAACTATGTTGGTTGGCCGTGACACAGTCGTGATACATTAAAGGAAAGTTACTTTCGTCTTTAAGTTTTGCCCAGTTAAACAAACTTCACTTACAATCTGGAAACACCATATTCTGTTGTGTCATAAATTATGTTACTTTCAGAGTCATTCTTTATGGATACTTGTGCGAAACGAAAGTTGGACATACAGGAAGTTCTTTCGAGAAACAAAATTATTCGGGGAACGCTTGAATGGTTGTAATGGCTCTGAGCACGATAGGACTTAACACCTGAGGTCATCAGTCCCCTAGAACTCAGAACTACTTAAAACTAACTAACCTAAGGATATCACATACATCCAAGCCCGAGGCAGGATTCTAACCTGCGACGGTAGGAGTCGCGCGGTTCCGGACTGAAGCGAACACTATTATGCTTCGAGTTTAGTAGTTGTGAGATTCTTAATCAAAATAACGGTCTTTATTACTTTATCACCACTGCACGGTCATATACTTTGCATGATGAAGAACGCATTGAGGTTGTAATAGATACTCTTTATTAAGTAATTCTTTATCATTTTAGCTATTGTTTTCCTCAATTTTGTGCTTTATTTTGGCCTGAATGATTAAACTTCTGTTAATACACATTCCGGAGTCCGTCCGTCCGTCAGTCCGTATCGTGGTGCCCCTTGGCTAAGACATTTAAAGTTCTCAGTTCCACTTCGTTTTTAAATGGCAGTTATGAAAACAATTGGTAAACTGACACAATGATAATTATTGAAATTTTTACTTGTTTTTTAGTTTATATTGTATGTGTGTACAAAATTATATTGATCATGGATAGAGAGAGCAAATCTTTCATAATTCATACAAAATACACTGAAGAGCCAAAGAAACTGGTACACCTGCCTGTTATCGTGTATGATCCCCCAGAGCATGCAGAAGTGCCGCAACAGGGTGTGGCATGGACTCGGCTAATGTAGAAGTAGTACTGGAGGTATCAGACACCATGAAACCTGCCGGGCTGTCCACAAATCCGTAAGAGTACGATGGGGTGGAAACTTCTTCTGAACAGCTCATTGCAAGAAATCTCAGATATACTCAATAATGTTCATGTCTGGGGAGGTTGGTGGCCAGTGGAAGTGTCTAAGCTCAGACCAGTGTTCCTGGAGTCGCTCTGTAGGAATTCTGAACGTGTGGCGTGTCCCATTGTCCTGCTGGAATTTCCCATGTCCGTTGGAGTGCTAAATGGACTAGAATGGAGGGAAGTGATCAGACAGAATGCTTACGTACGTGACATCTGTCAGAGTGTTATGTGGACGTATCTCGGGTCCCATATCACTCCACCTGCACACGCCCTACACCATTAGAGAGCCTCCACCAGCTTCAAAAGTCCCCTACTGACATGGAAGCTCCATGGATTGATGAGGTTGTCTCCATACCACACACACCCATCCACTCGATACAATTTGAAACAAGACTCGTCCGAATAGGCAACAAGTTTCCAGTCATCAACAGTCCAATGTAGAAGTTGAGGGGCCCAGGTGAGAAGGCGCGAAGCTTCGTGTCGTGCATTCATCAATGGTACACGAGTGGGCCTTCGGTTCCGAAAGCCCATATCGATAATGTTACTTTGAGTGTTTCGCCAACTGACACTTGTTGATGGTCTAGCACTGAAATCTGTTGCAATTTCCAGAAGGGTTGCACTTCTGTCATGTTGAACGATTCTCTTCAGTCGCCGTTGGTCCCGTTCTTGCAGTGATACGTGGTACTTACTGGAATTAAGGGAAATGTGGAAGGGAGTACCAACCAATATAACTTTCTTTTCACACAACCTGTCTATTTAACAATATATGAACTGTGTGTTACAGGTTATCGAAGCATTTAACCATAAAATTTTCCTTAACCAAATGAAGAAATTTTGTACCACTGCTGACAAGAGTTACTCAAAACAAACGAGTTAACTTTTAATTTGAAAGCTGTATGGCGGAAGGTTCGCGATTAAGATGTGCACCTGTGCTTAAAGGTTAACAGATTAGCAATGAATATGACACTGATATGGCTTATTTCGAAGAAACCATCCTCTTAATTTGAGTCGGCAGCCAAGGAGCGACTGGGTCCCAACCCGACCCTTCTGACAATTTTATTTTGATAAAAGCCCCGGTGACAGTTGGCACTTAATACTTTCAAAGTCAAAGTGCTTGTGACCACTCTGAAGGAACGTCTTAAAACATTACTTGTGAACACTTATTACATGAGAATTCACTCGGCGGAACCACAAAATACAGCTGAAATACACTAATAATTACCCGTCTTGGAAACACAGAAATGAGCAGCTTAGTACAACAGTTTGTTGAGATTATAACTAATAACTGAAAAATGTTATTACAGTCAGAGAGTTGAACCTGTTAACAGCTAAATCTAATCACAAGGTCACTCATTCTTTAACGGCAGCCTGTGCTTAAGTACAATTGTTCCGGATTTATTTACGACCAGGAGCTGAATAATTAGAACAGTAATGATCGGGTTCAAACCAGAAGGGATAGGCAATAATAAAAGCGGGACAAATTTTCAAACGACAACTACTGTCAGTACAATACTGCTGCCAATATTTACAATCAAAGAGCCGACCGAGTGAAGCTCTGTGGGTCGGGTACAAACCAGAAAATAATAAGGAAGGCAGTTAGACAAATCACCAAGATGATAAGAGAATGATACTCCCCTTTATCAGCAAGTAGTTCCATGGATCCACGGTGCGTCGCAACTGTTACTGAGTGGTGCCGATGAAAGCCAGGAAGAACAAGGCAGCCAGACCACGAGCGGTCGTAAACACGAATGTTGCCAACCAACCGACGGTATGGCGGCCTGCTGCTTGTAGTCGACTCTGACCCCGATGAAGTACTCCGGTATCTTCGCTCTGTGCAGGCCCTCCTTGCGCAGCTCGTGGCTTCGGCGGCTCGGTCAACGTGTCCACCTCTTGTCGCGACGCTACCGCCAATCCGCAAACTTCGACCCTCTCTCTCGGGCTATCGAACCCCGTATATAGATCAGCAAGCAAAGGCTTTCTGAGGACTTAACCCACAGATACCAACTCTTCCTCATAGATATTGGCGACGGGGTCGCAAGAGGGGCAATCGATACTGCACCTGAGCCAGTGGCGCGAGACAGAACGGTCTACTAACTAATTCAATAGTGGCACGGGACATGCACGATCTTTTTCCGGAAGCAGCGATGACGGCGATTTGTTTCAACGGATACCTGATAAGGGAAAAGCCCAGCTTCATCGCTACTTCAGAGATGCGGCGTCCCGTCACTCGTCTGCCGACTGTAACACCATTTTCAGACTTACTTAAATCTTCTCGTCATTATAGCAGCAGTAACCGATCCAATGAATACATCAGACACTCCTATGTATGCGTTTCTAACGACAGCGCCGACTCTGCCTGTTTGCATACTTCTTAATTTGAACACGGAATCCCATACCAGTTTCTTTGACGCTTAAGTGTAGCTTTGACTTCGAAGCAATTCCTCCCCACCAGCCTGTTTTTCAGTGTTTTAATGAGCTCTATTACCCAAAGAATGGCACGTTTCCTTTCATAAGTTCTAACATCTCCCCGAGGTTTTTCAGTCTGTATATTGAGCAATCAGTAAAGGAAACAAAAGAAAAATTGGGAGTAGGTATAAAAATCCATGGAGAAGAAATAAAAACTTCGAGGTTCACCGATGTCATTGTAATTCTGTCGGAGACAGCAAATGACTTGGAAGAGCAGTTGAACGGAATGGACTGTGTCTTGAAAGCAGGATATAAGATGAACATCAACAAAAGCAAAACGAGTATAATGGAATGTTCTTGAATTAAGTCGGGTGCTGCTGAGGGAATTAGATTAGGAAATGAGACACTTAAAGTAGTAAAGGAGTTTTGCTACTTGGGGAGGATGGTCGAAGTAGAGAGGATATAAAATGTAGACTGGTAATGGCAAGGAAAACGTTGCTGAAGAAAAAAAAATTGGTAACAGGAGTATAGATTTAAGTGTCAGGAAGCCGTTTCTGAAAGTATTTGTATGGAGTATAGCCATGTATGGAAGTGAAACATGGACGACAAATAGTTTGGACAAGAAGAGAATAGAAGCTTTTGAAATGTGGTACTACAGAAGAATGCTGAAGATTAGATGGGTAGATCACATAACTAATAAGGAGGTATTGAACGGGATTGTGGAGAAGAGGAGTTTGTGGCACAACTTGATAAGAAGAAGGGACCAGTTGGTAGGACATGTTCTGAGGATCACAAATTTAGCATTGGAGGGCAGCGTGGAGGGTAAAAATCGTAGAGGGAGACTAAGAGATGAATAAACTAAGCATATTCAGAAGGATGTAGGTTGCAGTAGGTACTGGGAGATGAAGAAGCTTGCAGAGGATAGAGTAGCATGGAGAGCTGCATCAAGCCAGTCTCAGGACTGAAGACAACAACAACAACTTTTAATACACGACAACAGCTACAGTTTGAATTATTATCCGCGAAGAATTACTGGCGATCCGACTTCCGGCTGTTTCGTCTGTTTGTATGCCGTGATGTTAGCGTGCACACAGCATTCCGATGAGTGATTCGGCTGTGTTCCGCCAGTAAACAAACACGGTGCCCCGCGATACGGACGGACGGACGGGCGCACCGGCGCTGCACAAACTCGTAAAATCATCTGGCCGCTGTGAGCCGTGCCCTCTGGTGGCGGCGTAAACACGGCGTTTTATTTACCCGGCGTGAAATTGCTGGCGGCCGCGCGCACAGGCCGGGCTTAAGTGGTCGCGGCCGCTCTGGCCCGTGCTTGCACGCTACCATGGCGCGCATGATATTTTTCGGTTGGCTCGCCGACTCTAAAGAGTGGCAGTGCAGGCGAGTGTTTGAACGGGCCGCAGTAACTGGCGCTTGCCCGCGGCGGACAGATGAACCGCGAAAATAGCGCCCCGAGCGCGTCATCGATTAGGGCTGCGGGTGGCGCAGGGAGTTTTATCGGTCCGGCTTACGGGAGGCAGGAATGCAGCGGCGGCGCACGGATTAGGACTGAATTCCGAACAGGAATTCGTCTTTGATGGAAGCGGATAAATTTTACCAACAATATTGGCTGTTAGCTCTGTACTGCACATGCACCGAAGGGATAAAATTGCAGCACCAGGCTGGGGGTGTGCGAGATAAACGATAGTTGGTAGGCGTGTTTCTGCGCATGAAAGATGACGTCATTTCAGATTTCGCGCCAGTGGCATAAGAATGTCTCTAGTAGCACCATTATGAGGATGTAAATTAGATTTCCTTTAAGTAACTGGGAGTATGCGTACCTAACGATTTGAAGTGGGATGATCATATAAAATTAATTGTTGGTAAGGCGGATGCCAGTTTGAGATTCATTGGAAGAGTCCTTAGAAAATGTAGTCCATCAACAAAGGAGGCGGCTTATAATACATTCGTTCGACCTATACTTGAGTATTGCTTATTAGTGCGGGGTCCGTACCAGGTCGGGTTGACAGAGGAGATAGAGAAGATCCAAAGAAGGGCGGTGCGTTTCGTCACAGGGTTATTTGGTAAGCGTGATAGCGTTACGGAGATGTTTAGCAAACTCAAGTGGCAGACTCTGCAAGAGAGGCGTTCTGCATCGGGGTGTAGCTTGCTGTCCAGGTTTCGAGAGGGTGCGTTTCTGGATGAGGTATCGAATATATTGCTTCCCCCTACTTATACCTCCCGAGGAGATCACGAATGTAAAATTAGAGAGATTCGAGCGAGCACGGAGACTTTCCGGCAGTCGTTCTTCCCGCGAAACATTCGCGACTGGAACAGGAAAAGGAGGTAATGACAGTGGCACGTAAAGTGCCCTCCGCCACACACTGTTGGGTGGCTTTCTGAGTATAAATGTAGATGTAGATGTGAATGGAACACTATAAAGGTCCTGAACGATAGTCGCCGTTGGATGTGGGAGTTCATGTTAGTCAAGAATGTGCTTGTCAATACGTCACTTAGTTTGAACGGGGTCGTGTAATAGTGCTATTAGAGGCTAGATGTTCCCTTTGTGACACTGCAGAAAGAAATGAAAAGAAAGTATCGACTGGGCGTGATAGCTGGCACCAGTGGTCACGAGATTGTACGGTCGCAAGAAGAACGCGCTCCGGACAGCCACGTGGCCCTGCCAAGAGGGATGACCACAGGGTTCGGTCTACGGCTCTGACCCATCCTACTGCATCCGCAGCAGGAGCTGGCATCGCAGTGACACAAAAAACTGTTACGAAGCGGTTACTCCAAGAAAAGGCCCGAGACGGATGCCCTACGTTATGCAATCCACAGACCTCAAACTACCGCCAATAGCGATTTCAGTGACGTCAAGTGCGTGGTTATGAGGGCAGGTTGGAAGTCTGTTTTCTGATGAAAGCTGGTGCCAGTGATGGCAAAGCGTTAATTAGAACGAGGCCAACTAGGGATCCGCAACCAACCTGTGCCCATGCCAGTCGCAACTGAAAGACAACTTGAGTTACGGTGTGGGATGCAATTTCGTATGCCAGTACAAGCATTGTCGTGGTTACCTCACGCGCCCCGACTGCCCCAAACTGTATGTCGATCTCGTGATTCGACCTGTTGTGATACTACTCATAACAGCATCTCCGGGGGTTGTTTTCCGACAGGAAAATGCTGGTCCACATACCAGTGCTGTAACCCAATAAGCGCTACAGAGTGTCGACATGTTTCCTTGACTCTCTCTATCACTAGATCTGTCGCCGATCGATCACGTATGGAACATCATTCGACGACAATTCCAGCGTCATCCACAAACTGTATCACCGAATCTGTCTCCGTTCGTGCGCTAATGAGACACATCAAATGACAGCAGCAGCGTCATCAACAAACAGCATTACCCGTCTCTGTAGTGAGCGAGCAAGTGCAACATGCATGCATCTCTATCCCACAAACTGACACTCAGCACCTGTACAACACAATGCATTCTGGCGATTACACCTGTTATTAATGAGCTGGCGTTTTACATTATTAACAGCTTACCTCTCGCTTACAATAACCTATGATCGTTCAGTGTTAATCATGAAAGTGTGCTACGTACATAAATGTATTACAGAAATTTCATTACTTTACATTCATTATTTTTTGGTGATGCGATTTTTTTCCGTAATGTATTTAAGGTAACTGGAAACGATGTCGCTCAACTCTTTAAGACTTTTTAGGAGTCCCGTGTCCACGTAGGTCATAGATAAATAGACTGGCAACAAAAGTGAAGCACACTGAAAACATGATCGGGTGTCAATGTAACTTCACACATGTACACATCATCGGCGAGTGTGTAAATGAGTACAGTAGTATTTCTCTGTGGGAGGCACCATGACCAAAGAGTGCATTGATGTCGGTCGTGTTTCTAAATGTACATCATTACTTCACAAACGACCCGACGGTGTGTGGTGGAGTGTACTTCTGTTACCGCTAGTTGATACCCCCTTCCCTCTTCTTTTATCGAATGGTACCTGGAGGGAATGATTGTTAAGTATCTACAGGGTCCTCCATTGATCGTGACCGGGCCAAATATCTCACGAAATAAGAGTCATACGGAAAAACTACAAAGAAAGAAACTTGTCTAGTTTGAAGGGGGAAACCAGATGGCGCTATGGTTGGCACACTAGATGGCGTTGCCATAGATCAAACGGATATCAACTGCGTTTTTTAAAATAGGAACCCCAATTTTTTATTACATATTCGTCTAGTACGTAAAGAAATAAGAATGTTTTAGTTGGACTACGTTTTTCGCTTCGTGATATGTTGTTGTTGTTGTGGTCTTCAGTCCTGACACTGGTTTGATGCAGCTCTCCATGCTACTCTATCCTGTGCAAGCTTTTTCATCTCCCAGTACCTACTGCAACCTACATCCTTCTGAATCTGCTTAGTGTATTCATCTCTTGGTCTCCCTCTACGATTTTTACCCTCCACGCTGCCCTCCAATACTAAATTGGTGATCCCTTGATGCCTCAGAACATGTCCTACCAACCGATCCCTTCTTCTGGTCAAGTTGTGCCACAAACTTCTCTTCTCCCCAATCCTATTCAATACTTCCTCATTAGTTACGTGATCTACCCATCTAATCTTCAGCATTCTTCTGTAGCACCACATTTAGAAAGCTTCTATTCTCTTCTTGTCCAAACTATTTATCGTCCATGTTTCACTTCCATACATGGCTACACTCCATACAAATACTTTCAGAAATGACTTCCTGACACTTAAATCAATACTGGATGTTAACAAATTTCTCTTCTTCAGAAACGCTTTCCTTGCCATTGCCAGCCTACATTTTATATCCTCTCTACTTCGACCATCATCAGTTACTTTGCTCCCCAAATAGCAAAACTCCTTTACTACTTTAAGTGCCTCATTTCCTAATCTAATTCCCTCAGCATCACCCGACTTAATTAGACTACATTCCATTATCCTTGTTTTGCTTTTGTTGATGTTCATCTTATATCCTCCTTTCAAGACACTGTCCATTCCATTCAACTGCTCTTCCAAGTCCTTTGCTGTCTCTGACAGAATTACAATGTCATCGGCGAACCTCAAGGTTTTTATTTCTTCTCCATGAATTTTAATACCTACTCCGAATTTTTCTTTTGTTTCCTTTACTGCTTGCTCAATATACAGATTGAACAACATCGGGGAGAGGCTACAACCCTGTCTTACTCCCTTCCCAACCACTGCTTCCCTTTCATGTCCCTCGACTCTTATAACTGCCATCTGGTTTCTGTACAAATTGTAAATAGCCTTTCGCTCCCTGTATTTTACCCCTGCCACCTTTAGAATTTGAAAGAGAGTATTCCAGTCAACATTGTCAAAAGCTTTCTGTAAGTCTACAAATGCTAGAAACGTAGGTTTGCCTTTCCTTAATCTTTCTTCTAAGATAAGTCGTAAGGTCAGTATTGCCTCACGTGTTCCAGTGTTTCTACGGAATCCAAACTGATCTTCCCCGAGGTTGGCTTCTACTAGTTTTTCCATTCGTCTGTAAAGAATTCGTGTTAGTATTTTGCAGCTGTGACTTATTAAACTGTTAGTTCGGTAATTTTCACATCTGTCAACACCTGCTTTCTTTGGGATTGGAATTATTATATTCTTCTTGAAGTCTGAGGGTATTTCGCCTGTTTCATACATCTTGCTCACCAGATGGTAGAGTTTTGTCAGGACTGGCTCTCCCACGGCCATCAGTAGTTCCAATGGAATATTGTCTACTCCGGGGGCCCTGTTTCGACTCAGGTCTTTCAGTGCTCTGTCAAACTCTTCACGCAGTATAGTATCTCCCATTTCATCTTCATCTACATCCTGTTCCATTTCCATAATATTGTCCTCAAGTACATCGCCCTTGTATAGACCCTCTATATACTCCTTCCACCTTTCTGCTTTCCCTTCTTTGCTTAGCACTGGGTTTCCATCTGAGCTCTTGATATTCATACAAGTCGTTCTCTTATCTCCAAAGGTCTCTTTAATTTTCCTGTAGGCGGTATCTATCTTACCCCTAGTGAGATAGGCCTCTACATCCTTCGTGATATATACCGCTGTAATAGTCACAAACATATTGCTCCCAATTTTAGACGAACAGTTGCTAACAGGTAGGTTTTTTAATTTAAAATGCACAACGTAGGTACGCTTGAACATTTTATTTCGGTTGTTCCAATGTGATACATGTACCTTTGTGAACTTATCATTTCTGAGAACGCATGCTGTAACAGCGTGATTACCTGTAAATACCACATTAATGCAGTAAATGCTCAAAATGATGTCTGTCAACCTCAATGCATTTGGCAATACGTGTAACGACATTCCTCTCAACAGCGAGTAGTTCGCCTTCCATAATGTTCACACATGCACTGACAATGCGCTGACGCATGTTGTCAGGCGTTGTCGGTGCATCACGATAGCAAATATCCTTCAACTTTCTCCACAGAAATAAATCCGGGGATGTCAGATTCGGTGAACGTGAGGGCCATTGGTTCGACGACCAATCCACCTGTCATGAAATATGCTATTCTATACCGCTTCAACCGCACGCGAGCTATGTGCCGGACATCCTTCATGTTAGAAGTACATCGCCATTCTGTCATGCAGTGAAACATCTTGTAGTAACATCGGTAGAACATTACGTAGAAAATCAGCATACATTGCACCATTTAGATTGCCATCGATAAAATGTGGCCCAATTAACCTCCTCCCACAGTGCCGCACCATACATTAACGCGCCAAGGTAGCTGATGATCCACTTGTCGTAGCCATCGTGGATTTTCCGTTGCCCAGTACTGCATATTATGCCGGTTTACGTTACCGCTGTTAGTGAATGACGTTTCGTCGGTAAATTGAACACGTGCAAAAATCTGTCATCGTCCCGTAACGTATCTTGTGCCCAGTGGCAGAACTGTACACGACGTTCAAAGTCGTCGCCATGCAAATCCCGATGCATAGAAATATGGTACGGGTGCAATCGATGTTGATGTAGCATTCTCAACACCGACGGTTTGAGATTCCCGATTCTCGCGCAATTTGTCTGCTACTGAATTGCGGATTAGACGCGACAGCGGCTAAAACACCTACTTGGCCATGATCATTTGTTTCTGGTCGTGGTTGACGTTTCACATGTGGCTGAACACTTCCTGTTTCCTTAAATAACGTAACTATCCGGCGAACGGTCCGGACACCTCGATGATGTCGTCCAGGATACGGAGCAGCATACATAGCAAACGCCCGTTGGGCATTTTGATCACAATAGCCATACATCAACACGATATTAACCTTTTCCGCAATTAGTAAACGGTGAATTTTAACACGGGTAATGTATCACGAGGCAAATACCTTCCGCGCTGGTGGAATGTTGGGTGATATCACGTAGTTGTACGTTTGTGACTATTACAGCACCATCTATCACAAAGCGAAAAAAAGTGTTGCAACTAAAAATTCATATTTCTTTACATACTACATATCTGGTTTCCTCCTTCAAGCTAGACGAGTTTCGTTCTTTGTAGCTTTTTCGTTTGATGTTTATTTCGTGATATATTTGACCTGGTCACTATCAATGGACCACCCTGTATATTAAATCAAATTTCTCTTATTTTCTCGTTGTGGTCATTGGCCGAGACGTATGTGAGATGAACTAACACTTTGTCCTACGCTTCTTGGTAAGTACTTCTTCGAAATTTCAATATGAAGCACTCTACCCGATACTGAACGCCTTTCTTGCAGCGTCTGCCAATGGAGTTAGTGGAGCACATTTGTAACGTTCTTGCACCGACGAAATGATTCCTTGTCAAGACGCTCCACTCTTCGTTCGATCTTCCCTATCTCTTCGATCTGTCCTACTTGGCTAATCAGCAAACTCAAGAAGCGGTAGAACTAGCGCCCTGTGAGCCACTTCTTTAGGGGATGAATTCAGATAAGTAAGATTCTCAGCCACCTGTGTAATAGCTCTCTGGAACAGGGCACTTTCCCTGATAGACTGAAATATGCTATTGTTATACCTTTGCATAAAAAGTGGGATAGATCTGATGCCAACAATTACCGTCCAATCTCCCTTCTAACAGCTTTATCCAAAATTTTTGAGAAAGTAATGTATTCAAGTGTAGCTTCACATATCTGTAAAAATGAAGTACTAACAAAATGTCAGTTTGGTTTCCAAAAAGGTTTTTCAACAGAAAATGCCATATATGATTTCACCAGTCAAATTTTGAATGATCTGAATAACCGAACACCACCCATTGGGATTTTTTGTGATCTCTCAAAGGCTTTTGATTGTGTAAATCATGAAATTCTGCTAGACAAGCTCAAGTATTGTGGCATGAGTGGGACAGTGCACAAATGGTTTAATTCGTACCTAACTGGAAGAGTGCAGAAAGTTGAAATAGGTAGTTCTCGTAACATGCAAAGATCAGCACATTCCTCAAACTGGGGAACTATCAAGAATGGGGTTCCACAAGGGTCAGTCTTGGGACCTTTGTTGTTCTTATTATATATTAATGACTTGACATTCTATATTCATGAAGAGGCAAAGTTAGTTCTCTTCGCTGATGATACAAGTATAGTAATCACACCTGAGAAACAAGAATTAACTGATGAAATTGTCAATACTGTCTTTCAGAAAATTACTAAGTGGTTCCTTGTAAACGGACTCTCACCGAATTTTGATGAGACACAGTACATACAGTTCTGTACAGTGAATGGTATGACGCCATTAATAAATATAGACCTTAATCAGAAACATATAGCTAAGGTAGAATATTCCAAATTTTTAGGTATGTCCATTGATGAGAGATTAAATTGGAAGAAACACATTGATGATCTGCTGAAACGTTTGAGTTCAGCTACTTATGCAATAAGGGTCATTGCAAATTTTGGTGATAAACATCTTAGTAAATTAGCTTACTACGCCTATTTTCACTCATTGCGTTCATATGGCATCATATTTTGGGGGAATTCATCACTGAGGAATAAAGTATTTATTGCACAAAAGCGTGTAATCAGAATAATAGCTGGAGTCCACCCAAGATCATCCTGCAGACATTTATTTAAGGATCTAGGGATATTCACAGTAGCTTCTCAGTATATATACTCTCTTATGAAATTTGTTATTAACAACCAAACCCAATTCAAAAGTAATAGCAGTGTGCATAACTACAATACTAGGAGAAAGGACGATCTTCACTATTCAAGATTAAATCGAACTTTGGCACAGAAAGGGGTGAATTATACTGGCACTAAAGTCTTTGGTCACTTACCAAATAGTATCAAAAGTCTGACAGATAACCAACAAGTATTTAAGAAGAAATTAAAAGAATTTCTGAATGACAACTCCTTCTACTCCATAGAGGAATTTTTAGATATTACTTAAGAAAAAAAAGAAAAAAAACAAAAATATTTAAAAAATAAAAAAAATTAAAAAAATAAAAATAAAAAATAAAGAAAAACAAAAAAACCCAAAAAATAAAGTTGTTATATTAACTTAAGTAGTTGTTAAATTAACCTAATTATGTCATGTATTGGAAAATTCGACTCGTTACACATCATTACGAAATATCGTATTCATGACCCAGGGAACTAGTGTTAATCTAATCTAATCTAATTTAGCATTTCCTTATGAATCCAGTTGTCATTCCAGATACGATCACTCCCGATAGATACTCCTAGATAATTTACGCTGGTCACTGTTTCCAGCCATTTCTTTCAATAGTGTAGTTGTACGGTAGTGTGTGCCCTCTACCTTCAGTGTTAACTGCTGGTTCATGCACAATTCATCAATTCTCTGTAGGTCATCTTTAATGCCTTTTTGCATTGCTACCGGCGTTTAGTGCAAGGTATTTTACATAAACTTGGGGGGGGGGGGTTGGGAGGAGTGGTGGTGGGGGGGGGGGGGGGGGGATAGCGACAGGTATTGAATAATCACTATGAACAACATATAATGTTCGTCGTACTCATCTGAAACAGCCATATCAGCACCTACCATAGATGGAAATTGGCCTCATTTTGGATTTGCACTTGGTTGGCTTGTTGAATAGTGCAATAACCAGAATTTTGGAACATTCGGAAGTGACTTTGGGTCATAAGTAGCATGCATGGGAATGTGAGTCCTGGCATACCCGCCTTCAACTTCTGGGTGTCCACAATTACAACGGAGGATCACCGTATAATCGACTGGGCACGTCGTCACTCCTCCAAATCTGTGCCTGTCACACTAGAACCAGTAATGGACGACCGGCAAAGTGCTGCGTCATCCCACACTATAGGGGGACTTGCAGCAGCCGGATAATGGAAATGCCGTCCCATGTGTACACCACCGTCAACAACACTACATAAAGGTTAGTTTTGGTGCAATACCGAGACTGGGAACCACAGACTGTTAAATAGTGGCGTCACGCTGTGTTCAGCAGTTAATCGCACTTCAGAGCTACCCTGGATAAGTATTGTCGCTGAGTATGGCGGCGAACTTGGGTGGAGAACCTTTCAGCCAATGTTTAGGCTCAGCAGATTGACAGTTATGGATGCGCAAACATGTGATCAATACTACCAACCAACTGTACCTGCAACTGTGTCTGCTCAAGTCATACGCGTAGCAATAACAACAACGTTAAAACAAGACAAAATTGTGTTGTTCTAAGTGAGAATATCTCAACCACTTCTTACTGCGTGATTAACAATATACGAAGAACGCGAAAGAAATAAACACAATAATCATGTAAACAATAAGAATTACACAGTCGGTCAAAAAAAGGAAAGCACCCAGAAGGGAAAGAGGAAATGCAGACAGACTTTAAGGCTTTAGAGGATATGTGATGTTATTTCAGTGATTGCAATAACCAGCTATATTTACAAAACTTGGCAGCATGAGCCTACTAATCAATATGACGTTTCACCTCCTGTGGCCTGGATACGTGCACTGACTCGATTGGGATGGGTGTTATAAAGCCGTTGTATCCTGTCATTTGCCAAGCTGGCCCAGGGGTACTTGATACCCTGGATAGTGACAATGGGAGGGAGTTGGCATCCGATCATGTTCCACACATGTTCTATCGGGGAAAATTCTCGGGACTTTGTAGGCCACAGGTGCTGAAACGGTTGTTTTTTTTTTTTATTATTCTTAGGTCATTTGCTACCATCACGTTGTGATGCCACCAGTAAAGATTAAATAAATTTTGTAAATAATTTTTAACTTTGCTTTAAGGTATTTGTATGTTGAAAGATCAGTATTAGCAAATGAAGGTGTGAAAGTGTTATGTTTGTATGCAAAGCTCTTTGAAATAAAAGAATTATCTCATACACAACTGTTAATTAACATAAGGAAGATGTTATTGCCATTGAGTGCAAAAATTGTAATGACTGTAATCACCTCAGGGCAAATTTTCTTGGGTAATATGTTAAATAATGTACAGAATGAGATGAGGGGAAGGACGAAGGGTTTTAAGTGACCAGTTGTGGGGGTGACCTTGACGAGAGGAGCGCCAAGGGAAAAGACGGTGGAGAGAAAGGCAGTTGCATGGGAGCCTTCACAGCGTGTGTATCGGGCTGTGACAGGTCCGCTAAAGTGAGGCTTATATGGCGCTAAAAAGTGGTGAAAAATAATCGAACGTCAGCTGCTTTTGTGCCCCAAAGTCGTCTCCAGTATGTATCAATTCGCAAAGCAAGATTATCGGAATAATTTTTATGATGGAATCCGGCCGACCCTCCAACGAGTAAATATGGCAGCTGCTTGTGACGTGGCTATCAATGAGGAAGTCCATCACTGAGGACATGAAGAGCCGACCGAAACTGTTGTACCAACAGTATTAGGAGCCCTCCAGCACCCAACGCAGGGATAGGGCTATTTTTATATATTTGTTTGTTTGATCTCAGAACATGTAAGGGGTTACAGTCAGCTTACTTTCAGACGAAATAGTACAAGATGTGCAAACTTATTGTCCAACAATTTCTGCTCCAAGCCATCACCAGTCCTGTTTCCTGTTCATGTCGGTCGTGAAATGACAGTTTGAAACTTAAATTGCTTTTTTGTTTAGCAGTTGGGTAAAAGGTACGATAAGCAAATTCATTATTACTGCGAACTAGTTCACAGTGGAGAGAGAGAGAGAGAGAGACATTCAATCTAAGAAATTGCTTTGGTTTATATCAGAATATTTAAATGTGATCGCTTTCTTCAAAGAAATAACATTAATGTTGCTACCAATTTAAATATGCTTCGCTTGCTAATTCATGATTTACATAAAAAGTTTTTCAAAAGTAAAGATGGCTGCCACTTGGCCACTCCCAGTTTGCTTCCATGTTGTTTCGAAGTAAATTCATGTAATGAAAAAAAGAAAATAAATTACAGCCATTGAAAGGCACTGTCACCACTAAAGGTAATTAAAAGAAAAACGTTTAAAGATTTCAAAATTGCTCCTTCACAGCTGGCGAACGAAAATGAAAGTTTTAGAAATAGTTTTTATTACAGTGGGCCTAACTAAGGCAAGGTTTCGAGTTTGCTGTGGTGTGCTACTGCGGTGTGGATGGATCTGATAACAGGTAGGTCACACATTGTACAATCCTGTGTGCCCCACCGAATTTGCGTATCGAGCCCCTTCATCCACATTTGGGCTTTGGATTGATCGAATTGCAGTGTTTAGTCCATTAGGTTACACTGGTCATAGGTTTCGTTGAACATAGAAAGTTTATTAACAATATTTATAGTAGCATATTTCAGTGTAAAGTTAACGTTAGCGGGGGTGAGCGAACGGCTGCATTGTGGCTTGAGCAGCAGCACGCGGCCGCTAAGACACCGTTAAGATATTTTGTACCAGTGGCCACTAGGCGGCAGAAGAGGGGCGGCCGCTAATCGCTTCCAAAATGGGCGTTCACTTTCGTCCGGACGGCTGGCGCGGGACTTTCACTCGGCTGCATAAAACTTACGTTATTGTGTGCACTGAAAATGTATTTGTCGAAACAAAATTAGTAGAAAGAAAGACATAAAGAATGGCGTACGTAGTTAACAGTTTGTTGGTTTCAACTACGTTACGTAAAGACAGTACGATTCCGCGCGATTTCGTACAAAAATTTTTTAATACTACGAATCGGTCACACGTGGAATCGGCGGGTTCGGTCACAACGTAAAGCATTATTCAGGTACTTAACACTCAATGGAATTACTCCCGGGGCGATGTTATCTTTAATGTAACTACGCTGAATGTTTACTGGTCTCTATTTTTGTTTTAGATACTGGTTGATCATTGCAAAGGAGTCAAACAGGAAGCATTCAATATTGGTAATGCAATTTATTTACGTAAATAGCACGTATTATGTTCGAGTATAATGACTTTTCTGGAGACTAGAAATGTACTGTGTAGGAATCAGGATGGGTTTCGAAAAAGACGGTCGTGTGAAACCCAGCTCGCGCTATTCGTCCACGAGACTCAGAGGGCCATAGACACGGATTCCCAGGTAGATGCTGTGTTTCTTGACTTCCGCAAGGCGTTCGATACAGTTCCCCACAGTCGTTTAATGAACAAAGTAAGAGCATATGGACTATCAGACCAATTGTGTGATTGGATTGAAGAGTTCCTAGATAACAGAACGCAGCATGTCATTCTCAATGGAGAGAAGTCTTCCGAAGTAAGAGTGATTTCAGGTGTGCCGCAGGGGAGTGTCATGGGACCGTTGCTATTCACAATATACATAAATGACTTTGTGGATGACATCGGAAGTTCACTGAGACTTTTTGCAGATGATGCTGTGGTGTATCGAGAGGTTGTAACAATGGAAAATTGTACTGAAATGCAGGAGGATCTGCAGCGAATTGACGCATGGTGCAGGGAATGGCAATTCAATCTCAATGTAGACAAGTGTAATGTGCTGCGAATACATAGAAAGATAGATCCCAATTCATTTCGCTACAAAATAGCAGGTCAGCAACTGGAAGCAGTAAATTCAATAAATTATCTGGGAGTACGCATTAGGAGTGATTTAAAATGGAATGATCATATAGAGTTGATCGTCGGTAAAGCAGATGCCAGATTGAGATTCATTGGAAGAATCCTAAGGAAATGCAATCCGAAAACATAGGAAGTAGGTTACAGTACGCTTGTTGGCCCACTGCTTGAATACAGCTCAGCAGTGTGGGATCCGTACCAGATAGGGTTGATAGAAGAGATAGAGAAGATCCAATGGAGAGCAGCGCGCTTCGTTACAGGATCATTTAGTAATCGTGAAAGCGTCATGGAGATGATAGATAAACTCCAGTGGAAGACTCTGCAGGAAAGGCGCTTAGTTGCTCGGTAGGGGCTTTTGTTAAAGTTTCCAGAACATACCTTCACCGAAGAGTCAAGCAGTATATTGCTCCCTCCTACGTATATCTCGCGAAGAGAGCATGAGGAGAAAATCAGAGAGATTAGAGCCCACACAGAAGCATACCGACAATCCTTCTTTCCACGAGCAATACGAGACTGGAATAGAAGGGGGAACCGATAGAGGTACTCAGGGTACCCTCCGCCACACACCGTCAGGTGGCTTGCGGAGTATGGATGTAGATGTTATACCTACTTACTCTTACATTGCTTTTTGGCTCATTCTTCAACCATGTGGTGTAAGATCCTTGGGATGTTAGTACCCCACAGCCACAAACGATTTTTTGAAATTACTGTACTTATCTCAACATAAATGTCCCTCGTAACTATTAAGACAAACTAAACGAAACTTAAAAGTCGATGTATTGCAGTTATACACTGAAGAGCCAAAGAAACCGGTGCACCTGCCTAATATCGTATGGGGCCCACGCGAGCACGTGGAAGTGCCGACAGACGAAGTGGAATGGACTCGAGTAATGTCTGGACCAGAGCTGGGGGGAATCGACACCATTAATCCGCCAGGGCTATCCAAAAATACCCAAGAGTACAATGAGGTAGAGATCTCTACTGAACAGGACGTTCAAGGCATGCTAGATACGCTCAATAATATTCAAGTCTGGGGATTCCGGTGGCCAGCGGAGGTGCTTGAACTCAGAAACCGTTCCTGTAGCCACTCTGTAGCAGTTCTGGATATGTGGTGTGTCCCGTTGTCCTGCTGGAATTGCCATAGTCGGTCCGAATGCACGATGGACATGAATGGATGCAGGTGATCACATAAGATGCTTATGTATGTCTCATCTGTCAGAGTGTATGTAGATGTATCAGGGGTCCCACGTCACTCCAACTACACACGTCTCACAACATTATGGAGCTTCCACCAGCTTCAACAGTCCACTGCTGAAATGCCGGTTCCTTGGATTCATGGCACTGTCTCCATATCTGTACACGTCCATCTACTTGATACAATTTGAAACGAGAATCGTCCGAAGACGCAACGTTACCAGTCATCAGCATTCCAATTTCGGTGTAGACGAGCCCAGGCGAGACATAAAGCTTTGTGTCGTGCAGTCCTCAAAGGAATGCGAGTCGGCTTTCGGCTCCGAAAGCCTATAACGATGAAGTCTCGTTGAATGGTTCGCACGCTGACTCTTGTTGATGGCCCAGCATAGAAATATGCATCAACTTGCAACTGCACTTCTGTCTTGTTGAACGATTGTCTTCATTCGTCATTGGTACCGTCCTTGCAGGATCATTTTCCGGCCGCAGCGAGAACGAAGACTGGATGTTTTACCTGATTCCTGATATTTACAGCACACTCGGGACACGGTAGTACGGGAATATCAACAATTCATCGCTACCTCGGATATGCTGTATCCCATCGCTCGCGCGCTAACTATAACACCACGTTCATACTCACTTTAATCCTGATAACTTGCGATTGTAGAAGCAGTGACCTATCCAACAATTGCGCCAGTCACTTCTTGTCTTATATGGGGTTTGCCGACTGTAACGCCATGTTGTTGTTCGGGTCTTCAGTCCAGAGACTGGTTTGATCCCGCTCTCCATGCAACTCTATCCCGTGCAAGTTTCTTCGTCTCCCAGTACCTACTGCAACCTTCATCCTTCTGAATCTGTTTAGTGTATCCGTCTCTTGGTATCCCGTTACGAATTTTACCCTCCACGCTGCCCTCCAGTACTAAATTGGTGATCCCTTGATGCCTCAGAATATGTCCCACCTACCGATCCCTTCAGCATGATTATACGTGTCTCTATTTGAATACATATGCCTATGCCACTTTCCTTGGCGCTTCAGTATACTTTACTTACGTCGAAAATTCTGCGTCATTTTTTTCTGGTGTCGTTTTCTTGTCTTCGCGATATAGTTGACAGTATGTGAGTCACTTATTTGATCACCACAAAAATCAGCATGTGGCTTGCACACAGCTAACGTCTCCAAATATCAGCTTCCGAAAAGATAGCAGAATTTTTGTTCTTTTTGTTTCATCTCGTCATTTCAACTCGCCAAAAGGGCTCTGAGTACTATGGGACTTAACTTCTGAGGTCATCAGTCCCATAGAACTTAGAACTACTTAAACCTAACTAACCTAAGGACATCACAGACATCCATGCCCGAGGCGGGATTCGAGCCTGCGACCGTAGCGGTCACCCGGTTCCAAATTGAAGCGCTTAGAACCGCACGGCCACACCGGCCGTCCATCTCGCTAAACATCTGATTATGATTAATTGTGTCAGGACGTTCGCAGGGTCGATTTTCAAGGGTTCACGAAGACATAGGATTGAGATCAAAAGATATCTTCCTTTAGACTCTTTGCCTATAACTTGAAGACTAAGTTTAACTACAATGTGCAACGAATTCACATAACATAACAAGGTGTCCAGGCGTGTAAATTGTGCAGAAGAGTATGTTGATAGTGAGGAACTCTTCCTTATCCTCTGAAAAAGAGATTGAAGTCTGTTGAAAAGTAAATTATCTTGACTACGGCAAGGAAAACAGTAGGTGGTGCTGCAGTAAATAAGTGGCACATAATCCATATATAAAGTGCGTGTGCTAGGGGGCTGCTCTTCACACACCAATTCTTAACGCCAACACTAGCAAAATTTAAGTGCGAGTTAAATTCCCACCGACAGCTTTAAAAGGTGGTTGTAGTATGTCACCATATATCAGCGGCTTTCTATGGTCTCTGCATATTTCATCAGAGCGTGACAACGTGTGTACTCCATCCAAACCCATTTTACTGCCAGATGCTGTGTGTAAACCACACAAAATGTTCAATTTTGGAAAGTTGGCAAAGCGAAACAGAACATTGTTCGTAACGACTCTAGAAAATATACTGGTGTTTGGGATGTGGATCTCCTTTGCAGTTGCCTGCACAATGACTCTGGATACTGCCAAAGCAAATTGTATGTAACTTTTGGAAATCAATGTCATCCTGTGGGAGAGACTAAGACATAGGGTGTCCTTTATTTAATACACAAAAGGAAAGCAAATGAAGAACAATGAGACGACTGTAATATCAACACACCACCTGCAAGCCTTACAGCTAACCACGAGCGTCCCTGACTCAGTAAAATGGGAAATGTCCAACCCAGGGCACATCTTACATTTAAATTGTGCTGACGCAGACTATGGAAAATTATTCTTCCTGCCTCTTCCGTAATTGAGACTTAGTGTGTAGGGAGTTCCGAAAGTTAGCTGCATATGTCGTCTGTCGCTAACAACATTCCGCAATAATAATGGCACATTGACAGAAGATGGTACATGTATAACATATCCCTTTCGTTTTCAAAGGAAGATAATTTTGTTAATTTATCTCTTATCCAAACCTATTTTCATCATTCCCATTTTCTTGGAGACTATGAAAATCGTTGTGTTGTGATACTGTGTGTACCCTTCTATTACACAATTATGTAGCACTTTCTGAATTCCTTCTAGTACGACAGGATTCTGTTGTAATAATGACAAAAATGATTGATACTCACTAACATTAAATTTATAAGAGAATTATTTTATTTTACCTGGATCGTCCGTAAGTGGAAAGTGATATTTTTTGTAGCAAATGGAATAACTCTCCCTTTTATTCCGAACTGAAAATCTCCAATACCTGAGTTATGGCGTTGACAGTAATTACAGCTTTCCACTGTTGTCTCTTTCTTTCGGGTTTATTATATGTAAAGTCGGAATTGGTACTTGTATCTTCTCTCTTCGGTCATATTTTAAATCAATAATATTGCTATTAACTTCCATCTGAATGGCGGCATTGCCAAAATCAATCACTGCATCCTTCTCTTGCAAGTAACTTAACCCCAAAGCACGTCTACATTTAGCTACAATACCGCCAAAACAGTCAGTTCTACAATGCGACCTTCACATTCCAACGTCTTAAATGCTTTCGTCTTCAGTGCAACAGTTTTATGTGAAATTTATCGTTTTTGTCTTGGTGTTCCTAGGGGAGGAAGTAACGGAGAGTAACTCCCCGTTTCACCCTTGTTGAAACCTTTGTCCAAACGAGAGAAGAGAAATACGATTTGTGTATCAATGCCTTGATGTAAATGTCCTTTATATTTACAGTTCTGCACGACAGCTCCGCATCTATAAGCAGAAAAATCCCGTGACTTAGAAGGAGTTAACAGCGCAGGCTCATGCAAGAACGTTCCACACCGGGGTAGGTTAGGTGCCTTTGAGTAAGATTCTTGTAAGTGGATTACCCGTAAGACTCTCGTAAGTGCACTATGCTGACATGACTGATTCCGCTCCTCTATGCTGACATCACAAGATCCTATCCTGTAAGGCCAAGTTCCTACATCAACTCAGCGGAGCGAGATCTGTAGAATTGCTAATGTAACACAAAAGCTACGGCAGTGTTAAAATGGTTGAGCTAGGGCGAAGCCCTGCATCTAGGTTCTGTTGTGATTTAGAACGTATGTATGCCACCACTTCAGGAGCAGTGGCTGATCAAGCTCGTATAAATATTACCAATATTACACAGGCAGAACCAGTCACCACGAACAGCAAACTGCAAGGGGAGGTCTACCTCCGACTATGAGTAGAAATGTGTCAACAAGCTCTCACCTACAGATACAGTTTAGACTATGAAAAGGTCTGCTGCCCATGTTATGTCCGAAAACTATTATTTCCACCCACCGCTGGCCACCTGACCTAGGGGTCCATGGTTCGTACCTGGGCCTTCTAGCTGCCCAGCTATCATTGCCTGTGCGGGAAAACTCTGCTTTTGCTCGTCATCGCCATTGTGCACACACGTCACCACTGTCAGCTGCCACCATCCATATGGGTCCATAATTTTATTCTGCACTCTACGGTGAGCACCATGCAGAGCTGTGTATTCATACGACACAGCTACCTACTTTGTTCTCCTTTGTGGCCTAACTCAGCTCCACATCGCTCGAATGCTGATCACGTCACCTATTCTGACCGTTGTCTACTGGTCATGACAAGAGGGTGTTTGCTGATCTCGGAATGTTCCACTGACCGAATCCAGTCTGTGGCTGGCAGCTTGGTCTGCAACCTACAACCACCAGCGGTCTACTTTGGAGTGGTGTAATTTGTATGTCAGCCATCCACCCGGTACCTACTCACCACACTGCTGCATCCACGCCAAGGATGGTGAACTGCAGGCCTCTCTGACCACCGCTGTTTCACTGCGTCCCATAGAGGAAACTTATCCCCGTCGTCTATATGTCGTATCGATGTGGTCATGCCACAAACACATGAATCAAGGATGATTTCGGCACCTCACCTGTTAGCATCAAGAACGCAGTGGAATGAGTGGTCGATTGTGATTTCTCCCCGTCTCGTGTTTCGTGTGCAAAAGTTATGCCTGGAAGGTAAGAATGCCATAGGTGCTTGAGGCTCGAGGTCGATGGGCCTGACGAATCCGTCGACTTCTCACTGTTTCATGGGAACACTGCGGACAATTTCACTTGCACGTGTCCTGTGAGATATCGCCTCATAGGCCATAGTGTATAGCGTCAGCACCATTTAAATGAAACATGTGCCCTGGGTTGGACATTTCCGTAAATCATGTACTGTGTCAAGGTGGCTCATGGTTAGCTGTAAGGCTAGGAGGTGGTGTGTTGATATTACAGTCGTCTCATTGTTCTTCATTTGCTTCATTTTTGCGTATAAGATAAAGGGCACACTATGCCATAGTCTGTCCCACAGGATACTGCAATGTGTGAGCTCTGCCTCCGCTCATTAAACCAATACCGAAGCCGTAAAAGAATGAACTTTGTAGTTGTACAAAGTATTATGATATGGACCAATGGAATTTTGGAAAATGCAAATGGCATGTCATGATCTGATAACCATTCTACGCCATGTGAAAAAACTCTCGGACTCACGGACTTACTCTTCGAATGACTGCAGGTTCAGGTTGTACGACAAGAGAGAAGAAAAATAGAGAAAAATGGATACTCATAATTGGTAACGAAGTCACGCCTGTGGCGAATTGGTGCCGCGTCGAAGTCTTGCGTTTCTCCCACAAAAACGTCGGAAAACGGAACTAGGAGCACAACGATTATTAACATAAAAACGTGGACCTCTGTTGTAATGAGGCTACGCCCAATACATTAGAAATCATTCAAAGTTACAGGCAATCGATACTTACAGGACAAGATCAGGATAGTGAAAGACCAAGACGAACAGCTAGGCATCTCCTAGCTGCACTCTAAGAAAAATCTGAAGGCACCGCCCTCGTTTATATGTGCAGATAGGTTAAGGATTTCCATATGAAGTTTCTGGTCCTTAATCGATACACAAATTGTATGTTCCTTTACACAAGTATATACAAGATGTTGTACACAAAAATAATTTACTGTAAGGAGGTGTTACAAGCGCAAGAAGCGACTGAATATTTGATAAATTTGGCCAGGTAACATAGAAATGCATAAGCAGATAGCTGCTGTAAGAGAAGACAAAGACTCGATCTGTTCGGCTGCCCCTTCGTTAGTTCATCTGCCACTGGAAGAGTTAGTTCTTTCTTGCACAAGCCATTGAAGGATGTGTTGATATTTATAGATAAGCTGTTGGCATCTGAAAGGCAGAGTCTCTGGACAGATAAAGAATTGTTGCAGATAACGAAGTGGGCTTGGCAGAGGAAGATAAATGTAGGTTCTGTTTCATAAGACAAGAAAAATGCCCCTACGTTTGAACAACATAAAGACGCTTTGGTTCAGTGGCATGAGAAGCAGACAATCTCTAGTAATTTTAGCTAAAAGCTAAGTGTGCTGTCACGGAGATAGAATTAGTCTATATGAAGTTTTGTAGACAGAATAAGAACTGCTGTTCCTAATATCTATGAATCAACAGGGAATGACCGAACGATGAAATTTACTCGGCGTAAAGGAAAACATAAGGCGTTGGAGGTTTCTCTAATAGACGTATTCTGCCAAGTAAAAAAAGAAGCGTCAATGCAAAAACCTCAGTGACGTAGCTGCCACCATCGGGGTGGCAACAGAGCTCGAAGATTGCCATAGCAGCCTGAGGCTCGAGGTTGATGGGAACGACGAATCCGTCGACTTCTCACTGTTTCATGGGAACACTGGGGAGAATAGCACTAACATGTAGCACTAGCACGTAACAAATTAGGACCTTTTTTGTTTTCCGTTCCTGGCTACTACGTTTCAAATAGTAACTTGTACATGGAACAGAAGGACTTTTCCAGGAGAGGTGATTTTAGGTTAGATGTAAAACTGGCTTTGCTACCTTTCAGACATTCTATGTGTTTGGACACATGCACAAAACTTTTATAGCTCCATGTTGACCTCCTCATACAGGTGGTGATAGGACATTATTTACGCTCAAAATATTTAAAAATAATTAAAAAATTAAATTCAGTAGATAGTTATTTTTTGAGACATTTTTTTCCAAACAAGAACATCTTATACCTATGCAGATGTAATGTCTTTTGATTATGGTACAATTACTTTCAAAAGTGTGGAACAAGAAGCTCATTTCCTTACAGTGAATTTTAATTTTTCGCATAGAGTAGAACATGCTTCGCACAACCAATATACATTTACCACTAGGGGTGCTTACTGTTAAATAATTTTCATAATAAGATATTGTGCTATGTTGATAATGACTATGAAGTTTGCATGTTCTCACTTTTATAGTTAGAAAAGGTAAGAATAGTTTCAAAAACTCCAATGACTCTTCCAGTTGAAGATATGAGCTGCTGCTTTAATTAGTGATTAAGAATATCTACCACTTTCACAAAGATATTCCCCATTTACAGTGTTTTTACGGTATGAGAAGACTGCTATGTTAAAGTTATATCTATTATCCTGGTGTGCTAACAGATATGTTTTTGTATAACTCAACCAAATTACGTTACTTATAGGGTCCTCAAATGAATAAATACATAAATGAAAACAAAGTAAATAAACAGGTCAACTCAACCAAGCTGAGGGAAGATGTGTGTGGCATCAATACCTACGATGCCACGGCTTAGGTACCAGTTACGACACCGACATCGATGACAGAGCCCTCTGGCCGGCGCTGGAGAGCTCTACGAGCATCGCTACAGATTCTGCCCATTTGATCAGGTGCAGCCAGCCACGACTCTTTTCTTCAGCATCGCACTTATGTACAAAGTTATATAATAGTTTATCACCTTGTTTTTGCACCAGTAAACCACGTTCTTGCAGTACCGACTCGTATTACCTTCTCCCGTTCCTACACACTCTCCGCCTCCTGGGCAGCATACAAAAATGTGGCTTATACACTGGTTCACAATCAGTAAGTCCGTTTCAGTCGATTAACACTAATGAGACACACATAATGATTGAGTGTTGGCAGACCACTTCTTAAAAGAACATAACTGTGTTATCTGCACACTCCTGTCATGCTTGGAAATTGTTAGTTATTGATAACAGCATCGGGTCCCATTATTTACAACTGCACAGCAACAGGGGGCCGCTACTTAATAACTGATATAACAAATATTATGAGTGAAATCCAGTCTTTATTAAAGGTGAAGTAGACTTGAGTGTAGGAAAGCGTACAATGTGTATAGTAAAGAGAGGTTTAATAGCAAGACCAACAGGGTGTGAGACACATATACTCATGGCAGTGGCTGTTCGGCGAAGTTAGTGATTGCAATAGTTACATTCTTGTGAACGAACATTACTCCTCCTGTAGACAAAAATGGAAGCCTTAAATCTGCAACCGGATGAAATCTTACAGTCAAGGGAAAGTAAAACAACGGTATGATCTAACAAGACAAAAACTAATAAAACACTGAAGAACAACTCAAGAGTTGGTTTGCACCAAGGGTTGACCGATATTTTGAGTAACGAAAGCCATTAGCTGTGTACAAACCATAATTATTGAACACTAATTAGCCACACTACCCTAAAATGGACAGAATGGGATGTGAAATTGTTGAGAGCGTTTTTGAGTACATACATCGAAAAACCAAAAGTATGGCTTTTGCGAGGGAAGTGCTAAGCCAGCATGAATTAAATAATTCTGTTACCGAGAAAGAAGTACTAGTTATTGTGTGGGATTTCAGTTGTCTCAGGTCACTGCTACTGGGTAGAAAAAGTGTTGTATACAATGGTAACAACGCCTTATCTTTTCAGAAAAATACTAAATTGTTACATCCGCAGCTAATTGGGGAGATACTATTTCTACAGGAATACACCTAAGAGATACAATATATCAAAGGAAAGATAAATCCAGAGTCAGATGCCTTATCCAAATTACCCCTAGTCATAAATAACAGTCAGAAGTAAAGGGGTAGAGCAGAACTTGCACAATTATTTTATGCAATGTAAGACCATGTCTGCAAAAGAGAAAATCAGCTAATCTGAAGGATCACGACAAAGATGATTATTCAAGAGAGTTGCATCAGCTCTTTGGACCAAAATGTATGGGCCAAAGAGAAGTCAGGTCTCCGGCGGTGAAGATATTGTACTGATAACGTGAGGAAAGAACAATTAGGAAGTTTTTTTATTTAAACATTTAATTCAAAGACTCATAGTCTATATCCATAACACTTATGGCCAATTCAGTAAAAAAGTTTACAATGCATTTAAATAAGTTTATTATTGGAAAAAATGGATAGGTTAGGGAGGGACAATTTAAGAAGTTGTTTAGTTTGTCAAAAGGTTAAGGCTCAGAGAATTCCTTATATGATTAAGTTCAAAATGTATTACTGTGGGATGTGCTTGCAGTGGATTTCTTTGGCTCTTTGCCCTCAAAGAACGATGGTTTCATATACTGTGGTTGATTCTTAGGCCAAGAATGCCCAGCTGTACCCTTTGAAAATAATATATGACACGCCATAACTAGGTCTCCAGAAAAAGACTACTTCATATAAAACCAAATATGAAAAGGAATTTTAACAGATAGTGGCAGTCAGTTTGTAAACACAGTTTTTAAACTGTAATTAAAAAATTGTGACATAAAGCACCTTAGAATGCTAAAATTTCATCCACAAGGAAACCTTTCAGTTAGTGTTATGAGTGAACCTCCGTGGTTTTGTAAAACGTACAGTGTGAACTGTCACAATAGGGGATCGAAAAATTGAGAGTGTCTGAAACAATACTGAAGTAATGACCACATTTGAGTATGGGCTTATTTCCTATTGAAGACTTGTGGAAAAAACAATTGTAGGGCAGCCAGAGAGCCACTACCGTCTGTATGGAAATGGTCACTAACATAACTGAGGGAAAGGCATGACTACTCAGCTAGTGAGGGAGAGATTAAAAACGATCACTGAAAACAGATTACATGGACAAAATTCCTGGGTGTGACCTCCCACTTAAGGATTGGAGACTTATTAATGGTGGTAGTACACCACTAAGGATCAAAATTAAGTAAACGTGTATACAATTTCTACGATAAGAAAGAAGAACCATAAGAGGTTTCGGAAGTACCTGACTACAAAGTTGCATTATTAAGAGACCCTACCACAAGAAAAATCTAAAATATATGTAGTAGAGACAGAATACAACCTTGTAGCATAATGATCACTAGAAAGTTATACAAACAAGCGAAGTTTTCCACGTAATTGAGAAAAAGCTGATGTATGATTGTGAAGCTTAACTAAAATAGACATTAATAAAAAAATTTAAGTTTGACTGGAATGTCTAAATGAGATATACGATAGTAAAAAAAAATTATGAATACACGGCAATGGAAAGGAAAATTACTTTTGGGTGACCAAGTCAGTGAATGGTGTGTTTATTCTACATGGGAACAAAATAAGGTAAGTATTTGGCTATAATGGAATTTAAAAGTGTAGTGCGAAAAAGCTGAATTAATTACAATTATTATTAATTTGTCTGAAGCAAAACTTTGGGGGCATAATTTTATAAATACATAAATGAGTTAGGACAGGAGTAAGGTGTAGTTGTTGGTACATCAGAATGATCAATTGTGTGATTAAGTCTGATGAAGGTATACATTAATAGGAATAAAGGAAGAGAGACCAATTACTTTAATGACTGCACCCTCTGAAGGGAAAATAGTTTTGAACCATAACGGGAAGGTGGGAAACGGTTCCAAAACCTAAGTAGGAATGAGAAAATCTCGGCAGGGAACGTCAGATGCGAGTGCAGTGTGTCCTCATATTTTGGTGAAAAAGTCTAGATTTGTTAGATGCTGTTATGAATGTTGTAGTAGCAATTACTCTTTAACAGGATTCCAAGTAAAGTTACGAGAGAAGTGCTCATAGTCAGTATAACATATGAAAGTCTTCATAGGTCGTGGAAGTGTGCTCGGAATGCTAAAGAGATTAAGGCGAATGAAGTGGGAATCCCAGGTTAGGGTAACATTTCAAATTTTCATTTGTCAGCAATAGATATTACTTCATGCCTAATACAACTAATGTCAGAATATTCCACAAAGACGAATAAATTTCATTAAAATTAATTGATGAATGTGTTGATGACTGGGGATGTATCTGTAAGGACCAAGAAGGACAGGGCGTGGTAGTGGCGGAAGGAAAAGTCTTCCTGTTACGAGACAGCCATTGTTGGTATTATGGGCAGTGGAGAGTGGAGTGATATGCGTATTGTGATTACTTCTATTTATTTGCATCTCAAACGTTAGACAGTTAACAATTGATGCAAACTTAACCTCTAAACACCTATGCGTCATACATTGCAATGGCAGTCTGTCGAAAATTATTAACGAACATTTAATAATGGCAACCTGTGGCAGTGGAAATCTGATAAATCTTATGATAGGGTTGGGGGAGGGACAATTGAGATTAATTATAAAAATGCATAGTCAGTGTCGTGAAAGTGATTTATACAGAATAGAATCATTAAAGGTAATACGTAGGACTATTGAAGGTAATTCATCACTCTTGTTGTAGATTTTGGAGGAAAATTGTGCTTGACTTCACAAGGAAATTCTTGATGGTAAGCCTCTGAGATTGTAACATTGTAAATTGAGTTGAAATTTCACACATCTCATGTGAAAGCGACTGGGTCTCATCATTATGTAACTGTCCGCGTCTAAAGTACTACAACGTAAGCAATGGCAGCACAAATAGCCCTCTCCTGCGGCCAGTTGTCGGATGGTCCAAATATTTTATCACACCCCCCAATGGCTTCCCATCCGCTGTTGGATGAATCTGAAGAAGTTGGCAGATTGACAGTCGAAGCTGTAATGAGGAGTAGAGAGATGAAATCACGTGATGAAGTGATTCCTGTTCAGCTACATCCAAAAGGGAAACACGGTTTTGCAGCGTTTTTCGGTCTCTGAATCTTTCGAACTCTGAATAGGCTTTGTTTTACTTGTTTTTCTACCTACCGATGATCTGCGTTCTACTATTCTCCTCTGGAAAATGTCGTTCCTAGCTATTTTTTTCTGTCCTCCTTACAAAGACGCAGATAACCTTCGGCAATATTGTGCATTCTGCCCATCTGAAAAAAATTCAGAGTATTTATGTCCTCAGTGGTTCATGTGAGAGTTACACTTTCGGCGGCATCCCATGCTCTTTAGATGCTTCAAGTTCCCTTTCCACCAGAAAGATGCGGACCTCCGGCATCCGTTCCAAAAGTCACTTTTCTAAGTTCGGCAGGCAATGGCGCTCTTCACTAAAAAGTCTTCCTTACTCCACCTCGTAAAACATTTGCGCGGGGGGCCAGCGTTCTTTGCCGGCATGGCGGCACGCTGGTGTCACCCAGGGGAGAGTATGGACCTGTAGCGTCAATGACTGCTTCCAGCCACTAGCCTTCCCAGAGGGACGCTGTAGGGTGGCTGACCGTTACGAAGCTCTCCTTAGTATCTGGGTCTGCCAGTGCAATTACAAAACATTTGCCTTATCTCCATCGAGCATGCATACCTGTTATAGGTTATAATAAAAGCTGACCATCATTCAAACATTTAACATTAAAATTATTTCACTAATTTCAATTAACTGTTGAGGTCGACTGTGGATATAAAATGTGCTTACATGAATTTCCATCGAATTGTGGGACGTTTCTGGAAAACTATCACGCAACACTATAAATGCAGGACTGTATTGCCGTCGAATCGATGTCTACTTTCCAACTAATACATCCTGAAGCGACTCGCCAAGCTCTATGTTAAAAATGATGACAAAAGGATTTTGTAGCTTTGAATTGTAATATACTGAAATGTGTAGTCTGCTCCTGTTCAGATTTCACCACAATCGGTCGACTGCTATTGATACATGTATTTAATGTTTAAAACTTGGCCATAACATCGAAGCATTTAATACTTCAGTAATAAACTTTTGAAAAGTGAATGAAATTATTTTTGAAGAATTTGTAAAGCTATTGGAAGAACAACCACGTGAATTATTATCCAGCAAAAAATTCTCTCAGGTCAAATGATGTTTTCTTGGCATTGTTTAGTAAATATCACAGGAGCTTCGGTGAAATAATAACATCTCAGCAGTGTTACAATAACGTTGCTGAGTTTGTCATCGTCCCAATATACATGAATGGCAGTGATACTGCGGAAATTTTTTTGAATGCTGCAAATTATATCCCTTGTGGAAAGAAGAAAAATAATGTTAATGGTGAAATAAGTTTTCAGACGACAGTTCGTAAATAACCTGACAGACATAATCTTTGTGACTGAAACTGAACTTCAGGATGCAATAGGAGTATTATCGCTGGTTTTAGCAAATTACGATAAATGCAACATTAATGAGTAATGTCATCGTACTGTTGAAGGAATTGTAGCAAATATCTTGAACACAAAGCATTTCTCAGATCTCATTGTGCAACTTAACTGCAAGTAAATTTTGTTAATTAACTACATACTATTTGAGGCACAGAGTATTGAAGGACGTAAGACAATAAATTTCGCCAAGCTTGCGTAAAGTTAATATCTCTCAGATACTATATTTATGAAATAAAGAAGACTATTACAAGTTGATTTAAAATCTTATTTATTACAACTTCTTATAATGATAATAAGCTTAAGCCCTATCATGATCGACCTTCACTATAAAACATTGAAGCTAATTAAATACTATCGTTGGAGCTATACAACGCTCTTTGTCTGTGGTACAAATAATGTATTAATACAGCAGCAGCTTGTAATTGACAGGGAGCAAATTCCCTTATGCCGTGCGAAGTGTGAGGGAATCACTGTAAAGTGCTTGTTTCTAGGTTCTGATCTATGAAAAAACTGTCTTTTCCGATATTTTAGACTTTTCCATGTGACAATAATGATGTTGATTAATAATCCCTCGTATTTAACATGTCCGTCCCTGTAGCAACGTTGTGATAAAGAAGCACATAACATCGCTTTAGAATTTTCTACGTCTTCTAGGCGTACAAGAAGTTCGTCACCTTGTTGTTCAACTCCATGATGATCCGATGACAGAAATTCGTTTTATTACAGAGACTTTCTAGGGACAAAGATAGATGATTATTATATTCTGATCTATGCAGCTGGATTTTGTAGTCATCTAGACACAACATCACAATGCACCCACTGGCCACTATCTTAAGGTGAATATGCTGATCCACAATCTCGTCGGAACTGAGTTTCCAACACAATCAGCGGCTGTCTTATACAGCACGACCGGGCAACCGCACATGCGTCAATAGCAGCGTTGCTGCCTTCAAGTGTAAGTGAACCAATAACACACTGTTAAAGGAAACAGACAAAACGAAGTTTCTCTAGCAGAACAGTAATTAGAAGAATCTGCTAGTCAAACTAAAGACAATTCTTGTTTAATAGCAGATAAATTCAGATTTCACACCTTACTTAAAGAGAAACAGTTGCCTTGATTAACAATATTATCAGGTAACCGAATTCCGCTGTTTTGTGACTACAGATTTATCTGTCTGGAGGAAATGAATGTGATGATGGTGTTCTACACATCAGTAATGAAAGGTATAGATCAGGCTGTTCCAGCTCGTCGGCTCCGTAGTGAGCCGCGGAGCGCTCCCTGCTCCAGGGAGCCGTGTCGCTCGCTGTGGCCATTCAAGTGGGCCGGCACGCCGGCACGTGGCACGGCTGGCTCAGGCAAGCGGCAAGGCGAGCGTTTTGATGTGCCAGCTGCGTCTTACAACCTCATTCTCTTAGCTGCTAAGACGTGGTGACATGCTACACCAGGATATATGATGTTCAGGAAATAAATAAGAAACAACTATTGTACAAGAAATTGCATACTAAATTTATTGGGCCACTGTAGCTTGAAATTTCCTTTTCATTACAAGATCGGAAATATCAGGCGTCAAAGTGTTCCAGAGTTAATGTGGAGGATGGCCTTCGTTGTTGCATCCCGACGAAACTATCGTTCCTTAGTTTTTACTCTTTTCATTGCTGAGAAAAGCTGCTCACAACAACATCTAGATCCAAACACGCACATGATCTGAGCGGCATTGTTCTGAAGCTTGAGAAATGCTTTTTGCTGTAATGAATGATACCATCGTGTTGTAGTACCTCTCTTTCAACAAAGTAGAAATCAGTAATGTCAAATGGAAGTGACGATGACAAGTCGTCAGGGGAAACTGAAAAAGGAGCGCTGAACACCTTAAGTCCCATTTCCAAACTATTGAGGTCTCGGAATCGTGATCAAACGACGCGATGAGCAGCTTTAACTTTGCTTGGTAATAGCCGAAAGTAGTACCCTCAGGTATTTTAAAAGAAGCAAAGACGATTGAAGAACGTTAAATGTCCATTACTCATCTGCCTCTCAAATAAACGTAACTTTGCCACGAACACTTTGATCTGGTCGTGCATGTCAGCGATTAGCTGCCCTTTGCCCTGCATTGACAGATTTATATTATTGAGATGCGTAGTTTTGTCAGCTAGGAACGCCAGGTCTGATATCCATTTTATATCTTTCAGACAATGCATTTCTTCCCCTTTCATTTCGAGAAAAAGGGATATTTCCTCACGAATGGCAAAGAGAACATCAAGAACATTTCCCCGACTCAGCCAACGAACTGTACTGTGGTAATGTATATCCCCATACTCCGCTTCCATATCTTTCAGGAATCCTTTGAATTGGCGATGATTCAAACCGTGACGACGCAAAAAAATTCACACACTTCACGACATCTTTCATTACGCCACCTAGCTCTACTGTTTCAGCACACAGTGCCTGTAGGTGAATAAAACAATGAAGAGTCAAAATGTCTTTCCCGAATTCGTCCCTGAGTTAATTTTTCAAACGAGAAGTAAAACCTTGGTGACGCCCGATTATTTGTGGTGCACCGTCTGTCGCTACAGAATGGAGCTTATCCCACTGCAAATTCATATTGTCCACTGATTCACAAACAGCTTAAAAAATCTCACATCCTGTTGCGGTGTAATCGAGTGGTACCACATCCAAGAGTTCTTCAGTTACTTCCAGCTCCATGTCGACACCACGCACAAAGACTGCAAGCTGAGCACAGTCCGATATGTCGGTGCTTTAGTCAGGCGCTGGGTGAAAATGCAACAAAGCTTTCCACCTTTTTCATGAGCTGTGTCTCTAAATCCGCTGCCATGTCCACAATTCGACGAGACATTGTTTGCTTCGACAGGCAAACCCCTTCAATTGCCAGCACCTCCCTTGGAAACAAACATTCTGCAACTGCTGACATGCACGATTTTACGAGTGGTCCCACCGAAAACGGCTTGCCACTCGTCCCAATGATGTGAGCGACCCTGTAGCTTGCTCGAATTGCAGATTCAGTAGTGTTTTCTCCACTCTCATTCGCCCGAATATTATAAACGCATTACAGAACACGAACTATGTTGCATGTCTTGATACCCTCCTTATTACGAAACCGTTTTTAGACTTACGTCTCCTGGTTTGTCGTTCTTAAGCCTGGCTACCCGTTCTCTGCGTGCAACGCCTTCTACCTGTGCACTGCATGAAGACGTGTATAATGTCGTTGTATATTGTAGCTCCTCCCAGAATTAAATACTTTATGACATACAAGACACTGCGGACGACCATCCCTCTCAATGAACAGAAAAGTATCATCCTCCAATAGAGATACAGGGCTCCCGCTCCTAGTCATAGCTGTCATCGAACACGGATTATTGCGTCAGTTGCGGCTGCATGCAGCCAGGGGGCAGTGAGTTCGCTTTCCCCCTCCACGCGGGCTCCGAGCTGCCGCAGTGAGCGCTCCGAAGCGCTCCAGCTCCCTGGAGCTCGGTTGGAACAGCCTGGTATAGATAATGTGGCCAAAGTAAACCATCCCACAACGAAAAGAAATTTCGTATACTCCGGGTATCCTCAATCCCAAGTCATCCTTTACTTATCTTATTCGATGGCATAAATACCATTCTCATGTTATATGTCACTAAAATTCTTGAAATTTTCGGCGAGATACTACAAACAAAAGGCAAATAAGGCAATAGATTTATAAACATCCTGTTATGGTTTTCACGGTCACCCTAACTGAAGCAGTTGGTCGGTACAATCATTCTGCTTAATAACCTCTCTAATATTGGGCATTTCCTGTATCAAATTTTCCCCACCGGAAATGGCACAGGCTCTTTTCACCAAAGTCCACAATACCTCCCTGTGTTGGTGTGGTGGATGACAGTTGGTCGCTTGAGGATAATGATCAGTATGCACAGATTTAGGATATAAACTATTAAAAGGATGAAACAGGGAGTAACACTAAGATGTAGGTATTCGCCTCTAATTTTCAGTCTATACACCGAAGAAACATAGACATAAAATAAAGTAGTGTTGAATAGCGGATTAAAATTCAGGGTGAAGGCATTGATCATAAGATTTGCTGACGACATATCTATCCTCGGTGAAAGTGAAGATCAACTACAGGATCTGTTGAATGGAAATAACAGTCTAATGAGCAGAAAATGTGGTCTGATAGTAAATCGAAGAAAGAAGAAAGCAATGAGATATAGCAGAAACAAGAATAGTGAGAAACTTGACATCGGACTTGGGGATCACGAAGTAGACGAAGTTAAAGACTTGCACTAGCAAAAAGGACCTGCCTGGCGAATATATGCCTCCTAGTATCAAACAAAGGCTTGAATTTGACTATGGTTGTGCAAGATGGTGATGTTACCCAAATTTGAGATTAGGCGTGTGTTCGCAGAAATCACAAATACTCACAGTAAAAAACTGGCAGTTCGGTGTGCAAGAGTCAAATAGCCGTGCCGTGTTTCAGCTGTTCTGTATGGCAGGACCAGAATCCTCATTGTCGCTGCAAACATTCGGCACTCACTCGTTACTGAACTGTGTGTTTAATAACAATACAACTTGCCCATCAGAGACACTCAGAATGTGCATGTTGCAGACACTGACGGCAAAAGTAACTTTCAGTCTGTTAGCTCGTTTGTCACAAAAATATTTAGTTTAAAACACTATTTATTGGACAATGGATCAAATTTTGTGAGGCAAAGATCGCCCTGTGCTAAACACTGATCCATTTGTACTGAAGCGCCAAAGAAACTGATGTAAGAAAGCGTATTCAAATACAGAGATATGTAAAAAGGCAACTGGCATAGTTGCTAGATCGGTCACTGCTGCTACAATGGGAAGTTCTCAAGATTTAAGTGAGCTTGAAGGTCGCGTGAGAGCTGGTGCACGAGCGATGGGATGCAGCATTTCCGAGGTAGCGATGACGTGGAGGTTTTCCTCTACGCCCATTTCACGAGTGTACCGTGGGTATCAGGAATTGGATAAAACATCGGATCTCCGACATCACTGCGGACGGAAAAAGATATGCAAGAACGGGACCGACGACGACTTAAGAGAATCGTTCGAAGTGACAGAAGTGCAACCCTTCCGCAAATTAGTGCAGATTTCAATGCTGGAACAGTAATAAGTTTCAGCGTGTGAACCATTTAACGAAACATCATCGGTATGGGCTTTCGGATCCAAAGGACCACTCGTGTACCCATGCTGTCTACACGACACAAAGCTTTATGCCTGGACACAATCTCACGAATCCATGGACCATGCATGTCAGCAGAGGACTGTTCCATCAGGTGGAGGCTCTCTAATGATGTAGGGTGTGTAAAGTTGGAGTGATATCGGATCCCTGGTACGTCTAGTTGCGACCCTGACAGATGACACGTACGTAAGCATCCTGTCTGGTCCCTGCATCTGTTCATGTCCATTGTGAATTCCTACGGACGTGGTAAATTTCACCAGGATAATGCGACACCCCACAAATTCACAATTGCTTCTTCTGAATTCAAGCACTGCTGAGGACACCGAAGTCCCCAGACATGAACGTTATTGAGCATATCTGCGACGCCGTACAACGTGCTTTTCAGAAGAGATCTCCACCCCGTCGTACTCTTACGGATATACGGACAGCCCTGCAGGATTCATGGTGTCAGTTCCCTCCAGCACTACTTCAGGCATTAGTCGAGTCCATCAAACGTCGTGCTGCGGCACTTCAAAGTGCTCGGAGGGCCCTAAGCTGTGTTAGGCAGACGTACCAGCTTTTTTGGCTCTTCAGTGTAATGTTTTCTAGATATGTCTTCTTCTATATATCTATGTAAAAATATTAACTTGTGTCCTAAAAGAGAATGTCTTTCAATACGTCGTGTATACTACGTTGTAGTAATTCTACTGTACCGCTGTTGCATGTAAACTTGTAGTACTGAACGCTCTCAGGCAACATTTACATGCAAGGAAGCTTAGCGGAAGTCACGAGCCTTCTGTTCAGGCTGATCAACTTTTTCCTGGGGACCTTGTCATTAAGATGGGTCCAACCACAGTCGATGGTGTCGCCTTAATCGTATCCTTGGATCCATCGCACGTGGTAATTTCCTACTGTAGCATACAGCCACTTCTGTAATACAGCCTCTGACGAACTGTATTGCCCATTGTTCGATAAACAAAAGTAGAACATATTTCTGTTATCGCTTGTGTAAAGTACCACAGCAACGATATGTTGTTCACAGCGATAGTTAACGTGATTAAAAATTCTCGTGATGATAAATCGTCTAAGACATATTTAAAACCAAATACAAATAGTAAAACCTCAAAACAACTAAAGTGTAGCACGTCGATTGGCGTCAGTAATTGAGAACTGCGAACTATGACTGACAACAAACACTTTTGTTACTTGTAAGGTAACCCACTCAAGGACTGTGTTCAGTGGCACCGGAACACGACTTGCGGATCTTGAGGGTTTGCAGTGTTCGTGATTTGTTAGTCACTGTCGTCGGCCATCAGATGGCACCCAGGTGACCTGTCTGTGCACCATGTGTTTCGACTCTGCAGGCAATAACAGTGCTATACTTAAAAGTGAATAGTGTTTGCTACATTCATTCTAGGACACAACCATGGCCTCCCAATGATTACGTACTCCTACAGAATAGCTTCCGCCATTTGAACGGGATCGCACTGTGGTCCGACGTATCGCCGACTGCTGCACATGTCGGGTGCAATGTTCCGGTGGTGTGGCGCAATTTGCACACTAGTCTGTGGAACATTCCGACACATGCATGTCTGCAGAGTACAGACGCAAGTCGGGATCACACAGAGCGAGTAGCAGCATCAAACGGAACTTCCCTGAGGGATGAAATTCAGGTACATGTAGCACTTGCTGTGTCAGCGAGGGGCGTGGGAACCGTGTGCTTGCACCAGCATTAAGGTCAGTTGCACCTCTGGCCAAGCTGCCAATGATATAGCAACCCCGCCAAGCACGGATACTCTGGTGTCGCGGAAGTGTCATCTGGAGAGTGGAATGGCGCTCTATGGTCCTCAGTGGCGAGAGAATGTTCTGTTTGTATGCGAGTGATGAACGAACACTTGGTGTAGAACTGGTGTGTATCCAACTCTAGAGTGCACCCCCAAAAGCACGTATGTTCCTCAAGAGTCTCCGTGGTTTGTGAATTACAACTAGCGGTCATAGTTGCTGTTTCTGCAGAATAAAATAACCAGTGCCTGCTGCAGTGCAAAAGCTGCTATTCCCGCGCAGCTGCCATTTCTTCGACCGGAAGATTGTATGCTTCATCGGCAGCTACGTTGCAAAGTACACATAGTTGTGTACAACTGCTACGACAAGCACTATCACCGGACTCCTTCCAATTGAAGGCGTGTAGGACCTGATGAAGTAGGAACTTCATCGTTATCCAGTATAAGTGAGAACAATTGCCGAATTGCAGCAAACGGCGTAAGAGGTTTGCCACGTTCTATTGCAGGATGCCATTTTACACTTTTATGATCGTTTGCTTGCGTTAAAACACGACTCTGTTACCGTCAGAAAGGTGTAAACTGTATACTGATGCTACTGTTTCGGTCCCCTTTACTGTGACATGTGTGTTTCACTTACAATTTATTACGACGATGATCTACCCGTCGCCTCCCTTGTCAGTAAAATGAGCTTGTCCTTGAGGGTGCTGCATTTCTTTTCGTCAGTTTGTTTTGCGTGGGGAGGGGAATAATGATGAAAGGTTGGTTGGTTCACCTATATTAGCCGTTCACGTTGCAGAAACCGTTCCGAGAGTAGATGATTTCCCCCATGTCGGTGAAGGGTAGGAGAGGGTGCATTACCTGTAGGATAATGACCCTAGAAAGACATGATATTCCATGATCTGTGTTCATGTTTAGTGACTGATTTTAGAATCACCGAAAGTAATGCACGTCAGAAACCTCCACAATCGTTTCCGGCGTTATATACTGTTTTTGTTGTTATGAGTCATGAAGTAAAACTTACGAGATCTACACCGAAAGAAAGTTTTGTACCATAGAACACGTGATTTCGCAAAATGGAAGGAGATTCTATGCTGTCTTAACGAACCGCCATGTCTCAGCTGTCACTAAATACATAAAAATGAGTGGACATATTTCCTGACATTCATTTATTTTCCACCGTGTAGCCTCTTTGAATGGAGGAAAATTTGAAATAATACAATGATAATTCTTCGCCGGCGTTGACACGTAGCAGATTTATTTGAAAACATAAAACTTAGTTCACGCAGAAACAACGCAAGAAGAAATTCGTTTATCTTGCGTTTTATTTGGAGCGCTTAAACTATCACAGTACCGGACACGCTCTCGTGTAGAGTAATAAGTAAGTTTGACTTTCAAAGCTGTTATCGTGGTATTATCCAGATAATTATGTCTCTTTTTAATGACGGTTACTTACGTATGGTTGAGCTCGACAGACAAGCGCGTAATAAAATGAGCCGAGGAGCATAAACTTATTTCTATGGCGCTGTGTTCATCTCGGTATAGAGCGAGAAAACTGAACGTGCAAAGAGTAAAAGAAGTCGGTTTTCTGCTACGGATCTCAGGGAACTACATCGTAAAAAAAATAAACTTTTATCCCTGGAAACGAAACTCAGATATCAATTTGCCTCCAAGAATAGGTTTAAATGGAAGTTTCATAAGGTGACATTACGTACATTACTTTGGCAGACATACTGAACTGGTGAGAAGAACTGACAAAGACTATCTCTGAATTTTTATACACCCGTTGCACAAACGTATGTTTTTACTTTTCATGACCCGCTGTTCACATTTTAGAGTTTTGCAGTCAACTACTGCTATTATTCAACTTGTCGACTTCAGACTAAATGTCAGAAAAGTATTTTATATTTCTTTGTTCTGCAGGTGCATGTTATCGTTTTTGTATTTTCTCTTTGCGTTTATGTTTGACGGTTCCCTGTTCACTTGCCTTCTAATCAAGTTGCATTTTTCTAACTGTGTGAAATATGTTACTGAAATAAATACCGCTGACTAATTGGTACAGTATAATAATACAGTAAATAATATGTGATCAATATGAATTGGTGACTTCTGGAATACCGAAAAGCGTAAAAATCCCAGGAAACATGTACTGACCAACGGTGATTTCGCCTCAAAACGACAAACAGATCCGAACGAAGATGCAGTTGTTAAAGCTCCAAGAAAATCAGCAAAGGCAAATAGACTACGTTGAGGCTCATATCGGACACGAATGGATAAGAAATTGTCTCCGCAAACCATGAGAGGAGCTTAAAATATGACAAGCAGTTTGCTCGACGAGTCTACTGCAGTTTATAACCCACGATTGAAATAGCCGACTCCAAAGTTCCTGCCGATGTTGGACTTCGCATTTATGAAAAACAACGTTACTAGCTAGCTCACGATTTTTGATGTAGTGGTCAGCAGTTTAGAGTTCGTCACAAAATGGCATTTATGCAGGTATCGACGCAAAATAGATAAACGCGTAAAGTTGAAGCGCAATTTAACGGCCTAGCTGGCGGGTTTGAACACTATAGCTTAGACACTACATACCTTTTGTTGATTCATTTTGCTTTCTGTTTTGTTAATCATTCCATCCTAGAGGTTGTGTAATTATTCTATAATTAATTCGATACCAGGAGAGTGTTTATATTTTTCCTTTGTAAAAACTTTGATATCTAGGTTTATCCCTATGCATTGTAGTGAATCTATCATTTAAATTCTTTGGTTCATTTGGAGGGAACAAAATTTACTGTATACAATTGTAATTTCTGTGTGAACAATTTTTTTAAAGAAATACCAATATGTGTAACTAACCTATTTTATTTCATATGTTTGGTTGCTGTTATGTAACTGCTGATCCTCACTTAGTGTTCTTAGTTATTTTGTATGTTAAAAGTGGTGTAGTTCCCCTCGGAAACTGAACTGTGCAGCGCTCGCAATATGTGGTTGGCATGGATAGAAAGGTGGAACCAAGAGTCAGTCAGGGATGAGCTACTGAACCACCAACAGCTCAGGAAAAGGTTGTGAATTGTGCTGGTGCCCAGAGGGGCATTTTGTGCCGTTTCCCAATGCGCCAAAGTCTCGGATGGGTGTACTAACTAGCTGGAATTATGTTGGAATCGATATTTATCGTCGCCACCAAGTAATGACAGAGTCCAGCAATTCTACCCGCAGATCCACCTACCAACATGCACTCGCCACCACGTTATGCAATCACTGTAATGGAACAGAAGATCTATAGTAAGGTAGAGTGAAGGATCAGCTCATTGGATGTTATAGTGTGCTCAATATAAGGTACATTATACGTGAATTCTTGTACCTGCCGTGATTTATCCTCATTCACATGTCCACTTACGGTCCCTCCCATGCTAAAGTGCTTACCGAGTGTCCTTTATTGGAAGCATATTAAAGTTAATGTGTGCTAAAATTAATATTGTTTGTAGAATGGATCTTACATATATATCGATTTTGTCTTTCACTGCAGTAAAGGTTCAGAACTGCACCTGTTGAGAGTTACAAGTTCATGCTCGCTAAGTGCTTGTTTCAATAATGTAATGAAAGTGCGTTTAGTTTGCTCTACGACAGTGGTCAAGATTAAGACAGTCCCCCCCCCCCCCCCCCCCCCGCAGTGGAAAGTAGTCCAAATGCACGAAGATCCTTAATTATAGAAAGTTTCTATTACTCTTGCTATTACTGTCAAGTTCTGTACAGTATTGGATTCCTCTTGTGAATTGAAAGTGCTTATTAATAGTGTAACAGGACCCACAGTTTGTGTATTTTGCTCAAGGTAAATAACGATTAATAGAAAGACCACTATCTATGAAAACAGTAACTTCTTTTACTCAAGGCTTAGTGAGAAAGTGTTTGTTAGTGAAGTACATATGAGATTCATTCTAAATAGAAATGTATTTAGCTGAGAGAGACTTAACCCATGCCCACTTCATAATTTTGCAGTGAACTACATTAACAATTTTTTGTCAGATAGGAAAATGTTTTTAAAAATTAATACTGAAAGTATGTCCAATTTATGATTCTACAGTGAGTAATAATAGTAATATTATTGAGACCATTCAGTTTGACTAAGCCATGAAGCCTACCCCCATGATCCAGGGACCTTGTCGTTGGTGGGGAGGATTGCGTGCCTCAGCAATACAGATGGCCGTACCGTAGGTGCAACCACAACGGAGGGGTATCTGTTGAGTGGCCAGACAAACGTGTGGTTCCTGAAGATGGGCATCAGCCTTTTCAGTAGTTGCAGGGGCAACAGTCTGAATGATTGACTGATCTGGCCTTGTAACACTAACCAAAACGGCATTGCTGTGCTGGTACTGCGAACGGCTGAAAGCAAGGGGAAACTACAGCCGTAACTTTTCCTGAGGGCATGCCGCTTTACTGTATGGTTAAATGATGGGTAAAATATTCCGGAGGCAAAATAGTCCCCCATTCGGACATCCGGGCGGGGACTACTCAAGAGGACGTCGTTATCAGGAGAAAGAAAACTGCCGTTCTACGGATCGGAGCGTGGAATGTCAGATCCCTTAATCGGGCTAGTTGGGTAGAATATTTAAAAAGGGAAATGGATAGGTTAAAGTTAGATATAGTGGGAATTAGTGAAGTTCGGTGGCAGAAAGAACAAGACTTTTTGTCAGGTGAATACAGGTTTATAAATACAAATTCATATAGGGGTAATGAAGGAGTAGGTTTAATAATGAGTAAAAAAAATAGGAGTGCGGGTAAGCTACTACAACCAGCATAGTGAACGCATTATTGTGGCCAAGATAGACACGAAGCCCATGAATACTACAGTGGTACAAGTTTGTATGCCAACTGGCTCTGCAGATGATGAAGAAATTGATGAAATGTATGATGAGATAAAAGAAATTATTCAGGTAGTGAAGGGAGACGGAAATTTAATAGTCATGGGTGACTGGAATTCATCAGTAGGAAAAGGGAGAGAAGGAAACATAGTGGGTGGATATGGATTGGGGGAGAGAAATGAAAAAGGAAGCCGTCAGGTAGAATTTTGCACAGGAGCATAACTTATTCATAGCCGACACTTGGTTCAAGAATCATAAAAGGAGGATGTATACATGGAAGAACCCTGTAGATACTAGAAGGTATCAAATAGATTAAATAATAGTAAGACAGAGATTTAGGAACCAGGTTTTAAATTGTAAGATATTTCCACGGGCAGATGTGGACTCTGACCACAATCTATTGGTTACGAACTGTAGATTAAAACTGAAGAAACTGCAAGAAGGTGGGAATTTAAGGAGATGGGACTTGGATTAACTGACTAAACCAGAGGTTGTACGGAGTTTCAGGGAGAGCATAATGGAACAATTGACAGGAATGGGGTAAAGAAATACAGTAGAAGAGGAATGGGTAGCTCTGAGGGATGAAGTAGCGAAGGCGGCAGAGGATCAAGTAGGTAAAAAGACAAGGGCCAGTAGAAATCCTTGGGTAACAGAAGAAATAGTGAATTTAATTGATGAAAGGTGAAAAATATAAAAATGCAGTAAATGACGCATGCAAAATGGAATTCAAATGTCTCAAAAATGATATTGACAGGAAGTGCAAAATGGCTAAGCAGGGTTGGCTAGAGGACAAATTTAAGGATGTAGAGGCTTCTCTCACTAGGGGTAAGAGAGATACTGCCTACAGGAAAATTAAAGAGACCTTTGGAGAAAAGAGTGCCACTTGTATGAATATCAAGAGCTCAAATGGAAACCCAGTTCTAAGCAAAGAATGGAAAGCGAAAAGGTGGAATAAGTATATAGAGCGTCTATACAAGGGCGATGTACTTGAGGACAATATTATGGAAATGGAAGAGGATGTAGATGAAGATGAAATGGGAGATATGATACTACGTGAAGAGTTTGACAGAGCACTGAAAGACCTGAGTCGAAACAAGGCCCCCGGAGTAGACAACATTCCATTAGAACTACTGACAGCCTTGGGAGAGCCAGTCCTGACAAAACTCTACCATCTGGTGAGCAAGATGTGTGAGACAGGAAAAATACTCTCAGTCTTCAAGAAAAATATAATGATTCCAATCCCAAAGTCAGCAGGTGTTGACAGATGTGAATATTACCGAACTATATCAGTTTAATAAGTCACAGCTGCAAAATACTAACGCGAATTCTTTACAGACGAATGGAAAAACTGGTAGAAGCCGACCTCGGGGAAGATCAGTTTGGATTCCGCAAATATGTTGGAACACGTGAGGCAATACTGACCCTACGACTTATCTTAGAAAATAGATTAAGGAAAGACAAACCTACGTTTCTAGCATTTGTAGACTTAGAGAAAGCTTTTGACAGTGTTGGCAGGAATACTCTATTACAAATTCTAAAGATGGCATGGTTAAAATACAGGGAGCGAAAGGCTATTTACAATTTGTACAGAAACCAGATGGCAGTTATAAGAGTCGAGGGGCATTAAAGGGAAGCAGCGGTTGGGAAGGGAGTGAGACAGGTCTGTAGCCTGTCCCCGATGTTATTCAATCTGTATATTGAGCAAGCAGTAAAGGAAAGAAAAGAAAAATTCGGAGTAGTTATTAAAATCCATGGAGAAAAAATAAAAATGTTGAGGTTCGCCGATGACATTGTTATTCTGCCAGAGACTGCAAAGGACTTGGAAGAGCAGTTGAACGGAATGGACAGTGTCTTGAAAGGAGGATATAAGATGAACATCAACAAAAGCAAAACGAGGATAATGGAATGTAGTCGAATTAAGTTGGGTGATGTTGAGGGAATTAGATTAGGAAATGAGACACTTAAAGTAGTAAAGGAGTTTTGATATTTGGGGAGCAAAATAACTTATGATGGTCGAAGCAGAGAGGATATAAAATGTAGGCTGGTAATGGCAAGGAAAGCGTTTCTGAAGAAGAGAAATTTATTAACATCGAGTATAGATTTAAATGTCAGGAAGTCGTTTCTGAAAGTATTCGTATGGAGTGTAGCCATCTATGGAAGTCTAACATGGGCGATAAATAGTTTGGACAAGAAGAGAAGAGAAGCTTTTGAAATGTGGTGCTACAGAAGAATGCTTAAGATTAGACGGGTAGATCACGTAACTAATGGGGAGGTATTGAATAGAATTGGGGAGAAGAGGAGTTTGGGGCACAACGTGACTAAAAGGAAGGACCAGTTTGTAGGACATGTTCTGAGGTTTCAAGGGATCACAAATTTAGCATTGGAGGGCAACGTGGTGGGTAAAAATCGTAGAGGGAGACCAAGAGATGAATGCACTAAGCATATTCGGAAGGATGTAGGTTGCAGTAAGTACTGGGAGATGAAGAATTTTGCACAGGATAGAGTAGTATGGAGAGCTGCATCAAACCAGTCTCAGGACTGAAGACAACAACAACAACAACAACAACAACAAGCCATGAAGGTAAAAGTGTGTCTTGTTATCTGTTATATTTAAGCAAATAGTTCGTCCTGTTTTAACCGTCAGCTCCACACTGAGGTTGACATATGCAGGTGCCACGGTTCATTGCACTCTTGTGTGACAAAATATAGGCTGTGTTTGCCCATTGAAGTTGCTTATTTTCATTTGCTTGAACAAGAATGTTACTAATACTTATGCCTAATTAGACTGTCAACCGTTTTTAATTATCATTAGGACAGTGTGGCTAGGTAAATTATTGTTTGTTACCGTTTAAATTTTTACGTAATTCTGACTTTCACGTCCAATAAGCCACCTCCGTTAAGTACATCACGTTTAGCACAAGAAAATTCCTTTCAGAGGGTAAAAATTGCTCTGTTGCTTTATGCCATAATTGCTTTAACAAGATAGTTTCGTTATACGGTCTGCCTGCAACTTTAAAGTAATGGTATAGCAGTAACGGATGGGAGTTATATAGGATATCATAAACTGGGGACATGTCGGTAACAGGGCATAAAGTCATTGCCATTGTAATTCTGTGCTCAGCTGGGCACTAACTATGCGTGACAGGCAGGCAGCTGGACAATGTACGTAGATGTCAGCATTTGAGAGTGGGATCAAAGAAGTCTCCTTGAGTAGTTCACGAATCGCTTGATAACTGAATACGAGCGAAACGACCATTCCTCGACTCTGGGAGGAATGGGTGAACCATGTCCGAACACAGCGTCAAGAAGGAAGCGATCGTCACGGAGAGACGACGGAACGTGACGACCGAGTAAACATCAGAGAGATCCTTAGAGTCCCGTATTCATGTGTAACATCGGTCCGACGTGCAAAGGTGCGTGAGTAACCACAAGGATCGTTAATAGGCGGTGGACACAATGGGGGCTGGGAATTGTTTTAAATTTATTCATTGCAGTAAAATGATACATCACATTGCCAAGGAGAAAAGAAAACATGTAGTCGTAGAATTCTCAAGGTTGTGTAGGTCTTCTGAGTCTTTTTCTATGGCATACAATGATTTGAGTTTCATGCCATGGAGTCATCGTTAGAAAACAACAAGCTATGTGACGCACAACTGTTATTGTTAATCATTAATACAAAAGGTTAGTTTTTTATGGTAATATTAATAGTAGTTGGTCTTTGTTAATAACATGGAGTAGGGGCCCGACTTAGAGATATTGAATTGAGTAGTCGATAGCGCTCTTACGGTTTTCGATCATTGCGTCACCGACCTAACTACACCCAATTAATTTACGGCCCGGAATTAAACAAACTATATTCCAATAGTACAGGAATGTATGGTTTCGCACTATACTACCTAAACAAGGCGGGAATGATTTTAATACATTATTATTTAACATGAAGTGCAGAAAACTGAAATGGTAAAATCGAGTAGCTAGGCTGGAACAAGAAGAAGAAGGAAGGAGTAATAGTTGAATCGGTTTAACGAATTAAGATCGAAAATCTTTCAGAGAGAGAGAGTATAAGCAAACATAATTTTAATTTCGGAGACGTTATGTTATCTCTAATACCAGAATTTCAATTTCAGTCATTGTAGCTTCTTTAAATAAAATGTTTAGCTACACTGACCGCATAAATGGCAGAGGCAATGTTTTTTCACAGTACTTGGATGAGACATACAAAGTCCGTTCACCGATTTCACTCAGGAATTTGAGCATTCAACGTACAAGAACGTTGTCATTGACAGAGGAAAATGCAGTATTTTTGATAAAAAATTTCTTATTATAGAATACTTATGTTTTCTTAAAAGCAGTTTAGTAAAACATTCTGGTTAGGAGTGATCTCTCTGTCATGACATTCATGCAAATGATTTGGGAGTTATCGATTCGATAAAAGTTTCCAATACCGATCATAATAAGCGACGTTGAACATATGTTTTAAAATGCTCAGCATGCGCAGGTAATATTCATTTGAAAAATACAGATGTGTGGGTCTTTAGTCATTGCCTTTGTCAGTTGGTTTACTGACAAAAGAAGCATGTTATAGGTGACATACAACACACAGTGTAAGCACAATGAGTATTTCAGCTCATTCTTTAAGACAATGGATATCAGAAGTTAGAAGTTTCTGGATTCCGGTGCTTGTTGGATTGTTCAGCTGACGAAGATGAGGGGAGATGGATGAAAGGACAAGATACAGGAAACGTTCATCGGCTGCAACAAGGGGCCACCGTCATGAACAGGATCTGAAAAGTGGGGCTAATGACTGTAGAAAGGATGCATCAGGGTAGTTTCGTTCCATCTCAAAGAGCCAAAAGTTAGTACATCGTTATCAAGTTACATGTAACAGTTGTGCAAAGGAATCAGAAATACGAAACGGATCATTTACATAAAATGTGCTGCAAGGAAAAACTTTTTTAACGTACAAGCAATCTTTCACGTAAGTGAAAAGTGTAGGGAATAGCTTAAGTAAATGAAATGGATACGTGGTTAGGTCTGGGGGTGGAGGGGGGGGGGGGGGGGAGGTTGAACTCTTATAATCATCTTTAGAGCAGTGCTGTGCATACACTGCAATACGATTTAAATTGTCATTCATCGCTTTGACACAACAGATGGTTCAAAAGAAATCTCGTCCAGTTCGTGTCCACAACGTGCACTGAGGAAGGGTTCACATTGGGCAAATTTTTCTCTTTACTTTTTGTACAGTGCGTGTCAATAGTGACACAGTATTTCACGTCGACAGTCAAGTCTTACTGGAATCAGACGTGATTTTTGGCTATTCCAAGCCAAAGCAGATTTGCTGTTACACGTTCACAACAATTACTTAGTGAGCACCTGAGCAGATGAAACCTTCTCAACACATTTGTAGAGGATTGTAATCTTCCACACGGTACGACGAAAATAAAAACAGTTTGCTGATCACAATTCAGGTAAACGCAGAATACTTTACAGGGTTTCCATTGGTGCACTAGTCTGGTTGCCCATTTCAATACGTTCAGGCCTCATATTTCGTTTAACAGTAGCAGGGATGTAATGAGAGTTCTGGGATGATTTTCTAGCGTACTGACATCATCGACGAGTCATGGACTTTCCTCATCCACCTTCCTCCCTGACAAAGGCATATCATCAAATGTATAAAATGGAAAATGGCAAAAATTGAAATTTAGGCAGAAATTTCAAATTTTGGGTAGTAATTTCAAAAATGACCCATTTTCGCTTTAGTGACAGCCCTTTGGAAGCACGATTGTAGTCCTACTTACATGGAAAAACAAAAATGGAAGATGGTGATCAGGACATTCTTGGATAATCCCTGTGATACGAGAATCCAGGAATTTGAATACTGTCTCTGGGTCTACGACGTCACAATACAAGACTGACAACACGAGCACCATCCTTACAAGACGTCAGACTCCAAGATGGCTGACCATGTGTACAAGATAGCGATCGAACAAGGCGGGTAAGGCATACTGACGAAGCTCTGTGATGTTACAGTCCAGCTCACAGCTGCCAGTCTGTTTACAACAGTATGGAATTTCGGCATACTGGTCCGGACTTGATGTGATGCATTGTCTTGCTTTCCAGCCGGGCACATTGATGCAGATTCAGTATGACGTCATAATCCAGTTCAGAACTGTCAGACTATTTAAAACAGTACAGAAGTCAGGCATACAGCAAAGACATGACATACTGGCTCTGGTTCTCTAGTGTCAGAAAACAAATTTTCGAATACTGGCTGTACAATGTCTGAACCAACGGACGTTTTTGCAGTTCCAGGTCTGTCTGCTGACCTATATGACATGTCATTCTCCCTCAATCTACTACTCATTGAGAGATGCATGGTCACTGTTTCTTATGCTTTGATTTTCTCCACTCGTATATTTCTTTAAACCGATGAGAGAAGGGTTAGGGCTCTCGGCATCCACGTCAGCATCGCCCCCACCTCGCCATCTCAGTGCCACCGCCCTAAAGCGTCCACACCACCCCACCGTCCGCTTTCGTCTGGAACGTCTAGGATGCATAGCAGCCGCCCTACCCTGGTCCCTGCCACCGCCATGCAGCAGCTCTAACTAACCCCCTAAGTCTACATTCTATGCAGAGATGTAGGACCACTTGCATTTTTATTTAAATAATACCTTTTACGGTCAGTAAGTCCGGTAATGCGCGCCACTGCCATCCCAGAACGTTGGGCATATGTGACAGCCACCGGGGGTGCTGTGTCACAGGAGACGTAATAATCTGGCAGCTGGTAGTTAGCCCACCCTCCGTCAGGGACAGCTTAAGGCAGAATGGTCCTCACATGCATACTACTAGTTAGATAACCTAATGCTGGGGTGGGCACGTGTGGGGTTGCTTTTCTTCTTTTTCTTTGGTATAAGTCTTTTTACTGGTTTGATGCGGCCCGCTACGAATTCCTCTCCTGTGCAAGCCTCTTCATCCCAGAGTAGCACTTGCAATCTGCGTCCTCAATTACTTGCTGGATGTATTCCAGTCCCTGTCTTCCTCTACAGTTTTAGCCCTCTACAGCTCCCTCTAGCACAATGGAAGTCATTTCCTCATGACATAGCAGATGTTCTATCATCCTGTCCCTTCTCCTTATCAGTGTAGCAGTGTTTTCCATATATTCCTTTCCTCTGCGATTCTGCACAGAATCTCCTCATTCCTTGCCTTATCAGTCCACCTAATTTTCAACATTTGTCTCTAGCGCCACATCTCTAATGCTACGATTCTCTTCTGTTCCGGTTTAACCACAGTCCATGTTTCACTATCATACAATGCTGTACTTCAGACGTCCATTCTCAGAAATTTCTTCCCCAAATTAAGGCCAATATTTGATATTAGCAGACGTCTCTTGTCCAGGAATGCCCTTTTTGCAGTTGCTAGTAATGTCATCAGCGAATCGTATCATGGATATCCTTTCACCTTGAACCTTTCTTTTCTTGCTCCGTCCGTCACTGATTATTTTACTACCAAGGTAGCACAATTTCTTAACAACACCACGTCGTGACCATCAATCCTGATGTTAAGTTTCTCGCTGTTCCCGTTTCTACCACTTCTCATTACCATCGTCTTTCTTCGATTTTCTCTCAATCCATACTCTGCTCTCATTGGACTGTTCATTCCGTTCAGCATATCATGTAATTCTTCTTCACTCTCACTCAGGATAGCAATGTCGTCAGCGAATCGTGTCACTGATATCCTTTCACCTTGAATTTTAATTCCAATCCTGAACGTTTCTTTTATTTCTCTTATTCCTTCCTCGATGTAGAGATTGAACAGTAGCGCCGAAAGACTACATCCTTTTCTTACATTCTTTTTATACGAACACTTAGTTCTTGGTTGTCCACTCATATTTTTCCCTCTTGGCTGTTGTACATATTGTAAATGACCCGTCTCTCCCTACAGCTTACCCATAATTTTCTCAGAATTTCTCATAACTTGCACTATTTTACATTGTCGAACTCTTTTTTGAGGTCAACAAATCCTATGAATGTGTCTCGATTAGTCTTTAGTTTTGCCTTCATGTGAGAATTGCCTCTCTCGTGCCTTTACTTTTCCTAAAGGAAAACTGATCGTCATCTAACGCATCCTCAGTTTTCTTTTCCATTCTTCTGTATATTATTCTCGTAAGCAATTTGGCTGCATGAGCTATTAAGCTGATTTTGCGATAATTCCTGCGCTTGTCAGCGCAAGACGGCAAGTCTTCGGAATTGTGTGGATGATGCTTTTCTGTAACTCAGATGGAATGTCGCCAGACTCATACATCCCACACACCAACGTGAATAATCGTTCTGTTGCCACATTCCCCAATGATATTAGAAATTCTGATGGAATGTTATGTATCCCTTCTGCCTAATTTGATCTGAAGTCCTCCAAAGCTCTTTTAAATTATGATTCTAGTACTGGTTTCCCCATCTCTTCTAATTGGACTCCGTTTCTTCTTCTATCACATCAGACAAATCCTCCTCCTCATAGAGCCTTTCAATGTATTCTTTCCACCCATCCGCCCTCTCCTTTCCATTTAAACCTCCGCTACTCGCGCGAGTTTTCAGGACACAGATTGTTAAAGACAAGTTTCTTCTCTACTTAATTATTTTATTTGTTTCTTTACGTCATTTGCGATGCATGAGTAAATTCATTACTAATACTTTTGAAAACAGGGAATGGATTAAACATTTAATTCTTTAAACGCAAAACAAGTTTTTGTCAAAAAATGGTCCAAATGGCTCACAGCACTATGGGACTTAACTTCTGAGGTCTTCAGCCCCCTACAACTTAGAACTACTTAAACCTATCTAACCTAAGGACACCACGCACATCCATGCCCGAGGCAGGATTGGAACCTGCGAATGTAGCGGTCGCGTGGTTCCAGACTGTAGCGCCTAGAACCGCTCGGCCACCCAGGCCGGCGGTTTTTGTCACTCCACCTATCTATTACTGGCAAAGGGCTACATTACACAAGAAGTAATTAAACTATTCAAAATAACTTTAATGGAGGAGCTTCTAATACACAAAAAAGTAATTACAGTAGATATGTACAATAAAAATCATGTACCACTCTTACAAAAAATACTAGTGGTCGAATGTTCAACACAAACCCATTCGTTACATTTCACACACACAGTTCTTGTTGATTTATTTCTTGATCTTCCACACATTTTACAACGTTCTTCGCCGTATTTTTAGTTTAGCTGTTTCAAATTTTTCTTCTGAGTCCTCACCTAACAAAATCAGTCTTTGAACTTTTAGTTGTCTGGGTACCAAGGACTGTTCCATGCGTTCATGAATCAGCGGTTTCACCATTCGCCAACTAATTTCGTGAAGGAAATCAGCTCGTTACACTTTGACATAGCTTTGTTTTTTTTTTTTTTGTTTTTTTTTTTTTGTTGAATAAACACATAAAGCACTGATAGTGGCGATATTTAAAATATTGTAATAAATTGCTGTTGGCTATCTTTTAGTTGTTCTTGCTGTATCATAATTTGAACAATGTAGATAGAGTACGTCAACTCCAACTTTTGTGCGATTGTAGAATGAAACAACCTCTGGTTTGTTTCTTGAATTGGTGGGCTCTTCCTTTCGTAGTGGATACAAGTCTTGCATTATGTCTAAAGCCGAAAACAGAGGTGTTTATTTCTCGAGCTTTCCTGAGTAAAAAGTCCTGAGGTATTTCTTTTTTGTTGCGTCTGATTGTTTCAACATAAGTTGCTTTTTTCTCAAGCAGATGTTGATGTAGAGGATTGCTAGTAAACCAATTATCGTCCGTAACGTTGTATCCCGTGCCTAAAATTGGTTTCGCAGTTCTCATGACGACCTCCTTTCACGCGTTGCGTAAGTCAAAAGGCCCCGCTGGCTATTTTCCACAATAAATTTCCATAGTCACAGTATACTTTATTCTACAATCCTGTAATGAAACACCTTCAGGCCATAACTAGCACGTTTACTAGGTATAAACTGTCTGAATGGACATCTTCCACGGAAACGAACCAGCTGCAAATCAGTTGTGAGGTACTCCCCCGGAGTATAGTACTTCTGAAAGGTTTATGACACCAAATCCATAAGTTCTCGTACTGGTGCCAATTTGTCGAGCTTTTTTCTCTCATTTCTCGTGCTTACGTTATCAAAGATGACGCAACGAAACAAGAAATGAAATCTGTTCCTCGACATAGTCCAATAGACTCTTTCAATACCTCTGCCTTTCTCATTGTCCCATATTTTGCAAGTATTCAACCTGGACGACTTTAGGATACCAGTGAAAGAAAGTATACCAAGAAGGGCACGTTTTTCACACTGATCTCGTTCTCTATAAAATTTGTTGCCTTGTTGATATTCTCTTCCTTGTCGACATTATCTTCTAACGATTCTTCTTCACTTGCCCTGTTGAAGCTCTCTTCCATGTCCACATTGTCTTGTTCCGATTCTTCCATGACATTGTTTCCAGTTTGTTCGTCTGGTCGATAATCATCCTCGCTTGTACATCCATCGAACAAATCAGATTCGCAGTCGGAAGGCTCATCGGTCTGCAGTTCTTCCTCTACCCATTGCATCCAAATCCTTTAATCAGAAGTGCGATCTGCCATTATAACTTAAATAATAACGATAAATGAAGACTAAAAAAGCAATCCAAACGTATTTAAAACACAACATAAATTAAAATTTTTGCTTACCATATAAAATATGTGCTGGAACTTCTATATTCGCGTGGAGTACACATGTGCGCCCAACACGACAGGGAACACCCAAGATTTTCCTATGAGAAGATCCGTGCAGGACGGTGCATGCCACTTACCGTAGGTACAGGTTAGGACAAGAATGCCAGACTCTGAGAATTTTAACCCCGCCACTATGCCAACGATAAGAATATAGCGTTTAGAACGGCAATGGAGTACATTTGTACCCTGTGCAAGTATCCGATTCCTCACAGTGGATATCTCGTTGCACTCTAATGTTATAACCCTTGCTTTTAATGTCACCGAAGGTTGTTTTGACTTTCCTGTATGCTGAGTCTTTCCTTCCGACATTCATTTATTTTTCGATGTTTTCACAATTTACCTGCAACCATTTCGTCTTAGCATCCCTGCACTTCGTATTTATTTCATTCCTCAGCGACTTGTATTTCTGTATTCCTGAGTTTCCCGGAAGATTTTTGTACTTTCTCCTTTCATCGATCTATTGGAGTATATCTTCTGTTACCCATGGTTTCTCCACAGCTACCTTCTTTGTACCTATGTTTCCCCTGCCAACTTCTGTTATGGCCCTTTCTAGAGATGCCCATTCCACTTCAACTGTACTGCCTACTGAGCTATTCTTTACTGCTCTATCTATAGCCTTAGAGAACATAACCCGCATTTCGTCATTCTTTAGTGCTTCTACATCCCACTTCATTGCGTATTGATTGCTCCTGACTAATGTCTTAAGCTTCAGCCTACTCTTCATCACTACTATATTCTGATCTGAGTGTATTTCTGCTCCTGGGTACCTGATTACGGAATCTCTGTCTGACCATGATATAATCTTACTGAAATCTTCCCGTATCACCTAGCATTTTCCAAGTATACCTCCTCCTCTTGTGATTCCTGGATAAAGTATTCGCTATTACTAGCTGAAACGTGTTACATAAATCAATTAGTCTTTCTCCTTTCTCATTCCTTGTCCCGAATCCATATTCTACTGTTCAATTACTTCCCCTACAGCTGGATTCCAGTCCTCCATTACCACCAGATTTTCAGATCCCTTTACATGCTGTATTACGCTTTCAGTATCCTCATACACTTTTTCTATGTCATTGTCTACAGCTTGCGATGCCCGCATGTGTACCTGCAGAGGAGTGTGCGCTGATAGGAAATGTCCTGGCAGATTAAAACTGTGTGGCGGACCGAGGCTCGAACTTGGGACCTTTGCCTTTCGCGGGACAAGTGCTCTACCAGTGAGCTACTCAACCATGACTCACGCCTCTTCCTCATAAATTTACTTCTGTCAGTACCTCGTCTCCTACCTTCCAAACTTAACAGAAGCTCTCCTGCGAACCTTGCAGAGCTGGCACTCCTGAAAGAAGGGATATTGCGGAGACATGACTTAGCCACAGCCTGGGGGATGTTTCCAGAATGGGATTTTCACTCTGCAGCGGAGTGTGCGCTGATATGAAACTTTCTGGCAGACTAAAACTGTGTGCCGGACCGAGACTCGAACTCGGGACCTTTGCCATTCATAAAGTTGTGCGGACGGGGCGTGAGTCTTGCTTGAGTAGCTCAGGGGTAGAGCACATGCCCGTGAAAGGCAAAGGTCCCAAGTTCGAGTCTCGGTCCGGCTCACAGTTTTAATCTGCCAGGATGTTTCAAGAACTACCCTATCACTGATTTGTTCACAGTAACACACTCTCTCCTCTACCTTCCTATTCATAACGAATCCTACTCTCGTTGTACCATTTTGTGTTGCTATTGATGTAGTCCTATAGGACATCTGACCAGAAATCCTTGTCTTCTTTCCACTTCACTGACGCCTCCTACATCTAGACTGAGCATTTGCGTTTCCCCATTCAGATTTTATAGTTTCGCTACCACGTTCAAGCTTCAGACATTCCTCGCCCTGACTCGCTGAACGTTATCCTTTCGTTGATTATTAAATCTATTTCTCATGATAACCTCCCACTTGGTAGCTATGAAGCCAAAAGGGGTAATACGCTTGTAAACTTCGTCAAGAAAATAAGTTGTATGTGAAACCGACGGAGGCTGTTTACGGACAAAAACATAACCAACTTCACAAGGTCGTCAGATATGTGAACTTAAATGTACTATGCATGTATCAGCAACATTCGAGAATGGAACACACTTATCCCTATTGCCACGACGAGTCGTACCCATCAAAACATGACAAATACAAATGATAAGAAAGTATCATATCTTCCATGAGAATACTTGTCTGTACCTTACGTGTCAACGACATATCACTACAAAAAATCGAACTACCTTCACAGTCGTCTACTATGAACGGACAGCAGATGACTGCAGCATCGCCCAGAGGTGGAGAGGAAATCTGGTGGAAGAAATGTGGATGTCGGATCTCGAGAGTGCGGCCACAGACTAAATGGGATGACGTATGAAAGCTATAGTGGCTGCTTATGAATCACGCATGCAAATCTTTATGTACACTAAATTCAGCGTCTACATAGTCCCATTATTTGGCTGCTATTAAATAATCCAAAGCGGACAAACACATGGAAAATGATGCATAATGCCTCAAACAGTGTCAGTGATCACGTTCTTCACATCTTCGCTTATCCCCGAGCATGCCCCTCAGACCAAAACTAGCCATCCACCTTTCACCGCTTTAGTCTACAGTCTACACTCGCACATGTACTGCAGGATCCGAAACGTGATTGAAGCCGGAGAAGGTTATCAGGCTTCAAACACTCTGTTGCAGGGCCTGGGTTGTTGTAATGTGGTTTGCAATGTCCTATGAACATGCTGCGTTATCTTGCTTCATAAACAGCTCAACACTAAATTTCTAGTTCCGTTGAGTAAGTAAAATGTACTCGATGTTCCTATCATTATATATGGGATTAGGAGCTGTAGCCAATTCGAAAGTATCTTTTTGGAGAAGCCCAAATTTCCAACAAATTTCTTGGCTGGAAGCGACCGCTCACATATATTGAAAGATCCTGGTTCGAGTCCTGGCCCATGAACATACATTCGTTGTTACCAAGGCATAGTGCAGCCATAGTTCAGCAATATTCAGATATGCGAATATGATTCACATGCCAGTGCTTTGTGCTTTAAAGTGTCTTCATACGAAATGCTGGCTGCTTACATGATGTCCACAATTCTGGAACATGTATCGTGAGGAGTGTTCTCTCCTCCAGGACAACATGGACTGTCTGTGGGGAACTGACAGACACTCCAGATGGTGCAGTTGCCTTGGTGTTGCTTTCTCTGGGAGCTGTTTAATGGCAGATGTTTGTGACTTGAGGTCTTCCTCGGACTGCCAAAGGAGAACAATGTTTGACAGCCAACAGTTCACAGTCGTGGCAATATGGGCACCGGTGAGAGACATGGAGAAAAAAGCAACTGGTTTAGGTACTCCTCGCAATTGTTGTAAAGAAGCACCTACAGCACAGTCTGAAGCATCACCCGTCAGATATAAGGGATGGCCTGTTGAGGGATGAGCCAACTGAGATGCATTGGCTAGTTCTTCTTTCAGCTTTACACAATTGAAAGTGCCTCATTCTCTTTTCTCCGTTTGGTAGTGGATGAATTAAACAAAAGATTTTGAACACTAAGCATCCTTTTTTTATTAAAACGGTGTTTGATTGTATTGATCATAAAATATTACTCCAGAAGTCAGACCATTATGGAATATGGGGAGTAGTTCGCAAGTGGTTCACATCTCACTTTAAGAACAGAAAGTAAAAGGTCATTATTCACAGTGTTTAGAATGGCTATGATGTGGGGTCTGAGGGGTCATGGTCAAAGGGAGGGCGGCGGAAATGCCCCAGGGATCAGTGCTGGGACAACTCCTTTTCCTTATTGCTTATTTATATAAATGGTATATCCTCTAGTATTACAAGTAATTGTAAAATATTTCTGTTTGATGATGACACTAGCTTGGGAGTAACGGATGTTGTGTGCAACATTTGCTCTGTTTCATATAGCGCTACTAATGACATAAATTCATGGCTTGTAGAAAGTAAACTAATGCTAAATCAGAGTTACACTCAGTTTTTACTGTTTATAACACACAAACACTGACGTTTTAATTTCACGGAATGGGCTCACATTTAGTTAAACAGGACAGTCAACATTTGTAATTGTTCAGATGGATTGCAAACTGTCTAGGAAACCCCTCATCTAGGATCTTGGTAAGGGACATAAGGCTGCCATTTTTACCATTGTACTTTATCGGAAGTAAGCGATAGTTCGACATGAAAAGTTGTCTGCTTAGCATATTTTGATTCACCTGTGACGTATGCTTTAACATTTTTGGAGAGCTGTTCCCATTCTCAAAGGAAATGTTTGGCTCAGAAACAGGCGGTACTGGCCACTAAGTTTGCGAACCTCTTGTCGACTCCTAATTCATTAGTCCAGGTATTCTGACGCTGGCCTCTCGGTATATAAATACTTTACTGTAGTTCTCATTAACAATATGAGCTTACTCCCAAGAATTAGCAGCTTTCACTCAGTCAGTAGTACGCAGAAACCGAATCTGCATTTAGATCGCACTTCCTTGACTCTTGTGCTGAAAGGTTATACTGCTGCATCCATTTTCAGCAAGCTACCACAAGAATTCTAAATTTTTAGAAGTAATCCACTCGTTTTCAAATCCAAACAGAAGAGTTTCCTCAGGGGTCGCTCCATCTGTTGTGTTGAGGGATTTCTTCAAAATTAAGCTTATTCCTGTTATATTGCTGTTTGATGTTGCATAAATTTGTGGCTTGCCCTTTTATGGGTTCATAAGCATTTTATTTTATCTGTTTTCCGTTTCATGTTGTAACTTCATGTACTGACACGCTCCATGACCTTGTAACTTTGCTCCTCCATATGGTCCTACGAGACAAGAAGTGCAAAATAAAAAATTGAGTACAAATCTTTGGTGAAGTACAGACACGTAAAACAATTAATGATGTTCTCTGAAGAGGAAATCAAACTGTATTTTTCAGACTTCCTACTAAAATAAAATGAACTTAGTGTTCTTCATTACAAGTTAATGTGTTATTACATATACTTATTGTAATTTAAATTAGGTATGAAAAAATTAACAGTAATGACATTGTGTTATGTGCCACTTTTTTAGCATAATATTCGGCAGTTATCAATATAAAGTTGCTGAATACCTGTACTGATATTGTCATACTAAATTAAGAAATACCTGCATGTTTATCACTGAACTGTTAAATAATGTGACTTAATAGAAATGTTTTGTAAAGGACAGGTTGTAAACAAAACGAAATGTTTAAATGCTTTTCCTCAAAATTATGAGAAATGTCGATGAACCCCTGTTTCTATATAAACTTAGCAATTATCAGCATTAGATGCTTATTATCTCTACTGTTGGTGTTATGCTGAATTTACTAACATGTACATGTTTATGATTATACTGCTAAAACAAGGGACCTTGCGAAACACAAGCTCAAAAAAAAAATTAAATGCTTACAGTGCTTCTCCTGAAAAATTTGGTAATGTTGAGAAACTCCTCTCTGTGTACTCTTCCTATTTTTCACTTCTCCCACATTGGTTTTATAGACGTTATGATTTGTTCTCTGTCTTGATACCTTACATACAAACATCAAATTGTTGAAGGCCTACTCTAAATCAACAAATAATTTCAGTTGACTCCACCATTTGGTAATGTTTCACTTGGTGAAACCAAACTAATCTTCGATGAACACCTCTTCAGTTCTGCTTTCTATTGTTCTGGTAATCATGTTAAAAGCTTAACTTGTTTGATTACATATACGAAAAACATATGTTTGAATAGTGTTTTCATTTTGATAACTGATTTTTATGCGGCTTTTGACTCCGATCTTAGAAATGATATTTTTCTTCTATCATGTAATATTTGTTTACAGAAAGAGGCAAAAGTTTTACCAAAAATCCTGAAAAGGTAATTCTTCTATCAGTACTATTTATGCAAAATGTAATTAAGCCACATTAAATCTAGGTTAATCTGAAACATAGGGTAAGAAAAGTTGATAAGTCTTTGTTATAACACTAATACAAGTCTCTGTAGTACCGTTTCCTTTTTCATTCCAAACTTCTTTCTGTACTTTTCTTGCTGTGGAGTTGAGGATTTTCTGTTTTTTAACATCCAACAAAAGCCAGCCATTATGTTCACATCCCAGCAGCCTTGATATGTGTTTTCCACTTCTTTTATGTATTCATGGAATCGTTCTCCTTGTTCTTCACTTGTGGCTCGAAGATTTTCCAGACAATAGCCCAGATGAGAACGAAGAAAATAAACTTTAACACTCAGGTTCTCTTTCCTGGTTTTCCATTTTCAACTCGAAGTTTTCATCCTACATAAGTTTTCATATATCAGGTCCTGCAAGAACTACTTTTTTAAGTTTTGCCTCAGAGAGGCAGGATAATTGCTCACAAAGACATATAAAACGCTCCTTTTCTTTACGCAATGCTTTGATGATTTGTTGCATCAGTCCTGACTTGATGCAATGTATCAGATGAAAAATCTTTTTATGATCCACTGAACTTTCCTTCTCGACCTTCTTCCCTCCAGAAACCAAAGTTTTTCTTACTGGTCATTTTGCTTTAAGTTAATGTTGTTTACTGTGGTAGATATCCAATTCATAGTGGAAGCAGCAGAACTTTGTGCTGTCACTCTGTTGGGCTAGCAGCATAGAGATCCCATTCACATCCCCAAAAACGATACACTTATTGTCAGGGTACTTACGCTTGTTTAGGGCCAATTCAGGTTTCTCATAACATTCGTTCCAATGAACAGAATGTCCTACTGGTACAAATGCATAATTGTTGCCATTGTGCAGAAGAATATCCTTCAGGCTTCTTTTGGAGGAATTAATGAAAAGTCGTCATTCAAAAAAATGGTTCAAATGGCTCTGAGCACTATGCGACTTAACTTCTCAGGTCATCAGTCGCCTAGAACTTAGAACTAATTAAACCTAACTAACCTAAGGACATCACACACATCCATGCCCGAGGCAGGATTCGAACCTGCGACTGTAGCGAGTCGTCATTCATCAGGTTCGTATTTGTTACTGAATGTCTTCATCAAACCAGGAACATTGGTACAGAAAATGAGGTCACTCACTCGAGACAAAAAGGGCACAAACTCTTTTTCTTTTCCCCTGTACGAAGAAAAGGATGTTTCGTGAGCCAACAATCCCTTTTATTTCAGTCTCGACCCTAAGACCCTGGCTGAAATCTTTGGAAGACCTAAATCTCTAACCAAATCATTTAGTTACGACTTTACAAGGTGTTTTGGCTCATTGTTTGGGAACTCATAAGTACCATCATTGTCATCATCATCACAGCCTTGAGAAACCTGATCAGTATCACCTAAAATGTGTTCAAGTACAGTTAGAGGACATGAAAAAGGTAAATAAAGCTCATGAGGAACAAGGTCTATTGCTGAAGGAATGTTTCGATCAAATTTCCCTTTTGGTTTCTCAAATTAAAACCTTGCACACAGTCAGAGCAGAAGTAACAGTCTTCCTGTGATTTTCAGTTCTCTCCAAATCATAGGTATTGCAAAAAAAAAAAATACATCAATTCTTCTGCACACACAGAATGCACTTTGTATGGAGTCTATGATTTGCCTTGATCGCCCAGTTAAAATACCAAAGTAGGCAAACTATACTTTTTTAACAAAATTATAAATGTTTCTCTGTTAGTTTTTAACAGTATAAGTACCACAGATACTGTATAGCAGACACTGTCAAAAAATTTTACACAACGTATAGAAGCCATTATAAATACAAAACTATATTTAACTTCAGCGAAGAAACAATGGAAGTGTGCTCAACAGAGTTGGTACATCCACACTGACAGTAACTTGACCTTGAAGTGGAGAGCAGTGGGTGGAGGGGGGAGGAGGAAGAGCGGAACGGGCACTGACAAAGCCCGGATACTAGCAGAAAATCTGGTATCCACCGGATCCTGGCAGTTTTATCGTACCATTTTTTTAACAAAAGAAAGGCCGTCTCATGATGGCAAGTTAAATTTAGACTGGTTACAATTGCAAGATAACTTGGTAGGCTTAAAATGTTACTTTTTATAGTCACTTAGATTTTACCAAAACTTTATTGTTCCTAAATATAATAAAAGCACCTTATAACAAAAATACGCTGTATGACTTGTGGGTAAACGGAGGGTGATGGAATTTTTTCACTATTTCTTCTGTGCTCAGCGTACCAAAAGCCATAAGAATCACTAATAAAAATTCTAAACGATTTTTTCATCGCCGGCCTGTGTTATTTTTCATTAATATCGTCTTTCTTTCTTCAGTAGTGATATCATAACACTTTTCACTGAACGAGGTGGCGCAATTGTTAGCACACTTCACTCAGTTTCAGGAGGACGATGATTCACATCTCTGTCTGCCCGATTTGCGTCCACATCCTTGAAACAATCTGAGAATGTGCTCAGTTTCTAACATTCTCGATGCCGACGAGACATTAAGCTCTAATCTACCTTGTTTCTTCCATTAATGCTTCTCTGGAAATCTGTGGTAAGTCTCCCATTATAAAGGCGTGTAACACGATCTGAGATAACTCTGCGGTCTCTGCCTTCAGCGGACGCCAGCAACTACGAAGGTCAGAAACTCCTACAGATTTACTGGAAATCAGGTCATTCAAACTGTGACTGTATCTCTGGATCACATTTCTCTGCTTCAGTTTCTTCTTCCTCTTCAGGCAAACTTTAGGACACTTCAGCTTGATCACAGAGGTCCCCGATGTAATCCTGTATTCTATCTGCATGTCTCACAGGTTTTCCATCACACATTGTAGGTTTGACAAATTTACTTCTTATTTTCGAAGAGTGTTGCTTACAATACACTGTATGGATTATTGCTGCCAACTCATTGCTGTCAATATCTTCACAGGTTTCCCTGACCTGATTATCCTCTTTGCACTCCACCTTAATTTCATTCCCAAGCAACCAACATAGCTGTTTCCTACTTCATTATAACGAGTCATATTGTCATCTTCGACCCATAAAGGCGAGTATTTACCGAGTACTTCTGCGGCTTCTACATCATTACTTTCGCTACAGCTTCTGTGTCTGCGCTATCTTATTCTGTCTTTCTTTAGCATGTAATTGTCTTAACTTGAACTATTTGTCACAGATTCTGGGAATCTCAGTTTCATTTGTATCCCTTATTATCAGTATTCCATCCCATCGTATTCTCTTTTTTATCCCCTTGAATCTGCTGGTCATCACCTCCAGGATAAGGTCTTACAAAGGAAGACTCCATCCTACAGTTGATGGAATCCAGTTGATTTTGGCTCCGCTGCACTCGACCTTCTTTGTTGCACATGCTGGCGCACATGCTTAATAAGTCAAAACTATTTCCAGTTGAACATTCCGTTAGTCTTTGCAGTGAGGCTCGCACATTAATAACAGATTACTTTTGGGAGCTCAAGACGACGATTTTTGGGGTCGAAAGTGGTTAAATGTTTTGAGTAAACGGCGCCGGTCTGCAATACTGATGTTAGTTTTAATTATCATTATTCAAGTACTTGGTGACGTGCTGCTGTCTGATTGTCAATCGATGGATTACCAGAGAGCCTACTGCAATGAACCTTCCTTCTGGGGAAAGAAGCAATAATACTGATGATAAACATTCTGATACAATGGTGGCGAGGTAGGCTCGAGGCATAATAAGAAATCTTAATGAAACGTACATTAATTTGTCTAGACACTCTGTCGCGTACCGCCGTGAAGTCATACAGGTCTATAACGTCTTCGAATAATCTGCACTATGTTTGGGTTTAGCTTATGAATGTATAGAGTTTATTTCACCATGATTCCTTATTATGCCTCGGTACGAAGGAAATTCAGTGACTGGAATTATTGCTATTATTATTGTTCGTTTCAGAAGAACCATGATGCTTTAAAAAAGGGTCTGGTGGAAGATAAAAAGGGACATTTGTCGAACGCAGTCCATCAGGGATCTAGCCTGCCCCCTTATGCGTTTGCACTGCTATACGATGGCCGGCTTTCTCACACTATTCCACAGGCTTGTAAAACGTCTAATCTAGATCTTTCGAGAATGAGTAAGAAGCGCATTGTATTAGAACAGCAAATGTCACATTTTAATAACGGCAGGCACCCTATAGGTCAGTGATATCGTTGCCCCGTTGAGTCTTCCTCCCCTTGCTGGTCTGTTTAGATCCTAGATATACTTTAAAATCCCGACCGGAAACTTCAAGGACGTGCCTGCTTTTGCAGTAATGACTCAGAAGTCTTCTCATCCACGGCGCATCTGGAAGCTCGCACACGGAGGTACAGGAATACGCATTTACGACATCGCCTAAACTAATAAAGGCAGTCAGATAAGCCACGTGTCCGCCGCACACCTCGACGTCACATGCAGTCGTGCCTGAGCCGAAATTACAGTCTGAAACTCCGTCGTTGATGTTGGTGAGAGCTTTAAATAACAACTGATTAGGCGGTCGGCAACGACGCAGACGACGCCGTATAAATCACATCCCATTGTAAGGAGTACGCCGCCACGGCTAGGAAATTGCTTGCTCGAAAGTTGTTTGCGTTCCAGTGCGGTAATGAATTTACAGTCCTGCTCTATTCGCGGTAATTAACATGGCTGGTGGCTCGGTAGTTGGGGTAATCAGAGCCCAATGGGAGGGACCCGCCGCTGGGGGAGTGAAGCTGGCGGCCGAGTTTGACGGCACAGAAAAATACTTTACGGCTGCGAGGCACTCGTGTATTGAATAACGGGAGTATTCCACAAGGAGGCTTGTTAAGGTAGTATTGAATACCTACAGTTTATCGTTAGCATTCTTAGTTTTGATAAGGTCCTCTAGAACGGTGCTCGCGCTACACAATGTGGTTAACGAGAGACATGCATGAATATCTTCTAGTACTGTGGAAAAGACGTGGATTAAGAAATAACATGTATTCGTAGTCTCATCCCATAATATTTTGCTCTTCCAAATACCTTCTTCAATTATGAACGCTCCCTCACTTCTTAGCATCCATGCCTTACGTTGCGAGTCTTGTTTTATTGCAAATATATTGTTAGGATCTAACTTTGTAAATATTTCTCCAGTCAGTGTAAACAGGCAGAATCGCTTGACTTTTGAATGTTTCCACGTGTAGGGTAGCTGTAGACAACATGGTAGAAAATGGACGTTCACTGTGGGTTACGGTAATAGGATATATGAGAGAATATTCAAATGACCTTTAATGACACATTACAGTTGACACAATTGTGAATGTCATATTCAAGGTCACTGCCGGTACGTGTCTACGTCCCCCTGCGGGTTGGGGAGGAGGATATGAGGCGGAGGCGAGGGAGATCGAAGGGTAGGGGAAAGGATGAATAGGAAAGGGTGGGGTTGGGGAAGTCGACCAATCACGTTATGTCGGCATCATTTTGCTGACTGCCAATCGACATGCTTAACCAGGCCACTTAACTCGCAGCCAATGAGGTACAGGCTCTGTAACTCATCCCTTGATGAGTTTTACCTTTTATAATTCAGTTGCATAAGGATAATCTTTCGTTCACTGTCTGGTCTCATGTGCTCAACTGAAAAGGAATTTTTGCTTGACAGAGAAGATGTCAACAAGTGCATTTCCTGCAGGTATTAATTGTCATGTACACCAAGACTGGAAACACGTGATTATGGAAGTGTGTATGGCAGTTTTTATTTTGTTTAGCATTACCCACATATCAAGAGATGTTTAAGCCGAGACATTGTTCAGTAAATAACTGCAATGCTGCAGAAATTGAAAGGTATGTGCTAAGGTCTGATCAGGGTAGATCCAGAAAATAAAGTTGATAGTTGCCAACATCAAGGTGGAATCAGTATAATATCTTTGAGTAGGAGGATCTTTGATGGATAAGAGAGCCGCGTGGGCGCAGTAAAAAAACTCGGGAGTCGCAGCTAGGTGCCTGGAGGAAGCAGACATGTGGTGATAGCCTTAAGTTAGGTTTCGCTCTATGCAGTTTATCTGCACTGAACAAACTTCAGCACATTAATGGGAGAAGCTATATAATGATTTCAAAATGGTTTTTGTTAGATAATGTTCAGAGTTAGGATTGGTATGTCCAAGGATTGATGCAGGAAGCGTTTTGTAAATTTTTTTGTAAGAGTGATTCGAGCTACAAAAATGTTGGAAATGTAATATAAATATATATATATATATATATATATATATATATATATATATATATATATATATATAACGTTTTGTTTAAGTCTAACAGCCTGAATCATAATCCACATCCTTTGCTTGTATTGAGTATGAAAATGAGTGTTAAAGTAAAGTTACCCACCAAATGAAAGAACGTTAAGAAAATGAGGCCTCTATGTGCAATATATGTGCATGGTTTGAAATCGATTTTGGTATAATTAAAGTTATCAGAGCAAAGTTATTTCAAATAAATAATTTTATGCCATTGCACAACTAGCATTATTGAAGTCAAGATATAATTTCATTAGGTAAACATCAGGGCCAGAAGTAAAATTTTCAGTACCATCTTAATGTCATTGCACAAACAGCATTATTGTTTTACTTGATTGTTGAGTCAATTACATATTTCATTACTGGCAAAATGGAGGAGTGCACGAAACAAATTTTCAGATGCAGGTTCGTTCAATAATTATTTTGGAACAATATTATCTTTGATACTTCTAATAATTAAAAAGGAAACAAATTTGGTTAGAAACTTTCACTTTTAAAGGTAATATTATCTATGATTTTTCAAAATGTACGAAGATACATTACCTGATTGACCTTGCCACATAATGAATTACATCCGCTGAAATATCCTGCCCATTTTGAAATCTCCACCAAGTCTACCCCTGCCACCACACAAGCAATGACATTGAGCGCATTGAGAAAGGAAAGACATGATAGCGACAATTTATTTGAGTTACCTAGAAATTATAATACGTATATGCGTGGAGATACATGGTCTCTCAAAGACAATGAGTTCATTTGCTGGAGCTATCTCTTCCTTTTGAAGTGAGTGAGTCTCGCAGACCAGCAGTTTCTACCCACATATGGTAAGTAACTGGCTCTCCCAGACATTTATTATTATTATTATTAAATTTATCATTATTATTATTGTATTACAAAGTGCATTTCGAAATTGTAAAATAGGATTCTGTAATGGCTATTCAATTTATAGCAACGTATGAAAATTTGTTCTGGACTGGGACTCAAACTCGGATTACCCCCTTTACGCCAACGGTCGTTGAAAACACCTGAGACATCTGATAATGCCTCCAGGACAACCGAAGCCTAAAAATGTTTTATTGTCTACTTTGCTTATTGCTTGCTTACAGATCATATGAGACACTACCATGAGTTGGTATCTGTATATTTAATTGTCTGTGTCTTTCGAAGCTGTGTTCCTTCAAACATGCATACATTCCGTCCGCAATTTGCGAATGCATTTCACAATTTAATATGGCTGTCAGTCACCAGCAGTTCCTGATTTCCAGACATGCATGTATTGCATTGTACTATAAACACACTACAGAATACTGACACTGCATTAATGCAGTATTATTGTCATTATTAATACATCTATTTTTAGTTACGTTATTGCTTTTTCGTCCAATAGTAGAATTACAGAACCAATTTGTAAAGTGGTACAACTGCTCCTGCAATCACCATTGGTCAATGTAAAATGACTCAATGAATTAAATGCTGAATTATTGCCACTAATGTATGGTGTTTACTGCTGTGTAAAAGAAGCAGTAATAATAAATTATACTTTCATACAAAGTAGTCTCAATTCCTTCAATTCCTTCATATTGACAGCTATGTGAGTGACTTATAATAATGACAACATAACTAATAGTTTTTTAACAATCCTTGAAAGAAAGACTGAGCCTCCAATATCAAGATATGAGAGTCTTTCTGGACTCCTCAGAAATATCGTTCAACAGAACAGGCTCCATCCTCATACATGTGATTAATAGAACTGACTGCAAATACATGAAACTGCAGTCCCCATAACAACCCACAGCTGCGCGATGATGAGACCGAGTTTCCTCTCCTTTTACCCTGTATAACTGAATCCCTGCTACTGCTGCTACCACCCACACACACACACACACACACACACACACATATATGTACATTATATATATATATATATATAATGTTTTGCCATTATAATGTTTATACTTTGTTTGTAAGCTCTACACATCGTACTTATTTCATAAAGAGTTCTCGTTTACGAGGAAAGAGAAGTTTGATTTCCTTTTTCGAGCCAAACTGATCCACATGTGTTATACTCGTATATAAGAACACAAATGCTAAACTTGCTAAGTAATTAACATTATCGTCTGCCGATAGCGTCAGGCCGGAAACTAGGGAAGATACTATAAAATTATTTCTATAGAAGTTAAGCCCTCTTTGCAGTACATCCTGTAGTAATGCAGTGTTCTCCCATTAAAATGCATAAAAAGAAGTTGAAATATTCAGTCTGACGTATCGACTCCGGAATGATAGTTCTGTTTTGCTTTATTCTCTTTGCACTCATCAGTTTCCAGGTATCATCTTCTTTTACAAAGAGTGGACCTTTATATATCATATGTTACAGCAGAGATAGGAGCCTGTGACCATTGACACATTCAGTTGTACTTGTATTTTCATATAAAGTTTCGATTTACATCAAGTTTTTAGTCAGATATCTCCACGGAGTCATTTTCAGAAGTAGTGTTTTGTTTTTCCACTAGACACTGACACAAGTCGTAACCCAACACACTCATGTCATATTAATACACATAAATCGACCTAATTATGACTGATTTAACCTCTGAAATGCAATGTTCAAACACATTAAGCAGTGACTGTAGCACTAAACTTGTTATTTCATTCGATAAAGTGTCAGACTGAAAAAATTTCTACCTCCGCCTTTTGGACAGAAATGCACAATACAACGTTGACAGAACAGCTTGTTATTAGAGATCTCTGCTCAAGTGTCACACATTTTGAATTCAAATGGCCACCACCAAGCGTCTGTAAAAATGAAAAATCTATGGATATATGTAACATGTGCATGTCAGTGTTAGTGTGGTGTGCTGCAGGTGTATTTCCAAGCCAGAATGGGAGAAGCTGGCGCTCGTTTTGGAGACATGCAAGAGCTATCTCTTGTTCATTGATGAACTCTCATCCTAGTGATTCTTATTGCTGCTTTCTTTGACACACACTGAATTCACTGTTCTATTCATTTTAAGAGCGGATTTATCACTATTTAGTATTGTCTGATTTAGGGACAAAGGAAAAATAATGTATTTTAAATATAGCTGTTTATTTGTATATATATATATATATATATATATATATATATATATATATATATATATATATATATATATATATATATGTATATACGTTGGTGCCATCTGGATATAGACTGAGGTGCAAGGTGCATCTCGTCTGGGGAGCCTACATCTTGTTAGACATCGAAGATGTTTTCTTCACAGAGACCACCACACATATACATGACACTCAGTGGCGGCAGTTCTGGTACTTGTCACATTTCTAAAAGTAATGTCATCAGGCAACTTCCCTTATGATGATGCAATATCACTCGCTGCTTTACGTGTGAAGGTGAGGTGCGAATGTTACAAGGTAGATGCCGCAAGTGCTATATCCGTCAGCATGAAGTGTTGCACGTGTGATAGTGTGTGAGAGCGTCACCATGAGTAAATACAGAAGTATTTGAAACTTCCTGGCAGATTAAAACTGTGTGCTGGACAGAGACTCGAACTCGAGACCTTTGCCTTTTGCGGGCAAGTTCTCTACCATGTGAAGGTAGGAGACGGAGGTACTGCCAGAAGTAAAGCTGTGAGAAGGAGGCGTGAGTAATGCTTGGGTAGCTGAGATGGTAGAGCACTTGCCCACGAAAGGCAATGGTCCAGAGTTGGAGCCTCGGTCCGGCCCACAGTTTTAATCTTCCAGGAAGTTTCACATCAGCGCACACTCACTCTACAGAAGTATTTGTTTTGTGTATTTGCGCTGCAAGACAGGTTTTCCGCCCTACGACTTTCCACTTATTGTCGTTGGGGAGGTGTTTCATATGTATAAATATAACATGCATAATGCTTCAACACCGTCCACAGTTGATGCACATTGATAGCGAGGAATTTTAACAGCTAACACTTCTGATAGAATTGAAGAAGGCATTATCGATGCAGGCAAAGAACTCAGTAGATGTCGATGACAGCTGTATTCCCCATAAGTGATAACCCTTCTCATTACGAATACCATTAATCTTATGCTGAATATTTTGAAGTACCTTTATTACTCCGAAGTTAGAACCACCAACGACGATGATGCTAAGAACAACACAAACATCCACGTCCACGGGGGACTCGAAACTCCGGTGAGATGGACCGCGCAATCCGTGACATAGCGCTCCAAACCGCGCGGTCACAACACGCGGCGAGAACTAGCTTAACAGAACAAACAGCTGAATTAGCCAAACAGCTAGAAGAACAGCCTAAACAGCAGCGAAAATAGCTTTGATCAATTACATTAAAGAACATGGTTGTATTGCAAGCAGACCTCACGAAATATATTTGGAAACAATGAGAAATGCGTTATCGTTTTGGGAGAAAATCACCCTTAGTATTTCTGAGACAGTAGTGAGATCAGTAGAAAACTTCAGTCAGATGCAACTGGATCACACTGTATCAAAAACTACGCTTCAGGGGGTTGTGATTCCGGTAGAAAATATTTCTGCAGATCGAGAAAGGAAGATTGACATATTTCTGGGAAATAAAGACCGAGAATTTACTCCTAAACTAGATCTTGGTTTGAATAATCCAGTTCCGCAAACAGTACAAAGACATATCAGTAATTACGTACATTTGTTCAGTTCATCCAAATGGAATTATGTCAAATGAAAACCGCGCTGAAAGATGAATTACCATACTGAAGTAATGTCACGAAACAGATGAACAGGTAAAGTATAAGAAAAGGGTGTTATTTAATGTGAACGTTAGAGTGAGTGAATCCACTTCCCCAGTCTACAGATCTAATGAGCTATACGCTGATTCAAATTTCCGTGTGGCCTGTGTTTCCCCTTTATCAGTCTTCCATGAGAATAACCTGTGGCAGCATAGGGAATTCCAGGTCGTTCTTGCAGAGAAAACATGTATCCGCCAAGTTGCATTCATCTGTTTATTTAAGGGTGGTTTATCAAAGTCATGGACGAGTAACAGATATTTCGATACATCTAATGCTGTACATCACTATAATGAGCACAGTACATTGGGCCACAGAGAGATAAGGAAGCTGTTGAACTGATGAGGCATTTCAGCAGTCTTTTCTCAAAAAATACTGGACTACCGGTACTTAAGGGAGACTGACAAGTGATTTATTTAGTAGAGGTATATAATGTCCGTCAAGGAAGCCTGAGAAACTATTTTTAACGGTACCTGACCACGAACCGTTACTATGTTGAACCTGTCACACATTGCAACGTGGTTTGCATTCTACAGACAAAATTACTTATCGAAATTCGCGAGAAGCCAGTTCATGTGCCTCAAACTGGATTTCACGGATCATATTTACTAAGGTGCCAAAAATTGCTTTGTTGATGGTGTGAGGAATAACAGCCTAGGTCAGTCACCTCCTCTAAGTCAAATTTTCAACTATCCCTATAGGCAGCCAATGATGGATGACCCCACATCAACGTGCGGTGGCTTGCAGTTTTAAATCAGTATAATGCGCGCCGTTGACAACGTTCTTCAAACTCATATAAACGGAGAACAAATGAAAACAGACACCATCCTTGATGTAGCAGTAACAACAATAACATTAAAATCAATAGAAGCCAGTGGCATTGTGATAATTGAAATTATGGCTGGAATCAGGGACGGGAGTCCCCTGTAAATGTATGTTTGCAAGTTGAAGCGTTAGTCATATCGAAACTGATTCAGCGCAAAATCGGAACGCAGACGCCAGCTGCAGGTAGCAGAATCACGCGGGCCACGTTGAAGAAACTGAGTAATCATCGCATCAGTGAATAGTAATCCTTCACACTGAATTAGGTCGCATACAGCCCTAGGATGACGACCGGTGAATCGGATGAGGGCAGTGATTCTGGCAGAGCAAACCTGTTAAGGCATATGATGATGTGGGTATCAGACATTAGTTAACAATAAATACACAGAAACGTGTGAGAAAAAGCTAAGGAGTCTTTCAGGCCCGAATAACTTTAGGTATGGTTCGAAAAGAAAGAGATATGAGCTCAAGTACTAGAATTAGTATTTAAAAGGGATTTGGACGTCTTAACTTCAAATAAGGCAGAAAGGATGCATTGTCAGTAATAATAGGCAGAAGAATTAATAAACTTCAGGATCAATTAAGTGGCGATAAATTTGGTCTTGGTAACGGTATGACGCTGTGGTTTATAACGGAAGCCAGACTGAAGAAATTCATGGGCTTTCTCGACCTGGTGAAACCGTTAGATAGTGTCAAAGGGGGCAAGATGTCCGGGAGTCTGAGAAAAACAGGAGTAAGCTGCAAGAAAAGGAAGACAATATATAATATATGCAAGAACCAATACTGAACAATATTAATGGAAGACCAGGAAAGAAGTGTTGCAATAAAAAGCAGAGCTGTAGTCTTTCGCCCCAACTTTTCGACCTGTACATTGAAGAAGCAATGACTGAAACGAAAGAAAGATTCAATATCAGTATTAAAGTTCAAGGTGAAAATATATGAGTGACAAGATTTGCCAATGACATCGCTATTGTAATGGAAAATGAAGAACAATCATAAGATCACTTGATTGGTATGAACAGTCTAATGGGGATCGAGAGTAAATCGACGAATGATGAAAGTAACGAAAATTAGTAAAATTGAGAACAGCGCGTAACTTTCCATCAGGATTGGGGTTCACGGAGTAGATGAAGTTAAAGCACTGTGCTATCTAAGTTGCACAATAATCCGTAATGGAGGGAGCAAGGAAGATATAAAAAGCAAAACTAGCACTGGCAAAAAGGGCCTTCGTACTGGTATCAAACTTAGTCCTTAATTTTGGGGTGAAAATCCAGGGAAAATGGGTTTGGTGCACAGCATTTTATCGTAGCTAAACACGGACGATGGGAAAACCGAAGCGGAAGAGGACTGAAGTATCTGAGGTGTGTTGCTATGGAAGAACGTTGCAAATAAAGTGGACTGACGAAGTAAGGAACAAGGAGATTTTTCACAGAATCGGCGACTAAAGTATTTTATGGAAAAACTGATAAGAATAGCAGATAGGATAATAAAAAATCTCTTACGATATCAGGGAATAACGTTCACGGTACTTCAAGGAGCTGTAGAGGGTAAAACATGTACAGGAAGAAAAGGATGGCAGTACACTCAGCAAATAATAGAGGTTGTTGGTGGGAATTGCTACTCTCAGATGAAAAGGTCGGTAGAATTGATAGAGGTGCGGAATTCGTGGCGGGCCACAAGAGATCGGTCCAAAGGCTGTTGAATCAGGAAAGAAATAAAAAATGTTGGGCAACTGCGAGGACAGGACACAGACTAGCTGTTTTCAATCCAGAGGTTAGTACGGTGACATTCTTGACTGTAAAGCCCGCGTTACCATTAATATAAATATTTGTCATTGATGGACCCTAAAGCAGCTCCTTGATGGTAAATTAACGCAATGATATACCGTACGAAGAAATGATATTTAGATAAACAAAGCCAGTGATCTATCCGACACTACTCCACTGTATTTAAAATGATGACGTGTGATAAATACAGTGTTTTTTTCCAGCTCAGAGACTACATAGTGCAGGTTTGTTTTTACTTTTGGAAATGTATTTTTCATGATCCCACTAACCATCAGCTGCTGATGGAGAAGCGAGAAGCAGAGGTACCATAGGCTTACGGTACGGACTATTCTGATCTGTACCATTAAACGATATTCCTATCTCGTATGCGAGTATGGAGAAGGATCTTGAGTCCATCTAATCCGATGCCTTGATATCTCCTGTGGCACCAATCGGTTTTCATTCTCCACCTTTCCAAAATCCACTACAGCCAACCATGGGTTACTGGACTGTCTCTATAGTTAACGACGCTTATCATAGTGACGATTCGTTAAGTTAACGGACAATTAATCGCTGGACTTTTCAATTGTTGATTTTCTATTAAACTTTAAATAATTGAAGTAGATGTATGAATTGTAAAGTTTTCATTGCCAGTCATTGGTGAAACTACTTAATAACGTATGACTTACCTTTCATCCTATGGCATGTACGTGACACGCTACCCATTAGAGTAAACCGTATGTACCATTCTGTAAGTCTCATAGCATGAAGAGTATTGCCAGAGATTTTTAGTAATCTTTCAGGTTTACCCCATTGGCCTTCGCCGAATGGAGGACTAATGCCACCATGTTTTCCCATGAGCTTAGTATCAATTTCAAGGCTATTTCACTGAATGTACTCTTAGCATGGTTACAATAACATTACAATAACACAACCGAAAATTATGTATAACACTATAGTCATCACTCCAACTACAGTGACTATTGATTATACAATTAACGTAGGCTACATTTTGATGCGAATCTGACTATAAACTTCATAAACTCTGCAAAAAACAGAATTATGGATTTAAATCACCAGGAACCTTACAACGAACACTCAGTGTAGTGACAAAACCTTGTGTTAAAGCGACACGTTCCTCGTCACTACGAAACGTCGTATTCATGATCTGTGGAACGAACGTTAATGTTTTTATGTCGTTACTATGCAGCTATTGAAATACCAATGAACAGTCTTGATTCAAATAAGGTTTATTTAAATTTCATTGTCTTTTCATCAACAGGAATGCGCCATAGAACAGTATTTTATTCCACAGTTGTTAAAAAATCTGATCCAGTATCTCAAAAAGTGCTTAGATTGCATATTCCTCATCATCTCTGAGCTGGCGTAGGGTCCTCACACTTATTCTTAGAAAAATACGAATTACTGCTACTATTGTATTCTACCTTGCAATGAATGAATTGAGAAGATCAGCTATTTTATGAATGTTCCATTTGTTCTGAAATATTTACTAACATTTTAATTTGAAGGGCATCATTAATTCGTAGCTTGTACCCTGTGGTCATCTGTGTCAGTCGGACTAAATACTTTCGTTGGATTTGAAGTTTATCTTTGTAGACGCTGTGATTTGGTTAAGAGCCTCTTCTGTGTTTACGAATGAACCGTGATAGAGGCACTGGTTTAAAATTGTTAATCAGATGCTATACCTGTTACTGAAGTTATTCTGAAATACAAAGCTCGGTTACTATCCGCTGGGCTCTATTTCTCTTTTGTGACTATTATAAAATACTCAGATAACACAACACGAAGCTGGTTCAGTTAATGGCTGCACTTCATGGTGCCTCTAGACGATCTTTCTGAGATAACGTACTATTTTGTTCACTGAGTGAATAAAATTTTCCGATATCTTGCTATTTAATGTGTACTGCTTTCTCTATTGCGAACTGAAACATTTCTCACTTCGCCGAACGTTGTGGCCGAGCGGTTCTAGGCGCTTCAGTCGGGACCCGCTAAGCCGCTACGGTCACAGTTTCGAATCCTGCCTCGGCCATGGATGTGTGTGATATTCTCAGGTTAGTTTGGTTTAAGTAGTCCTAAGTCTACGGGACTGATGACCTCAGATGTTAAGTCACGTAATGCTTAGAGCCATTTGAACCATTTGCACCATTCCTCTCTTCTGCTGTCTTTGCCGTTCCAGAAAAGGTGGTACCACTGCATCTAAAGTACATATAATGCACGCATAATTTTTTAGTTAATTGGCATTCAAAAAATTCTTCTACAGTTAATTCTTATGCGATGAATAAAGGACTAATTCCACTATTTTTGTTCTACTTTACCTTAGAATTTGGCACTGTAGAAAAGATCATGACGAAAGAAATAGCTTGCAGGTGGTTCGATGAACCCTTTGCTAGGCTCTTAATTGTGAATCGCCGAGTAATCATCTAGATGCAGATGGAGAAGCATCTTACTACAGCAGTCGATGTAGACACGTCTTTCTACTGTGTGGTATGTAATCTTACAACCATTATGGAACCATTAATTTTATCTATTCATTGTTTTGGAATATTGGGCTGCAGCATTCTGTATGCATTCAGATGCGGAGATGACCACTTAAATGATTGAAACTAGCGATTCATGTATCCTTCCTTGTTATCTACACAACAGAGATATTTTCCTACAAACGAGTATAATAATGTGCCTGTTTTCATTTTACAATCATACAGCTTGCTCACTGATCCGCAATGATTTCACACCTTAACTAACTCCTGTTTCACATTTGAATGACAAGGCATGGGGGAAAATAATACTGACTGCTAGACGCATCGACAAGTTGAGGCAGTACTTATCGACTTGACAGTTATCTCTCAGGTTTGTGTGCGAGCACTGACTGGACGATGGCAAAGATTCGACTAAATCCGGTGAGGAGGACTGTCACCTCTGAACATTAGCCAGTTCATATGATTTTGCCAGTGCAACAAACAGCCGCCACTCTCCACCTCTCTCTCCCTCTCTCATCTGTCAGTTGAGTGGGACGCATCTTAGCACTTCTGGCAGGCGAGTTGAGGCTTGCTGGCTCTTGTTATTGAGGTTGCAGCAGCCTCTGAAATGGGTGAGCAACATATTGTATAACTCTCTCTCTCTCTCTCTCTTTCTCTCTCTCTCTCTCTCTCTCTCTCTCTCCTTCTCTCTCCCTCTCTGTCTGCCTATCAGTAATTCTTCTGGCAGAGACACATTTTTACGAAACATCTGAATCGCACAATCGGTTGGGCAGAATAAAACAATTTAGTGTATATTATTTTATTACATATGGTGAATAAAACTACAGTCGTCCTGCTTGCAAAGTGACTGTTTTAGGTAAGCATCAAAGTTTTATTGCATCGCATTTAATGCTATAGGAGCAACAAATTACACAAGTATTCTGTGTGAAAATTCCACCTCTATTGAATTTATACTTATGGGGCAATAGTAGCATACCATGGGCATACCATGGTGCTGCATTAACTCACGAAAATTTGCTCGTATCTCACTGGTACGTAAAGTGCGCTCACGTAGAAAATATCATAGAATACAACTCTGAAGAATGGACACCTGCTTAACAGTTTGTCTGTTACCGATCACTGACGCACTTATAGGTCCTGTTAGTTCATATAAATTTAATGTTTTATGTAAATACACCAGTCTCCAGATGTTAATCATACTATCGATTCCCTATACATATCCATTTTTCACACCTACCTGGCAAACGTATGGACGTCAACAGGAGGACGGAAGGGTAGTACTCATTCAACATCTCTCTCCTGATGTAGCCCACCATGCTGCATAGCCGCACTCAAACCATGTACACTGTGCTTTTGCACCAACACACAGAACCATCTCTAGTGCTACTTCCACTTCGAAGTCTACGTCTGGTGCTAAGCCTGCATTCATACATTTCAGTCTCCTAGCAGTGAGGTTATAAGCACTGGCGAAGAGTGATATTCCGGAACCACTTAACTGAAGCTCGGAGGGTTGCTCGTCGTTGTGCTGTTGCTGCTGCCGGCCGGCCGTTGTGGCCTAGCGGTTCTAGGCGCTTCAGTCTGGAACCGCGCGACCGCTACGGTCGCAGGTTCGAATCCTACCTCGGGCATGGATGTGTATGATGTCCTTACATTAGTTAGGTTTAAGTAGTTCTAAGTTCGAGGGGACTGATGACCTCAGATGTTAAGTCCCATAGTGCTCAGACAAATTTGAACCATTTTTGGTGCTGCTGCTGCCGCTGCTGGGGTGCATATACCAGGTGATTGTCATAATGCTATAATTCAGATACATGCTGATGTGTCACTTGATACTCAAACGGCCGTTCTGATATATCAGATAGGCGGATTGTGGGCTGCTCGTGTGGTGATGCAGACAATAGAAACTCAAACACCCTCATGTCCTGCCCCAATATATCTTCCAGTGCTCACTTTCTGTAGGAAGAACAGGCAAATTCTTAGTATTTGTCCAAATATTGATGATAGTAACGAGAGAGAGAGAGAGATAGTTGGACCAAACTTACATTGACAAGTGAGAGTCTTACATTTCGTTTTATTCTGTGACAGGTGGTGACTGATTTCTGCTGGAGCATTAGGATGAGGGTCCCCCGACTATGGCATACAGAGCTCTCTTGACGTGACTCATACCATTGTAGTAGTGATAAAAGACGATAGGGTCGTGGGAACCATTTTTCCGCCATTGTGCAGTCGTCTTATTGGCCTAGAGGTACATAATGGTGAGGAGAGACTGGAAGGAAAAGGGTGACCATGATTTAGTGGCCACAACCAACACAATGGATTTGTGACCCTCATTTTCCTACCATTTTTATATCACTCAATTGGTCTACAGGCACAAGCAGCAGGAGTGACAGCTTGTCTTGACCCGGGATTCATATCAGGCTATATCCTCATATTGAATACAACACACTCTATTGACCTGGGCGGCGTGGGTGGTCTCATTGACATGAAATCATTATTTCAATAAGAATATACCTTATGACAAGTTTGACTTCTCTGCAGGTATTACAGACATTACGATAAACAGCAAATGGGGTATAATCGTAAAAATTTCTATTAGTTATATTTTCACTGACATTAATAAATGGTTCCTTGCCATTCCCTTCATAGTAAACTTTTACTAAACACTGTATGCAGTTTAGAACCTGTAAGAGATTTCACGCCAGTAAATGCCTAAAACAGGACGATGAACAGACGGAAGTAGACCGTATTAAATTTGTCTAATTACAGTTTGATAATAAATTCATCTGGGAGGAACATAATAGAGAACTGCAGAAGCCCCTAAACTAACCACTAGTTGTAGTCCAAATGTTGTCAGACTGTGACTTAAAAATAAGGAAGCTTGCATAATACGTTTACTTCCATTCCATAACGCCATACGGGATTATTTTTAGTGAAACTCATCAAAACAAGCAAAGTTTTTCTCAGTTAAAAAAAGTGTAATAAGAATTATTTGTGGTGTGAACTCACGAACACAGTGGACAGGTCTGTTTCGATAGTTAGGGCTTCTGTTAGTTCGCAATATTAATGAAATTTATCATTTAAAACGAACCCAAGTTTGGAACTAACGGCTCAGTTCATGGAATCAGTACTAGAAACAACAATGATTTTCGCAAAGATTAAAAGTCAATTACTTTCGTCCAGAAACGCGTACGTTATTTGAGAATACATATTTTCAATAACTTACTAGATGCCATAAAATGTTAACCTTTAATAAAATTCTGTTTAAGAGGAGCCTAAAGGTTTCATTTTAGGACAAATCGTTCTACTCTCCTGATAAATCTATTATTAGAACCACCTGATGTTCGGTTAAGAGGAGCCTAAAGGTTTCATTTTAGGACAACTCGTTCTACTCCCCTGATAAATTTATTATTAGAACCAGTTGATGTGTATACGTTCCTAATAAAGTCATGTAAACCACGAGGATTATCACAATTGTGTTTAAGGTACATTAGCATGTGTGTATTTCGTTGTAAATATTCACTGTGTGTTCCTACATTCTGACAGTTCCTGCATCCTGCAGCAACTCCGGGCTGTCGAGCTATCGAAAAGAAAAGGACTATTAATCTAATCTAATGTAATCTAATCTAATCAACGGTTTTTTCAAGACTAGGACAATGAAGCTACTTGTGAACAGGTATGTGCAATTGGAGTAAAATAAGAGAAGGATGAAGAAGTAATCTGTGGTGATACTATAATTTCCGTGAACATCTCATTTTACAGTTTACACTATACATCGACTCCTTCCTACACTCTGAAGCTTATTTATGTCACCATTCCGAAGACCATTTGGCAGGCCGTATCCTGCGATTATACGTATTAAATGGCTCTAAAGGCACAAATAATCCGAAAGCCTTCTTGTCTGGTAAAGCCACTGACCAAGCAGGCATATTCCTAACACTTCAGAAAATGACAACGAACGCATATGACACAAACAGCAGCTGAGAAGGGCAAAGCACACAAGAAGTTTCCGTAATTGGTAAGTTTCCTTTAAATTTTCTCGGAAAGAGAGACATAAATTTAGTGACTTGTAAATAATTACAACATGTTGTGAAATGGAGAAAAGTATTCATGCTTTTGATATCCCAGTCAGAGTAAACAGCTAATTGGGAAGTATTGCCACCAGCATAGATGGACTGCGCCATTTTTTATCAGTACGTAATTTAAAAATAAATTATTACAAACGATGAATGACGCAAAACAGTACTTAACAATTACAAAATAATCGTTCATATCGTGTTATATAAATACTTGAAGATGCAGTTTGGCTATTTTGCTGCAGTCCTGAAAAATGGTCTTTAGTTTAATAACATTCGTTCGCTTGCGAAATAAAATACTTCTGTAACTTTTATTCAGAGAAATTATAGCTAAATTTCAGTCTCATCAGTCACATTTTGAAACACTTGTTGTAACTTCCCTAGAGGAAATAAGGTGGAATAAAAGAACCAAGGGGATCATGATCTCAAACGACTCTTACGTTCGGAAATTAATGAAAATGACTTTTAACTGCCCCAGCTGACAATAATGTAATCAACTGAAATAAAGTAACTTTCATTTACATTGTCATATCGAGGAAGGTAAATAATTGAGAGCAGCACGTCGTTTAAGCTACAACGCAAATAAACAAAACGAGTACATTCACTTTAAGTTTTATCACGTTCTGATTATTGTTCGTAGGTTTAGTAGCTCTTATTAAACGAGAGTCGATTGCGTATAGCGATATCAGGATCAGGACTCTATCAAAATCACTTTTTATTATTTACTAGGTAAATGGCCTAAGATACATCAATATAGTCTCCTGAATATAGAACACTGCGATAGGTTTCCCATGTCATGGGACTTAATTATTTACATTTTCACATGGAAAGTAGTTAGAAATATTCCTAATTGTAAAGTACTAATCAAGAAAATTACATTTCAATACAGGTTCAGCTGTTCACAATAACATTACTTCATTCAGAATGATAGGAAGAAAGAACACCTGGAGAAAAGAACGAGCAACATGTGACGCATCGTTTAGTGAGGCTTTAACTTGTAGATGTCAGGTAAGCTCAGTTCCAGACATTCTTTGGGTGAAGTGGAAATGAGATAAACTTGCTATCTCCCCCGAAAGGAGAATATCTCTTCAAATTGTACTCTCTGGCGAAAGAGCGAGAGCGCTGCATTTTGTGTTGCATCCCTGGGAGCCCGGAGTTCTTCAGATACTGCCCAGGGGACACTGCTCGCAGTAACTGTGCATGGCAATGTTTGCCTACGCCCCACCCGCAGTTTTTGTGGAATCGCCGATTCTTCGGGAACTCTGAGGCTATCTGCAAACACTGAATGGATATGGGTCTGCAGCTCCAGTGTGTTATTTTATTATGAACGGAAACATTTCTGAACTCCGGAACACGTAAGGCTGCGGGGTACACGGGAGTTGAGTGACCAATGTAAACACGTGTCTAATTATGTTTATGGGACAACCACTAAAAACTGTGAAGAGACTAAAAATATGTAGCGGAGTATGGAAGATAAAAGACAATGGATCCAGCCGGTCTTAGTGTTCTGTTGGCCGGCTAACAGTTGACTGGCGAGCCTGGAGTGAAACGAGTTTGCTGTTGGTAAGTTGCACGAAGGAAGAGGCAGGAAGCTCTACCTGGAGTAGAGGAAAGTGCAAGGAGGTGAAGGGAGCTGGTTGTCGTTAGTTTACAGTTAGGAGATGAAAACTCTGTTCGGTGAAGGATTGGAGCATCTGTCGATTTCTGTTAATGTGACTAGATTCCTGGAGAACCATTGGATTAGTAATTGTATTGCTAAGATTCAGCAAAGCTTTAGCAGTACTAGAGTTAAGATACGAAGCTAGGAATTGCTCGGCATTTTAATCTAAGAGTATAACTGTGAACAAAAATTTACTAAAACAGTTTCACTCTCAGTTTCTATTGAAGTGTCCTCATTAGTTGTAAGGTTTCCCTTTCCTTAAAATGTCCTCACATAGTTTACATTGTCACCACATTACAGTGCGTTTTGTTTTATATTTTGGGGGGAAATTGAAGTGAAAGGAAGAGATGTTCATTTATCTTGATTTATTGTGCATAATCTGTCGATAATATCTCTATGATACCGGGATCCTGTGAACGGATGCTGGGTCTTTGGAAAATGAGCAGTTAGAAGAGCTTGGCGGGTCACAGTGAATTTCTCTTTTTTCATTGGATAATTATATTGATATAGGGCAGGCGCACCCTATTATTTACTGTTATCGGGGTTGCAGGTTTAGTATTAAAGGTACACGGATATGATCAATAGTATTTGGGTACATAATTAAAATCGGTGGTACGTCACAAGTATATTTGGCATGGAATGATGCTTCAGGATAGAGAGAGCGAAGACAAAGAGTAGTAGAAAGGAGATGACGAGTTGGTTAACACCCAATTTGGGACAAATAAGTTAATGGGAAATTTGATAGAAATCTCCACTCTAGGAAGAATAATTACACAACTAACAGCATCAAAGAAAGTGTCGAAGGTATTCAGCAATTTGGGAGCTCTATTGATACCAGCAATTGGTGCGAAGCTTAGGAAGAAATTTTGGAAAAGCACGGCATTAGTACAACACTGAACGGAAGTGTTTTTTCCACCTACTAAAATTCCTACAAATTATGTCGTGCTGCGTAAGAAAGTTGACAATTAGATTAATAGATAAAGCACGACATATGGAAGTAAGAGAAGAATAGGTGTGGAAAGAAGTATGTGGCAGAGACAGCAGGACGTATGCTGTAGCACTTGGAAACAATCAACCTGACACATTAAAGAGGGAAAGTATTAGATGAAAGTTGAGACTAGAAGACGGAAAACATATTCCAAAGTACAGATGCAGAGAGTTCGGTGTAATTCGTAGAGGGAGAACGTGTAGCAAATGTTTGGAGAAGATGGTGACCAACACCAAACAGTCAATAGCCACATCTCTTTAAAATGTTAATTCCGTTTTACCAAGTCACAAAAAGAGCTATATTATTGAAAATGTTAGAGGTGTGTTTTACAGTGTGGTCAGGAAAATTCCAAAAATCTTGTGAGGGTCTTGCATGATAGGTTGTGGTGAGAAATAATTGTAAAAAAAATCGATATTTTTCGGTGTTTCCGAGTAATTAACCACTGGAGTTAACCAATCAGGCCATTGCGCGTGCAAATTAAAGCGGCCTCCTAAATACCATTCGGGTCAATTACTCTCAAAGCGTAACTGATAGTTCATGAGCTTACCACCGTGTAATGAATAATTTCTGCATCGCTCTCTCCTTCCGTTTTATGAAACCGAACGAAGGCAGCGTTCGGCGACACAGTCTCTTACGGGCGGCTAGAACTTGGACGTGCATTAGGCTGACTGACTAACTTTAATTCTAATTAATTCGGAATCTGCAAAACGTATCTAATATTTTTCTTCGTAGTTTTTTCTCAGCAGACCCTACTCTGTGACACCCTTATAAGCTTTTCGTACTATTACTGACCAACTTATGTAGCCCATACGCCAACTCATATTGTTAACCAAAATTTCTACCGTAGAGATATGATGCTATAGGTAGTGGGTTAAATACATCACGGCAGAGATATGATGAAAACCGCTGCAAAGCAAACATTCATGTGACGAGCCGTAGGCGCCGCTTCGAATCAAGTACAACTCCGTGTGGGGCAGCAGCTCGCTTCTTGAATATTCTCCGTTATTCGTTCGTATTCTGTGAGTGGAGCTGACACAGCATCAATCTTGCGTCTAGTGTTGGGCCCTATTGTGGGCCAGTGGGGTGCGAAGGGAGGCTGCTGTCGGTGAAAACATGAAAGAGAAAGGGCGGTTCACTCACCGAAAACTCCTTTTTTTTCTTTTTCTTTTCACTCTCCCTCGCCTCCATTCCGATAAACAAGCAGTCTTTTCAGCTAACACATGTAGCTTCAGGCGCTACGAGAATAATGCTCTCTACAGTGTGTAAAGGAGTCGTTATCGACTGAGATAGTTGTGTAGAATCGAATGCATTACAGCTCGTGTCAACGGATAGGACTAAGGTACATTATGTATTTGTAAATACACTGTTCCATACATATTGATTGTGGGGTACTTGCTGAACTCTGACGTCTCATCAATATAGATTTTTATGTTAACTGTCAGAAGCATTGCACAAAAATTCCCTGACGCTAAAAACCGTACACCAGGTGATTTAGAAGATTGCGAACAAACGTAAGGAGCTCATTGGGGAGTCGAAATACAACTTACGGGCACGGAAGTAATCGTGAGCCAGTGAGAGCTTCCATCTTGTGTGGTTTTGTATCACACACCTTGAGTACGTAGAACCAGTTCCAGCATTCCCAATGAAGAAACACTTCTTCTCAGGATACTTGCACAGTCTGATGAGGTTTGAGAGGCGTATGGTCTATTTGGTAGGGTGCGCCAGAATTTTCTGAGGAAGATATTTCGCCTGTATTGAGCACCGGTCACTTTGACAAATTCTCTAACGTACAGCGTTATTCGGTAACGGCTGAACTTAAGGCACGGGTGAACTTATTTTCCTTGTTGTTCTGGATATTCCATTGCTTTCAGTGACTTAGATCTACCTCCAAAAGCGTAAGTTCCTATAGCACAGTTGTTTTATTTCGGTTCCTCTATCACCTCTCTCAGTTTGTGCACAACGTTTTGTATAAGCCTGTATATATCGTGTTCCACGCAGGAATATTTTCAGTATTATGAGACCGATGCTATGTTCCCTCCACACACAACACAATCATCACGCTATTTGTAGCGTCAGACTGCTATCTACTGAGCATATAAGAACAGTCACCATATAATGTAGGGCACCCGTTAGTCCTCATTTTTCTGATATGTACTCTTCTTGGGCCCTGAAAATTGCGTCCGTAAGGAATTTTAATTTTCGTTATGTCCAGATGTTTCATTCGTTTTTCGTCAGAGCTGAAGTATGCGACAAATTTTCAGTGCAACGCCCGACGATGACGAAACTGAATGATACGATTTTTAAAGTCTCCGGCATGACGCTTGCCTGCGTTGTTATGATCGTAACGTGTTGTTAAGCATCGTACTGTAGCCGCACAGTGTCAACTTTAGTGATCAAACAATGTTACTACAAGCCTCATTTAATTTCACATTCATTACGTCACAGAAGCATTACATTAGAATATGAACGTCTCTTTACTAAGCTTTTTGGAAAGTTTGTGATTTCAGCGTGGCATTCCTGCCACAACAGATGACCAGTTCCACAGAGCACGAAAGCGGTAGCATTCCTTCGTACCTCTTCTCACCATACAGTAGTCTAGTGCTACTTCCTCCTCTTCCTGAGCCCATCAAAGTTCATTGCTATTGTAATGTTAAAGATCTGTTTGAAAAAGACTATAGCAGATGGTGTTTCTGTGAAGACAATAAAATTTTTCCACTTATTTTAGGTCACAGCATTAATAAAATGCTCACACGGAAAAAATACGACTTATTATTAAGTGAAATTTGTTTAAGATGGTAAACTGCGCTCATTTTACCACTCTTGCGTTGTTAATGTATAATTAATGCTGATTGTGTGGCTGTTGAATGAAGTGCCTTTTTTGTAATAGTTAGTATTAAAATCAATCTTGATCATAAATTTACTTATTCTAGTAACCGGTTTGGACCACGCCTGTGGTCATCTTCAGACCAAATGCTATATGTGCGTGATTTACCACCAGAAGGAGGCTCCTGCTCATATAGCATTTGGTCTGAAGATGACTACAGGCGAAACCGGTTACCAGAATAAATAAATTCGTGATCAAAATCTGATTTTAATAGTATATATTAGTAATAACATTGATCACTGTCTGCTCCCACGATGTATTCAAAAAGTAGTACGTCTTTTTTTTTTTTTTTTGTTAGAAAGTGTCCTCTTCTTTGCAGTTTGAAATATCGTAACCCTAACAAGAATATTATCGAGCTTTTCCTTTCGTCGGACACTTCGAGAATACTCTTGTTATTTTGATGAAATTGTGTAATTTCAAAGTTAATAAAATTTTAGGAAATGAGAAAAACCTGATTTAAGCAGTGACAATTTAAATTTTAAATCATAACTAGTAATATATAACTAATGCTAAAATTTTAAGGAAGTAATAACTATCGACAAACTGTTGGGAGAAAGCCCCATGCTATTAACAGTTCTTCGCGGAGTACTTATTCACTTCCCACGGAACACCAGTGTTCCACGGTGTTTGTGAAAACACGCCGTACTGTATTTTTATAGCCTGATTAAAATAACTTGATAGTTGACACTTCACGCCTTGCAGCTGGTTTCCCACATCCAGGGCTCTCGGCTTCATGTGACAACCGTTGCTGCTGTCAAACGGCAGCAGCAGTTGGTCAATTCATTTCCAATTCCGTGTCCTGATTTCTTTATTGATGTACTTGGATTTAGAATCCTGGCTCTGGCCCATTGATTTCGTATTTCATCAGACATGATAAAGAGACCAAAAACAACACACAGACTGACAGACACACACACACACACAGACACACACACACACACACACACAGACAGATGATAATTAGACCAAAAACAGCACACACACACACACACACACACACACACACACACACACACACACAGCGATGTTAACGAAACTTACACTTTCACTCGCAGAACTAACCGAACGCTCCTGGATCCTTCCGATCAGGAAGCGATTCTGGGTCACATACACAGTTGCGGTAAGCATAGAGATCGGCTTACATTAGACAGCCTCGCACTGTACTCGGCTTCCCGCAATACCGAATGATATCCGGAAGCCGAGTGTTTCAATGATGCATTTCATCGTTGCGAGTGGACCACTTGAGTCATAATTGTAACAAACTGGTGATGTGTATTGACTTATCCCAGTGATTACATTCTCGGTTCGCAAGCCGGGTGAGAACGTTCCGCCTGTTCCTGCCTCTATCGTTGCGCTGAGAGAGCTCCCTTGTTTGTCCTGAATGTCGTGTGGGTTGTTGGGAGCGTCACATAGTCGTTTCCCTCTTGGCGTCTCGTGTTTGAGATTACATATTCACGCGGCTTGCCGTCCATGGCTCCCAGGAGTATTACACGCACAGGTACGATCAGCCTTAGTTTAAACAAATCCACGCTTTATGTGCAGCCGAGTTCGTCAGATATCCATGACTGGCTTGTAGATACGATCAAGGTCACTTCAGAACAGACTCACACTGCATACTTCGATTCGGAGTCGCTCGTGTTTTATGTCAAGTTCGTAGATAAGCTTTAGGTTGACAGGCCCCTTTTGTCGTACGTACAAAATAGTACCTTTAACTCATCGCGATGGCTCTAATAGGATGGCAATTCTGGCAGACGCAGAGATAGAATATGTGACTGTTAGGGTAATCAACCCTCCTCCTGAAGTCGACAGTTTTCTCAAGACCGTCGTGCTTCACTTTGGGGATATACGGAATATACGGAGGGAGCATTGGTCTGCTCAACATCGCTTACGTGTTTATAGTGGAGTTAGTCATGCTGGTCAGACGGAGTATTTCACTTGTAGCTGTGCCAGTACCGGGTACAAACAATTTACACAGGAGAAGAAGAGGCCTGTTTCATATCTATGAGAGTGGACAAATCCGTGCAAATTGCCCTCGTCCGTCACGATCTTAAAATCCACTTATGAACAACGTGAATGGCTAACTGTAGCCTGTATGGTTCCCCAAGTGACAGCAATTGCTCCTAAGCACGTTTCTGAGGGGTAAGGCGAGCCACTGCGGGATTGTCCTAGCGCATTTCCAACGCTAGGCTCGCGTATGGACTTCGACACTTTAGCTTCAGCGACGCCACCAACGTCACTTCAAAACAGGCGTAGATGGACGCAAAATGTTGAGGATTCAGATGATTCCCCTTCGTTTCTCCTCTCTACTGAACAGATTGTGGTGGATGAGGCCTCCCCCCCCCCCCCCCCCTCGTGGTTAATTTAAACCTGATGATAACATGACGGTTTCTGTTCAAGGTTCGAAAGCGTCCAGCACTTTTTGAAACTGAACGCGTAGTATCATGAAAATAGGAAAAACAGAAAGAGGGTGGAAGAGACGAATCCACCTCTTTACATTCAGATTCATCCGTTGAATCTGTCATGGACTGTTAACGGTAGTTTTCAAGCAATCAACGGCACAGTTTTGATACCTTTATTACATTGAATGTGAACAGAATTAGTTCTGTGCTTGGAGTCGAGGCACTGCGACAATTTATTTACTATTCAGGTGTAGCAGTGATATTTTTGCAAGAAGTGTTCTTTAACGTGGTTCCTGAACTATCTACTGGCACTGCGTTATTTTAAAAAAATGGCTCTGAGCACTAAGGGACTTAACATCTATGGTCATCAGTCCCCTAGAACTTAGAACTACTTAAACCTAACTAACCTAAGGACGTCACACAACACCCAGCCATCACGAGGCCGAGAAAATCCCTGACCTCGCCGGGAACCGAACCCGGGAACCCGGGCGTGGGAAGCGAGAACGCTACCGCACGACCACTGCATTATTTTACATAGAGGGCACGCCACTGACTGACTTCTATGTTCTTGATAACAGCCGAGGAATTGGCTGCATCTCTTTTGACCTTACTTTAATTATTCTTTATGCCATTTCAGGGTCCGGTCGTATTTATAGAGAGAATGTAGTTTATTTATTTTGTAAAACTCTGCAGAAACTGCGGTTAGGCGGAGATTTTAATTTCTGTTGCGTCCTGTAGATCTGACCCATAATTCTATTTTCTGATAGACGACTTGGTGTGTTCTTGGAATATACGAAATGCATGGATCTGTCAGTGTGCCACTCCCGTCTGATTTATGCATTTCAGAGTTAATACCAGCATCCGACTTGATCGCTTTTATCTTTCTGACTCTTTATGTAGACACCTGTTAGAGATAGTCCTGATACCCGCTTGTTTCACTGATCTCTGTGTCGTAGCTATAACTTTAAAACATGTACTGCAAAAAGTAAAACTTCAACGCCTCCCATGGATGTTGAACACATCAATCTTAAGGAATCCTTCCCTCGAGATTATCCTTCAGGAGATTTGGGCCCATAGCTTGGGGAGTAAAGCTACCCTTCTCTTATGGAGAGGTTGTAAGGTGTCAGGCAAATCCAACACCTTCCATGAAAACCCTGACATGATAAGCAAATCCAGTAGTATGTCACATAGCTCCAAATAAATCCCGACATTAAATTAACCAAAGTAATACGAGTAACGAGTGAGTAAATGGAATACCACAGACTAACACAAGAATGCCTTAATTCATGTCATACCTTCCCACCGTGAGACACACGCAGTTACGAGGGGAGAAACGAGAACAGAAGCCGAGAGCAGAACCGCGTTAAGCTAGAAGGCCCTACGATACGGGACGGACACCCACGTTCCAGCTAACCGCTAGGACCACCCCCCCCCAGCCCACGTTAAAAGGTAGAACCCACCAGAACAACAGTATAGATCTTACGATAACACAAAAAGGGCCACACCAGCCGCAAGTTTTAGCGTGAGACGTTTTCACGTCTGTGTTACTTTGCAAACGTTAAAAACATTGCCCCACCACGAAAAGTATAACGTTTCTCATTGGATAGACAGAATTTTTGCAGGCGGAGCTTAAGGTTAACATTGAGACTCTGATTGGTCAGATGAAAACACAGCCAGATAGTATCTCTCTTTTTTTAAAACCAACTTCGGTAGATTGTAATAAGGAGAAGTTAGGAAAGAGTCGCTTCCGAGATGGCGATGTGCGCGGAGCTGTGCTGCCCGCCGTCTCCTGACGGACACCGACAAGGTAATGAACGCACGCGATGCCGCATTTTTGAGCGCATAAGGCTTCACTCAGAACTGCAGAAGTCTCATCTGTCACATCCCCTTTACGTAATACTAGTGTCGATCGTCAATTGAAGCTCATGGTATTCACATTTGTTACGTATGTTAAAATCTGAAACTCGATGATTTTTCTGTTATATAATTATTGAGAAACCACATCAGCCACTGTAATTTACGACAAGTTAGATAAGTAATTAAAGATAATTGAGGGTCACTGTAGACCATTTTGATAGTTTTCTCTTTTATGAAACTTAATTTAAACCTAGATTATAGATGTGATATGGCATAGGTCACCCTTCGATCCATTGTAGAACTTGGAAACACATTTAGGGAATATTCGTTCACATTTATCTTGAACGCAGTTGATTTTTATCATCCTGTATTAAAACATTTCCTTTTATCAGTAGTGCAATTTATAAACAATGTTTTGTGAGTAGAATAAAATTGCCAATGGTAAACTTAACTGCTTTTTCGACGTTATTTTACCAGCTAACAAAAAATAGGAAAGCCTTGAACCCCTTCAACTAAATTTAGCTAGTGTTAAGATTCTTTTACAGGGAGTGCAGTGGAGCTGACGCTGAAATAATTAAGTATTTGGTTGTATCATCGCTAGTCTCACTGAACTCTTCTGAACTCTACATGTGATGTGTGGTCTGACGTCTCCTTACCAGCAACAGGTCCCAGGTTCAAACTAGTCAATTCCCTAAAAAACACGCTCAGAGCGTCGTTGCGCGAAAGTGGTAGGGAGACACGACTTAGAACAAACAAAAACCACGCAGAATGTTTGAAGGTGGTAAGGTCGTGCCAAACCTTTGCTTCGGAAAGCGTTAATGCGTTATGGCGCTCAGAGGGCAAGGGATCTCTGTCAGACCCAGGCATTTTATTACTACTTCGCTTCAACTCTATGGCACCATGTTAAGGTGAGACTCATTCAGTTAAAGAGGCAACAAGTGGAAGGACTCAAGGTTCGACCAAAATCCCACTCCTTCCAACGGGATTAACTGACCGTATATCACTTTATCCGGTTGCGGACGCGCGCAAACGAACATGTATCACTTCCCCTACTCACATCGAAGGCCACATAGTGTCATCCCAACGAGACATCTCCACAGCGATCTATAACTACTTGACTCACCTTTATGATGAGCCTGCTACTTATAGTATTGTACCTGATGGGTTTACTGACCTACTCGGTTGTGTGGATACTCCCACATTAAATGATGACCTTCTGCGTGGCTTTGCTTGCGACAGTTTGCAGGAAGATTTTTTCCACCGTGTTTAAACACTAGGGGTTGACCAATGAGAGGATTCAGAACAAAAAAAAAAAGTCTGAATAATTTATGTCCGGTAATGCATGGTCTCCAAGCTAAAAACCATTTATTCAGACATACTTTGTTACAGAGAATACGATGTACCATGCAACCACAGTTACAGTATGCAAGATCTCCTTCTAGAGGGTGGTACTGCTCCTCATACTTCATGCCCCAGTGCCCTCTCCGGCCATAGTAATTGGTAACGTTGTGTCCGATTCGCTTCTCTTGCTGACTCATCTTGTAGTGGGTGTTATACAACGTTGTACACAATGGTTTCGTATTCGAACCGAGAGATTGCCGACATAGTGTTTACTTACGGAAAGGCAAATGGCAACGGACGCTGAGCAGCAAGGTTGTATCAGGAGACCTGTTCCTGTCGACAACGACCGCATCCTCCACTAATTTATTTTCACTCTGCAACGGAGTGTGCGCTGATATGAGACTTCCTGGCAGATTAAAACTGTGGGCTGGACCGAGACTCGAAATCGGTACCCTTGCCTTTCGCGGGCAAGTGCTCTACCGACTGAGCTACCCAAGCAACACTCACGACCGTGCATCACAACTTCAGTTCTCCCAATACCTCGTCCCCTGCCTTCCAAACTTCACAGTAGTTCTTCTGGAAGACTGGAAACAACCACCAGGCTGTGGCTAAGCCATGTCTCAGCAATATTCTTTCTTCCCGGAGTGCTAGTTCTGCAAGGTTCGCAGAAGAGCTTCTGTGAAGTTCGAAAGGTAAGAGGCGAGGTACTGTCAAAATTCAAGCTGTGATGAGCGGACGTGAGTCGTGCTTGCGTAGCTCAGTCGGTACAGCAATTGTTCCCGAAAGGCAAAGGTCCCGAGTTCGAGTCCCGGTCCACCACACAGTTTTAATCTGTCAGGAAGTCTCATAACAACATCGAATGTTTGCAACAGTCTTACGCCGTTTGTCTGAAACCGGGTCGCTGAGGAAGCAGGATATCACGAAGGACGTATCGAAATATTAGGGCTCGAGACTTGAAGGAAAATGTGATAAACACTGTGGAAGGCAACCGCCATGACAATAGTAGGCAGTTTCCCTGCAGGGCACAGGATAAGCTAGACGACCATGAGGAAGATTCTCCATGATAATAATTATTACCCTTATCACAGCGTGTGCAGGACTTCCTTGAGACAGTTTTGTCTCTGGTTTCTTCACCAGGCCACCACGATTCTGGGACTGGTGTCATTCTACCTGTTCACCGATTAGTCCAACTTTACGCAAAGTGGTATCTTCAGCTTTCATAAGAGTCATCTGTGGGATAGTATGCAGAACCCCATGGTATGGTGGCAGCGAATCATCATCATTGGTGCAGCCGGAACGTGTGGGGTAGGATAATTGGCGACCTTATTTTGCGACGAGTCTTTCTTTCGCGTCGTCCAGCAGGCCATAAGTATCGGCGATTCCTGCGGCTTACTTTGCCCTTCCCCCCCCCCCCCCACCCCCCACCCCCCAACCACTGCTGGAAGAAGTGCCATTGATGATTCGAAGAGTTACATGGCTGCTACATGGTTGTGCAGCAGTCTACTTCGCCGTTGACGTGCGGACGCATTTCAATCGTGTTTCCCCGGGTATATAGACCGAACGAGGGGGACCAGTTGCATGGCATGCGATTTCTGGTTATAGGAGCATCTCGAAAGTATCGTGTATGTAGGGCCCTTTCCGGATGTGGAGACTGGAGCAGTGAAATTTATGGTGCTTTTGACACCGTTCGGATGTAGCCTGGCCGATGCGAACGTGTGAGACAGAACACGCTACGGTGCGTTCACGCATGCGTGGAGGCACATTGAAACCAATTTCACACAAACTGTAAATTTGGGTGCATGGTACAGCACTTATTAGACTGCAGTATATGTAACAATGTATGCTTGAATAATTGGTCTATAGCATGGTAACCATTCATTTCCGGACGTGTTTTCATTAGACGTTTTTTGTTCTGCGTCTTCTCACCGATCACTCCCTGGAGTTTGTACACAGTGGAAAAAATCATCCTATAAATCGCCTTATTGTTGATTCACCAGCGCAAAAATCGTCTGGACTGGACGGTATTGTTAAGGAATTTTTGTGTACATATTTGACTAGTAATAGGTTATACCATTACGTCATTGGCAACTACGGTGATCCGGGGCATGAGGCGGGGAAGGGAGGCGTCGATTCCTGACCCATTCAATATTGGTACAATCGTTCTAACTCCGAAGACAACCTGACGTCCAGATGTTGATAAATGTCGCCCGATCACACTACTTAACATCGATTACAAAATTGTTACCCTGGCTATTAACAGCCATTGGTCGATACTGGTAGACAAAATTCTCTCTGTCCACCAAAGCTGCATGCCTGGAAGCACAATTCTGACTTCCGTAGTCGAATGCCGCGACGTTGTCTCGGTGACTGCTACGATTTCCGTCTCTGGAGCCTTGCTTTTTATTCATTTTAGTGAAGCGTTTCACCGGGTCAGTCATGGTTTCTTGATGCACGTGCCCAAGGCGACCGGTCTCAATGATACTGCGTGTCAGGATTTATCCAATCTGTTTCTGGTATTCACGCATCTGTCGTAGTGAATTGACAACTTACTCCCCAGATCACCATCCTGCGGGTCTTTCGGCAGGGAACCCCCGCTCCCCCCTCCCCTCCCCCAACCCTTCCATGTTGCTTTTTGTCGTGTCCATAGAACCTCTGATCAGCCGTATTGCTGATTAGTTACGTGGGTGGAACATATAACACGGATGAAATTATGATATTGCTACGTCATGTCAGTGATATATGTTTTGAACATGGCTCTGATCGGCAACCGTAATCAATTACAATGACACAAATTTCCATCCTACCGGCTGTAAACAGAGTTTAAAATTCTTATACTAGTTTTCAACGCCAACTAGGAGCGCCTTCTTCCGAAGAAACTGTTACCTTACATGTGTAAAATGTTTCAATAGTGGTTTGAACGTTCTGAACAGAGCGAGGTGGCTCTAATTTTCTTTTAACTACATGTAAGGTAACAGTTTCTTCTGAAGAAGGAGTCCCTAGTGGGTGCTGAAAACTAGTTAAGGAATTCTAAATTCTACTTGCTAGCGGTTGGCTGGAAATTTGTGACACTGTCAATGATATGTCCCTGCTCAATGATATATTGGATTCCATTTGTTCCCTCTCTCTCTCTGGGGCCCACATTAATGAACGAAAATGTACCCTATTATAACTGCCGGTCAACAACACGTTGTCGCTCAATGCGCAACGGACGTTCTCACCACCCTTCATTGGGCATTACCGTGAATCGCTGTCCAATGAAAATGACTGCACTCAACTGGCGGGAGGTGACGAATCGAATTCGGCAGCCATCTGACTCCCTTGCCGTAGTTGGCCGGATCAACTCCAAATTGCGGCACGAACGTGAATTTTATATTACCATCAGTTTTTTGGAAGCTGGTGTTTTGTCGATAACACACCTTACCACCAAATTCTTGGTTTCTCGTTGGGGAGTACAATCATCCAAGTTGAAGTGGTAGAGGCTTTCACATTATCGAGCTTCACTTACACCTTAACTTTAATCATCATGATGAATCCACAACGTGGAGTTTAGAGGCCAGACAAACGTATGATTTCAGAGGAAAGGCAGCAGCCTTTCCTGTAGTTACAGGGGTGACAGTCTGGATCATTGACTAATCTGGCCTTTGAAAATATACCAGAATAGCCTTGTTGTGAGGAGGCTGCGAATAGGCGAAAGTGAGGAGACACTACAGCTGTAATTTTTCCTGAGGGCGTGCAGCTCTACTGTATGGTTAGATGAAGATGGCATCTACTTGGGTAAAACATTCCGAAGGTAAAATAGTTCACCATTCAGATGTGCAGGCGGATAATACTAAGGATGACGTCGTCATCAGGAGACACAAAACCTGCATTGAACGGATCTGCGAGTATAGTGTTAGATTCCTTAATCGGGCAGAAAGGTTAGAAAATTTAAAAAGGGAAATCGATTGTTTCCAGTTAGATGTAGTAGGTATTAGTGAAGTTCGATGGCAGCAGGAACAGAACTTTCAGTCAGGTGAACACAGGTTTAATGCAGGAGTGGATTTAATAATCAGTAACACAATAGGAATGCGGGTAAGCTGCTGTGAACAACATAATGAGCGCATCATCATAGCCAAGATCGAAACGAAGCCCGCAACCAGTTTATATGACAACTAGCACCGCAGTTGATGAGGAGACAGAAGAGACAGATTATATGAAAGAAACTAATCAGGTTGTGATGGGAGACTAGAATACAGTAGTAGCAAAACTAAAATATGAAACAATAGTAGACGAATATGAAGTGGGGAAAGAATGAAGAGGAATGCACCTGGTAGAACTTTGCACACAGCTTAATTTAATCATCGTTAAGACTCTGTTTAAAAATCATGAAAGACGGCTATATGTGTGGAAGGGACCCGGAGATGCTGGAATGTTCCAAACTGATTAATTAATGGTAAGACAGATATTCCTGAGCCAAAATTGAAAGACATTTCCAGGGATATATGTGGACTCTGACCACAATTATTTGGTAATGAACAGTAGCTTAAAACTAAAGATATTGCTAAGAGGTAAGAAATTAAAGAGTTGACACCCAGACTTGACTAGAAGAAGGGATCGGTTGGTAGAACATATTTTGAGGCATCAAGGGATCACCAATTTAATATTGCAGGGCAGCAGGGAGGGTAAAAATAGTAGAGGGAGACCAAGAGATGAATACACTAAACAGATTCAGAAGGATGTAGGTTGCATTAGGTACTGGGAGATAAAGAAGCTTGCACAGGATAGAGTAGCATGGAGAGCTGCATCAAACCAGTCTCTGGACTGAAGACCACAACAACAACAACCCAGAGGTTGTTGAAAGTTTCAGCAGGAGGATTAGGAAACGACTAGCAAGAACAGCGTAGGAAATACAGTATATGGATGGCTTTGAGAGATGAAGTAGTGACGGTAGCAGAGGATCAAGTAGGTAAACAGACAAGGCCTAGTACAAATAATGGATAACACAGAAGATAAGAAATTTAATCGATGAAACGAGAAAATATAAAAACGTGTCAAATAAATCATGCGAAAGGGAATACAAACGTCTAAGAAATAAGACTGACAGGAAGTGCAAAATGTCTACGAAAGAATGGCTACAGGACCAATTTAAGAATTTGGAAACATGTTTGACCAGGGAAAGAGTAGTACCTCCTACTGGAAAATCAGACTGTTCAACAAAAGAGAACCAGCTCTATGAATAGCACAAGCTCAGAGGGGAAACTAGTGCTAAACAAAGATGGGGAAGACGGGCGGTTGAACGATGATATAGAGGGTCTATATAAGAGAAATGAATTTGAACGCAATATTATAGAAATGGGAGATGTCGTAGATGAAGAAGACATGGGAGATATGATACTGCTAAAAGAATTTGACAGATCATTGAAATACCTTAGTCGAAAGAAGGCTCCTGGTGTAAATGACATTCCGTCAGAACTACTGATTGCCTTGGGAGAGCAAGCCATGACAAAACACTTCTCTCTGGGGTGCAACATGTATAAGATAGCCTATATCCCCTCAGACTTAAGAAAGAATGTAATAATTCCAACTCAAAAGAAATCAGTTGCTTACAAAAGTGAAAACTACAGCAGTATCATCTTAATAAGTCATCGTTACAAAACACGAGCAGGAATTCTTAGGAGGGGAATGGAAAAAACACTAGAAGCTGACATTGGGGAAGATAAGTTTCGATGCTGCTGAAATGTAGGAAGACACGAGGTAATACTGATCCCACGACTTGGAAGACAGGTTAAGGAAAGGCAAACATACTCACAGAAAACTTTTGACAATGTTGACTGGAATACCCTCTTTAAAATTCTGAAGGTAGCAGGGTAAGATACAGGGAACAAAAGGCTGTTTGCAACGTGTGAAGAAAGCTGAAGGGACAAAAGGGTAACAGCAGTTGAGATGGAAGTACAATATCCCCGACAATACTGAATCTGTATAACAAGCAAGCAGTAAAGGAAACCAAAGAAAAATTTGGAGTAAGATTTAAAATTCTGTGGGAATAAATAAAAGCCTTGGGATTTACCAATCACATTAATTTTGTCACAAACATAAGAAAAACGAGACCAGAGTAATGGACTGTAGTCGAATTAAATCAGTTGATGCTGCTGGAGTTTTAATAGGAAACAAGACACTTAAAGCAGTAGATACTCTTTGCTATTCTGTCAGCAAAGTAACGGATGATGGCCGAAGTAGAGAGGATATAAACCATAGACTGGGAATAGCAAGTAAAATATACTTGAAGAAGAAAAATTGTTAACCTCGAATATAGATTTAAGAGTTAGGAAGTCTTTTATGGAGGTTTTTGTATGGAATGTAGCCATGTATGGAAGTGATAAATGAACGATAAGCAGTTTAGGCAGGAAGAGAATAGAAACCTTTGAAACGTGGTGCAACAGAAAAATACTGAAGGTTAGATAGGTAGATCAAGTAACTAATCTGGTGGTACGGAATGTAATTAGGGAGAAAAGAAATTTATCCCAAAACCTGACCATAAGAAGAAATCGGTTGGTAGCACACATTCTGAGACATCAAGGTACCACCATTTTAATATTGGAGGGCAGTGTGGAGGGTTAAAAATTAGAGATGGAGACGAAATGAATACAATAAGCAGATTCAAAAGGATGTAGATTGCACTAGTTGTTCGGAAATAAGAGGCTTGCACAGGTATAACATTAAGAGCTGCATCAAACCAGCCTTTGGAGTGAAGACCACAAAAAAATGAGCTAAAAAGTGGCCTCTTGAATAAAATGACCTCAGTCTCCCAACAGACAGTCGAAAGATAGCATAGAGACCAACTATTACTTGCTTAGGAGAGAAAGAATTCAAGAGACGAAGTGGACCATTTTGTCTTGACACACAGACAGGATGCAGGATAGTAGCTTACCCAGTATACAGTTTCGGATACTTTTATAAATATAGTGTGAAAAGGAAACTGGACGTAGACTGCAACTGCCAATAAAATTACTTAATGGTACTTATCGCGTCTTCAATATATTTGTGTAATTGTGACAAATGTCCTTCCATCTCATTTATACGTATAAATGCTCCTTAACTCCCTTTTGCTATTTCTTCTTTGGTATTACGAATTATTAGTTTTATTCCTTTAGTATCACGTGCAGGGTGATATTCAACGAGCAGTTGTAATGGATAGATTAGGAATAGTTAGTTTATCAAACAAGCAAGCCTAGAGGAACGAACACAGGCAAGTAGGCTTTCCACCGGCAGATAACGAGCTCACTAATAGGTATTAGGTACTTCATGAGAAAACAGCTAAAATGTATGTGTTTTTGGAAACCTTGTTTGAAGATTTTATATACCAAAGGACGGTCATTTATTTAAACAAGTTGCAGGCCATCAACAAAGACAGATACATATAGATAAGTTACGATTTTACTTGTATTCACAGGCGTTGAATGTGTTGGCTGCCCAAAGTGGTGTTTAACCCGTGGTCTGTGAAGGGTGAGCGTTGACTCGATGTGTTCCTTTGGAGTGTTTCTGTGACGTCTTGGATGTCTGTTTTGTACACCACCTTGGACTGCTCATTCACGACACCGTGAACGTGAAACGTGATATTTATTTCAGTATTCTCGATTAAGAAGAGTAACTCTTTCTTATATATTTAAATGGTGAGTATGGTATGGACTATCCTTAGGTGATTCAGGCTGTGTTAACTGGTTTGCATACACACATACGTATCTATTTTTTAACAGACACTCAGGCAGCTCAATACAACTCGGCAGACACACTTCGACTCCCTTTTGCCCCACAGAATATGTGTTGGCCTCTATGGACCACGGGTAAAGTGGAGCACTCAACATCTCCACAATTTGGTAGTTCTACAGGTTCTTACTATCGATAAGTGGCTTCAATTGGACATTGCACAACTGGAAGCACATTACATGCTGTTTTAATCAATAATTAGAATATACTCGTGTTTATCGTTCTGAAGCTGACAACAGGAACACCAGTAAAAAAACTTTTGTTGACATTACAAAACAGAGTGACTGGAAATAGGACGCCCTGTGTAATTTGCATGTCACTCTTTATATCCCCAGTGATGGATTTTGGTGGATTATGAATTATTCTGGGATGTGTGCAAATGTGCAGAGAGGTTAACTTGCGACAGAGCAACAGAAAACACTTCAGCCAACCAGGTCAGTGACCAGTTGATGGACCGCAGCCTAGGATGCGTAAGATTTTTGGAAGTCAGGTCGGTGTGGAACTCGTAGTGGACGGCAATGGTTGTCTTCCCCCACGACTGCTTACATCTGAAGTCCAGTCAATTGTGGTACGGCGCCAACTACAGAGGTACAGAACTCGCACATGCTTCCTGACTTTTCAACAAAGGAATCCCACAGCCAACCGATTGCATATAACTGTTTGATACACTGACTTAGGTTTCGACACCTCTAAGGAAGTCTTCATCAGAATAAAATTTTCAGAAACCGTGAAATTATATTACAAGAGGGTACAGGTCAGAGTTTACAGCACATATGCTCAAGTCGAAAAATAAAATAAAACACGTTCAACCCTTTGGCACGTGTGCGTAGCTAAGAACAATATCAGACTGATCGGCCCAGTGACTTACATTGCTGCCACGGGACGATCAGTCCGATATTGTGATTGATATGCTGAAACTTACATTTGGTTTCTGAGCAACAGCCATGTTTAAAACTGTACGGCGGTTTTGTAACTTCTTTTGAAGATGAGCAACTGCCGCTTGAAGAAAGTGTAGGCCTCGGGAAATAAATTCTAGAAGTGCAGTGGTCCTCTCTGAATTTCCCGAACACAGTGGGAAGACTATGAACGTTGGCGGAAGAAATTGCGGTTTACGTAAAGATGTATGATATCAGACCGCAGCGTTGAGATGCAGCTTATGGTGGAAGGGGAGAGTTTCATGTTGTCATTCTAGTCAGGAAAAGACGCGATGATTTTTTTTTTTTCCATTGGAATCTCCATCGGACTGAATCCTCGTGATTGGGCCGGAACGGTCCGTAATTTTGTAATTGTCGACTGATGTCTTTTGCTCCAAGGAATAGGCAGGGCGTAAGTGAGCACTGAAAGAGAAGTACTCGCGATAGGACGCGAGAGCGTCCGGTTCGACATTACAGTAGGACGTGAAGGAGTTCTGATCGGCTTAGCGTAGTAGCGCGGTAGAAACTGCAACGATTTGGAGTCCCACAAAGGTGCTGAAGACTCCTTCTTCGTGATAGGCCAACATGTCTGCAGCGCACAGCCCAGCATTGCCCTGTCATACATTTAGTAAGCATAATTCGCCGCCCCGGCATATAATTCAAATTGGTTTCACGCTCATGACATCCAGGGCGATCTCCTGTCTCATCCACTTTTGCACTGGTAATGAATATGCGGCCTTATGGGTTCTACTAACTAACTTCTCATCGAAAAGTGCAGGATTGTATACCTCTTAGTTATCATCCATATCGAGATAGTAAATTCTTAAGAAATGAAGAAGGTGTTTAACTGAGAAGATTATTCATGTTGTATGTTGATACCATAGTGTGTTTTGTAAATAAATGGGAGTATTTAATTTAATAATTGTTTTTGTTCTACTAAGTCTCTTACTTTAAGGTGTAGGCTTGTAATCTGTGTCGAATGAAATACTAGGAATCAGGTGAACATCACAGCCAACGTATTACTCCAATCAGATGGTACTGGTCAGAGTGAACATTTGCTTCGCAATTTCCCAAGTATAAGAGCTATGCCTATGGCAGTATCTTTTGCATTATCCATTCAACTTTATGGAGATGTCCTGCCCACAGTTGGTTTTGAAGGTGAAACGTCCCCTTTGAACAATTATACATGACTGTGCTTAAACTGACAAACAATATTTTTAGCGCAACGCAATCTGACTTTCAAAATTCCCTACAAAGAATGGCCCTGACTAACATTAAACTATACCTTTCACAAATCACTTACCTCACAAAAATCTTCGCTGCTCAAGCTACTGCAATACAGCGAGCGCCACTACTGCCAGCTAAATAAAAGATTCAAACTATGGAAAGCACTAACTACTGATAGGGATAGTTAGCAAATGAAAGATATTAATAGAGAACAAACAATGTATTTACCTAGATATCATCATATATAAATATAGCAGTTCATGACAAATTTCAAAACTCCGCCATCTCTCTCCCCACATCCACCACTGCTGGCGGCTCACCTCCAACTGCGCAACGCTACGCGCTGTTCACAGCCAGCTGCCTAACACTACAATGGCGAGTATTACAACAATGCAAAGCAGCCACAGACTGCACACAGCACAGCCAGTGATTTTCATACAGAGGTGGCGTTACCAATAAAAAAACCTAAACAGCCTACTTACATAGAGAAAACATAAACAGCTTACTTACATAGAGAAAACATAAACAGCCTACTTACATAGAAACATAAACAGCCTACTTACATAGAGAAAACATAAACAGCCTACTTACGTAGAGAAAACATAAATAGCCTACTTACATAGAAACATAAACAGCCTACTTACATAGCCCCCATGCTCCCCACAAAAAATTTTACAAATTTTTTTTTTGGGCAGTGGCCAATAATGATTTGATAAAATTTTTCATAATTACAATAACAAAGAAATCAAATGCACACACTTATTGATACAATGTTGGTCAAAAGCTAAAATTTCCTCACAGTCCATAAAGACAGTCCTGATCATTCATTACGGTAAAATATAGTGTTTTTCTCAAAGTCTGAGCAGTAGAAGAAAATGCACACGGAAGTAGTGGATTTCCATGCAGTCTTGAAGAAGTAGTGTTGTCCTTCCTATGGAAAGACAGTGCTGACTCTTGACATGCTGACAGGTAATGGGCCACAATGGAGCAAACCCACAGCAGAGTCATTCGAAGTTTTGAAGAGTATTGGTAGGTAAGTCATCACAGAGCAGACCCACTGGAGTCCTGGTAGAGATTGTGGTATTGGTGGGCCACCAGAGGTGCAGACCCACTGTAGTCCTTGTAGAGATGACCAGCAGCCATCTGTTGCGATTGTGCAGGTGCACATTCACCATTGAAGAGTCTTGCGGAGAATATAGCAAGTCCATAAACCACCACTTGTGCACTCACAAAGTTTTTGGAATTGTCCTTAGAACCAGCAATGCTGTTATCCAGTCCCTTGCTGAATTATCAACACACGTGCAAACACTAACAGTCCCTACTTCTCACATATTGTCCATATACTATGACCAACAGAAACGTGTGCAGTGAAATGTAACTCACAAGTTACTTAATTTGATGAACTGGTGTCAAGTACAATTTTATAACATGAGAATACAATTACAAAGATACAGAAAACATCATTAAAACATAATAATACAGATAACATTTGTAGTAATATAGGCTTTACAAAAGAATCGAAATAACATATACATCAGTGTTACAGGAATTATGACATAAGTACATACATAAAAGATCACAATAACTTTTGAAACATCAACTTCACACATGGGCATTAAACAGAACAGAGTTAATAATGTCTAACATCTTTACAAAGTAAATAACATATTATTAATGCCAATTATATTCGAGGATAACAGTATTCCTCATCATAGTGAATGTAGCTTAATATTAAAAGAAGAAAAAATTCTATGAAACTACACAGAGACAGGAAGAAAACAAATACACAAGGGTACACAAACACATAGTGGGATAACACCAATAGGAAAGGACAGGGTTCGTTTTCAGTGTAACATTTGGTACTGCAGTCCAACCCAAAACTTCATATATCTTTCCTCTTATTTCATCCTTTGTTTCCACAAAAAAAATTCTATCTAAGCATGCTTTCTGTATTTACATGTTCACACATTTCTTACCTCAACATTTATTTCCAAGAAAATCCTACCTAAACCTGTTTTCTCAATGCATTTCTTCCAATTCATCGTAACTCATTCTCTTAGAGGCTACCCCCTCTTAAGCTAACTTAAATCTACTGAGCTCAGATGCTAAACTAAGGGACGAGGCAATGCAGCATCACATAACAATTAACACAAACAGCAATGAGAAAAAAAAAATGGAAATTTGCAAAGCAAGCTACAGTAAATCTAAATTAACAAGCAATGCAACATTACAACTAATATGAGCCAATGTGCAGCAACATGAAAAATCAATGAGTAGTGAAATTGGCTTAGCAGAGTAACACAAATTAAAGTTCAGTAGCACTATGCCTGGCAAACAGCAGCAACCTATACCTAAACATGACATAGCTCAAGCAGAAAAAATATTACACTAAAATGGCCATGTCTAATACCTATGTCACATCTTAACATTAGAGTGATGCATCACAATTTATTCTACAAAAGAAATTACCAAGTACTTGAAAAGAAAATTATGTGTTACTGTTACTAGTTCCTTCTAATTGTTCTTTCCTTTCCAAGTGCTCCTTTTTTAAAGAATGTGGATCATAAAATAATTATTTAATAGATCTGTTGACAGAAAGTGTTCACATTAGCAAATGCATTTCATTTTATAAAAGCAATGCTGCAACACAGCTGGAAATCAGATATCAAATGAAATAAGCAATTACGCAAACCAAAGCATAAAAACATCATTCAATAGCTATGTGGCATTTCGTAAGTCAGTAGCTCTCAATTCTCGTAGAAAGACACTTGTCATTATCAGGTTTGCAGATGTAAGAATATTTCCAAGGATAATGGCCTCCCCTTTTTTTTTGTTCTACCTGTGCCGCTGAAAAGGGCTCGCAATAATGGCTTTTTCTCCAGGCGTCTGACACAGCTGGGTGCCCGCGACGCATTACGTGCAGGTGGTCACTTAACTTTCGTACGGAAATATTTACGACAGCAGTTTCTGCTACCGTGGCAATCTCATATAAAAATATTTCACAGGTCAAGAATTAGCGTTGCAAATCTGTAGAAACAAAATGCTATTGATATAAGTGTCCAAAAAAATATTGGTCAGCATTGTGATACAGTCACACATTTCATAACTCTTAAAGTACGTTTCTTGGTTTCCAACATCCTTTTCATAAATCAGAGTCCCTAAACACTACTCATTATTCCTTACCTCATTATACATATACATATTCGTCGACACTTCTTCAATATTTCATCATGAGAAATATGTGGCTTAATCAAATAACTCATATAGCATCAGCCTATTAATCATAAACATACCTCAGCAGCATAATACACATCGTCGTCGTAAAAATAACATCATAACACCTCAGTCAAATCTCAAAATCGTCGTAGCTTTCTGCAATAATTTCAAACCCTAAAAAATATTCTCTGCTCATTTCAATAATGTCATCTACCTCAAACGTACTTTAAAAATCATGATCCCATACCAAATACATCATTCAAAGCTCTCATAATATCACAATGGTTCCGAAAAAATATGAGCATTTCACAAAGTACAGACTAAATACAATTTCATAAGTGTGAAGTTATCCAACTGTGTATTGCGTAAACATGTGTCACTGATGTAGTAAAAAATTTTTATCTCTCAGTTAAATGATCAGATAGCTGTGTAATTTGTGTGTTAGAGAAATATGGTACCGATGTGTAAAGTTGTATAAGCAAATACCATATTAGCTAGGGTTCCTTGTGGTTGCCACACACATGGTACACAAAGTAAGCGTGCACCCCCCTGAGGATTAATGTAATTATACCCTCAGGTGTTACAGATTAAAGCAATGGAATGAAATGTATCACGGAAAACTTTCTTTGTAATTCAAAAATCTTTAAAAATAAATGTTTTAAGTACACAATTAATCACTCAAATACGTGTACTGTAGCGCTAAATGTGCGTCTTGTTGCAACATAATCTGTGTGGAAGTGTCGTAGTTATCGTCCTCCGAAAGCTAAGTTCTGCAGAAGCCAATGTACTTACCTCATGATAAACAAAAGTGAAATGCTTTGCGTATAGATATCGTAGTTATTATGCTTATTGGCGTGATGAAGAAAGTACTGTACAGTAACGTAATGTTGTGCCACGAAAAAGGCTGTCTCATTGTTGCTATACCACAAAAGTTACTACTAAAACATGTTTTTCTTTCCAGAAGAATTCAGAAAACTGTGCAGATATAAAACAGATACACCGCAAAAGCAACATTGTAAATTTTCACTCATTAGTAGCGTCGTGATAAAACCGTGTAGTTGTCACATAAACTAACCACTGTGTCGTCTGGTATCTCACAGAAAGTACTTTAAATTCAGAATGTATTTTCAAATAAACCAAAATGTTGCATTAAAATCTCATTAGCAGTACTGGTAAATGTTCTAAGTATGTGAGCCTTATAGTCGTTACGTAATCGTGCAACAAACAAGCAAGAATGTACACACACCATAACACTGTGACGTCTGTTTACTATAACAATGCATTCGTCATTTCTGTTTAAATAAGTTCTCTTGGTTCTTGATTGGATATTTAACTTCAAACATTGTTGTATGTTAACAGATTCTAAGTCTGACAAAGCATATTAGTAATGTGAAGCGAAAAATTTTATGACAAAGACTAAGTTAAAAAGCAGATTATCTTTCAATAAACGGTTTTACATGTGAAATGTGGTGTAAACCTTTACTCTTCCTAGTACGCAGACTTTCAACTGCAAAGCAATTGTCATGTTTTACACGTCGGTAAGGAATGCTAAATCTTTTCTCAAGGTTCGCGTGTTTGTTAATTTTCCCTGAGCCAGCAGGCGCAGGTGGCTGCCTGCGGTGCGAGTCATTGTCTGTTTCTTTGTTGGCGCGCGTCGTTACTGGGATTAGGAGACCTAACTTCTACAAATTCACCTTGCCGAGAGGGCCCAGCCCTGTTAGAATCCCGCCAGTTCTGATGAAATTGACGTCTGTCGTTATGATCATATCGTCTGTCGTCATGTCGGTAGATTCCGTAGTTTCTTCCTTGTCCGTCACGTGGTGGAGAATTTCTCCCTGAATCGTAACTGTGCGCCGAACTGTTGCGTCTGAAGTTATTCTGCCTCCCTTGATAATAATTGTTTTGGTTCCCATATTGTCTGTTTCTCTGATTGTCTCTGTAATAGTCATTACTACGGAAATGCGATCTTTCTCTGTAACTATTATTACTCTGCCAGCGGTTGTCATATGGATGGTGTCTGTTTTGGTCACGATTTGCATTGTAAGAATAGCCTTTTCGTGTCCAGTTATTGTTTCTGTCATCACGGAATTGTGACGTATGTGACCTGTAATTGTTGTGCTCCTGCTTTCCGCGATTGTCTGTGTCAATTTCAAGTTCTTGTAACAATCCCTGAAAAGCCTCAATGTCTTCTTTGCAACGTCCTGCTAAAATAATTTGTCGTAAATGTTCAGGCAATTTGAGTAAGCAAATGCGGATGAGTTCTGAGGGGCTGTATGGGTTTGAAAGATAATAATTCTTATGCAACATGTCTTCAAAATATTTCACAAGACTGGAGAATTCAGATTGTTCGAAATGTTTCATCATTATGATGCCATGTTTTACGCGGTCTTGTGTGGCTTGAGACCAATATGCTGAGAGGAAGGCATGGTAAAATTCTCCTTCACTGTGACAATCGTGAATGACCGATGGCATTCTTACAGCTGGTTCATTCTCTAAGTAGCCAAACATAAATTCTAATCTGTGCTCCAATGACCAGTTGGGAGGAAAACAATGAGAGAATTGATGGAGCCATGCTTGTGGATGAATGTCGTTGCCAGAATTCTTAAATGTTTTGAATTTACGTGTAGTAATGAACAGCTTATAGTCAAAGTCATCATGTCGGCGAGTCGCATATCGGTCATTGTTACGTCGTTTCGGCGGTTCCATTTCAAAATTCGGTGCACCTTGCCAATTTCTTTCATAACTTCCGAAGGGTCCTGTGTTATTATTTTGTGTTTGTTCCGTATTTCTAAGTCCCTCTTCCCGTATTGGAGCGCGAGTGTCCTCTGAAATACGTAATTCTTGTATTACCTGTGTCAGCTGATCTTGTACTTCCCGGATTTCTCTTTGGTGTTGTGTATTAATTTGATTCTGATTTTGTTTGAATTTCCTAATTTGTTCGTACTCTTCTGTGTCATTAAAGACTACCGGTCTTGCGTCAATCAGATTATCATCTACCTTCGTAGATAAATTAGTGAACTAATCCAAAAGTTCGGCTACTTTCTCCGATAGTGTACTTATTTCCTCAGTGTGTTTTTCTGAACCAAGTTTCAGAGTATCTACTGTGTCCTTAAAGTTTTCCTGAGTTTTTGCAAGTTGCGTAACCGAATCGGTAGATGCAACTGAGTCAAATTTAGCTAGCAAGGTCTCATGATTTTCATGAACAATAATTTGCAGTTTTTTTATGGCTGCTTCGTGATTCTGTAATGCATTTTCATGCCGCGAAAAAATAGGTTGAAAATGCTCACAAATTTGAGTTTTTACGTCATTACAGACTTTTTGACATTTCGATTCAATGTGATGTAACTCAGTAGTTAAATCTTCACGCGTTTGTTCAAGAGTTTGTTCCAATGAGTCTAACTTTTGAAGCTGTTGCGGTGTTTGTCTCTGATTTTGTTCCATTGTGTCTAACTGTTGCTGTGTTTGTCTCTGGTGTTGTTCCATTGTGTCTAACTTCTTGAGATTTTGTTCCACTGTGTCTAACTTTTCAAGCTTTTGTCCCATTTGTTGCATTAATTGAAATAACAATGCACTGGTGTCTGAAACATGTTCCTCAGTGCTTTTCGGCAGTTAAGTTGCACCGGCAACATTCACATTTTGACAAGCGGAAAATATGTCTTGACTCATTTGAGAAAACGGTGAGAACCCAAAACCTGAGTCTGCAGTATTTGCAATATTGTGTTCTGTCATTCCCGAGTCCTGAGGCGAGCTGTTGCCGACCAATCGATCGATAACGCTTCCCAGTTCACTACCTGTTTCACTGTCTACACCATTATTTACCGCCCGCTCCATTTCCCTATGCACAGTTACCAAATTACTACTTGGAACGTCTGTTAATTCACTACACAGTGGTGCTGATAAGTCACGCTCGTCGTCACTATTATTTCTCAGTTTACTTTGGAGCCTAGTGTTACGTTTTTCACACGCCATAATTGTCACAATATTTCACACGATAACACAGAAAAGCACAATTTGAAGTGCAAAAATAGGAGAACACATTAACATAGCACTGAAAATAATATGTAGTTAATTGCAAGCGTAGCTGCGAAATACTTGGTGCAAATCTACATGCATGCCACAACTGTTTTACTGTACAACAATGAAAGGCTACAAATACAAAGGAGATTCTCTCTACAATTACGCACTAGCAATAAACAAAAGCTACACTAAATACACAAACTACAAGAAAAATCAGAAGATTCCAGTTTCGAATCCTGGCAGGGTCGCCATATGAAACGTCCCCTTTGAACAATTATACATGACTGTGCTTAAACTGACACACAATATTTTTAGCGCAACGCAATCTGACTTTCAAAATTCCCTACAAAGAATGGCCCTGACTAACATTAAACTATACCTTTCACAAATCACTTACCTCACAAAAATCTTCGCTGCTCAAGCTACTGCAATACAGCAAGCGCCACTACTGCCAGCTAAATAAAAGATTCAAACTATGGAAAGCACTAACTACTGATAGGGATAGTTAGCAAATGAAAGATATTAATAGAGAACAAACAATGTATTTACCTTGATATCATCATATATAAATATAGCAGTTCATGACAAATTTCAAAACTCCGCCATCTCTCTCCCCACATCCACCACTGCTGGCGGCTCACCTCCAACTGCGCAATGCTACGCGCTGTTCACAGCCAGCTGCCTAACACTACAATGGCGAGTATTACAACAATGCAAAGCAGCCACAGACTGCACACCTCATACAGAGGTGGCGTTACCAATAAAAAAACCTAAACAGCCTACTTACATAGAGAAAACATAAACAGCCTACTTACATAGAGAAAACATAAACAGCCTACTTACAAAGAAACATAAACAGCCTACTTACATAGAGAAAACATAAACAGCCTACTTACGTAGAGAAGACATAAATAGCCTACTTACATAGAAACATAAACAGCCTACTTACAAAGGGTTCAGGAAATTATACACTGAATGCCCGTTTTGTCACCTACAGAAACGTACGAACACTTCTCCTCCCCGAAGTGAGGCAATTGTATCGGCTATAGGCAGTGTTACACGATATTAATCACGATTCGGTGACTTAATACTTTATCTGGGGTGGCTTTCGTTGAGTACCAGTTGTTTCCTGGTTGGATTAGTGCTAGTTCCTTTTCGTTCTTCGAGGCTGGAGGTGATGCCTTTTGATCTCTCACAAAGATCGACAGCTGAAAGTTCAGTATGCACTAATTCAGGTGAACATGAAGAGTAACCGATATTCTACAGGAAAGTCTTTTACAGATTTTGGGAGCGCGGTATGGGTTGATTCCATCGCGAGACGGGAACTGACGGCAAAAAATGCAAGGCATGCAAATAACTTTCTCCCTGAACACAGCTACCAGTTTGAGTTAATTTGTTTCTATAACACATATTTACAGTCACCTGGTACAAGTCCGTAACCCAGGAAATGTTTGTGCAACCTCTGTTTATTATACACGTTGTCAATATATACAGGGTGTTGCAAAAATGACCGGTATGTTTGAAACGGCAATAAAAACTAAACGAGCAGCGATAGAAATACACCGTTTGTTGCAATATGCTTGGGACAACAGTACATTTTCAGGCAGACAAACTTTCGAAATTACAGTAGTTACAATTTTCAACAACAGATGGCGCTGCGGTCTGGGAAACTCTATAGTACGATACTTTCCACATATCCACCATGCGTAGCAACAATATGGCGTAGTCTCTGAATGAAATTACCCGAAACCTTTGACAACGTGTCTGGCGGAATGGCTTCACATGCAGATGAGATGTACTGCTTCAGCTGTTCAATTGTTTCTGGATTCTGGCGGTACACCTGGTCTTTCAAGTGTCCCCACAGAAAGAAGTCACAGGGGTTCATGTCTGGCGAATAGGGAGGCCAATCCACGCCGCCTCCTGTATGTTTCGGATAGCCCAAAGCGATCACATGTTCATCGAAATCTTCATTGAGGAAATTAAAGACGTCGGCCGTGCGATGTGGCCGGGCACCATCTTGCATAAACCACGATGTGTTCGCAGTGTCCTCTAAGGCAGTTTGTACCGCCAGAAATTCACGAAGAATGTCCAGATAGCGTGATGCAGTAATTGTTTCGGATCTAAAAAATGGGCCAATGATTCCTTTGGAAGAAATGGCGGCCCAGACCAGTACCTTTTTGAGGATGCATGGACGATGGGACTGCAACATGGGGCTTTTCGGTTCCCCATATGCGCCAGTTCTGTTTATTGACGAAGCCGTCCAGGTAAAAATAAGCTTCGTCAGTAAACCAAATGCTGCCCACATGCATATCGCTGTCATCAATCCTGTGCACTATATCGTTAGCGAATGTCTCTCGTGCAGCAATGGTAGCGGCGCTGAGGGGTTGCCGCGTTTGAATTTTGTATGGATAGAGGTGTAAACTCTGGCACATAAGACGATACGTGGACGTTGGCGTCATTTGGACCGCAGCTGCAACACGGCGAACGGAAACCCGAGGCCGCTGTTGGATCACCTGCTGCACTAGCTGCGTGTTGCCCTCTGTGGTTGCCGTACGCGGTCGCCCTACCTTTCCAGCACGTTCATCCGTCACGTTCCCAGTCCGTTGAAATTTTTCAAACAGATCCTTTATTGTATCGCTTTTCGGTCCTTTGGTTACATTAAACCTCCGTTGAAAACTTCGTCTTGTTGCAAGAACACTGTGTTCTAGGCGGTGGAATTCCAACACCAGAAAAATCCTCTGTTCTAAGGAATAAACCATGCTGTCCACAGCACACTTGCACGTTGTGAACAGCACACGCTTACAACAGAAAGACGACGTACAGAATGGCGCACCCACAGACTGCGTTGTCTTCTATATCTTTCACATCAATTGCAGCGCCATCTGTTGTTGAAAATTGTAACTACTGTAATTTCGAAAGTTTGTCCGCCTGAAAATGTACTGTTGTCCCAAGCATATTGCAACAAACGGTGTATTTCTATCGCTGCTCGTTTAGTTTTTATTGCCGTTTCAAATATACCGGTCATTTTTGAAACACCCTGTACATACAATAAGAGTTGCGAACCTCCATCGTACACTAGCACCTCACACAGATTCATAAAAATGAGAAAAATTGTTAAACTAGTAATAAATGTGGGTATTAACATGAGTAATTCCATTACCCTCTACAAAATAAATCAGAAATGGTAATACATCATGGAAGCGCTCACAGCTAACTACAGTTAACCTACGAATTTAATGATTTAAAATGATTGTTAAAAAGTTCTATCCGTGTAGCTGTCTTCCATGTGTGACGTAATGTGCGTTATTTCAAAGTTTTTATGATGCTTTTGGTGCTGGTAAAGTTTTAAATGGTTACCAAATATTATTTATACACTTGTGGCATCGTCACTGCGGAGGCGGCCTGTAGTATTACGAACAGTGAACAAATTTTCAATGGTAAATATCGCTAAAATCATTTATTCGTATAGATTACCGAATTCGGGAATTCTGTGTTACCAATTAACAAGCCCCAAAAGATGCGAGCTAAAATGCTGAGCTACAGCAACTACCATAACAGGACACATTATTATACCCAAGATTTGCAAAACATAGAATATCAACGTATTTATGTTTACATCATCACAAAATCTCCTTTAGTACACTAATCGGGGCCATATAATATATGTCCATGTTGGTGTCATCAGCTGTACTAGAAATCGGCACGTCAGATTTAAAATAACAGGTATGTAAACCCACACACATGTTTTGCTCCGATTACATGTGCTCACATTCATCACCACTTTGCAGCTGACAGATCCCAGCGTAAACATTCTTAGTGATACATAAGTACGTCAAATGGCGCACTGGTAGTACGAATCCAATTTATCATCTCACATTAGTTTACGGCACTGATCCACCATTCGATATGATAACATATGCACGATTGTTACCGTGAGATATAAGCCCAGTAGTCTACAGCCTTTTTCAAAGAAGAAAAAAAAGCTGTCTGTAAAACAATGCGCAACATTCATAAAACATACATTCCGAAAACTACAGCTCTGGGGAAACCTGCCACAGTACAGAACTGAAGTACACAAAATTTCTTACAAAAATAATAATTTGTGTACGATTAACAATTAGCATCTACCGAGAGAGACAATATGAAAAAGTTGCCCGTGGTATTTGAAGATGTTGTGGACTCCATAACACTCACGGGCAAGTACAGCTCGATGGCCCTCGATATTACTTCACGACTAGAGGAGTAGACAGAACTGCCGAGCCTTGGTTGGAACGATGGCGTATTAAAGTAAACTCCGACAAGTGCGAAGCAGGTCTGCTTACAGGCAGACCGCAACTGCTGCGCAAACATCAATACAGTAGACAGACAACACTACATACACTCCCAATACGCTTCAGAGAGAAAGTCAAATATCACGGTGTCTGGCTGGACTGGAAACTTACATGGGGGGACCACCACGAATACGTTGCCAATAGAGCGAGGGCGAGGCTCAAACAACTCTACCCAACGCTCAACAGGGAAAGCACATAGAATAGGAAGGTATCGAGGTCCATATACATGACACTGATTACACCTCTGATGACGTATGCAGCTCCCGTTTGGGGATAGGCAGCTTCTACACGCCTGCGCCGCTGCAGATCATACAGAACAAAGTGCTACGAATCATTAGCAATGCTCCACTCTACACACGCACCGTGGATCTTCAAAATGAATGTCGCCTTGAAACCGACAAGGAAGTATTCGAAAAACGCGCCGCACGACTATATAGGACTTCGAGACACTCGTACAATCCTTTCATCCTTACTCTTGGAAATTATGATCACAATCGTAGGTGGGGGCATAAGCGGCGAAAGACACTGCCAGCTAGGGCATAACCACCTATGGCAAGCTAACATACACCAATAAGCGACAAACGTCGGCAAGCCTCTGCATACCAGCCATGATAACTGGATGTACCAGGTGCTATTAAAGCCGACCAACAGGCTACAGCAGGGAAACCGACGAGCTCTGCCACTGACGCACAAGCAAATCAAAAGCAACACCTTACACTGAGCATCTGATATATGCGCTATCGGACACAAAACGATGATGAACCTGACTGTTACAGGTTTACTGACGCCGAACGAGAGATCAACACCGGCACCCGGCGATATCCGCCGAGTAACACCATCGCACAACGTAAAAGGTATCGACATGCATGATACCCACTACTAACAAAGCATACCCTTGCATGACCTGTCACAGGCAGCAAGACTTCCGCTACTGCTCTTACTACCCGATCTACACTCCTGGAAATTGAAATAAGTACACCGTGAATTCATTGTCCCAGGAAGGGGTAACTTTATTGACACATTCCTGGGGTCAGATACATCACATGATCACACTGACAGAACCACAGGCACATAGACACAGGCAACAGAGCATGCACAATGTCGGCACTAGTACAGTGTATATCCACCTTTCGCAGCAATGCAGGCTGCTATTCTCCCATGGAGACGATCGTAGAGATGCTGGATGTAGTCCTGTGGAACGGCTTGCCATTCCATTTCCACCTGGCGCCTCAGTTGGACCAGCGTTCGTGCTGGACGTGCAGACCGCGTGAGACGACGCTTCATCCAGTCCCAAACATGCTCAATGGGGGACAGATCCGGAGATCTTGCTGGCCAGGGTAGTTGACTTACACCTTCTAGAGCACGTTGGGTGGCACGGGATACATGCGGACGTGCATTGTCCTGTTGGAACAGCAAGTTCCCTTGCCGGTCTAGGAATGGTAGAACGATGGGTTCGATGACGGTTTGGATGTACCGTGCACTATTCAGTGTCCCCTCGACGATACCAGTGGTGTACGGCCAGTGTAGGAGATCGCTCCCCACACCATGATGCCGGGTGTTGGCCCTGTGTGCCTCGGTCGTATGCAGTCCTGATTGTGGCGCTCACCTGCACGGCGCCAAACACGCATACGACCATCATTGGCACCAAGGCAGAAGCGACTCTCATCGCTGAAGACGACACGTCTCCATTCGTCCCTCCATTCACGCCTGTCGCGACACCACTGGTGGCGGGCTGCACGATGTTGGGGCGTGAGCGGAAGACGGCCTAACGGTGTGCGGGACCGTAGCCCAGCTTCATGGAGACGGTTGCGAATGGTCCTCGGCGATACCCCAGGAGCAACAGTGTCCCTAATTTGCTGGGAAGTGGCGGTGCGGTCCCCTACGGCACTGCGTAGGATCCTACGGTCTTGGCGTGCATCCGTGCGTCGCTGCGGTCCGGTCCCAGGTCGACGGGCACGTGCACCTTCCGCCGACCACTGGCGACAACATCGATGTACTGTGGAGACCTCACGCCCCACGTGTTGAGCAATTCGGCGGTACGTCCACCCGGCCTCCCGCATGCCCACTATACGCCCTCGCTCAAAGTCCGTCAACTGCACATACGGTTCACGTCCACGCTGTCGCGGCATGCTACCAGTGTTAAAGACTGCGATGGAGCTCCGTATGCCACGGCAAACTGGCTGACACTGACGGCGGCGGTGCACAAATGCTGCGCAGCTAGCGCCATTCGACGGCTAACACCGCGGTTCCTGGTGTGTCCGCTGTGCCGTGCGTGTGATCATTGCTTGTACAGCCCTCTCGCATTGTCCGGAGCAAGTATGGTGGGTCTGACACACCGGTGTCAATGTGTTCTTTTTTCCATTTCCAGGAGTGTAACTATCGCAGACGTTTTTTTCCCCTTGTCTCTTGCCTTAGGACTTTTCTTCCTCTGCGCTTCAAATCGCTACCCTTCGTTCAACTTTCGTCCCAATCTATCTCCAGATGAGCGCGTAACAATGGTTACCCTTAATCAGACGTACACAAACATCGCAGTACCCACATCTTGCGACACCTCACTTTAGTGAAAACTAACCCTTATGCGGAGATGGCAGTAGACCTTTTAAGTTGGCCATCATGTAGGTGAGGGCGTGGAGGGGCTCCACCTCCAGTGAAAAAAAAAAAAAAAGAAAAGAGTAGACAGTTCATTAAACACATTGCTGCTTCCAGAATTCGATAACTTCGTCGAAGTGAAGTAATCGTCTTTGATGAGCCGAACGACTTCCTACCACGTCGCCGGGCTGGCGGGTCTCTAGAATGCAGGCTGTTGAGCGACTTGCGGCGGGCCGTATCTTTTCTTCCCCGTCCACTTGGCGCACTGCCGGAATTTCTGGAATGCCGCCGGAAGTTTGCTGTCGAGAATTAGGAGCAATGGGAAGCGCCTTCGGCAACTCACGAAATCGCGGGCTCCAAACAGCGACGTGCCGAGGCGTCGCCCCGGGCTGGAGCGGCAGTGCGGAGGCGGGCGCCTCCAGCACTTGCAGCGACCAAACTCCGCCGCCGCCGTCGCCGCTGTCCCAGTTGGCCACAACTTCGTTGCGCCATTTTGCAAAGTGTGGCGCTCAGTTCCTCTCCCATCCCCCTGCTGTAGGTGCGGTGCAGTTTCTCTACTCTTTGCGACCCGCCGTAACAGTAGACTTGCAGTTAATTATTTCTGCACTTTATGCGGAAAGGTTGTTGCCCCTCTTCTGTAATTTGTTAGTATTTAGGCATTGGACTTACTAAGGAGTAGCAGGCTCACATAGAGGTTCGAATTTGTTGCTAACGAGGACCATCTTTGTAATACGATCGTGGTTTGGTTTCCTGTTTTAAAGTCTAAATACTCAATAAGAGGAAAACTTGAAAGGAAAAACACTTTTGACATAAAATGTGAATATTGTTTGAGATTATTTTCAGTTAATCATGGTTTGCGTTTAATATCGCATGTGTCCGCAAAACAGGCGGATGTAAAGCTGTGAGGAGGGGCTGTGAGCCGTGTTTTGGTAGCTCGGTAGCGCGCACGGTAGCTGAGCTTGTACGGTGAGAAGGTTGGCTCCTCTCCGTAATAGAAAAACTGACTGATTGGATCAACGATGACTTTGAACGGATGTCATGTGAAGCTCACCCCGAACAAACGCGAGGAACGATAACGAACAAAGAGCAGCGAGAGCAATTTTCTGCCGAAAGTACATGTCCCGATTTCGAGTCTCGGGCCGGCACGCAGCTTTAATCTGTCAGAAAGTTTTGTATCACCGCACACTCCGCTGAAAAGTGGAAATTTAATACTGAAAATTTTGTAGTTAAGAGTCTTATATGTATTCAATAGTCATTGGCCACCCGTTAGAAGCGTGCACCTATGATTACGAAATTACAATTAATCACCCTGAAATTCGACGTGTTCTTAATAATTTGGTGTATTCAGTCCTTGACATCCACGGCGTTAAACGGGAAACATAACCGGCGGAATTAAAGCTGTGAGGACGGGGCGTGAGTCGCGTTTGGGCACCTCAGTTCGTAGAGCACTTGCCCGCGAAAGGCATAGGTCCCGAGTTGGAGTCTCGGTCTGGTACACAGTTTTAATCTGCCAGGAAGTTTCGTAACTTTCAAATGGTTCAGATGGCTCTGAGCACTATGGGGCCTAACATCTGAGGTCAACAGTCTCTTAAACTTAGAACTACTTAAACCTAACAAACCTAAGGACATCACACACATCCGTTCCCGAGGCAGGATTCGTACCTGCTACCGTAGCAGCAGCGCGGTTCCGGACTGAAGTGCCTAGAACCGCTCGGCCACAGCGGCCGGCAAAAAATAAATTTAATCGAAGATCAGTTTTACCGAAATAATGGCAACATATTCCCCCTATCTTCTTTACTTCGACGTAAAACACTCGACCGACTCACTGCTGCAACCCATCCACGTACCTCGCACTCTTAACCCGCATTCTCGATCCGCTACGGCAAAGTTCAAACGGGCTGCAGCTCAGACATGGTCACCGTCAAAAAAAAGTACGCCGTCCTGGTTTTTTGGGAGAGTACGCTGTACACTTACAAAGTGATCCTAATTTACGAAAGATTCGCCTGATGAAAATCGAAGATAATATGTTTTGTTTGATTTGCCTTACTGCTCCGATGGGACATCATATCAAGTGAATTAAGGAAATAAGGAGAATTAGGGTATAACGTCTTTTCGATGTTAGTTGCGGCAACAGCAGCAACGATTCGGTTCTTTAAATCATTGATGTGGTTGACTTACTCCCGTATAAAGAAGTCGTGTAAATATCAGCCGGTCTAGGAGGCCAGTGAAATGGATCACACCTGTCTATCGCTCGCTCTCGGAACACGTTGTCTAGAACATCTCGTACGCTTACTGTCTATATAAAATTACTGTCTATATAAAATTTCAGTACAACCGGTGTTTCGATGTCCGCGAGTTTGGTTACTTATTCTACCGCGTTTGGAGGTTCTTTGAACGTGCCTGACTTTTCTTGAACCATTGTCACTGTACTTCACTCACGACCACTTGGAACACATACAAACAAAGCTTTTTGAGTTTGTCTGGCACATAAGCCAAACATGGTGTAAATATCTTAATGGAGCTATAGAGTAGCTTTTGAGGCGCCTTGTAGTTTATTGGAAAATAGGGAGTGGAAGACACTTATTGTCATAAGGAAAATTTATGAGCCTCTTGGAGTAATGGTATCGCATTTAATATGCAAAATCTACCACCTATGTTCCCCAGCACATCATAACGTCTATTGAGGCAGACATGGCTACGAGGTGGCACAGACCTGTCTGCAGAGGGTCACACCCTGCAGTTGCTTAGGTTTTTAACCATTGGTTTTAAACCTATAGATCATTTGTGCTCAGAGCTATGGCTTTTGAAGTCAGCTGTAATTTGAGCTGACCACATAAATGTCTGAAACCCACATTTTTCCAGTGTTTCATTCATAAAGACGATTCTAAAGTTTTTCACTCGATGACCATGCTATTGAGCGGTTCTAGGCGCTTCAGTCCGGAACTGCGCTTCTGCTACGGTCGCAGGTTCGAATTCTACCTCGAGCATGGATGTGTGTGATGTTCTTAGGTTAGTTTAAGTAGTTTTAAGTCTAGGGAACTGATGACCTCAGATTTAAGTCCCATAGTGCTTAGAGCAATTACAACCATTTTGAACCATGCTGTTGTTGATCTGACACAGGCGATAAGGAAATTTGACCACGTTCCTATGTTAATTTGCGCAAAACGTTTCCACGTAAGTATGAATTTTGCTACTACAGATTTTAATGTTGTCTGTATGTTACACTAGTCTCAGAAACGCGTAACGCCACCATCAAATGAAGAAAGTACTTCATTATCCTACTCCAGGATAATGATATTTGTGATTTAGAGTAGGACAGTGAGTAATTTCGACCCATGCACTAAACTTACATGCAACGAGTGCGGCTTAAAGTTTTCATAGGAAAACGTTGATTCTCTGAAGCCATACAGCCACACTCACATAGGTCATGCATCCTTTCGGCCGTAACGCCATCTTTCGTGGGGTCGCGGAACGTGAGGGGAGAGAGTGAGTCCTGTCGGGGGCGCGAAGATTAAGCGAGCGGCTACTGCAGCGTAGTGCTGGAGCTGTGCTGGGGTCTCGCAAGTGCTGTACCGTAACGGTCGACATGAATACAACCCGTCGGTTGGACTGAAGACCGCTTCTGGATGATGCGGTGTCAGTGTTCTGCCAACGTTACCACCAGGCCTATTTCCTTTTCATTCGTCTGCAGCTCGGCACTTATGTTTCACTCATTTGTTTCCTGTACGACTTGAAATTTCTACTCCAAGGCCGATTGGTTTTGAGGGTGATTCTCAACGAACAACAATATAGTTCAAGGTATCTTGTTGTGTGAGCAGATCTTGTGTGGATATTGATACTCGCTAGCGTAAACAAACTGGATTCGTGTCCTGTCACTGTTTATAAAAGCGCCTGTGTTCAGGCGTTATGCGTCGCTGGTGTCCAACACTGCCCTATTGCAGGTGCGGCCTGAAATGATGTTGTTGTCCGTGTTTTTTTTTCTTTTTATTGAACGGGCTGGTATGATTTGTACTCGAGGACTGGATGAAATGTGAGCGCCGCCAGTGATCCGAACCGACAGAAAGGAGAGGGAAGGAACTGTACATATTTACATAAATATATATTTTTATATACTAGAATTTATTGAGGTATGGGTTGTTACCTCTCTGTGTAATCGTGTTGCTGATTGTTCAGAGTATATAAATTTAATGTGCTTAGAAGCCATTTGTTTCTTACGTATTGTGTTCGTTCAGTTTAAAGGCATAATATGATGATTATAGCTTTCAGATATAATGTCTTGCCTGTTATGAATCCCAGAACTGGACAGTACGAAGTATAGTGCTTGGTAATATTCTGTGTATGTTATGTTTGTTCTAAGCCGTGTGGCCTGATAATCTTACTTTGTATATTTTTTTGGTGTAATTAGTGATAAGACTGCCAATTGAGCTCCTATCAATATTTTACGGAGACTGAAGTAAATGTTACTAAGATTACAAGGGTAAACGCTCCTCCTGATTTCAAATATGAGAAGGGTCGTGTGTTCTATTCGTTGACTTGTGTACATGGTATCTTACTTGTGTACTAAAGTTTATTTGGCATATATCACTGAACTCAATCGAATCCTCCATTCGCATTCCTGTCAGAAGTTTCCATTAACGTGTCTAACTGCTTATAGAATTCAGTTGATCAATGTGTTTAAGTGCACTTAAATTCAGTAAGCAACAAATTGTTTGCTAGCTACAAGATCATTTAATAAAAGCGTTGACACCTGTCGGACAAATTATGATAGAGTGACAAAATGGCACCAAATGTTTTATATCAGCTTCCAGCGACGCAGAACCATATGCAGCTTCCCTTCGCCAATTCCTGAAATATAGGCTTCATGCAAAGAGATTCTACTATTGGTCATTATTAATAGTAATCGGTCTCTCTTCTTAGCCAAATTCCGATTAGAGAAAGTGACTAGGCGGAGCAGCCTTTCATTTTATACTACGTCAAGAAGGCGCCTTAGCTGCATGACGCATTTAAGTGAATTTTATGTGCACATAATACGTCTATGGTAAAAATCTACGTCTACATGGATATTCTGCAAGTTACATGTAAGTGCCTCACACAGGGTTCATCGAACCACCTTCATAATTCTCTATTATTATAATCTCATACAGCCCGCGGAAAGAATGAACAACTATATCTTTCCGTACGCGCTACGATTTCCTTTATTTTATCGTGGTGATTGTTCCTCCCAATGTAGGTCAGTGTCAACAAAATATTTTCGCATTCGAGGGAGAAAGTTGGTGATTACAATTTCATGAGAAGATTCCGTCTCAATGAAAAACGCCTTTCTTTTAATGATGTCCACCCCAAATCCTGTATCATTTCTGTGACACTCTCTCCCAAATTTCGGTATGATACAAAACGTGCTGCCTTTCTCTGGACTTTTTCGATGCACTCCGTCAGTCCTATTTGGTAAGGATCCCACACCGCGCAGCAGTATTCTAAAAGAGGACGGAGAAGTGTAGTGTAGCCAGTCTCCTAAGTAGGTATGTTACATTTTCTAAGTGTCCTTCGAATAAAACGCAGTCTTTGGTTAGCCTTCCCCACAACATTTTCTGTGTGTTCCTTCCAATTTAAGTTGCTCGTAATTGTAATACCTAGGTATTTAGATGAATTTGCGGATTGTAGATTGGACTGATATATCGTGTGACCGAAGTTTAACGAGTTCCTTTTATCACTCATGTGGATGACCTCACACTTTTCATTATTTAGGGTCAACTACCACTTTTCACACCATTCAGGTATCTTTTCTAAATCGTTTTGCAGTATGTTTTGATCTTCTGATGACTTTACTATTCGATAATCTACAGCGCCATCGGCAAACAGCCTATGACGGCTGCTCAGATTGTATCCCAAATCGTTTATACAGATAAGGAACTGCGAAGGGCCTGTAACACTACCCTGGGGAACGCCAGATATCACTTCCGTTTTACTCGATTACTTTCTGTCAATTACTACGAACTGTGACCTCTCTGACAGGAAATCGCAAATCCAGTCACATAACTGAGACGATATTCCATAAGCACGCAATATCACTACGAGCTGCTTGTGTGGTACAGTGTCAAAAGCCTTCCGAAAATCCAGAAGTATGGAATCGATCTGAAATCCCTTGTCAGTAGCACTCAACACTTCATGTGAATAAAGAGCTAGTTGCGTATGACACGATCGATGTTTTCTAAACCTATGTTGACTGTGTGTCAATAGACCGTTTTCTTCGAGGTAATTCATAATGTTCGAACACAATATATGTTCCAAAATCCTGGCGCATATCGACGTTAACGATATTGCCCTGTAACGTAGTTGTTTACCCCTGTTACCTTTCTTGAATATTGGTGTGACCTGTGCAACTTTCCAGTCTTTGGGTACGGATCTTTCTTCGAGCGAACGGTTGTGTATGATTGTTAAATGTGGAGCTAATGCATCAGCGTACTCCGAAAGGAACATAATTGGCATACAGTCTGGACCAGAAGACTTGCTTTTATTAAGTGGTTTAAATTGCTTCACTACTGAGAGGATATTTACTTCCACGTTACCTGTGTTGGCAACTGTTCTCGATTCGAATTTTGGAATATTTACTTCGTCTTCTTTTGTGAAGGCGTTTCAGATGGCTGTGTTTAGTAACTCTGCTTTGACAGCACTGTCTTCGACAGTATCTTCATTTCTATCGCGCAGAGAAGGCATTGATTGTTTCTCGCCGCTAACATACTTCACATACGACCAGAATCTCTTTGGATTTTCCGCCATGTTTCGAGACAAATAGTCTTTGTGGAAACTGCTATAAGCATCTCGCATTGAATTCTACGCTAAATTTCGATCTTCTGTAAAAGGTTAACAGTCTTGGGGATTTGGCGTCTGTTTAAATTTTCGCATGTTTCTTTCGTTGTTCCTGCAACAGTGTTCTAACACATTTTGTGTACCAAGGAGGATCAGTTCCGTCGTTTGTTAATTTATTTGGCACAAATCTCTCAATTGCTGCCGGTACTATTTCTTTGAATTGAAGCCACATCAGGTCAACACTTATTAATTTGGAATGAGTGGAGATTGTCTCTCAGGAAGGCGTCAAGTGAATTTTTATCTGCTTCTTTGAATAGGTATACTTTTCGCTTATTTTTCGAGGATTTGGGGATTCCAATATTCAGTCTTGCTACGACAGCCCTGTGTTCAGTAACTTCTGAATCGGTTTTGATGCTTGCTATAAACTCAGGATTATTTGTTGCTAAGAGGTCAAAGTGTTTTCACAACCGTTTACTATTCGCGTGACTTCATGAACTAACTGCTCGAACTAATTTTCAGAGAATGTGTTTAGCACAACTTCGGATGATATTTCATACGTACCTCCGGAATTAAACATATATTTTTGCCAACATATTGAGGGTAAAATAAAGTCAGGACGAACTATTATCGTATGGGTCGGGTACGTGTTTAAAATCAAACTCATGTTTTCTTTGAACTTTTCAGCAACTGCATCATCTGAATTGGGCCGTAAATAAAAGGATCCAATTATTATTTTATTTCGGTTGCCAACAATGCCCTCTGCCCATACTATCTCACAGGAAGTACCAACTTCAATTTAGCGACAAGTTAAACTACTTCTGACTGCAACTAACACGCCACCGCCAACCGTGTTTAACCTGTACTTTCGCAACACCGTTAGGTTCTTTGCAAAAATTTCAGCTGAGCTTACATCTGGCTTTAGCGAGCTTTCAGTGCCTATAACGACTTGAGCATCTGTGCTTTCTATTAGCGCTTGGAGCTCTGGTACTTTCCCAACACAACTACGACAATTTACAACTGTTATACCAATGGTTCCTGTATCTACGTTTTTCCTGTGTTTATCTGCACCCTCTGAGACTGAAGCCCCTCTCATCTTTTCCTGAGACACTCTAACGTAAAAAACCGCCATACCACACAGCCCATGCTAACTGTGTAGCCGCCTCCTGCGTATAGTGGACACCTTACCTATTCAGCGGAACCCGAAACCCAACCACCCTTTAGCGCAAGTCGAGGAATCTGCAGCCTACACGGTGTGAGCCTCTGATTCACACCCTCCACTCGGCTCTGTACCAGAGGTCCGCAATCGGTCCTGCCGAATATGCTGCAAAAGGTCAGCTCTGTTTTCATCTTTCAAGCAATACTGCCAGCCTTTACCACTTCTATTAACCGCTCGAAACCAAACCGAATCTCTTCTGATCCAAAGTGACAAACGTCATAGGTACGGAAGTGAGCAATCACGTGCAGTAGGCTCCAACCTGTGCTCTTCTTGGCATCCGGGAGGACCCTTCCCACATCTGGAATGACTCCACCCAGTATGCACACGGAGTGTACGTTGGTTTTCTTACCCTTCTTGTCAGCCAAGTCCCTAAGGGGCCCCCCAGAACGCGCCTAACGTTGGAGCTCCCAACTACCAATAACCCCCCCCCCCCCCCCTCTGCGATCGCCTGGATCTTGCAGACTGAGTGGTTTCCCCTGAAACGGGGTAAGAATTGATATATTATTTTTTAAGAGCAATGTACGCAATTTACAAATGTGTAAACGTAATTTAACCCTCACTCCCCATTATAAAACCAAGAGAATTTTGTTTTGAAGGTAATCCAAAACGGCCAGTAAAAATGTAATCTTGCAGTTCACAAAAAGTTAACGTCATAGAATTTAAGACAGTGAAGTTGTAAAAGATAGTAACCAATGAAGAAGTAATTAGTAGAATGCAAAATGCTCCTATAGCATCACAAAAAGCAAATATGTCCTGTACAGAGTTAGAAATGTAAAAGAAGGGAACCAGCTCCTCGATTTATCTACCAGCTTCAAAGACATTTAAATCCAAATGTCTTTCGACGTATTCACGTCTTAGTACTTGTTGATATTCGTACTCGGTTGACGAAACATTCCATTTGGACTACAGACGGCCTTGGGAGAGCTAGTCCTGACAAAACTCTATCTCTGGTGAGCAAGATGCACGAGACAGGCGAAATACCCTCAGACTTCAAGAAGAATATAATAATTCCAATCCCAAAGAAAGCAGGTGCTGACAATTGTGAAAATTACCGAACTATCAGTTTAATAAGTCACGGATGCAAAATACTAACTCGAATTCCTTACAGACGAATCGAAAAACTGGTAGAAGCCGATCTCGGGGAAGATCAGTTTGGATTCCATAGAAATATTGGAACACGTTACGCAAAACTGACCTTATGACTTGTCTTAGAAGAAAGATTAAGGAAAGGCAACCCTACGTTTCTAGAATTTGTAGACTTAGAGAAAGCTTTTGACAATGTTGACTGGAATACTATCTTTCAAATTCTAAAGGTGGCAGGGATAAAACACAGGGAGCGAGAATGTATTTACAATTTGTACAGAAACCAAATGGTAGTTACAAGAGTCGAGGGGCATGAAAGGGAAGCAGTGGTTGGGAAGGGAGTGAGACAGGTTTGTAGCCTCTCCTCGATGTTATTCAATCTGTATATTGAGCAAGCAGTAAAGGAAACAAAAGAAAAATTCGGAGTAGGTATTAAAACCCTTGGAGAAGAAATAAAAACTTTGAGGTTTCGCCCATGACACTGTAATTCTGTCAGAGACAGCAAGGGACTTGGAAGAGCAGTTGAACGGAATGAACAGCGTCTTGAAGGTATAATATGAAAATCAACAAAAAGAAAACGAGGATAGTGGAATGTAGTCGAATTAAGTCGGGTGATTCTCAGGGAATTATATTAGTAAATGAGACGCTTAAAGCAGTAAATGAGTTTTACTCTTTGCGGAGCAAAATAACTGATGAGTGTAGAAGTAGAGAAGATATAAAATGTAGACTGGCAATGGCAAGAAAGCGTTTCTGAAGAAGAGAAATTTGTTAACATCGAGTATAGATTTAAGTGTTAGGAAGTCGTTTCTGAAAGTATTTGTATGGAGTGTAGCCATGTATGTATGTGAAACATGGACGATAAATAGTTTGGACAAGAAGAGATTAGAAGCTTTGGAAATGTGGTGCTACAGAAGAATGCTGAAGATTAGATGGGTAGATCACATAACTAATGAGGAGGTACTGGATAGAACTGAGAAGAAGACGAGTTTGTGGCACAACTTCACAAGAAGAAGGGTATGGTTGGTAGGACATATTCTGAGGCATCCCAAATTCACCCCTGGAAGGCAGAGTGGAGGGTAAAATTCGTAGAGGGGGACCAATAGATGGTTACACTAAACAGATACAGAAGGATGTAGGTTGCAGTAGGCACTGGGACATGAAGAAGCTTGCACAGGATAGAATTGCATGGAGAGCTGCATCAGACCAGTCTCTGGACTGATTACCACAACAACAACGGTGGCGAAACAGGTGTTATATAATTGTGAGAGGTACAGAGGCGAGCTTGAGTGTCCAGTAAACTATTACTAGTGAAAAGTCATCATAACGCGCTCTCGTGTGTGTGTCTGTGAGGCAAACGAAGGACTGCGCCATAAATTAAAAGTGCAATTTAAAACTAAAGTATCTTCGCCTAACCTTGTCAGTGTATGCTTCAGTAATTTAATGTCAACATTGTGAGGCCTCAGAATGATCTAATACGTATGTTTCGCTAAATATATTATGCTAAGAAAGAAATAAGTAGTGCTAAATAATGAAGACGGAAAGCTAAAAATTGTTCGGAGTGTGCAAATGTATGTCACAATCAAAAGCTACAAGTGTCAACTTGATCGGGGCAATATTTTGTTCAAAATCTAAGTTAATGCGAAGAACTGAAGGAAGGCGATATATCTTAGGCTCACAAAAATTAAAATTCATATTTAGCCTCAATTTCAGTAAAAACATTATCTGTGTAACTCCACTGTGATATCTCTATTAGTTTTCAAGTTCAATACTAAAACCCAAATTGAGAATGAAAGCATCATTATTCACAATATATTAAGAACCATTTTTATTTGTTATAGAATGATCTAATTGCAGAATTCGATTACACTGTGAAATAATACAGCTGTACTAAGTTTCAAGGCTTTATTATAAATTATAAACAACAATCCTAAAGAGGCAGTTCAGAGGTCTTGTTCAATAGGCGATTCCGTCCTAAAAATTCTAGCTGGCAAAGTTTAAATGCAGTCAAGCTAAAACTTTTTCAGTAACTAAAACGAACTTAACTCCATTCAAATAAAAATGAAGAAGATTGTAAATTGTTGCATGACAGAAATATTAATCAATACGTGTCCGGCTAGGGGCCATTTAGAAGCTGCTACTTGAGCCAACGGCGGTTGATGGAGGGTATTCCGTTCGGCTGTCCGCTGCATCTGTATACACGTTTAGCCAGAGAGGCAAAAGAAAGAGACATTTCGCCCCTAGATGTCACTCTGTCCATGTAAGTGAAATGCCTCCAAGCACTGTGCATCGGATGATGAAGCTGTTTGCGTGCCGCTAGTAATGTTGACGTAACTACAGGACAAGTGGCGAGACTATTTTCCACTTTCAAGGCTACCAATTAATTTTGATCATTAGAAGTTAGGGTAACAGCCCATTTTACAAGAAACTGCAGAGGTCAACTGTCAATAGTGCTTTTTCCGATAAGGACATTATTCATTATTAATATTATTATTATCAAGAACTTTGTTTTATTGGATTGCAAGTGAGCGTTTACTTAATATATTAATCGGTTATAACGGACCCTTGGTCTAGGGGTGCCGGCACGGTAGCTCAGCGTGTTCAGTCAGAGAGTTACGTGCTCTCTGTAATAAAAAAAAACTTAGTCAATCGACCAACAACGAACATAAATGGATATCTTAGACGTCCGCCCCGAGCAGATGCAACGAACAATAGCGAACAAAATGAGATTTAAAAAAAAAGGGGGTAGCGTCTTTGATTCATAATCAAAAACGTCTTTGGTCCCGTGTTCGATCCCCGCCACTCCCTAAATTTTGATAAATAATCAGCATTGGCGGCCGAAGACTTACGGCATAAGAAAACAGCCTCATTCTGCCAACGGCCTTGTCAAAGTGGGCGGAGGAGCGGATAGAGGTTCAGGGCACTCTCTTGTCCTAGGGGTGGGAAATTGCCCCTAAAGGCGGAAGAATCAGCAATGATCAACGACATGAGGATGCAGAAGGCAATGGAAACCACTGCATTAAAGACACGTAACGTGTATCCACAGGACATGTGGCCTGTATTTGAAGAAGTGTCATGATGATCTCTCCATTGCCAAAAGATTCCGGAATAGTCCCCCACTCGGATCTCCGGAGGGGACTGCCAAGGGGGAGGTTACCATGAGAAAAATATTGAATAATCAACGAAAGGGTAACGTTCTACGACTCGGGGCGTGGAATATCAGAAGCTTGAACGTGGTAGGGAAACTAGAAAATCTGAAAAGGGAAATGCAATGGCTCAATCTAGATATAGTAGGGGTCAGTGAAGTGAAGTTGAAACACGTATGTATTCAGTAGCAGCGATGGCTAGGCATGACAGAATCTCTGACCATCTTTCATTTTTGTGGGAAGGTTACACTTGGTTCTATTCCCATCAACATTTAATTATTATCTTTTCAAAATTCTCCGGTGAAATTACACTATTGTCCTTTCAAAATTGTCCGGGGAGGTTACAAAATAGAAGGAATACAAGGATTTCTGATCAGATGAGTATCGGGTAATATCAACAGCAGCAGAAAATGGTATAACACGTGTAGGATTCGTTATGAATAGGAAGGTAGGGCAGAGGATGTGTTACTGTGAACAGTTCAGTGACCGGGTTGATCTAATCAGAATCGACAGCAGACCAACACCGACAACGATAGTTCAGGTATACATGCCGACGTCGCAAGCTGAAGATGAACAGATAGAGAAAGTGTATGAGGATATTGAAAGGGTAATGCAGTATGCAAAGGGGGACGAAAATCTAATAGTCACGGGCGACTGGAATGCAGTTGTAGGGGAATGAGTAGAAGAAAGGGTTACAGGAGAATATGGGCTTGGGACTAGGAATGAAAGAGGAGAAAGACTAATTGAGTTCTGTAACAAGTTTCAGATAGTAATAGCGAATTCCCTCTTCAAGAATCACAAGAGGAGGAGGTATACTTGGAAAAGGCCGGGAGATACGAGAAGATTTCAATTAGATTACATCATGGTCAGACAGAGATTCCGAAATCAGATACTGGATTGTAAGGCGTACCCAGGAGCAGATATAGACTCAGATCACAATATAGTAGTGATGAAGAGTAGGCTGAAGTTCAAGACATTAGTCAGGAAGAATCAATACGCATAGAAGTGGGATACGGAAGTACTAAGGAATGACGAGATACGTTTGAAGTTCTCTAACGCTATAGATACATCAATAAGGAATAGCGCAGTAGGCAGTACAGTTGAAGAGCAATGGACATCTCTAAAAATGGCCATCTCAGAAGTTGGGAAGGAAAATATAGGTACAAAGTAGGTAGCTGCGAAGAAACCATGGGCAACAGAAGAAATACTTCAGTTGATTGATGAATGAAGGAACTACGAACATGTTCCGGGAAAATCGGGAATACAGAAATACAAGTCGCTGAGGAATGAAATAAATAGGAAGTGCAGGGAAGCTAAGACAAAATAGGTGCAGGAAAAATTGAAGACATCGAAAAAGATACGATTGTCGGAAGGACAGACTCAGCATACAGGAAAGTCAAAACAACCTTTGGTGACATTAAAAGCAACGGTGGTAACTTTAAGAGTGCAACGGGAATTCCACTGTTAAATGCAGAGAAGAGAACAGATAGGTGGAAAGAATACATTGAAAGCCTCTATGAGGTTGAAGATTTGTCTGATGTGATAGATGAAGAAACAGGAGTCGATTTAGAAGAGATAGGGGATCCAGTATTAGAATCGGAATTTAAAAGAGCTTTGGAGGACTTACGGTCAAATAAGGCAGAAAGGATAGATAACATTCCATCAGAATTTCTAAAATCATTGGGGAAAATGGCAACAAAACGATTATTCACGTTGGTGTGTAGAATATATGAGTCTGACGATATACCATCTGACTTTCGGAAAAGCATCATCCACACAATTCCGAAGACGGCAAGAGCTGACAAAAGCGAGAATTTTTGCACAATCAGCTTCACAGCTCATGCATCGAAGCTGCTTACAAGAATAATATACAGAAGAATGGAAAAGAACATTGAGAATGCGCTAGGTGACGATCAGTTTGGCTGTAGGAAAAGTAAAGGGACGAGAGAGGCAATTCTGGCGTTACGGCTAATAATGGAAGCAAGGCTAAAGAAACATCAAGACACTTTCATAGGATCTGTCGACCTGGAAAAGCGTTCGACAATATAAAATGGTACAAGCTGTTCGAGATTCTGAAAATAGTAGGGATAAGCTATAGGGAGAGACGGGTCATATACAACATGTACAACAACCAAGAGGGAATAATAAGAGTGGACGATCAAGAACGAATTGTTCGTATTCAGAAGGGTGTAAGACAAGGCTGTAGCCTTTCGCCCCTACTCTTCAATCTGTACATCGAGGAAGCAATGATGGAAATAAAAGAAAGGTTAAGGAGTGGAATTGAAATGCAAGGTGAAAGGGTATCAATGATACGATTCGCTAATGACATTGCTATCCTGAGGGAAAGTGAAGAAGAATTAAATGATCTGCTCAACGGAATGAACAGTCTAATGAGTACACAGTATGATTTGAGAGTAAATCGGAGAAAGACGAAGGTAATGAGAAGTAGTAGAAATGAGAACAGCGAGAAACTTAACATCAGGATTTATGGTCAGGAAGTCAATGAAGTTAAGGAATTCTGCTACCTAGGCAGTAAAATAACCAATGACGGACGGAGCAAAGAGGACATCAAAAGCAGACTCGCTATGGCAAAAGAGGCATTTCTGGCCAAGAGAAGTCTACTAATATCAAATACCGGCCTTAATTTGAGGAAGAAATTTCTGAGGATGTACGTCTGGAGTACAGCATTGTATGGTAGTGAAACATGGACTGTGGGAAAGCCGGAACAGAAGAGAATCGTAGCATTTGAGATGTGGTGCTATAGACGAATGTTGAAAATTAGGTGGACTGATAAGGTAAGGAATGAGGAGGTTCTACGCAGAATCGGAGAGGAAGGGAATATGTGGAAAACACTGATAAGGAGAAGGGACAGGATGATAGGACATCTGCTAAGACATGAGGGAATGACTTCCATGGTACTAGAGGGAGCTGTAGAGGGCAAAAACTGTAGAGGAAGACAGAGATTGGAATACGTCAAGCAAATAATTGAGGACGTAGGTTGCAAGTGCTACTCTGAGATGAAGAGGTTAGCACAGGAAAGGAATTCGTGGCGGGCCGCATCAAACCAGTCAGTAGACTGATGACCAAAAAAAAAAAAAAAATTTTTTATTTGTCGCAGCTCCTGATCCCACTCAGTAAATATCAAGTACGAGCATTTTCTAACAGTAAGAGGAGTAATTTGGACTGTCAGACTGGATATTATGGTCAGTACATTGTTCATCGCTTTCAGGCAAAAACTGTTTACAGGCGTTTGTAGACAACGAAGATTATAAGATAACGCACAATGTCCTGTAAAGTAACGTGATACATAATGGCATCTGTATAACATGTCACATGTCGTCATGCCATCCAACATGCCTTTTGTCATGTTCCGCAGTATGACACTAAATTTCGAAGTTTAGGATGTCTGTATGCCCAATCTGGCATAACTCCAATTACAGATGCAGTCCCATTCTTGGATACTTCCCAGTGAAGATGCATCTGTAACATTCTACTGGCGTCTGAGTGTTTACAGATAATTACCAAAAATGGTTTACTATGCATAGTATATGTTACCCTTTGAAAGGATTTTTAGTAATTCGACCGCGATTACCTAATGGATAATTTGGAATCGAACCTTAATTCCGTGAGTATAGTTGTAGGTAAATATCAGAAAGAATTAATTTTGCAATGGGTAACAGTAAATGATTACTGATAACTGAAATATTTATACTGTCGACAGCCTAGTTAGGCATAATAATGCAAAAGCATTATTAATAAAGTATCTATTGTTACTATTGCAAAAAAAATGAACTCTCATTTACCACTGGTCTCTGACGTGCAATAACCACGCAAAAACGGACAAATTACACAGGGGGAAGCAGCAGTTGTCACCTTAGTATTTAAGCAGACACAAGGCTTGCAAATAAACCCTTTCTCTTGTTTACCTCAATCATTACATAAGTCTATAATTAACATGGCTAAGACCTGCCCTTCACTATCTACACGAGGACAGACAGCAAATGATAGTTGTCAGGTACAATACACCCCCCCCCCCACACACACACACACATTCACTATACAAAGCTATAAAGAACACATAGTATACAAACATTCTACCTTTGTCACTCACTAATTACTTCAAGACCCATTAGCTAGAAACCTACTAATCAGGTTTATCTTTTTTTCTATGTTGGGTCAGACATGTGGTCCCACAAACTACATCTTTCTTTGTAGTAACAAACAAATTTTGTTTTTTCTCAACAGTAAATGTTCTGTCATGTATAAATTATTTCGTTACCAATTGTTCTGAAATACGCTACTAAACTAGAACTGGACATGTGCTTAGCCCTATTTCAATAGTTGCCTCTCAAGTAGTACAGGTATAATCAAAAGTCACTGGCAATTTGATTTGCACACTCTCTATCAAGCCAAATTGTTTGGTTTTCATAAATCAAAGCAGTTATAGTAACTTTTTATAAGCAGAGTTTAAGTAAGCACCTGAAACTGACTTTTCCATTTCTACTACACAAAGTACACAAAACTGTAGTATTTCTTCTGAATGTACTTAATAAATTCACTATCTAAGAATGTTTTTTCATTTTACACAGCACAAAAGTGTGAACTCGTAAAATGTTCATTACCATCAAGCTAACTAAACACTCTTTTCTGGGACAAACTGTGCAGTAATTTTACTCCCGTTACATGAAATTTAAAACAGTCAGTTTCAGTAAGCTTTTATAAATTAACTTAATGCATCAAGCCAAAGGGTTCATAGTATCACTTGTGAAGTAAGTAGTTTTTGAAAGCAATTTAGTCTCAAAAAAACTTTTGCATTTTCTTTTCCTAAACTGAGATACAGTTCACTTTGTAGTTAAATTTTAATACTTTCAAACCAAAATAGTTCCTGTTATAAGTATGAGAAATGAACAATTCTTTACCAGCACATTAAGTGTACTGGCAGAAAACTTTACACACATCACAAAATTAGCGCTGTATTCTTGTCAGTACTTTTATGCAAGGATCATGTATAAGTGCATAGGGGTGCACACATGAGTGGAGCACAATTCTTTTAGCTTTAAGATTATATTTCCACCGGTCAAAATACAACATATCTGGTTCACAATCTTACATATCTGACATTTTGTGAGTGTGACGAAGTGGTTGTGCAATCGAGGAACCGATTACGTGGCAGCTAGGTGGTCCTTCCATTGGCGTAACTAAGCTCTATATAATTCTTCTTGGCGTTGATAATAATAATTTCAGAGATTTTTCCGAAACGAGAGCACCATTTTAGAGCCACATATTACATCCAACGCCGTTCCAATCCACTGGTAACACAATAGGCTTCACTCAGCACCTGCGCTGTTTACTCGTCAATGTCTCACTGCCGACTGACTACCGTGCTCTCTTGTTTGTCGCCCAGACGAACGCGACATACATCTTTTCGTTAGGGCTAACCACATTTTGGCGCGCGCTAACACATTCCATTATAGAGGGAGAGTATATTTACTATTTAGTTTACACAATGCAAAGTCACTATGTATGAACCAGTTTCAACACAATTGCCAGTAGACATACTGTGGCTGCATACTACAGTGTGTGTTAGAGCACTGTCTCTAAAACACATTATGAATGAATAAATGTCCCAATTTAACTTGACTGATAAGCTGAAGCATGATAAGATGTGTGGACATTGCAGAGTGAGTCGTCTGTTCCAGCGTATTAGTGGGCACCGTAGGATTTGTAGTTTTGAATAATATTCAGCTTATAGTTTTCTGTGGGATGGGTCCGTATCGCCAGTTTCATACTTCATTATTCTAACAGTTTTGGTCTCTAGATAACAGTTGGTAACTTGAGATAGTTACCTGTCTTACCTTGGTAGACTGTGTAGGTTAGAAAACAGATATTACGCAACATAAGTCTCTGGACAACTCCCCAACAATAATATTTGCGTTATTTTGGTGAAGTCCACTTGCTTTAACTTTTAACGAGTGGATTGTGAGAAATTATAACGAGATACTGACCTCCATTCTAACTTATCAAATATTAGACTTTAAGTTTGTTCAAGATCGCCTTTATACCAATGGAATTCACAGTTACAGTTATATTTTCACAGCATCCATGGCTCTTAAACCAAATAAAATACCTTTAGTACTCTCTACACGGCTGCTACGTCCACAGAGAATCAAGGGTTTATCAGAATAGTAATAAAACCTCCAAATTTCCTTACTAGCTAGCTTATCAAGATGATGGATGTGATACGAACACACGTCACTAGGTTCAAAAATCTCCATCCCGGCACGAGCAGGAGCAGTACTTACAAAGGCAGTAATAAACCAACCATTAACAAGACTGAAGCTTTCACTATTAACGATAAGAAAATTATAATTACAGCCTATAAATGCACATGGTCCATCAAGAATAGGGATACGGGCTATTCCTTTCAGTCTGTTCTTTGCCATTCCCACTCCATTGCCACTCTTTGTTTCTAAGTTGAGAATACTCTTGATAACAGTAGCGCGTTGCACAAGATGCTCGAAATGTCGTCTGTTCCCAGTTACAATGGTATACAGCCGGTTAAAATACTCTGCCATAACACGCTGCAGTGTGACGGATTCTAGCGTATCAATCTCACTTCTGACGGACATTTCTGATTCTCCAGTGACTACGGGGGTTTCCTTTGGTTTCAGTCCTTGTTGTAACCACATAAGAAGAAATCGAATGAATTAACAACCGAACTGTATGTGGGCCACTCTGTCCCGTGCCCCGTGAATTACTCTGCATCCTGTGCTGTCAAACGCTCACTAAACGTCGTTTCATGCCACGTGAAGAGTCAGCAATTCTATGGGGTCATGCCTTATCCTGCATGACTCAGTACCAGCGAGTCACTCCAGCAACTCTCGATACTTCATTCCTGTATCATACCGACAATGAATAACGAAGTAATGATCCCCTTCGACGATATGGCATACCACACTGTTACCGTTTGTGGCTGCAGTGACGAGATGACACTGAGATGATTTTGTTTGTTCATGCTACCATTCTGCTTAAAATGGGCGTCATCACTGAATTAGATCTTGTAATCACTGATGGCACCATTTCAAGTTCCTCAGCCTTTGTGAAATCTCTCTGTTGCACAGTGTTCCCCTCCTTAGGTGGCTGGAACATTTGGGTCTGGTAGGGACACACTCCCACTGCTTTCGTGAACCTCTGTAATGATTTTTTGGACGTGCTTAATTTTTGGGACACCTGTCGAGTGAATGAGGTTGGCTGATGCTCAAACAATGCGCGAACACGTTACTCGTTGTCATTGGTAACAACTATGTATTTTCGTTGGGATGCCTTGTTTCTTGCGTCTCAAACACACTAAATGTCGCCATAAAGCTGTCGACAGTGAAAATCAGTGTGAGAAGAGGACTAGAACTTCGACAATCTGATGGTTTGAAAATCACTGCGACTTTCGAATGCTATCAAATGGTTCAAATGGCTCTGAGCACTATGGGACTTAACATCTATGGTCATCAGTCCCCTAGAACTTAGAACTACTTAAACATAACTAACCTAAGGACATCACACAACATCCAGCCATCACGAGGCAGAGAGAATGCTATCACTTACCGCGCGATAATCACTTCACTAGGTGTCCCTTTCTTAGCGAACTCTGACAGACATGCCCGTCAAACGGTGATATTACTGTGGTTATTCTCATAAAAGTTTCTTGCGAGAGGTAATCGTTCTTCCAAGGGCAGTGTTTCCATTTGGCTTCTTCGTTATTTTCGGTCATCAGGTATTGATCTGAAATGTGAATAAATGTGTTATTACATTACGAAAATTTTTTATCAATACAGGTGAAATCAGGAACTTAACATACTTTCATTCATGTTTCTTGGTCCACCCTACACAGACGTACATATTATGGGAGAGCGATTGAAAAAGGCATATTGCTAAAATCATCTGGTCGTGTGAAATGAACGGCAGTGGTAGTAACGCATCCAAGATGGAACTGGAACTGTATATTAAATAAGTAGTGGTTTAGAGAATTTGCTATCACTAGTTTGCAGATACGAATGCTCTAATGCATCTGCACTATATGGTATGGAAAGAGAGCACTTAACCACTATTAGAACTGTTATCAGGCCATCGTTCAAAAGCTATTCTTCCTGAACAATTGATTTATCTATAACTTTTGACTCACATGCCATTATTGACTCTTATGAATCACAGATATTTAATTTTTATTTAATTGGTAAATGCACGTAATTCAGGAATGCATCGACTATTGGGTAACCACTGAAATTTGATGTTTACTTTACGTAAAACAGGTGCACGGCGTGTATAAAGAGGAATTCAATCTGTCCCATGATACAACATGAGCTACTCGAATTCAGAGTGAAACATTATCAGAACTCACCATATGCAGTTGCTCATGCTTTCAAGGTTACTCCATGTAGCAAAGCAATTAGTGAGAGGTTTACCATGTATCGCTTTGTACAACTGTGAAACTGATTTGTAAATCTGTAAAGTAAAAGCCATACAGTGTTCTGTTTATGGAGGACCACCTATGTTTATGTTGACAGAAGATTTAAATTTAAATTATTCCATTGCCTTATTCCTCGGCTCATATCGGCGTAAGACGCCCATAAGTACAACCTAAGCTGATCAAGTCCATCTTCGATATACATTCCATGAGACGGAACCTCAAAGACTTTCTGTCTCCCACTGAACATTTTGCCAAACTAGCAACTGTGTGGTATACCTGTATTTCTAGTGTAGATATTGTTTTGTGACACTATTTTTCTAACAGTGATCGGTTACATGTCAGGATGATATCAGGAGCTGAGGTGGGCAACCGAGGCGTTTTTTCCTACACGTAAAATGAGATATTCCACCATGCAGAGAAAAAATGGGTTTTATTCCCATATTAACGAGTACAATATTCACTACAATGGCTACGGTCGCGGAGTGAACAGCACATGACTTGGAAAGAGGATATCGCCCTCAATAGGGAGGATTGGTGGACACGTCCAGAGCGTAAGGAGGCTGGCACACAATAGGGTCGGCGAAGCGGCCGGAATAGCGCGTTGCTCTCTCACCTGACAGCTTCCTTACCCTCTGGCCGTGTCCACCAGGCTTTTCTCAGATGTTCAGATGTGTGTGATACCTTATGGGACTGAACTCATAAGGCCATCAGTCCCTAAGCTTAAACACTCCTTAACCTAAACTATCCTAAGGACAAACACACACATCCATGCCCGATGGAGGACTCGAACCTCCGCCGGGACAAGTCGCACAGTCCATGACTGCAGCGCCCTAGACCTCTCGCCTAATCCCGCGCGCCAGTCTTTTCTATTGAGGGCGAAAACCTCTCTTCGTACCGGGAGGTTTCATCCTTTTAGTGTTGAAAATATTCCTGAGTACTGTACCCCTTAATATGGGAATAAAACCCATTTTTCACTGAATCGAGGCATATCTAATTCTACGTGTAGCATAAATACCCCAGGTTCCCACCTGATTTCCTGATACCATCGCCGAGAGTGGGATATTTCCCACCGATCGATGCGAATCGATGTTTCCCTGCCGATCATATGTGCTGGCAGTCATAGCAACGCCAAGCGGTTGGCTGCTGCGGACCACTTTGTGCAATCGTGCGCGCCCGACAATCTATTAGGCCGCGAGAGTCTGCATGCAAGCGCACTATACGGTCGCGCGCCGCTACATCGCGTCCCACACTGGGGCGAGCCACCGACTTTGGAAGGGTTTCCGAGGGCCGCGCCGCAGCGTGCTCTGCCGCTGGACACGCACAGCCAGGGCTCTCGCTACTGCCGCCCCCTCCACAGATGCAGACGAAGACGCCACATCCGTGTGATCTAAGGGTCGCTGCAATGGATTCTGCTAGTTACCGATCCTGGCAAACTTCTACCGAGGGATGTCTTCATCTGCTGGAACAGAGAGAGAGAGAGAGATTTGTTTTGTGTACACATGTTTGGTCTCGGTCCCAGTTTCGTGACCATGCCGTATTTACGTCCTCACCAACCAGAGGAGAGGACCGAATGGGTCCCCGATGCTGTAACAGCAGTCTCGAACGAGCATGCTCGCATATCTTTATTGCAACAGCAGAAGAACACCCTGTCACTTGAAAAAAAAAAAGCTACAGGAACGGCTTAACGCGATAACTCACTAACGTGAAGCCAGTGCTGCCGAAAAAGCGGCAAATCCGTGCCTTTCAAGAGCCTCTGAAGTCGTAACAAAAAATTAGCTCCAGATACAGCCAGTAAGCTTCCAGCCATAACTTTTGTACCTTATTTCATTGGAAAGTCAGGAGAAAATGTAACAACGTTTCTGCAAAACGTGCGTGACATGGGACGTACATGTAAAGGGCCAGAGTAACTTTTCTTAAATGTCACCACGCTGATGCTATCAAGCGACACGCGAACTTATCCTGAATCAGTGAACGCATTGCGGGAGGCACCCACTTTCCAATTCTTGACAAACGGGTTAGCAGAGCGCTTCTTCGACAAGCGTGTTCGGCTAACCATCCTTACACAGAAAAGCTGGGAGGACTCTGAAGCATTTCCAGACAGATTTAGGGCAGTATCTTGTCACAAATACACCCGAGGAAGGGGCAACACACTTAACGAAGTCTTAGTTGAAGAACCTGGAGCGAGAGCAGTCGATATAGTCACACGATGAATTAGTCGACATACAGGGGTGAGGTAAAGGTAGTCTCCCCCACCTCCTTGCACAAAGCAGTAAAAAAATTACTCGAGGAAGCGGGAAGATCTACATCCGGTCCCGCGCGTGCCAGCGATGCGCGACGTGTGTTTATCAATGACACGAATTGCCAGAGATGCGGGAAGCCCAACCAATAGTCTGAGTGCTGCTGAGCTTCCTGGTGTGAGAAATGCCATTCTGTCAGACACGAACAGGATCGTTGTTGGGAAAATAAATGGCCGAATTCCCCCGAGAGGAACGTGCCAGCAGCAACAAAAGAAATAATCAGTCAAAAAGGAGTTCTACTACAAGGGGAAACGACCAAGGGCAGGTTCTGCCACCCATTCGCGTCCCCAATGAAATATATGAACCGTATAAAGAGGGAAGAGCCCACTGAGGTGACAAATTTAATTTTAGAGGGGAAGCTCACAGAGGTCTGTCAAAATTTTTGTGGTTACCGGAGGTCAGATTGGTGTCCTTTTTGTTTCTAATAACGACAAACATGTCTAAAAGCGCCACGCTACAATATAAGTCAACATAGAGACGAGCTAATCACTCCTGCATTCATGTGTACAATAGACCTGCACATTGAAGGGAAAAAGTATGTCTTTGATATCAAAGTTGTGAGGGAATACAGACGGCATTTTAATATCATCCAGGGGAACGATTTTTTATCACGCTACCAGTTGTGATAGATTATAGAACGCGCACAGTCCGGTTCAGTTACGCAAACAACTGTACTGACTGGAGCGTGCGTCTAATTCTCGAGTAACCTGTGAAGGGAGGCGTACATCAAAAGAGGCAACTGGAACGCGTAAACTGGCGTTGAAAATTATCATACCTCTAACGGTTAGCGGCTCGTGAAAAGTTTTCTTCATTGAAGTCAAAGACCCGGTACCCCCGAGATCAGACTTTCTAGTCCACACGCTCGCTCAGAATGACTTTTTCGACAGGCTGAAAATCCGGGTTAAGAGATGTCTAAGTAGACCCAAAATAAAAGGGAACAGGTTTCGAGTACCTGTGCGTATTGACAATTTTGGTTAACGGGACGCAGAAGTCTCACGTGGCAAAATACTAGCCAGTGGTGAAGGAGTTACTCAAACACAAGTTTCGAACTGGAGATAATGTGAAGAGAAAAGACTTAAGCAGTTACTTGTGACGAAGATTGTGCATAACCACCTTCAATAGGAAATCAGTTGAAAGAGAAGTAGGCACCTTTGCCGGCATCATAGCTAAATCTTTTGTATCCTATTGTAGAGGAATATGTGTGATAATACGAAGAGATGCAACAACTGCCAGCAACTGACCTCGTACAACACTAAATTCCTACAGGAGGCGCTTGATCAATTGTGCAGAAGCCGTATCGTTCACCTCATCACTTATAATTTGTTACTGAATACACGATTGAGCAGCAGTTGGCTGCAGGGGTAATTCAACCCTCTGCAAGCCCGTGGACCAATCCAGTTGTCACTGTGCCCAAAACATGTATCACTGGGGAGAAAATCTATCGTCTATGTGTCGATATGAGAGCGTCAAGCAAGGATATCACACCGGATAGTTGCCCTCTGCCACGTATCGACAAGGCCTTAGACAGGTTAGCAAATTGCTAATACTTCACCAACCTGATCATGTGTTCTGGATATTATGAGATTCCGACTGCACCACAAAATAGAGCTAAAACTGCTTTTATGGTCCCATCTGCACTCCATGAAATCTTACTTACACCTTCTGGTCTTTAAGAAATGCTCCACCACTTTCCAAAGGTTTGCCGACTTGTTAGTGAGAGGTTTAAACCGTAGTATGTGTCTTGTGTATCTTAAAGACATCATAATTTTTGCAAAAACAATGGAAGAGCATGCTAAAAGATTCAGAAATGTATTGTCTAAACTGCAAAGTGCACATTATAGTTGAAAACTAGAAAAATGTTCTTTGGCAGTGTCACAAGTTCAGTACCTGGGGTACATCATTAGTTCAGATAATGCCAAATCCTAGGCTAACTGAAACAGTCGATAATTTTCCAACCCCCAGGAATTATGCAATAGTTACAATCTTGGTCACGCTTCCAGAGAAATGAACTCAGTAGACATTAATTACAGTACTACTGAGAAAGTGCTGCGAGCCCTCATATTTGTAGTAAATTACTTGAAGTGTTACTTCTACGGACGTTCGTTCACTGCGATTATGGACCACGCTGCTTCATTGTGGATGTTAAGTTTAAAAGGCCACAGTAGTCGCTTTACTAGATGGGCATTAAAATTATCAGAATATGATTACGCACTTCAGTATAAGCCTGGCCGCCTGTACAACAATGCTGATAGCCTAAGCAGAAAGGTTAGAGATGCACAAACAGATGATGTTTCCACAGAAGAATTGAAAGAATCACTAGAGAGAAATGTAGAATCTCACCAGTACCCATCACTCTCTCATTTTGTTACAGAAGACTGTACCCCAAGACCGCACTGGGTAACAGAGTAGTAATATCTAAAGAACTCCAACAACGAATAATATTACAACAAGATGACAGTTTACTGGCCTGCCATAATGAGCGACAAGGCACGAATTTAAGAATAATCACAAATTGCTAGTGGAGAGGTCGACAAACCAACGTTTGGCAGTATACAGAAAATTTTCTGTCTTTTGTGCAAAAATAGCCTCCACCGCTGACTAAAGTTCCTATACAAACATTTCCAGACGCATTGATACCAAATCAAACTGTGGCCTTGGATATCTGTGGTCCATTTACACAAAGCACCAAGAATGAAAATATGTAATCAACTACTGATCACTTTTCAAGGTACTTAATTTTGATAGCACTTGCAGGTACGACAGCTGAAACCGTTGCTAGCCTTTGTCAATCACTTGGTACTGCTGTTCGGAAGGCCTGATGCAATACTTAATAACCAACGCTCCAATTTTAAGTCGTAACTGTTTGCACAATTTCGCAAAATGTTACAAATCAAAAAATGTCGAACCACACCTTTTCACAGTAAAACCAAAGGACGCCCACAGCGAGTGCACAAAACCATTGTGCTAATGCTATCATATTGTGTAGGGAAGACCCAGATAGATTGGGAGAGATATGTTGGATTTGTCGCCTCAGCTTACAATAGTCCATGACGAAAAAGGATACTCCCTATGCGAATCAGTCTATTAGAGATCCTTAATTCACCTTTTGAGATTGACAAATTGCCCCTGACGTCAATATAGGTGAAGTGGAAAAGCTAGCCCTCCTTCTCAAAGCCATATGGGACCAGTTCAACACACTAATTTCAAAGCCACATAAAACCGGTAGAACCAGCATCAAAGGCACTACAATCCCTAAATATAAACATGGTGAGGTGTTTCTCTGAAATCCTATGGTAAAAATGGAAAAATGGGTCCAAACAAGTTGGCTTCTTCCCTCTACTGCGCACCACATATACAGTTGTCGCCAAAATTCAGCTGCCTGATTATACTACAATAGTACATTTTGATCGCCCAAGCAGCAGCACCTGCCTACACCCCTAAAGACGCACTAGCGGGTAAATGCGTTACCACAACATAGCAGAAAAGGAAGAAAAATATACTGTTGCCAGCACATCCTCGCTATTCTTTAAGAAAGAAGCATCCCTATGCTCTGAGGTCTTGGGAATTTCACAATATGACAATCAAAGGTACTAATAGTTTAACAGTTAGATTGTATCTGTAAAATGTGTTAGCCAGACAGAACTGAGTGCAACGATTTGCATGTTGTTCAGATAAAACAAAAACAAAAAATTTATGAAGGTTGCTTGCGGCCGGCTGGAGTGGCCGTGCGGTTCTAGGCGCTACAGTCTGGAGCCGAGCTACCGCTACGGTCGCATGTTCGAATCCTGCCTCGGGCATGGATGTGTGTGATGTCCTTAAGTTAGTTAGGTTTAATTAGTTCTAAGTTTTAGGCGACTGATGATCTCAGATGTTGTCGCATAGTGCTCAGAGTCATTTGAACCATTTATTTGGTTGTTTGTGATATTTTATATTTCTAGTTGTGTCATGTCATAATATAAGTCGTAATGTTAAGCATCAGCAGCTAGTGCAGAGGAAAATGATAAGATTCAAGTCATAAGAACTAATTGATATGCCAGTTAATTAGAACACACTCTTTCATTTGTGTCAAATTTCTCGCATTTACAGGAAAACGTCGATTATGAGTAAGTTTGTGATACAGCACTAACAAGTTAGACATGGCCTACCACCAATCTTGGTATGAAGAGTTAAGCTAAAGAGAATAAATTGCTATGGATGCGTGGTAATGCATTACTTAATTTTGAGTAAAGCAGGTCCAGGGAGGCAAAATGCCACCACGAGGCATAAAGGAAGCCGAGCCAGTTTGCGTAATGTCACTGTGAGTGAAACAGCCAAAAACAGCAAAAATTATAGCATAATGCCTCTCAAATGCTTAAGAGGCATACGTTTCTCAGAAACAGATGTGGTCGCAAGTCGGTGATAGTGTTAGATACATGTGAAGAACACAAGCTATGTTCCACTGGAGAGTCAGTCAAAAACTACACTACTGGCCATTAAAACTGCTACACCTAGAGGAAATGCAGATAATAAACGGGTATTCATTGGACAAATATATTATACTAGAACTGACATGTGATTACATTTTCACACAATTTGGTTGCATAGATCCTGAGAAATCAGTACCCAGAACAACCACCTCTGGCCGTAATAACGGCCTTGATACTCCTGGATATTGAGTCAAACAGAGCTTGGATGGAGTGCACAGGTACAGCTGCCCATGCAGCTTCAACACGGTACCGGAGTTCATCAAGAGAAGTGACAGGCGTATTGTGACGAGCCAGTTTCTCGGCCGCAATTGACCAGACGTTTTTAGTTGGTGAGAGATCTGGAGACTGTGCTGGCCAGGGCAGCAGTCGAACAGTTTCTGTATCCAGAAACGCCTGTACAGGACATGCAACATGCGGTCGTGCATTATCCTGCTGAAATGTAGGGTTTCACAGGGATCGAATAAAGGGTAGAGCCACGGGTCGTAACACATCTGAAATGGAACGTCCACTGTTCAAAGTGCCGTCAATGCGAACAAGAGGTGACGTAGACGTGTAACGAATGGCACACCATACCATCACGCCGGGTGATACGCCAGTATGGCGATGATGAATACACGCATCCAATGTGCGTTCACCGGGATGTCGCCAAACATGGAGGCGACCATCATGATCCTGTAAACAGAACCTGGATCCATCCGAAAAAATGACGTTTTTTTATTAGTGCACCTAGGTTCGTCGTTGATTACACCATCGCAGGCGCTCCTGTCTGTGATGCAGCGTCAAGGGTAACCGCAGCCATGGTCTCCGAGCTGATAGTCCATGCTGCTGCAAACGTCGTCGAACTGTTCGTGTAGATGGTTGTTGTCTTGCAAACGTCTCCATCTGTTGACTCAGGGATCGAGACGTGGCTGCAAGACCCATTACAGCCATGGGGATAAGATGAATGTCGACTGCTAGTGATCCTGCACGGCGTTCCGTATTACCCTCCTCAACCCACCGATTCCATATTCAGCTAACATTCATTGGATCTCGACCAATGCGAGCAGCAATGTCGCGATACGATAAACCGAAATCGCGATAGACTACAATCCGACCTTAATCAAAGTCGGAATCATGATGGTACGCATTTCTCCTCCTTACATATAACCCAGTACGTTGTCCTCGATGGTGAGTGTTCATCGGAGGTGAGGTTATCATCGGGAGTGCCCCAGGGAAGTGTGATAGGTCCGCTGTTGTTTTCTATTTACACAAAAGATCTTTTGGATAGGATGGATAGCAATGTGCTGCTGTTTGCTGATGATGCTGTGGTGTACGGGAATGTGTCATCGTTGAGTGACTATAGGAAGATACAAGATGACATGGACAGGGTTATTGATTTGTGTAAAGTATGGCAGCTAACTCTAAATATAGATAAATGTGCATTAATGCAGTTGAATAGGAAAAAGAATCCCGTAATGTTTGAATACTCCATTCTTAGTGTAGCTCTTGATACAGTCACGTTGATTAAATATTTGGGCGTAACATTGCAGAACGATATGAAGTGGGACAAGCATGTAATGGCAGTTGTGGGGAAGGCAGATAGTCGTCTTCGGTTAGTTGGTACAATTTTGGGAGTATGTGGTTCATCGGTATAGGAGACCGCTTATAAAACACTAATATGACCTATTCTTAAGTACTGCTCAAGCGTTTGGTAACCCTACCAGGTTGGATTGAGGGAGGACATAGAAGCAATTCAGAGGCTGTAGGTTTGATCATCACCCGAGTGTTACGGAAATGCTTCAGGAACGCGGATGGGAGTCTCTAGAGGAAATGAGGCGTTCTTTTCGTGAATCACTACTGAGGAAATTTAGAGAACCAGCATTTAAGGCTGACTGCAGTACAGTTTTACAGCCGCCAACTTATATTTCGCGGAAAGACCACAAAGATAAGAGAGATTAGGGCTCGTACAGAGGCATATAGGCAGTCATTTTTGCCTCGTTCTGTTTGGGAGTGGAACGGGGAGAGAAGATGCTATTTGTGGTACGAGGTACCCTCCGCCACTCACCGTATGGTGGATTATGGAGTATGTATGTAGATGTAGATGTACATGAGGCATCACATCAACGTTTCACCAGGAAACGCCGGTCAACTTCTGTTTGTGTATGAGAAATCGGTTGGAAACTTTCCTCATGACAGGACGTTATAACTGTCGCCACCGGCGTCAACCTTGTGTGAATGCTCTGAAAAGCTAATCGCTTGCATATCACAGCATCTTCTTCCTGTCGGTTAAATTTCGCGTCTGTAGCACATCATCTTCGTGGTCTAGCAATTTTAATGGCCAGTAGTGCACTTGTTGTGCCTTAATTTAAACACCTAGATAATGCAGAGTAAGATAATTGCCATCTCACTCAATGTTACTAGTGCAGTACGATAGCTAGAGACGAAAAATCTCTTATTTGCAAGTAGCAACCGTTACCAGTACATGACTGTTTCATTTCTTCCTACAGTGCATCAATCATAGTGCAGTTCTATCCCTTTACAAGTATTAAGAAATTTTTTTTCAGTCAGGTATTTATATTGCCAAAAGCATGTTGCTGTGTATACCCACACAAAGTGTAATAAAAATTTAACATGTTACCCACTGTCGTTACTTTTGAAGTCAAGCACGGTTCTTTACATGAAGATGAAACAATTCATTACAACAGCTAATTCTTATACAAGACTCAAAACTTTCATGAATGGAGTCAGACCCATAGTTTTAAACAAAGCCACGATTGTTATGTATTTTACACTCAGATTTAGCACACTGAAGCAGTAACTCAATCCCATTTAGTTTCAAGATCTTTGATTATTACTTGGTAGTGAGGAAAATTTGTTACAAAACAGGAAACTAACAAAGATTAGTTTCATCAGCTCAGAGGCAACAGGGTAATAAGCGCGTCGCTAAAGATTTCTACACTGGATCATCATTTATTGACTGCCTGGTAAACTTCTTTCCAGCCTCTTGATAGGAAATGTTAACGAAGTTACAATTACAAAAGTTTAGCTAGAACGGCGAGCGACGCCACATTGTAGGCCACGTGCAGAGGTCTGAATGGGTGACGACTCCCCCACCACTTCTCTAGCAGCAAGTAGTGACCAGCTCTCAGACGTCGTATGGTGCTCAGCTGTCAGGCCATGTCGCCGTTTGTTGTTTACGACCTGCACACGTGTTTCTATACTAACCAGAGAATCCCAGAAGATGATTTACTTCCATAAAACACCCATTATATCCCAGCATACCAGTGAAATATTAAAACATATAGTTAAAACATTTAGACTCCTCAGATCTCTCCTGTAACTATTCTGCATAATGTACCACATCAGTCATAGTAAGCAAGCTAATGCTAATTGCTTTCGGTAGATAAAGGAAAATATTTTTAGTTTCTCATACAAACTGACTACGTTGTGTGATTGACGAAGCAGAGCCATAATGGAGCTAGTTTCGAGTAAACACAGGTATGCCAGCCCCATTAGGTATTTCGGTTAACACTTCCCAGCAGATATGGCCGTCCTACCTGTCACTGTAGCAGGAGTGATTAATGGAGATTCATACTTTAGCAAGAGCCGGCTATGATACGTACATTTTTGAAAATCCTTGCTATATGAGAGAGATAGAATATAATACACCAGTATAGTCAATTACTGCCCAAGTAGCCTTACTTCTACTAGATATTTCAAACTAATCAGAAATCGCACTTTAAGATACATGTACTGCCAAGTGATACTCAACATACAATCCAACTAATACTTTTATGGCAAGAACTGCCGTCTATTTTGTATCTGCAGTCACGATGTGAGGACCGGAGCATTTAAAGTGGCAGTACGTAACCAGCTTATCAGTCTGCAACATATCGAGCCGTATTCTTACGTCACAAAAAGCAATTGAAGTAAATTACGTGCTTTGCATATGTAACGATAATAGATAACAATCGAGTAATACAAATCGACATTGAGCCAAATACATTTTCCAACGTTTCTCAGCAGCAGGAATATTAATCGTCATAAAGACACCGGACAAGCAGCTCGCGCCCCAGAGGTACGTCAGTACTGAGGCGACACCGGCTCCTGCTGACGTCACAACAGCTGCGCCGAGCCTCACTTAGATACAGCATCCAGCACCTTTATGTAACACAGTTAGAAAACTTTGAAATGCAGCCACAGTCTCCTCTATGTACATCAAAATAGCGTACTGATATCGCCAACCATGGTTATTCGTGCTCTCACAAAACACGTATAACAAATGAAACGAACTTCAAACTACTTTCTTTGGGTTTCCACGAGTACTTGCGGTTTTCAGACTTCAAGGTAATTTATTTGCTGGAAAATCAACTGCCGCACTCTGTGAAAATCTTGGATGTAACGCACAATTCATAATATATCATATGATATTGCAGGTAGGTTGAATGAATCACCATAGAGGCCATCAATGATGACTTACGATAATAAAGACTACAGGCACAAAGAACCAAAAAACGTGATGATAGGAGATCATCAACGAATATATCACCCAGTAGTAAAGCATATGAGAGAGCCAAAGACTTTTAAGAAGAACGTGTCTGAGTAACAAGTGGATACAATAATGGAATTCATGACGTACCGCAAGGTATAAGGAGAACTCGATACCTTCATGTGGAATAAGCCAACCTAAAACCAGAAGTACATGACAACAGAGAAAATAAGATAAAAGTTGTCCCAACAGCCCCCAGCTACTAAAAAATTAATGTGAAAATGCTGGGTTTAGCGTAAGATTTTGCAGCTCCGTCTGCATGCCTTTTTATTTCATTATGTATTTATATATTTCACCTGACAGTTTACACCCTCTCTTTAAGCTCGCCTCCACACTTTGAAATGTATTTTTATTTTCATTTTGCTATGTCATGCATAAAAATAATCAATGCAGTTAAGAGGACGCTAGGCTTGGGCCTCCCTTTTGGTTTTTGGCATATCTCTACGATTTTATTCTTTGTGACACTCTTCTCGCCAGATTATGGAAAGTAATGTGTTCTAACAATTTTAATTCTCACTTTTTGGCTCCACGATGACCGTAAGCTAAACGAAAATAATCTGTCACTTCCACAAACTGCTCTGGCCAACATACTCTCCATACTCCTGGATTGGCTGCCTTTGGAAATACAATACACTCTCGTATATTCTGTATGAAGTCCTAATATTAGTGGAATTGGCACAGCCAAATTTGATGTTTACCAATGTCAGTGCCTCATTGGCATTTTGATAATGCCTCATATTTATGCAAATATCTTTCATTATGTCTTTACCCCCCCACATCTTTGAAGAAGCTAATCTTGAATGTAGCACAATTTTCTTCTACATTATTTGGTACCTCTGCATTTTCGGGTAATCGTGTTTATGCAACAGGCACTTATTTTACAGCTCCTTTTACGGATCTGATCTCTATGTCGTAATGGTGGAGGTACAGCATGTATCTCGTTAACATCTTGAGCAGCACTAAGCAATTTTTTAAGAACGTCATTTCCCGGTGGTCTGTACGTATGATTAGCTTATGCCCGAAAAGTAATTTATAAACTTTCTGATCCCCCAAAAACGGCTAATGCTTTCATCTCTGACACCGTATAGTTCCTCTCATATTTGGTTAGGGTGTGACTGGCAAAAGCGATTGGTTCATGTTCTACCTTGCCGTCTACCATCTTCTTTTGAAACACTGACTCTCCTAGCCCATAATCCGAACTATCTGTGGCCATACGGAATGATTCACGTTAGTTTGGATGACATAACTGGATATTCGTCACCAAAATCTCTTTCAAATTATTAAGGGTTGCCTCACTTTCCTTGGTCCAAATGAAGTGCTGTTCCTTTTCAGCCAGTGTTTCAAATGATGATCGTCAAATGTCTGGTCATCTGTGAACTTGCAATAGAGAGGACACAAGCCTAGAAACGCTTTTAACTGTTTCCTAGAACTGGCCTAGCACAATCTTTTATTTCTTTTACATTCTCTGGATGCTTCTCAATCCGATTAGTAGTAACTACTACCCCAGGAACATTACTCAGCTTTTCGCGAAATCGCATTTTTTCAGTTTTAAAGTCATTCCTCCAGAATGCAAAGTCTTGCACATTTTGTCCAATAGTACCAAACATCTAAGGACTTAGAGGCATTCATCAGGTAATCGATGTTTACTGATATCTGTGAACTAATTTCATTACCCAGTACCCTGTCTAATGCCCTGACGAACATAGAAACTGATGTATTCAACCCGGAGGAAGTTACTTTACATTGGTAGCATCTACCTGCTAACAGGAAAGCTGTAGATTTTCACGATTCCTCGTCTAACGCGATCTGCCAATAGGCAGCAGTTGAATGAAGACTTGTCGTATACTTAATCTCGTGAAATTTTGTACGAAATCCCTCCGGATCCTTTTACAACTTTAAGGTCCTTGCATATTACAATTATTTTTCTCTGTTACAATCAATGGGTTATTATGTGGACTATTGCTATGTTCTATTACTCCCCACTCAAGAATTCTATCTATCTTTTTCTGAGCTTCCACTCTTTTGGATATTTGAGAGGAGTAAGATGGTTTCAAAAAAGGTTTATGCTCAATGATATTTAAATGATGTTCGCAACTTTTACTGTGCTTGGTGTATTAGAAAATCCTGTTTTTTCACCCGTCAACAAACCAAATAACACCTTTTTCTGCTCTGATGTTATTCCCTCTGTTAATTCTATCACTGTCATAAAGCTTTAGTCTCTATTTGCTTCCTCACTCTCGGTTTGTACATGATAATTTTCCGGGATAGGTTCTATTGTACATTCATTGTTAACTGGTTGATTTCTAATGTTGTTCATTGGCATTCCTCTAAGGTATTCACCTCTTTGAAAGAAAATCCCATAGATTCTCTTCTAACTCACAGGTAATCAGTTCCTGTCCACAGTCGATAAGCACTTTCTACTCATTTAGCCATAAGTTGCCTAGTATTACCACTGTGCACAGGTCATGCAGCACCAAGAAGACGTGTGAAAATGGCTTTTCCTGTATTTTAAATAGACCAATACCTGATACTGTAATGATTTGCTCACTTTTCCAGTGGCTCCTGTTGCTTTCACAACTTGCGCAGGCATGTACCCCACGCTTGGGTGTTCTTTGTTCACTTCGAAGAACGTATTGCTTACACTACTAACCCCAGTATTCAAAAGAACATATAGTTCATGATTATAGAGTTCAGTTGGTATTATTGTCTGTGTTCTAGTGTTTTCTTGTCTGTTTTCCTCACTTTCCCACAACCAATCCCTTTTGACAACTACGTCCAGCCAATAAATCTGTCTGATCTTTACATCTGTATGTTTATCCAGAGGTTTTTTCCTTCCTCTCACCTACATCTTTAACTACTTTCTCTCTCTGTTGCACATTTCGTTCCACCTCCACATCTCCGCTGCTTTCAGCAGTTAGCAGTACTTCAGGACCCTGTTGAGATTCGATAATTCCTCTTTGGTTTCTGTACCTAAGCCTATCTAGTTTTCCTATAGGCTTCACACAGGTCAGTGCTGTGTACAGTATCAATTACTTCCCAAGGAAAGATAAATTCGTCATCACTACTTCTTTCGGCTGCATCGCTCTCTGGTAGAAGTCATTTTTACTTTCATGACGCTAGGAATTCCACGGTTAATCTGTAAGTTCATGATCACTTTCATCTTCCTCTAACAGGTTACAGTCGGAATCATACATATAATCTTTTTCCTTATCTTTTGTAGATGTTATTGATCGTAGACTGCTGCGGTAATACCATCAGTTTCTCGAGCGTTTAGGCCATCGCTTCGACGCGCTACCAATCTTTTCATTTTCGGATTCCCTAGCCTCTTGATGAACATCCTCCTCCACTGAAAATATCTCAAAATCACAATGTGTCTCGATCACTTTAATTCTTGGATCATCGTCTCAAGTATCTCTGTTGAAAGTTAACTGCTTTGGGACTGTCTGCCCTATCATCGTTCGTATTCGGAGAATGTGACTATCTTGGAAAACCTATTTGTGCATGCATCACTGAACTATGCCTACTCCTTTCCTAGAAAGACAAACAAAAAAACGATGTAAAAGTAAAATGTTAAGCTCTATAGGTAAAGCCTGCTCCAGGTCGCCATCAGTCGTGTTTAACCCGAATTACCCACTTTCAACCTACACTCCTGGAAATTGAAATAAGAACACCGTGAATTCATTGTCCCAGGAAGGGGAAACTTTATTGACACATTCCTGGGGTCAGATACATCACATGATCACACTGACAGAACCACAGGCACATAGACACAGGCAACAGAGCATGCACAATGTCGGCACTAGTACAGTGTATATCCACCTTTCGCAGCAATGCAGGCTGCTATTCTCCCTTGGAGACGATCGTAGAGATGCTGGATGTAGTCCTGTGGAACGGCTTGCCATGCCATTTCCCCCTGGCGCCTCAGTTGGACCAGCGTTCGTGCTGGACGTGCAGACCGCGTGAGACGACGCTTCATCCAGTCCCAAACATGCTCAATGGGGGACAGATCCGGAGATCTTGCTGGCCAGGGTAGTTGACTTACACCTTCTAGAGCACGTTGGGTGGCACGGGATACATGCGGACGTGCATTGTCCTGTTGGAACAGCAAGTTCCCTTGCCGGTTTAGGAATGGTAGAACGATGGGTTCGGTGACGGTTTGGATGTACCGTGCACTATTCAGTGTCCCCTCGACGATCATCAGTGGTGTACGGCCAGTGTAGGAGATCGCTCCCCGCACCATGATGCCGTGTGTTGGCCCTGTGTGCCTCGGTCGTATGCAGTCCTGATTGTGGCGCTCACCTGCACGGCGCCAAACACGCATACGACCATCATTGGCACCAAGGCAGAAGCGACTCTCATCGCTGAAGACGACACGTCTCCATTCGTCCCTCCATTCACGCCTGTCGCGACACCATTGGAGGCGGGCTGCACGATGTTGGGGCGTGAGCGGAAGACGGCCTAACGGTGTGCGGGACCGTAGCCCAGCTTCATGGAGACGGTTGCGAATGGTCCTCGCCGATACCCCAGGAGCAACAGTGTCCCTAATTTGCTGGGAAGTGGCGGTGCGGTCCCCTACGGCACTGCGTAGGATCCTACGGTCTTGGCGTGCATCCGTGCGTCGCTGCGGTCCGGTCCCAGGTCGACGGGCACGTGCACCTTCCGCCGACCACTGGCGACAACATCGATGTACTGTGGAGACCTCACGCCCCACGTGTTGAGCAATTCGGCGGTACGTCCACCCGGCCTCCCGCATGCCCACTATACGCCCTCGCTCAAAGTCCGTCAACTGCACATACGGTTCACGTCCACGCTGTCGCGGCATGCTACCAATGTTAAAGACTGCGATGGAGCTCCGTATGCCACAGCAAACTGGCTGACACTGACGGCGGCGGTGCACAAATGCTGCGCAGCTAGCGCCATTCGACGGCCAACACCGCGGTTCCTGGTGTGTCCGCTGTGCCGTGCGTGTGATCATTGCTTGTACAGCCTTCTCGCAGTGTCCGGAGCAAGTATGATGGGTCTGACACACCGGTGTCAATGTGTTCTTTTTTCCATTTCCAGGAGTGTATAATACATTCCCCAAAGTACGTAACATCCTCTCACCCATCTTCTAATTGAAGTTATTGTCACTCTCGGCATCAACATACTCCTCCATCGGTACTTCCAAAACACCTTCTCTTTGATCGAAATTCTCTACTTCTCCTTTTCTGTTTTAGCGTTCTTCCGTTTGAATAATTTCCATTACAGCTACATTCATGATTGTTGTCTGGTCTACAGCACCTTCTGCCTGCATTCTAATGTTTACTTAAAGCTTTTCTCTGTTGCAAAGCATATTTCCAACAGAACCACACTCGACCTGGCTGTTGATATATCCGCACTGAAAATTGGTCCGCTGTCGTCTTTTGTTGGACCAGTTGGGCTTTTCCTCTCTTGACAGACCCGATATCTGCGCGGACATTATCATTCCTCAACTCTACATTATCTACTGTTATTGAAGTTTACCAGCAGTGGTGACCGAGTGGCTCTAGGCATTACAGTCGCTACGGTCGCAGGTTCGAGTCCTGCCTCGGGCATGGATGTGTGTGGTATCCTTAGGTTAGTTAGGTTTAGGTAGCTTTAAGTTCAATGGGACTGATGACCTAAGAAGTTAAGTCCCATAGTGCTCAGAGCCATTTGACCCATTTTGAAGTTTCGTCCGCCACGGCCTCTACCGCATCCTCTCATCACATTTCTTTGTTGCCATTTCTGCGTCCTTTTTCAATGTATTTTGGTTCATGGACCATCTTTGGTCGCGTGTTTATCGCCATCGATCTTCCTCTGCGACCTTCTACAAGAAATCATCAAACGTTTTGTTATTACTGCCGAAATACCGTTTCGAGTCGTCAGGAAGTTTCTTCCATAACAAAGACACGATTTTAGATTCTTATCGCCTATCTTTCAGATGCTCTAATCGTTTAATCCAGTTTTCATAGTAATACTTCACGGTCCTCTGTCTATGATTGTTTATCATTTTTGCGACGACAAATTCTCGCCACAACTTGACCTGCTTTTGCACTGACTAGAACACCTCTAAAAACATTTCCTTGAACTGAGAAAACGTCATATTCGACTTATTCTCCCATGCAGGTTCGAGTGTTGGAACAGGCATCAGGTATTCCTTCCTGTCATGATGACTGGAAACTTCGTGGTATTCCTTCGTGCCTCAAGCTGCTTTGGAGAATTCCTTCCAGCCAGTCCCTAAAGAGAAATTAGAGAACAAGCAGATGAAGAAAATATCTTCTAAGAAACTCGAAACTTCGGTGGCCTCAACATTACCATTCCCTACCAGTTCAGTATCTTAGCACGAGTTAGAGATTTTGGAGTCCCTTGAGGACCTGGCTCTCGCCGACACCTCAGCCACAATGGAAATGGATACAAATACTCAATCGGTGGCAGCAGGTGATCCTGAGGTGTAAACTGCCTCCTTGCTCGCTTCAAGCCGTCCTCGACTATAAAAAGTTTCACCCTCCAGTGGAACTACATCCGCTTTTTCCCCACCTGGCTGAGTTACAACGACTTTCTAGTGGAACATCTGCTTTTTGTGTTGCCCTTAAGGAAATTTGGTTGCTGCCAATGCAGACCCCTGCATTGGTTGTCGGGGGTATTACAAAAATTGTACTGACTGTAACAGGATGTCAGGTCGAGTCTGTATCTACGTTCAACCTCTGTATAATAGCGCTCCTATGCCTCTTCAAACACCTTTAGAAGCTGTGGCTGTCAGGGCGAGGACAATGCGAGACATTACCATCTGAAACCCCTACTTTTCTCCAGATGGTGAACTACCACTCCCTGTATTGGCTGCGCTAATTTCTCAGCTCACACTACCTTTTCCTACTTCTGGGTGATTTGAACACCCATCATCCTTTGTGGAGCGGAACCTAGATTACTCCCAGTGGGAAAGATGTCAAGAATATACTAACTCAAGTCTATCTTTGCCTTCTAAATACAGGTGTTCCCACCCATTTCAGAGTGGTAGAAGGGAGATAATCGACCCCTGACCTCGCCATTTGTAGTCCTGGCCTTCTACCATGTGCCGACTGGAGGGCACATGACACCTTGCATGGTACTGACCACTTTCCAGTCTTCCTGTCCCTCCCCCTATGTCATTCATGCGGATGCTTGCCCAGATGGACTCTTATCAAGGTCATTAGGATGCTTTCACCTCCACTACCACCACTGAATCTTTGTTGCATGTCAACATTGATGAGGTGATCCATACCAACACTACTACCACTTTCGCCGCTGCTGAATTGGCAGTCCTTGTTCCTCAGGTTACACCCAGCAGAAGACATTGCCTTGGTAGTCGCCAGAAATCGCTGCAGCCATGAGAGACCATAGGCAGGCCTGCTAACGACATAAGCGCCCTCCATCCCTAGATTACCTTGTGGCCTTCCCATTTATCCATGTCCAGGTCCATCAGCTCATCAAGCAAGATTACTGTGAAAGATACGTTTCCACCATTGGAACATGGACCTTTTCTTTCCAAGTTTGGACCAAGTTCGGACCCCTTTACCGTTATACCTCAAATTTCCACATATGGAGCTGTATACGACGATACAAACGTAATCTCAGAATGTCCTGCTGAGCTTTATGCTAGCAACTCTGTGTCTGAGAATTAGCACCCCACCTTTCGCCTCCTGAACCAGTGGGTGGAATGACAACACCTGCCTTTTGCCCCACGACACCCTGAGCCATATCATGCTCCTATCAGTGAGTGGGAATTTCTCAGTCAACCTGCTTATCGTCCTGTGATATCCCCTGGAGCGGACCACATCCATTCCCAAGTGATTTAACATCTGTCAGCGGATCAATAGCGCCACCTCCTTGTCATCTTCATCTACATCTGGAGAGATGAAGAATTCCCATCATAATGGCTGGAAAGTGCTAAAGCCTGACAAGAACCCACTAGACGTCGATAGTTGTCGTCCTTTTAGTCTCACCAACGTTCTGTTCAAGCTGGTCGAATGTATGGTGTGACGACGGTTGTGTTGATTACTTGAGTCTCGGGGCCTACTGACTCAATTCCAAGGCTGTTTTCGCGAAGATCGCTCCACCACTGACAACTTGGTCTACTTGGAGCCCTCCTTCTGAACGGCATTTTCCTGACATCAACACATTGTTGCCATCTATTTAACCTGACGAAAGCCTATGATACCACTTAATGAGACAAAATTCTCGCTGCTTTGCATGAGTGGGTTCTCTGTGGTGCGCTCACGATTTTTATACGGAACTTTTTGTCGATCTGCACGCTCCGAGTTCGAGGCGGTACTTCACAGTTCGATCCACATCCAAGAGAATGGGGTCCTGCAGGGCTCTGTACTGAGCGCCCCACTCTTCTTAATGTTAATTAATGGTTTCGCAGGAGCAGTGGAGACCTGTGTATACCCCTTTTTATATGCTGACAACTTTTGTATTTCCTTCACCTCTGCTTCTATTGGTGTGGGTGAATATCGTCTCCGGGGAGCCATACAAGAAGCGCAGTCATGGACACTCACTCATGGTTTTCAGTTTTTAGCCACCAAGACTTGCGTCACGCACTTCTGCTGTCATCGTACTGTCCACCCACATCCCGAAATTTAACCCAGTGACCAATGTAATGAAGACGTACCACATTAGCTGTGGCCTTTGATGCCCACTTTACTTGGTTTCCCCATCTTCGTCAGATTATTGTTATTCAGTGCCTGGTGAATGAAAATTTGTGTAGGCTCTTCACGTCTCCAAGATGTAATTACTTTATAAGCATCACACCTGCGGTAGCCATGTTAACTTGCTGTATCATTGGCTCGACTTTCCATCATATAAAACCAGTCCGACGTTCTTGTTTTTCCACACAAAATAAACTGGAGACGGCTTCAGGAACTATAAACATCAACCACACCAAATATTAAGCATTTTCAGACAGATTTTAATGTTTAATTCTCATATCGTCAGACATAGCACACCACAATACTACAGTGTCTAGGTGCGACTGCAACTTCTTCTTTGTTTTCCGTCCTTTTCCTCCCCTGCGGTGTTCGCGTCAAGATCATTCAAAAGACTGGCGGCCGAAAACCCATAGTGGATACTCTACCTTTATGATTTCATTTGGTTAAAATGAATTACACGTTCTCGTACCGTAAGATTGTAACAGTTTATTTATAACATTCATTCGTTTCTCTGTTCTATTTTTCATAAAATTATTAGCGCTTCACAACATATTCTCTCATCCTAACGAATATTTGTCACAGATATTACACATTGGCTTGCTGAAGTAGTTTTAGAGGTTTTCTTAACACTAACCTCTTGTATAACCTCGATCTTTATGCTTGGTCGATTATCAGCCGATACTGTTTAAATAAGTAGAAAAAGTCTTAGCCACTGCTGCCTGAATTTCACTGTAACATCAGACACCCAAGACTTGCTTCATTTCGGTTTGGAAGATGTGTCAGCTGTGCTGGTGCAGACATTATAGTGATACGGCAACATAAGAAACTTGAAATGGCTAGCCAATTACTTCACCGAAATCTCGTCGTACATAATGGCGGGAAAAACAACAAAGAGGGATTTGGGGTCTACATCGACTATTCCTGTGGACGCACTTTAGCAATATTGGATTTGTGATAGATGGCGCTGTGATAGTGAAAATCGTATAACTACGTGGTATCGCGTAACGTTCCGCCAGTGCGGACAGTATTTGCTTCGAGATACATTACCCGTGTTAAAATGGACCGTTTACCAATTGCGGAAAAGATCGATATCGTGTTGATGTATGGCTACTGTGATCAAAATGCCCAACGTTCGTGTGCTATGTATGCTGCTCGGTATGCTGGACGACATCATCCAAGTGTCCGGACCGCTCGCAGGATAGTTACGTTATGTAATGAAACAGGAAGTGTTCAGCCCCATGTGAAACGTCAGACCCGACCTGCAACAAATGATGATGCCAAAGTAGGTGTTTTAGCTGCTGTCGTGGCTACTCCGCACATCAGTAGCAGACAAACTGCGCGAGAATCGGGAATCTGAAAAACGTCCGTATTGAGAATACTACATCAACATCGACTGCACCCCTACCATATTTCTATGCTCGAGGAACTGCGTGGTGACGACTGTGTACAGTTCTGCCACTGGGCAGAAGAGAAATTACGGAACGATGACAGATTTTTTGCACGCGTTCTATTTAGTGTCTTTCACCAACAGCGGTAATGTAAACCGGCATAATATACACTATTGGGGAATGGAAAATCCACGACGGCTGCGACAAGGGGAACTTCAGCGACTTTGGCGGGTTAATGGATGGTGCGGCATTATGGGAGGAAGGGTAAATCGCCCCCATTCTATCGACGTCAATCTAAATGGTGCAATGTATGCTGATTTCCTACGTAATGTTCTACCGATGTTACTACAAGATATTTCATTGCATGACACAATGGCGATGTACTTCAAACATGATGGATGTCCGGCACATAGCTCACGTGCGGTTGTAGCGGAATTGAATAGCATATTTCATGACAGGTGGATTGGTCGTCGAAGCACCATACCATGGCCGGCACGTTCACCGGATCTTTCTATGTGGAAGGTTGAAGGATATTTGCTATCGTGATCCACCAACAACGCCTGACAAAATGCGTCAGCGCATTCTCAATGCATGTGCGAACATTACGGAAAGCGAACTACTGTTGAGGAATGTCGTTACAAGTACTGCCAAATGCATTGAGGTTGACGGACATCATTTTCAGCATTTATTGCATTAATGTGGTATTTAAACGTAATCACGCTGTAACAACATGCGTTCTCAGAAGTGATAAATTCACAAAGGTACATGTATCACATTGGAACAACCGAAATAAAATGTTCAAACGTACCTACGTTCTGCATTTTAATTTAAAAAACCTACCTGTTACCAAATGTTCGTCTCAAATTGTGAGCAATGTGTTTGTGACTATTACCGCGCCATCTATCACAAAGCGAAAAATGTGGTCCAACTAAAACATTCAAATTTCTTTACTTACTACACGAATATGTAATAAAAATGGGGTTTCCAATTTTAAAACATTCAGTTGATATCCGTTTGACCTATGGCAACGCTATCTAGTGGGCCAACCATAGAGCCATATGGTTTCCCCCTTCAAGCTAGAAAAGTTTCGCTCTTTGTAGTTTTTCGTTTGATGCTTATTTCGTGAGATATCTGGCCAGGCCACGATCAACCGACCACCCTATCGTGCATGTGCACACACACACACACACACACACACACACACACACACACACACACACACACACACTTTTCTAAAACAGTAGTAAATTTATTTTAATGTTTAATATCTCTTCAGGAACTGTCTAACAGTTGCACTGAGACGAGCACACTTTCAAGGCATTACTGAGTCTGTGACGATAGTACCAGAGAACAAGACATGAGAGTGAAATGCTATCTCTAAATAGTGATTTCAAAAAATACATCGATAACAGTTTTTGAGAAAGCTGCAGAGGTGAACTACTAGCTACATAGCATGCTGTCAGGCGTAAACGCACGTTGGCGCGATCAACGAATACAGAAACAGCGAGCTCTTTGCACACAGGGATACAACAGTACCGTATCCATGCGCCAGATCTTCCTTTAGAGCAGTACCTGTTTTCTAATGGTGGAGGTGGAGTAAACAGGAATACAATCATTTTCTTTGCAGTGGACGAAATTTTTAATCTGAAGTGTGGACCGTACCACGAAACTTAATTCAGACATCACTCCTTCCATAACGGATCACATTTTCAATTGTTTGCCGTACTTTGCATTTAATAAAGTTCGCCTCACACCTGCTATACACCACTTCGTTAAGGGCAATGTGATCCGAACAATGAGTCATTTCTCCTTGTCAGTGCTACTTTAAGGCAGCAATGTGGTGTAATCATACTCTTAGTTTCGTAGTAACAGTAAGTCACGAATAGCATAAATTCCTACATGCTTCAGCAAGAGAGAACGAGTCGCCGAGTGTGAATCGACCACAGCGCCAAGGTTAGCACTGACGGAACAGCGACCGGCAACATTGGATTCGTGGTTATTTTATTTCTAACACACACACACACACACACACACACACACACTACTGAAAGAGCACAGCAACTTACGACTATCCGTTTTCAACACAAGCATAACAAAGGAGAATCGTTTGATGGTATTTCATGCATATACACTGTACTTTATCTTACTGATAGTAAATAATTCTCCATTTTATGTTGCCTTATTGTGTAACACTTATCTAATATTAACTCTGTTGATACGTTCTTATTTGGGGGAGAGGAAATGAGTAGCAAAATAATTGCAACTGAAGTGTAGTTTCGGCTTTCAACTAAACAGCATGATTACTACCGCTTCGTTAAATACAAATGATATTTCTTTGTAACTGCTACTGTTGACCATTGTTTAATCTCATTTACTCAAAGTGTTTTCAGTAAGCATCACGTACACTGTAGCACGCCTGTGTCATCAGGATTCACTTTATTTATCTGTTGCTACTCGTTAGTTCTGTGTCAACTCATACCATTTAGGTTCTGCTTCCTGTTTATTTAAGCACGGTTGTGTTTACTCAAAGCGTTGGATAACACGAATCCCATTTCTCGGTGTTGAAATGTGTTAGTGTATTTCACAGTGGCAGGGGTTGTAGCTTGTTCCATTGGGACATGAAGCAAGTATTACTGCTTGTAGAGAGGCCAGTAATCTGCAAGCAAATTATCATTTCTAAGGCAGATTTGTGTCAGGGTTGCTTCAGACACTCCATCCGATTTAATCCTTGCCATAACTTACTTCCTGAATGTCTATCACTCGGCTTGTCAATACTGGGCTAATAACAGACCTACGTCCCTTTAATCTAGTACAATAGATCTGAAGACGATAAGCGGGAGTTCTCATGCATGCAGTAAAAACGTAAAAAAGGATCGTACATCGTTCTGTAAGGTTCTACGCAGCGGTGTAGCTAAAAAAATCGAGGCTACAGATTTGCTACTATCTCGAAACACCCTCAGACATATTTGATATTAGGAGGAAAGTCTGAAATCAATTTCTGCAAAAGTGTGTCCCATGCAGGAGTGTGAATTATGTTTCATTCAGTCACTGTAAGTTCGTAAAACCATCAGATATTAATATCATACAAGCACTTAACTTCTCTGAAGCCGATTGTTGGTTATATATACAACGAAAATTTAACATTTCACTCAAAAATGTCTTATGTAATCAAGTGTACTTTGATATTTGAAAATATTCATACATTTCATCATATTACTTCTCTAGCAATTTCACAAATTCGTCGTGTTTTTAATCGATGTCAAGTTTACGACATGGCATTGGAAGATGAGTAATTGGTAGCTGACATTTTATGTTAACCAGAATGAAATATCACTCTTCGCAGCGGAAAATAAACAGGTAATTCGATAAAATTTCCACCGTTGAAACCCAACGTAAATCTCAAGAGGAACAAGAACAAGCTGTGGAATGAAGTGAACTAATGAGTGTATTCCTCTGTTCAGACATATTGTTATCTTAAAAACGTCTTGATATGCTTGGTTGTAACTGGACATATTTCCTCCCAATAATTTATCATTACCTCTTGTAAGAGTTTCATATACCAATAATTGCGATTTTTAGTAAACGCTCTTATGAAAGTAGACTCAAGAAGGAAGAAACGAGATTCAGCGTCGACAGATATACTGCGTACTCAAGGATTCTAGGTGGATGGATATTTACCACAAGAACCCATTAATTCCTAATTCGACTTAACGAACAGGGAGGAACATAATTGCCGTGATCCGATTGAGAATTAAAAATTCCTGCCTCTTCTTCCAATTTCAGTGTCTTAAACAAGACACTATTGAAATCAAAGTGAGGACACGAAATTTTGTAGAAGTAATAGGTGACAAAAAATTCCAAAGAAAGCAGATAGTTACTGGAAGACTGTAGTAGGTAGTACTACCACACATTTACAAAAACGACCCGAAACCTTAAGATTTTTATATAATTAAAGTAATGGAATGGAGAAAAGTTTTTTTTTAATTTTAATAGTGTGTTAGTAATCAAGATGTGGTGCTGTAGCAGCTCCGTTTGATTTTATTTGTATCAACTGTGAGATGCAAATGGATTGTAGCGCCTAATATCTCTTAAAGATTACCAGTTGACAACTCAGGAGCATCTTAACGCAAAACGTACCTGTTTTGTGTTAACATATTTTTTCACTTATTACATGTCTAGGAACAAATCTGTCGAAAGTTATAAAACTTTCGGAAATTAGCAGGTATAATTTGTTAAATAAGTGCTTCAGTGCTCTGCTACTTTCAGAAAGCTAGATGAAGATGCACTTCGTCATATCTCAAAGGACATCTCGCGTTATATAGGCAAAATAGACTTTAAGACAAAAAAAATTTCACATCGACGGAATTATCTGAATTGGTCGGAAATCAATAGATGTTATATACAAGTACAGATAAAGGAGTAATTTGCAATTTCGCAAGTACTGGATAATTTATTCAACAGAAAGTATTCAAAACTTGAGCAAGTGAATAAGGCGTTGAGCCAACTCTTGCCCTTATGAAAGCAGTTAATCGGCTTGGCAATGCTTGAGAGAGTTGTTGGATATCCTTCTTAATAATATTGTGTCAAATTCTGTCCAGTTGGGGCGTTAAATCGTGAAAACCCCGAGCTGAATGGAGAGCCTTGCACTGAATGCTGCAAACGTTGTCGGCCGCGCGAGATTAGCCGAGTGGTCTAAGGCGCTGCAGTCATGGACTGTGCGGCTGGTCCCGGCGGAGGTTCCTCCCTCGGGCATGGGTGTGTGTATTTGTCCTTAGGGTAATTTAGGTTAAGTAATGTGTAAGCTTAGGGACTGGTGACCTTAGCAGTTAAGTCCCATAAGATTTCACACACATTTGAACATTTTGCAAACGTTGTCAGTTACGTACAGTTCCGGCGACCTTGCTGGCCAAGGTAGGACTTGGCAAGCACAAAGGCAAGCATAGTGTGGGGGGAGGCATTATCTTGCTGAGTTGTAAGCCAGAGATGGCTTCCAGCAAAACTGGGCGTTGAATGTCGTCGTCATACCGCTGTATTGGAAGGGTGTCGCGGATGACAAACAAAGGGGCCCTGCTGTGAAATTAAGTGGCACCCGAGACCATCACTTGTGATTGTAGGCCAGTATGGTAGGTACAGTCAGGTTGGTATCGCACTGCTGTTTCCCTACTAATAGTTCGAAGAAGGACTCATCAGTGACGACGTGTCAGGAGACGCCCAGGACAGTGGTGGGGTACCTACCTGACACCCGGTAGACACACCACCAAACAGTTGGCAGTGATGGTTTGCTATTTCATAACGGGAGCCCTTGCTTTCCGCGGCATCCTTACAGCACACACACACAATGTTCTACGCCCCATTTGGTGGCCTTTCATGGAAAGTCATTCTGGGATTACATCTAATCAAGACCTGCAAACCCATTTCTACTGGTTGTCTTCATGTTTACCAAACCCTGTCTTGGGCAGCATGGTCGCTAGACCACCTACTCATATGAGAACGTTTATAACATTAAGGGCAAGAACCTGCTATCTGTTTCCGGTTTTGACAATTTGGCGATCTAACACGACAGTTGCGCAGAATTTGGTATCTGACATCAAACAACTAAATAAATGCCAAGCTCAATAACTGCATACATTAGGCCACAGTTGGACGAACGCATTGATGACTTGCTCGATTTGTGAAACTCTTTCTCTTGAATAAATCAATCAATTTTCCTGAATTTATACGCATTTATAAGTCTGTACATGCACATCTCAAAGCACATCTACAGATTTCCACTTCCTTCCCATTAGGATAATTCGGAAGGATTATTCTCACGTGGTTCTTTTTTTCCTTTTACTTCTGGGCGGAGCATCTACAGGAAGGGAGGCTCAAGTGTAAAGGAAGTTTACTATTCACCAGATAGATATGTACTTTCTGGATCTAACATAAATTCTTCAATGACTACTGTAGCGAAAAATGTCTCATAAATCTTAAAAGAAATTGTAGTTACATGTAGGAACTATCAGTGAAACTAGAGATAGTGTACAGGCATGTGTATGACACAAGTACCGAAACAGAGGTATTGAAAGAAAATGAGAAACTCTGAATTCTGTTTTCCACTATTCCTTTACAAGGGAAATTGCAGAAGTACTGTCCTATTTGAATTCTTGCGGTACGTCATATAGATATCAGATGTAGTGGCGAAGAGAAACAGCTCACATCTCTAAAATTGAAGAGAGCTTGACGGTTGGTCCATTGGAATCTCTGTCACATGCTGTATTTACAGAATTCGCATTTTAGTTCCCTTCTATTTTATCCATAGAACGGCGGACCCCATGAACAGTGACTGGAGAAAGGACAGGCCACATGGTATACAGGAAGGATAGCAGAAGCTGTCCACAAAAGTATAGTTCGATATCATTATCATCTGTCTGTTGTAGTGTCCTAGAACATACTCTGATGTCAAATATAATAAGGAATCTAAATCAGAATGACCTCCTTCGTGCCAACTATCAGAAATGCAAAACACAAACTGCCTTTTTCTCACATGACTCCCAGAAAATCATGGATGAAGGTAATCAGGTGTGGACATTATTCCTTGGCTTTTGAAAAGCATTTGATTCGCCACCTAACCATTGTTTAGTAATGAATTAATGTATGTATTTGGTATTAAACAAAATTGCTGATATTACTGACGCATTCTTGATAGGGTGATTTGATTGCGGTATCTAGGATGGAGGGTCATGGACAACAGTAAAAGTAACTTCAAGGTTGGCTCAGTGAAGCTTGTTGATACTCTGTTTCATGTTTTATTTTAGTTAGCTGCCATAACCAAGTAATAGTAACCTCAGGCTTAGCAGATGCCGTTGTTATTTACAATGAAGAACTGTAGGGAAAAAGTTGCCCAAAAATCCAGTAAGAACTTGATACGATATCAGGGTGGTGGAGAAATTGGCAGCTGCATTTAGATGTTTAGAAATAATAAATTTTATACTTTACAAAACACACGAATCTAGAATCCTATGCCATGAAAGAGTCACAACTGCAATCTGTCAACTCATACAAATACTTAGATGCAACAGGTAGTAGGAATGTGATATGGAATGGCCGTTGTTGTTGTTGTGGTCTTCAGTCCTGAGACTGGTTTGATGCAGCTCTCCATGCTGCTCTATTCTGTGCAAGCGTCTTCATCTCCCAGTACATACTGCAACCTACATCCTTCTGAATCTGCTTAGTGTATTCATCTCTTGGTCTCCCTCTACGATTTTTACCCTCCATACTGCCCTCCAACGCTAAATTTGTGATCGCTTGATGCCTCAGAACATGTCCTACCAACCGGTCCCTTCTTCTTGTCAAGTTGTGCCACAAACTCCTCCTCTCCCCAATTCTATTCAATACCTCCTCATTAGTTATGTGATCTACCCATCTAATCTTCAGCATTCTTCTGTAGCACCACATTTCGAAAGATTCTATTCTCTTCCTGTCCAAACTATTCATCGTCCATGTTTCACTTCCATACATGGCTACACCCCATACAAATACTTTCAGAAACGACTTCCTGACACTTAAATCTATAGTCGATGTTAACAAATTTCTCTTCTTCAGAAACACTTTTCTTGCCATTGCCAGTCTACATTTTATATCCTCTCTACTTCGCCCACCATCAGTTATTTGGCTCCCCAAATAGCAAAACTCCTTTACTACTTTAAGTGTCTCGTGTGGAATGGTCGGTCACAGCTATATGCAGCAGACTTCAGTACTCTGGTAGGATATTGTCACAAGACGCAATCAGTCTACAAAGGCGACTGGTTACGTATCGTTTGTGCCACCATTTTTAGGATTGTGCTCAAATATGCGGAACCCTCAACAAATTCGACTAACCTGGGATAATGAACGTATACAAATAATAACCGTAAAACAGTCCCAGGTTTGTCTGCCTCACGGAAGAATATTATGAAAATGGGTATATGCTAAATTAGCAAACCGTTGAATATTGTCGATAATTATCTCGCGAAATACTAGTTATAATGTATGTATCAATGGTATTATGTGACGACCAGAGAGATTATATTCTGGTGAGATTAGTCTAGTTACATCACTCACAGAGGCATTTAAGTACTACTTTTTCTTGCTCTGCATAGGCGATTGGAACTAGTAGCATACCTAGTACCTAGTAGTTCACAGAGATTTGCAAAGCACTGAGGCAGAGATATTGGTGTTGGAACTTATTAACTTATACAAATTATTAGTATTTGTACTACATACTGCAGAATCCGGCCTCTTTATTCTACCCAGCACTGTCATCCTAAAAAAAAAAACCAAGCTGAAAGAATGCAATTATATGGCATGTCTTAAGCCATCAAGAGGAAATTTCATTGTACTAGCCCTCAGGGGCTCAGAATTCGTTATCTGGGTATGGGCTTGACGACCCCAGATTCCTGAGATGGAACCTGGAAAGGGCCGTCAGTCCTCTGTTACCGTAGTTTCTAGGCATACTTAAGCGACTACCGTGCGTGTCTCATGGAATGGGGACCTTGGCTTGACCATCCGGATTGCGAGGATGAAATAAACCTTCAGTCTCTAGGTGTGTTACGCGCTGATGAGATATATGGCTGTTGAAATGGAGTAGACATTACAAGGCAACATCTGGGACCCTGCTGCACCTCAGTTGTTTAAGGTTTACCTAGGTACGTAAAGCTCTTTGTAGGTGGACTTCCCTAGCTACTTGTGGGACCGACAAGGATCCTCTGAAGTTCACTCTTCCACCTTGGCTGCTACTGGGTAGTCTTCTTCCATCGACCTCTCTGTCTGCTCTCCAATCCTTGCAGACTCAGCACAGTGGGAAGAAACTGATGAACTTCATTCCAGTGACCACTTGCCACTGTGTATCCACCTGCTGGATGGTGGATTGCCGGAACATACACACCATAATGGATGATCATCAGAATTAATTTGATGCTGTTCAGCCAGTGTTAGAACACCGTGATAGTGTCGAAGAATGGATGGCCCACATCACACATGTGATCCATCATGCTGCTGACCTATCCGTACCTTAGTCTTTCAGTCCTCTTCGGGGGAGACCTGTAGCTTGGTGGATACAAACGTGCCGTTCAGCCATTCGGGCCTGCCGAAAGGTTCTTCAACGATTTAAATGCCGCCCAATAACAGGCAACCTCGCAGCCTTTTCAATCGCGAGAGCCAAAAATTGTCATGAGAGCAAAAAATGGTCATGACTAGCGTTCCTGGACCCCATCAACCATTCCACTTCATCTACCAAAGAATGGGAAGCCCTCAGGAGGATGTCAGGTAAACAAAGTGTTTTGCCGCAGCAGAGCTCCAAACGACGCCCAGAGACATCGCTCAGACGCTGGTCTAACTTTTTGCAAACCACAATCTGGCATTTCGTCGCTTCCATGCAACTGTAGAAAGGGGTAAGATGGGCTTTAGATCCGACTGTTCTGAGGCCTACAATATTTCTTTCTCCATGTCGGAGCTCGAATCAGCATTGTTGGAGACTTGTGACACTCTATACGGTCACGATAAAATTCAGTACTACGTGCTTCGACATTTTCCAGCAGCATCAAAGGCAGTCCTCCTCAAATGTTTTAATCTTACATGGCAGACAGGCAACTTCCCTAACTCGTGGGGGGAGGCGGCTCTGATAAATCTCCTGTAGTAGGGAAAGGACTGTACGTCTCCAGTAGTTACAAGGACATCGCATTAACGAGCAGAATGCGAAAGACCCTGGAGCAAATGGTTAACTGTCGTCTGGTCTGACTGTTAGAGTCCAGACTACACCTTAGCTGGTCTCAGTGTTAATTTCGAAGATTTCGATCCACTGTCAACAACCAGACCTTGCAGGAGAGGGCTATTCAGCAGACTTTCCCATGTTAGTGGTATATTCTTCGATATCAGTAAGGTGCTTGATACTACTTGTAGACACTGTATTCTTGCTCAGCAGCATCAATTGGGGCTTTCTTGGCCACCTCCCCATCTTTATACGGTCTTTCCTATCTCAACTTTCGATCCCGAATTAGTGATTCGCTGTGTTGAGCAGGAGAGTGGTAACCTTCAGGGTAGTGTTTTAAATGTTACCCTCTTTGCCATAGCCATAAACAGTATCATATCTACGGTAAAGAGTCCTGTACAGTGCTCTTTATGTGTGGACGATTTTTCTGTTTTTGTTCCTCTTCCAGTGTTGCAACAGCAAAACAACAGTTGCAGCTACAGTGCGGTGGTAGGAGTACTAGAATGCAAAGACGAGTTTTCCGTTTTCTGCTGATAAGTGTGTGTTTTTACATTATAATCATTCTATTCATGTATTTAATTCGCCTGCCTTGCGTATGGTTGACACCATCCTGCAATTTAGAGACTCATTGCAGTTTCTGGGCCTCATTTTTGACTCGAAATTCTCGTGGTTGCGACTCCTGAGAGCCCTGAAAGCCAGGGAACTGAAGGTTCTGAATCTCTTAAACTGCCTTAGCCGCAGGCTTTGGGGAGTGGACTGGCGTGTCTCCTACAGTTTTAAAGAGCTTTCGCGCGTTTGTGGCTGTGCTATGTGTGCACAGAGTACGAATCAGCGAGACCTTCTTATGTGAAAATCATTGACGCTCTCCACCATGAGAGTATTCAGCTGGCCATGGGTGCTTATAAGACTGTTCCCAGACTCAGTGCTGGGCCGCATGACCGCCACGTAACAGCCGGCTGCAGCTTGTCATGGTGCATCAGGTATGCGAGGTATTCACAGCTCCAACTTCACCCGCAGTCTGTACCGTTGTTCGTCGACCTCTGTAATTCCATTTTTCCAACCGTGTACGGGTCACCAAGCCGTTTGGGATCTGCGTGCTAACTCGATGTGACGCACGTACAACCACCAATCCAGGGCTTTAACGGTCGGCCGTCCTGGTTACTGCAGAGGACCAGAGTCATTTTCGATGTAATAGAGTACAAGAAAGGTTGCACTCTGTTTTTAATTCGATATTTTCAGACATTTTATATGAGAACCACAACTAAGTAGCGGTATTTATAGATTGGTCTAAGCAGGCGGACTACATTGGTTGCTGTGTCGTTCTCCGGATCGTATCCTGAAGGTCCGTCTGCCTCACGAATTTACATTTTTCTACTGTGAATTGTGTGATCTTGCGGGCACTGGAGCAGATGAGCCGTTCTTCAAGTGCTAACTTTCTTGTCTGTTGATAATCTCTGAGCACCCTTTACTCTCTCCAACGTTTGTACTCAGCAGACAAAGTCATCCCAAACATCCAGGATGCCCTCCCCCACCTCCAACGACTGAGGATGGAGGTGTCTTTCTGCTGGGTATCTGAGCAGATGGGAATTGCGGGAAGGATCAATCACCCAAGTAGGCCATCCCCTTGCATGTTATCACCTCGCTGTTGAGACATAAAGCTATTCGTCGTTGGTAATACGAGTGTCTCGAAGTGACTGACAACAAGATCCGTGTCGTTAAGCCCACAACTCGGCCGTTGGATACATCCTCCCAGCCACTTTGAGGTCCTTCCTACTCGTCTTCTCACAGGCCATAGCTCCATGACATATGTATTCTTACTCGGGCGAGAGGACCCTCCGATGTATGGTCCATGTGACACGCAGATCACTGTGCACTACATTTTATTGGACTGCGTTTTGTTTACTGACCAGGGGACTACCCTCATTTTAAGCAATTTTCAAACGAATGTGGTTCAAGTTTTAAAGTTTTGTGAAATGGCCAACGTTTCTAACAAGTTGTTAGGGAGATGTTTATAATGGGTCAACTGGGTGCTGGGCTCACCCAAGTTTATTTGTAAGTGGTCAGCCAGACATATTTCCCTGTGATTTTCCTTTAGCTCTTCTGTGCTTCGGTTCCTCTGTATTTTAATTTCTTATGTTGCTACGTTCCCTTCTAATTGGTTTTAGTGTATGCGAGATAGAGTGACTTCGTCGTCATTTAGAGTGCATGAGTGGACAACAGTTTTAGTTAATCTCTACATTCTTTTGTTTTGATACTTACAAGGGCAATGAATGACCTCGTCGTTGATCGCCCATAAAATTCAGACACAGACACACACACACACACACACACACACACACACACACACACACACACACTCACACACACACACACACACGCACACAGACTATATTAGACGATATCGCTGCGTTGAAGTGTTACAGGAAGAAAAAACCTTAGAAATACGAGAACGACTCGCACCCTGAGGGCTCCGTACAAGTTTAATAATAACTTTAAGAGAGAAAAAATGATACTACACCAAGCAATTATCCGAACAGGGCGGAAATCGGTTTATGGGATGTACTTTTACAGATAAACAAATGACTACAATTTCAGCGTCTTCGCTGGCCATAGGGGCTCACTTTGGTGCGAGACTCATCACTTAAGGAAATTCTAGTCTAATCAGTAGGATTTACGTCAGAAGACGTGGTTGAGCTGCTCAGAGAGCGGTGAAACACCAATCTCACTGTCGCCCAAAATACCATTTTGCCGTTGTGTGTATTTCGTGTGGCACAATGGCCTGATGCATATGTTTTCAATTGGACGCCTCTTCCGTGACTGCCGTGTCCCATAGCCACTTCGCTTATCCAACAGGAGAAAGGGAACCTACGACTCAATGTGGAGTTCAATGCACAATTCGTTCCTGGCGGCTCCTGACGTCGTTGAGAGGTGAAGGACGAAACAAAGTCAAAAAATCTGTGGTCCAGCCGAGATGTGATCCTGTACCTCTAGAATTTCTGGCAAGAGCTAAACCGTTGCTTTAAAAAAAAAATAGTTTCATAATTCGAATTTCCATTAAATCAATGCACTTCGCAGCTGCATTAAATGAAACAAATAATACAATAGGAATCTACAATGTACAGGTCTGCACCACGATTACGGTTAACGTCTCACAGTGTTCTTGCGGAAGCCCCGTTGTTAACCACTTATTATCATTTTTATTATTATTATTATTATTATTATTATTATTGTTAAGCTGAGACTGCCATAACAAACAGCTTAAGAGCGAAGCAAATGCCTAAACTTGGGATTCTTTCCCTATAAATAACAGAGAACACAACAGGCGAACAGGTTGCCAAAGACGTAAATGAAAAATGGTAAGGGTCATATAACCCTGCGACGTCTCTATCGGATGAGGGCCGCTCCCGATAACAACCTTAACCAACACCCCGCCCGACAAACGTGAGATTTATTATGTAAAATTATGCCGACTACGGGGCAATTGCTAGGCAATTGCCACCGGTCACAATCTTCAGAAAATATAAAAAAATATCAGTCAAGCACATCACAGAATTAGTCTCCAACATCTGAAAGAAGGAGCAATTCCGCCACAGGATAATGTCCGTGGTGTAGGGAGTGACAAAGGCCCTGGCGAGGGAAACAAGGTGACTCTACAGCCAGAGCCAGTTTGCCAGGTGACCACTACTGATAAATCTATGCCAAAGCGTACCAGGAGGAAGTAACTTCCACTGAATGACGCGGGAGAGTGATGTTGGTCCACACAAAATTCTAACGAAGACGAGGTAATCACAGTACAACGGAATTTGGGTAGACCAACCTGTTCCCATCAGAAAGCAGGAATTGTGTAGCCACCACTTGGGGCCTTAATATGTCGTCTCCAAGAGGACCCATCACAATATAAAATTTTCTAACATGAAGCAGTTTTAAATGACCAGACCTGCGTCAACAGAAGAAGGATGGTGAGGCTCACTGGCTGTACGAGAGCAAACTTCGTGACGTGGAAATATTTTGTCCATGGGCAACATTCAGTATCAAGCATCAGACATGCAATTCAGACGCTTTGCATGTGATGTCTGAGACAGAAAAGTCTCCTTCCGTGCACAGCTTCGACAGAATCTCGTAAGGTATAGTTTAAATATATGGCCTCTCCTAGTAAATCGGCCAGAATGTTGCCCAATTTCTTTGCTTCCATTCTGGGAAGGATAAATAAGTGCCCGATATAATATTCCATACACAAACTATAGCAATCTAATATCTTTCTATGCAATTCTAAAAGAGACTCACCCATGTTCCAGTACGGCATCCTGCATTCTTCCAATTCCACGTGGCCACGGTTCCATCTGGATTTTCCGGGTCCATTTCAGGGTCCTACTGGCTCATTATGGTTAACGCAGGCGGTGGTTTTCTGTACCTCGCACACATGTCCTCGACGACCACCGCTCACACCATTCAAATCCTCTCTCATATTTCCGCCATCGAAGGTCTACCAGAGGCGATTGTGACGGAAAAAACGGCCTGCAGTTCACGTCGGCAGAGTTTAATTCCTTCTGTGCCCCATGCGGTGCAGTTTCACCCCGCATTGGCTGAAAGGTTAGTTTGCTAGTTTGAATCGCAGATGGCAAAACTGTGTCCACTCCCAGGCAGCTGCCCTCGACCTCTTACTGTCTAATTAGTGTTCTTCTGGTCACGATGGGTCTTTTCTGGGGGAAAATCTGCAGGCCCACATTCATCTGACACCCTCCTCACTCTTGTTTCCTGCTTAACCATCGTTCGGCTGATCCGGTCTCGGCGCGGCGGCGGTTCTCTCCGCAGGATTCAGTCTGGGCGTTGGTGTTTCCTAAGGACCGTCCCCGCTGGGTTCACGCCGAGGTCTCCACGCTTCTCGCCGCACCATGACAACTGTCGTCCTCGACGACGGTTCCCTCTGTCGGAAGCACTTCGACCAGCTACGGCACGGTCGTGGGCCGGGATCGGCACTGCCATTGTCTCCGGCGCCGCGCCTTCGATCTGAGAGACCTTTCGGGAGGATGGGGGCTCATCGGATGTCCCTTCGCCACCACCACCATCGCAGCCACCACTGTAGCAGCCGCCACCAACGCCAGCCTTAGCGGAGCCCCCGTGGGTTAGTAACTCTCCTGTGGATGTTGATGAGGCTCCCCCGCTACCACCATCTCCGCCGCCAAAAGTGGTCTCGTTCCACCAACGGAGCGTAGGACCGACGTCAAATTGTGCCCTCGCCTCACCCATGGGATGTTTGGAAGGGGGGGGGGGGAGGAGTGCGGAGGTCACCACGGACGCCTCCTGCAGTGGCAACACCGTGGAAAGACCAGTGATGCGGGTTGCTGACTCCGCTGTGAAGTCAGGCCGCCACAAGTGTGTTTACAAGCAAATACCACAGTTGGAACAAACACGTAGATGAGGCCAACGTCCATCAGAGGGCATGAACCAGCAGCACAGGATGGGGGCGCGATGATGGATGAACGGTTTCCTGGTGATCACGTGCGTGCAGGTAATCCCGGAAATATCCTTCCGCCCGGGGTGACGTAAGCTGGTGCCTCGCCGTTCAGCAGGCAGTTGTCGACTCACCGAGCGCGGAGAGGATCGTCCGGTCCAGTGTTGTGCCACCTCCATCATCCTCCCTTCCGCAAACGATTGTGATACGTCCCTTCCGTCGTGTTAGTTTATCTAACTTCGAATTGTAACAGTTGTACTGGTATAGAGTAGAAGGGAACTCTGACTATAGAAATTAGTTGTTATTTGCTTGATCAGCAGAGGGAATTCTTATTGTTGTTTAGTTTTGAAGAGTGTGTTACCATTGGTGTATTATTTGTAGTTTCCTTAAAAGAAAGGTTGGCAAAATCAGTGGGTTCTTGCTCTGTAGATATACCAGGTGCGACTGAGATGTGTGGAGACCTTGGAGGGAACACAGCGGGGGCGATCATTGGGAAACACCAACGCCCAGCCGCGCTGAGACCGGAGCAGCTGAATGAGGGTACGCAGGAATCATGAGTGACAAGTGGAAAACCATCACTGACTACCCCAAAATATTTATGCCGATTCACAAAACGTGCCCAAGAAAAAGCAGCCGCGTAATTTCATTTAAGTGTGCACTTCCGTGAAAGGGCAGCACCATATCTTCAGCATATACCCTAACTGCGAGGATCCCCAGTGACAGCCGATCACCGACTTTCCGCAACATCTAGAATTTATTTGTTCTTGCCTGTTTTCTAGCTACAAGAACAGATCGGAGGTTGCACATTAATCGGCTTGAATATAGCATATAATATTTTAACGTAATTTCAAAAGTGCTACCACAACTAAACATTATAGTGTTTAAGGGCAGAAAGGGCTACATTTAATACGCAGATATCAGTAAAAAAATTCTTAAAAGAAGAAAAAGTCTGCATGCTGTATCTGTCCATCTGGCGGACAGATATATGTTCCTCTGGAATCCAAGTGGCACATGCTACTGGTCTGCTACACTATGCTGCATTTCCGGTTCACAAATTTTGTAATTTTTAATTCTGGACTACGTCAGAATACAACACTAAACAGCATTACCCTACATTCCACTACTGCAACTGGTATCAGAACCAAGGTAAATTTCTTATTTGTCACGTTAATTAGCCCGCTGCGCTGTAAGGACATCTCAGGAATTACAGATGCTGTGCTGCTGTGCACCCAAGTTGTGCAGATTGAGAGATGGCTGTCAGGGTATTAGGAAATCCTTCCTTGTACTTCCCGAGGCTCATCTCGTCACTGCTTCCGGAAGGTTGTTGTAGGTATAGGTTCTGCCGTGGTGCTTTCGTTGTCATAATGTACCGCCTCTTATTGCTTGTCTCTCTGCCAGGTAGACTTGTAGTTCATAAGCTTATATTTTAACTCTCAGCGAGTACAGCTTATACCACAGTTCCCTATTCTTACTATGCAATGGGCTCTTTGTATTACCAAATTCGTTCCTGTCATGCTCTGTAATATAGTATTTAACGGCAGACTATGTGGTCCACCAAGTCCATTGCCCCACATTCAGAAATGTCAGTGCTGTGTTGTATTTTCAGTAAGCATCTGGGATAAGTGCCATGCCCCGACGGGTAGAGTACAGCCCCTTGGTCGGAAGGATATACTACAGACTTGATCTTACTTCTATGTTCGTAAGGAACTGGTAAGTTCTCCTTCCTCTTTCTGCCCTCCCAGATTTCTTGCCCTATCGTGCTAGCTTTTGTCCTTATTCAGTGTGACTCTTGTGCCCTGTAACACCTTTCCCGTAAAATATTCGTCCTTTTCGAGCCACTTGTGTGTACCTCTCTTTGTTACTGCTGGGTCGAGAGGTGGTAAACCTAGTACCACCAGCACCGCGTCAGTCATTGTTCGTCTCTAGGCGCTTGTCAGGCGTAGGACTACTTTTTCCTGTGCTCGCATTTAGTCTTTGTTGTCCGTACCTCTCTTCTGGCTCTAAGAGCCCAAATGCTCAACCTGTAGCCTACATCCGAAATTAAGATTGCATCTAACTGCACTTCACGACGGCTAGAAACTGCTTTGGACAACTGTTGTTATTCATTTCAGGATTCCAGTGCCCCTCTGACACACGGTTTCTACGTATACACGGAAGTTTTGCTTTTCATGAATTTTTACACGAAGGTACCTATATATTTACTTTTTTTTCATAGGTTGGCCAGTTACTCTGATAGTGGGTTTTCTCGTTCGTAGTAATGTTCCTTCTAGTAATATACAAATTGCTTTCTACACACCAGTGACTTAGTCTATGAAGAAACAACCCACTGAAAAAAATGATTGTACGGCATTGTTGGCCGGGAGGCCCCTTTCGGGGAAGTTCGGCCGCCGTATTGCAAGTCCTTTTTAGGTGACGCCACATTGATGATGAGATGTTGATAAAAGGACAACACCCAGTCCCCACTCCGCTACGAAGGTGGACAACAACCAACTAATTTGCTTTAAGTCAGTTACTCAGTTGGCTTATACTATAACCAGGAGATTTTCTGCGCAAGGGACGCATCCTCTTGTGTTTCTTGTACTCTGAAGGTGGTTAAGTAATGGCTCTATCACGACATCTCACAACTCCCCTGGTTATAGTACCTGTCAATTCAATGGCTAAATTATATCTAAATAGTGGGGGATTTCTTGAAAGACTAAGTAACAGGTGTGTAGAAAACAGATGGTATTTTACTAGAAGGAACAGTACCACGAACGAGAAACTCACCACGAGAATAACTGACCAACCTGTGAAAAAAAACATTACTTAATAGTGTACCATTTTATGTTAATGTGAGGTGCGTAATGTGTTGTTTATACATGACGATGTATACAATGTAGTTCTTCTCCATGTTGATTGTTCCATTGGTTGACAGTGACAAATAGTCGAAATTAGCTGATCGTACGACTAAGTAAAAATCGCATTACAGCCTACTACGGACCATATTTTCGTTTATTAAATCTCTTAGGCTGTTAGAGATACCCCTGGGACAGTCCAACTGCTTCAGGTTTTTGAACAAGACAGGCAACCATAAATTATCAGTAACCCCAGTAGGTCTTTATGCCTATAACTTATTTGTGACATGACATGTTCACACTGCCCATCGTATGATTTATCGCAAACTCTGTGATTTCCCTTCCCTGAAACCACATCGCCGGCGGCTAATGCCAACTACCTGTCTGTGGTCCCTCAGGCGATGGCACATAAGCTGATAAGCTGATCCTGTACTCTTTCTAGAGCATTAACTAAATAAATCACCCTGTAAGGTTTCGGTTCTCTGGGGTCATTGTTTTTTTTTTTTTTTTTTTTTTTTTTTAGTATGAGTATATTCGATATTTTCCAGTTTCTGGGCACCTGTCACTGCAGAAGAGTTTGGTGTAATAACACTGTTTTATAAGGTACTAATTGGTGCACTACCTGATTTCAACACAACTACCGCAGTTCCGTTAGGCCCTGCTTATTTCTTCCTCTTTAACTCCATTACTTCTAGCCTCAATTCCTCCTGGGCGGATGCAGTCACAAGATGATTATTCATTTATTGATCCAGTAATTCAGAGCAAAATTGTTGATAGTCTTCCGTGTCTTCCATCGTCGTATCTTACGGCTACCGAGTTCTGAGTAGCTATACACTGAATCTCCCTGTCTATCTACAACGTGCCATCCGATCGTCTCAAGGTTGATAACACAGTGGATGACCGAATGTTATTTGCTGCAAGTTTGTATTGAAATCCCCAACCACCTGTTACTATTTGGTCCTTAACGAAAGCCTCCCATTTTTCTATTCTTGTTTGGTGTACCAGATTTTTATGTTTTTGTTTGACTTTTCTGTAGAAACTGAGCCATCTTTGTCGTTCCTTTTCCCCCGAGGATCTCTGGTAGCACCTTCTCGCCTGCCTGTCTCTGCCTCTTAAATACTGTTGGGCTGGACCCCAGGCAATTTTGAACCATTTTGACTTCCAAACAAATGATGTTATCGCCTTCTCTTCCACTGTCTCCAATGCTCGCAGCACTTTCTCCAATGCTCGCAGCACTTCGTTTGCTTTAGTGTCAACATCAACTCTGCTTCCTTGCAGTGGTTGTAATTTGATTTCTGCCTTTAAAATTTCCCATCTCGCTTTGAGTGGTTTGTATAATCGCTAGTACTGGTTGTTATCATCTGTGTCATTATCTGCTTCTCTTATTGTGAAGTAAATGGAATTATGGTCATTTGTTGTAAGTCAATCACATACCTTTCTAGTAGGCATTGCTGACACTGACTTCCGTATTTGCGAAAGTGATAACTATTTTCGTTGCACCACCTGTACTATTGTGTATAGGTGGGTTGACAGGCCTATGTATGACACGAAGGCCAAGTTCCTGTGTAGCGTCCTGAAGGCAGAGTCCACTTTCATTAACTATTCTGCTATGCAACAAAGCTGATTTAGCATTTTTGTCCATTACAATAACTTTGTACAATAGCGGTTCAAGAGACAGGGCACACAAAGACATAGAGAGAGAATTGCTCTCACCGACGAACAAGAACCAGCTTCGTCAACCGTTCGTTGATCACGACGGGCGTTTCATTGTACTTCTACAAGTTACATTGAACGATAAGTGCAGGAGCAGTAACGTCAACAGTCTGTAACAAATGATTCAAATGGCTCTGAGCACTATGCGACTTAACTTCTGAGGTCATCAGTCGCCTAGAACGTAGAACTAATTAAACCTAACTAACCTAAGGACATCACACACATCCATGCCCGGGGCAGGATTCGAACTTGCGACTGCGGAGGTCGCTCGGTTCCAGACTGTAGCGCCTAGAACCGCACGGCCACTCCAACGAGCAGTCTGTAACAGGCCATAGATATACGCTTGAGTAACGTCATCAAATTCTGCAGAAAAGTCTAAGAAGGCAAAACACAATGAATAGATGTTAACAGCTGCCGCCGAAATCACATCTCTATAATCTGCCATCGGATTCAAAATTGTGAGGCCATGGAGATGTACTGAGGTTTAACCATCACACAGCCAAGTAACAAGGATAATCTGCTGTTCACAGCTCGTTTAACTGTTCTGTATTAAAACTGAGCAGCTTGAGGGAATGGAACTCAGTGGCTATCGAACGGTGATAATGATTCGGAATGATGACACTTTTCCCCATACTGAAGTTCGCAGATACAGCTCTGACCCCTAAAATCTTGTTTAAAATGGATGTAAAAGTAAAGTCTGAGAGGTGCCAAAACTTAAAAAGAAAAATTTTTCGGAACGCCGTCCGAACTAGGATATTTATGGAAGGGGCAATTAGCAATAAAATAATACAATTCGTCGTCCTGCAATCCGCCGAAACCTTAACATTCTGGTCAGGCATAATCATCTCACCGAGGGTCGCAAAACTAGAATCGGAAGAGAGGCCCACGTAGTCATCCACTGCATATAATAGGGCCTAGTTGGCCATAAGGCTTGAGTCATCTCACCTTGAGAGGTCTACTGACGGCCATCATGTGCCTTGAGGGAGGTACTATGAGACCGACAACTACGACTGGGACAGCGAAACGGGTGGTACATGGATGCCAGTTCCTTGCTAGGACTTCACCTTCAGCCCTTCCATCTGTTGCTTCTTAATCAACAACCTTGATCCTTCCAAAATCAGCGATCTTCAGAGCGGCATCACCTGCTAGGGGATGCAATTCTTGAAGAACAGCATAATAAAACTCATGTGCCATTGACGTCTTCACCCGCCAGAAGGTTTCGAGGATTCTTACGCAAAAGGAGCTCCTGTGTAAAATTACGAACACGCCGTTGTGTCACCCGTGACAGATAGTGTAACAGAATAGCCTATCAACGTTTTACGGATTCGTGCTTTTACATACTCAGACAGCCATCCCATAAAAGGTGGATAGCGCTCAACCGAATGGAGGCAAAACTACCACTCAGCACCAATCACGGCACCAACAGACTCATCAGCAATGTTAGGTTAGGTTAGGTTATTTCATGGCCTGTCGCCATGTTGATAGTAGCTGCAACAGTACAATGATCAGCTAAAGGCGCTGGAACTTCGTTGATTGCGAGACTCTGAGAAACAAAAAGTCGAACAAATAAAACTGTTAAAGCTGGTACTAGACATTAGAGAAAAAACATGAATATCAGACACTTAGGAAATTTATAGTCCCAAACATTCCTCAAACGCGTCATACTAATCATTTCATGGAGATCACAATGCGAGGAATGGTCAACGAAACGCAACACGCAGTTTATGTTACCACACAGGAAAATGTTTCGAGGATTCTTGCGGGAAAGGTAAATGAGCTTCTCTCTATGAAATGTCGAGTGCGCCATCATTTGACCTGTGCCAGATGGTGCACAAGAGCACAATCAGGAATAGGTGAAAAAAGACGATAATGAATCCCACTGCCAGAATCGAGAACTTGGCTGGAAAATCTTGACGATAAAATGCAGCATTACGCGCTGGATCTTCAAGCGATACATTAAGAGAGGTCTACGACCTGGGAATATGAAAGGTGCTAACCACAACTCTTGGCAAGAATATAACATCTGCTCCAGAATCAGAAAGAAACTGAAGAAGAGCAGGAGACATAACTCAGATTCAAGGCTACTGACATTCACAGTAACAAGGGCGTACGCCTCAATCAACTACCAATGTGAGACAAAATAAAATCCACATTCCCACCGTCAGCCCAATGCCAAGTCCGAGGGAGTGGTACTCGTACCACTCCCTGCAGAACATTTAACGCCGTGATTTCTCCTGCGAGACAGCGCGATCCGGTTGGACACGTTATATACGTCAACTAAGAGGCAAACTCGCCTCAGCAGCCGGAAGACGGAAGAGTAATGAGGTCAAGCACTAGATCTGAGTCTCAACGCGCACTGGGCCGGAAAAAGAAACTTGATCTGCAGGGGGATCATCCGAAATGACAGACAGGGAGGGTACAAACAGGCTCTGCTGGCGACAAGACTGAAGCAAGCTGGGGCGACTCCCGCACTGGAGGATGCAGTGGCGGAAATTCCGACGGTTGCGTAACCGAAGCACCGTAGATGGTGGTCTGCAAGGAGGTCGATAGGTGTGAATGCGACGGGAGGGGGGAGGCGCGATGAGACTCCCCTTAAGAATAGCGCCAGAAGCCGAACGAACGCCCAAACACGCCGGCTCGAATGCCTCCACTTGAGGGCGGGAGGCTGTTAAGCAATTTTTATCACCAGATTGACATTCGAAGCAGGAGAAGGTGGTAACACGGGGGACTAAAGACCGGAAACATCCACATCCTGGGTACTACGTCTCTTATGTTGCAGCGCCTGAGCGTTATCATGAAGAGCAGGTTGCGCAGAGTCTGTCTTCGTTTTTAATGGAGAAACCTGAAATAGGACTATGGATTGGCACTGGATCCATGACAGAGGCAGAACGAACGCCTGAATCAGTCACTCTCACAGCTTTCACTGCAGGAGGGGAAGCTACTACACAATTTTTTTATCGCCAAGAGAGACACTTGATGCAGGAGGAGGTAACACGGGGGATGCCACATCTGAATCATCTGCATCCTGGATAGGACATCGCTTATGTTGCAGCACCTGAGCATCGGTATGGTAAGCACACGGTGTATAATCCGCGGTGGTGGTGGTTAGTGTTTAACGTCCCGTCGACAACGAGGTCATTAGAGACGGAGCGCAAGCTCGGGTTAGGGAAGGATTGGGAAGAAAATCGGCCGTGCCCTTTCAAAGGAACCATCCCGGCATTTGCCTGAAACGATTTAGGGAAATCACGAAAACCCTAAATCAGGATGTCCGGAGACGGGATTGAACCGTCATCCTCCCGAATGCGAGTCCAGTGTGCTAACCACCGCGCCACCTCGCTCGGTGTATAATCCGCCTTCTGTTTTCAGTGGGGGAGACTGCCTATTGATAAATTCAAATAAGGCTGTGGATTGCTACTACAATTAACACCAGGAGGAACAACATCTGCCACTGTCAATTTACGTCGCTGTTCAGGACAACTTTGGAGATCAGAAACCCACTGCGGAAAATTGAGACGTTGGTGACCTCTGTCATTACATAAGGCACATGTCCACATTTGACCACTATAACGATCAGGCACCGGATGAACACATATCTGAAGATGTGATGGGATGTGTTTAATGTAGATCTCGAAGGAACATATACGACTATAGCACTGTAAGCGGTGTAGACTCGACGAGCGTTCGCGGCATATAGCCCTAATATAAACATAATTAAGCGATACATCCTTAAGATATTGGTAATTTACTTCTTGAGGCAAGCATTGGCAGGGAGGATAATACTAACTGACCCATTCCTATGGCAGACAGAAACCTGATTGTCATGTGACTTTTTCACTGCATTAACGTAGAAGCTTTATAGCGGAAAGGAACCATAGACTTAAATATAACCATGTCTGCTTGGAAGGGATTCAAGAATTTAGTCTCAGTGTCAAAATATGTGGTCTGAACCACATATGAAATAATATTAAACGTTGCTACTATCAAAAAAATGCTCAAATGTTTGTGAAATCTTATGGGACTTAACTGCTAAGGTCATCAGTCCCTAAGCATACACGCTACTTAACCTAAATCATTCTAAGGACAAACACACACATCCATGCCCGAGGGAGGACTGGAACCTCCGCCGGGACCAGCCGCACAGTCCATGACTGCAGCGCCTAAGACCAGCAGCTGCTACTATCACACAGAGAACTTGGCTGCACATTATGGATGGACTTCCCAAACGCCAAACTGACTGTACCTTTAGATGAAATTGCGCTGGACGAAATGGAAACAAAAAATCCGGATGGATTAGCTAGCAAACAAGACCCAACAAAAGGGTGAACAACAACAGCTAACTGCTACGCTCGAAGCGCTACGAGGAATAAAGGTGTAGAGACAGAATGAGATTTTCACTCTGCAGTGGAGTGTGCGCTAATATAAAATTTCCTGGCAGATTAAAACTGTGTGGCGGACGAAGACTCGAACTCAGGACCTTTGCTTTCGCGGGAAAGTCCTCTACGAACTTTTTTTTCTTCATTTTGTTCGTTGCGTTTGGTCTTGGCGGACGTCACAAGACATCTGTTGAAGTTGATCATTGATCCCTTTACTCAGTTTTTTATTACTGAGGGCGAGCAGCCCTCTGACCGAACACGCTGAGCTACCGTGCCGGCGTCAACTGAGCTACTCAAGGACGACTCAGGACACGTCCTCACGGCTTCAATTCTTGGAACCTGAAGAGCTTCTGTGAAATTTGTAAGGTAAGAGACGAGGTACTTCAAGGTGTAAACACATCCGACAGCTTTCGCAGCTGAAGCAGGAATGGCTGCTGGACCACCTGCTTCGACGTGCAAATAGACACCTCATCTGTAGGTTTTGATACGGGAGTTTGCGTGAATCAAGTTACGTGACCTTTCGACTGCATTAACGTAGAAGCTTTACAGTGGAGAGGAACCATAGACTTTTGTATTTGACATTTAAAAAATGGTTCAAATGGCTCTGAGCACTATGGGACTCAACTTCTAAGGTCATTACTCCCCTAGAACATAGAACTAGTTAAACCTAACTAACCTAAGCACATCACACACGTCCATGCCCGAGGCAGGATTCGAACCTGCGACCGGAGCGGTCTCGCGGTGCCAGACTACGGCGCCTAGAACCACTCGCCACTTCGGCTGGCACTTTACATCAATTTCAACTAGATACCTCTACTCGTTCTCGAGGAAAAGGGGTCTCAACTCACGCATGATCCTACGTGATAGCAAAGTGATTCTACAAGTGCTCCGTTTATGCCGACTAAGGTACAGAAGATCTAAAGAAGTAAACTTTCAGCTTCACCGAGAATATTACTAACGAGCAGAACATGGTAGATGCTATTGCATGATGAACTGCTGTGCTAAGGGGAAGAAGGCTCAAAATCAGCGAAAACTTACTGTTAGATCCTCAATGGTCAAAATTTTCGAGGTATTTAATGTGCCTTATGCTTGTTCGTAGACGAATAGGTGGCTAAGTAGTGTTTTAATTTTGCGCTCCGGATTGCTATTACTATTTATTTTATTTCTTTTGTTTTGTTTCCATTTATCTACCCATGTCTAGAAAGTTACTACACGCACGTTTCTTATTAAATTAGAGGACACTTGGGCATAATATTAATTGCAAAATTACAATTGGATTTCACAATATGTGTCAAACGTTTATTACATTATTTATCTGCATGTGGTATGTTGAGGGGGTTACAATCCTTTTTAAATTCGTATTGGCCGAGATTTCATCTCATTTCAATTCTTGACTTAATTCTTATTTGTCTTTCATGTATTTGTTCTTCATGAAGATTTGATGCATTTCCTAAGATGATGCTTCTCGTAGAAACTTTCGAATCACAGATATTCCGAAAGTCACGAGCATCGCCAAAGGCAGGCTTACAACACCGACCTTTCTTCATTGAATCTCACTCGGGAAAGAAACGCCGTTAATATGGTCGAAAATATCGTGCGTTGGCAATAATTTCGTGGTTAATCATGCACAACGTGTCACTTCCCAGAAAACTAACGTTTGCAGCAAATAACGAATCAAGATACACAGCAGGAATTTCTCAGGAAACAATGTAAAATAATTTTCTCATTCTTTTTTTAGTTCATTCATCTGACATACAGATTGTAGACGAACAAGGACAGCCTTACATCAATACACACTGAGAAACATTCGTGTAGTAATATTCTACAGACATGGATGTATAAATGAAAAACAATGTAAAGTAATAATCGTGTTTCGAACATGACGGCAAGCATCCCCTCCCCCCGCTCCCCCTCCCACCACCACCCCCCGCCACATGGGGTTCTCTACTCTTAAGCGGGTTCGTGCATTTTTTTCCTTCTGTGCTGCATGTCTGTCCTCTTGCTGTTCCTTTTCTCGTCAATTGGGGAACATGTCTGTGATGTTGTTGTTGTTGTGGTCTTCAGTCCTGAGACTGGTTTGATTTAGCTCTCCATGCTACTCCATCCTGTGCAAGCTTCTTCATCTCCCAGTACCTACTGCAACCTACATCCTTCTGAATCTGCTTAGTGTATTCATCTCTTGGTCTCCCCCTACGAATTTTACCCTCCACGTTGCCCTCCAATACTAAATTGGTGATCCCTTGATGCCTCAGAATATGTCCTACCAACCGATCCCTTCTTCTGGTCAAGTTGTGCCACAAACTCCTCTTCTCCCCAATCGTGATGTTAATGGGTTCAAATGGTTCAAATGGCTCTGAGCACTATGGGACTTAACATATTGGGTCATCAGTCCCCTAGAACTTAGAACTACTCAAACCTAACTAACCTAAGGACATCACACACATCCATGCCCGAGGCAGGATTCGAACATGCGACCCTAGCAGTCCCGCGGTTCCGGACTGCAGCGCCTAGAACCGCAAGACCACCGCGGCCGGCGATGTTATTGGGAATGTTCTACATTGTCTGTAGCTGATGTAAGAACAGTTTCATCTTTGTTTCCCACTCGCTTTTCCTTCCTTTGCTTGTTTCCCTTCTCCTCTCTTCCTCCGCTTCGGCATTTGAGGTTCCTCTTTTTCTACTTCCTTCCTATGTGCTCCTGAAGGCCGGCCCACACCTGTGACGCTTAACAGGTGACTGAGTAACTTGTAATTCCCAGCCCATGGTCGACAGGTAGAGCTCGCACGTACCCCCTGGTACTGGTAGGCCCAGGGAGGGGTGACTGCATTGCCAAATAGTCCCTCTGTCATGTATTCTGGAGGTGTAACCTGAGGTGTGAACCATCATCTAAGGCGGGTGCGTCCCCTTGTGAACGGGGCCCCCATTTGGAAGAAGCGCGTTATTGGAGACGGGGGCAATCATGGGAGATTTTCTCCCAATGACTCAATCATCTTCCCAATCGACGTCTACGAAACGTAAACGTAATGAGGCTAATGTTTCAAAGACCCTTCGCACTGCACCACGGTTCCTCATGGTCTCACGTATTTGAAGACGGTCAGACCTTCGCTACGGTAAATCCGTTTATTATTGAGAAACGTGTTGATGCAGTAGCCGGACCTGTGAAATCCTGCTCTCGTTTACAGAGTGACACTTTGCTTTTGGAGACTACTTCTGAATCTCAAGCACAACAACTGCTTGCTGCCACGCTTCTCCACGGATACCCAGTTCTTGTCGAGGCACATAGAAATTTGAATTCTTCCTGTGGTGTAATTTACACCAGGCTGCTCCACGGTCTAACTGGGACCGAAATCCAACCTTACCTCTCTGACCAGGGTATCATTGCCATCCATCGTGTAATGAGAGAGGTAGATTCCTCCTTAGTGCTGACCCACACTTTTTTTTCTCACTTTTGACAGAGTGGTGCTTCCATCCAAGATCAAAGAAGGTTATGAAATTATCGCAGTCCGACCATATATTACAAACCCCGTGCGCTGCTATCGAGTCATCGTTTCAGCCACACTAGAACGTCTTGTCGACACCCAGCCAAATTTGTCACCTGCGGTAGGGATGCACACGAGGGCGATTGTCCGCCTCTTTCTCCCTGCTGTATTAACGGCAATGGCAGCCATGCCGCCTCCTGTCTGGATTCTCCCTTGTAGCTTGATGAGCCGGCTGTCCAAGAGGTCTGGGTAAAGGAAAAAGCGCCTTACCCAGTAGCACGCAAGTTGCTGGCTAGTCGCAAAACATGCATTCTCCCGTCTGGCGCCTACAGTTGTGCTCATGTTACCCCTCGATTTATGAAGGACATCGTCACGCAGATGTTCTGAGGTTATGAAATGGCCCAGAGTCAAGGTAGCATCGTCATCCCCCCCGTCAAGCTGTGCAACAAGCTTTCAGGCTCTCGCCTCAAGGGGCGAAGCCACCAGCTACACAACCGGTCGGCCGGAAAGAACGTAAGGACTACTCCCGTGTAGACGTCCTCCGTCCATCCAGCAAACAATACCCAAGTCTTCATCTAACCGAATAGGCTCGAGGAAATCCACCAAAGACAAATGGTCTTCTCCTTTGCCAACTCGAAGATCCTCTTCGACGGCGTTACCACGTGGTACCTTAGCCCATCCGGCCTCCGTGTCGCCAGTGCGCATCACCAACCGTTTTTCAATGTTGCACTCCACAGACCGACCGAACAAGCACCCCGATGCTTCTGTGGACCCCATACAGCAGGATCCGTATGCTTCTGTGCATTGTAGTAGCGACTCATCACCTGCTGTCACTCGGCAACCGCCGAGGTGACACCTCTACATCATCATGTCTGTCCTCCAATGGAACTTTCACGGACTTCGGTCCCACAAAGAGGATTTGTGGCTGCTTTCAGCATCGCAGCATCTCCTTGTACTCTGCCTTCAGGAAAGGAAATTGCACCCTGACCACCGCTTTGAGCTTTCACATTGCCTACAAATTCGTTTCGACCTTCCGCCTGTGGTCGGCTTTCCATCTCATGGGGGGATCATAGTCAGCCCATCTCCCCGACTGCCCATCTTCAGGCTGTTGCAGTTCGCCTTTTGCTTCCTCACTTGACTTTTTCTCTCTGTACCATTTACGTCCCTCTGTTTCGATGTCACCAGGGCAGACTTCTTTCTGCTTACTGGGCCGCTGCCTCTCCACTTTTGTTACTTGCTGACTAATGCACATCATTCCCTTTGGGGTTCTCCCAGAACCTATTAGAGAGGTGTCCTCGTGGCTGACCTACTTATGCAACTTGACCTCTTCTGCCTTAACACTGGAGCACCCAATTAGCCTTCTGTCTCCTCGCATACTTATTCCCATGTGGACTTATCCTTCTTCACTCCTCAACTTGCCCATCGTCTTGAGTGGTCCCTTCTTTCTGACACCTACTCGAGCGACCATTTCCTGAGTGCTATCCGTTAGCTGACTCCTACCCCATCCAAGTGCACGCCCAAAAGGCAGCTCACTAAGGCTGGCGGGTAGCTTTACTCCTGCCTAGTGACTTTCGAAGAACTATATTTCCCCAGTTGTGATGACGAGAACCGCGGGACCCTTACGGTCGCAGGTTCGAATCCTGCCTCGGGCATGGATGTGTGTGATGTCCTGAGGTTAGTTAGGTTTCAGTAGTTCTAAGTTCTAGGGGACTGATGACCTCACATGTTAAGTCCCATAGTGTTCATAGCCATTTGAACCATTTTTTTGTGATGACCAGGTGCAGTATTTCACAAACGTTATCCTTACTGATGCAGAATGTTCCATTCCTCGCACTTCCTCTTTACCACGTCGTGTCCCAGCCCTTTGGTGGACTGAGGCATGCCGCAACGCAATTTGCGAACGGAGACGTGCTCTCCACGTCTTTAATCCTCATCCTACGATGGCGAACAGCATTTATTATAAACAGATGCGTGCAAAGTGTCGTAACGTTCTTCAGGACAACTAAAAAGCGAGCTGGAATTCATTCACTAGTTCTTTTAACAGTTCCACCACCTCCTCTGTTGTCTGGGCCAACCTCCTACGGCTCTCTGGCAGCAAGATCCATTCCCCAACTTCTGGACTGACAGTAGTAGAGGATGTCCTCGTGGCCCCAACTACTATCTCCAACACCTTCGGCCGCCATTTTGGGGAAGTTTCGAGCTCTTCCCACTGTCACCCTGCCTTCCTCCATCGGAAACGAGTCGAGAAGGCTCGGGCGATACCATTCTCTTCTCGGAATCGTGAGTGATACATTGTCACCTTTACTATGAGAGAGCTAGGCCGTGCTTTCAGTTCATCCCCAACCTTCGCCACAGGGCCTGACGCCATCCATATTCAGGTGTTGCAGCACCTTTCTCTTACGGGCAAGAGCACTTTCTGTATCTGGGCAGAGGGTACATTTCCCGGACACTGGTGTGAAACCACCGACATACCCATACATAAGCACGGTAAGGACACAAACCTTCCTTCTAGCTACCGCCTCATCTTTCTTAGACGCTGTGTTTGCAAGGTGATGGTACGTATGATTCATGCTTGGATGGTATAGTGGCTCGAGTCTTGCAATTAACTGACGAATGCACAGTGTGAATTTAGAGTACGGGGTTCTGCAGTTGACCATCTCGTTACTTTATTCACCCATGTCATGACTGGTTTCCTACGGAAATCCCAGACTGTGGCTGTGCTTTTCGATTTGGAGGATGCCTACGACACGTGCTGGAGAACTGGTATCCTCCATACTCCTTACACATGCAGCCTCTATGGCCGCCTGCCCTGTTTCCTTCCGATATTTTGAAAAGACCGAGTTTTCGATGTGTGTGTGGGTCCTGCCTTGTCAGACACCTTTCTCCAGGAATATGGTGCGCCTCAAGGTTCTGTCCTGAGTGTCGTCCTCTTTGCTATCGCCATAAAACCTATAAAGGCCTGTCTCCCACCGGGCATCTCTGGCTCCCTTTCTGTTGACGATTTTGCCATCTATTGCAGTTCTCCACGGACCTGTCACACTGAGCGGCGTCTTCAGTTAACCCTTCACCACGTTTGCCTCGTTATGCTGCCCGTATTAACCTTGGCCTCCACTCGCTTCCAAAGGATACTACTCCAGCCCCTTTCTATCGCCTTCAGTTCAACGACCTTCGCATAGAACTTCGCGATAATACCTTTATCTACTCTGTTGGCTCTCGGTCTGACCGTGTGGTCGGGTGTGCCTTGTCATTGGCGCCAGTGTCTTTCCATATCGGCTTCTGGCACACTGCTCAGTATTTACAGCTGAGCTCTTCGCCGTGTATCAGGCCACAGTGTACATCCGGCGACACAGACTTTTCAATTGTGTCATCTGCTGAGACTCACTCAGCGCCCTTCAAAGTCTATATGCGCTGTACACCACCCATCCGTTTATGCAGTGGGTACAGGAGAACTGTCACATGCTGACTCTATGTGAAGTCAGTGTAATGCTTCTGTGGGTTCCTGGTGTGATGTTGGTCTGCCAGGAAACGAGTCTGCTGACGCTGCTGCAAAGGCTGCAGTCCTCGTACCCCAGGCCGCGATTTCCTCTATTTCCTCCGATGACCTCTGTGTTGCCGTCTGTCAGGAAGTCGTGTCCCTTTGGCATCGCCAGTGGTCCTCGCTTAACAGCAATAAGCTCCGGCTTATTAAGCCTCTCCCAGTGGCTTGGACGACCTCCTCACGCCCATCACGCCTGCAGGAGGTAATTTTAAGTAGACTGCATATTGGGTACTGCCTTTTTAGCGATAAGGACTGCCCGTCTTTTAATCATTTACGTTCCCACTTGAGTTTTCAATCTGAGTTACCAGGCGTTTTAGCAAATTTTTATTAAAAATGAAACTCCTCCAGCTGTACTTAAGATTTTATATTTATTTGGCTACTAGTTTCGACGTTGCGTTAACACCCTCTTCAGACCCGTACACTTTGATGAAACCGTGTGTGGCTGAGTACCAGAAGTCCGCGGTGAGACCAACACGTGCTCCACATGTATGGCGGGCAGTAACTCAACTGCCCGCCATCCATGTGGAGCACTTGTTGGTCTCTCCGTGGACTTACAGTACTCAGCCACACACAATTGATTTCATCAAAGTGTACGGGCCTGAAGATGGCGTTGACACAACGTCGAAACTAGTAGCCAAATAAATATAAAGTCTTAAGTAAAGCTGGAGGAGTATCATTTTTAATAAAAATTATACCAGCTGTGTCATCTAATTAAATATGAAAGTGCGAAGTTGTAGCAAATGACGCACGGGCTGTCGACCGCGTTTTACTTTACGACAGTAGATCATCTGTGCCGGCCGAAGTGGCCGTGCGGTTCTAGGTGCTGCAGTCTGGAACCCCGAGACCACTACGGTCGCAGGTTCGAACTCTGCCTCGGGCATGGATGTGTGTGTGTGTGTGATGTCCTTAGGTTAGTTAGGTTTAACTAGTTCTAAGTTCTAGGGGACTAATGACCTCAGAAGTTGAGTCCCATAGCGCTTAGAGCCATTTGAACCATCATCTGTAAAAGTAGTGTTTTCTAGTGTCTGGTACGTAGATGATTTCAGTCATCTCGCGTTATTTATATTAGATCGTGTAGCCATAAAAAGTGGCAGATTTGGCCAATTGTTCAGTAATATTTGTTAGGGAATACAAACGTTTGTAATATAACGGGGTTTTAATCTACAATAAATGTATAATCAGAAACAACAAAAATGGCTCAAATGGCTCTGAGGACTATGGGACTCAACTGCTGTGGTCATCAGTCCCCTAGAACTTAGAACTACTTAAACCTAACTAACCTAAGGACATCACACACATCCATGCCCGAGGCAGGATTCGAACCTGCGACCGTAGCAGTCGCACGGTTCAGAAACAACATTTATCATTAGTAGTTACTAGTTCCCTTAGTCATTCAATTATGTTAAGTTGTAATATAGTGCCGGCCGCGGTGGCCGAGCGGTTCTACGCGCTTCAAACCGGAACAGCGCGACTGCTACGGTCGCAGGTTCAAATCCTCTCTCGGGCATGGATGTGTGTGATGTCCTTAGGTTAGTTAGGTTTAAGTAGTTCTAAGTTCTAGCGGACTGATGATCTCACATGTTTAGTCACATAGTGCTCAGAGCCATTTTTTGTAATTTCGTCTGTACAGACGAATGGAAAAACTGGTAGAAGCCGACCTCGGGGAAGGTTTTTCTAATCATCTCTGTCTTGGTGTTCTGTAGTTTTGACTTGGGCGCGTATCAGCCCAGTTGTTTTTTCTGCCATAAAACAAAACAAAACAAACGACGGTAACCAATGTGCGACCATTTCGTCTGAGTATACTGCACAGTAAAAGACACATAAAGTATCTCGGAAATACCTCAAGTACTTGGAGCGCCGTTTTTCTTGTAGCAATGGTTGAGTACCTGGAAATAAGATAAGATACGTATTCGCTTACTTGGAGCTTTCTTCCATGCAGCGAAATTTCTGGGAAACAGAGTGATGGCGCCTGTCATGTTCTCCTCGTAAGAAGTATGGGCAGAAGTTACTCGCTTGACCACTTGCTATACGAAAAGCCGGTTGTAGAAATAAGCAGAGGAAACTACTATTATCACTACTACTTCTTCAGAACCATTCGAAGTTACGTACTTGCGAAACAGGAAAGAGATAAGAAAACCAATTTCACAGAGCGAGGTGACGACGGAATCGTGCAGGAACTGCTGCAGCAGCTAAAGGAATCTACTTGCTGGTCGTCCTCTCTGTACCGGTAACGCGCAAGAACAGTAATCAGCTCGATGATTTTCCATCCATGGGCGATTGTTTCGCAGTGGCGGAGACCTGCGGCACGTCGATGCTGCGCAGACGGTGCCCGAATAAGCGGAGCGCCGCTTCGGCAAGCAGGCAGGCGGGCAGGCAGTGGGGTGCCGGCCGTGGCCAGCGGGTTGGAACTGACAGGGATCGCTTCCCTCTGAGTGGATTCTGCGCGCGCTGCCTCCTCAGGCGCTTCCCGCGCCCTGCTCTGCTCGCTTGCCTGCCCCCTCTCCCCCCTACCCCCTCTCCACCCTACCCCAACTCACCATCGGCCCCCGCTGCGGACGTGTCGAGGGGACGAAGCAGCACGGGGCGCCGCGCCTTCCTCCAAGAAATCCATTCTGGCTAACGTTCCAGCCGGCACCAGCTTTATTAGAGCTGGGACATGAATTCTCAGCTGGCGCGAAGCAGATTACTACTTCCGCGTTAACTGCCCTACTTCCGCAACACCTTCCTCTTTAGTTCGATGTGAAGGAATCACTGGATCTCATTGTAAAGATGCTGTGTAATCGTAAATCTAACATCGACAAATACTGTGGTAGTGGGATTATCGTTTTTGGTACAACAAATCGAAATGTAAATCACAACTTATAAATAAAGCGTAGCTGCTTACAGATATACAGGGTGTCGTATGGCAGCGAAAGTTGGTACATATGTCCTTGCGTTAATGCGGTACTGATTTACGCTAGAAGAAAAATTACATCCAATTTCGGCCGTGCAGTCCCCCCTGCACACAACCGGGTCATCGGCCTGACATGTGGGTACGCCGCACCCTTCCGAAAAAATCTTATACGTGGCAGGAACGTAGGAGGTTGTGTACTTCGTATCTATGGGTGGGAGTGGTAATCAGACTGCGGAAATACATGGTGTACAACTTTGTTTGCGCCATTTGTCGATACGTGGCGACAACGGTAAGTAGCGATCAAAAAAAAAAAAATAAATAAATAAATAAAATAAAATTGCTCTGAGCACTATGGGACTTAACATCAGAGGTCATCAGTCCCCTAGAATTAGAACTACTTAAACCTAACCAACCTAAGGATATCATACACATCCATGTCAGAGGCGGTATTCGAACCAGCGATCGTAGCGGTCGCGCTGTTCCAGACTGAAGCACCTAGAAACACTCGGCCACACCGGCAGGCAGCAGTCGATAGAAGCAGATCGCAGGCGTCAGGCAGTTAGCTAGGACCTCGATCTACGTAACCTCATTCAAACATTTGGCGATTTGTGTCTGCATCATGAAGTTGTTCTTGATTGAAACTTTCCTTTGCGGGAGGTGTTACTGTTGTGTATCATTATGAAGAAACCAGCGGCTGACTCTCGCCGAATGCTCTCAAGTACATATAGTAAAGAAGCTATTAGGGAAAAAACGTGTCGTGAGTGGAGTCAACGATTCAGGCATGGTAATTTTAATGTCGAAGAACGGAATAGTGGTGGAAGAATGAATGTTTTAGAAGATGCAGAATTGGAGACATTTCCGAGTGAAGACTCGCGTCAAACTCAAGAAGAAGTGGCACGATTAGAGGGAGTGACGCAGCAAGCCATTTCAAAACGTCTCAAGGCTATGGGCATGATTCAGAAACAAGGAACTTGGGTCCCGTGAGAGCCGAAACCATGAGACCTTGAATGACCTTTGTCTGTTTGTGAACAGTTGCTTGAGAGGCAAAAACGGAAGAGATATCTGCATCGCAGTGTGACCGGGTACAAAAAATGGGTTCATTAGAATAACCCTAAACGCAAAAAATCATGGCGATATCCCGGCCATGCTTCCACGTCGACGGCCAAACCGAATATTCACGGCTCCAAAATCATGCTCTGAATATGGTGGCACTAACACGGCGTTGTGTACTGCGAGGTGTTAAAACCAAATAAACAATCACAGGTGCTCGTTATCGAACGCAATTATTGCGTTTGAGCAGAGCATTAATAGACAAACGGCCGCAAAAGAGCGAGGGCCACGATAAAGTGATTTTGCAGCCCGACAACGATCTACCCCACGTTGCAGAAGAGGTCAAAACGTACTTGGAAACCTTAAAATGGGAAGTCCTACCCGACCCGCCATATTCTCCAGACATTGTTCCCTCTGACTGCCACCTGTTTATCTCAATGGCGCATGGCCTGGCTGACCAACACTTCCGATCGATTCGTGAATCGCTTCAAAATATGAATAATTTTTTGGACGCGGGATTCGTACACTGCCCGAAAGATGGGAGAAAGTACTGTCCAGTGATGGAATATACTTTGAATGATACATGTGTAAACAATTTGTTTCGTTAAAGCCTTAAATGTTGGGGAAAGAACGGCGGAAGCAAAGTTGTACACCATGTATTTGATAAAAATATGACGATATGTGGTGGAACGTTCGAGTGTACTTCGAGCTTTCAGTGTGAGAGTGGGTGATCACGGAAAATGTAAGTGATCAACTGACCAAAAGACCACGTGATAGCGTGGTGCTTAGCTGGGGGAAATTGAGAAGTCTGTGGGGAAGTAGGAGATTCGGGTATAGAAGTGGCAGGCCGATATACGCTGAAGAGCCAAAGAAAGTGGTTCACCTGTCTCATATCGTGGAGTGCCCCCCGAAACAAGCAGAAGTGCGGAATCACGACTTGGCATGGGCCTGACCATTTTCTGCAGTAAGCCCGCCATGCTAGCCGCGCGGTCTCACGTGCTGCTTTCAGAGCGGGAAGGCGTGCCTTTCCCCAGCACGAATGCAACCGGTGGACTAGTGTGAAGTTCCGGAATGCCGGCAAGTGGATGGTTTTTAAGGCGGTTTTATATGTACCTCGGCGAATGCGGGCTGGTTCCCCTTACTCCACGTCAGTTACACTATGCGGCGATTGTTGTGCGAACACTGACTCCACGTAAGCGTACACCGTAATTACTCTACCATGCAAACATTTGCGGTTACACTCGTCTGGTATGAGATGTTCCCGAAGGGAGGGGGGGGGGGATCTCCACTGGAGCCGAACCGCACAATAACACTGGGTTCAGCGTAGGGCGGTGGTGGAGTGCGTAGACTGCTGTGCTTGTTGAGTGGTTGTGAACCGCTCAGGGCTACGGCGATACGAAGGCTCTCCGTCGTTTCTAGGTCTGCAGTTTAATACACAACATACACAATGTCTGCAGTAGTGCTCGAGGGAACTGACACCATGAATCCTGCAGAGATGGCAATAAATCCGTAAGAGTACGATGGGGTGGAGATCTCTTCTGAACAGCAGGTTGCAAGACATCCCAGAAACGCTGATTAATGTCCATGTCTCGGGAGTTCGGTGGCCAGCGGAAGTGTTTAAACTCAGAAGAGCGTACGTGTAGCAAATCTCGGCGTATGGGGTGTCGCATTGTCCTGCTGGAATTGCCCACGACGGTCGGAAGCACAATGCAAATGAATGGATGCAGGTGATCAGACGGGATGCTTACCTGTCAGAGTGGAATTAAACGTACCAGGGGTCCCGTATCACTCTACCTACACACGCCCCACACCATTAGAAAACCATCAACAGCTTAAACAAACCCCTGCTGAAAATCAGCGTCCATGGATTCATGAGACTGTCTTCATACCCATAAACGTCCATCAGCTAGATATCATCTGAAACGAGACTCGTCCGACATGCAACTTATTTCCAGTCATCAACAGTCCAATGTCGGTCTTCACGGGCTAAGTCAAGGCGTAAAGCTTTGTGTCTTGGATTCATCAAGGGTACATGAGAGATTATGTTTCGCTGACTGGTTCGCACGCTGACAGTTGTTGATGGAGCAGAATTGGAAACTGCAGAAATTTGTGGAAGGGTTGCACTTCTGTGACGTTGAACGATGCTCTTCAGTCGTCGTTGGTCCCGTCCTTGCAGGATCTTTTTCCGACCGCAGGGATGTCGAAGATTTAATGTTTTACCTAATCCTTGATATTAATGGTACGCTCGTGAAATGGTCGTACGGGAAAATCACCTCTTCGTGTATATCTACATCTACGTGATTACTTTGCTATTCAGGATCAAGCGCCTGACAGTGGGTTCAGTGCATCACCTTCAAGCTGTCTCTCTACTGTTCCACCATCGAACTACGCGCAGGAAAAACGAACACTATAATTTTTCTGTGTTAGCCTTATTTCTCTTATTTTACCGTGATGATAATTTCTTCCTATATAGGTGGGTGCCAACAGAATGTTTTCACAATAGGACGAGGAAACCGGTGACTGAAATTTCATGATAAGATTCCAAGCAACGAAGAATGCCTTTTTGTTTTAATGATTGCCATTCCAATTCACATATCTTATCCGCGGCTCTCTTTCCCCAGTTTCCCGATGATACAAAACGAGCCGCCCTTCCTTGAACTTTTTCGGTGTCATCCGTCAGTCCCACCTGATTCGGATCCCACACCACACAGCAATAGTCCAGAACAGGGAGGACAAGCGTGGTGTAAGCAGTCTCTTTAGTACACCTGGTGCCCCTTCTGCCAATGAATCGCAGTCTTCGGTTTGCTCTACCGACTACATTTTCTATGTGATCGCTCCAGTTCAGGTTATTTGTAATAATAATCGCTAAGTATTTAGTTGAATTTACAGCCTTCAGATTTGTCTGAGTTAACGTGTAATCGAAATTTAGCGGATTTCTTTCAGTACTTATGTGAATAACTTCACACTTTTCTTTATTCAGAGCCAACTGCCACTTTTCGCTCCGTACGTATATCTTATCTAAATCATTTTGCAATTCGTTTTGGTCATCTCATGACTTCACAAGACAGTAAATGACAGCATCATCTGCAAACAATCTAACACGTTACTCAGATTGTCTCCTATGTCGTTAATGTAGATCAGGAACAATATAGTGCCTACAAAACTTCCTTAGGGAACGCCGGATATTACTTCTGTTTTAATCGATATCTTTCTATTACTACGAACTGTAACCTTTCTGTCAGTAAATCCTAATCATGTCGCACAACTGAGTCGGTATTCCATAAGTGCGCAGTTTGGTTAGAAGACTCTTGTGAGGAACGGTGTCGAAAGCCTTCTGTAAATCTAAAAATATGGGAGTAATTTGGCATTTCCTGTCTACAGCACTCTTGACTTCATGAGTATAAAGAGATAGTTGTGTTTCACAAGAACGATGTTTTCTGAATCCTTGTTATGTGTCAATAAAACATTTTCTTTGAGGTAATTGATAATGCTCGAAGAAACTCTGCTGCAAATAGACGTTAGTGATATGGGCCTCTAATTCAGTTGATTACTCGCATTTCCCTTTTTGGGTGTTGGTGTGACGTGAGCAATTTTCTAGTCTTTAGGTACGGAACTTTCTGTGAGCGAGCGGTTGTATATAATTGCTAAATATGGAGCTATTGTATCAGCATACTCTGAGAGGAATCTGACTGGTATACAATCTTGACCGGAGGCCTTGCCTTTATTAAGTGATTTAAGCTGCTTTGCTACACCGAGAATATCTACTTCTATATTTCTCAACTTGGCATTTGTTCTTCACTGAAATTCAGGAATATTTAATTTCTTCTTCTTTGGTGAAGGAGTTTCGGAAAACCGTGTTTAATAACTCTGCTTTAATGACACTGTCATCAGTGACTTCACCGTTGTTATCGCGCAGTCAAGGCATTGAATGTGTCTTGCCACTGGTGAGCTTTAAGTATGACCAGAATCTGTTTGGGTTTTCTGCCACATTTCGAGACAGAGTTTCGTTGTGGTAATTATCAAAAGCATCTCGCGTTGGTGTACGCGCTATATTTCGAACTTCTGCAAAACTGTACCAATCTTGGGGATTTTGCGTTCTTTTAATTTTGGCAAGGTTTTTTTGTAGCTTCTGCAACAACAATCTGATCCGTTTTGTATACCATGGGAGGAGAGTACCACCATTTATTAATTTTGTGGTATATATCTCTCTATTTCCGTCGATACTATCTCTTTGATATCTTTCCACATCTCTTCTACGCTTACGTTGGTTGGTTTTTGGGGGAAGAGAACAAACAGCGAGGTTATCGGTCTCATCGGATTAGGGAAGGACAGGGAAGGAAGTCGGCCGTTCCCTTTCAGAGGAACCATCCCGGCATTTTCCTGGAGCGATTTAGGGAAATCACGGAAAACCTAAATCAGGATGGCCTGACGCGGGATTGAACCGCCGTCCTCCCGAATGCGAGTCCAGTGTGCTAACCACTGCGCCACCTCGCTCGGTCTACGCTTACGTGATGAGGTCGGAAGGAGTGGAGACTGTCTCTTAAAAAGGCATTAAGAGCATTTTTATCAGCTTCTTTAAATAGATGTACTTTGCGTTTCTATTTGATGGTTGTGGGTACTACGGTATTCAGCCTAGCAGCAACAGCCTTGTGGTCGCTAAACCTGTATTCGTCATGATCGTCCCTATTTGTCCAGGTCAAGTACGCTTTCGCAACCATTTAAGCTTCGATTTGGCTCATGAACTAATTGTTCAAAGTAATTTTCTGAGAAAGCCTTCAGTACAATTTCGGATGACGTTCTATGACTGTCGCCGGCTTTAAACGTATAATTTTTCCAGTATATCGACGATAGATTAAAGTCATCACCGACTATAATTGTATGAGTGGGATACCTATTTGAAATGAAACTCATGTTTACTTCTAACTGTTCAGCAACTATATCTTCTGAGTTGGGAGGTCAGTAAAAAGATCCAATTAATAGTTTAGTCCGATTGCCAAGTACAACCTCTACCCATACTATTTGGCAGGAAATATTTCCTTCAATTCCACTACAAGGTAAACTACTTCTGACAGCAATAAATAACGTACTCAAGTATGTTTCTATTTCAGGAAGACGCCATATTGCTTTCGTATGCACCGAAACGAAGCAAATGAGTACTGCTTATTTTGGGATTGCAGCCGATCGTCGTAAACTTCGTGGACTGAATTATACGACGGCCGGCTGCAATCCCGAAATCTCTTCGAACATTTCATTCGACGAGAAAATTTTTAAAATTTCACCTCTTATTTCGTCAGTGCATCATGATGATAAAATTGACAGTGACAGCGGCAACAGGACAATCAGTTATAATAACGTACTACAACAAAACAAAGGGCGGCCGTAAATCTCGTGAATGATATAGAGACATATGGTGGCGTCTGTCGCTTTTTTAAGTTGTTGAATATTGCAGCTCTCAATGGCTGCATTGTATTCAAATCAAACAAAACGGTTCAGGTGAAAGAGAATACCTCAGAACTCAAGGCAAGTCTCTCATAACGCCACATTTGACAATGTGTGGAACCCAGCCAATCCTAAAGCGCGAAATTCTCAGTCGTACTTGCAACCTCCACAGCACCCAAGAACAAAGAATACTTGATCACAACCAGGAAAAAGGGAGCGGGGAGGATGCTACAGTCACAAGGAAAGCAAAACTAAATACTTTTGCAAAGTTTGGAGGGTGTGGTTATGCTTGGCGAGTGCTGAAATGGTTTTCGGCGACTATTTTGAAAAATGAAGATTTTAGAGCATGATAATTCACAAACTATTTTTATATTCACAATTTCTATTTATATAATGAAAGTTCAACATTTTTGCTTCTTAGTTCTGTAACTTATTCTCATGTATATTTGTATTTAAATCAAATTTGCTGGCATTTCCTGCTTTCTTACATTTAGTGATAAAAAGAAGTGGGTTTTTCAGTTACTTCTTCGTACAATTATTATATAATTTAAAAACTTAAAAAATATTTCACTACATAATTTAGTAGTACCCTAAGAAAATAAAAATTAGTCATTTGATGTAAATATACTGTATGTCATTTGTGATAAGTGTTTTACTTATTGAGTCCCACAGACCCAGCCCGGCCGTTCTTGAAACTAATTTGCAGTCGACCGTTCTAGGGTTAAGGTGAAAAGGGTGAAAAATATGGAGGTTCCCAGCAGAATGGGCTAGGAAATGAAAGTATGGTAAACAATAACAAAGACACATCAGGGAATAACTCTCATTGTACTACAGGTAGCAGCAATGGGTTGAATGTGTTGAGGAAGACAGAGAATAAATCCAGAAAATAACTAAGCCCGTAGGTTGCGGTCGTTATGCTAAGATGAAAAGGTTGTGACACAAGAAGAACTCATGGCGGGCGGCACCAGACAAGGCGGAAGACTGAGAAACCAAGAAATTGTTTGTACAGCAGTCTTGTTTCTCCTGCAGTTTTTGTCGAGTGCTGTATGTGAATCCGTATTGTAGCATTCTTATCCTCGTCCCCAGACTAATAAAATGCCGTTCATTTGGTGCATAATTATTGTGATAGTGCCTCATCTTCACTGACATTCGTTCAACTTTTGCACATTTTGGAGATATTCCGAACTACTGTGACATCAATGAAACTTGTCCCTGCGAATCCCTCTTATCTTCACCCCAGAAGCATGAAGTTATTATGAATAGTCCGCTTGTGTGTAAGCTTTTGTTGAAAGATACATCTGTAATATTTTATTTCTTTTCCGTGTACTGTGAATTCCTTCTTCGCCGACGACAACCGGACATGATATGCCAGTGATCTTATGTCGCCTAACTGTAGAAACTCGTTTTACAAAACTCATTAGGTCGATAAATTTCCTTAGAGACCCTGTTGTCGCTACTCGTGGTGAATTCACGAAGTAGAATTAGTACTGAGATGGACTATATGTCGAATTGCATACCGCCTTTTTTACAGCATCTCCTTAGTGTTTTAAGTTTCCGATTCGTTTAATTTTTATGTTCGCTGTTACTTAAAGATACATTATTTTATGATCGAAATGGTGAAAGTAGTGAAGAAAATGTTCAACGTCGCATATTTACAATTCTCTGGAGGTCATTTCCCATTTGGAGCGCGTGAGACAGAAATGGCGTAAGAAATACATCCATCATTGCTCAGCAGCAACAATGCAGATGTTAATGTCCACAAACGCACAGGAATATCACGATAGTGACCCACATTCGTCGAATGGAATCTCCTGTTACACAATTGGTGCTGTGTGATTAGTTTCTTAATTTCGTACATGTTACGGATATAGGAACTGCCACAACTCGTTGTGATACGTAAATATTTTCTTGGAAAAAAGTATGATGGCAAGCTAGCCATTCTCTTATTTGGAATTCTACTTTCATCCTGAAATACAGTGTGGAATACAACCGCACAGGAAAACTTTCGGAGGTTGTTCAGGCGTATTTTCGGGACATTTTGACATGAGGGATTTCCTGTCTACGACATTTCGTTACAAGGTTATTGTATTTCTTTTGGTTTCTTGCCCCAGTTACATACGTGAGACATGGTGGTCAAGGGAGGCATGACTGGGTTACGATTGTGGACGGGGCTGTAATCAGTTACTGTTGGTTGGCTTTTCTTTTAATCACACACAATTTATTTAGAATCAACAACAAAGTAAAATTTAAGAATTGTTCCACGGCTGAAGGCGTTAATGGCAATAAATTAAGAATTGATTAAACTTGCTGCAGTTTACAATTAAAGGTATTAAAATATAAAAGACAAGTGAACAATGTCATAAAGTTCGCTGAAAAAATACAATTGGCAAATTAAAATTTTATGATAAGTGACGACACTCAAGGCTGAAGACCTTAATGGCAATAGATTAAGAATTGTTTCAGGGCTGAAGGCCTTAATGGCAATAAATTAAGAATTATTTAGCTTGTTGCAATTTAAAAACTATAGTTATTAAAATATTGAAACAAATCACCAAGGTCTTAAAGGTTAACTACAAAACTACAATTGCCACATTTGAATTTTAAAACAAATAGCGACAGTCAGAGCTGAAGGCATTTAACACCAAGAATGGCCATTATTATAAAAATTAACAAACATACTGTCCAACAGCAAGGCAATAGCAAAAGTTAATTTAAAAAGACAGGCAACTGATCACCAAACAGTTGAGACTAAATGATAGTAAACTTGGTGGCACAACCGTTTAAACTTGCTGTAACGCAAAGAATGGCAATTATGTTAAAAAATTTAGAAACATACAGTAAAACAGAAAATATAACAACATGGTTAATTCAAAAGGAAAAGCAATTGATCACCAAACAGGTGAGACAAGTGATGATAACTTGCTAATACAATGACAAAAAAATAACACAATAATAAAACACAAGGGCTTGTCACAGACGGTGCTCCAGGAATCGACCTCTGAGTAGGTCAGGCCAAAAGCAATTTCACGAGCCATGAGAAAGGCAGCCATTAGTTGCATTCACTTCAGAAGATGGTAACTCAGAGTAGTGGCAGTCTAACGAATGACTTCTGAAGCTACGTAACATCCGATAAACAATGCAACGATGGAACACCACGCCGAAGCCGAATCCGGCGGTCAGCACTACGTCCTCAGAATGTCATGCTTAGAGCGTCCGAAAGAAGAAAAGAACCAGTACTACTAGAGTAGAAGAAACACTAACCGACCTAAAATTCAAGAAAACTGTCAGAACTACACACCTTACCGGACATCTGCGGCAAGGCGAGGAAACGTATACTGCAGTTACATACACTAACATCCAGGGCAGGTCACTGGGTCGTTAGCGGCCACCAGGCAGGAAAAATATTGCTTGTTGAACTTAACAAATAGTAACACACAGAATGAAGCAATTAGTAACAAGAAGTGGACGGAAGTTAATTGGATCCGCCTTCCCCAAGCACGCCACTCGCTGCTCGTCATCTCGGCGGCACAGCGAGCTGCAACAAGAAACCAAGTCACTGGAGAATCGAGAGATCTCACAATGGTTTCACAGCTAGGATTAAAATCCACTCAACTTAAAGCTTGCTGGATCTGGTTGACGACTAGGTCGTGTACCATCGCAACGACAGTCCTTCCATCCGGCAGTGTATGCGTGCTGCCAGCGGTTCCGGCGTGTTCTCGCACTGCCCTCTTGGCCCCTCCTGAGTCCCGAACCGAACTGCCACTTTCACACTACCCGGAAGAACCACGACGTCACCCCAAAGACAGGGCCACAGTTACTACATATCGATAACACCGCTGCTGCCACTAGCGGACAGACAACGCTTCCGAAACCAAGTGGCGCCAGTCAGCACAAGAAGAAAACAGACAGCCGCAACCACGTCAACTAAACGATACAGTCTGGCCTCCAACAAAGGACGGAAACCTACAACAGCACCACACGAGCCGCAGCACGGCTCAATACGTTTACTTATTGCAGTGGATGACAGTGCTGAAGGTAGCGGTTTATGGTGTGTGTGTGTGTGTGTGTCTTGTGTCCATTCACTTATAGCGCCTAGTGCTCACAGCAGTATAACACCCACTGTAACTCTTTGCCCTCACGATTGAATGCGGTATTGTTCGGTTCGGTCTAGGACTTTTCTTCAGGCAGTGTTATTTGTGTATTAACAGTGATACGCAGCAATAGTGTCGATAGGCTCACTGAAGCAAAGATGGTTAATTCGCACTTCGCGTTTCGCCGCACGGAATGCATTAGAAGAACGGCTCAATGGAGCTTTGCTGAATCGTTCCCGCGCCGATGGCAATCACATCACAGTACTGAAGATTGTCGCTTTGTTCTCTGTTGTGTGTTACGCGTTTTTGTTGTTGCATTGTGCCAGTGATACAATTTTGTATTTACGTGTCGTGAGAATATTAAGACGTGCATGTGGACTCTCTGATATTCTTAGTTTTATGATCTGTGCCGTAATAATTTTAAGTTCACTGCGTTTCCTTTTAGTTACTTTTAAGCATTCGTGATGAATGAGAAGTCTGTACCTTGTAAAGCTTGTGCAGTTATTTATGTGGTTAAACTAACAGGCCGTAGAATTAGTTATACCATCGAAGAACGTCTGTGCTTTCCCATGAACGGTATTTGTGAGAATCGTCGGAAATGCGCACGAAGACAACGCGCGATAATGACTGATTTTGCATTGCCGTTAGTGACAAAATTAACGAAGTCCCTTACGACGTAATGACTTTTAAATGTGTTATTCTGTGAAATATGGGGATGATGCCCTTGAGGTTCAAGGAAAACTGCATTAATTCTGTAACACATATTGCGTCAATGCGAATACTTCCGCCGAGTCAGAAGATGTTTCGCCAGGCGTAAAGACTGTATTTTCTAAGGTAAGTACTCCGGGGTTACTACTATGTGCAACCACGAGTCCTGTAACAGAGCGCAGACGAAAGTTCGGAGCAACGAAGTAAGCGTCCGACAGTTACAGTAAATCACGTGTGCCACGCCTGCAATTTATGACCAGATGAACACAGACGTGGTTCCCGGTACTGGATGGAAAAGAAATGCCTCCGAATTTCTGATGTGAAAATCGTTAAAGGTTATGAAATAAAACAAACACAATCAGCATTTTATATCTTTATTCTTAACGCCTGTATACTTGCAGTCTTCTACCGCTTTAGGGCTCCGATTTGTCGGGTGTATCTTGGCGGTGTGTACCGTAAGTTCGACGGTGCGTGAGAAGCAGCGTGCAGTAATCAAGTCTCGAATACGAAGATTTCGTCACACGTTGAGCTTCCTCTCCTTGAGCTTGACAGTGGCTGACCACACACGTACGCTGCGCCATCTACAACAAATCGATGATTTGGATTCACTGTCATCGTTCATCCTCCATACAGTCCGGAATAGAACCCTACGTTATTCAGCGATTTCAAAAACTTACAGAACATCTACGACGACTTCACTTTCACAGCGATGATGCGGAGCGTGTAGAGATGAAATTGTGGCCCCGTCAACGATGTCAAACGTTATACAGTAAAGGTATCAACAAACTGGTCTCTGTCTGGGAGAACCGAGCTAGGTGGTGCAGTGGTTAGTAAACTGGACTTGAATTCGAAAGGACGACAGTTCCAATTAGCGTCCAGATTTAGGTTTCCCGCGATTTTCATAAATCGCTCCACGCATATGCGGGCATGGTTCCTTTGAAGAGGGACGACCAATTTACTTTCCCATCTTTGACGCAATCCGAGCTTGTGCTCCATCTCTCTAATGACCTGGAAGACAACGGGCCAATCAACACAATCTTCCTTCCCTCCGCTATCTACACTCCTGGCAATTAAAATTGCTACACTACAAAGATGACGTGTTACAGACGCGAAATTTAACCGACAGGAAGAAGATGCTGTGATATGCAAATGATTAGCTTTTCAGAGCATTCACACAAGGTTGGTGCCGGTGACGACACCTACAACGTGCTGATATGAGGAACGTTTCCAACCGATTTCTCATACACAAACAGCAGTTGACCGGTGCTACCTGGTGAAACGTTGTTGTGATGCCTCGTGTAAGGAGGAGAAATCCGCACCATCACGTTTCCGACTTTGATAAAGGTCGGATTGTAGCCTATCGCGACTGCGGTTTATCGTATTGCGACATTGCTGCTCGCTTTGGTCGAGATCCAATGACTGTTAGCAGAATACGGAATCGGTGGGTTCAGGAGGGTAATACGGAACGCCGTGCTGGATCCCAACGGCCTCGTAATACTAGCAGTCGAGATGACAGATATCTTATCCACATGGCTGTAACGGATCGTGCAGCCACGTCTCGAGCCACGATGAGTCAACAGATGGGGACGTTTGCACGACAACAACCATCTGCACGAACAGTTCGACGACGTTTCCAGCAGCATGGACTATCATCTCGGAGACCATAACTGCGGTTACCATTGACGCTGCATCACAGACAGGAGCGCCTGCGATAGTGTACTCTACGACGAACTTGGGTGCACGAATGGCAAAACGTCATTTTTTCGAATGAATCCATGTTCTGTTTAACGCATCATGATGGTCGCATCCGTGTTTGGCGACATCGCGGTGAACGCACATTGGAAGCGTGTATTCGTCATCGCCATACTGGCGTAACACCCGGCGTGATGGTATGAGGTGCAATTGGTTACACGTCTCGGTCACCTCATCTTCGCATTGACGGTACTTTGAACAGGTGTGTTACGACCAGTGGCTCTACCCTTCATTCGATCCCTGCGGAACCCTACATTTCAGCAGGATAATGCACGACCGCATGTTGCAGGTCCTGTACCGGCCTTTCTGGATACAGAAAGTGTTCGACTGCTGCCTTGGTCAGCACATTCTCCAGATCTCTCTCCAACTGAAAACGTCTGGTCAATGGTGGCCGAGCAACTGGCTTGTCACAATACTCCAGTCACTACTCTTGATGAAATGTGGTACCGTGTTGAAAATGCATGGGCAGGTGTGCCTGTAAACGCCATGCAAGCTCTGTTTGACTCAATGCCACAGCGTATCAAGGCCGTTATTACGGCCAGAGGTGGTTGTTCTGGGTACTGATTTCTCAGGATCTATGAACCCAAATTGCGTAAATATGTAATCACATGTCAGTTCGAGTATAATATATTTGGCCAATGAATACCCGTTTATCATCTGCATTTCTTGGTGTAGCAATTTTAATGGCCAGAGCGTATATGGGAGAAATATGTTTATCGTAAGGGTGACTAAGTCGAAAAATAGATATAGAGACATGAGGAATGTAGAATGTTAATAAAGACTGTTTTATTTGAAACTCTTCGAGAGTCTGAAAGGAGTCTACTGGGGTACTTTAGTATGTGGCACCAGAATGTGATTTTCACTAACGATCTATATCTTTGACAGGCTTTATATCGCTGACCCAGAGATACTGCTTTGTTGGAGTAAGAGAGAGCTTGGCACACAATTGTAGGTAGCTGTTTATGACTGATAGAAGATGGAGTAAGCAGCTTTAGTGGTGTGCTGTGTGAAGCCACCAAGTGTGAGATAAATTTAGGTATGTCAGTATTGTCTTCATGCAAGCAAGATAAAGATGTTAAGTAATTGTGATTCCTGTTTTTGCCAGCGCGTTAGTAGAGATGAGTTGGCTGATAATTTGTAATGGTTGAGTTACCCCAAAATGAACGTAAACCGTTTTGAAAAGAAGGCTAGTTAGATATTTCACTTTGTAGTGCTTCTAAGATTTGTTAACAGAGCTATATGCAATTTGATGATTTGCATTTATGTAGGATTAGGGAAGTTAGACAGTACTTCCTGTTTAAGTCCTTTGTTTGAGAATCAGTTGAGATTAGTGTAAATTCAGTTGTCAGGTGTTTTGAAAAGCCAAACTCAACTTGCAATATAATTTGCTAAAAGAGTCTGTGTTAGTAATTCACCATAATCAGTGCCGATTCCCTATCCAGGTCATATATATATATATATCTATATATATATATATGCAGCTTTACTGTATGCATGGAGAGCTGCATCAAACCAGTCTCAGGACTGAAGACCAGAACAACAACAACATATATATATATATATATATATATATATATATATATATATATATATATATTATAAGGAAGATGTATTTTCTTAAATTTTATCGGTTATCATCCAAAAGAATTTCATTTGCATTTCAAGTATTATGGTCAGCACTGCACACTACTGAGCCTGTAGCTAGGACAGGGCCACAGGGTTCAGTCTCTAAGGGGCTGAATGTATTCTGCAGTGACTGTATTTCTTTATTGGTATTGGGAGCTGCATTGCCCAATCAATTCGTGTCAAGTTTTGCTAACAATAACACAGTGTAAGTACACCACTTCCAGTGACAACACGCTACACGATAATTCGAGTTCAGTACCCATTCCACGAATCAGGCTTTCATTCAACGTAATCGTAAAGTTTTATCATTATTAATTAAAGGAACATTACAAGTTTTCACATAAAAAATTTCGGAAGAATTACTTACCACGAACAATTCACCGAACTTCCTGCAGGAGACAAACCAGAACCGCACGATACCCGTCGAAGCTTGCCGACGAAATCCGAAGGTTAAACCACCAACAGCACTGATGAGCATGCAGCAGGAATGACAAGACTGTAATATTCGAACTCAACGCCAACGGAACAGGGCTAGGCTGATATTATAAACGTTTTGAGCAGCACGATGCGAAGCTCATACTACCTTGCAGTTACTCCAATAGCCAGTACGTCCAAAGCATCAGTGTAAAGTCTACACATCGTCGGCAGCAGCCACGTCCACAAGCACATTCAACCGTGTCGAAATGCAGTACGTTTCAGAGAGGCATACCGACACGGCGTTCCTTGTAGGCATTTGCTCTGACATTAGAACGATAACTACAAGCCTAAAACCGGACATAAAACAGGACGTTCACGCACTGGCGAAAGCTGCAATCAGTACTTACAGACACGAAATGTTTACTTTCGACGTCGGTTTCTCCGTGCATTGCATGTGATCATCTGTAGTCCCTGAATCACTTAACCTAATTTAGGTGCTGACTTACTTGCACATTCTGCGCTAGCAGTTGACCTTCGGGGAACACAATTACTGAACTCAGCTGGCTATCAGGGAGTAGATGCCGCCCTGCTTTTGTGCATTACAGGGAATCGACAATTCAAGTCCTCTCCACCTTTTCCGGAAAAAAAACTCAGCTTGTAGGTCAAGTTGTGATAACCACATAAATGAAAGAACAATACAAGACAAGACAGGTATCCTGCCCACAAAGTATAAAACTTGACATGCAAACTAGCAGGGGAAAGGTTTCTGTCGTCCTCGACCGTAAAATACCTTATAATCAGATACCTGCTGCGAGCCGGCCGTAGTGACGAAGCGGTTCTAGGCGCTTCAGTCCGGAACCGCGCTGCTGCTGCGGTCGCAGGTTCGAATTCTGCCTCGGGCATGGATATGTGTGATGCCATTAGATTAGTTAGGTTTAAGTGGTTCTAAGTCTAGGGGACTTATGACCTCAGATGTTGAGTCCCATAGTGCTTTGAGCCATTTGAACAATTTTTTGAACCAGCAACGGTTACTGACATTCCGAAGACCTCTTTGATCACGCGATTCTGTTTAATTTTAATCATCTCATTTAGCCTCGAAAACGATGCTCAGACGTGGCAACGTTATGTATTTGTCGTCAAAGTACTTGCAGATGTAGCACACTTTGCACCATCCGAAATTTTCGCCGTTCAATATTTGTTGATAACTTGCTGTGTACTTTTGATTCTGAAACCATAAGCTGTATTACAGAAATTATATTTAATACGTAATCGATGTGCTAGAGTATTTTTTTGACTGTATGCAATTGATTGTAATTATAGCGAAAATCTTTTAAATTGCTAGGTAAAAGCCGATGGAACGTTACTCAAGTATATCGATAGCAACGATTAAATGGCAGTAGCTTTGCAGTTGTTTATCTTTGCATGTGGAGAATCTCTGTCGCGTTGGGAGCAGAGAGGAGGGAGAATAAGAGTTGTGAAAGAGTGCTGAAGTGTTTGTTGGGCGCTCCCGCCGCCGCATGTGCAGATATACTCGCGCCAATGTAGACAGTCATGATTGGTTAACCCGCCAGTAATGAGACCACGGCAGGAGTTGACAGGCGGAGTAAGCTGCAGTTCCTACTATTGCCTGTCCGATATTTATCAGTGGCTCTGGAGAGGACTCAGGGTTCTTCTCAACGAACAGCAGACGCAACAGCAACAACTTCAGCTCAGCATTGTCGTTAGTTACATTCTTTGTGTTCCTCACAGCTACAACACAACACTCTTAACTGTCAAACATGGTGATGTAGAGGCTTTCCCAGCAACATCCCTTTCACAAAGTATGAATAATTTGAGTAATAACTTGTAATAGTTAAAGCTTGTAGGGCACCTGGGTTGTCATTGTCCTCATACATTGTTACCAAATAGCGTCTCTTTTCTTTCCATGCAATCACCGGGTATCGTAAGAATATCGAAATATAACTATTCACTGCCAATTTCAGTCTAAATTTTCTGCAGCAGTAACTGTTCATTCTTGTATTGCACAACACAGGCTACTTAAAATAAAGTAAAATTTCATTGACAAAACTAATAACTGAAGATATAGCGCAAATTAAGAGTGTGCAATTGCACTTATTCTTTATTTAGCTTAGCGAGTTACTTCCGCTAGCTTGGTATGTATTTTATTGCTGTTAATTTAAAAATAAAATCAACTGCAAATTTGCTTAAAGTAAATTCAGTTCAGTCTTCATTAACCAAAAGTAAATTCCCTGCCTTTTTTCTAAGTTTAGCATTTATCTTACACCGATGTTACTGAAAGTTATTTTGTTACATAAAAAAATGCAACTTAAGTCAGTAGTAATTTCTTTTAAAGCACCTTTCAGAATTTAGTATTTCAGAATAAGTATCTTCAAACTGAGTGCTTTCTGATTCACTTATTTCCTCGTGAACTCTTGTGCTATGGGAAACATGACAACCTTCTTTTGCAACGATAGTAATTATTTGCTTATATTTCTTTTCCATTATCTTTCTCAAAATTCAGGAGATTCATTGTCCTACAGGTCTGGAAACCGTTTATTTATTCCATCATTTGCTAATAGTGTTTTCTTTGTGTTAGCAGTGATTTTGTAGTAAATATTACGTGGTACACTTTTTCTCTCTGTGCGGTTCGTAAGCGATTGCACTATATACCACCCATTTCAAAACAATCATCTAAATTTAGAACAGATACCTCCTTCAGGAGAGTCCTTTGTATACTGTCTTTCAACTAATCGGTGTAATTTACTTTCACTAACGATGACCTTATTCACTCTAAAATTTCATTAGGCATATGAGATCACAGTTATATCGCAATCTAGTTGGTCGATTAGGAAGTGGGAAGTTACAAACTTTCATTATGTTTCGCTTACTTGGATAGCTTCTTGATGTCTTCCGTTGGTGTTCGAGTCCATGAACAACATCATGAAAAGTGTGCCAATGACGGTTAAACAGCCGGCCGCAGTGGCCGTGCGGTTCTAAGCGCTACGATCTGGAACCCAGCGACCGCTACGGTCGCAGGGTCGAATCCTGCCTCGGGCATGGATGTGTGTGATATCACTAGGTTAGTTAGGTTTAATTAGTTCTAAGTTATAGGCGACTGATGACCTCAGAAGTTACGTCGCATAGTGCTCAGAGCCATTTGATCAATTTTTGAACTGTTAAACAACCTAATTCTATTAAACGAAAGTAACTGGAAATAAGTAATCTTCCTAGAGCGCACTGTTTCATACAGTGAAATTCGCTCATCGATACGGAAGAGGGCAACGCTACAGATATTTTCCAAAGGAAGTAGATAACACCAAACGAGACGATTCCTGGGTATCGTAAATTTTTAGAGAGGTCATCTTCCGGCAACTAAACAGACGGCAAGAGCGTCTCTACAGACACCGCATTCCGTGATTCCACTGAACAGAGTCCTGTTAAACGGACACACAATATCGGCAAGGCCTCCTGAAATCTCAAGGCTAAGTTAAGCAGTGTTACTAAATACCCTAGTGGCTCATCAACACCTGGTTGCTGTCATAACAGTAAGTAAGTTGGAGGAGCACTACAGCAACAAGTAGGCCAACAATAGCAGTGTCTCATGTTTCTCTCTGAAATGTTTCAGACGGTCAAGAAGAAGGGTGTACGTATCACAGAGAGGTGTCAGAAATCTACAAGTTAGTCAAATACTTCTGACATCATATAGAAGCTCGACCATTGAATCTTGTTACAGAATGAACAAAGCGTCAAAGAACATTACTGACAAGTTCTTGACTAGGCATTTTCGACGTACTGAGTTCACAAGACAGTTTATGGCACACATTCGACACGTAAAAGGTGCTGAAAGTTTAGTGGCTGACTAACTTTTCTCGAATTTGTTGTGTGGAGGAGATCACAGAATGCAGAGAACTCACTGTGGGGCAGATCGTAGAAGCACAGTTACAACACTGGTTGAATCTTCATCCAGAGGGCTACGCCTTGACCATAATCCTGCCGTGACGTCTCTTGGAACCAACCATGCCGATGCATTTCGCAGAATTTCCACAAACCAGCCTTAGACACCGTTCGCAGCTTATCTCATCTGGGGGCCAATGTTACGGTCAGATTGTTTACAGAGCGCTTTGTGCGGGCTTCCATGAAGAAAGTCGAATGCATGTGGGAACGTTACTGCATCCAGTACCAGGAACAGAGTAAAGTGGGACATAACCTACATGCTGACATAACTAACTTCCAAGGCCCACCAGCTTGTCATCACCACATTCACGTCGACCTGATGCGCCCTCTTTCACCGTCGTATGGATGCAGATACATGCTCATGGTAGTAAATCGATGAAGCAGTCCTCATCACTGACACATCAGCCGAAACCACAGGAAAATATTTAGGTATGTACATGTTGAGCGTCTGACCTGGCCTCTCTACAGACGATCAAAGATGCCTGTTTGAATCCGCTCTGTTCCAGGAACGAGCACAGCTGCGCGGGTTTCAGCAACATCACACAGCCAGCTACTACCCCGCTAGTATTAGTACGGCAGAACGATGACACAGGCAGGCGTCGTCAATGTATCACGAAGAAAAGTGGACATAGGTAGGTGTTACACTCTTTGAAGCTCTCCAAACGGCTAAAAACCCTGATATAGTAGCGTCCGTGGCCGAAATTATTTACAGTGAGCCTCTATGAAATCCATTGAACTACTTAATGTTGGCACTACTACCCTACAAGGTGGAATTTCCACAGTTAGTGGTCGGAATTTCCACAGTTAGTGCAGCGACTACGGAACCATTTCCAGTCCATTTCTCACAATAGCAGTCATCAGATGTTTGGGCATAAATACATACAGTTGTCTGAATGTGATGCAGTGTACAGACTCGCTCATATCACCACTAAGGTCGCCGTACTCTGGCCTTCTTGAAGTGTTCAGTAGAGGGGGTCATATCGTTTTCTATGCATCGCCACTGAAGACGTGTCAAACCGGCGTGGGCTTTACCCTCACCGCTCCCAGATATCTCGCCAACACAGTACACCACAACCGCTCCAGAGTCACAGGATCAACGAGGACTACTGAGAAGCAATGTGGCCGAATTTTTTATGTGAAAACTCTCACATCTTTTCAAATAAAACAAATGTTATTAACATTCTACATCTTCATTCGCAATGCTTACAAATCTGGAGCCCTCTGCCACTACAGGGCTCCGTCGGGGTGTGAGAAAGAGTGCGCTGTATTCGAGTCTCCAATTCTAGGGGTTACTCCACACATTGAACACCATCTCCTTCAGCAGGACAGTGCTGGACAACACAAATGCGCTGCGACATCTGCCTCATTTCAAGGCGTTCACTGTTATCACTCACTCTCCATGCACTCCCAACTTGAACTAGCCGACTTTTCATCTACTGCCAAAACTTTAAGAACGCCTTCGAAGACTTCACTTTAACTGTGATGAAATGGTGCAAGCGGATGGGAAGTTATGGCTTCGTCAACAAAGCGGAACATTCTACTGTGACGGTTTAAACAAACTGGTCTCTCCTGGAGAGAAATGCGTTCGTCGCCAAGGTGACTACATTGCGAATCTTCTTCTTCTCTGCATGCCAAAGGCAATGTCCTGTCATCAGGCAGCCAAAACCACTAAGGACAGAAACTTGAAATTAGGAGACGGTGTGGAGATTATACTTCAGGTGTCGTTTAAGAGGGATTTTTCACATTTATAACCCCAAAGACGTGAAATAGAGGATGAAAGTAATTTATTTAAGTATTGCTGTTAAGACAATTTTAAAGCTAGACCTACGAATATTGGTATTTGGTTTCTCGGTCATAAAGGGCAATTTAACCTTACGGCGGGGAATTAGTGGGTGAAATGTTTTATTCAAAATATTTTATTATTAAAGAACTACTAAAGTATTTTAAAGCTACATCTATGAATATCGGTATCTGACTCCTCGGTTACAATAAAAAAAATATGTGTTTCAGTGTTTTTGGAAATAGAATCGCTAAGGGGATGAAATTTCTTATGAAAATATTGCATTGCGAAAGGGTTTTTAAAGCTAAATCAATGAACATTTAAATCTGGATTCTCAGTTACAAATAAAAAATTATGTGTTTCACTGTCTTTGGTAATTCAACCAATATAGCGGTGAAAATTTTAATAGAAATATTTTGTATGTGCAAGTACGTTTGAAGCTAAATCTATGAAAATTTATGTTTGGCTTCTTTGTTGGAAGTAAAACACGCATGTCACAATCTTTATTTCTTTTTTTTTTTATTTTTTAAAATTCAATCCCTAAGCGGTGAAATAGGGGGTGAAACGTGTTATGAAAGTATTTCATTGCAGAAGCATTTTAAAACTAAAACCTTGAAAACTGGCTTCTTGCTTAGAGCTGAAAAAGTTCTTGGAAATTCAACGCCTAAGGGGTTGAAATATGGTTAGACCTATTCACTGGCTCATCATCGCCCACCCCAAACCGTTAAGGACACAAATTTCCAGTTTGGACCGGGTGTCGATGTGGGATGAAATTTCTTACGAAAATACTTCATTGCGAAAGGATTTCTAAAACTAAATCTAATCATTTAAATTAAGCTTCTCAGTTAGAAATAATAAAGTACTTAAGCATTGTTTAAGAAGACACTTTCCGAAATTCCACTATGAGGATGGTGAAATAGGGGATGAAAGTTTTTTTGAGAGATTGTAGCTGTTGAGGGAATTTTGAAGATAGAACTACAAAAACCGGTTTTTGGTTTGTCAGTCAGAAAATAAAAAATACGTGTCTCAGCACTTTGGGAAATTCAATTGCCAAAGGGGCAAAATAGTAGTTGAAAGTTTTATCTCTTTTTTAAAAAACAAATAATTACTTAAGAAGTTGTGAAGGATTCTTAAGGCTACATCAGAGACTACTGGTGTTTGCCCTGTCGGTCAGAAAAAAAATTATACGTGTTTCAGTGTTTCTGAAAATTCAGCCCCTAAGGGAGCGCAATAGTCGATGCAAAATCTTAAGAAAGTATTTCGTTACATGAAAAAAATGTAAAGCTAAATTAATGAAAATCGGTATTTCAGTTCTCGGTTAGAAATAAAGAAATGTTAGTCAGGGAATGAATATTGTCATGTAGATATCTTCACAAGGACGCAAAAGGCATTATTAACAAAAACTTTGGACTCCAGCTACAGGAATCGCCTTTTGCTCAGAAGTACATTCGGAAAAGACCATGCTTATTTAGCCTTCACAAGCGTGAAAAGCTTAGAAGGTGTCAAAATTTGTAAACAACATGAAAATTTGGTTAAAGAAAAACAAGAAACAATCAATACAGGCCACACAGTCTTCACCAGCGAAGCAGTGGGCGCTAAGCTGCTTAAAAAATTACGATGTAGACATGAGGTATATCGATGTATAATGTCAATAACGTTTGTTTTCTTTAAGATATTTGAAGAATTTTCACACTTTTCGGAGGAATTACTCTTCAGCAAGTACTCGTACGTCCCAGAAAGCAACTAACCTTGCCTTACAACATACGGCCAAGGGACCGATGACCAAGCAGTTTGCCGGCCGGTGTGACCGAACGGTTCTAGGCGCTATAGTCTTGAACCGAGCGACCGCTACGGTCGCAGGTTCGAATCATGCCTTGGGAATGGATATGTGTGATGTCCTTACGTTAGTTAGGTTTAAGTAGTTCTGAGTTCTAGGGGACTGATGACCTCAGAAGTTAAGTCCCATAGTGCTCAGAGCAATTCGAACCATTTTTGAACCAAGACGTTTGGTCCCTTTACCCTCCTTTTTAGACCAACGAACCAACGTATGGACATGGCTGCCCCATAACCGACAGCGTCGTTACAATCACATCAGACCCACACAAAAGCCAGTCACGGACTCAAAGTTCCAGATTATAGAAATTCCAGGTGCTCCGCACTGTTTCCATAGGCGGACCAATGTGGGAGTGCAGTGATCAGTGATATATTTCTACACTTCTGTGCAGTGAGAGCATATTAAGACATGCATGTGAACTCCCTGGAACGCTTAGTATTGTTACCTTTGACTATTAAGTTTAGTGCATTTCCTTTTAATTTTTCTCATCGAACATCCTTATATTTGTGAACAATAAAAAAGTAATTACCTGCGTCCAAAAGCTACGTACAGCTACTCATGTTAATAACCCAAGAGGCCGCAGTGTAGTATAGGTCTGTCTACTCTTGTGAAGGTATTGTAACACAAACGAGAGTGATGCGATAAAAACAGAATAAATTATAATAATGTTTCCAGAATGAGATTTTCACTCTGCAGCGGAGTGTGCGCTGATATGAAACTTCCTGGCAGATTAAAACTGTGTGCCCGACCAAGACTCGAAATCGGGACCTTTGCCTTTCGCGGGCAAGTGCTCTACCACCTGGTAGAGCACTTGCCCGCGAAAGGCAAAGGTCCCGAGTTCGAGTCTCGGTCGGGCACACAGTTTTAATCTGCCAGGAAGTTTTATAATAATGTTATTTATATGTAACGAATCGTCGTAAACCGTGGGTTCGTTACATAAAAATAGTCAGGAGGCATTCCAGAACAACTTCCGGAAGTTTGTCCTTTGAGTTCTGGTTCACTGTCACAAGCAAAGACTACTAGTTTGTTCTTCATCACTTTTTCGCTGCCAACCAGAACTTAGAATTCACCGGGGTGGCCTTCCTTTATTAGAAGGCTGCGTTGACTGTGGCTTTCTCTCACGCGAAAATAGTATATAGTACATTGTTTCAGTGAATAGTCGTATGTTTATGAATCCAACCGTTATCTCTAGTGTCTACGTAGTTCTTCACATTAAAATTCGTAAGTATGTATATCTATTTTGAAACTTATCTTGATTAACTACTTTTTTAAACAACTGCCTAAACGAATCTCCAATATGGACGCAAGAGATATTTCTGTGCAATTAATTCATCTTCCTAAGTGTGGAATTTCGCTATAAATTATTTCATTTGTAGATTAATTAACGGATGTATTTAAAGTGTAACCAAAGTAAACCATGACACGAAGAGCTAATATTAAATTCTAGCTCTTGAAAAGGCTTTTGATTGTGTAAATCATGGAATAATTCTAGATAAGCTCAAGTACTGTGGTATGAATGTGACAGTGCTAAAATGGTTTAAATAATACCGAACTGGAAGAGTGCAAAAAGTTGAAATAAGCAGTGATTTCTCAAACTGGGGAACAACCAAGAATTATGTACGTCAAGGTCCCGCTTGGGTCCTCCGCTGTTCGTAATGTATATTAATAACTTGCCATTCTATATTCACGAAAATGCAAAGCTGTTACTTTTTGCCAGTGATACAAGTACAGCTAGCACACCCAACAGACAAGAATTAACTGATGAAATTGCAAACGATGTTTTTCAGAAAAGCATTAAGTGGCTCTCTGCAAATGGGCTATCATTAAAAACACAGCATATACAGTTCCACACAGTTCATCGAATGATACCATTAACAAATATAGACTTCGATCATAAATCGGTAGCTAAGGTAGAATATTTAAAATTTCTAGGTGTATGCATTGTTGAGTGGTTGAGAAAACACACTGAAGATCTGCTGAAACGTTTGAATTCAGCTACTTATGCTATTAGGGTCACTGCAAATTTTGGCGATATACATCTAAGTAAATTAGCTTACCAACCTATTTTCATTCTCTGCTTCCGTATAGCATCATATTCTGGGGTAACTCATCACTGAGTAAAAGAGTGTTCGTTGCACAATCGCGTGTAATCAGAATAATTGCTAGAACTCATCCAAGATCATCCTGCAGTTACTTATTTAAAGAGCTAGGGATCTTAACAGTAGCCTCAAAATATATTTATATTCACTTAAGAAATTTGTTATTAACAATCCCAACGAATTCAAAAGTAATAACAGTGTACATGGCTATAACACTAGGAAGAAGGATGACCTTCACTACTCAAGGTTAAATCTAACTTTGGCTCTGAAGGGGGTAAATTATGCTGCCACTAGAGTCTTTGGTCACTTACCTAATAGCATCAAAAGTCTGACAGCCATAAAGCATTTAAAGGGAAATTAAAAGAATTCCTGAATGGCAATTCTTTCTAATCATTAGATGAAATTTTGGGTACAGTAAGTGCGTAATTTACCACCCCCCACCCAAAAATTTAAAAATATTAAGTTTCATGTAACATTTTGTGTAATGTAATATCTTGTATAGACACATTTTATTGACCTGACACGTTCCATATCATTACGAAGCGTGGTATTCAAGATCTATGTAACAAATACTAATCTAATCTAATCTAATGTAATCAGCAATATTCGATTTCTGATGCTTCATGATCTACGGAACAAGTACTAATCTAATATAATCTAATCTAATCAGTGGAGTGGTAGTGAGGACATAAACAAGAAAAAAATAATCCGTAAACGTGGGCTCCAAAGAGCGTACTTCAGATGATATGAGCACTTAATCATCTTCGCGACAGTAAAATACATCTCTTCTATTCAACAACTGTACAAAGTTCTTAAAGTATTGACCATAGTGCTCATGTTGGTAGATTCGTATGTCTCCTTTTTTTGGTCCATACTACCTCCTCCGAAGCAAAGAAATAGAAAGCAAAGATATTGAAGTAAAAGAGAATTGTTTCACGATATCGAATTGAATAGTTATTATACATTTGAGAACCCATGTTAACCTGGCTGTTTGCGTCGAATGATCATTCCTATCATATCTATACGTTTCAACCATTGCTTCTGGAACACACTGCATACATAATAAGGAGTTTTGAACATAGATATTTACTTTTATCTTTTACCATGCTCTCTCTTGTTAGGAATAACGATGTGTTCTGTCTTGTATATAGACGGATGAACTTTGTTTCAACTAAGCGGCAAACCATTTACCAAGAACCACTCGATACCTTTCCTGGATATTTTGTTGTTCTTTCTGTTGTTATATCTCTGACAGGCTTCGTTATTAAGCTTGCATTACCAGCGAATATATTAATTGGTTAGTAATCTATGTAACAGACCAGGTCATGTATATACAGCTAAAACGAACCAAAGAGGTGTTGCTTCCATTTAGGCCCCACATACCATATAAACCAGGTAACCTTTTCAGATATCCACTTAACTCAATTACTTCCCGGTTCAGTCGACTGAAAGTTGCTCACGGTGCACGGGAAGCGTGTCGGATTCGCTTTGTGCCCCCATCCACACCCCACTCTGCGCTTCGTGACCAACAGCAGCTCACATACTGCCACCGCGAGGAATTTCTCTGAATGCCTGAATTGAGCTGACATTTATTGGCGCGCGAGCACGTCGACAATCCTGGCGTGGCTCCCATTGTGATCGCTGACAGACAGATGGTTTCTTTATACCGGCGGACTCAATTCTGCTGAAGTCGATACTCGCCTGGTGAATAACTCGTCCCATCCACTGGACGCTGGAGAGCGGCGATTTAATGGCACTTCGCGCACACCCGGGGGGTCCACTTTCACATGGACGACAAATGAATCGGATTACAATACAGGAAGAGAATGTAACGTGACATTCTCAGAAAACAATATTTTCCGCTCCAACAACACTTTATGTGGGAGGATACACCGCGGTAGGAGACATTTAAGATCTTTTTTCGTGGAAGGATAAAATTATACGTGACACATATCTGTATTTGTGTAGTGGTATTAGCTTCTCTGTGTTTTTGTATGTAAGTCATACCTTAACATTCGTACTTCACTGACTGCCGGCGAAACCCAAAGTTCACTTCCCACGCCGTAAAAGAAAATTAACGTTTACACACTTTACCCTCTCTCTCGAGTAAAATAAGTATCGTCTAGCACGGAGGTGTGTGAGGGGAAAGGACTACTATTCTCCATCTTGATGATAGCGTAGATACATTCGAGAATGTGAGAAGAGAGAAGTGTGACACGCAATCATTGCTAAAATATTAAGATACTGCCATTTACTATTATTTATAAAAGCAACGTAATGAAAAAAGTGTTTGTTTTCACTGCTTCTTATTATGAGGGAATCAAATATGGATGTAACAGCCATGGAAATGAGTGATTTTTTTTATCGCTTAATCGAGTAAAATTTTTCGCTTTTAAAACATGATGTCAATTATTGTTACAATAGATTTGAATTTAGCAAATGTGAATAATTTTCCTTACTTAACGTGTAATTGTGAAAGCAGTAGTAGGTAGGAACATATCATTACTGATACATGATAAAACTGCCAAAAATTTTAATAGCAGTCTTTCTTCCGAGCATGCAGTTCCCTGCTGAAAAGATGCGAATACTTTGTTACTCCAGTGGAAAATTTCAGATGAGTTTGCTTTACTGCAAGAGTTCCATCTAAACATATTTCTGGCAGAACTGAATCTAAGCAAAGTCCGTTGAATTTCATGATTAAAGTAAACTACAATAGAAAGAGACTGACACCATCAGTAACGGTAGAATTTTTAAAGAGGGCAACAACAACCTGTGTTAATCGTTATGAGTAGAGCTATGTTTGTGGAGTATGAAACGTGCTACAAAAACGATTAACAAGTACCTACATCCTCTTAAAACTTTATTGAACATTAAGGACCCAGAGCGTAGAATATCTTTTGATGATTTTCTGTAAAGCTCTGTCCAAAACAAGTTAATGCAACAAAATTCAGTTTCAAAACGATTTTGATCAGCAACCAAAATTCTGAACTAATCTCTTTAATCTTTAAACTGCATAATATTGCCAAAATTGGCTTATATTGATTTAGATTTCAGTTCTCAAAATTATGTCATGAGCTTTCAAAACACAAATGTGACAGCACAGTTATATACAACGTGAAATAAGTTTGGAAAAAAAAACCTTGTGCGATATTTTGTTACAGACTTTCAACGGAAACATGCAAAACTACACTAAAATACAAATGCCTTCCGTGGGCCACAACCTTAAAGCACTCGAAGATATGGAATCAGCCGCTTTACACGTGTAGGACCAGTTAGATTGTGACACAGTACCACAGCCAACTAGCCACGTCTTTGCATGACTACAGGCAAATGCAGTGGGGCTGTAATTAGTACTCCAGCAACACAGCTGTCAGCAGCAAATACCCCGAATTTGAATAACTATCGTATGCCACCTCTAAACGGCAACTTGCTTGACAGTGTCCAAGCGTACGAACAGCAGCCAGAAGCGGCCATGTAGTTCCTAGAAAATACTATGTGCTAATTCATTTCTCTGGACCCCAGTCAACTAATAGCAATTACCAAAAAAAAAAAAAAATTCATTTTAAGCTGACACTTCTGTACTTTATACTCTGCCTTAAATGATGTTAATATGATTCTTAAATATACCACAGTGTGTAAACCTTTAACATAAGTTATGCAAATATCACGAACCAATGAACCATTGCAAACCAGAATTGTCGAACGTAAGAAACGCAAACCAAATTCAGCAGTAGAAGGTAAGTGTTCACCAGACCAAACAAATACGTGCTGCGTCCATCACTTTCACGGCGGATATCCAAGCCTTCACAGCCTTCAATGACATCAGCGGTGGTTTACAAACACTGGCACGCTCCCATCCAAGGAATGGTTACCACTCCTTCAATGACGCTACTTCAGTGCATTCGATTAAATCCAGAAGCGAGGCCTCTCCGCAATACCTTTCAGCATTTTTCAGGAATCCAGGATCAATTGCCTTCGACCAACCAAAGAACGCCGCAGTCCTCACTGAGCATCTAACATCTCATTCCCTCTCTGTCTTTCTGTCTCCCTCTTTCCCCCTCTATCTCTCTCTCTCTGTGTCTCTCTCTCTGACTCTTCGGTCGTGGTAACCCTTGTACTACCTCTCTAAGGTCGTACCAACCCTTATACTAGCTCTCTGCCACTGAGCAAGTTGCTACATACACATGTGACCATTTCACTACTGTCCGGGGTCGACGAAAAATACAATACCCGTACCTAACTTGTGACGTCACACTATTCGCCCTGCCCGCCACATTTCTCGAATACTCGGCTCTACGAAGGGCCCGCAGGAAATCAATACGTCAATAAAAATGTACCCACTAATTGTCTTAATTTTGTAGTGTTCTATCCTGAGCTTGTACGCATTTATAAGCACAGTTTGGAGTTACTAAAGTGATCTCCTCCGGAGAAGGCTGCTGGCACTCGTGAGACCTGCTATATCACATACTGCGACTTGGGGGCCGCGGCCTGTCTTTTTCTAGGGCCTCGCTACTGACTACCGTAGCTCACTTCGTTGCCTGCCCTGACTGCCTGTGTGTACTGCCTGACCATGGCAGGCACTCTACCTCTAGCGCGGCGCCACTACCCTGTCGCTCAGGAATCAAAGATTAACTTGGGAAAAGACGAATCGATACCAGCCACCCTGCCAGTACTCAGAGATACATATTAACTAAATGAAATAAAAAAACACAATTTGGATTTAACGTACATTTTATTTGGCTTCCCGGTTTCGGCCCATAGTACACGTAATCTTCAGATCCACGTAACGACTGATGCAAAGCGCAGCTTGTGTGTGAATCCTCTCCAGTATGACGATTTCAGTTTCGCAGTAATATCAGTTTGGATGCAGATGTATTACGCATCGAAACTATATAGTCAAACACAGAAAATGACGAGACGATATCTATTTTCATTGTAGTCACAGTGCTCAAAGTTCACTGGTGGATAACGAGTTCAATAAGGAAATAAAATAAAACTTCCAGTTTTGAGGAATTTGAAGCACAGCAGCAGGACAGAAGCAAGAATGAGCCACTCGTACAACTACAGCGTTTAGTATGGGCTGAGGGGTAGCGAGTCGTGCTTGGGTAGCCCGGTCATTAGAATTAACCCCCGAAAGGTAAAGACCAGGTGTCAGTCTCGCTCCAGTATATAATTTTAATTTCTCAGGAAGTTTCAACAGGAAAGATGTTTTTCTTCAGGATCTATCTGCAGCCCTATGGTTTACTTTACACTTACTGTGCAATAACCGCTGTTTGTTGAGAAGTTTCGTTACATGAACTGTACACTGTGAAGTATAGCTACCATTAACAACAGTTCAGCGAGATACATTCCAATCCAGCCCATGAGCAACAGACGACGTCCTAAAATGGGCATCACTTGTGACTCATGTTGATGAATTTGAAGCACAACAGCAGGACAGAAGCCAGACTGAGGCACAACTAGAGCGGTTAGTATGGGCTGAGGGGTTGCGAGTCGTGCTTGGGTAGCCCGGTCATTAGAATTAACCCCCGAAAGGTAAAGGCCAGGTATCAGTGCCGCTCAGCCGGAACACTATGGCCATATGCACAACAGACGGCATGTCCACATTTGGCACGAAAAACAGCGGGTGCGCGTCCGCGTCCTGGTGTGGAAGCAATGAGGTCTTGATGGGTCGCTGGAGGGAGCTGACTCCACATCTGCAAACATCAATCACGTAATCCGGGGAGGAGTGATAACTGCCGCCACGTTATGTCATATTCCAGATATGTTCCATCGGGTTCAGGTCTGGAGAGATTGGTGTCCAGCACAACTGGAACTCGCCGCTGTATTCATCGAACCATTCCATCACATTCCTGGCCTTGTGTCACGGCGCATTATTTTGCTGAATAATTCCACTGCCGTGGGGAACCATAATAGTCATGAAGTGATGTACGTGACCTGCAACCAGTATACGATTGGGCCTGGCCGTGGCGGTGCGTTGCAGGAACTCCACTGGACCCATGGATGCCCATGTGAGTGTTCTCCGGAGCGTAAAGGAGCCACCCGCATTACAGGTTTCAAGGAGCAGTTTCCTGGAAGACGACAGATTCGCGCCCTCCCATCGGCATGATGCAGAAGGTGTCGGGACTCTTCAAACCATGCAATCCTCTGCGACTGAACCAACATCAACTGCCGATGGTCAGCTGCCCACTTCAGTGGTAGTCGTCGATGTCATCGCGTTTAAATTTTCACCTACGTGGGTCGTCGACTGTGTAGGCCGATCGTTAAGAGTGTTCGCTGCACTGTGTGCTCAACATTAAAGGGTGATAGTTCTGCGACGGTTCGCCGCCTGCCTGTTTTACCAGTCTGCCTAACCTGGGACGTGGGGTGGCCGCCCAACCCCACAATGTGGTTTCAACTTGGTTTCGCCACGTGTTGAAGACATTCACTAGAGCAATCTTCGAACACCTGACACATCGTGCAGATTCCGACATGTTCGTGCCGAGCGTCCGGGCCATCATATTCTACCCTCGGTCGAACTCAGATAGATAGCGCGCCTCCCCCATTCGACACACGGACATCACGCTCACTGATGCTACGTGTACAGTGCGTGTGTCTAACTAGCAATCATTCCTCACCAAGTGATGCTGGTATCGTCCGGAAGGGTTTATATCGATCGTAGGTCGTCGGTCATAATGTTCCCGCTGATCAGTGTATATGCACCGGAAAGTGCTGCAGGATGCCCTTGGCTATACCTTTGGCAATTGACAGAGAACCCAAGTTATAATAGAAACCAGAAGTAGTACATGTTACACGGTGTGAAACAGCGGACGGCCGTTTTGAATTTGACAGTGCTTTTGGGGCTAAGACAGGAACTAGACATCGTGTCTGAACACTTACCAGTGATCTAAGAAACCAGAAGTTAGTAGTGATACATGGTGCGATGTTGTCAACGATATGACTCAGAATTCAAAATTGTTAGTTGTAAACTCATTCAAATACTGCCAACGGTTTCACTGTAATGACCGACGCGGCTGGTTTTAAAATAGGGTTGAAATGTTTAGCGCAAAATATACACTCCTGGAAATTGAAATAAGAACACCGTGAATTCATTGTCCCAGGAAGGGGAAACTTTATTGACACATTCCTGGGGTCAGATACATCACATGATCACACTGACAGAACCACAGGCACATAGACACAGGCAACAGAGCATGCACAATTTCGGCACTAGTACAGTGTATATCCACCTTTCTCAGCAATGCAGGCTGCTATTCTCCCATGGAGACGATCGTAGAGATGCTGGATGTAGTCCTGTGGAACGGCTTGCCATGCCATTTCCACCTGGCGCCTCAGTTGGACCAGCGTTCGTGCTGGACGTGCAGACCGCGTGAGACGACGTTTCATCCAGTCCCAAACATGCTCAATGGGGGACAGATCCGGAGATCTTGCTGGCCAGGGTAGTTGACTTACATCTTCTAGAGTACGTTGGGTGGCACGGGATACATGCGTACGTGCATTGTCCTGTTGGAACAGCAAGTTCCCTTGCAGTCTTGATTGTGACGCTCACCTGCACGGCGCCAAACACGCATACGACCATCATTGGCACCAAGGCAGAAGCGACTCTCATCGCTGAAGACGACACGTCTCCATTCGTCCCTCCATTCACGCCTGTCGCGACACCACTGGAGGCGGGCTGCACGATGTTGGGGCGTGAGCGGAAGACAGCCTAACGGTGTGCGGGACCATAGCCCAGCTTCATGGAGACGGTTGCGAATGGTCCTCGCCGATACCCCAGGAGCAACAGTGTCCCTAATTTGCTGGGAAGTGGCGGTGCGGTCCCCTACGGCACTGCGTAGGATCCTACGGTCTTGGCGTGCATCCGTGCGTCGCTGCGGTCCGGTCCCAGGTCGACGGGCACGTGCACCTTCCGCCGACCACTGGCGACAACATCGATGTACTGTGGAGACCTCACGCCCCACGTGTTGAGCAATTCGGCGGTACGTCCAACCGGCCTCCCGCATGCCCACGAGACGCCCTCGCTCAAAGTCCGTCAACTGCACATACGGTTCACGTCCACGCTGTCGTGGCATGCTACCAGTGTTAAAGACTGCGATGGAGCTCCGTATGCCACGGCAAACTGGCGGACACTGACGGCGGCGGTGCACAAATGCTGCGCAGCTAGCGCCATTCGACGGCCAACACCGCGGTTCCTGGTGTGTCCGCTGTGCCGTGCGTGTGATCATTGCTTGTACAGCCCTCTCGCAGTGTCCGGAGCAAGTATGGTGGGTCTGACACACCGGTGTCAATGTGTTCTTTTTTCCATTTCCAGGAGTGTATTTGTGTTACGAATAATGAGTAGTATGTAGTAAGCTAAACCCCAATCATAGAATCAATTCACGAATGAAGAATAATAAACAGTAACTTGATGTGCAGTTATAAAATCAGTTCATAGGAAAGATTAAATACAATTTTCTGTCCGAAAGGGTAAAATTGCTGCTACTGGTTGTACGTTGCCTGAGTTCGAGCTATGGAGCTTTCACAGCCTGAAACTTCAGTGTAATCAATTTGCTATGGAGCTAGTTGTCCTGTCAGTTCCTGAGCTCTGATACAAGATCACACAACGCTTAACTTAGATAGAAAGGAAATTGCTGATGGCAGTTGACTGGTAAAAATACTGAAAACTGCAATATGTATAAAGAAGTGGTTGCACAAGAGCATGTAAGGCTTATACCTTAGTTTCTTATTTCAATAAAACAATATTTGCATTTACTATGTAGTCTGCACATGGTACAAAGGATGCGTCATTTTAGTTTCGGAAGTACACAAGAATATTTTTTAATTTAAAAAGAACAAGTCCAAACGCTTAGTAATAGCTAATTCACACGATACATCACGTACTGGAGAATACTTCACATTCACTGAAAGCTAACAAGCTAACTGTTTGTACCTGGAGGAGCAAGGAAGGAAGGCTAAGGTTTAAGGTCCCGGAGGAGCAAGGAAGGAAGGCTAAGGTTCAAGGTCCCATCGAGTTTAGCAGAGAAGGGGCACAAGCTCGGAATGTTTTAAGGATAGAGAAGGAAATCCACCGTACTCTCAAAAAAGGAACCATCCCGGTATCAGCCTAGAGCAGTTTAAAGAATCTGCTGTACCTACGTCAGGGTGGGCGGACGTGCATTTAAACGGCCGTCCTCCCGTATGCGTGCCCAGTGCGTTGCGTACTGTGCAGATGGGCACTAAAGCCTGGCAGACGGATTGATTATACCTTCAGTTTCTTAATCCTGGGTGACTGGAGACGATGAAACCGGAGTGTGTTGGCTACGCTCTGCACAGTAGTGAAGCACACTCCCCATCGATATTCAGGCATGGTTAGAGACTAATTACATTTTATAATACGTTACCGTACCTTTCTTGATATTTTTCATTGTTCCTTATTTTGTAATGTCTGTAACGTAAGAATAATAATAAACGAATTTGGCGAAGTTCAAGAAAATGCTTCTGAGCACTATGGGACTTAACATCAGAGGTCATCAGTCCCCTAAAACTTAGTACTACTTAAACCTAACTAACGAAGGGACATCACACACATCCATGCCCGAGGCAGGATTCGAACCTGCAACCGTAGTGGCGGAGCGGTTCCAGACAGAAGCGCCTAGAACCGCTCGGCCACACAGGCCGGGGAATTTGGCGAAATGGTTCCGTGTTATCTAAGTCAGTTGTGTGCTGTAACCCATGCAGCTGCATCGTTGCTGTTGCATGGTTATCTTCACCTCTCAGGGTATGTAAATTTCTTTGTATTGTTATGACTTGTATTTGTTCTGTCTAAGTTGAAAGTTTGTGACGCTGACATGCAGATATTTGAGCCATGGCTGGCTCATGCTATGCCCTCGATTAAACCTTCGTTGAGATTCTGTGTTTAGTTTCCCGTGGTTATCAAGATTATGCTGGTATCCTCGCCTTCCGTGAGTGGCAGCAGCGGTGTGTGTCGATATCGCATCTTCGACTTTCTTTGACCTGGCGCTTATACTTTGCGGCTGGGCGGTGTGCGATCAGTCGGTCGGTTGACATGGAGCAGCGAGGAATTCTCGGCGGGGCGTAGTTCAGGCGGACCTGCTGGCGGTCTGTATGCGGTGTCGGAGAGTGTAGCGCTGTTCCCACTGCTACGAGGTCCGTTGCTCACCGACACTGGACACAAAATTTGAGTTTGGATTTAACCTACCAGCAGGTCAAGACTGTTCACATGGTGTTGTTTGGAGTTTGTTTTCGGCTTTTGGGATATTCCCCATAGCAACAACGTGGTTTACATGTTGGAAAATTCTAGCAACCTTCCGGTGGAGTTTCACTGAAATTTGGTTATTTGAATTGATGTGCACCAGCGGAATCTTGTGCCTTGTAGCCGTTAATGTACTGGTTACCTCCCCTGGCCGTTGACGTAAATTTCACGCAGTGTAGTTTCCTCATCGTGTTGTTGCTGTCCAGCACAGTGTGTAGTTTGACGGCTCTATGTATGATTGGTTGTGGACGCCAATATCTTCTACGTTGTTCCGTTGAACTCCCTGTTGTGCCCTGGTCGGGTGAAGTGAAAGTTATCTTGTCGGTGGATTCGTTGACCGTCGGTCAGTCGGGTTGGATCGTGAATGGTTGGCCCAACTGCCTGTCTCATCTAAGTGAGTGTTAGTGTTTGAATTACAGGCCGACCCTTGAACGTGTGAGTGCCCTTGGGTGTATTGCACTATTTTTTTAAATTTTTTCTTTTTGTTTGTACTTGTATGGCTTCTAGCCGATTATTTTAAAATTTCAGTTGATTTGTTCTTAAGGCCTTCAGCCTAGTTTGAAGTACTGTTTCCCGTAACCCTTCTGGAATTTTAAGAATTTTAATGCTGTTGATTATTTTTAAGTCTTGGGTCTTCAGCCGATTTTGTGTTTGAGTTGTGCTTTTAAGGCCTTCAGCCTAGTTTAAAGTACTGTTTCACGTAAGGACTTTGGCATTTTAAAAATTTTGAAGTTGTTGAATTTTTTATGTCTTGAGCCCACAGCCAATTTTGAGATTGAATTGTTGTGCCTTTAAGGACTTCAGCATAGTTTGAAGAACTGTTTCACGTAAAGGCTTTGGTATTTAAAAAAAAAATTTATGCTATGGAGTTTTAAGTGTTAGACCTTCAGCTGATTTGAACTAAACTTCTTTACTTCAGTCTAACTAAAGAGTTGTTCTTAGATTAGGCTTGCCTCTAAAATTTCTGATTATGCTTGAGTTTTAAGTTATTGGCCGTCAGCCGTTTTTAAATTAAAGTGGCTTTCAGCCGGTAATTAACTCCCAAGGATTAAATCTGTATGTTTTTTCTAAAGAAATTTTTTTGGGGGATCTTGTAATGTTTGCTCAAATAATAAAGTTGTATGTTCGAGTGTAACTGACAGCCCTTATTTTGGCCCCTTTCCACAATTTATACCATCTGTCCTGTCCTGTGTGATTAGCGTGATGTCTCAATATTGTGGCGGTGTTTTCACGCGCAGGCCTTTAATTGAAGGTATTTATCGTGCGTGGAGGCAACGACACATAAAACCTTTGGAAAGAGACAGTCTTTCGCTACCGATTATCCTACTTTAGGTAGTATGCTAATGTGACCGTCAATCAGCACACTTGGCGCTGTATTTCCAGTGATAATTCTGATCAAGGTCTTGATGTATTGATGTGGTTACCGTACCTCACCTTCATAAGATTCTTATGCAAGCAGTTGAGATTTGTTTGCAAAATAGGTGATTCTAAAAATAGCAGTGCTCCCAGACCTGTATTAGAATTGCTCTTTCTCTTCTTTTTTTGTTTTTTTCCTACTGGTTTGATGCTGGCAGCCTCGAATTCCTCTCCTGTGCCCACTTCTTCATCTCAGAGTAACGCCTGGAACCTATGCCCTCAGTTATTTGCTGGATGTATTCCAATCTCTGTCCTCTTCTACAGTTTCTGCACTGTGCAGCTCCCTCCAGTACTATGGAAGCCATTCTTTGCTGTCATAACAGGTGTCCTATCATCCTGTCCCTTCTTCTCAGTACTTTCAACATATTCCTTTCCTCCCTGATTCTGTGCATATCCTCTTAATTCCTCTTCCTGCCAGCCCAACTAATTTTCAACATTCGTCTGTAGCATCATATCTCAAAATTTTCCATTCTCTTATGATCTGGTTTCCCCACAGTCCATGTCGGGCGTTACCATACAATGCAATACATTCTCAGAAATTTCTTCCTCAAATTAAGGGCTATGTTTGAGAGTAGTAGAACCCTCTTATCAGCAACGCCCTTCATGCAATTGCTAGTTTGCTTTTGATGTCCTCTTTCCTCCATCCGGAGCTGGTTATTTTCCTCCCTAGGTAGTACAGTTTCTTAACTTCATATACTTCGTGACCATCAATCATGATGTTAAGTTTCTCGCTGCTCTCATTTCTGTTGCTTCTCATTGTTTTCGTCTTCCCTCCAGTTACTATCAGTCCATATTCTGTACTCATCAGACTACTCATTCCATACAGAAGATCATGTAATTCGTCTTCACTTTCACTTTTGAATGTCATCGGCGAATCTTAGCTTTGATATCCTTTCACCTAGAATTTTAATCCCACTTCTGAACTCTGAAACATTTTTTTTTTTTTTTTTTGCATCATTCCTTCTTCGACGTCCAGATTGGACATTAGAGGCAAAAGAATACATCCCTGTCTTACACACTTTTAATTGGAGCAATTCATTCTTGGTCGTTCACTCTTATTATTTCCTCTTGCCTCTTTTACATGTTGCATACTCGCTGTCTTCCCTACAGCTTACGTCTATTTTATTCAGAATTTCGATCATCTTGCACCATTTTACCTTCTCGAACGCTTTTGGCAGGTCGACAGGTCATATGAATGTGTCATGATTTCTCTTTAGTCTCGTTTGCGTTATCAACCGCAACATCAGAATTGCCTCTCTGGTGCCTTTACCCGTGTTAAAGATAAAATTGATGGTCTTCTAACACATCCTCAATTATCATTCCCATTGCTTCATATATTATTCTTGTCAGAAAATTGGATGCATAAACTGTAAGCTGATTGTGTAATAATTCTATCACATGTCAGCTCCCTCAGTGTACGGAATCGTATGGATGCTATTTTTCCGGAAGTAATCTCTTACGTCGCCGGACTCTTACATTCTACACACCAACGTGAATAGATATTTTATTGCCATTTCCCCCAATGATTTTAGAAATTTTGATACAATTTTATTCATCCCATCTTCCTTATGTGATCTTAAGTACTCAAATGTTCTCTTAAATTCTGATTTTAGTAATGGAGCGCCTATCTCGATTAAAGCGCCTCCTGTTTCTTCTACTATCACATCAGACAAATCTTCCCCCTCATAGAGGCCTTAAATGTACTCTTTCCACCTATCCTCTCCCTGATCTGCGTTTAACAGTGGAAATCTCGTTGCACACTTAATGTTACCACACTTTCTTTTTCTAATTTCACCAAAGTTATTAGTTATTGCTGTATCTGTAGCCTTAGAGTACTTTATGCTTGTTTCGCCATTGTTAGTACTTCTTTTTCCACTTCTTTGAGTATTGACTCTTCCAAGCTATTCTCTTAAACTTCAGCTACTCTTCATGACTGTTCATTTGTGACACGAGTCTATATCTGCTCCTTGGTACGCCTTACAATCCAGTATCTGATTTCGGAATCTCTGTCTTACCAAGATGTACTCTAACTGAAATCTGCCTGTATCACCCGGACTTTTCCCATTATACCTCCTCGTCTCGTGATTAGCAATGTATGTATGGATGAAGTGTCAGAATTTACAGGAGGCATCATAACCCTTGGCCATTGCATTTACCTCTATTGATAGCTCCGCAAACTCGTTTTTAAAATTTTCGCAAGCTAATCTTGTCCTCAGCGTTATTTTAAAATCACCGTTCTGTGGTGTAAAGGGGCACGTATTCTCATTGTCGCTACTACTGCCTCTCTTAAGTTTGGACAGTACGAATTCATCATTCAGTTCACTGGTTATACTGTGATCGGAGAAAGATAATTTATTTACCACGAATTATACAGTATTTTCGTCACGACTGGGGACTTTCAGTTCACAGCACAACTTATTGACGTTTCAGTGCTACTGTGAATGAACGATATCTCTGGAATTGTAACTTCGTCCTGTGGCAGGCGCTGCTGCGAGATCTCTAGGTGGGTGACGCAAAGCGCTTCATTCACTTTCTGCGTCCCATAACGACTACTATGGTATCATGGACACAATATATTATACCTGTCTGATTCGTTATTTTCATTTAGGGTCTTTATGTGGCGTCAATTCTCACAGCTTTGCGTCTGTTTATCGTACTTAGTGCCCCGTCAGTGCGAAACCTTTCGAGACAGGATTAGTAAAAAGTATAGAAATGTTGAGACTGCTGTTTAAGAAGCAGGTGGTCTACATTATCTCTCACCAGTTGAGTGCAACGAACACTACGTTCGTACAGCTATTTTAAATTGTGACAAAGTCCTTCTTTGAGATGTTGTTCAACTCCCTCTTCACACTGGCTTGAATGTCGGCTATGTCGTCAAAGCGTTTCCGTTTCATTTGATTATCTACTTGTAGCCGTTTTGTGGTAGGCGAATTTTTAGAGGAGGGAACTGTTCGCGTTTTGTATTTAAATGAGATCGCAGAAATTGTTCAGCAGTCACTACTGCTGTTCGGGAGTGAAAGTGCGCGGGACAATATTTGCACACAAGTTTTCCTTCATCCAGCTATTGTGGAAAAAGTCTTCAACACTTGAACTAGAGAATCGGGTCCACTGCTATTTGTGACATTACAACGTTGACGCACGTCTGTTGGGTACAGTGATCAAATCAAGTTACCACCACACTTTCTGCACTGACGTCGCTGACACACCAGGAAATCTGTCTCGGAATTATTAGAATGGACGGCGTATATCGAATAACGGCTCGGTTTCACCGTCCACGACATGCTTAGTTCGCTATTACGCTACTGGCCATTAAAATTGCTACACCAAGAAGAAACGCAGATGATAAACGGGTATTCATTGGACTAATATATTATACTAGAACTGACGTGTGATTACATTTTCACGCAATTTGGGTGCATAGATCCTGTGAAATCAGTACCCAGAACAACCACCTATGTCCATAATAACGGCATTGATACTCTGTGGCATTGAGTCAAACAGAGCTTGGATTGCGTGTACAGGTTTTATTGAAGTACTCTGAAAAGGATTTTGCAGAAACTTTTTTTTTCGAACATTTAAAGTGTTTTTCGTACCACAAGTGTTTATGTGCCACGCCTACTTTTCTGTCACCCACTTTCTGCATGTATTTTAGATCTTTATATCCCCTACATTGGCCATCCTTGGAATGCAACGGTCAGTATTATTTGGCTTCTGCTGTTTGTAAACACGCTATCAATTAGAAGATGGAAAACTGTTTACAGGACAGGGTCAGTAAACTAAAACTGAAATCGAAAACTTGCACCTATACTACACTAAAGGCCGTTAAAATTGCTACACCAAGAAGAAATGCAGATGATAAACGGGTATTCACTCGACAAATATATTATACTAGAACTATATTATACTAGAACTGACATGTGATTACATTTTCCAGCAATTTGGGTGTATAGATCCAGAGAAATCAGTACCCAGAACAACCACCTCTGGCCATAGTAGTGGCATTAATACGACGGGGCATTGAGTCAAACAGAGCTTGGATGGCGTGTACAGGTACAGCTGCCCATGCAGCTTCAACACGATACCACAGTTCAACAAGAGTAGTGACTGGCGTACTGTAACGAGCCAGTTGCTTGGCCACCATTGATCAGACGTTTTCAGTTGGTGAGAGATCTGGAGAATGTGCTGGCCAGGGCAGCAGTCGAACATTTTCTGTATCCAGAAAGGCCCCTACAGGACATGCAACATGCGGTCGTGCATTATCCTGTTGAAATGTAGGGTTTCGCAGAGATCGAATGAAGGGTAGAACCACGAGTCGTAACACATCTGAATTGTAACGTCCACTGTTCAAAGTGCCGTCAGTGCCAAAAAGGGATGAACGAGACGTATAACCAGTGGCACCCCATACCATCACGTCGGGTAATACGCCAGTATGGCGATGACGAATACACGCTTCCAATGTGCGTTCACCGCGATATTGCCAAACACGGATGCGACCATCATGATGCTGTAAACAGAACCTGGATTCATCCGAAAAAGCGACGTTTTGCCATCCGTACACCCAGGTTCGTCGTTGATTACACCATCACAGGCGCTCCTGTCTGTGATGCAGTGTGAAGGGTAACCCCAGCCATGGTCTCCGAGCTGATCATGCTGCTGCAAACGTCGTCGAACTGTTCGTGCAGACGTTTGTTATCTTGCAAACGTCCCCATTTGTTGACTCAGGAACGAGACGTGGCTGCACGATCCGTTACCGCCAAGCGGATAAGATGTCTGTCATCACGACTGTTAGTGATGCGAGGCCCTTGAGATCCAGCACGGCGTTCCGTATTACCCTCTTGAACACACCGATTCCATATTCTGCTAACAGTCATTGGATCTCGACCCAAGCGAGCAGCAATGTCGCGATACGATAAACCGCAAGCGCGATAGGCTACAATCTGACCTTTATCAAAGTCGGAAACGTAATGGTATTCATTTCTCCTCCTTACAGGAGGCATCTCAACAACGTTTCACCAGGCAACGCCGGTGAACTGCTGTTTGTGTATGAGAAATCGTTTGGAAACTTTCCTGATGTCAGCACGGTGTAGGTGTCGCCACCGGTGACAACCTTGTGTGAATATTCTGAAAAGCTAATCATTTGCATATGACAGCGTCTTCTTCCTGTCGGTTAAATTTCGCGTCTGTAGCACGTCATCTTCGTGGTGTAGCAATTTTAATGACCAGTAGTGTACATAGCACTAATTTCCAGCTGCCTGTGTGAGGGACAGTTCACTGTTAGGACTAGCGGTGAACACTGAGTGCATACTAAATGTAAGAGTCGACAGAACATAACTTCAATGTTGACAAATCTTGGCTCTTATACATTCGAAGCTTGGCGCCATACAACTCCCGAGAAACTACTTAGAAAATCGGGCATCGTCTATGGAGGCAGGAATTATGACTGATTTTTCGCTCTCTGGTTAACTGTTCCATGGTGATTGAGAAGATGGTATTAGGTAAAACATCTTTTCGCGTTCAGAGGTTTACGTGCATTGAATCTTCCCAATCTCGGCCAATGAACTGAACTGTAAAGAATGTTAGTATATGTTTAAATCATAAGTTCTCTCTGCCATAAATTTCACAGTGGTATAGATGTAACTGACACAACCTTGGGATGATCCGTGAAGCTAGTATTTTACTATTACAATGCCACATTTATGACAGGTCTAGAGGTCTGGTTTCCTATTTCGCGACACCCTCTACAACTTGTGATAATGTGAGGAAGTAAAGTACTGGAGACGTTCGAAAAGAAATTTTACATGCCTGCAGTTAATTACAATGGCATAACACTCTAAAACTTCTACAAGGTAGCATTGACGGTGAAAGCCAATTGGAAGGCATTTATAATCGCACTGCTAAACTTTAACTCAGCCGGAGTGTAAGATAAGATCGCAGCGAGGAACGCAGTAATTTACTTAATCACACATAATTACACTCAGCGAAATAACTCTCTCAGCGCCTAAAATTAGGAGAGGTGCGATCGAATTATGCAGCCACAACTGATTTATGACATGGCTACTAACTTCAAACAGAGACATTCCCTTAAAGCCATAGTGACACTGGTGAAAGGAATTTTGAACTTCAATTTAATACTGAGGCACACGAAACTTCATGGGAGATCTAACGACATGAGAAGTCTGTGGATTTAGTGTCACTGTTCTTACAGGGATGACGAGATTATTTCGTTTCCCGTTTATCCTGATATTTCACTTCCTCAATCAGTTTGAATGCTGACGTGTGTTCAAGTGTGAGGAGTTACTGCCCATACTTCCTGTGCTGAAAGAAGGAAAGTGCTGATGTCCTTGGAATTGATGGGTACGTATTCACCTGACGCCTCCTGCTTCTGAATGTATGTTTAATATGGAGCCGAATCGCCTGTGTGACAGTTGGTTCCATTTTTGTATGATCAGTTTTACGGTTCCATATGCTTGTAACTTTATAGACGAGTAAAAACGCATAATACTAAACACTTTTCCCTCACCATTACAAATATTAATAGAGAAGGATCAAACGTCCACTACTAATAGTATCTTCGTGCATGAAAATATAGATTCCCTTATTCACTGACGGATATTCGTACAAAATCCAAACGGCAATTGTAAATATCGCTGCTTGCATTAGGGCCCGAAAGTGATGTCGTTTATTTTACACTAAACTCAAGTAGCTAAATTGTTAACAAGTTTCATTTTCACTCTCGTTATTTGGAGATAACATTTCATTCATATTTTCATATTTTTTGCCACTTAGAAAATGTTTCAGCGATAAATTGTTTGTTTTGCGCAGTCCGGTTTTACGTGACTGTGTTGCAGATAACGCCTTTATTGTTTACAATCACTGGTCACTTTTCAATTCAATATTGATTTACTCAATCCAGTTCTTCACAGTAAAGGTCTGCATTCAGAGTTTGTCCAGGCCTCTGTACTTCAAAATGCACGACCCCGCGAAAATTCCACCAAACACGCAAAAGGGCCTGTTTGTGGTGTAAACCTGGATTAGCTATACTTCGTAGCGATTCATTCTGGAAGACCTCACGCCATTTACTTTTCGGATTATTTCAGAGGACTCATTCTTCCTCTTCAATGATCAAGAGATTAAAAAACCATCTCTGTATTGTGCCGCTGAAGCAATAATTTGCACATAGTGGATTGATAAGCATTTTTGTCTTTACAGATCTGTTGCTAATGTTCTTGGATGATCGATCAAGTTTGGTTAAGAGTGTTTAACAGTTCCTCTTCCACTGCCGCCCCTAATATTTCTGTGTCTTAAGAAGTTCGTCTTCCTGATCGATACGAGTCGGAAGGATCAAAACTACCGGAATTTAACTTGTGGAATCATCTTCAGCGTCTACGTACGCCTAACGCACTCGGGGAAATATAGTATATGTTTTGGTTGCAACTCTTGCGTCTCTCCTTAGATTTGGCTAGACTTTTCAGCATAAACAGCCACGACTCTAAAGTACGCAATGCAGTCATAAATGAAAAACTAATTTTGACGTGTGCGGAAACGACATTATTTTCCCCCTTTTATTTACTATTACACACCAAAATAATAGTACTCAGTTATAGTTTATTTGACGTTAAAAGCTCAATAATCAAATATAGTTTACTTACACGATGGTCAGAAATAGTCTGAACAACTTGTAATGGTGTTGTAGGAAATTAATAACGAGAAACTTTACAATAAGAAACAGTCACTCGTGCCGTTAGTTCATTATATTTATGGTTATTGTAGCTATCAGTTCTTAGACGTTATACGCAATTCCCGACAAAAGTCGATATCGTGTAGTTTTTGTCATATCTACATAGCTTGTAACGGTACCTAATGCTAGCTCTTCCTAACTACATCCCATACGATAAACCAATTGCGACTTTTCCTGATACTGCTCGTACCTTGGGTACTTGGGTTAAGCACGGTTTTGTTTAAAAAGAGTAGCTCGATGTAGTCTTACGGTCGAGTTGTACACGCCTCGTTTCATGCACCGCAGCTCATTCCCTGTAAATAATAATAATCCTGCAGTCAAACCGGCTATGCATTGGCTATAGCTGTGCGTTAATGAAATGAACAGAAATGTAAAATATGAGATAAATGAATAATTTGATAAAAAGGGTACGTTGAATAATGTCTTTTCAAGAAAGGACATCTCAAGTAAATGGGAAGTGGACCTACGATAATCAGTTAAAGAACAGAAAAAATACACTTACCAAATGCATTTTAAGATACGTTAAAAGTGCCATGAGAATGGTAGCAAAAATGATATAGTTATCGAAGGTAAGCGAAAACCAAATCCCTTTCGTGATCACAACACACGATCTATTTACCAGCTCAAAACATTTCATAGTTCAACATTATGAGTCATAAATTAACGAGCGCGATACAAGGAAAAGTAACGTATACTCTGACTGCTCTCAGATCCGTAATGCAAGCGGAGAAAGTTAGAGGGCTACTCTGGAGCAGATTCAGATCTCTCAACATATGAAGTCCCATCAGATGTTATTGTAGCGGCAGTTCACCGCCCTGAATCTTATCACCTATACGACCGAATCAAACAGAGCTGCCTACATCCAGAATTCGATGTAAAGGGTCCAGAATCCCTCTTTTGAGCTGTTCCCTCGAGAAACCCCAGTCTGCAATAGACTCCAGCAATTTTCCGCCACTATCTAAGTCAAATTGGCTGAAGGCCATACCGACCATAAATACATCGGTTTGAAGCTGTACAGACGTGAAGTATTTCCACTTGACCACCTTCCTGCCCTTAACTAATGTTTTACAACGATGCTTTAATTAAAGAAACGTTGTTAACACTCTGTTACATCACATCAGATCATTTGCGAAAGTAACTAATATTGGGTTCATATATATGTACACAAGTATTCTTATGCAAGTGGGCGGACGTTAAATGACTACTGATTTTCGCCTATTATTATTCAAGAAATTATATATGTCTTTTTGACAGAGGCGTTTTTTGGTACTCTTTTCAATTGTGGTGTCCGCTAACACATGCCATTGACAACTTTTAGCTAACAGGTTTTTAATAGCACTTGCAACCAACCTTTAGATGAAGTTATTAGCACGATAGTAAACTAATCATTAAATAAAAAAAGAATTACGACTAAATTTGAGGTATTTCGCACTGCATTCATTTTCTGTGCAAATGTCTAGAATACGATCTTCTGACAAACATTTGCGTAATGAAGGAGATATAGAAGACGTCGTAAATCAACAAAATGGCTCTGAGCACTATGGGACTTAACATCTATGGTCATAAGTCCCCTAGAACTTAGAACCACTTAAACCTAACTAACCTAAGGACAGCACACAACACCCAGCCATCACGAGGCAGAGAAAATCCCTGACCCCGCCGGGAATCGAACCCGGGAACCCGGGCGTGGGAAGCGAGAACGCTACCGCACGACCACGAGATGCGGGCGTAAATCAACAAATAAAATAGATACAGGTATGTTACCTGAGATAATGCTTGCGGAAATTGCAAGAAGCGATTAAAAGTTCTCAGTTCAGAGGGTAATAGTGAAAATAATTACTGTAAGATATTAACTTCTGTGGTTTTAAGGAATTGAGATGTTATGGTGTCACTTGATTGGCCTCATTTTTCTGATTGTTCAGGTTTGCATTAATATTACCTGTAAGTTACTGTCGAACCTGAAGGAGCTGTAACTTGGCGGTGTTTAAGACTGTCTGACATACCGCCATTTGCTGGAGCATTTTCTGCACAAAGGCAATGCAAGCACTAGGCGTCCGAATTTCCGTTTCCTGCGCCGCGCTCATTGTCTCTGTACCTGGACACGCAGAGAAACCGTCATGTAAACTGGCTGGCGCCATGTACACTGGCCCCGCAAGAGTCCAGCCGAGCACAATGATCCTCTCTCCTCAGTAGCAGGAATAGGTGTACCAATAAAACGCCTACATAGTCGTGACGTTGTAACTACTGTATCCTACATCCATTTGTACCTGCTCGCTGTAATCAAGACTTGGTCTCCCTCTGCATTTTATTCCTTTCATACGTCCATCTAGTACCAAATCATTCATTTCTTGATGCCTCTGTATCTCTACTACCCCTTCTTTCAGTAATGTTTCTCCGTAATTCGATTCAGTTACTACTTCTTAGTTACTTGAACTACGATGCTTAACCGCCACACATAGCCTCTATAACGAAATGATAGCCTCCTATATGTAACATCACGCCATCCGCCTGCCCAATGCCTTTTCAAGCGATTTTTTGCGTTAATGTGATTACTAAATAAATTGTTCATAGATGTCGCCCTACTGGCAGCGCGAATTCTCCTCTTTGGATTTTATTATTGTTATTATTATTATTATCCCCCCATGAACCATGGACCTTGCCGTTGGTGGGGAGGCTTGCGCGCCTCAGCGATACAGATAGTCGTACCGTAGTTGCAACCAGGTGCTGCTGAGAGGCCAGACAAACGTGTGGTTCCTGAAGAGGGGCAGCAGCCTTTTCAGTAGTTGCAACAGTCAGGATGATTGACTGAACTGGCCTTGTAACAATAACCAAAACGGCCTTGCTGTGCTGGTACTGCGAATGGCTGAAAGCAAGGGGAAACTACAGCCATAATTTTTCCCGAGGGCATGCAGCTCTACTGTATGATTAAATGATGATGGCGCCCTCTTGGGTAAAATATTCCGGAGGTAAAATAGTCCCCCATTCGGATCTCCGGGCGGGGACTACTCAAGAGGATGTCGTTATCAGGAGACAGAAAACTGGCGTTCTACGGATCGGAGCGTGTAATGTCAAATCCCTTAATCGGGCAGATAGATTAGAAAATTTAAAAAGGGAAATGGACAGGTTGAAGTTAGATATAGTGGGAATTAGTGAAGTTCGGTGGCAGGAGGAACAAGACTTTTGGTCAGGTGACTACAGGGTTATAAACACAAAATCAAATAGGGGTAATGCAGGAGTAGGCTTAGTAATGAATAAAAAAATAGGAATGCGGGTAAGCTACTACAAACAGCATAGTGAACGCAATATTGTGGCCAAGATAGATACGAAGCCACACCTACTACAGTAGTACAAGTTTCTATGCCAACTAGCTCTGCAGATGACAAAGAAATTAAAGATATGTATGATGAAATAAAAGAAATTATTCAGATTGTGAAGGGAGATGAAAATTTAATAGTCATGGGTGACTGGAATTAGAGTGTAGGAAAAGGGAGAGAAGGAAACATAGTAGGTGAATATGAATTGGGGCTAAGAAATGAAAGAGGAAGCCGCCTGGTAGAATTTTGCACAGAGCACAACATAATCATAGCTAACACTTGGTTTAAGAATCGTGAAAGAAGGTTGTATACATGGAAGAACCCTGGAGATACTAAAAGGTATCAGATTTAGGAATCGGGTTTTAAATTGTAAGACATTTCCAGGGGCAGATGTGGACTCTGACCACAATCTATTGGTTATGAACTGTAGATTAAAACTGAAGAAACTGCAAAAAGATGGGAATTTAAGGAGATGGGACCTGGATAAACTGAAAGAACAAGAGGTTGTTCAAAATGGTTCAAATGGCTCTGAGCACTATGGGACTCAACTGCTGAGGTCATTAGTCCCCTAGAACTTAGAACTAGTTAAACCTAACTAACCTAAGAACATCACAAACATCCATGCCCGAGGCAGGATTCGAACCTGCGACCGTAGCGGTCTTGCGGTTCCAGACTGCAGCGCCTTTAACCGCACGGCCACTTCGGCCGGCCAAGAGGTTGTACAGAGTTTCAGGGAGAGCATATGGGAACAATTGACTGGAATGGGGGAAATAAATACAGTAGAAGAAGAATGGGTAGCTTTGAGGGATGAAGTAGCGAAGGCAGCAGAGGATCAAGTAGGTAAAAAGACGAGGTCTAGTAGAAATCCTTGGGTAACAGAAGAAATATTGAATTTAATTGATGAAAGGAGAAAATATAAAAATGCAGTAAATGAAGCAGGCAAAAAGGAATACAAACGTCTCAAAAATGAGATGGAGAGGAAGTGCAAAATGGCTAAGCAGGGATGGCTAGAGGCCAAATGTAAGGATGTAGAGGCCTATCTCACTAGGGGTAAGATAGATACTGCCTACAGGAAAATTAAAGAGACCTTTGGAGATAAGTGGACGACTTGTATGAATATCAAGAGCTCAGATGGAAACCCAGATGTAAGCAAAGAAGGGAAAGCAGAAAGGTGGAAGGAGTATATAGAGGGTCTATACAAGGGCGATGTACTTGAGGACAACAGGATGTAGATGAAGATGAAATGGGAGATATGATTCTGCGTGAAGAGTTTGACAGAGCACTGAAAGACCTGAGTCGAAACAAGGCCCCCGGAGTAGACAACATTCCATTGGAACTACTGACGGCCTTGGGAGAGACAGTCCTGACAAAACCCTACCATCTGGTGAGCAAGATGTATGAAACAGGCGAAATACCCTCAGACTTCAAGAAGAATATAATAAATTCAATCCCAAAGAAAGCAGGTGTTGACAGATGTGAAAATTACCGAACTATGAGTTTAATAAGTCACAGCTACAAAATACTAACACGAATTCTTTACAGACGAATGGAAAAACTAGTAGAAGTCAACCTCAGGGAAGATCAGTTTGGATTCCGTAGAAACACTGGAACACGTGAGGCAGTACTGACCTTACGACTTATCTTGGAAGAAAGATTAAGGAAAGGCAAACCTACGTTTCTAGCATTTGTAGACTTAGAGAAAGCTTTTCACAATGTTGACTGGAATTCTCTCTTTCAAATTCTTAAGGTGGCAGGGGTAAAATACAGGGAGCGAAAGGCTATTTTCAATTTGTACAGATACCAGATGGCAGTTATAACATTCGAGGGACATGAAAGGGAAGCAGTGGTTGGGAAGGGAGTAAGACAGGGTTGTAGCCTCTCCCCGATGTTTTTGAATCTGTATATTGAGCAAGCAGGAAAGGAAACAAAAGAATAATTCGGAGTAGGTATTAAAATTCATGGAGAAGAAATAAAAACTTTGAGGTTCGCCGATGACATTGTAATTGTGTCAGAGACAGCAAAGGATATGGAAGAGCAGTTGAATGGAATGGACAGTGCCTTGAAAGGAGGATATAAGATGAACATCAACAAAAGCAAATCAAGGATAATGGAATGTAGTCGATTTAAGTCGGGTGATGCTGAGGGAATTAGATTAGGAAATGAGACACTTAAAGTAGTAATGGAGTTTTGCTATTTGGGGAGCAAAATAACTGATGATGGTCGAAGTAGAGAAGATATAAAATGTAGACTGGCAATGGCAAGGAAAGCGTTTCTGAAGAAGAGAAATTTGTTAACATCGAGTATAGATTTAAGTGTCAGGAAGTCATTTCTGAAAGTATTTGTATGGAGTGTAGCCATGTATGGAAGTGAAACATGGACGATAAATAGTTTGGACAAGAAGAGAATAGAAGCTTCCGAAATGTGGTGCTACAGAAGAATACTGAAGATTAGATGGGTAGATCACATAACTAATGAGGAGGTATTGAATAGGATTGGGGAGAAGAGAAGTTTGTGGCACAACTTGACCAGAAGAAGGGATCGGTTGGTAGGACATGTTCTGAGGCATCAAGGGATCACAAATTTAGTATTGGAGGGCAGCGTGGAGGGTAAAAATCGTAGAGGGAGACCAAGAGATGAAAACACTAAGCAGATTCAGAAGGATGTAGGTTGCAGTAGGTACTGGGAGATGAAGAAGCTTGCACAGGATAGAGTAGCATGGAGAGCTGCATCAAACCAGTCTCAGGACTGAAGACCACAACAACAACAACATTATTATTATTACCCCCAAAACTATTTGTGGTTTGAAGTGAAAGTAGTAATAAAAATAAAGTAGGTGATATTAATACGTTACTACATAACATATTTGTCACATTACAATTTGTCTACTCCACCTACAGGCTGTGCAATAACCTTGGCTCATCATACAGCACCCAAGACAAGTCCATAAAAATGCCCGCCACAGGGCCAGATGCCGTTACATGACATGTCCTCGGCTAGCGCGGCGGCCTTCGGCAATGGCTGATCTTGTTCTGGCCACATATACCCATCCCACTACCTTATATATCCAACTGTTGCTTGCTGATGTGGACAATCTCGGCCGCCGCAATTGTTATTGGTACCAGTGCTGTAGAGCAAGCTTTTCACAGCTTCCACTACTGAGGTGGACCTGTTCTCCAGACAGTGTTGTCGCTCTCATCCAGTGCTAATGACTGACCTCTGTCGTCACGTTGCACCACCTCTGCTGAAGTCAGCGCAGCGCTGGTGTATGTCAAACGCCTCGGATCGACCCTTTGGCCAAACTAAGAGCACAAGAGCCACGGGCAGCTAAGCAGGGGGATAGAAAATAGTGATATGAAATCCCATTTCAATGCACATTTCCTCTCCCACCCTCCGACAGAACAAGTCATCACTCCCACCCACACCAGAAGGCTGAAGAAAACTAGTGGAAACATTACAATACCACAATAATCACAGAAACCAAGCAAATCAGAACATACTCCACAAACCAAGACAGCTACCTGCAACCTCAGCACACATTTAAAATCACAACCAATGAGGTGACTTCTGTCTCGTCCAGTGCAGTGACCAGGTAAACCACTGTGCTATGCACAACTTATAAATAAGTAACCCAACATACAGGGAATCAGACACCTAATGGCATACATCCTGAGGCGTCAGCCACGTCCACCAGATGAACCACACTTTGTAGTACTGCATCACAAACTGTCCTAGTACTCAGTAGTGATGTCTGTGACAAGAAGATCACTGATCAAAGCATCTACTTGTACTGCCCTATCTTGTAATACCGCCCGCCAACTTTATCCTTCCCTCACTAAAAGCAATAAATTATTAACCCTAGTTATGTAATGCTTAGCATTTTCCTGTAACCTAATCAGCTGCCAATGGGAAGATGCCTTGCTTTCGAAAAATAGTACTACTAATTCAATTTTGCGAGGGCCAGCCTAACGCAGTCTACTCACACCCATCAGTTCCTCATTGTCAACTACAAAGGTTCGCGCGTGAACTGCTGGACATCTCCGCCATAGTGCTTGCAGTGGGTACTTCAAACTTATTCTTTTTCTGCGATCCCACACCTGGTACCTTCCTAGTGGCCATTGTTATATAGACGCTTTCTTTGAAACAGTCACACAACATGTTTATGAATATTTTATGCTGATTCCCATGGACAACGTAGTCAATCTCTGACGCTGCAAAAAACAGCAAGCTAGATTTTGTAGCTTCTGTTACTGTCACTTTCAGTGCTCCCTTTTAACTTCTCTTTTTAGTATGGAGAAGATGTTGCACAGCCGTAAGCTTAAGAGTTGGCTAGCAAAAAAGGAGTGTTAAAAGGAGCTGGCTGCCATAAAAGTGTTCAGAGTCCAAGACTGCATCTCGGGTCAGGTAGCCAGATTGGCGTTCAGTTCCCCCACCCTCTGCACTCCATGAGGTGAATGAGATGGCTATGTTGAAGAGAAAAACGCAGCATTGTTCAAAGAAGCCTATATGTAAGATAAAATACCTACACAGGTGTGTCTCTTCCAAGGCTAGCATATGAATCTGCTTTGTCTCAGGAGCGACACCACGAAATAAGATTCTGTTTAAATTTCGGAACCAGCGTTCCAGTTTGTTCTTACTGTCATGTTCTACAGAGCGCACACTTCCATGTCTATGCCTTCGTGTCAGTCGTCTCGTAGGTCTGTTTCCCAATTGTACCATGAAGTGTGAGGGATCTCCTACCTGCCTCTTCACCTCACAGATCTATTGGCTAAACCACGATTTCAAAATTAAATTAAAAGTTGAAGTTGCTTTTCCAGTCTTTGTCAGCACGTGATTTAGTATATTAATGTTGAAACCGTCAAACCTAAGATTGATCACATGTATATTTTTCCCTAAATGCATAGTTTTATGAAAAAATAAATGGCGCTAAATAATTAAGCTAGGGATCCTAAAATTGTTCGTCAAGTGCAGATGTATGTCGAAATTAACTGGTACAAGTCTCAAAGTGACTAAAGCAACATTTTGATCAGAATCAATGTTTTTAAGAAAAATTGAATTCGCTAAATATTAGACTTACAAATATGGAAATTTCTATGAAGCTCCAGTTTAGTATAAAAACATTAATTATGTAACCCCACTGAGCTACCTGTAATAGATTTCCAGTAATTTACTGAAAATTAAATTTGCGACAAAATAGTTATTAATTTTAAATTAAGTTTCTGTTATATTAATGCTAGAAATTTTTGGTTACAACATGTGATTAAACCTATTAAATAGTAGAGCTACAGCAAGTTTCGAGGTCTGTATGTAAATAATAACAAATAGAAGGTGTCTGAATTTTTTAGTTCAAAGGTCATGTTCTACTGTCAGTTATGTTCTAAAAATTCTAGATGGCAAATTTCAAATGCAGGAGAGCTAAAACCTTTTCTCTGATTTTAACCAACTTAGCTAAATTCATACAAAAATTATGAAAATTCAAAACTAATACACAACAATATTATAAAATACACTCCTGGAAATGGAAAAAAGAACACATTGACACCGGTGTGTCAGACCCACCATACTTGCTCCGGACACTGCGAGAGGCCTGTACAAGCAATGATCACACGCACGGCACAGCGGACACACCAGGAACCGCGGTGTTGGTCGTCGAATGGCGCTAGCTGCGCAGCATTTGTGCACCGCCGCCGTCAGTGTCAGCCAGTTTGCCGTGGCATACGGAGCTCCATCGTAGTCTTTAACACTGGTAGCATGCCGCGACAGCGTGGACGTGAACCGTATGAGCACTTGACGGACTTTGAGCGACGGCGTATCGTGGGCATGCGGGAGGCCGGGTGGACGTACCGCCGAATTGCTCAACACGTGGGGCGTGAGGTCTCCACAGTACATCGATGTTGTCGCCAGTGGTCGGCGGAAGGTGCACGTGCCCGTCGACCTGGGACCGGACCGCAGCGACGCACGGATGCACGCGAAGCCGTAGGATCTTACGCAGTGCCGTAGGGGACCGCACCGCCACTTCCCAGCAAATTAGGGACACTGTTGCTCCTGGGGTATCGGCGAGGACCATTCCCAACCGTCTCCATGAAGCTGGGCTACGGTCCCGCACACCGGTAGGCCGTCTTCCGCTCACGCCCCAACATCGTGCAGCCCGCCTCCAGTGGTGTCGCGACAGGCGTGAATGGAGGGACGAGTAGAGACGTGTCGTCTTCAGCGATGAGAGTCGCTTCTGCCTTGGTGCCAATGATGGTCGTATGCGTGTTTGGCGCCGTGCAGGTGAGCGCCACAATCAGGACTGCATACGACCGAGGCACACAGGGCCAACACCCGGCATCATGGTGTGGGGAGCGATCTCCTACACTGGCCGTACACCACTGGTGATCGTCGAGGGGACACTGAGTAGTGCACGGTACATCCAAACCGTCATCGAACCCATCGTTCTACCATTCCTAGACCGGCAAGGGAACTTGCTGTTCCAACAGGACAATGCACGTCCGCATGTATCCCGTGCCACCCAACGTGCTCGAGAAGGTGTAAGTCAACTACCCTGGCCAGCAAGATCTCCGGATCTGTCCTCCATTGAGCATGTTTTGGACTGGATGAAGCGTCGTCTCACGCGGTCTGCACGTCCAGCACGAACGCTGGTCCAACTGAGGCGCCAGGTGGAAATGGCATGGCAAGCCGTTCCACAGGACTACATCCAGCATCTCTACGACCGTCTCCATGGGAGAATAGCAGCCTGCATTGCTGCGAAAGGTGGATATACACTGTACTAGTGCCGACATTGTGCATGCTCTGTTGCCTGTGTCTATGTGCCTGTGGTTCTGTCAGTGTGATCATGTGATGTATCTGACCCCAGGAATGTGTCAATAAAGTTTCCCCTTCCTGGGACGATGAATTCACGGTGTTCTTATTTCAATTTCCAGGAGTGTATTATCGGTCTGAGGCGGTGGCCGTTTAAAGGCTGCTACTGTGGGTATAGAGTGCATAACAGAATATGTTCTCTTGGCCATCCGCTGCGCCGTATATTAATACAGCCCAAGATGCAAGACATCTTCACTTCGCACCCAGCCACCATACGATCCATGTCAGTCAAAAGACAGAGTACGCGATGCCTCGGATGACGTCACAGCCACATCGCTACTGAACACGTATTTTCGGTACAAATAGCCAGTGAAATCGCGAGGACTGCACACCATCCTGGATCGTTTAGATTTCGCAGAAGTAACTGTTAGAGTGCCCCCCTTAAAGTTAACAAGTGCACGTCGCAAGTGGTGACAGTTATTTTCCACTTCTGTGGCGAGCAATTATTTTGATTATCAGAACACAGGGCGAAAGACAATTTATTAGGAACTTACAGTACAGGTCGCCTCTGAACTGCTCATAGTGGTGTTTAGGATACAGAGAATTATTGTTTAGGATACAGAGAATCATTATTAGTAGAAACAGATTCAGTATTACAATGTTCTGCATGTGAAAATTTACAAAATATATCTGTCAATTATAACTCAAAATCTTCATTTATAATTGTAGTCCTCCGCTAGCTGAGCAAATAGAGAATAGAAACATTTCTTTCAGTGGGCTGGACAAGATTTTTGGACTTGCAGACTGGGAACTATAGTCAGTATGTTCTCCATCGCTTCCTGGCTGACCACAGAAATAGTTTCCACGCTCTAGTAAAAGACGGCAAACAGTGTTCTAATACTTCTTCCTCTTACTTATGAATAAGTATAACTACTTATTACTAACCCGCCGCCCCACAACAGTTAAAAAAATATCAGCAATATTCTGTACAAAGTTAATGCTTATATAAAAATATGTGTAACACAATATTAAACTAAATAAGAAAGCTTCCTCGAGCCCCAGACAAACAAGCAGACATAAACCACGAAAATATCAATATAAGGTTCAATATTCACACTTTCCACCGGTAGTACATTGCCGCAGGGGTATTATAAAAACACAGGACAGTAAATGAATGAAATCACAACATGTTCTATGTCAGATCAGCATCTCCCTATTGCTACATACAACAGGACTGTCACTGCCATGTAGTCTACAGAGTATAACGGCTACATAACATACAGAAAACTCAAGGATATAGAGTACAGTGAGGTAACGAAAGTTGTTAGATACCTCTTATTATGGTGTCGGAACCACTTTTATCCAACATAGTGTAGTAACTCGAAGTGGCATGGACTCAACAAGGGGTTAGAAGTCTTGTGCAGAAATACTGACCCATGCAGTATCTGTAGCGGAAGTGTTGCCAGTGCGGGATGTGTGCACGACCTGACCTCTAGGTTATGTCCATAAATGTTCAATGGGATTCATGTCAGGCTCTCGAGTTCTCCAGAACGTTCTAATCACGAACAATGGTGGAGAAGCGACTTGGTGCATTGTATTCCTAAAATATTCCATCGTCGTTTGGGAACATTGGGCCCATGAATGGCTCCAAATGGTCTCCAAGTAGCCGAACCTAATATTTCCAATCAATGATAGATTCAGGTGGACCAGATGACCCAGTAAATTCCACGTAAACCTTGCTCAGTAACTTGTTCGTAAGCTGGGTTGATGGCTCCATGGCGTCTGCGCCACACTCGAAACCTACCATCAGCTCTGTGTGATAAATTACAATAAAAATAGGTGAAGTAGTTCGTCCACGATCTTACTTACAACAGTTTCACATTTCAAGTTACGGGATCGTCTGCAGTGAGTCTTAACACTTGTTGCAGAAACCACGATCACACCGCTACCTCTAAGATGCCTAACACACAGAGGATAATTTTTCTCACTCGAGAGCCGGCTTCACCAAGTCACTGCCGTTCACGAGTGACTTCTCCAGCTCGGGCGCTGCCTTCCGTAGACTTAGAGGGTTAATGGCCTCCTCCCCTAATCTTGTATTGTGTGTTATGATTGAAACCGGGGACCTAGAAACGGCGGAGGGGCCTCGTCCCACCGTAGTCCTCAGTGGTTCACAACCCAACAACAGGCCACAGCACCTGTCCCACCACCGCCCCATACCGAATGCAGGGTTATTGTGCGGATCGACCCCAGTGGACGCCCCCGGGAACGTCTCATATCAGACGAGTGTAACCCCAAATGTTTGCGTGGTAGAGTTATTATGGTGTACGCGTACGTGGAGACATTGTTTGTGCAGCAATCGCCGACATGGTGTAACTGAGTCGGGAAAAAGGGAACCAGCCCTCCTTAGCCGAGGTAGATGGAAAACCGCCTACAAATCCATCCAGTGGCTGGCCGGCATACTGGACCTCGACACTAATCCGCTGGGCGGATTCGTGCCGGGGACCGGACACCTTCAAGCTCCAGAAGCAGCGCGTTAGACAGCGCGTCTAACTGGGCAGGCCCTCCCAAAATACGTCACGCTTTCTGTCATTGATTCAAACTTATGGACTTATAAATGTATTCCTGTCTAACCTGAAATTGGCTACCCGCGGGATTTCGATAATTTTGTTCCCTTTGGGACTTTGACTTTATAAAGTGATTTCAATGAAATTAGGGAATATCTAACTGCCCTCCACCCGTCAGAATCATTATTATTCTGTTTGAAGAAGTGGCTTACTTTATGTTTTGTTCCAGCTCTCGTTGGAATTGATGTGCAATTAATCTCTGATAAATTAACTTTTTCAATCATTGCTACCTCTACATTTTTATGCCGCTGTCGGCAGACGTATCAGTTCGTGATGAGGCTTTGTGATCATGCCAGGTTCACACATGTGATTCAATCAACGTAGTCAGAGCTTGTGTATGGTCTTGATTTAGCAGTACACTTGCTATAATGTTGCTCAAAACATGGTGGAACTCTCATTATGTCCATCTTTTTACGGATGTTAGCGGGACCTAGGATGTTCAGTACAGAATGTCTAATCAAAACACATTTGAGCCGTGTAAATTTTCAAATTGTTATTTTACTAAGCAACCAATTTGGTCGAAATATTGTGCCACCTTCATTCACCATGACCGACCTGTAAGAAGACTCTCACCTCTGGAATAATCAAAATGGGGGCCAGTATTCAATGACTGTAATCGGTAGATTTTTCAGACAGCCATCATTTCAAACATCCTCTTGCAGAACTGTCAGCAGGTGATGTTTGTATGGGCACTTCTCAAAAATTCCACTGGATGCTGATCCCTACTTTAACCAGACCAAGAGCGGTAATCTTCCTAGACGTCGGTCAGGGTGCCTGAATTTGGCGTAAATATATCTCCGGAACAATTTGCTCAACAAAATAACAATTTGGAAATTTACAAGGTTGAAATGATTTCATATGAAATCCTCCTTGGTGCAACTGTTGATTCCCTCTGCCTGTGTGCTGATACTATTCGAGCAGCTGCAGTGCATTCATAAACCTCTGATCGAGCATCTGGTAACAATCTCTTTGTCACCTCCAGAAATCTCCTCAGTCAGCTCCGAGACAGATCCCACTATCAATGGTTTCCTGTCACAAACACCACCTTACCGACCGACAGGAAGTTGGAACCGTTGACGAATTATATTGCACACATGAAACACAATTTCCTGATTTTCAGGTGACAATTTTCTGTTTTGGCAAACATAAACTAAGGTATTTATCATTACAGGAACTAAATCCGGGATCGGAGTCCGATGCCTTACCACATGAAAACGTCAAGACCGTTTATTTGAATGCTTTGACTCTCTAGCGCACAGTATCGAATACCTGGCAGTAGTAGTCCAGTTGCCATAAACGCCAAGGGCAGTCATATGGAGAATGCTTTGCCAGCTACAGTGTTCATATCGCAACTGCTTGTATGACTGCAGGAACCCTGCGCTGATGCAGTCATATGCTGCTTCCGTGATTAGTGACATTCCAGAGGTGTTGGTCTTTGAAATAGCCTGCTAAACCCGCAGGACAGGACAAGTAGTACGAATTGTGGAAGGGTGCCAGAATGAGTGGCTGTCAGTTACACTCCAAACATAACACTTTATTTAGTTGTCACAAACATTACAGCGCAGCTTCTAAGGGTACTATCGACAGATAAGCGTCTTCAAGTCTAAAACGGCTGAAGGCCCATGAATTAAATACAACTGTTATAATTACTTTTTGTTTTAGACAGAAGGATCTAGGCTTTAACCTTAAATAGTATCTTATAGTCAAGCGATGCAGTACTTGACCAGTCAGGTAGATTAATTTCTTAAAAGTGGCTCAAGGCCCGTAAATTTAAAACAACATAACTACAGTAACCTTTCAATAGGCAAACGGCTTTATGACCAATAAGAAACTCTACTTCAAACGTCTGAAGGCCTTTGTTTAAAGCCGGCCGCGGTGGCCGTGCGGTTCTGGCTCTGCAGTCCGGAACCGCGGGACCACTACGGTCGCAGGTTCGAATCCTGCCTCGGGCATGGGTGTGTGTGATGTCCTTAGGTTAGTTAGGTTTAAGTAGTTCTAAGTTCTAGGGGACTTATGACCTAAGATGTTGAGTCCCATAGTACTCAGAGCCATTTGAACCATTTTTTTGAGCCTTTGTTTAAAGAAAAACTGCAACCACTTTTCCAAGGCAGAAGGCCCAAAGCATTTAACCTTAAATAGTATTCATGCCCAAGTGATGTAAGACCTGATAAGTAAGAATCCAAAATTTTAATGCAGCAGGAAGCCCATCATTATAAGAACAACGCAACTACAATACAAATTTTCAACAGGCAGAAAGCCCACAGCTTTATCTTGAAAGAATGTTTTACGTGATAAGTAAGAACCTTAGAAATTAAAGCGTCTGATGGCCCTTGCTTTAAAAAAAAACAATACGACTAAAATAAATTTTCAAGCAGAAAGCCCACAGTCTTATCTTCCGAAAGGTAATACTTGATAAGTAAGTTCCTTAAAACATAAAGCCGCTGAAGGCCGATGCTTTAAAACAATACAATAAGTTTTCAACAAGCAGAAGGCCCAAGCTTTATCTTCAGACCATGTAAGACCTGCCCAGTTTGGAAATTCCAACCATCGGCTATGAGCCATTAAAAATACACAATTAAATGCCAACAGGGAAGGCAGTATAGGTAACGGCGCTCAGAAGTTTCCAGGGGGCTCGGTCTTCCCTTGGAATCTTAAAGTTAGTTTACAAGAGACAAGAGGTAGGCCCAACTATACTCGATCCGCTGGCCCACAACCAAGAAACAGTGAGGGACCCTCCGACAAGACGACTTGCTAACCACTGACCAGTATACGATAATTCCACAGCCAAAACGTTGCACACCCGCGCACAACCAAAAATACATTAAGCTGTCAGAAACTACATACCATATTGGACAGTGACAACAGGTGAGGAAAGGACACTGTCTGAATTTACGTCAGCGACCAAGGCAGGTAACCGGAACACTAACGGCATCAAGGCAGAAAATTCCGCTGGTGCACTTGAATTTCAAACCGACAAATATAATTAATTCCACTACATGGCGGCTAAATTTTCACCAACTCGAACACTCGCTGTTGCTCCCAGGAATACCGCCAACAGTGAACCTCCAACCAAAGGGACAACGTGAACACACGTGGTTTCAGTAATAAAATCACCACTCAGCTTTCATGTCCTGAGCCGGTGACCCACGAACCCTGTAGCACTCGGAACAGCCCCCATACGCTCCGACACTCAGTAGAGACAACCAGCGGGCCCGGACGACTGTGCCGCGTGGAGAGTTGCTTGCTGATCCGCTCCAACCGACCGGTTCACTGCCAAAACTCCGACAACGTTTAAAACAAATGGTCAGTGGAAATGACACCAACTACATACAAAGCTTGACAAACACTTGTGTGAAGACTTGAACAACACTCAGCAGTGACTGTGCAATCACGAAGGCCAATCGGGAGTCAATACATACACACAGCCAACCCACAAACGATCGGCGAGAAAATTCACGTCGTCCAGTAGGACGACCGACCGACGATCCACGAAGACCGTCGTTGGCTGAAGTGATGCGTGGCACCAACAGTGGAGCGAGCCATGGTCATCCAGGCTTCACTGCTGCTGCAATCCGACTGAACTATTGCTGCGTTCCTACACCACGACTGGCAGGAGCGAACTGCCCTCCTGGCACGTTCCAACTGACTCCACGACTGATGACAACTGGGAAGTAATAGCAGTGCATCAAAGATAACACGTGAGAGCTGTATCGATAGGGGCTGCTGCTGCTTCTGTCGGGCAGACAAAGCAACAACTCAGTGACAACAGAAACTGAAACTAACATAACGAGGTGACAACACGAGAAAAACAGGTTGTAAAATAAGAGGTGGCTAGAGCGCGAGCCACGCACGGTTCAGTCTTAGAATTGATGTCTTGAAACTCAAGGAACCATTCCTAGAAGTTTGTCTCCTCACCATCAGGGCATTCGAAAACTCTCTTCGGTTCTCGAATCCCCTCTCCTGATCCTCCTCAAGGGTTTCCAATCAGGACAGCAATCGTCTTCAAACGCAGCTATGGGCGCATGCCTGATCTGACTTGCAAAGTCCATGCAAAGAGATGGGACCCTAGAGCTGTTTCCAAAAGTTTCCTTACTGCAATCAGTGATTTAGCAGTCATCTGTGACACCAATGTCCTTAACGGCGAGCAGTATGCACCTCTTTTACGAAATTTGGAAGTAGTGCCAACACGTGTAAATTAGCTTTGAAAATGCAAGTGAACTGCTCCCATTTGGACCCCTCAGTCTTAGGGACAGCCAGAATGAATAAGCAATACCCAGATACAGCACACATTCAGTCAGTGTTCCCGCCCAAAAATGAAAGTCGTCATTAACTGTTACAATCAGTAACGCACCTGTCTCTTCCCTGATATGTGTGGGATCCACCAGTACCATTATCAACCGACAATCATATTACAGTGTAGGGTCCCTCCCTCCAATTTATAGTAATGACATTATGGTAATGAACGGTTCATAGCACTGATACAGTATCTTCTCACTTCATGGATAGGATTTTGAAGGTGGTTGCCCCAAGAGATGTCACTTTCGTAGGCACGGACTATTTTACTGAACTTGTGTTAAAAGTTCATGACTCTGTTGTAACAATCACGTATCTGTGTACAAACCCGTATGCCACATAGTATTTACCAAAATTCTCCATCTCTTCTCAACCCACTGCGAGTGTTAAGAGACATTGAAGTTCATCTGGAGCCCTCTTTCATCGGCGACATCGAAGTTTTTAAAGCAATGAAAGTTCCTCAGGGAAAATCTCTGAGAGAGAATTGGCAGCTGATACAAGACGAGGGCATCCTCAGTCCAGTCCCCACAGCCAATGAGCTACATCCATTCTCATTGTAGAATATCCAAACTGTGCCTTCGACTTTTGTGGAGATTTCAGGATGATCATGACTGCCCAAAGAATCGTTGATGCTTTTCTGCTATGTAAAGTAGGATACATAATTGTCCGTTTAGTGCGCTGAAAAATATATGAAAAAACAGCACTAAGGGATGGTAACTTCCGTTGGACGAAACATGGCGATACATTCTAGTCGTTAACACGTGCAGGAGGCAATAGATTCCTTTGACGATAATCTCGTCGCTGGAAAAGATGCCCATAAGCTGGCCAACAACTTCGACGTTCTGTTCGATCCTCCAAAAAGTCAAGTTAAAATTTGATAAGGACAACCGTTGATTCATTGTTCGCCAAGTTGAATACCTTGGACAAATCTTCAATGCTTCCAGCATCCTCCCCAAGCCTCAGTACATCGAGGAAGCACAAACATTTCCAGCCCCTACCAATACTAGTCACCTGAAATTAGCGTCGGGACGTTGAAATTAATACAAAATGTTTGTTCCCTATTCCACCGCCAATCCCGAACCACAGCACTATCTATTGCATAAATCTTCCATTGGCCAGGGACCCCAGCACACAGCAACTGACAAAGCTTTCAGAGATTTTAAAGAGGCCTCGCTCCAGCCCTTCTGCATCATGGTATACACCTCTGCCAAACTTTCAATCCGGGCACTATATGCATATGACTTTGCGGTGGAGGCAGTCCTATCGCACCGCACGGAGTTGCCGTTCGGTCTGAGGCGCCTTATTACGGTCCGTGTGGCCACTACCGTCGGAGTTTCGAGTCCTCCCTCGGGCATGGATGTATGTGTTGTCGATAGCGTAAATTAGTTTAAGTTAGAGTAAGTGGTGTGTACGCTTATGGAACGATGACCTCTGCAGTTTGGTGCCATAAGACCTTACCACAAATTTCCAATTTCCAGTCCTATCGTAAGTGACTTATGGAACACAGTCCTCAGTCGCTTTTCGTCCAGAAACTCACAACTGGTTGGCAAAATTGTTGCCATATTGTAAGAACTATTAGCCGTAATATTTGGCCTTATATAAATTGCAAATTGCTCTGAGCACTATGGGACTTAACATGTGAGGTCATCAGTCCTCTAGTAATTAGAACTAGTTAAACCTAACTAACCTAAGGACATCACACACATCCATGCCCGAGGCAGGATTCGAACCTGTGACCGTAGCAGGCACGCAGTTCTGGGCTGAAGCGCCTAGAACCGCTCGGCCACAACGTCAGGCTATACAGGGTGTTACAAAAAGGTACGGCCAAACTTTCAGGAAACACTCCTCACACACAAATGAAGAAAAGATGTTATGTGGTCATGTGACCGGAAACGCTTAATTTCCATGTTAGAGCTCATTTTAGTTTCGTCAGTATGTACTGTACTTCCTCCATTCACCGCCAGTTGGCCAAATTGAAGGAAGGTAGTGTTGACTTCGGTGCTTGTGTTGACATGCGACTCATTGCTCTACAGTACTAACATCAAGCACATCAGTACGTAGCATCAACAGGTTAGTGTTCGTCACGAACGTGGTTTTGCAGTCAGTGCAATGTTTACAAATGCGGAGTTGGCAGATGCCCATTTGATGTGTGGATTAGCACGGGGCAATAGCCGTGGCGCGGTACGTTTGTATCGAGACAGATTTCCAGAACGAAGGTGTCCCGACAGGAAGATGTTCGAAGCAATTGATAGGCGTCTTAGGGAGCACGGAACATTCCAGTCTATGACTCGCGACTGGGGAAGACCTAGAACGACGAGGACACCTGCAATGGACGAGGGAATTCTTCGTGCAGTTGACGATAACCCTAATGTCAGCGTCAGAAAAGTTGCTACTGTACAAGGCAACGTTGACCACGGCACTGTATGGAGGGTGCTACGGGAGAACCAGTTGATTCCGTACCATGTACAGCGTGTGCAGGCACTATCAGCAGCTGATTGTCCTCCACGGGTACATCCAACAATGTGTCAATCCTCGTTTCACTGCAAATGTTCTCTTTACGGATGAGGCTTCATTCCAACGTGATCAAATTGTAAATTTTCACAATCAACATGAGTGGGCTGACGAGAATCCGCACGCAATTGTGCAATCACGTCATCGACACAGGTTTTCTGTGAACGTTTGGGCAGGCATTGTTGGTGATGTCTTGATTGGGCCCCATGTTCTTCCACCTACGCTCAATGGAGCACGTTATCATGATTTCATACGGGATACTCGACCTGTGCTGGTAGAACATGTGCCTTTACAAGTACGACACAACATGTGGTTCATGCACGATGGAGCTCCTGCACATTTCAGTCGAAGTGTTCGGACGCTTGTCAACAACCCATTCGGTGACCGATGGATTGATAGAGGCGGACCAATTCCATGGCCTCCATTCACTCCTGACCTCAACCCTCTTGACTTTCATTTATGGGGGCATTTGAAAGCTTTTGTCTACGCAACCCCGGTACCAAATGTAGAGACTCTTCGTGCTCATATTGTGGACGGCTGTGATACAATACGCCATTCTCCAGGGCTGCATCAGCGCATCAGGGATTCCATGCGTCGGAGGGTGGATGCATGTCTCCTCGCTAACGGAGGACATTTTGAACATTTCCTGTAACAAAGTGTTTGAAGTCACGGTGGTACGTTCTGTTGCTGTGTGTTTCCATTTCATGATTAATGTGATTTGAAGAGAAGTAATAAAATGAGCTCTAACATGGAAAGTAAGCGTTTCCTGACACATGACCACATAACATATTTTCTTTCTTTGTGTGTGCGGAATGTTTCCTGAAAGTTTGGCCGTACCTTTTTGTAACACTCTGTATAAATTGCCTGATCAATTATGCGGTAGGGCTTTCACATTATTTACCGAATATAAACCTTTGCATGTACGCTTTTACGGTCGGAGTATTCATTAATTAAAACTTTCCGGCTAAGACGCCATGGTCGAACAGTAGACATTCTTCCTCCTGAAGTTTCGCTGCCAGCTGCGGGCAACACATTCCAAGGTGGCCAACGACTGGCTGTTAGGCCCTGGAGGCCCCGTTTATGTAGAGTGCGTAGAGGGCGCCACGACTCGTCACGTGCTGTCACCAGTGAAGATATCTCTGACTGCAGGAGATTTTCACTCTGCAGCGAAGTGTGCATTGATATAAATCTTCCTGGCAGATGAAAACTGTGTGCCGGATCGAGACTCTAACTCGAGACCTTTGCCTTTCGCGTGCAAGTGCTCTACCATCTGAGCTACCAGAGCACGACTCAGGCCCGTCCTCACAGCTTCACTTCTGCCAGTACCTCGTCTCTTACTTTCCAACCACAGTTCGCTTATTATCTTGGTGGGTCTAAAGGTTCTTTCTGTTCTGACGTAGCCACAAGGGCCGGAGTGAAGATGCGGAACGCAAGAACAGAGAAGGTGGTGAGTAAATATCAGCCATGCGCGGAATTGGATCGCCAAGAGCGACACCTGGAAGACGTGGATATAAGCGGCGCTCCTGCTAGCCTCAGCGCTCAGATCGCCCTAGTCTGCAACAGACATTTGTGCTACGCTGTCAGATTGTCGTAGTCCGTATCAATTGCTCACTTGCACTCTGTGTATAGCAAGAACTTCAGTGTTTTCATGTTGCCCCTAGCTTGCGACTACTACTTGCAAATTTCCAAAGTTAAGTATTGTCAGTTGCTTTCTAGAAATAAAACTACTAATGTTATTTGATTGAATTGTTGCATAAAATTCCGAGAACGCAACATCCTTTAGGCACCCAGTATGCAAAGAGTGGGCAAGACCCAACAGTTTCAATTCGAAACTTATCCAGAACTTTCCCAGTACGATCCATAAAATCGTGGATACATGGAAGAGCAACTTTCTCAGCCGACAGTTGTTGCTGTTGTTGCATGTTTTTCGACACTTTTTCTCCATTATGAGCGCATCCATTCTTCTTAAAAGCTGTTCGCTAAAGAAGGATTGCACATTGCACAGCAAACTTGTAAGTCAATTGCGACCTCACCATGGTGCTTCATCTGACTACGAGAAACCATCACTTTGTTGTGATCCACAGATGGAGCCACCTGCTGTCTCCATCCTAGACACTACTAGGCCATCTCAACCACTGTTCGCAGCCAGCTCAATGTAGAACGCGGTACATCACAAAGTGCAGCATGGTGGATATTTCACGAATAATTTAACCAACGTGTGCAGCCACCCAGCAATAACCCACCGCAGAACAAATTTTTCCGGTGATTTGTTGCAGAATCTGCCAATCCGTTATTTGCCTCTTTAGTTTTGTTTCCAGGCTAGGAAATATTTGGAAGAGATGGAGTGAAGAATTTCCATAAGCGACATACGTAGGCCGATTGCACCCATGCTATGGATTGGACATCAGCTTAAGAATAATGCATGGGTTGCAATAGTATGTTTCTGGCAAGGCTATATGTTCTCCAAGCACGTCTTACAGGTGCTGTGTGCAGGGGCTTTATTCAGAACATAGTCCAAGAACTTCTACATGTCCCACATCAAATAAGAAGTAACACATAGTTTTGGCATAAGGAATTCAATCACATTTCAGTCTCTGTGTTTGCGATGCATTGTCTAGTATCTGCCATCACAGAAGGATAGGTAGTGGAGGACCAGTTCCATAGCCACAGGGCCAGTTGGAGGCCACTGCAAGAACCACAGTCACTGGGGTCCCCTATCTTCAGAGAGCCCCGCCATGGTCTCGGTCAAAATTTGTGATTTCTTAACGAATAGTTCGGCTTCATGCTAAAAGAAGAAAGTCCTTTGAATCTAGAATCTTAGTAACATTCATTCACGCTAGTCCATCTGTCGAGAACACCTTCTTTATTGATTCTACATTTCATTAAAACGTCGTTCTCCACGTGCAGCGACGACAATACAGGCTTCCATTTCTCTCATAGTCGCCTTCCACCTTCTGCGTAAATTCTGGAAGCGTTTGATATCGCCGACCGGCGTAGTACGCCATTTTGCATACATTACTAGACAAAGTGCGGCATGTAGGCCAGGATCAACCCTCAATCCTTGGGACTTGTAAGCCGTATGGAAGCTCCACTGCTCATCCGCGGAATAGAGGCGTTCGAGTAAAGGGATCTGAAGTTTTCTTTATCTTGGTTCAGCAACACAGTCAGGTGTAAAGTACGAACGCAGTCCACATGTCTTTGTCTGGTGCTATCGGAGCCAGTTGCAACCTCCCGGTCTTAATCGCCCTATTGGATTGCAATATTACTGACCGCGATCGCGTATGCGTAATGAAGTTTTACAGTGAGTAAGGCTGTCGTTACCGCAGGGAGATAATATCGGTTAGTGGGAGGAAAGTGTACAAAAGACCATTTTGAAGGAAGTATCTATTCTAAACCTAACCTAAATGCTGATAATAGTTTTGAAATGGGTGGAATATAGTGCAGTCGCTAACGAACCACATGGGGGGGGGGGGGGGGTGAAGATATCACGTAACAATTTTAATACAAAAATAAAGATAATACAAAAAATACTGATTAGCAAGAAAGCGCAATCAATATCCATAATGGCAGAAAAAATGAAGTAAATAATCACTGGCTGGCCAACAGAATGTTATCACGCTTTTCCACAAGACAGCAGTTCACGGGATAATAAATGAATCAGAAAGTTGAGTTTGCAGTTACTTATTCAGAAATACTATATTTTGAAAGCAAGGTTAAGTGAAGTTGCTGGTTAATTAAATGATTGACTGCAATTGAAACGTAGTTACGAAAAAAAAAATTTCAGTAACATCGGCGTATCGTAATACAAAATTTGGAAAGAGGTAAGCAAATCAACAACTGAACTTAGTTTTAACATAAGAGCAATAACGTATATACCAAGCCAGCAGAAGTCATTCGCTAAGATAAATACAGAATAAATGAAATAGGCACTCTTAATTTTTGCTGTACGGCATCTTTAGTTATAAATTCAGCCAGTGAAATTTTACATAACTTTAAGTGAGTGAGCTGGGTGCTGTCTGCCATTGTGAGGCAAACTGAGGAGCTAGTTGACTGAGAAGTAGCGCTCCGGTCTCCTAAATTATTATACGACTGGGAGAGCGGTGTGCTCACCACATGGCCCTCCACATTCACACCCATTGACGCCTGTGGATTGAGGATGACAGGGTGGCCGGTTGGTACCACTGGCCTTGGCCTGTTTGGGCGAAGTTTAGTTTTAATTTTAAATGAGTGAAGTTAACACTCAAAATTGAAAATCCGTTAAGCCTGTGTTATACAATACAAGAATGAACAGTTACTGACGCAGCAAAATTTTGACAGACTGGTCATTAGCAAACATTAGCAGAAAATAGTTAGTCAATTTCCATATTCTTACGACACTCGGTGATTCCATGGAAAGGAAAGGGACCTTGCTTGGTAATAATGTCTGAGAACCATGACAACATACGTGATCTACAAGTTTTAACTATTGCAGGTTATTATTCACGAAAGTTAGTCAAGAAAGAAATGTCACTGGGTAATGCCACTTAGTGTTGTGATGTATCTGTGAGGATGAGGAAGAGTGTTGCCACCGACTATGCCAAGCCGTGGATATGTGTCTTATGTAATGACAGAGGTCACCAACATCTCAGCCGGCCAGAGTGGCCAAGCGGTTCTAGGCGCTTCAGTCAGGAACCGCACGACCGCTACGGTCGCAGGCTCGAATCCTGCCTCGGGCATGGATGTGTGTGATGTCCTTAGCTTAGTTAGGTTTAAGTTGTTCTAAGTTCTAGGGGACTGACGACCTTAGATGTTAAGTCCCATAGTGCTCAGAGCTATTTGAATCATTTCTTTGACTATGCCAGGCTCCTGCTGTTGCTGCTGCTGATTGAGAACCACCAGTCGTCTCCAGAGCCACAGATAATTATGGGTCAGGTAGTAGTTAGAATTGTAACTTCTTGCACCTATCCACTCCGAACGTGCTCTCAATACCCGCAGGTTAATGAAGTAGGTGCACCTACAATGGCGCGATCATAGTTGCACACCGCGTCTGTGGTAGCGCCCAGCAAACACTTCCTCACTCATTTTTGACTCAAGCTGGTCTGCCCTCTCCGCTCGCAGCAAGACAGACACTCTCCATACGCAAAGATAAACAAAGCCACAGCAAGTGCCATTTAGTCGTTGCTATCAATACATTTAGATACAATTTTTTGGCGATTAACGTGTATTTTACAATGCGATTATTTTTTATAACATCCATTACCTGTTGAATATAGTAATTGAAATAAGACATACAGATCCAGAAGTAGAAGTATCTTTAAATGTATCAACGGATATTTAACGGCGAAGAATGTAGGGTAATGCAGAAGATGTTTTATCTGCATTTTCGGTGCTACACGGTGATCTGTTTGAGGTAATATTGTAGAAATGATCGTAAGTACGAATACTTGTTGGGTGACAAAAATATATCCACAGTTGTGACATCCTAAAGAGGAACTGCAGCGAAAATGTTCAGTAAATAAATTCTTAAACCTAAATGAAGTACAGTGTAATATGAAAGAATGGGATGAAAGAAATGGATACATTTACCACGACAGAGCAAACGCTCGAGAAAAAATTAGGGGGGTGGGGGGGGCGTCAAACTCAGACTTTGCAGGGGCCGCGAAATTTCTTCAACTGCCCCTGAATAGCCAGCACACTCCCTCGTCGTCAATACTTTGAATTATTATCTCTGGGGGTACCTAAACAGTTGGTTTATGCAGCTACTCACCTGATGCAAAAACTCTTCATTGTCATGTAATGGAAGCCTGCGAAACCGTTGAAAACAGACACTAGGAGAGGATGGTTCAAGCATTTACTATGCTTTTATCTTTTGATGAGATCTAATCGCCTAAAATGTGAATTATCATTAACAATGCGATAACTCAAGATTTTTCGGACATTTGTCAAAATGAAATTTTTTCTCGTTTAGTTGCAAGGAACGTGTCGCCAAAGTTTATATATGTATTTTTTAAACACCCAGCATACAAGGCCCAGCAAAATCATACGACCCAATTTTCAGGTCATATCCTTTTCGCATAAAAGAATATATATCGATATGTATATACAGGGTGTTCTCGTAAGAGCGTAAAAAAAGTGTAACAGGACATAAAGAGTGTTCCACTGAAGAACTTAAGGCAGGGATCATAGAGTCGCAGATGCCAGCTTAAGGAGATATGGAAATAAAATTGTCTACCGCTCTGTCTACCATTACTGTTTTCCAGCTTATTTAAAATTGACATGCCAACAAGTTCACACATACTGTGCTGTTTACAGACATGTATATTCTTTCCTTCCTGCAAGGAAACAAGGAGAACGAGCCTGACTACTAGGAAATCTGTCTGGCCCCCTGAATGGCCACTTCTACCTGAGTTTCATGCAAAGAGCTGTACCTGAGTTTTTGGCGAACGTGCTCTTGGCTGTTCGTGAGAGGATTTGGATCCAACATAACTGTGCACCGCCTTACTTCAGTGAAAATGTCCACAACCATCTATGTGTTTTATTTCCTGGTCGCTGGGATTAGATGAACTGCGAGGTCACCTGACCTGAACCCCCTTGATTATTTCCTATGGTGATATGTAAAATCACTTGGGCATGAGACGCCGTTAGATAAGGAAATGGAATTTTTGTAAACCCTCTTCGCCAGATTTGTAAAGGGCCTCATCGCTACTGCTGTGGAGGCAGAGTTGCCACTGATGTTATCGTAGGCCGAGTTTGTGAGTTCGTGAAACGGCTTCTGGTGCAGTGCACCGCTAAGACACTTTCTCCCTGGCAGCATTCCTCATGGTCAGGTAACAGGATAGGAGAACGAAGGTCCCACAACATTCCAACAGATTACTAACAAAGTCACACCAATGGGTTGAAAGGTGTACTTGTCATTGTGGGTTATCGAATAATGAAGTCTGCAACACTGCATGTAATATAACGAAAATAAGGCCCTCAGTGGCTAAGTGCAATAATCAGACGTAAACTTCATACTACATAGCAAATGAAATTTACAACAACTGACTGTTCACTTCCAAGAGTTCACTAAAAGACGTCCTTTGTCTGTCAGCCCTGGACGATGATCTATAACCAAGTGTGCGACAGCTGCTCTTATATTTTCCGAGTGGGCCTCTCCGTTGTCGTCCGGTAGTTGGCGGATTGTACTCGGACGGCAACTGGCCGTCGTGAAGTCTATATCTTCATCCTCAGCGCCGCCCGTGGCGCTGATGGAACTGGCTCAAGTGGTGAGTCTCTATGCCACTGGCACCAGCTCTCTCCTTTGCGTGTGTGGTGTTTTTGCCCTGGTTGTGTCTTCTTCGGACGACACAGCAGAATTAGTTGCCAGAATCGTAGCTGCCTGTGATGTGATTCGAAACACACCAGGGATATTTGTCAGAGTGCATCAGAATTTTGTTCGCCATGTTATGCTTGCATTGAGACTGATGGCCGCCAGTTTAAGCACATATTTTAGGATACAGTACAAATGTACTTTCGTTGTGTCAATGATGTTATTTGTGGATAACTTTAACTAATGTAAGTGAGAAAATAAAATGAAATTATCTCTTTAAGCTGACTTTCCCGATATTAGGTCGCCGATCTCAAATTTTTCAGTGGAGCAACCTCTATATCCTGTTTAATTCTTGCATGCACTTAGGGAAACACTCAATATAAATGGATATCGCTCCACTACAGAATCTAAATCTAAGTCTCTTCATAGCACACATATTATTGGGATTTCTCCAATATGCACATAAGCCGTGACGTATATCACCATCCAAGTGTACAAGCATATACTCAACAGATATTTTCCTTCAATAGTTGTGCCGAAAGTTTTCATTTCTGATTGTTAAGGCCTTGTATTGGTCTAGCCATCATAAAGAAAAGAATTTACAATTAATAATTAGAGTGTACCAATATAGAAGTTGAGCTTCGGTAAGTGCGATGACACATGTAGTACTCCTTATTTCAGTGTTAATGCCCGTCGGTTTTGCAGCAACGAATAACGTGAGAGATGTATGGGGATATATGGACAAGTTACCTGACTTCCCCGTTTTGCCAACCTAAATCAGCTCGCGTTATCATTAGCGGAGCGCTTGGAAGGTATTGTGCACTTCACCCCGTAAAATACAGTACACCAGCATCTATAGTGAATGGCTGTGGAAGCAAACAATGCTTTATATGGATTTGAGGTTCAATAGGTTTCAGATATAAACTGCTGGGAGGCATTTGAAACCTTTCCGGAAAGAAAATAAAGGAATCTTTGAGTTTAAACTCTTGTCGAAAGTGCGGCCATTAGAGACGGAAACGAGCCCTGGGTTACGAAATTTTATGAAAGAAATCGTCCGTGTCCGTTCTCTGGACAACCAGTCGGGGATTTGAAGCGTCACCCTCCCAAATGCGAGTCCAGTGTGCTGACCTCAGTGTAAGGTACCTCGTTAATAGTAAAGAAATTCATCTGGATTTCCTGTTCTCAGCTGTCTCATTATGGCCACAGCGTGAATAACGCATTGTGAAGTCGTACAAAATGATTACAACGCAACATATCGGATATAAAGTATGTTTAGATCCAGCGCTTGTCGTCTAGAAGTAGATGATCACCTGTGGTTTAGGGTACAGTCTTTTATTACTAATCAAAACGCTCTCGGTAACAGGTTCGATTCCTGCCGAATTTAATTTTTGTTTAATTATCACTATTGGATCGATTGGTAGGACATGATCTGAGGCATCAAGGGATCACCAACTTAATATTGGAGGGCAGCGTGGAGGGTAAAAATCGGAGAGGGAGACCAAGAGATGGATACACTAAGCAGATTCAGAAGGATGTAGGTTGCAGTACGTACTTCGAGTTGGAGAAGGCTGCACACGATAGGGTAGCATGGAGAGCTGCATCAGAGCCGTCCCTGCACTGAAGACCACAACAACAACAACAACAACAACATTGCCGGCCGAAGACTTTGGCATAAAACGTCACACTCATACTGTCAACGACCTTGTCAAAGAGGGTGGAGGACTTGTTCTTGGGTGGCAAACTGTCTTTAAAGGCGGAAGAACCAGCAATGATGAACGGCATGAAGACGCAGAAGGCAATGGATGGTTCAAGTGGCTCTGAGTACTATGGGATTTAACATCTGAGGTCATCAATCCCCCAGAACATAGAACTACTTAAACCTAACTAACCTAAGGACACCACATACATCCATGCCCGAGGGAGGATTCGAATCTGCGATCGCAGCGGTCGCGCGGTTCCAGACTGTAGCGCCTATAACCGCTCGGCCACACCGGTAGGCATCGGAAACCATTGCGTTAGAGAATCATGACTTACCTTCACAAGACATGTGGACTGTAATTGAAAAAGTGTCATGATGACCTGTCCAGTGGCAAAAGATTCCGAAATAGTCCCCCATTCGGATCACCGGGAGGGGATTGCCAAGGTGGATGTGGCAATGAGAATAAGACTGAATAACCAACGGAAGGATAAAGTTCTACGAGTAGGAGCGTGGAATGCCAAAATCTAGGATTTGGTAGGGAAACTAGTAAAACTGAAAAGGGAAATGCAAAGCTCAGTCTAGATATAGTAGGGAAGAGTGAGGAGAAATGGAAAGAAGACGAAGATTTCCAGCCAGATGAGTATAGGTAGTATCAACAGCAGCAGAAAATGGTATAACGGAAGTAACAACAGTTCAATGACTGGATTGTTCTTATAAGAATCGACAGAAAACCAATATGGACAGCGATAGTTGCGGGTATACAGGCCGACGCTGCAAGCTGCATGTGAAGAGCTAAAGAAAGTATATGAAAATACTGAGCAGAGAATTCAGTAGTTAAAGGGAGATGAAAATCCAATAGTCATGAAGCGACTGGAATGCAGTTGTGGGGGAAGGAGTAGAAGAAAAGATTACAAGTGAATATGGGCTTGCGACAAGGATTGAAAGGTGCGAAAGATTCATGGAGTTCTGTAATAAACTTTATCTAGTCAGAGCGAATATTCTGTTCAAGAATCACAAGAGGAATAGGTATACTTTTAGAAGGACGGGTTATACTGGAAGATATCAGTTAGATTACATCTTGCTCAGACAGAGATTCCGAAATCAGATACCGGATTGTACCCGGGAGCAAATACATACTCTGATCACAATGTAATAGTGACGAGGTGTAGGATAAAGTCTAAGAAATTAATCATAAACAATCAATAGGCAGAGAAGTTGGATACATAAGTACTAAGGACTGACGAGATACGCTTAAAGTTCTCTACGGTTGTAGATGCAGCAAAAAGGAATAGCGCAGTGGAGCTGAAGAAATATGAATATCTCTAAAAAGGGAAATCATAGAAGCTGGAAAGAAAAAAAAACATAGGAACAAGGAAGATAACAGCGAAGTACCCACCGGTAACAGGAGATATCTTCATTTGATCGCTGAAAGGAGAAAGTACATAAACGTTCAGGGAAATCCAGGAATACAGAAATACAAGTTGCTGAGGAATGAAACAAAAAGGAAGTGCAGAGACACTAAGGGGAAATAGCTGTATGAGAAGTATGAAGTAATCCTAAAAAGAAATGATAATAGGAAGGACAGAGTCAGCGTATAGGAATGTCAAAACAATTTTCAGTGGAATTAGAAGCAAGGGTGCTAACGTACATTAAGAGTGAAACGGTAATTCCACTGTTAAATGCAGAGGAGAGAGTATGTAGGTGTAATGAGTACACTGAAGGCCGCTATGAGGATGACGACTTGTCTGGTGTGATAGAAGAAGAAAAAGGAGTCGATTTAGAGGAGATTGGGGATCCAGTATTCGAATTACAATTTAAGAGAGCTCAAGCACAAATAAGGCAGAAGGGATAGATAATATTCCATCAGAATTTCTAAAGTCATTGGGCGAATTGGCAACAAGAAGACCTCGTTGAAGTGTAGAATGACTTTCAGAAAAATATAATACACAGAATTCCGAAGAATGTAAGAGCTGACAGGTGCGAGAATTATCACACAATCAGCTTAACAGCTTATGCATCTAAATTACTTGCAAGAATAATAAGCTGAAGAATGGAAAAGAAAACTGGGAGGTATTAGATGATTATCGGTTTGGCTTTAGGAAAGGCAAGGGTACCAGTTAGGCAGTTCTGATGCTGCGGATGATTGTGGAAGCAAGACCAAAGAAAAATATAGAGACTTTTATGAGATTTGTTGACCTGGAAAAACCATTCGACATTGTAAAATGGTGCAAGATGTTCGATATTTTGAGAAACGTAGGGGTAAGCTATAGGGAGATAAGGGTAATGTAGAAAAGCCAAGAAGGAATAGTAACAACGGATGACCAGGAACGAAGCGCTCGGATTAAAAGGGTGTAACTAAACGATGTAGCCTTTCGCCCCTACTGTTCAATCTGTACATCGAAGAAGCATTGATGAAAGTAAAGGAATGTTCAGGAGTTAGAAATCAAGGGGAAAGGATATCAATAATACGCTTCCCTGAGTGAAAGTGAAAGAGAATTACACGATCTGCAGAATGGAATGAACAGTGTAATGAGTAGACAATACGGACTGAGTGTAAATCGAAGAAATACGAAAGTACTGAGAAGTAGCAGAAACGAAAACTGTGAGAAGACTGTCATAAGTATTGATGCTCACGAAGTAGATGAAGTTAAGAAATTCTGCTACCTGGGCAGAAAATAACCAATGACGGACGGAGCAAACAGGGCTTCAAAAGCAGACTAGCATTGGCTAAAAGGGCATTCCTGGCCAAGCGAGGTCTACTATTATCAAACAAAGGCCATACTTTTAGTAAGAAATTTCTCAAGGTAAACGTTTGGAGCACAGCACTGTATAGCAGCGAAGCATGGACTGTGGGAAAATCGGAACAGAAGAAAATCCAAGCTTTTGTGATGTGGTGTTACAGACGAATGTTGAAAATTATTTGAAGTGATAAGGTAGTGAACGGCGATGTTCTGTGCAGAATCGGAGAGGAAGGAATATTTCAAAAACACTGACAAGAAGAGGGAGCGGGATGATAGGACACCTTTTAAACACCAGGGAATTACTTCCGTGATACTAGAGGGATCTGTACAGGATAAGGTTCCGTAATATAACGATTTTCAGTATTTAATAAATTACCCTAGCAATATGACATTTTACAGAGATAAGTTGTAGACTTGTCTAGAGTTTCACATTTGACGTTAGTAAACGGCGTCTTGCTGTCAGTTGTTGAAACACCAAAGTATCTCTGTTAGAACATTCATTCTCACTTAGCAATCACCAAACACACGCCTGTATCGATATCTGCCGTCAGAAGAATTCACCCCCGAAACACTATCTAGAAAATACATACGTGATTGGTAAAATCTTCTGGTAATGTCGAAGACTGATGCTGAAGTATCTGAAATGTCTAATTAGATCGGTGGATTGTCGGTTGCATTAAACATACGAAGAACAGTTATCGGGTTTCTCCATTTATTCCTTTCCTCTCCGATTCTGCGCAGAATCTCGCCATTGCTCAAATTTATGATTAAATTTATTTAGTAACATTCTACCATCTCATGGAAACCTCTCGGAATTACTAGATTTCGACTGGTGTATATCCAACGATATTATGTCACTCGTTTGGAAGTCACAATTGTTCCTGTCCTAAGTCTTATACTACGTCCCTTACCTTGAATTTTTATGGACCCGTTGATCGAAATAGATAGGCAGTAGAAATATTTTTGTTCAATTTGCATCTTGTCCAACTGATATTTTTTTAAAAATTTTCTAAGATGGGTTGTTTCACCTACATAAAATTTGCAAATATTAGCCTTCTTCTCTTACGACGCTCGCTGTGTGAAAGTTACAAAAGAACTGGCATACTTGATAAAATTTAACTTGAAGCAGTACTGAGAAATCTTGTTACTCATGGGTTTTGTTTTTACTTTGAAGTAGTACTTGTACGCAACGATGATTCGAAATACCCAGTTCAGCTTGTCTGCAAAGAGCGCCAGCCGCTCTTGTCCACGCGTTCTGGCCTGTGGTGTGGGATGGCAGCCGTACCTCTGAGAATGGTGTTTTGCCGGGAACCGGCGCCGCCGTTGAATATTGCATTAGAGCGAGCGGCTCCGCCTCTGTCCGCCTGCTGCAACTCCTCCGCTCTTAATTATTCAGTATCAAAACTCCTGCGATTAATTCTAATTCTTAGAAATACTTCAGACTTTCCCCAGGTTTTCGTTCACACCGGCTGTTCTTTTCTGCGTCTTCCTTCGCAAGTACGTGCTGAGTGATAATGTAATCAGAGGGAATTCCTTTTAAAATAACTCCGGGCTCCCACTTTACTCTCCAAGGGAAATCTGTAAAACGAAGAACTGTTTCCCTAATGCCGTGATTCAGGGCCCTAATTTCTTATTCTTTAGTATGCACGTAATTAATTACACAAAATATGTTTATTATTTTATGGAAGTGGTTAGCCTGGGTACTTCATTCACACTGATAAATCAGACAAATTCCAAGGATTTTGAGTGAATTAAAAGAGAATAATATCTTCTTAAGAATACAATGCAGTGTTGTAAGGCTTGTGGAACAAAGTAATTCAAGACATGTGTGTGGTGTATTTAAGCCTCCTGCTGTACCGTCAGGGTGACTAGACTGCTCCTTCAGTCTTATTAATATTTTTTTCATTTTTTCTTCCTTTGAACGCAGAAGGTCATTATCTACCTCTACCGAAACAACATACCACGAATTTAAATCGCAGGAGATAAGTTTTTATAACATTAGTAAACGTATCTGACATACCGAGCCGGCCGCGGTGGTCTAGCGGTTCTGGCGCTGCAGTCCGGAACCGCGGGACTGCTACGGTCGCAGGTTCGAATCCTGCCTCGGGCATGGATGTGTGTGATGTCCTTAGGTTAGTTAGGTTTAAGTAGTTCTAAGTTCTAGGGGACTTATGACCTAAGATGTTGAGTCCCATAGTGCTCAGAGCCATTTGAACCATTTTGACATACCGAACTGTTCTGTTTGGTAAATGATTAGGTGAAGGAAGTGAGGCATGACGAGGAAGTGGAGAAGATACCAAAGTGACATGAGCTTCCAAGTAATTTAAAATCCACTGATATTGTTGCACAGTTTGAGCGTGCAGATGTACCAGGTGGTTATAATTAACGTGTAACTGCTTACGGAGGATAAGAGCAGGCTGTAATTATCGTAAGACGGAAATACTTGATACCTTAATGCAGAACTGATTTACGCTGGAAATAAAGGTAGTTTCATTTGTGGTCACCAGGTGATAATCTGGCTCTTTACACTGTTTATGTGACGCATGACATCCACCCTGTCGTTTCACAAGCCTTAACGTGAGTGAGCGGTATGGACTATCGAGAAAGGAGACAGTGCGCTGTTGGTTAAACTGTTTTATATCAACCGTAGCAATGATAGAGCTGCACTGAGAGAATACCCCCCAGTAAAAGGTCTGAGGAGAGGCCAGATGTTATTAAACTGTTAAAAGAAGACGACAGTGGTATTCAAAAACACCAGCGAACTTGGTGTGGCACCTGGAAGAGAAGGGCGTCCTATCCCAGTGGAAATTGTTGACGAGCTTGCTGTTGCTACAAGTGACCAAGCAGCCCGTACCCCGGTTAGTGTAGTGTAGTGTCACGAGAACTGTGCATTCCATGGTCAACAGTACGGAGAGTTTTGCGGTCTGTTTTACACTGGTACCCTAACAAGATTCAGGCGTCACAGCAACAGAAATTTAATGATCTGCATTAATGTCCTGAATTTGCTCTCCGGTCTCTTGCACAGATCGTAGTTTCTACGAAGTGCCGAGACACATTTTACACTACAGGTTGCAGGGAAAACACAGAAATTCTGAATTTGGGGCAATGTTGAACCGTGTGTTGTGCACTAAGAGCCATTGTACTCGTCGTATGTGGTTGTAGTGTGCATTCACCGGCATCTTCATTCTCGGTCTTTCCTTATATGACGAGAATGCACCCACAGGGCCTGTGAGGTACACAGTGACATCTGCTCCCTATCGAGACCCTCCTGCACAACATATGATTCCTGTTTGGAAGGACGCAACTGTGTGGAAACAACAGTTTGCAAGCAAGATGGGGCAATATTTCATGTCTCTCCACTTAATGCGATCTTCCGCAAATCCGTTCTCTCCAACAGTTTTCCGGTTGCATGGCCTGCAAGATCACCTGATCTAAATCCACGTGGCATCTGACTCCGCGGAAATGTAAAAGCAGACGTTTACCAGGTAAACGTTCGGTTTCAACCTGATCTGAAGGAATACGTTTCTCGGACTACACCGGAGCTGCTGTGAGTAGCTATTGATTACATGAGTTCACAGATGTAGAATCTCGTCGCTGTCTCCGGTGTTCATATCGAACAAACTACGTAAGTGGCTGTTAATAGTAAAATCAACATTGCGCCTTTCTCCCTTGATTGATCTTCTCTGCCTACGTCCCATTCCTAATACATTACATATGGAATCATTTGTAGACGTCTTCCTTTAATTCACAGCATGTGATTTGCACCTTGTGGAAAACATCGGAAGAATTTTTGTGAGAGTAGCGGCGCTTTAATTTTAACCAAACGGTACCATAGCATCACTGAATAATTATATGTATGCATTTCGAGATTGCAGCGCAACTATCGAAATTACCTATAAAGGTCTTATCTAACTCCGTTCTCTGTTTTTACTTATTGTGCTTCTGTGTAGCAATGTTCTTTGATGTGACATCCTTGTAAATGTTTTATTCGTTAATTTTTATAATTTTTGTAATTCTATTTAAACTACGGATGTATTTTCAAAACTAATGTGCTGTAAATGAATGTGGAAGTTGTTACTCTTGTTGTAACACTGGTTCATGTACAGGGAAAGTAGATTTTTAATCATGTAAAACTTGGAGGGGATTCCCTCAGAAACGGATCTGGCTGGGTAGGAATATAAAAGGTGGATTTGGCTGTCTAAGTGCAAGGCTTCTATATGGCATGAGTCAGATGGTAACTAGCAAGCAGCAGGTACTCATCTTGTGATCTGAAAGAGCCGAGAAAAACTGTAAGACTATACAATACAACGTTGGATGCGGATGCAATTCACCTCTTATATATATATATATATATATATATATATATATATATATATATATCTTCCTACTTTCATGTACAGATTGTGTTATTGAGAGCCAGTTGCTGCCTAAATGCATTGATACTACTCCTGTGGCTCAAGTCAGATCTGGTACATTACTAATTTGTGCTACTCTCTCGTATATTACAGGCAAAACAGAAGTTCAATATCAACTAAAATAAATCCCGGTAACTTTCTTACGACCACTTAGGCTGGTGACCGTTCCCTATTACGTAATTTCGGTTTATTTGATTACTAATGAACCTTGTTTCGATTCTGGTTGTTTTGTTATTGTTTTCTCTCAACTATAATCATGACACAGACGAGAAGTTAGTCCGATACCTTGCCATTACGCATCTTCTCGGCCACAAGATTAAAAATCGTTTCACAGGAGTGACATTACCGGCATATTACTATTTTAATGGTAGCTGGTAGTGTAATAAGCTAATGAAATTCTTTGTGTAATCAGAATTGTTCTCCGCATCGCCTTACGGCTATACGCCATTAATGCTGTAACAGTTATGTATGTCAGTGAAACACACAAAAAATTTAACGTTTTGATAGACGGTCATCACAACATCGAACAATAAATGCTGCACAATGCTGATTATGACATAAACAAACAAGATTACAGAGTAATGCAATTACAACTTTGTTAAAAACACTATGCATTTTGACATAACGTCTATCTGTCGTGGGTTTTGCAGATCAAAGAATGGTACCACTAGGCTGTTTCAACCAGGTTCTGCTACTCGGTCGCTAGCTACCGTTGTATGACTTAAACCACATGCCTCGTGAACTTTCCATACTCATTACAAGTTCAACATATCGTGTGTAACTGTCGAGCAACGGAAGATGTGTTACGTTTTCACTAAGATTTGGGTGATTGACGTTTTAGACCATTGGTGAGCTCTGTCGTAGTGAAATGTAGCAGCATAAATGTTTATAGCTATTTGTTACATGGGATGTCTCAGGGTGTGAGGCGACAGCTAACAATCATCTCGAGTACCTACAAGCTTAAATATTCGTTTTCAACGAGTGAAAGACTTCATGTATTGTCAAATACATGTGTTACTGACCAGCCATATTTCATCTGTGAAATACTGGATTAGTTGCTGGAGGACAAATTTTTGTATTTTTGTACACTTCATGCATTGAGAACTTCTTAATCACACTGTAAGACAAAAACATGTACATTCGATGTATCAGTTATTTCGCTGGAGTTGTGAGGCCAGAGTGTGACGCTAACAATATAGGAGCACGAGAGAGTTAGTTATAAGGTTTCACGGCATGCGGATTTAGCGTTAGACATTGTGGGTGACGGGAGTTCAACACTCACATGCCCAGCATCCGTAATGAATGTCGCATTGCCCAGTTACTAGGTCGAACGAATGCCTTGATCATACATGTCTGCAAGATATATTCATTTATTACAAGAGCGTAGGAGGAGACTTTTTAACTTAAAATCGTAACGAAAATACGAAAATGCCATAAAGAGCGAATACAAATAGTTTTAGGTGACTAAGTTCGTAGTTCTTAATACTCTCATTCTGGAAACATCCCCCAGGCTGTGGCTAAGCCATGTCTCCGCTATATCCTTTCTTTCAGGAGTGCTAGTTCTGCATGGTTCGCAGAAGAGCTTCTGTAAAGTTTGGAAGGTAGGAGGCGAGATACTGGCAGAAGTAAAGCTGTGGGTACCGGACGTGAGTCGTGCTTCGGTAGCTCAGTTGGTAGAGCACTTGCCCGCGAAAGGCAAAGGTCCCGAGTTCGAGTCTCGGTCGGGCACACAGTTTTAATCTGCCAGGAAGTTTCAGTTCTTAATACTGTTCGCCACAACTGCATTTATAGCATCTATTAACAGCTATAGCCTCGCCTTAGAGGACAACATTCTACAGAATGAACGGTCTTAGCCGGCACATACATAGCGCACCTACACATACACAGCGCCGGTGTTAGACGGCTACAGCAGTTAACTTGTGTCACCGCTTGCAACGATGATTCTATCTTTCGTTGATAACTGTCTGTCTTTTTTGTTATGACCTATATTCTTGACTCATAGCACAGATACATGAAATTTGACGATAGCACTGTTAGCTCATGTAAATTTTTCCATTCTGATGAAGATAGAGTTATCGATCTGGTTAATGTGTTTTTAAAGATCTGTGCAACCGGTTGCCTGACAGCTACATTTTATGTAATAATGGAATTGCTTTTATCGACTCTAAACAGATAATAAACAGTCTTCTACAGCCTAAGAGAGGTCTCTGCATCTTCCCTCATTTGGCTACAACCGATGTTCCACAGGGCATACTGGATCAAACCAATTTCTCGCCGAGAGTTTACTGTGATGCTTCACAGTCGATTCGTGGTGTGCTAATATGGCTTCCATATTTCAAGTTTCATGGAGTATACTGCGGCTAGTTATGTTTCGTTAATATGGCTTATTTTGATTTTTCCACTCAGCTGCTTGTGATGAGTTCCTGTCTGCTTGGGTTCTTGCATGCGGGTGAGAATGCACTTTTTGTAAATGGTTTAAACTGCTTTATGCACGGTGGGACTTAACATATGAGGTCAACAGTCCCCTAGACTTAAAACTACTGAAATCTAACCAACCCAAGGACATCACACACATCCATGTACGAGGCAGGATTGGAACCTGCGACCGTAGCAGCAGCGCTTTTCCGGACTCAGCTGCCTAAGACCGCTCGGACACAGCGGCCGGCGAACTTTATGATTATGAGTTTTTTCGTCTGCTTGTTGCAACGGTTATGTTTATGGGCTGTACTCTTCCATCCACTGCACTCTTTTAGTGATCAATCATTATTTCATGGCGCTTGCTTTTTATAATAGCTCTACTTTCCACTGCTTAATCTTACTTGAGTACCTACACAATATATATATAGAGCAAAGCACTTGTTATTTTAAGATCTTTTGTTACAGAATATTAGTGTTAATGCATATTTTACTGACATTGGTCTTTCATTTCTTGTTTGACCTACTATGATGGAATCACTAATATTGACTCTACATTTGTCACTAGATACGACACATTTCTCTCTCGTCTTAATACAGAACAGCAGGTCGCCGTGGAAGAGTGGTTCTAGGCGCTTCAGTCCGGAACCGCTTTGCAGCTACGGTCACAGGTTCGAATCCTGCTTCGGGCATGGATGTGTGTGATGTCCTTAGGTTAGTTAGGTTTAAGTAGTTCTAAGTCTAGGGGACTGATGACCTCAGATGTTAATTCCGATAGTTCAAAAATGGCTCTGAGCACTATGTGACTTAACGTCTGAGGTCATCAGTCCCCTAGAACTTAGAACTACTTAAACCTAACTAACCTAAGGACATCACACACATCCATGCCTGAGGCAGGACTGGATGGAACCTACGACCGTAGCGGTTGCGCGGTTCCAGACTGAAGCGCCTAGAAGCGCTTGGCCACTCTGGCCGGCTAAGTCCCATAGTGCTCAGAGCCATTTGAACCATTTTTAAAATACACAACAACAACGTTTATAAACGGCAGATACTACGCTTTTACAGTATTCTTCAGTTTAACAAGGGTTTGTTGCTTCGTCCCTTGCTTTGGCTACACCTGGGGTTCTGGAGGGCATGACGGGCTATAGCACTTTTTCGCCGAGACTTCCCTATGGTGTTCCACGGTCGATTCGTGGGTTCCAGACATAAGTTTTGTGTTTGTTATTCTATCAGTCCACAAAATTTTAAACATCCTCGAATGACACCACATCTCAAAGCTACGATTCTCTTTTCGAGGTTCTCACTGTCCATGATTCGCGTCCAGACGACTGTTGCATCATACGTTCGTAGAAATTTCTCCATCAGATTAAGGCAATGTATGATACTAGCATATGTATTTCGGAAGAGAATCAGTTCCGTGACAGTTCCAGCCAGCTGTTTAAGTTCTGCTTGCTTAATCCTTCATTTTTTAGTTCTCATCTAAGGCTGCAGAATACTTTCACATCTACTTCATGGTTATCAATTGTGATGGGTTAAGGTGTGATCAGAAATTTTCGTTTCAGAGGCTGTACGGTCCAGAATTGGTATGACAATCAGCCAAAATTGCTGTGAGCTTGATTTAATCATCGCACCAACGCTCCAGGTTGAAAATACCTGTTTGGTGAAACACGCTGTCCTGCTGCGTGAAGAAGTCCATAACAGCCTAACCGCCTGCTGCGCATCATCGTCCGACTGGAATCGTCGACCCTATTTAATAATATGAAGGCTTGATAATCGCACGGGAACAGCTCAGGAGTAGAGGGAGGGTGCCTCGTGTCGAATTGCGACCGACACGGAACTTGGCGCACCATTTTGGCAGAGATGCTGCCCCATAAACATCCCTCATTCTCCAATGAATATATAAAGGTGTTTAACATTCAACAGCCAAGCAATAAATAAGTGCGCGTAGGTCCTGTTTGGAGATATCTGCTAATAACATAGCAACAGCTCACGTTTTGGCGTTTACCGCACGCACGTCACTAAAAATGCACGCCAGACTAATCCCTCTCCTACATATACCCGTGTCGGAGTCTCAAGCAGAACGTTTTTCATCGCCCCTTATATATTTGATGATCTCATTTTATCACTTTCACAGAGGATAACAATTTTACTTGTGAACATTATCACTCATACGTTTTCCAGTCGGATATTTCATCCCATTTACATACCTTTGCATTATATCCTTGATCTAACTTGCCTTCTGTTTTCACCTCCCATATAATATTCTTGTCACCAACTTGGATGCACGAGTTTTCAATCTGATTGTGCGGTAGTTCTTACACTTACATCCATTGCATCTTCAGGATTCAGTGATGGTGAGTATGTGCTATAATCTCGCATCTATTTATGAAATTTCTGAGGAGCTATGATGCAAATCTGCTGGAATTCTTCCATAACTCCACGCCATCCCGAGGTATACGTTTTCCTCTTATGATGGTATATCTTTAGCCTTCTACGTTGTATAGAACAATTTGATTAGTCCTTTCGTGCCATTGCTTCCATGATTTCAGAAATTCGGAAGGAAAGTTTACTATGCCTTTTTTCCAAAGTCCTCTAAACTCTCACTCTAATACTGGATCCCCCACTGGATCCCCTTCGTCTTCAAAACAGGGTCCCAATTATTCTTCAATAACGTCATCCGATATTTCACCTCCCGCATAGAGACATTCGACGTTGTGTTTTTGTCGATATGATCTCTTCTCTGCGCTGGACTGTGGGATTCCTCTTAAATGTTAATGTCCATTCCGATGTGTCAGCGCAGCATGGACTTCAACCTTTTACACAACGACATAAGCTTAGCACAATAGGCTGTGCGGTATAGCCCTGGACCAAGTGACACATCAGGCTGTGACCATCGACAGTTGCACTGAACACATATTTGGCACATTTAAACAAGACAAATAACAAATAAAACCATCAACACATTTGTACAATTATCCCACATCTTTAAAATTATCATTTAGATGAGATCAAGTTACTACCCATACCGGCGCCAGGAATATCGCTGATCGAGCCACACGGCTCACATTCCCATTTTTTAAAATTTACGTTAGCATAAGGCTGTTTTCTCTTTTCCGTATGCCACTCTGTCATACTAAAAAGCGTTTCACTATCTAATTGTTATCGTTTCTGTTGCTACAATTTTGCTTTTGGTACCTAGCAGTTTCTATTTATTTCTTTCAAAACTGAGTTACATTGCTGTATTTAGGTTTCTTATTAAAATTTTTACAAGTCCTCCTTTTGGTTATAAATTGAAGTATTATTTTTCCTTTCCTGTGCTTATTCGAAGTGTTCTTTCTTTTTCCAGTAATTCTCTCTCCAAAATCTGTGATCGCCCTTTTTACAAATATTTATCCCTCTTAATCTTAACTGCGTATTGTTGTACTCAAAGAACTTCAGACCTAGAAATCATTCTTCAGAAATCCGGTACCTCACCTTCTCTCCACATTGGGTCTCCAGGACTGTAGCGCTAGAGACCGTGGTTGGGGAGAGCAGCGCTGGGCTTTCAGTTTTTGTTTTTTATTTTCCTAACGCAAATTTTATAGACAAGTATTGCAATCCGACGGTAGTAAGTAACAACCAACATCCTTGTGGGCGCCAGATGTGAGATCCTGGCCATCTGGACCTGCGCGACGTCGGTAACAACGGCGGCGAGTGCCTATTAGCTGCTGAGAGTGCACGAACTGCGAGAGGCAGATACTCTAAATCTGAGATGTGTATAACAAAGCTGATTTCACGTAATATTACTGCACCTGCTGACGACTTTCCAAACCACCAAGTAAAAGCATCCCATCGAACTTCATTCTAGACTTGCACAAAATGAACATTCAATAAAGAGGTCAAAATCTCTGGCCTCATGTAAGGAATCACACAAAACGTTTAAAAAACCACATTGCCAACAAAATAGTTACATATGTAACAAAGACTCACATCAAAACAGTTACGTACGTAACTGATACTTCTAAATTAGGAGACATGGCAGCCACTCTCTTAGAGTGCGCACTGTTAACGTGAGGTTACTTTCAAGTGAGCCAGGAGGCATTAATCATCAAATTAATACTCAAGTATCGGGTAATAACACCCTTATGGCAGACGGCAGCAGCCGTAGCTTAGTCTAAATTTTCAGCATACAGCCCAGACTTAAACCCATCTGCTGCGCGGAATTAGCCGAGCGGTCTAGAGCGCTGCAGTCAGGGCTGGTCCCGGCGGAGGTTCGAGTCCTCCTTCGGGTACGGGAGTGTGTGTTTGTCCTTAGGATTGTTTAGGTTAAGTAGTGTGTAAGCTTAGGGACTGATGACCTTAGCAGTTAAGTCCCACAAGATTTCCACACATCTGAACATTTGAACTTAAACCCATCTGAAATAAAGAGACCCTAGCTTGATCAAAACTAACATTATAACATAATCATAAGGTGATATCTTCCGTAGGAACCAACACTCCAGTCTAATTTACTTCTTCAAGACTTAGAACCATTCTCGCTTTATGACTCTGCACTACGCGCTCAGGATAGGCGCTGAGGACAGCGGACAGTCTGAACAACGAACACACGTGCGTTGGACGTTAGACTCAATGCGAGAAAATAGTCCAAAATACGCGCCTGTTCGAGCAATAAACGTAACTAATCGGAGTGCAAAAGGTTCACATGGCACAAGCAGGGGGGATGACGTTTCTCTGAAGGAATCACAGACCTCGACAACCCGTCTGTCATAATAAGCAGCACACGATGAAAACTTCATTAAATATACAACCATATGTCCCACGCACAAATAATACCGTGCACCACGATAATACAGCAAGAAAATACAGACCAGCACAACGCCCCACCGTAAGTACAGTAAATGCACATACTTCCGTCGATTACACGGACAATAAACAAAATTAGAACAATTTAATATAACACAGGCAGGGAAACTAATTCTCTCCCGGAGGCGGCTATCACCAAACTACCCAACGTGTGATAGGAAGCTGTGTCACAGCAGAGGGAACAGTTCGACAACACTCTCACCTTCAGGGGCATATTGAACAGTTTATAACTCTCTGCAGGTTTCATTGCACTTATGTGACTCACAACGTGAAGTGGTCAAACCACTGCTACAGAAAACTAGAACAGATTATCAGATATATTTAGATTAAAGTTCAGTTGACTGCACAGCAGCAAGGAGAGCTCCACCTACCAACCCAAGGGACCAATGGGTCTGATGATGGTTTTATAGAAAAAACCGAAACCGGTTACTCATTAAAACAGACATAACGTGATCAAGACTGAACTTTAATCTAAATATAACAATTTATTGATCACTGCATTCCAAAAATGTTTACCAAGATTATCAGATGGCACAAATCGTATCTCAATATACAGCTGATAGTACGAAGTACCTATAAACAAGCTATCGATGATTTAAGCACCAGACGTTTGCACGCACAGCGAACGTTAATTTCCCCTTAGGAGCCGCGTCTTACCGCGCATACTTCAAAAGCTATCCGAAATCATATTCCCAAGACCTGGTGCTTAAACCCAGCCTCACTGGTGTACATCAGACCACCGAACATTAATGACTATTCCCACACGCGGATCACATGCGAAACAAACACAACACGTGAACCTAACCTTGGCCACTAGCAACACAAACACGCACTTATGTCGTTATGAAACCATACAGGTGTCAGCATGACAGTACCTACAAGAAGAAACAACTTATTCTTGGAGGTAGAATGTAACGCTCTAGCCAACGCATAGTGAATTCGCAAATTACTACACAAACGACCGAACAACCGAGGGCACTCCTTCAAGCACTTGCATTAGATAGGAAAGCCCTAAACTGAATAAAGCTGCACTCGGCTGCAAGTGACGGTGCTATGGAGCCTGTCGCAACTACTTTAACTTACGTGACTGCGCAGCTAAGCGGTACGACAAGGAAAACATTACGGCAGAACCGCTATAGGCGGACCCGACGGCTGCCTAGTACCATACTGCTCGCTGTCACGAGAGAGAAACTGCAGTCTCTGGCCGCTGTAAGCCTCACACTGCGAAATAAACAGCCACCCGAGGGCGCGCCTTTGACGTCAGTGCCGTTGACTGCAGGTCACGGGTTCCAGCATCATCGGAGTGCAGGACCACACGACGCAGGGGCGATTCTTTTACATTTCTGTCTTCTCTTAATCATTACGAAACTGTAATCCGAGTCTGTACGTCCTCGGGGGATACATGATTGGGAAATTTTGTGTTACCATGACATAATCCCGGTGGAATCTTTCCGTGTCTCCGTGCCTTCTCCAAGTACACATATTGCTCTTATGATTTTTTAACCATGTATTTGGTGTTATCAGCTGAACATTACTGCAGAACTGTATTAGTACTTCTCTCCCACGCATATTAACGAGCATATATTCTTCAACAACTCTTTCTGTCCAAAACCCTACTGCACGGTAGTAACCTATGTTTACCTGACGATCTTACATACGAACTGTTCATCTTCGGCCTCGAACAGCGACATATATACCTGAATTATTGCTTTTACGTTTTTTCCGGTTTGTTCTAAGACAAATAATCTCATCGATCTGTTCACAGTAGCTCAATGACTAGCCTAATCTCTCATTCATAAGGAATTCTGTTCCCGTCATATCATTGTACCTCTTTGTATTACTGTGTATTCGTCTGACTCGAAATCCTTGTCTCCTTTCCATTTCACTTCACTTACCCTCACTATTTTTTGAATGATCCTTAAGCGCTTCCCCTTTCAGATTTCCTACCCTCTCTATCACGTCCAGACATCTGGAATTTCATGCTCTGATCCCTTTGGCTACCCCTCTCTGAGTTCTGAATCGGAAAATAGTCCGGGTTCTTCTGCTACACAATGATACTTTAACTTGCAGGCCACATGACCTGTTCATAAACATTGTTTGCATTTAATTCAGTAGTTTCCGTTTCTCTTTTCATCATCTAGAAGTTAATCATCGCTGAATCTTTTATTGCGTAGTGGCAAATAATATACTGTATCTGGTGGCTTCAGCTGATCCATGATCCCTTTTCAGCATGGCGAATAAGTGCCTCCTCAGTCCAGGCATATATACTATTATAGAAAGTGAAGGTGGAGGGTGGTGGGGAGAATGGAAAGGAAAGGGAAAGGGATGAATTGGTGATGTCTGCTGCGCGTTGATCGATAACTAGTGAACATGTGTGCCGGGTCGGGAGTCGAACCTAGTATCCCCTGAGTACTAAGCAGTTGCATTAACCACTGCACCATCTGGATGCAGTGTTCATCGAAAATGCCTTAATTATCTTGATATACTCCCCGCCTACTCACATTGCCACCTAACGCCACCTATCGGTAGTCTCTGCCCATGCCCTGCATGCTCGCTAATTTCAGCTTCCCGCTTGAAGTCGGACGTAAATGTGCATCCGCACTGAAGGTTGTCTTTTATTACCAATTGAAGCGAATCAACTGTATATGAATACGTGATGTCTGTTCTTTTTGACATGTCCGAAAGAACAGAAACTATGCATTCATATATAATATGTACTGAGTAAACGGTTCCTGTTTCTCGGTCTCCGCAGCCAGTTCTTTCAGTGGTATCATCAAGCGTTGGTCGTTTGAGCTAGCGACGGTTGTTAGTCCTCTTCCCTTGTGAATCTGCTGTCAGCCGACATGGATTGCAGATGGTCTTCCAAAAGCAAAGGTGCGTAGCACTGTCTCAGGTTTATTGTGTGTGTCACACTACACTTAAAGCTTGTTGCCAAGGAATATGTGTGGTGTACCGTGGAAAATTCTTTTACACTGTTCCCCGCGTACAAAATGTCCTTTACTACCCCTGACATGACACTCAAAATCTAGTGGACGATTATGTGGCACAAGCCTTTACTGTTCAGGAATAAGCTTCTTTCCCAATAAATAATATTGGGGGTACAATGGGCATTTGGGATACGGTTTTCGAATTAGTTCGAACAACACCCTGCTTGCTAGACACTTGTTTAACTTCAGTCAAATTAGCTTCCATCTGTGAGCAAAACTTCAGCTGTCACATTCCGATCATGGAAACAGCATTTACAACGAACTTACGTTCCACTAACGATCGATGAACACACATCCCTAAATTACACTTAATAAAGAGGCTACAGTAGGAACACTAGCATATAATGAGGGACGTTAACATTATCAAACAAAAATTAAAATTGGTCCAAAGTATACTCACATGCACGAGACATAATTTCTCTTAGTGTAACCATCAAGAGTTGCAATGCAAACATCAGCTGAATATCATGACAGAACTGTGAATGTTCTTAAGTAAGGGTGTAGATATCGATCCTGTACAGGTACGCATAGAATTCTCCCATAAAATTAATAACTGAATCTGTAGGTCAGCTATACGTCCTAAGAAGTAATATTTAGACAAAAGTACAGAAGGGAAAATGCCAGTGCAGATCTTTTGGGTTTGTGAATTTAAAGATAAAAGGCGCTGTGGGCGAATGTGAGAAACATGTTAACTGTCAAGTATTGTAGCACTTAAAACGTGAGGGAGTGGATAAGAGTCTCCTGTCAGTGGCACTTTAATACGCAATACGTTACATGATCACTTGCTTCGTTTGCACTGGTTAGAGAGAGACATACTGCATGGACCAATCATCGTGCTGTTTCTTCATGAATAAATGATGATGGAGTAGAAGTGATATTAAGAAGAATTATGAAGAAATATTACGGAGGAGTGATAGGGAATCAAGCTATTAGGTATTAAGGAATTGAATTTAGGTGAAGAAGTAAGAAAATAGCAAATACTTTTGATGGGGGACAACATTGGAGAAGAAGTAGCTGTGTGCAGTGAATGCCCATAAATCAAGGCAATGGGATTCAGATATACAAATAACGGTAAGACGATGCTGAACTTTTCCAAGATGAGATTTGCAGGAAACAAATAATATCACGAGTATGTGACAGGAAGGAGAGAGAATTCCAACAGAATTATTAACAGAAGTACGATGACGTTTCGCCTAAATAAACAAGAATTATAAAAAAAATCGTGATAATGAAAGAAAATGAATCATGCTAAGTTTAATTTGTACCTACATATCCTTTAAAACACCGATTTGATATCTGAAGGTAATTAAGCCCCCTAGGGTAAATAGATATTTCCTAAAGAGGTCAAGGCAGGAGAATTCTCCTGTGTTTCGGTCACAAAACTAAATTATGTTTAAATGATAGTGACTATTACCACTATTCTGTATGAATATCATCCTGATTACGTATGCTAACCAGAACTACATGTCTTTTTGAAATACTAGCAATGATGTGTGGCCCAATGTGCTTGAGCTTACAGTTTGTGAAGCGAATATGTGAATGTCTTCTTCCTCATGTAGTACACCCATTACATATAATTTTTACAATGCATCATTTTAAAATCGAGACACATACATCTCAAATGCTTAAACATCCCATGAAAACATCTAATCTCTGCTGTAGGTAGTTTCCTCTCTGAACCAAAAATAGCTTTGTTATTCATTACGCAGCACACAAAACTAACAGCACAGCTGTAGTCATGTGATGTTTTATGACATTGCTATGGGGCATACTCATCATTATTTTCCTTATTATTCTTATTATTAGTGTCACTGCTCCCATGCAAAGCATTGTCTGCCTGCAATATCATTTCTGCCATTTCATAAGTAGGGGGTACAGCAATCATACAGACTCTATGGTCCACACATTTTAACTTGGTTGTTTGTATACTGGTATATGTATTGTAGGTGAAGGAAGTGCCGCTTGGCAGAGAAGTGATGAAGAGTAAGCATGTTTTCCTCACAAATGTCTTAAATTACTGTGGATAGTTATCATCTTTTCATGAGAAAAAGTTGAAGATAGCAACTGTAACACAATGAAATAGCTTCATCGTTTTATATAAAAAGTTTGTTACAAATAAGCAGTATCAATTACCTCATTGATTCTTTAGTTCATGATTGAATAAAACACATCCAGGAACTAAACGTCATTTATCTTTCGCGTTATGAAAATGACAACAAACGGAGGCGCTTCCTAAAGACAAAAAAACAACAAACTATTGTGAATATACGGGCTATACAATATGTCAGAAAAGAAAACTATTCATAGATATTCTTAAGCTTAACTATGCTTATGTTAAAGATTGCATTGTGATTATCGTGAGTGCGCTGATAAATAGTATTTAAGAAGTTTCATATGTATACATCTATGAGTTATCGTAGAATTAATGTCACGTGAAGGTACATAATTATGGAGCAATTTGCAGAGACTGTCGCGTCAGAGCGCAGTGATTTACCGTTACCCTTACCCTTATTTACTCCATTGCTGTAGCATTACGACTCGGTATTGCCTCACGCTACTAGCAGCATAAGATTTGGGCCCGCCGGGAGTTTTGGCCCATGAGTTAAGTCAGTCTTGTCTGGGCCTCGCAGCGAGCAAGTCGCGGGCGTGCATCATTTTCTCAGTCCCGTACAAAACTGTATAAATTGAACACCGGGTATAATACATAACAAACAGGCGTCCTTAAAGTACAGAACATCATAGGGCGAACTCATATAGAACGGTATCAAGCGAGTGACGGTGACGGTGTTAGGAATATGATTTGGTCAGACAAGCGCATTAAACCGAATATTAATTTAAACCGTTTTAAGAGCATTCAAACCTATTTATCATATTATATTATTCTGGTGTGACATAAGAACAGAAATAATTTAGACTGCTAAAGCGTACGTGTCAGTAACAGCGAGGTTAGGAATTCTGATAAACTGACTTGTATACCTTGGGCATGAGAAAGTCCTCCTCCTTAGTCGTATTTTACCAGTCGAATGCCGAATAATTCAAACCGTAAGACAATTCCAACATTCCTTTAACCAAAAGGAGGCGGAGCCTCCGGTCTTTGCGAATCTGCAAAGAGTGTCAAAGGGTTAAGAAATGCAATAACAGCAGGCATTGCATCCAGTGGGAGAGAGTGTTATGGTTAATAGCTCTAATGTTTAAACTGGATGTAGTATAGTACTTAAACTTCCGTTTAAAGCAAGTTTAAAGTGCAGCAGTTATTGATGACACTGACAGATCCAGTTCGAATCTGACTGTGCAACAGCAGTTGCAGCGTCCAAGGTATATACTATTGAACGATAATTTACAACTGCAGAAAACGAAATTTACTTTTTTATTGCCTCTTTTATGCGCGTGTGCTTAGAAATGTCATATCTGCAATTGTCTGCTATACAGCTATGAGATGCCTATACACACGCCCGTAAAAGAGGTGATTAAAATATAAATTTCCTTTTCTGTAGCTGTAAATTATCTTTGGTTATACTATACTATGGACGTTGCAAGTTCTGTTGCTCAGTCAGTTTCATCTTTGGGGCTACAGTGTTATCATTTACTACTGTACTTTAAATGTACTTTAAATATACTTCGGGACAGCCAGTTTAATATTTAGAATTGTCAGCCAACTTTAAACGCAACTCACAATACTGGAAGTAGAACGTGTACTTCACGTAACGTCAATGTATTATCTCAATTAATATCTTTTATAGTTTACGTTCTGATGATACGCTTGTTCATATGAACAGCGAAACCGGTAAGTAAAAAATACTACGTGCGACTTGTGGCTGTGTTCAAAAACTTGGTTACGAAATGTATTCATTCTGGTCACAGAAGTACACTACATTTGTCCCTTTGAGAGAATCACTCTCCGTACTGTGCAGTCGGTAGACCTTAAGCGCTCCCGCTGCCTACTAGTATCCTAATCCTGGAAGAATAGCTGACCTCAACCTGGGTTTAAAATGGTTCAAATGGCTCTGAGCACTGTGGGACTTAACTTCTGAGGTCATCAGTCCCTATAACTCAGAACTACGTAAACCTAACTAATCTAAGGACATCACATACATCCATGCCCGTGGCAGGATTCGAATCTGCGACCGTAGCGGTCGCGCGGTTCCAGACTGTAGCGCCTACAACCGTCCGGCCACCCCGGCCGGCTCCTGGAGTTACCATAGGTATGAACAGCGCTGTCTTTTTCCAGAAATTGGACGGTTAGAGGAGGCCCTCTTGACTCTTCAGTCCTTAACAAGGAGACCTATAGGTTAATTTGACGTACGAACAGTGCAGCAGCTCGGAAAATTTTATAAAAAAACGCTGCATCAGGTGGAAGAGGAGATAGATGACAGAAAAGATCTTTGGAAGGAGAGACAGCATGGTGGTATATTTTTGCTTATTATCGCAAAATCGATTCTCGGTCACTTAGTGACCATCATCAGTGCTGTAATATATAACTTAAATTAGTAAGCACTGGTGTCAATAAGCTTACGGCGATCACATAGAATGGAAGAGTCTATGTGATCGCCGTAAGCTTATTGACACCAGAGCTTACTAATTTAAGTTATATATTACAGCACTGAAGATGGTCACTAAGTGACCGAGAATCGATTTTGCGATAATAAACAAAAATATACGACCAATGCTGTCTCTCCTTCCAAGTACACCCATTATCTGGTCGTAGTGCACAGGACACTATGGAGTCGCCAATCAAGAAAAGATCCTTCGACCTACTGACGGATGTGCCGCAAACGCTATGAATTGTACTGTGACCTCTTATTTATCCACCGAGCCCTGGATCGTGAAAAGAATAGCAAAATTCTGGGCGTTATATTCGGTTGAAAATGTATTACTCAGAACTCACAGGATTAGAGAAGTTTACCTATTCTATATACATCGGCCCATTTCTCAGATTGACGTAAAATATCTGTGACTAAGTGGTACCTAGATTTCTGTAATAAATCATGGTGTACTTGATCTACACAATCGTAAGTATGAAGACTAGCACTTATCAACAATATTATAAAGACTTTCGAAAGAATTATATTGTTTATCTCTATTACGATACTAGAAGGAGATACGTTACTACATCCCTCTGGTTTCAAGAACCACGTTAGGAGTTTTGATACCTCACGGTGCGACTTTTGCAGCAAAGAGTATTTTTGGTCCATTGTGAGTGATGTTCTTAATGCTAAAAATAACTTATAGGTTCTTAGCATTTAAGTTTGAATTACTCAGCGACTATAGCCACTGCAGCTGGCGCCATTGTTTGTGCAGAACTGACTTGCGGTACGAGAAGAGCCCTCAATCGCTTGCCGGGTTCTGGTACCCGCAATAATGAATGGGCGGTGGCAGATCAAAGAGCGAGCAGAATAATCTACGGCTAGGCCTCCTGCTCCTGCGGTCAGTTTAATAGTGATTAGCTTTGCAGTTGTTCGGAACAATGGCTACCGGCAAACAATACCGCAGGGCCAATAATAACGGCGATGAAACTCTCAGTAATAATCGGTTGTGTTAAAAACAATTATTTGAATTCAGGATAATGAAACAAGTGCGTCGTCACTGTTTGTCTACCACTAGATGGAAGTACTCATTAAATTATTTATTACTTTATGGAGAACATATAGACCCTCTATACACTCCTTCCACATTTCTGCTTTCCCTTCTTTGCTTAGAACTGGGTTTCCATCTGAGCTATTGATATTCATACAAGAGGTTTTCTTTTCTTCAGAGGTCTCTTTAATCCTCCTGCTGGCAGTATGTACCTTACCCCTTGTGAGATATACCCCTACATTCTTACACTTGTTCTCTAGCCATCCCTGCTTAGCCATTTTGCACTTCTTGTCGATCTCATTTTTGAGACGTTTCTATTGTCTTTTTGACTGCTTCATTTATATCTTTTTATATATTCTACTTTCATCAATTAAATTCAATATATCTTCTACTACCCAAGGATTTCTACTAGCCCTCGTATTTTTATCTACTTGATCTTCTGCTGCCTTCACTATAACATCCCTCATAGCTACGTATTATTCTTCTTCTGTATTTCTGTCCCCCATTCCGGTCAATCGGTCCCTAATATTCTCCCTATAACTCTCTACAATCTCTGGTTCTCTGTTTATCCAGGTAACATCTCCTTAAATTCCCACCTTTTTGCAATTTCTTCAGTTTTAATCTACTGTTCATTACTAATAGATTGTGGTCAGAGTCCACATCTACCTCTGGAAATGTCTTACAATTTAAAACCTGGTTCCTAAAATTCTGTCTTACCATTATATAATCTATCTGAAACCTTCCAGTATCTCCAGGCCTCTTCCATGTATACAACCTTCTTTCATGATTCTTGAATCAAGTGTTAGCTATGATTAAGTTATGCTCGGTGCAAAATTCTACCAGGCGACTTCCTCTTTCATTTTTTAGCCCCATTCCATATTCCCCTACTACGTTTCCACCTCTTCCTTTTCCTACTATCGAATCCTAGTCACACATGACCATTACGTTTTTTCTCCCTTAACTATCTGAATAATTTCTTTTATCTCATCATTCATTTCATCAATCTCTACGTCATCTGCAGAGCTAATTGGCATATAAACTTGTACTATTGTAGTAGGCGTGGGCTTCGTGTCTATCTTGGCAACAATAATGCGTTTACTATGCTGTTTGTAGTAGCTTACCCGCACACCTATTTTTGTATTCATTACTAAACCTGCTCCTGCAGTACACCTATTTGATTTTATATTTATAACCCAGTATTCACCTGACCAGAAGTCTTGTTCTTCCTGCCACCGAACTTCACTAATTCCCACTATATTATTCTTTCACCTGTCCATTTCCCTTTTTAAATTTTCTAACCTACCTGCCCAATTAAGGGATGTGACATTCGATGCTCTGATCGGTAGAACGCCAGTTTTCTTTCTCCTGATAACGACGTCCTCCTGAGTAGTCCCCGCCCAGAGATCCCAATGGGGGATTATTTTACCTCCTGAATATTTTACCCAAGAGGACGCAATCATCATTTAACCATACAGTAAAGCTGATTCCCATCGAGAATAATTACGTCTGTAGTTTCCCCTAGCTTTGAGCCGTTCGCAGTACCAGCACAGCAAGGCCATTCTGGTTAGTGTTCCAAGGCCAGATCAGTCAGCCCCTCTTCAGGAACCAACACTTTTGCCTGGTCTCTCAATAGATATCCCTCCTTTGTTGTTGCACCTACTTTACGGCTATCTACATCGCTGAGGCACGCAAGCCTCCCCTCCACTGGCAAGGTCCATACTTCATGGGGGAGGGAAAGAAGCAAAGAGGACATGAAAAGCAGAATAATCAGGAAGAAAAGGTAATCCTGGCTCAAAGAAGTCCACTAGTATCGAAGACTGACTTTAATTTCACGAAGCAATTTCTGATGATGTGTCTCTGGATTGCACCAGTCTGTGGTAACGAATCAAGGAGTGTGGGAAAAGTGGACACAAGAGAATCGAAGCATTTGAGATTTGGTGCTATAGAAGAATATTGAAAGTTAGGTGGACTGATAAAGTAAGCAACGGGGTAGTTTTTGGTATAATCTATGAAGGAAGAAACATACGGAAAACACTGGAAAATGGAAGCGACAGGATGACAGGACAAGACCTCAGGGAATAATCTCCATCGTACTACAGGAAGTTCAACAGGTTATAAATTGTAGGGGAAGACAGAGGCTGGAATACATCCTACCAGTCACTGCGGCGGAGGTTGCATGACCCACTCTAAGGAGAAGAGGTTGGCACAAAAGGGGAATTCGTAGCGAGTCGCACCAAACCAGTCAGACGACTGATGACTCAAAAACCAAAACCAGAAAAAAGAAATAAAAAATTAAAAAGTTATCCAGATGCAATGTTGCTTCCACCCATTGTGAAATAGTGCCAACAGTTTGACCAGTCCCTCATAGACGTGCGTGATGCTTGATGGGTAGGAAGTCCATCGACATCCGACACGAATGAAATTATTGGCAATCGAGGAAGTGATTCGCAGCAACTGCAGGTATTCCGATGACGACGACGTTCACACACCTGATCTCGAATGGGTCTGTGACAAAGGAGAGGTTTGACTTTTACGACATCGACTTGGTGATGTGTTGAAAAACAGTGTCACCTGTCTGTGCCGTTACAATGTCTCCCATTTTAATGTGCAATATACGTTTTGAATTCTCTTCATATTTTGTATGACAGACATTTTTATATCTCTAAAACCTACAATTAAATAATCGTCCTCTATGCTGTTACTAATTAGGCAAACCGTCTAAATGTTTACAATGTAACTAAAATAAAGTTGAAAGTCCATCAGTCACGGGAAGACCTGTTCCATAAGATTATGTGCCTAGCATGATACACGAATGTAGCGGCTACAGGAAGCGCATTGTGCGAATGTAAATACGTCATCCAAAACTATGCTAGAGACAAATGTGTACCGAAAGTGACAGCACAATGGAACTGGAACGTGAGATGACACATGTTTCATAACAGATCGGAAATTGCACTTAAGTATCATTAATATTTTGTAGAGTGGGTCTTCAGTGCCGCAGAGACAATGTTTCCATACGTGTAATCCGCCATACAGAATGGACGTGTTGACGTAGCACACAGGACGGAGGTTGTGACTTAGCATGTGGATTCGTTCCATCTGTTATGCTTTTCTGCTCCAATAAATCACAAAATTTTTCTCTAAGTTTCATCTTATTTTCTGTACATTTACCTATTTGTATCTAACATTTACAAAAAAAATCCGAAGCCCATATTTAGGATTGATTTAATTTGAATGTATTCTGATTCTGATTGTGATTTCGTAAAAATACTTTAATTAGAGATCGTAAATAGAAAACGAAGTTAACTGATGCTACAACTATAGTTCCCTCCTAGCTAATCAACGTAATTCCATATAATAACCCTACCATTCATACGTTAAGCACTCTGATTTTCCAATGACCAGTTTTAAATTACCAAAAACCAACTATTTTCTAAAATATTTAAACATGATGTACAATACCTCTGACATTTCCTTTTCAGATTTCGTTAGAACTGCTATTACATTTCGATCTGTGACTACATGTTCTTGTTATTTTAACTTTTCCGTAGAAGCTGACACAGAGAATCGATTGATTAAATCACTAATTAATAAATTCATGTAATTTACTGTTGTTGTAATTGTGTTCAGTCCAGAGACTGGTTTGATGCAGCTCTCCATCCTACTCTATCCTGTGCAAGCTTCTTCATCTCCGAGTAACTACCGCGACCTACATTCTTCTACGTCTGCACGATGTACTCATGTCTTCGTCACCCCCTACGAATTCTAGCTTCCAACACTAAATAGGTGATCCCTTGATGACTCAGAACGTGTCTTACCAGGAGATGCCTTCTTCTAGTCAAGTTGTGAAACAAATTCCCCTTTTCCCCCTATTCTATTCAGTACCTACTAATTAGTTACGTTATCTGCCCACCTAAAGTTCAGAATTCTTCTGTTATACCACATTTCGAAAGCTTCTACAATCTTCATGTCTAAACTACTCATCGTCCATGTTTCACCTCCCTACATGGCTACACTCCATACAAATACTTTCAGAAAAGACTTCCTGACACTTTATTGTATACTTGATGGTGACAAATTTCTCTACTTCAGGAACGCTTTCCTTGCCATTGCCAGTATACATTTTCTATACTGTCTACTTCAACCATTATTAGTTGTTTTGCTCCCCTAATAGCAAAACTCATCTACTACTTTAAGATTCTATTTCCTAATCTTATTCCCTCAACATCACCCGACCTAATTCGACTATATTCCGTTACCCTCTTTCCGCTTTTGTTGATGTTCATCTTATATCCTCCTTTCGAAACACTGTCCATACCATTCAACTGCTCTTCCAGGTCCTTTGCTGTCTCTGACGGAATTACATTGTCATCAGAAAACCTCAAAGTTCTTATTTCTTCTCCATGGACTTTAATTCCTATTCCGGAATTTTCTTTTGTTTCTTTTATTGCTTGTTCGATATAACGATTGAATAACATGAGGGATAGGTTACAACCCTGTCTCACTCCCTTCCCAACCACTGCTTCCTTTTCATGCCCCTCAACTCCTATAACTGCCCTCTGAGATCAGTACAAATTGTAAATAGCCTTTTGCTCCCTGTATTTTTCCCCTGGCACTTTTAGAATTTGAAAGAGATTATTCCACTCAACAATGTCAAGTGCTTTCTTCAAGTCTAAAATTGCTAGAAATGTAGGTTTGCCTTTCCTTAATCTATCTTCTAAGGTAAGTCGTAGGATCAGTATTTTCTCCCGTGTTCCAAAATTTCTACGGAATCCAAAATGATTGTCCCCAAGGTCGGCTTCTATCAGTTTTTCCTGTCTGTAAGGAATTTGTGTTAGTCTTTTGCAGCCGTGGGTTATTAAGCTGATAGTTCGGAAATTTACTATAATTTACAGTATTGCACTCATACATATAAACAACTAGATCCACATTGTGTAAGGGTAATAGCGGCCGACGTATTTCTCTAAATTATTGAGCAGTAACCTCTTCTATAAATCAAAATCAAATTTGCTCTAGTAGTTCATCTAAAACATTAAAATCCAACCAAGCAAATTCTTAAAGTATTATTTAGTTTTCAAAATAACGGTTTGTTCTTATGCTCGTCTATTGCTAGTCGGATGTAACCCGAATTGGCATTTCGCGGTTTTTGTAAGTCTGCGAGTGATACATATGTGTTCACTCACGCCGCAAGCATATTAGTTCTCTACGCGAAATACGCGCACCGGTCACCGCGGCACTCTAGAACTCTAACGCTTGATAGCTTCCGAGTAAACTCTGCACAACCAAATAATAGACATTTTAAATGAACTGAGTTGTGATTGACATATGTGTCATATGTCTTTGTTATCGCAGTGAGGCGTTGTTGGACACTGCGGTGGCTACTAGAGATTCAGTTAACTGAAATGCTGCGAGGTATTACTCCAGTAAATTCACACTGGACGGTGCTTCGTACAAACCGTGTTGCATTTAGATAAATGTGACGGCTGTTTCTGGTGCTACAAGAGAAAAGTTAACTTCACAACAGATTAGTGAACGTTAGGTATTGTGGGTACACATCTGGATATTTGTGCTAGTATTTCTTTCGTAATATACAAAGTAATCACCGTATTTAATAACTGGATTTTGGAAGAAATAAAATGTGTGTGTTAATGTCATCTAAAATATGATGTGTAAATCTTCCAGCAAACACTAAATGACACTCTACTGAACTTTCAGCTTCGAGGTGATTAACATTGTTGCTACAGGAAACAAGATAGCGAAATCCAGGTCTGTTTCGTCATAAGGGCAATTAGCTTGTGCATAAACGAGACCTTCGACCGTCTATTGTGAGTGACATTGCAGTAGATTTGAACGTGGGGCGTCAGGGACAGACTTCGGTTGGGGCTATACGGAAACACATTTGCAGCATCAGCAGTCGACCATTAAATCGCTTCACTTTGAAGACGTCTCGATTCGTAGATCAACAAATGGATGTTGCTTCGGAACATTACCACTGAATCATGGAACAACGACGTGGACCGAATAATTCCAGTTTGAACTCTAGCAAGTAAGAGACTCGAAATGGAAACCTCATCGCTTCTTCAGAAAATCTATAAGGAAAAGAAAATTTCAGCAGGGTACAGATCTTTCCTGCAGACATAAACTGGAAATTGAAAGCTTTATTAAAAGACACACTTACATGTACTGAAAACTTTGTATTCGTCATATTTGTGGAGAATGTAACATAGCAAATATATTATGTAGTAGTATATACAAATCCTCCTCTATGCTTTTTTCACTTGAATTAAATCCCACAAGAAATATTTTGATAATAACTTAGAGATTTCACCAAATTCATGGATGGGAATTTCACGGCAGCCATAAGCCGACGTGAAAAACTATTCACAATGCCCTCCAAAGGATATAAGAGGGCGCACATGAAAAGACACTAGGCAGATAGACACTTCGATGTAACATACAGATTGCAGTTAGTTACCAAGAGTGGAAAGTTGCAGTAGTAAGGCAGCTGGAAGCTATACGGGTGTGGCATTTGTGCAAGAAAGTAGAAAACATCTCGAAGTTTCTAGAGCAACCTTTGCGCACATCTAACTGGACTCACGAGCACGGAGCATATCTTCAGTGTATGGAGGTGTCAGCTAAGGTGTTAGTGCACCCAAAATATACAGTACGTTTACGTGCTACACATCTTGCTAAAAATGAAAACTGAATTTCGGAAATAGTAACCGTCCATGATGTTGCATAAATAAAAAAAATTATTTTAATAACAACTAAACATAATATGAAGTTCTGAAACAAATGCAGTAAATGAAGTGAAACATGGATACAGACGCAAGGACACATTGTTCCAGGAAGTATACGAGAAGAAATAAAGCATCGATGTAATAAGGTACGCAAGAGGAAGTCTGAGGCAGGATCAGACAGCCAGATAAAATTAAAAAAATATTTTGCAATAAAAATAATGGGAGCGCTCTGCTATCTTTTGATGGGGAAGTTCTCCCCCAACGCAGACATTTAACATTCAGCTATTATGCACATTTTTTTATCCGCTTCACAATTGCTGGAAGCTGAAGATATTGAAACGAAGCTTTTGTAAGTACGTGTCAGATGCAACTATTAAAGTCAAGGTAAATGAGCAACGGAAGGATAAATCAATAAAGCCTTCGTTCAAATGGTTCAAATGGCTCTGAGCCCTATAGGACTTAACGTCTGAGGTCATCAGTCCCCTAGAACTTAGAGCTACTTAAACCTAACTAACCTAAGGACATCACACACCTCCATGCCCGAGGCAGGATTCGAACCTGCGACCCTAGCGGTCGCACGGTTCCCGACTGTAGCGCCTAGAACCGTTCGACCACTCCGACCGGCAAAGCCTTAGTCATCAAGTATAGTCAATAACTGAAGAAAAGGCTTGACTGAATTCCATGAACAAAGTAGGTAATAATATCTAATCTTCGAGAGGATTTCACATGTGTAGCACAACTGTGCGATTCATTCGTCAGACGTGCACCAACACACTCTTGAGGTTGATGGTAATACCTGGAAAAAATTAAATTTGATAAGGATAGACTTTTTTTGCGAGAGGTCTCAATGATTTAAATAGTGTCAATATAAATATATTTGTATGATGAGAAAACTGTGAAATTTTTATATAAATAATATTTAGATTATAATTTAAATTCCATGAAAAATTGACTGCGGAAATGCAGACCTTCCTCTCTGAATAGATAAAAGATATACCTAGGAACGACTGCACATTTGGATAAACGTCTCCCTTATTATATCGGATACGTAACTGTGAAGGACTGTGGTAGTGTGACATTCCACCCTTGCTATCTAGGATAGTCTGTTAAATTGAGAACAATCAATGTGAATACGACTCACGCTTTAGTTAGTATGGGGTTTCTAATTGAAAGTTACCACCTTCAAGATAACACTTAATATTTTCAAGCCCAAAAAGTACAACCAAAACTTAAGGTTCATAGGCTGAATATTTCAGCTCCCCAGTGGACTGAGCGCTGTGGATGTATGCCATCGGCCTACGGTCTCTTTGGTACTCGTGTATTAGAACTACAGTAATCACAGTATTAGAGGTGTCAGTCTGTAACACAAACGTGTGCTAAAAATCGGGTTTATTTAGTATAGAATCATAAAATGGTTGAAATGGCTCTGAGCACTGTGGGACTTAACATCTATGGTCATCAGTCCCCTAGAATTTAGAACTACTTAAACCTAACTAACCTAAGGACATCACACAACACCCAGCCATTACGAGGCTGAGAAAATCCCTGACCCCGCCGGGAATCGAACCCGGAAACCCGGGCGTGGGAAGCGAGAACGCAACCGTACGACCACGAGATGAGGGCATAGAATCATACGTGAGTACACTTTTAAGGGTGCCAAAAGCTACTTATCGTCTGTGATCCCAAACGAAGGGTTCCGATTTACGCCTTGGTTGGTTAATGCGTGCCGTGATCTGGGCGAAACCTGAAATTAGTTCCCCAAAGACATTTATCACGTCAACAAATCTTCCTGTAATTTTCGTATTCATGGGATGAGGAAAATCACGAATAGGATTGTGACAGACCTTCACCCATTCCAGTGAAACGAGATGGCCCAAAAAGGATGTTTCAGTACAGGGAAGGTTGATTTTAATAGTATAATGGTGGGACCCTCAATAAATGTCGCACCTGGGACAAATGGGTATAGTAATCTTCTCACTGCGAGACAGGAGGTAACGCCTCCTTAAGGCGACCTAATATATGATGAAGCTCTAAGTGCTGATAAAGGGACTGATTGTAAATAATTCCGTGACCTAAATAGTTACAAATAGATCTGTATTTGATTTCGTCAAGAACACTGTCCAATAAATATCACAAAACAGCGGCAGCATTTGTCAGACCGAAGAGCATGGTATTACATATTCAAACAGACTATGATGTGTACAAAGGGAGTTCTAGAATTTGCAGTTTTCTACCAAAGGTATCTGATGGTGTAACAGATTCAAATCGAGAAGCGTAAAATAGTGGCCACGGGAAAAGGATGTGGGAACCATATGCAGAATAAGGGCCCAGTAGTCAACTACAGGCCTTTATCTTAGACCAAAAACACTTAGGGTACTTGTAGGCATATAGATTCCCTAATCACTCCTTCAGCAAGTAACTTGTCTATAATTATTCTTATCTGCTCCCTTTTAGGAGTGGATACTCAGAAGGGATGATGCCTCATGGGAATGTCATCCGCCACCTGAATTTGATGCTGAGTTTTATTTCTGAGACCAAGGCGATCAGTCAGTAGGCCAGGGAATTCTAGGAGCTGCAACAGCTGATGTGCCTTGTCATGAGGTAAATGTTTCACTCGGAAGGCGAACTCACCATCTATCGTGTTATTGTGGACTAGAAGGAAGAATAGACCAAGGGTGAGTGTCTTTAGGGTCAAATTTAAATGAGATCGTAGTCATGGAATAATACAAAAGGCACTGAGTTTTCGAAAAAAAAAATTCCTGAACAAGAAACTCATAAAGAGATGTTTTGCAACCAGTGCATCAACAGGTATTGAAATATCCCAAATGATTTTACTGATGTGTAATCCTCCAAAAAAAGGGTAAAATCTGCTCACTGACCCTGTGAAGTTTGTTCTTATAATTCTGTAACAGACCAGAATTGGATATTTTCTTGTATTTCAAGCACCAGTCATGTGACATTAATGAAGGACTGCTGCATGAATCTTGAAGGCCACATAATTTCTTGATTAATAGCCGGTAAAATCCTCCGTAAGGATTCTTAGTAACTCCTCGGATATTGTTACAACCTATGAGTGTCCCCTTCTTTTGGTCCTCCCCATTTCCGCAACTATTGACTGGCGTTAATCCTCCTTTAACACACATTACAATAACTCACAACATGGCTAGGCTGTTCTCACCTAAAGTACTTGAATTGGTCCACAGTCCTTCCATGGTTCTTCAGCTGTATCGAGATTCGCTCTCGGGAGAGCTTCCAAAAGATATCAAGGTTTGTCGCTGTTGAACAGAGACGTTAATTCTGTCAATATCACGTTGTTTTCACTCAGATCAGTGAAGGATGTAGGTTTGCTATTAAATACACTCTACAGAGATCCTCAGAACACATACCATGAACAATTATGTCAGCCACCACCTTCTCGCTAGTCTCACAGCAAAATGCATGTTGAGCTTTCTTAACAATCTCCACATAGTGCAAAATGTTTTCGGCGATCTTGGATGTTAAAGAAGTTTTCCAAACAAAACTGATTTCTAAATCTATGTATCAAATTTTGGTAAGCCATTTCTTGTCTCCGCTCTTTCAAGGTAACCTCACCACCAGTCACATATTCTAAATTATTACTCAAACTTCTAAAAGCGAGAGAAAATAAGACTTAGGTGTAAGGGTCAATCTAGGGCTCAGGGTAGAAATCGTGGGCACAAGAGAAGTGAAATTGAAAGAAGGATTACTGTTGAGTTGAGTATAGGGTAATATCAGCAGCTGCAGAACATAGTACAACGGGATAAGAATTAATTAAATACAGGGTAACCCATTGATATTGACAGGGCCCAACATCTTACGAATTAAGATTCAAACGAAAAAACTACAAAGAACGAAACTCGTTTATCTGGAAGGGGGAAACCAGATGGCGCTATGGCTGGTCCGCTAGATGGCGCTGCCATAGGTCAAACGGATATCAACTGCGTTTTTTAAAATAGAAACCCCCATTTTTTTACATATTCGTCTAGTACGTAAAGAAATACGAATGTTTTAGTGGGACCACTTTTTTCGCTTTGCGATAGATGGCGCAGCAATAGTCACAGACGTATAAGTACGCGGTATGACGTAACATTCCGCCAGTGCGCACGGTATTTGCTTCGTGATACATTACCCGTGTTAAAATGGACCGTTTACCAATTGCGGAAAAGGTCGATGTGTTGATGTATGGCTATTGTGATCAAGATGCCCAACTGGCGTGTGCTATGTATGCTGCTCGGTATCCTGGACGACATCATTCAACTGTCCGGACCATTCGACGGATAGTCGCGTTATTTAGGGAAAGAGGGAGTGTTCATCCACATGTGAAACGTCAACCACGACCTACAACAAATGATGATGCCCAAGTAGGAGTTTTAACACCTGTCGCGGCTAATCCTCACATCTGTAGCAGACAAATTGCTCGAGAATCGGGAATCTCAAAAACGTCGGTGTTAAGAATGCTACATCAACATCGACATCGTGTACAGTTCTGCCACTGGGCACAAGAGAAAATACGGAACGTTGACAGATTTTATTCACGCGTTCTATTTAGCGATGAAGCGTCATTCACTAACCGCGGTAACGTTAACCGGCATAATATGCACTATCGGGTACGGAAAATCCATGATGGCTGCGACAAGTGGAACATCAGCGACCTTGGCAGGTTAACATATGGTGCAGAATTATGGGAGGAAGGATAATTTGCCCCCATTTTATCGATGGCAATGTAAATGGCGCAATGTATGATGATTTCCTACGTAATGTTCTACAGATGTTACTACAACATGTTTCACTGCATGACAGATTGGCGATGTACTTCCAACGTGATGGATGTCCGGCACTTAGCTCGCGTGCGGTTGAAGCGGTATTGAATAGCATATTTCATGACAGGTGGATTGGTCGTCGAAGCACCCTACCATGGCCCGCTGATTCACCGGATCTGACGTCCCCGGATTTCTGTCTGTGGGGAAAGATGAAGGATATTTGCTATCGTGATTCACCGACAACGCCTGACAACATGCGTCAGCGCATTGTCAATGCATGTGCGAACATTACTGAAAGCGAGCTACTCGCTGTTGAGAGGAAAGCCGATACACGTATTGCCAAATGCATTGGGGTTGATGGACATAATTTTGAGCATTTATTGCATTAATTTCCAATTTACAAGTAATCACGCTCTCAGAAAAGATAAGTTCACAAAGGTACTTGTATCACATTGGAACAACCGAAATAAAATGTTCAATCGTACCTACGTTCTGTGTTTTAATTTAAAAAACCTTCCTGTTAACAACTGTTCGTCTAAAATTGTCAGCCATATGTTTGTGACTATTACAGCGCCATCTACCACAAAGCAAAAAAAGTGGTCAAACAAAAACATTCATATTTCTTTATGTACTACACGAATATGTAATAAGAAATGGGGGTTCCTATTTTTAAAAAACGCAGATGAATATCCGTTTGAGCTATGACAGCGCCATCTAGCGGGCCAACCATAGCGCCATTTGGTTTCTCTGGTTTCCCCCTTCAAGCTAGACAAGTTCCGTTCTTTGCAGTTTTTCAGTTTGACGCTTATTGTAAGATATTCGGCCCCGTCACGATCAGTGGACCACCCTGTATAGGAAGGAAGGGCAGAGAGGGTGAGTTACTGCGAACAGTTCAGTGGTACAGTTGTTCTCCTCAAACTCGACAACAAAGCGACACCGAGTATAATAGTTCAGATACAAGTACTGAGGCCACACGCTGATGATGAAAACATGGATAAAGTGCATGAGGATATTGAACTGGTAGTTCAATTGAGAGGCCAGACAAATGTGTGGTTCCGGAAGAGGGGCAGCAGCCTATTCAGTAGTTGCAGAGCAGCAGTCTGGATGATTGACTGATTTGGCCTTGTAACACTGACCAAAACGGCCTTGCTGTGCTAGTACCGCGAACGGTTGAAAGCAAGGGAAAACTACAGCCCTAATTTTTCCCGAGGGCATGCAGCTTTACTGTATGGTTATATGACGATCGCGTCCTCTTGGGTAAAATATTCAGGAGGTAAAATAGTCCCCCATTCGGATCTCTGGGCGGGGCTACACAAGAGGACGTCGTTGTCAGGGGAATGAAAACTGGCGTTCTGTGCATCAGAGCGTGGAATGTCACATCCCTTAATCGGACAGGTAGTTTAGAAAATTTTAAAAGGGAAATGGATAGGTTAAACTTAGATACAGTGGGAATTGGTGAAGTTCGGTGACAGGAGGCACAAGACTTCTGGTCAGTGAATACAGGCTTGTAAATACAGAATCAAATAGCGGTAAAGCAGGAGTAGTTTTAATAGTGAATAAAAAGATAGGAGTGCGGGTAAGCTACTACAAACAGCGTTGTGAACACATTATTGTGGCCAAGATAGACACGAAGCCCACGCCTACCACAGTAGTACAAGTTTATATGCCAACTAGCTCTGCAGATGACGAAGAGATTGATGAAATGTATGATGAGATAAAAGAAATTATTCAGATAGTGAAGGGAGACGAAAATTTAATAGTCATAGGTGGCAGGAATCCGATAGTAGGAAAAGAGAGACAAGGAAACGTAGTATCAGAATGTGGATTGGGGGTAAGACATCAAAGATTAAGCCGCATGGTAGAGTTTTGCACAGAGAATAACTTAATCATAGCTAACACTTGGTCCAAGAATCATGAAAGAAGGTTGTATACATGAAAGTAGCCTAGAGGTACTAGAATATACACTCCTGGAAATGGAAAAAAGAACACATTGACACCGGTGTGTCAGAGCCACCATACTTGCTCCGGACACTGCGAGAGGGCTGTACAAGCAATGATCACACGCACGGCACAGCGGACACACCAGGAACCGCGGTGTTGGCCGTCGAATGGCGCTAGCTGCGCAGCATTTGTGCACCGCCGCCGTCAGTGTCAGCCAGTTTGCCGTGGCATACGGAGCTCCATCGCAGTCTTTAACACTGGTAGCATGCCGCGACAGCGTGGACGTGAACCGTATGTGCAATTGACGGACTTTGAGAGAGGGCGTATAGTAGGCATGCGGGAGGCCGGGTGGACGTACCGCCGAATTGCTCAACACGTGGGGCGTGAGGTCTCCACAGTACATCGATGTTGTCGCCAGTGGTCGGCGGAAGGTGCACGTGTCCGTCGACCTGGGACCGGACCGCAGCGACGCACGGATGCACGGCAAGACCGTAGGATCCTACGCAGTGCCGTAGGGGACCGCACCGCCACTTCCCAGCAAATTAGGGACACTGTTGCTCCTGGGGTATCGGCGAGGACCATTCGCAACCGTCTCCATGAAGCTGGGCTACGGTCCCGCACACCGTTAGGCCGTCTTCCGCTCACGCCCCAACATCGTGCAGCCCGCCTCCAGTGGTGTCGCGACAGGCGTGAATGGAAGGACGAATGGAGACGTGTCGTCTTCAGCGATGAGAGTCGCTTCTGCCTTGGTGCCAATTATGGTCGTATGCGTGTTTGGCGCCGTGCAGGTGAGCGCCACAATCAGGACTGCATACGACCGAGGCACACAGGGCCAACACCCAGCATCATGGTGTGGGGAGCGATCTCCTACACTGACCGTACACCACTGGTGATCGTTGAGGGGACACTGAATAGTGCACGGTACATCCAAACCATCATCGAACCCATCGTTCTACCATTCCTAGACCGGCAAGGGAACTTGCTGTTCCAACAGGACAATGCACGTCCGCATGTATCCCATGCCACCCAACGTGCTCTAGAAGGTGTAAGTCAACTACCCTGGCCAGCAAGATCTCCGGATCTGTCCCCCATTGAGCATGTTTGGGACTGGATGAAGCGTCGTCTCACGCGGTCTGCACGTCCAGCACGAACGCTGGTCCAACTGAGGCGCCAGGTGGAAATGGCATGGCAAGCCGTTCCACAGGACTACATCCAGCATCTCTACGATCGTCTCCATGGGAGAATAGCAGCCTGCATTGCTGCGAAAGGTGGATATACACTGTACTAGTGCCGACATTGTGCATGCTCTGTTACCTGTGTCTATGTGCCTGTGGTTCTGTCAGTGTGATCATGTGATGTATCTGACCCCAGGAATGTGTCAATAAAGTTTCCCCTTCCTGGGACAATGAATTCACGGTGTTCTTATTTCAATTTCCAGGAGTGTATATAATGGTACGACCGACATTTAGGACCCAGGTTTCAAATTGTAAGACATTTCCAGGCGCAGATGTAGACTCTGACCACAATCTATTGGTTATGAACCGTTGATTAATCTGAAGAAACTGCCAAACTTTGTGAATTTAAGGAGATGGGACCTGGATAAACTGACTAAACCAGAGGTTGTACAGAGCTTCAGGGAGAGCGTAAGGAAACAATTCACAGGTTGGGGGAAAGAAATATAGAAGAAGAATGGGTAGGTTTGAGGGTTGAAGTAGTGAAGACAGCAGAGGATCAAGTACGTAAAAAGACGAGGGCTAGTAGAAATCCATGGGTAACTGAAGAAATACTGAATTTAATTGATGAAAGGAGAAAATATAAAAATGCAGTAAAAGAAGCGGGCAGAAAGGAATACAACCGTCTCAAAAATGAGATCGACAGTAGGGGTAAGACAGATACTGCCTACAAGAAAATTAAAGAGACCTTCGGAGAAGAGAGAACCACTATTATGAATATCAGGAGCTCAGATGGAAACCCAGTTCTAAGCATGGAAGGGAAAATAGAAAGTTGGAAGGATTATATGGAGGGTCTATACAAGGGCGATGTAAATGAAGACAATATTATGCAAATGGAAGAGGATGTAGATGAAGAGGAAATGGGAGATACGATACTGCGTGAAGAGTTCGACAGAGCACTGAAAGACCTGAGTCGAAACAAGGCCCCTGGAGTAGACAACATTCCATTGGAACTACTGACGGCCTTGGCAGAGCCAGTCCTGACAAAACCCGACCATCTGGTGAGCAAGATGTATCAGACAGGCGAAATACCCTCAGACTTCAAGAATAAAATAATAATTCCAATCCCAAAGAAAGCAGGTGTTGACAGATGTGAAATTACCGAACTATCAGTTTAATAAGTCACAGATGCAAAATACTAACAACGAATTCTTTACAGACGAATAGAAAAACTGGTAGAAACCGACGTCGTGGAAGATCCGCTTGGATTCCGCAGAAATACTGGAACACGTGACGCAGTACTGACCCTACGACATATCTTAGAATATAAATGAAGGAACAGCAGACCTACGTTTCTAGCATTTGTAGACTTAGAGAAAGCTATTGAAAATGTTGACTGGAACACTCTCTTTCAAATTCTGTAGGTGGCAGAGGTAAAATACAGAACGTGAAAGGCTATTTACAATTTGTACAGAATCCAGATGGCAGTTATAAGAGTCGCGGGGCACGAAAGGGATGCAGTGGTTGGGAAGGGAGTGAGACTGGGTTGTAACCTCTCCCCGATGTTGTTCTATCTGTGAAATGAGCAATCAGTAAAGGAAACAAAAGAAAAATTCGGAGTAGGTATTAAAATCCAAAATCAAAACAAGGATAATGGAATGTAGTTGTATTATGTAGGATGAAGCTGAAGGAATTAGATTAGGAAATGAGACACTTAAAGTAATAAAGGAGTTTTGCTATTTGGGGAGCAAAATAACTGATGATGGTCGAAGGAGATAGGATATGTATACTGGCAATGGCAAGACGAGAAATTTGTGAACATCGAGTACAGATTTAAGTGTCAGGAAATCGTTTCTGAAATTATTTGTATGGAGTGTACCCATGTATGGAAGTGAAACATGGACTATAAATAGTTTGGACAAGAAGAGAGTGGAAGCTTTCGAAATGTGGTGCTACAGAAAATTACTGAAAACTGGATGTGTAGATCATATAACTAATGTGGAGGTACTGAATAGAATTAGCGACTAGAAGAGTTTGTATCACAACCTGACTAGAAGAAGGGATCTGTGGGTAGGGCATATTCTGAAGCATCAAGGGATCACCAATTTAGTATTGGAGGGCAGCGTGGCGGGTAAAAATTGTAGAGGGAGACCAAGAGGTGAATACACTATGCTGATTCAGAAGGATGTAGGTTGCGGTAGGTACTGGGAGATGAAGAAACTTGCACGGAATAGGGTTGCATGGAGAGCTGCATCAAATCAGTCTTAGGATTGAAGACCACAACAACAATAACAGTTCAGTTCGTGACGGGAGATGAAAACGTAATAGTCATGGGGGATTAGAATGTGGTTGTAGAAGAAGGAGTTAAAGATATGGTTGCGCAACAATATATGGTTGGTTTTAGGAATGAGAGAGGAGAAAGACTTATTGAGTTGAACTAGTAATAGTGATGACTCTGTTCAGGAGCCGCAGTTGAAAAACTAAAATGTAAACTATCACGGTCTTCAATGTCACAATTAATAAAATTTTCGGTGGTGGTGGTCTCAGGGATTCCACTTAAAAACCGGACATTTCAGCCCCATATGCGGAGGACATTTTCAAGGGGGATGTTGCTTTGTTGATTGTCCGATTCACACCCTAGCGAGCCAGGGTGTGAACATACATTCAACAAAACTACTCCCCCTCTTGAGAAGGTCCTCCGTAGATGGGGACGAAACGTCGGGGTTTGAAGTTAAATCACTTAGACCATGGCATAATAGCCCGGAATATTCATCAATGAATGGAGGAACTACAGAAATGTTCACGGACGTTCAGGAGAACAGAAGTACAACTCACTTAGGAGTGAGATAAATTGAAGTGCAGGGAGGCTAGAGCAAAACGTCTGCACAAAAAATGTGAAGAAAACCGATTGCGGAATGCAGATAAGAGGGGCATGGGGTCAGAACACCGCTCTCCTGGTCGTTATGATGGTATTGTTGACCAAATCCGCTACTATTCGGTCGAGTAGCTCCTCAGTTTTCATCACGAGACTGAATGCTCCCGGAAAAATGGCAACAGCTCATGGCGGCCTGGATGGTCACCCATCAAGGTGTCGACCACGCGTGACAGCGCTTAACTACGGTGATCTCACGGGAACCGGTGTATCCACTGCGGCAAGGCTGTTGCTCCTCAATGAAGGGAAGACTAATATGATAACTTGACAGAAGAATAAACAGGAGTCGTTACATAATGAATAGGGGACACAGCATTAGAAGGAGAATTTAAAAGAGCTTTGGAAGACCTAAGATCAAATAAGGTAGAAAGGGTAGGTAACACTCCGTCAAAACTTCTAAAATCATTGGGGACAGTAGCAACAAAAGGATTCACGTTTATGTGTAGAATGTATGAGTCTGGCGATATAACATCCGACTTTCTGAAAAACATCATCCGCACAATTCCGAAAACTGCTAGAGCTGACAAGTGCAAGGATTGCATCACAAACTGCTAAATAGCTCATGCATTCAAGTTGCTGACTAGGATAACATGCAAAAGAATGGAAAGAAAACTGAGCTTGTGTTACATGCCGATAAGTTTTGCTTTGGGAGAGGTAAAATCTCCAGAGAACGAATCCTGGCTATGTGGTTGATAATGGAGGCAAGACTAAAGAAAAATCAAGACACATTTATCGTATTTTCTGACTTGGATAAATCAGTCTACTATGACAAATCCGGCAAGATGCTCGAAATTCTGGAAGAAATAAGGATAAGGCTTAGAGAAAGACGTCTCATGTACAATATGTACAAACGTAAAGAGGGAACAATGAAAGTAGAAGACCAAGAATGAAGTGTTCGGATAAAGAAGCGTGCAACACAGGGATGTAACCATTCTCTCCTATTATTCAGTGTATACCCCGGAGAAGAAATTACGGAAATAAAAAGAAGGTTCAAGAGTGGAATTAAAATTTAAGATGAAAGGCTATCAATGGTAATATTCACTGATGATGGTGGTGTCCTCAGAGAAAGTGAAAAAAATGAATGTTCCAATGAGTACACATTGTGTACTGAGAGTAAATAGAAGAAAGACGAAATCAGTGAGAAGTGGCAGAAACGAGAACTGAGAGAGACTTAATATCAAGATTGGTGATCACGAAGTGGATGAAGTTCTTTAACCTGCTAACCAGGCAGCAAAATAACCCATATCGAACGCAGCAAGGAGGACATCAAAAGTAGACTACCACTGTCAAAAGGACATTCCTGGTCAAAAATGTCCGTTAGTGTCAGACATAGGCCTTGATATCAGGTATACACGTCTGAGAATGTATGTATGGAGTACAGCTTTGTATGGTAGTGAAACATGACTGTGGAGAAACCGGAACAAAAGAGAAGCGTGGCATTTGAGTTGTGCTTCTACAGAAGAATGTTGAAAATCAATTGGGATGGTAAGGTATGAAATGAGGAGGTACGTTAGATCTCAGTGTACTACAGCAACTTAACGGGCAGGGCGAAGGTGCAGGCCGAGTTCACGGAAAGCCATTTGCTGCTTGACAATAGTTGGTAACCATTTAATTAACAAAATATACTTAAAACATAAATAACATATAAATAAATAGTAATGGTTTGAGATTGATTTCAGGGCGACGAACCAGAATACCGAACTTACAATAAATATATTTTTCCTTTTTAAGGCAAAGTAATGCCTCATTAAAATATCGAGTACAACGTTCATAAAAATACAATTCGAGAGCCCTTCAGACATCAGTAAAATTCGAACCAGGCAAATGAGAGTTCTTTACATTTACAGAATAAGCATTAACATAACAATTTGAGGTCGACTCACTAGATAGTAAACTTCAAACAAGGAAGATTGCCCTCATTTAGAAAAAAAATTTAACTTCACGATTACAGTTAAAATAACTTTAAGGTGCTTTTGGGGCCAGCAGTTTAGAAAGCGAAGGATGACCCCCCTTTTCTTAATGACAGATTACGTATTTCACAAAACTGGAGGACCTGTTTGACATCTTTCAAACAGGAAGGTAACGGTATTCAAAATTTTTACACGTTCAGCATTTGAAAAAATTCTTAAATTTTCAGGTCCCGGATTACGGTAAAGATTTGAAGCTCCCATTGGGCACTAACAAATTTGAAAGAGAAACGTAACAATGATTTTAAAATATGCAGCAGTCCACAATGAAGGATTGAAAGATCTTCAAAGCAAAAAACGTTAAAGCAACAATAAGAAGACAAGGTCGCGCCCCAGGAGGCAAGGCTTGGCTAGGATGGTTTAGGGTAGCGGACACTTTGATTTAAACCTAAGTCCGAGTGACATAAGATGAAGAGCTTAACTTATAGGGAAATGCCGTAGTGAGCGAGGAGTCGGCACCGCCTCAGTGGCTACCGCAAGACAAAAGGAGGAACACCTGGCCGCACAAACGTGCACAGCCGACGTGGGCTAGTCAACGGCAAAAATTCCTTCTTTCGAGAGAAGTGATGGATTCAACAAAGGCCTTCCAACGTGAGTACAGCAAACGAGGCAATATTCTTGGGGCTGCTGGCGTTTGCATATTACGACCAGGCCCGATGCTACAATTCCTGCACAAGTGGGGCAAACAAGAACCCCACCTTAAAAGTAAGACTCGATATTCGACCTGAGTGGTCACAAATACATGTGATACCCTACAACATATTACATGCGAATTAATTTCACCCCCAAGCAAACAGTGCTACGTTACCTAAAAATAAGGTAGGATGGGTAGTTACCAGAGAAAATGAATCCGATCACGACGCCTACATCAGCAGACGATCTCTCTCTCAAACCCAGGTAGTCAATCGAGTCAACCACCAGAAGACCGAAGCGCCACCTGTGGCATGACAGGAAGATGTTTTGTGCCAGTAAGGATGGATATAACAGCTCAAGCCGACACGACTCAGTGCGCTGCAGAACTGGAGAGGAAAGAACAAAATCGAGCACACTGACAAGGAGATGGGACTGGATGGTAGAAAGTTTATTAGACATCTAGGATTAACATCCATGGTACCTGACGCCAATGTAGAGGATAGAAATTATAGAAGAAGACAGAGAATGTATTACATCCAGCAAATAACTGATGACGTAGGCTGTAAGTGCCACTCTGAGACCAAGAAGTTGGTGCAGGAGTGGAATTCGTGGCGGCAGCTTTAAACCACTCAGAAGATAGTCCCTTGCAGAAATGCCATGGGGGGATTAGGCAAACAACTAAACATTTCCCACATGTCAATATCATTGCACTGACCTCCCCTGCAACACTCTGATGTCTTCTAGAAATTTCAAAAGCCGTCCCTTCAACAAGTAAAGTGACATTTTGTTTTAAATCCTGGTCACTTTCCTGTAACGCTTCGATTACAGAGCCTTAGCGCCAATAACATGTATCTGATGAGTGACATGATCAAGATGTGCATAAATCCGAAGTAACTGAGGACGAAAGAAAGAACTACTCTGCAAGAATACTACATTAGCCTGCACACTCTTGCGAGACCACCGACAAACAAGAACGGCATCATTTACCTTGTCGATGGTCTGGGAATCAAGGTGTATTTGATGGATGAGTGCCCTTCTCAAACGCTCACTCAGTTCAGTAAAGGTTCCATCAATATTACATTCATGGATTTTCAATTAACTGGCCAGCTCTACAATGGTGAGGGCTTCCATGGTTGAAGTTGTATCTGTGAATTCCATTCCAAAAAATCATATAAAATGAAGAATTGCTTAATTAGTTATCATGAAACCTGTGTTCCCTCATACGTCCAGTTACATAAGTACATAAGTGCCTGTTACAATTGGTAAGGGGACGGGGACAGAGCTTGAGTGAAAAGTGCTAGACATAAAAAAGAAAACTAATCAACAATCATAATATGAAAATTTTCATGAAAATTTAAAAAGAAATGAGTGATTACGCTGAAGGCTATCAAATGAACAAGCAGGATTTGTTGCAGTTCCAATGAAAATTATACAAGAAATGATAATTAAGAAAAGAAATCTTATTTTAAGAGACTATTTCAGTAGATTGCTCCATTGCCAAGGCTTGGACACAAGGTGACTTGATGCATTACCTAATTTTGTTATGAAAATAACACATAAATGCAGAAAAGTTAGTCACTCGCATTTTTTTCGAAATGAATCGGACTAGAGATACCAAACACCGAGGCGATATAACAAGTTTCAACGAATTGCACATTAAATACCTTACCTACTTAAAGACGAATAGAAATATTACTAATTTTTTAGATCCTGCAACGTACAGAAACCAGTCAGCATAATTTGCTTTCCCTAGGCACAAACAAGCCAAAAACTTCAGTCAAATTTGCGGATCCCAGCCAACAGACATTCACTAGCTTATTCGCTCTGGTAACATCAAACTGACCAGAGTCTCGATGACTTCCCGGCAAGGCTCTCAAGAAAACAGTAATAACAAAGCCCGACAATAGTGACCGGTGCTACAACAAATAAATCACACAATTAGGAGAAGCCTTAAAATTTACGATCATATACACCAAAAATTAAAAAGAAGAGAAAAACTAATTCTGGCATGTACATGTTTCTAGCTAGTACACAAATCAATCAAACAAATCAAAAATATCGGAAATATTGATATCTCGCTACGGAAAGTAGTGGTACTAACAGAATAGCCCAATCGTAGGTTATCGGTTTTGTAAAATTATCTACTCGACCTGGAAGCTCGGTCAACTGTTATTCCAGTGACAACGACTGTATAAATGTCTGTCATAGCAAACCATTACAAATTAGCCTGAAGTGCAATAACAGACAAAACGTTAGGTTCACAAATATCTCACAATGCGGTTATTCTCGGGGCTACACTTTCGACGTTCATAACAGACGTATGACGCCTCTGATAAAGCCGGGCTGCCCTCCTTTCACAGAAACGATTCAACGCAACCGGCGCAGCTTGGATACAAACTTTCGCGGATGCACGACTTACGCGTGGTCTCACGCACAGTACGGCTCCAAGCCGTCATCCGATATAGTGACCACCCAACCGGCACACTGAAAACAGGTCATACTCTCTGCAGTCGCAAACTTCCATGCGAAAACCGGTGTAGTTGAGTAAAGTAGCTTTACCGGGAATGCCCCTCTCGGCAAGCCAAGGAAGTTGTATGTCTAACTCAGCGAGCTTAAAGACCGTTGATATGCGCACTCGCACAGGTCACCTATGTTGCTCGTCACCTATGTTGCTTTACACCAGTTAATCTTTGCTTGAGGGCAATATTGGCAGAAACAACATAAAACGACTGAAACAAGGTTCATTTAAGATCTTTCAAAGGTTGCCCAAGAAAGAACCTTACATGAAATGAGAATATAAAAGACGAATGACAAAAACGTAACTTAAAGGAGGAATTGGAAAAATGTAGAGAAAATGGAGGTAACGTATTAAATGTATGGGAGAAGTCATTATAAAATAACTAAAACCTCTTAGGAAAAAAAGGAGTTGGAAGACTAGAAAAAATGTTCCCAATTTGTGAAGTCGGGTCCGGCATCTTGCCTTAACCTTGAATTGAAGAAACTGAGGAAGAAGAAGAAGAAGCAGAGGAGAGCACCTGTAAGATGAATTTTATGTTCACAAGAAAAAAGGTTCGGTATTGAACTGAAAGTTGTAGTTCACGACACCATTGAAATTTTCTTTCAATGTAACGTATTCTGCCACAAGTTTCCTGGCTTGTGTTGATCAGTCTGAAGTTAGCTAACAGCATAACTGAACATGTGAGATCAGATGCTACATGTGAACTATGATCAATAAATTAATGTGACTTTGTCTCGATGTATCTCAGAATGCTGCTGCAGTAGTGAAAGGAGATCATATTGTAATACGCTTGTGGGTGTTTTTGTGCACAGACCATACCTCCCAATCATGTTCTCCTGCTACAAGAGACAATGGGCATCTATGACAGTCAAGCAGTGTGCAGTGACTACGAAATTGGAATTGTATGACAGAGGAGAGAAAATTTGGCACCAATTCTGGCCCTCCTGCTACTATATTTAAGAAGCATAAGCTGAAACGTAATACCACCAGCAACGACATTCTCATTCCATGAGTACTTCAGGCAGTCCTGTCCGAAAATCATTGGTGGATATATCACAGGTAGTCAAAGTCTGAGTTAGATTAGGAAGCATGCTCAAATAGCCTCTTTCTTACTGCGACTCCTCACAATAGGCAGAAAGGCAAGAAAAGCGGGACCTGAGTGCCTGGGTGGCTGTCTGAGAGGTGTTCAAAATGGTTCAAATGGCTCTGAGCACTCTGCGACTAATCTTCTGAGGTCATCAGTCGCCTAGAACTAATTAAACATAACTAACCTAAGGACATCACACACATCCATGCCCGAGGCAGGATTCGAAACTGCGACAGTAGCGGTCGCTCGGTTCCAGACTATAGCGCCGAGAACCACACGGCCACTCCCGCCGGCTGTCTGAAAGGTTACTTGAGCTGTCACTGAATATTTATGAAACTGGATTTTAAGCCCACACACACACACACACCTACACACACACACACACATACACACATACACACACACACACACACATATATATATATATATATATATATATATATATATATATATATATATGTAAAAGAAGAATTATAAACATGTAACTTAAACGAGGAAGTGGAAAAATGCGTGAAATGAGTAAACTATAGATAACTATAGTTCTTAAATTAATAATGCAATGTAGAGACAGAAGGAATTAGCGAAGAGTAGAGAAGAAATTAGCATAGTTCATCAAAATATAAGAGGTATTAGAGATAAAGTTAGTTAACCGCTTATTGATGTTAACTCTGAAATTATTACTGTATCGAAGCACTGCTTAAATAATCTGACAATTCAGTCAGTGAGTATCCTGTGTGGTGGGGGAGTGGCTATGCAGGTAAAAATAATATTCCTTTTGAGTCCATAGACGTATGACGACACTGTATGTAAGAGATATTTTAATGTTGTACAGGGGCAGTTGAATTTAGTGAAACTAAACTCGTAATTGTTGTCGTTTATAGGTTCCCTAAGTCTGACATCAGAGCATTTCTGCTAAAGTTAGAGGGGGTTCTTGATTCACTTTGTAGGAAGTACCAGAAATTAGTTATATGTGATGACTTCAATATAAATTTTATATATGATGGTCAAGGAAAAGGATGTTGGTAGATCTCGTAAACTCATATGACCTGATGCAGTCTGTGTTTTTTCCAACTAGGTTGCAGGGGAACGGTAGTCGCGCCAACAACAATATTTTTATTCATTCTTCATTACTAGATGGGCTTTATGTTATTGAGAGGTTGAATGGCCTCTCACCAACGACGGAGAAATTTTTAAAACTGAAAGGCTTTTTTACTCAAACAAATGTCACATATAATTACAAACTATGAAGGAAAGTTAATCCAACAGCAGGGCAGGTTTTTTAAACCTACTCAAGGAACAAGAGTGGTAGGATGTTTATTGTGCCAATAACATAGATGATAAATATAATGCTTTCCTAATCACATTTTCTCATGCTCTTGGGGAGCTGGGATGAGGATATCATGTAGAAAAAAGTGGGAATTTAGCCCATTACAAACAATATTTTAAGATGTTTAAAAATGTTATTAGAAATGCAAAGAGTATGTGGTATCCAACTAGAAAAGCTACTTCACAGGATAAAATTGAAACCATTTGGTCAGTTATGAAGGAAGTGTCTAGTCAGCAGCACAGGCTCGATGATACAAAGTCAGATCGTAGAAAAATATTTCTGTTACTGATACATAATATATATGTGCAGTCTCTTAACAATCATTTTGTGAGGGTTGCTGGTGAACTAAATAATATTTAGTTTCTACAGGGAATCATATAACTTTCCTGGCCTTTCAAAGACTGATGTCTTAAATACTCTCCTGTAATACAGAAAAGGGGCAGATGGAGTCAATAATGAAATCACTGAAGACTAAGTACTCTCATGATTATGATGGAGTGCCTAGCGGAATATTAAAGTACTGTGTTGCACATGTTAGCTCTGTATTTAGCTATATTTGTAATTTTTCTTTTAGGAATGGCCAGTTTTCTGAACGATTAAAGTACTCAGTAGTAAAGCCGCTTTATAAAACGGGAGAAAGGGATAATGAAGACAATTTTGGATTTACTTCTATGGCATCAGTGTTTGTGACGGTTCTTTAAAGGGCTGTGTGTGCAAGGATAACTGATTATTTTATATCACATGATTTGGTATGAAATGTACAGATCGGCTTCAGAAGTCGTTTAACAACTAAAAATGCTGTATTGTCTTTTTTCTGTATGGCACTGGATGGGTTAAATACAGGGTTTCGAACGCTAGGCATATTTTTTTCTTTAATTTAAGTAAGGCGTTTGATTGTGTTGATCACAAAATATTGCTCCAGAATTTGGACCATAGTGGAATACGGGGAGTAGCTCACAATTAGTTCACCTCTTACTTTAGCAACAGACAGGAAATGTCATTATCCACAATGTTGAGAATGGCTGTGATGTGGGGTCTGAGTGGGATACAGTGAAGTGGGGGATGGCCCTGGGATCATTATTGGGGCCACTTCTGTTCCTTATGTATATAAACGATATGATCTCTGGTATTACAGGTAATTATAAAATATTTCTCTGATGACACTAGCTTTGTGGTAAGGGATGTTGAGTGCAACATTGGCTCTGTTTCAATTGTGCAGTTCTTAACGTAAGTTCGTGGCTTGTAGAAAATAAACTAACACTAAATCACACTAAAACTCAGTTTTTATAGTTTCTAACACACAATTCAACAATACCCTAAGTTTTAATTTCACAAAATGGGCATATGATTAGTGAAAGTGAACAGTTCAAATTTTTAGGTGTTCAGACATATAGTAAACTGTCTTGGAAAGCCCCCACTGAGGATCTTGTTCAAAGACTTTTACTATTCGCACGGTATCTGATGAGAGTGACCGTTCGACACGAAATATAGTCAACTTCGCTTATTTTCAATCGCTTATGTCGTATGGTATTATATTTTGGCGTAACTCTTCCCATTCTAAAAGGATATTTTTGGCTCAGAAACTGGCGGTTCGGGGAATAAGGGGTGTGCGAGTAAGTTCTCGAACCTCTTGTCGACCACTGTTCACGAGTCTGAGTATTTTGAGATAGGGTTCTCAATATATATATATATAGTCCTATGTGTCATTTCTTGTTAACAATATTAGCGTATTCCCAAAAATAAGCACCTTTCGGTCAGTTAATACTCGGCAGAATTGAAACCAGCGTTAGGATCGGACTTCCTTAACTTTTGTGCAGAAAGGTGTGCAGTAAACAGTTGCATCAATTTTCAGTAAGCCAGCTCTCGAAATTCAAAATCTTAGCAGTAATCCACGCGCTTTCAAATCGAAACAGAAGAGTCTCCTCATGGATCACTCCTTCTATTCTGTCGATGAGTTCTTTGAAAAATTAAATTGACTCATGTTGTATTGTTGATGGCGTTTACTTAAGCTCATGGGTTGACTTTTTTCAGGTTCATAAACATTTCATTTTTATCTATTATTACTTTTGTGTTGTGATATCATGTACTGACACGTTCCATTACCTTAGAGATTTGCTCCTCAATTTGGTCCTACGGAACCTAACGGATAAATAAATAAATAAATGATTTTTTATTTAATATTATCATTTATTTAATATAACTGTGTTAACAATGAAACAGCGATCACTGATAACAACGATTTCTTTCTTACCTCACGTCATTTTCCTTCTTGCCAGCAATCAAATAATTAACCTGTAATACTCTACTTGGAGTGAAAGAGGAATTATAAAGGTTTACGTGTCAGAAATTGTGAATATTTTACAGTGTCTGTATTAACGATTTATATCCAACCCATTCAAAGAGACGAGACAGTACGGAATACATTTTAAAGAACAATCAAATGAAAGAGAGAAGCGATAAAAGAAATTAATTTTAAAAAACGTGAAAAGCGAAATTTTTATCCAGAATCTACATCCCATCATTATTCATGATACGGATAATAGTACTTTCTAGCTTACATTTCATGAATGTACAGTCTTTAACGTTAAGATCCTTGTGTATTACAAATGAAAATTTTATCTTCAGATAATATGACATTCTAACATCCTTCAATGGTGTTAGCTACAAGAACGCTGTTCTAGAAGCATAAAAAAAATGAAATGGTAAAGTCACACCACACTGTAGTATGCGCGACCTGCAGATACTGATTTAGATAATTGTAAATGTTTAACGCTGTTACCAAGTAGATGTTCTTTCAGGTAATTGATTCAAAATTATAACATTTTGTAGCTATAGTTAGCGTTGAGTTAAAAGTAGGAACTATAACTAAAATGAATATGGAAGAAAATGGTAACTTGGAGCCGAAGACGGAACAAAGCGAAGTCCCTAATAGTGAATCTGAAACCTCAGACATTTCAGAGTATGATTTGTAAACACACGCTGAAAGCGATAAAAATACCGTAACCGATGCTCATTTATGGGACGTTCTCACAAACAATCCTTCATGTAATGCCAATGTTCAATGTAATGATGTTTGATGTGAAGCAAGTGTTGGAATGTACGATGCTTCACATCAATCAAACGTGCAAATAAGTAATCATCCTGTTGAGCAGGTTACACTATTTTTACAAGGTTTCTGGCAATGGAAAAGCAACATTTCAGTGAATTAACAAAAGTACCAAATCATAGAGTAACAAAAGTGACTATTGACTTTAACATTTTGTCATTCTAGTGAAACAATTTAATAGATGAAATTTCACAGCTGAATATGGAATATCGTGATCATCCGCAAGCTACATATTCTTTATCTAAGGAACAGAAACAGTTGAAACATATTGTGCAAAAATTAGAAAAAAAATACTTTTGTAAAAGGACAGGGGATTAAATAACAGAAAAAATTCGATGATTGGTACAAGTATATTTTAGACAGTTTATCGCAATGGTTTTCACACAAAGATCTAGACATGAGTAGCAAACAGGATTTAAGTGAATTTATCAACCGTGATCTCCTTACGGAACAATTCCAGTGAATCAATAAAGTCTGAATTTGCACAGATAAAGCCTCCAATCAAAGTTTTACCAGAATGGCGTGACTAAGTTACAACGCAAGTCACAGCAATGTTATAGAATTTTCGGCTGTTAAAGTAATAATTAACAGAAGCCACAAACTGCTTATAGAACATGTGATAGTTACAATATTTCTGCTGTGTCATCACACAGTGCATGGTCACGAGAGTAATACCGATGATATGTCGCCAATTTTACAACGTTAAGAGTCTCAGAGTTGGTTCGACTGGTCATGGACACGGATCAGTATTGACGGATGGAGACAGGAATGAATCATCTTTCAATCTTCGTCGTCACTTATCTTCTGATAGTGTCGGCAGCAGACGCTGGATCCGCCTGGCGCATGACCTAGTAGGTGGGTCGAAGAATTGGTAACGGTCAGATGTGTCTCGGCTTTACAGAGAGAGATTGAGGACCATCTCCATGTCGACACCTCACCGTGTGCCGTGTAGCAGAAGCAGAGATATCGCATTGTCAGGAGGTGGATGTTTGGTAAGGACGCTGGAGTTCTGGGGCTAGTGCTCCTTTCCCATAAGCTAAACCGTAAGTATTAGTGATTTTAAAATGCAACAGGAAAAGAATGTGTCACAAGGATAGATCAGATTCGAAGTCAGCAAACAATTTAGGAGGCGGATTGCACTGTGGCTATGTCCTCCATGTCCTCTGGCTGTCTTGCTGATGTCTCACACAATGCCTCTGCACTTCTCATCGCTCTCCTTAGCTTACGGACTCTTTTCCATCTCACAGCGTTTTCACACGTGTAATTGATTTGCAATGACCCCCCCCCCCCCGGACTCCATGACGTACCTCCATTTCGTGATCACACTTCCCTATGCAGAGTGATGATGTTCTGTCTTGTGTGGGCTGGTGTATGGCATTGGTGGTGGTATCTTTCTCATGCGTTCGCTGTCGGGACTCATCTCACCATAAGCTGCAATGAGCCCACGACATTGTTCTGACGTTTTTCTGCATCCTGAAAGCAGCCGCACAACACGTAATTATATTGGTTGTCTCTGATAGAAGCCTCGACAATCAGAGCATGGTGTTTCGTGTTCGAATCTGCTGGAATTCGTGATTTATAGGCAGTCGTGTTACAGCTATTTTTTTAAGCAAGGTGACTTCTTCGGCAGGTCCATAGCTTCATGTGCCTCACTGTGTTATATTCTAGGGAGGTTCACGAATTATCGGTACATTCGTCATTGATGGCCAGGCCTATCACAAAGTGTGCATTTTTAAGCGAGCTGAACTCATCCGCCAGGCTATACTTGCGAGGTTACAAAATTCCTCCATATACACAGCTATGCCTCTGACTGAATGAGGTCCAAAATTGCCGTCGTCCTAGGCTGCTGGCACCGGAAAATTGTACTTCTGTAGATGTATTGCATCATGTAGCTTATCGCGAACCTTAGAACTTTGAGAAAAGTCGAATCATTGGCACGAGGGACTTGGGAGCATGAAAACGATGCACTGTACAGGCGGATGGTACAAGGAAGGACAGGTGACCAAAAGGACTCGTCATTAAAGTCTAGCACGGGAAAGAAATCGTCCTTCCGGAAGAAGTCAACCACAATATGATCACAGGACTGTCCCACTGCGTCTGTTAATGGTACGGAAGCCACAGTACACTAAGAACCATTCGGACAGATTCCTGGACGCACTGTGGAGATTAAAGTTGCCTCGTGTCATCTACCATTTGCAACACACTGCAGATAACAGAGGTATTCATCATGAAGAACCTGAGTGTAGCGCCGAGTGTGTAATTTCTGTTTATGGTGGTCAGGTGAACAGAAATATACGCGTAGAAGTCCTCTATAGCTCTTGGAATCGTGGTATGAGGAACTATAATACGTGACGAAAGAGCTAATTCGACAATTTTTGTTGGTAGGCCAAACGTTCGGCTTTGTAAGGCAAGACTAATTCAAAATTGTTAAGTCTTCCGTGGCCACTTGTTGACAAACTGCCTATTGGATTCTGTCTCGGGTTCTTCGGCCAACGTCCAGCTAATGATTTTACTGACGTTTCGGCAGCACAAGTGGCTGGCATTGTCAAAGCTTCGCCCTGCATTGCCGCTGGTGAACTGCTATACATTCCCAGAGTGACGGACAGAATCGGCCGTATATTGCGCAAACATGGCGTAAAGACGATTTTCAAACCGACATGGAAGATCAAAGAGTGTCTTAGATCGGTGAAGGAGAAAAGAGACCCACTTGCAATGTCGCGAATATACCGTATACCTTCCAAATGCGGTAAAGGTTATGTCGGAATCACTGGACGATAAATTAACACCAGGATCAAAGAGCATAAGCGACATTTCAGGTTGGAGCAGGTGGAGATATCGGCCGTGGTGGACACGTACTGAGTGAGACCGACCACGTAATAAAATTCGCCGACACGGAAGTTCTGGCTGTAGAGAAGGACTATCACACGCGCTTGTTCAGAAAAGCTGTAAAAATCCAAAAACACGGTAACAGTTTCAACAAGAAACAGGAAAGCCTTAAGGTAAACGGATCCTGCCTTCCCGTACTGCAGCGAACGACCGTCGCAAGTAGAAACAGGAGAACCGCACCGGAAATGACCGCGGAGAAGGCCTCGAACGTTGGCGCACCAGGTACGTATAGTCTGCGGCCGCGAGCTCGGCTCGAGTTCACCACTGGTAACGGAGGGTGAAGCTTTGACAATGCCAGCCACTCGTGCTGGCGAAACGTCAGTAAAATCATTAGATGAACGTCGGTCGAAGAACTAGAGACAGAAGCCAATAGGCAGATTGGCACGTCATTGTTATCAGTCTCTGTTCTTGGCCAGGATGGATGATGGAAGACCCCACCCTGTAGCTAGAACTACAAAGCCGTCGGGAAGTATAGATCTTTGAGTTACCTCGCCTGTCTACTAACATGCGAATCACTGAGCACGTCTGGGATTCCATACCGGCCTGCAGATAGCAGTCTTCGTGAAATGACGCAGCCTGTGTGTCAAGCATTACATGAAATTCCTCTGGATCAGATTCGGAGGCTTCGTTGTTAAAGCCGATACAGAACTGTAAACACGCCTTTGAGGGTCACCTCATTCTCATATTGATGATGTTCGTCTGTTACTGACGGAATGAAAGTTTCGCCACGTAATATCCGTTATGAGGCGAACATGTCCATGAAGACATAAGCATGGGACTGTAAGGAGGCCTTTTAGGGTCACCTCATTCTGATATTGATGATGTTCGTCTGTTACTAACGGAATGAAAGTTTGGTCATGTAATATCCGTTATGAGGCGTACATGTCCATGAACACAAAAGTATGGGACTAGTGCTTTCACGGTGGAATATTTTCCATTTCCGTTGACGATGTGAGCCTCTACTGGTGTAATGAGAATGATACCTATCTGATGGTGGGGACGTGTGCGTGCCTAAGCGATACAGATAGCCGTACCGTAGGTGCAACCAAAACGGAGGGCCATCTGTTGAGAGGTCAGCAAACGTGTGGTACCTGAAGAGGGGCAGCAGCCTTTTCAGTAGTTGCAGGGGCAACAGTCTCGATGATTGACTGATATGGCACTGTACCACTAACCTAAACGGCCTTGCTGTGCTCTGCTGCGACCGGCTGAAAGCAGGGGGAAACTACAGCAGTAATTTTTCCCGAGGGCATGCAGCTTTACTGTATGGTTAAATGCTGATGGCGTACTCTTGGGTAAAATATTCCGGAGGTAAAACAGTGCCTCATTCGGATCTCCGGGTGGGGACTACTCAGGAGGACGTTGTTATCAGGAGAAAGAAAACTGGCGTTCTACGGATCGGAGCGTGGAATGTCAGATCCCTTAATCGGGTAGGTAGGTTAAGAAATTTAAAATGGGAAATGGATATAGTTGGAATTAGTGAAGTTCGGTGGCATGAAAGCTACTACAGACAGCATAGTGAACGCATTATTGTGGCCATGATAGATACGAAACCCAAGCCCACCACAGTAGTACAAGTCTATATGCCAGCTAGCTCCGTAGATGACAAAGAGATTGATGAAATGTATGATGAGATAAAAGAAATTATTCAAATTGTTAAGGAAGAAGAAACTTTAATGGTCATGGGTGATTGGAATTCGATAGTAGGAAAAAGAAGAGAAGGAAACGTAGTAGAGTATAAAATGAGGGTAAGGAATGAAAGAGGAAGCCGCCTGGTACAATTTTGCACAGAGCATAACTTAATCATAGCTAAAACTTCGTTCAAGAATAATGAAAGAAGGTTATATATATGGAAGAAGCCTGGAGATACTGAAAGGTGTCGGTTAGATTATATAAAGGTAGGACAGAGATTTAGGAGCCAGGATTTCAGTTGTAAGACATATCCAGGAGCAGATGTAGACTCTGACCACAATCTATTGGTTATGAACTGTAGATTAAAATTGAAGAAACTGAAAAAATGGTAAGAATTTAAGGAGATGGGACCTGGCTAAATTGAAAGAACTAGAGGTTGTAGAGATTTTCAAGGAGAGCATTAGGGAACGATTGACAAGAATGAGGGACAGAAGTATATTAGAAGAAGAATGGGTAGCTTTGAGAGAGGAAATAATGAAAGCAGCAGAGGATCATGTAGGTAAAAAGACGAGGGCTAATAGAAATGCTTGGGTAACAGAAGTAATATTGAATTTAATTGATGAAAGGAAAAAATTTAAAAAGATATAGATGAAGCAGTAAAACAACAATAGAAACGTCTCAAAAATGAGATCGACAAGAAGTGCGAAATGGCTAAGCAGGGATGATTAGAGAACAAGTGGAAGAATGTTGTGGCATATCTCACTAGGGGTAAGATAGATACTGCCTACAGGAAATTTAAAGAGACCTTTGGAGAAAAGAGAACCACTTGCATATGTATCAAGAGCTCAGATGGAAACCCAGTTGTAAGAATGGAAAGCAGAAAGGTGGAACGATTATGTATAGGGTGTATACAAGGGTGATGTTCTTGAGGACAATATCATGGAAATGGAAGAGGAGGTAGATGAAGATGAAATATATATACTGCGCGTAGAGTTTGACAGAGCACTGAAAGACCTGAGTCGAAAGAAGGCCCCGGGAGTAGACAACATTGCATTAGAACTACTGGCAGCCGTGAGAGAGCCAGCCCTGACAAAACTCTACCATTTGGTGAGCATGATGTATGAGACAGGCGTAATATCCTTAGACTTCAAGAAGAATATAATAACTTCAATCCCAAAGGTATCAAGTGTTGACAGATGTGAAAATTACCCTACTAATGAGTAGGTATTGAACAGAATTGGAGAGAAGAAAAATTTGCGGCACAACCTGATTAGAAGAAGGGATCGCTTGGTAGGACGTATTCTGAGGCATCAAGGGATCACCCATTTAGAAATGGAGGGCAGCGTGGAGGGTAAAAATCGTAGAGGGAGTGCAAGAGATGAATACACTAAGCAGATGCAGAAAGATGTGGGTTGCAGTTGTTACTGGGAGATGAAGAAGCTTGCACAGTATAGAGCAGCATGGAGAGCTGCTTCAAATCAGTCTCTGGACTGAAGACCACAACAACAATCCTTTCTGATACGTACCGCTATCGTTCATTCATTAAGAGTGCCGGACAAGCGGTGCCGGCGGTGCCTACCCGATCGATAGGATGCGTCGGTGCCAAGCCGTACGGGCCATTTTTTTTCCCAGGCGGGTCGCACGCCCACGCGCCACCTGCTGGGCAGAAGGCGCACGCCGCTTATCACGGAGGACTCCATTCCGAGAGCGCCTCGGGGCCGCAGGCACATATTTCACGCGAGGCCCGCTTTTTTCTAATGGACGTCCACTGTTCCCGGCTATTTTGCATTCCCCATCGCGCTTCACGCCTGCAGGCTGAGTCGACCCGGGGATCAGCGGCGCGGCCCGGCGTGGCGCGGTGCTGCAGGGAGTTGGACGAGAGGCCGGATACCGGAGCAGGGCCGAGCGGGGCGCGCTGATGTGATTGCAGCAGCCTAATTGATAGCCTAATGGCGGCCTATTATTAGCACGCGGCCCACCTACCTGTGCGGGAGGCGGGCCCAGTGGCGTGGCGCAGAGGTGCATCCGAAGGTGCTGCCAACGTGCCAGGCTAGTCATGCGTCCCAGCAGCGGGAGGAGGGCAGTGTTTCGTCTGTACAGCTCATAAATATCTTAAATCCAGGGATTTAAGAGGATTAATTTTCGATGCATCGGTGATCACACTGGTTTCATACGGCGCGCCACGATGTCCTATGCCCAATTTTTGTTCCTCCCTCCGTCGGAGGTTCGAGTCCTCTCTCGGGCATGGGTGCGTGTGTTGTCCACAGCGTAAGTTACTTCAAGTTAGATTAAGTAGTGAATAAGCTTAGGGACCAATGACCTCAGCTGTTTGGTCCCATAAGACCTTACCCCAAATTTCCAAAATTTCCAAACATTCCTTCCCAGAGCAGCTCTTGCAACCTACGACCTAAATATTTGCAATATGTTTTCCAGGCTCTGTCCTCGTCTACAGCATTTTAAATCCACAGATCCCTTTTGTGCGAGGGGCGTCAGAAAATAAAAAAAGTAAATAAAAATAAAAAACCATTCGTTGCTTCGGCTAGTATCGGTAGAAAAAATTAGGAATTTCCTGTGGGACATAGTGGAATATGACCGCTTCAGCTCCTGCAGTTTCTTGAAGTAGATTTTGAGGTAGATTTTGAAAATTCCGTTTGTAAAGGAGGAGAGTTCCAGGAAGAGAGCTGCAGTTGAGTTTCTTTCGGCGGAAAACCAGAGCATCGCAGATATCCACAGGCATTTGTAGAGTGCCAACGGAAATCTGGCTATGAATACAAGCACGGAATGTCTACGGACGAGGCGTTTGTCATCATTGTAAACGAGGCGTTTGTCATCATTGTTTGTCATCATTTGTCATCATGGCGACGTTCTTCGGGGAGTCTGAAGAGGTTACTCTGTTTTATGCCCTCCATTATGGTGCAACGATCAACTCGCAAGTCTATTATGCTACCCTCAGGTAACTGAAAGAACTTCAGCGTGTTGCTAGACACAATACTGTAAACGAACTTCTCCATAACAACGCAAGCTCTGACACAAGTCGGAACACCTGACAGTTGCTCACAAAGCTTCATTGGACTGTCCTTCCTCATCCACTCTACTGCCAGGATCTCGCACCTCCCGGCTACACGGGAAGCAGTACGTTGATGATGAGGAGATTACTGATGCAGCAAGACATCGGCGCGAGGTGAGGGCATACAGGCCGGTGGCGTAAGGCCGATGCAGTGAAGGAAGATTGTGTTGAAAAACTGGGTCTTGTAGCCAAAACAATGGGGGATAATAAGCTTTATGGGAATTCAGAATAAAACTAACCTGCTTTCAGAAAAAAAATGTTTTGCATATCTTATTCAGCGCCGCTCGCACCTTGGAATTTATTCCCTGATGTCTTAGCACATTTCCAACTCTCCTGTCTCTTCTTCTTGTTAGTGTTTACCATACATCCCTTTCTTCGCAGATTCTGCAGAGAGGATCTTCATTTCTTGTCATTTAGATGCACTTTCCGAAGTTTTTCTGTAGCACCACATCTGAGACGCTTCGCCTGTCTTCTGTTTCGGTTTTGCCGTAATCCATGTTCCACTACCATAGAATGCTGTGCTCCAAACGTACATTCCCAGAAATTTCTCCCTCAATTTAACGTCTGTGTTTGATACTAGTATACTTCATTTGATCCAGAATGCCTTTTTTGCCAGTGCTAGTCCGCTTTTTACGTCTCCCTTATTCCTTCCAACATGGCTTATTTTGCTGCCTAGGTAGTACAATCCTTTAACTTCATCTAGGCTGCTTCTTCATCACCAATTACAACGTATGTCGCTGTTCTGATATTTCTTACCACTTTCATCTTTCTTCAGTTTGCGGTCAGTTCATATTCTACACTCATTAGATAGTTCGTTCCATTCAACAGTCCTGTAATTATTCGTCTTAACTTTCAGTTTGGACAGCAATGTTATCAGCGAATCGTATCATTGGCGTCCTTTTGACTTGGATTTTAACCACCTCTCTTGAACATGTCTTTTAATACCGTCACTGCTTCTTTGCTGAATAGATTGAAAGTAAAGGCCTTTGATTGCATTCCTGTTTCGCACACTTTTTAATCCTAGTACTTCTTTGTCGTTGTTCGAGTCTTGTTTTTCCATTTTGGATCTTGTACATATTGTATACTGTCAGGTCTTTCCTATACCTTACACCTATTTTTCTCAGAATTTCGAACATCTTGCGCCATTTCGCAAGGACGAATGCTTTTGCGTGGTCGGAATTCCTATGAAAGTCCCTGGATTGTTCTCCAGTCTTCCTGCCACTGTCAACCACAATGTCAGAATTCCTTCCCTGATTCCTTTTCCCTTCCTAAAGCCAATCTGACCGTCATCTAACAGATCCCCAACTTCCTTTTCCATTCTTGTATGTATACCTGAAGTGGAATCGTGGGTCAGTTTGGAGACTGCGACAACAATCAAACCGTTTAACAATCGAAAATCGCGGAGCTTCGCGCCCCAGTCTAATTTCATTACGTTTTAAGATGCAACGGGAGCCGCACGTTCGTCGCTTGAAATCAGGTGGAACTGGAGGTACGTGACATCTCTGTACCAAGAATGACCTGCGATTCCAGATAAGGCAATAATTTAGTCACTATGTACTCACTTATTTTGTGATGTTTCAGCACTTTATTGCCACAGTGGTGCGGGGTCTTACTGAAAAAGAAATCTGTGAACTACTATTAGACGAAACTTTTTCAGGCACAGAATCCTTAAGTGATTTTCAACTTTGTGGTAATGAGAACATAAGCGACGATGAAAATACATGACACGAAAGTTCTTGTGACTCAAGTAAATCTTCGTGTGCTGGTTAAGTAAAGGGAGATAGACAGCTGTCAACTACCACATATTTCCGAGCAAAAAATCAATTCAAGTGGTCAACTCACCCAGCCGTAATTACACAGTCAGAAGCCACGACATCGTAACTGACCTGTCTGGCAACATAGGTATAGCTCGTATCTTACGCCATACAGAAGTTGTCCCTTTTACATCATTCGTACATATACCATGCAGACAGAAACCACCGTAGATATATTCGCAGCACTAGGTATTTCCCCGTGAAGTCGGCGGTCATCCACCTCCCCACGGGTGCCCAGAGCGCTATCAGTGGACCAAAGTCACGCTCAGAACTATTTTACAAATTCGGGCTCGATTCCCCTGGTAGACGATGTATTCTAGAGAGGGAGAGTGAGAGAGAGAGAGGGAGAGAGGGAGAAGTTGTAGCAGATCATTTGATTATTTTTCTCCTGATGTTCCATCAGGATGCATCAGATGTGTGACATGGCCTGCGTTCGACTCGTATACAACCGCTTATTCAGTGTGGGTCTTAGAGAAGTGTCTACTAGCAATCGTTAACAGCATACCTCTCGGACATCAGAGCACTTCCATCTCACGTGTGATGAAACCTGACTCATTCCTCTAAACGAACCAAGATTTATGCGATGTACTCCATTACCCTGTCGCATATTAAGTGTAAAATCGATAATTCAGTTTCATAATAAAGTTAGCGCTAGTTGTTAGTGAGACACTGCAATCCCCTCTTTATAAAGTTAGTGGCGACATGACTTGCAATTTCTCATGTCTGACGCTGCTGCTATGCGTTTATCTGCTTCCTTGTAAGAGGTATTCTCCGTTACTAATGATCATTTTATGTAGGACTGATGAAGACATAGTATAATTTCTGAACCGTGATTGGATGTGGACAGTGGACGCTATACGCTTATGGAAAGCTATACTGTGCAGAGAGCCATTGTTTTATGGAAGTAGTTTTCTCGTTTTACGGTTCGATACCATAGTTTATCGTAGAGAAACCTGCAAGATGGATGTACGTCATGCGCTGGGAATATATTTCTAACATTGGAGTATTAACAGCGCTAGATTCCACACAACTAATAGGTCGGAAACTAAAGCGATCTAACATATACCCTGTTTTAATTGGGGAAAGTTGTATCCTTAGGAGTACGTGTGTTTACATTCTCTCGTACAATACCTTCCAGGCACTGATCCCACACTCCAGAACTATACTTTAGAGTTGACAGAGTAGTTCATTTACGTGAAATGCTTCGAACTCCATCTGTCTGGAGCTCCACCTTGCACAAAAATCACCAATTTCTTGTTCTTCTTAACAGTCTGCTATTACACGACACTTTCAAGTCTTTACTGTATACCGATAATGGGTGCTAACGTCAACATGGTTGCATCTGGAAAAATATTGTATACTTGGATGGGCAAGGTCTTGGCTAGCTCCATTCATCTACTTATGATGAGTTGCAGATTGAATTGGTACTGCAGGGTGGCTTGGTCAATGACAGTGTGAAGGGTCTTTCCGTCTCTTATTTTACCCTAAGACTTTGAGAATGCTCTGTGACCCCCATCAGCATACAGATAGATCGAAAATTAAGCACTATGCTCGAGGTGTTAGAAATATGTAGAGCGTTGTCTGGTATACTTTGAAGATGTATGTGCTCGACAATGGATGTACTGCACAGTCACCTATCTAAATTCTCAATGATACTCGGCAAGTAGAGAGGGGAGCGGTTTAGCTATGATACTGAAATTGGGAGACATCCTGTCGCAGCATTGCTCGGTGTTAAAATTACTGTAAAATTCCTAAAAATTTTCCGTCTACGCACTGTAATGCTTATTATTAGAGTACATTGATTGTGTCTATCCCACCCCATCTGTCCACTAGTATGCTGTTGGTTACCACATAATGATCGACTGACACCGCTTGTTTGAATTTGAGAAAGCGCTTTGGCGGAGGGAGAACACTTTCTGAGGATAGATATCACCGAAACAGCGATTGCGCACATTACTGCAATGTGCGGTATCTGCCAAAATGGAATGCAGAGCCATCAGCTATTCTGTCACAGCTGAGTTTGAATGTAGAGGTCGTCAATCAATTTACAACAGTAGTTTGGAAACTCTCCACAACGCCACCAAACTCCTCCACTTTCCTTATGTTGCAACTGTCTGTTATTTAAAATCATTCAGTATTTGAGGCATGTCATTGTAGGCGCTGCAAAAACATGATTTACACTGTGCAACGTCTAGTTTTCTGAGAGAGGCAATGGAACAGAACGTGTTAATGTCAGTTTAGAACCTGATACAGACCTCAAAGTCGTGCTGGAAAAACAAAACGTATGGCAGTGTAGAAAGCGTGCTATAGCAGAAAGAAACAGTGTTTCAAACAACGACACAGGATCACAGGAATCGTCTCTTGTGACTTACAGTATAGTCTGTGGGATATAGACATCCTCTTCCAGTATAGTTGATGAAATTTTTAACTTGTCTGTGCAGTGGATCAATACCTGTATATTTAACAGGATTGTCACTTGTGCCCGAACCGGCTTGCATGCGGTATTTGTTTTCGATATATGGGAGAAGAGAGATGCTGTAAATACCTTATTGAGTTCTCTATCGGATGAAGTTATTGGAGCTTTTATAGTTCGTAAATTTTCTTTGGTGGATCGTACAGAATAACGATGATAGAAAGTTGGGGTGATGGACGTGAACGGGCCCTGAGATATGTGAATCTGTAGTACCTGCGTGTAGTTTGGAGAAGCACCTCAATGCAGTAGCAAAATTCATATCTTTCCCCCAGTTGCCGTACTGTCTTTTATACAACCTCTTGTTGCAGGTGCAGGCTTCGTTTCCATCGAATGGTCGAAACACAGTTCTGCCACAGTAACTTCGCCTGTTTCTACACAGGTTGCAGAAGATGGTAGATATGGCTTTGTCCAACTTCTACTCAGTTCCGACTTACACTGGAACAATTACATGCTCAAAGCTGCAGGGATGGTAGTGCAGAGTCTGAGAGGTAGTTGCAAGATGCATAGGGGCTATCTAAAACCATGTTGGAATTTTACTGTATCAGATAGGTTCGAGAAAGGTGACTCGTTTCGAGATATGAGAGTGCCAGAAATATGATTCACTAGTGGCTGTAATCATTGAACGACTTCTCCATAGGATCCAATGCAGGTATGTTCTTGAATATTGGGACTTGATTCCAAGCTGGTGTACATTTATTATGACCTCAATCATGACACCATCTACTGTTTGTGATCCTTCTCAGTCAACCATTGTCTATAGGCCAGTGGATATATCACTTATCTTCTGACACTGCATCGAACAGAATGCATTACATATACTGGAGATATCTAGCAATGGTGGGGTGATGGGATTGCCAACACTGGTTTCATACCAAGCTCCTTAGCTGAACAACTTTCATTATTCGGTTATTTTATTATGAGGATGCACCGTCGGCGACGTGTAACCGCACTGCTGGTGTGAGAAAATGCACTCTGGCGATCATCGTCTATATTCAGTGTCACGGTGTTTGTCAGGAAAACCCACGTCATTTGTAGGTAATGCCATATGGAGATTTATAAATCCAGTATAGCTTTCAACATGGATACTAGTGTTTACCTGTAGAACCAAGACCGCTTGTGATGGTAAAAATGCTTGTGTTCTTTTTTTTTAACATATAGCTGTTTGTAGGAAGATTACGTCTCTCTTTCTAAGACACGGTAGTACCACTCGATAGAAAATCTTATGAGACATGTCCACCTATCGCTGATTTTTTGTCAGTATTATTTTGTGTCATCTGCAGTCATTTATTGGTGAAGTATGATACTTAGTAGTAGGGGATGTGTAATAGGTTCACCTTGAGTGTCAGGCCTATAAAGAAAGAGTTGGTGTTCAGACATGTGTAAAGGAAATGTCTATGTCCAGTCCTAAGGAAGGTCTGGATTTGAGGTGGAATACTGTGACAACAAAGGGAAGAGTATATCAGGTCATAAGAATGGTACAGATATTTCTATTTCCAGAGCCATAGCCATCTGCTGGGTGTATTTCCGATACTTCGCCCATTGTTGAATGTCGTTCAACTAAGACTGCTATCGTAACCCTTTTTGGAAGTACAGGGATAAAATACATATGAGGTTGGTTTCTTTCCTAGGACGATTCTGTCTATGCTTGCTTGGCGGGCAGCGCTGGTGATATGGCAGGAATGATTCATGTTTCCTGTTAACTGTAGGAGCCATTCAAATGCAGAGGTCTGTTGGAGTGTAGGAATGTAGCTGATTTAACTGTTGTCCTCTAAGTGGCCGAATAGTGAACTAATACTTATTATGTGTTGGATAGCTTTCGTTATCGCGTGGAAATTTGAGAATATTGAGTATTGACGTGTGTTTGCGCTGGACCGTTATTCCTTCCCATGTGAATTGTTTGGTTGACTGTTCTGCACATTTTGTACCTTCATTTAGTTGAGGGAACATCGCTTGTATTGTGTGTATCTGGTAGGTGAAAGACATGTTTGCTAGTTTTCTGACATGGGAAACACCTTAGTTGACTTTGTAAAATATAAGGATGATTTGAAATCTGTTACAGCACCGACATCGATATTCACATGTGGAAATATCTGATTCCCCTGTTTGTTTCGAGTTCTCACATAAAGTTCCTCGCAGACAGGATAAGTTTCTAGTTACTCAGTGGTCTACAGCATGCTACACGTCGCTAAATTTCGGGTTTATAGAGAAATAATTTTCAGTCCATATCTTTGGAATTATGTTGCACAAGCGATCGGTGGGATACCGCTGTGTGCTTGATATCGAAAAGTATGGCGAAAATGGTGTAATATTATGGCAAACAAAGCGGAAATACATGTGTTCTTGCAATACCAGAGTCTGGAAATGGATGTAGAAAAGCGAGCAAGCAAGCAGGTCCGGACCATAAACAGTCACGTGTTTGTGTTGAGGGGAAAAAGCACGAATTTTTAGAACAGTTCTGAGAGTGACTTCGTTCCACTGAGGGCACTCTGGCACCTGTGAGGAGGTGGATGACCACTGACCTTGCAAGGAAATATGTAGTGCTGTGAGTATATCTACGGTGCTGTCGGTATTTGGGGTGTATGTACAAATGATGTAAAGGGACGATTTTTGTATGGCGTAGGATACGAATAGTATGTGTATTACATCGACACGGTAGGAAGTGATATATTGCTGGGTTGGAGATCGATTCCACACTCTAATATTCGAGTCCCTGTCCTCAGTGGGAAAGCAGTGTAATTGAGTAGGAATCTTTCCATATTTAACAATATGTAGGCCACTTCACAAGGTTTAATTGTCGGTGCAATATGTCGATCTTTGTGAAACCGATTTCGATTCTCTTTGCTGCTGAAAGTCTCGTCTGCAGAAAGAGCAAGAAAAGACAGACGGTGCCTCCACACTGGCGACATCAGTAATCCGATTAGAGCCAAACATAATGCACAATTCATTCACAAGACATCCTTTGTGGTGTGGGATAGGAGTCTCTACATAGTGGTGAGAACGTTTGCTTATGTTGAAAGCAGGAAGGGTAACATATGATGTACGGGAATCCACACTAGGATTGTGAGGAAGAATGCATTGGACGTTATTATGCGCTGTTTTCTTAAACAGGTTCTGTTAGGGCAAGAATTTCCTTGCATACAGGCCGAGACATCACGAAAGCTCTGACAAAAGCACACGTTACGTATTTCTGGGGCACTACACAATGTCCGAGAGTTCGACTTGGTTCTTATTTTAGATAGCCATGTGGCTTCAATACGATATTGAGAACATTGCTATATGCACTTGCGATGGTATGTAGCCATGCGCAGCGATGTGTCAGCCACACGTCATGCATGGCTCATTAGAATTACTAGGGAGAAAGCAGCCTACGCTATTCTGGAATGGATTTCTGCAGCAATTAGCTCCTCGAAGGACCGCAGGTAGAGAGAGGGATCACACCAGCAGCGACAAACACAAGCATGAGCAGCCTGGAGAATGATTATCTCCTTTTTAGATAGACATGTCATGCCAGTTTAACACTCAAATAACATTCATACGCCATCAGCAACACTCCTGCATTGGATCACAGTGGCTGGCCCTGTGGGGCACATTGGGGATTTGTGGTAGTTGCAGTTAATGATAGTTTGTAAGCGTTTCTTATGTGCAATGAGTGTTCGTGCACTGCTTATTTTTGGATGTTTAAGCGTTGTAGGCATTATACATGCAACATCTTTTGACAGTTTAGGAGTTCTTTTGGTGTTTCTTGCATTTTTTTGTGAGCAGGTCTGCAGGCTGTGCTATGCTTTATTTGGACAGTTTATGAGTGGATTTCATATCTGCACATCAGTGTACCATATTACTTAGGAGAAGTATGCATGTCCATGTGCTGTGTACAGAAATTATTTGGGTAATTTAGGACTTGATTGCATGTCTGCAGAGCATTATTTAGGATTAGTTTATAGGTCTGTGGGCTGTATGGCGTGACCTCAAGCATGTCAGAGTATGTGTTTTGTATCAGTGTGGTAAATATACTATCTCAAATTCATCCCTGAATAAATAGTTCCAAAATAAAGTATACTCCTTCCTCTCTCCAGCAGCCCAGTGAAGGTTGGGTCCTTTTACCACCAATCCCTAGGAAGAGGTGGTGGTCGGATGACTTTGGTTAGTGGAGGTAGCCCAATTGAACTATCTTCGCACCATTTCCTTAGGTTAGTAGAGGCAGCATTGTCCTGATGGAATTTGACTTTGCCGCCATTTTCTGGGGGAGGGGAGGGGGGGTTAGGTTAGTGGAGGTAGGCCAATTGACCTATCGTCCCGCCGAAAGCCACCATCTTGAATGACGTCATCGCCGCCATCTTGGATACATCTGGCAACGATGCAGAGTCAGGCTGTGTCCACCTTGTCCCATAACTTACATTGTTATCCTGAGTAAAAGTGAAGAAGAATTTCATGATATATTAAATGGAATCAACAAAGGAATTCTGCTACATAACCAGCAAAATAATGAATGACGGATGGATCAAGGAGGACATGAAAATACAGTCCAGCAATGGCAAAAAGGGCATTCCACGCCAGGAGAATTCTACTAGTGTCTAACACATGCCTTCATTTGAGGAAGGAATTTCTGAAAAGTACGTCAGGATCACAGATTGCATGGTAGTAAAACAAAGACTGTGGAAAAAGAAGAGAATCAAAGCATTTGAGATGTGGTGCTGCAGGAGAACGTTGAAAATCGGGTGGACTTAAAAGGTAAGGAAGGGGAAGGGACAGTACGATAGGACATCTGTTAAGACATGGAATGGCTACCTTGGTACTAGATGGAGCTGTAAAGGACAAAAACTATAGAGGAAGACAGAGATTGAAATGCATCCAGCAAACAATTGAGAACTTAGGTTGCAAGTGCTACTCTGAGATGTAGAGGCTGATGCAGGAGAGGAATTCAGGGTGGTCCGTATTAAACTAGTCACAAGACTGATATCTCCCCCGCCCCTCCCCAAAAAAAGACGAAATGTAATGCTTGCGTAATATGTAATGTTATGTTTAGAGTTTTTTTTTGTTATGTTTCTAGGGCGCAAAACTATGACGGTCATTAGCGCCCGAATATATGTTTAGAGTGTTTGAAGTGTTGGGTCGGCATATTCAGTACTAATACTGAACATGGCCAATGCAGATAGTGTGAAAATCGATGGAAACTATCGAAAGAGAAAGCGTAATTCACAGAACTGGCACAAATAGTTGAGAATAAGAAGTGAAACAATGGTAAAGAGCACAGTACTTATAAGGGACCAGTGAAAAGGCCAAAATCACCGGTTTTTAGATGGTGCCTAAGAGAAATAGTTCTTATATATTGTACCTGCATGTACATGGGAGAACTTCTTTCGTGATTTCCGAAATCTAAGTAATAATAATCTTCAAAATTTATACGTATTTAGATATGTGAATATGAGTCCAGTCAAGCAGAGGTAATCTTACGATCCAGAGAGAACTAGACGGCAGCCAGCCAACATCTGCAAGCTTGCTGTAGGTGAAGTAGATGATCAGATTTGTAAGAAAACTTGTATAGAAACCCTCAGTATAAGTAATGGACGCCTATCCGGGGTGAATCAACAAAAAAGAAAAAAAAGTCTGTAACTCCTGAAGTAAGTTTCTGTGTTTCATTAGGCTACAAGACACAAGACGTACAGTCAATACTTCCAAGAGGTCAAGTTGTAGCTTTTATGATCTATAAGCGGACTAGGGTAAGAATTGCAAGTGTAATGTCTTCGAAAAACAGAGAGTCTAATTCGAATCTCTCTCCAGCAGACAATCTTAGTCAACTGCAGATGTTTGGCGCAACGAAACAGTTTTATGGAGCGCAATATGATTACTGAATTTAAAAAATGCGGTGATACGCATTCAGGAAGTAATAAATATGTATCTCTAAATTTTCAAGACACGCCATACACATAGAAGGAAACGTACATGGACGTAAGTGCAGGGCCTCAGGGGATAAAAACTTAGAGGACGCTTTCTACAGTATGCTTCATTTCCTTTATCTTCTCTGCCAAGTTATTTGTGCTCAGTGGCAAGCAGTTAATTGGATATCCGGTAAACCAACAAGCGAAGAATTACAGCAACAGGTAATGACAACTCGTCGAATTGTGACGGCAATTTGTTAAACGTGTCTGACACCACAAATGAATAAATGCGTGAATGAATATCATTTTATGACGTTATTTGTGTAAAAATAGTTCATGATATAAATCCAATCTCTTTAGTTGACAATCAGCACAGGAGTACCAAGTAATAATAGATGAAGATCAAATACAACAGCTTCTTTTTACAACTGTTGAAAGGACGTAGAATATTTTTGTAACATCATTCCGTAGCTAGTTTTCACCGGTAACGAGATGCATCTATTAGAAAACCAGACTATTTTCAGCCTTGTATCAAATTTCACTCCAGACGCTCTAATAAGGTCTACAGAAATTTCTTCTCGCAACGGAATTTCTTTTCGTTCAATGATAATGCATAAACAACAAGACATTTATTAGTTTTCGGCTGGTTATTGTTTAACAAGCCTTTGCTACGTGGCTGTAGATATTTGATGGTTCTGAATGTGGCGCCAGCATGAACCACAGTAAGGGTAACGCAAATGTTAACTTCATCGCAAAAAATAACAGCGACTTTTGAGAATATGTTTGAAAGATATGAGTATACTATGATGTTCATACCTTCAGTCACCGAACTTTACCTTTTGTTTTTGTTATTACATTTAATAAGTGCTTTCTGTAAGAATGCTCTGTGCTATTTCTCAAGATAACATTTGTATTAGACATTGGAGACGTAATTCAATTAATAGGAGATTCCGTGAGATAGTCGATTAATAATCTACTTAAAATCTTACAATAGAGAAATAGTATGCGAGAGTTATAACAAAAACATTGCTACACGCTTCTGTTGTCACAGAAAAAATAAGGTTGTAATGGCATAAGGGAACTAAAATCACGTCAATAGATCTTCGTTACACCATTATCTTGAGTGAAACTAATCTCTTGAGCTACACACCCACACAAAGTCAAACGAAAGGAAATAATTTCACACCGGAAAAATTTATCAAAGTTAATTTTGTGTGTACAAACCGCAATTCGTGTTAGTGCAGCATTTCCTAAATCGGAGTCGTATGGAAATCCAAGAATTGTTAGTAGTACAGTCAACAGTTGGAGGAAGAACCCAAGTTTTGCCCTCTAATGGGAAATGAGTTTGCAGCTGCAGCCGCGAGCTTCTTTCCTGTTCTCATTCTGTCCGCCCCCGCACCTCCACGTCTTCTTTCTGACTTCCGTTCGCCACCTGTTTCCTCCGGAAGCTTCGCGCCAACGCCAGCGCCACGTAGGTCGGCAGCCCAAGCGACGTTGCCGCTGCGCGGGTTGCGTCGTTATGGCGCTGCTGTGCTGCACAGCAGTAGCCGGGACGTGGTTGCGAGCGCGGGGCGGGAATCTAATAAAGTAGGCGTGGCTGGCGGCAGAGGGTGGCTGAGGCTCGCTAAGGCGCGGCTGCTAAGCGCGGCTGCTTGTAACCGCAGCGAGGCGCCTACTTACCAGAAACTCAGCTGCCTGCTCTCTGAGAAGGACTCATGCTGTGCTCCACTCGCCACTGTGGTACTGTGTTCCTCTCGAGTGGTAGCTAAAAGTATTACGTCCCCTACAACTACAACTAACTCTTAGGAAGGTAAGACCAAGAACAAAGATAATAAGACAAGGATGTAATCGTTGACCACGAAGTTCAGTCTTTATACCGGTGAGGCAATAACGGAGGAAAAGGAAGTTTCTGGAGTGGGATTAAAATTCAGAGGGAATGACTATGATTTACAAAATTTGCTGAAGACACTGGTACCCGCAATAAACTGACTAAGATATAATGGATCTCTTGACGCTAGAGTAAACCAAAGGAAGACGAAGGGCACAAGGAACAGACCAAATAATATTAGTGATCTATATCACTCCAAGATAAGAGACGACGAAATCGAGGACTGAATTCTGCTGCCTAGAAATCCAAATTACACCCAGTGGAGGAAGCGAGGAGCTTATATGAACAATAAATCTTTGTTGCTATAAGCCTTTATCTGGTTTGATACGTCCCGTCCTGAATTCTTCCCCTGTGCCATAAAAAAAAAAATGGATCTGGGCACAATTGGACTTAACTGCTGAGGTCATCAGTCCCCTTAGAGCTACTTACACCTAATTAACCTAAGGACATCTCGCACATCCATGCCCGAGGCAAGATTCGAACCTGCGTTCGTAGCGGTAGCGCGGTTTCCGACTGATGCGGTTAGAACTGCTCGGCCACTCCGGCCGGCCCCTGTGCCATCCTTTTGATCTCAGTCAATTATTTGCTGGATGTATTCCAGTTTCAGTCTTCCTATAGAGTTTTTTCCTCTACAACTCCCTCTAGTATCATGGAACCTAGTCCCTGATGTCGTAACAGGTGTCCCACCATCCTGCTTCTTGCCAGTGTAATATACATATACTAGTTTCCTCCCCGATTCTGCGAGAAACCTGCTCATCTTTTACATTATGAGTCTTCCGGAGTTTCAATATTCGTCTGTAGCATTGTATCTCAAGTAATTGCTTCGATTCTCCCCTGTTCACATAGCGAGATGGCGCAGTGTTTAGAACACTAAACCTGCATCCGGGAGGACGACGGTTCAAACACGAGGCCGGCCATTCTGATTTAGGTTTTCTGTGATTTCCCTAAATAACTTAAGGCAATTGTCAGAACGATTCCTTTTAAGTGCACGACCAGTTTCCTTCTCCTTCCTTCCTTAGTTCCATATCACTGATGAACTTGGTGCTTGGTCCCCTTCACGCATATCAACCAACTAACCAAACTCCCCTGTTTCGGTTTCCCCACAGTCCATGTTTTACTAACATTCTATACTGTGCTCCTAATACACATTCTCAGAAACTTCTTCCTCAAATTGAAGCCTGTTCCTGGTGCATGTTGATATCTCTTGGTCATGAATGCCTCTTTTGCTAGAGCTGGTCATCCAGTCTTCTTTTTACGTCCCCCTTCTCGGTCCATCATGGGTTATTTTGCTGCCTATATAGCAGAATTTGTTGAATATGTCTACTTCGAGATCCCCGATTGAAACGTTAAATTTCCCAATCTTTAGATTTCTGATACTTTCCGTTACTTTCGTCTTTCTTCGATCTACTCTTAAGTTATATTCATTTCTCATTATACAGTTCATTCCGTTCGACAGATGTTGTAATTCTTCAACAATTACACTGAGGATAGCTGTCTCATTAAAGAACATCATGGATATGCTTTTAACTTGAATTTTAATACCACTCTTAAGAAGTTTCTTTTTGCCCAATATTGTTTCAATATATGTAGACTGAACTGTAAATGTGAATGACTATATCCCTATCTTACACCATTTTAGTCCAAGCAGTTCCTTCTTCGCCTTCCAATCTTATGGTTCCTCTTGTTGCTTGTAATTATTGTCTACTACGTCCCAACCTCTATAGGGTACCACAATTTTTCTCAGAATGTCGGACGTCTTACGCCATTTTACACTGCAGAACGATTTTTCCCGGTCGACAGTTCCTATTAACTTACCTTTATTTCTCCATTACGAACCACAACGTCAGACCTGCTTTTGTGTTGGATTGTAAACCCCCATGGTGATGTGTATGTGTCGTCGCCTAACGTAGTCTCAACAGTGGAATTACCACACCTTAAAATGATTCAAATGACCCTACCATTGCCTACCTACAGCTAAGGTTTTCCGCAAAACGAAGTATCATGTTGTGGTTCTACTTCGCTTCAGTGTAGCACATCAAGCGAATCATTCCTGACGGGATGTCGCTGCAATGAATCTCAACTTGAATACCGTGAATATTTTACTGTCAAAAATACATAAAGAGTGGAAGAAAAGCTGTGTAAATATTAAATACAGAATGTCAGGTTTGACCCTAAATGTAATCCCAAATTGGCTGAACGTATGTTTGACTTTCTTTAGGCTGTGTCCGCGCCCCCTGTATTAGATGTACATAACGTTGGTTGATACTGATTATTGGTGAGGAACAGAAGACTGGCACTTTCAGAAACACCTCAATGGACATGCAAATGGAAATCAAGACATTTACTATATTTTCCTATTCACTGAAGTGGGGTGCTCATATTACCTATTAAAGTATGGACAGCAGTTCTATTCCACCGATGATCTTCTCGTGGTGACGTTTGACACTGTGCAGGTAATGTATGTGGTATACCTGCAATTCTCTGCCTACACAGTGGACCCAACACGCGTTCTGCAAACTCCTAGGACTGAAATTAGCTCAGTACAGGACAGAACACAAGTCACTAGCCAGGAACAGAAATTCGACTCGAGTATTCTTCCAGAAAAAATCACTTCAATGTGCATCTCACTCCACGTAAAGGTAGAATCGTGACGTGAATAAACAGAATAATAGCTCTGTTCACAGAGAAACGACTACACACACACCTTGTTTCGATAGCAACACTTCTCAAAATCAAATCGTCAGACTCTCCACTGTGGCTCTTGCCAGCAAAGCGTCTACGTCGATCACTGGAAAAAGTGTCTCTGAACAATCCCTGTAGGGAGGCGCCTTTCATAGGCACCTGAAGGGAATTGCATCTCGACGCCATCGCCCATTATCTCCTGGACACATGGCTTCTACGTCTGCGCTGATGCGATTATTCTCAGTGGTTGTTACAAAAAACGTTATCTCCCATCACATGGAGCATGAATCCGCCAGCCAATCAGCTGAGCAGGGTTCATATTTTTTTCAGAAGATTTTCTGGAAGTTCTCATTTCCACTCCTATATCCTTAGCTATGCGAAAGTCAAAGAAATGCCTCCAGTTATCGGTGGGGAGCGTGCCCTGACACTTTCTATGAGAAGATTGCTTGGAGGTCAGTTCACGGCCATCGTTTGTGACCCCACGTATTCCTTTGCACTAAAAAGATGTCTTTTCTTATTATTCCACCAAGGTACGATATTCTTAAATTTTTTCATCTCATCAGACTCAAATTATCCCAACCACACTGTTCATGATACTGGAGTTCTGCAGTCTCCAGCTTTATAGAAAGCCACCTCCTCTCTCTGCTCCATCTCAGGTCAGTTAATGTCTGCTCCTGAAGAACATGACAACTTCTTTCCGATTCTCGCTCTAGCTGATGGCAGCTCCTGAGAAATGGACAGCTCACGTCGCCCTATCTGTGCTCACCTCTAATTAGCTCTCAGAGAACCAGTACTACAGAAATTGTTAGTACATGATCCATCTAAGGTAAGTTACTGATTAATAATTCGATTGTGCAAGGTGAATAGTAATTTACTAAAAATTGAAAAATCTACAGAGTATTAAATGTGTGGTGGCAAGGATTTGCCACTTTACACAACTAAAGCCTCATCATAATAATTTTGTGCAATGATCATGAATAGCTGTATTGTTTCTTGATCTAGAATTAAATCGTCTACACAGAACAGATTCTAAGTGTTCTTGACAGCAGTCCTTTTTCATGTTGTGGCAGTCGCTATCACACATTTGTTTCGAAACTGCATTCTTTACTCCTTAACCGCTGAACAGTAGTTAAACCTCAGCCGACCCATTTTGCAGTAGAACCCATAGTTCTGTGCAGCAGCAAACGTAACAGCATATTGACCAGTGAAAGAGCAAATTTTATCATCGTATCAATATCAAGACTAATATATCCTCTACTCTATCCATTCCCGTAGCTGATGCCTCCAACCTATGATTGTGCTGATGAAACTCAGCCTCAAGATATAACACATCTATTCCGCACACTCACATGATATCGCCTTTAAATATGAATACACGATAGTTGTTCGATTATAGCCGTCCGAGAAGACTTTATTAAAAGGTCAAGCATTACCGTGATAGAAGTTGCTAGTGATCTGCATTTACCTTTAAATTACATCTTCAAAATGGTTCAATTTTACTATAATTATGGACAGATGTTACATATCAGAAAATGCTCTTAACAGCTAAATGAAAACATATCATCTTAATAGAGCAAAATAGGTACGATGGTTAAAAAACAGATCATGTTGACGTAATACAAAGAGAATAAACTCATATTATCACAGCAGTGTGGTTACTGCACTTGCTAGATTCAAAGATGACTGGGTGTTGTGTGATGTACTCAGGTTAGTTAGGTTTAAGTAGTTCTACGTTCTAGGGGACTGATGACCATAGATGTTAAGTCCCATAGTGCTCGGAGCCATTTGAACCAAGATGAGCTAATACACCATTTTTAAATACAAACCAACTCTCGAACAACGTGGACTGACATTTGCTCAACTTCAGGTGGTGATAACGTAGTGTATCACAAGTATTCTACAGATTCTTGAAGGCAAGGCGGTTCATTCATTAATGATATGTCTATCAGACCTCACAGTACAGTTTTCTGCACTATATCTTTCAAGGACTAGCTTCTGCTGTTAGTATACTAAGAAACGTGTGACTGCGGATGACTTCTTCATATATTTTCTGTTGGGTTCGTAAGTTGTGGCTGATTTCTTTTCTTCTGCTCTAGGTTTCTTACGTCTTGGTAAATTCGTGTGAGCATTGCGTTGTTCTTGCACAATTCCGACGTATGCAGAGAAGATATGTCACATATTTTTCCATCAGCTGACGTCTATTTCCGGGTCAATTTCTAAAAGTGCCGTCTTGTCACCGTCTATCATATCTTTTCGTCTGTTATAACTAGGATTTTGATCGAGTGAAACTTTAACCATTTTCCCGTCAGCTCCATGGAATCTGCTCCTTTGTAGATTGCTTCTCAAACCGAATACTTACGTCTTCGTTCTCCCCTAGTGTGACCTGTTCACATCCCATATACACTACTGCTTGCTTTTCACTCAAGAAGTCCATTCCAATAACTACCCCTGTGGCTAATTTAGGTACCATGTAGAAGTTTGCACCTGCCCTGTGCCCTTGACATGAATATCCACTCTAGCTTGCCTAATAATTTCAACAAACTTCCCTAATAAAAAGCTGCATATTGGGATTTTTCTGAGCCTTTAATGTGACATTTTCACATCTTTTGAAATCGTGTTATATGATTATTTGGAGAAAGCTAAGAGCTAACGGACTGACTGCGGTATCTACTATTGCCCCTACTGTGATCTTACCCACCGAAATTTCCATAAACGGGTACAAGTAATGGTTGCTCTTTGTTCCAGTTTTCTCTACTAATATTTTTGAAAAGTTAGATGACTACCCCCGACTTATGCTGCTGGTTTTTTTGCAGTTTTACCCGCTGTGCGTTCTACTCAAAACTGACATCCTTACACGGCCTGGCTCCGGTGGCTGAACCTCAGTGATTTATATTCCTGATTGTGTCTTATTTTGCGCAGCCTCGTTATGCTGAAAACTCCACCCATTATTCATTGACTGCCATTCCAGTTCCACCGATTGTTGTTCTGATTCCGGAATAGCAGAGTGTAATGGTGTGATCTACTCCCGTTACCTTGCCACCTATTCGGCTTCTTAAAATTGTCCTAGTTATTCCAATTTTACTGCTGTTGAAACCACTTTGCCTCACTCTGTCGTCTTTTCTTACGTGCCAGTTCCTCATTCATAGAAGAGTGTACTTCACGCAAAATTTACTATCAATCCCGAGACACCGTCGTCCAATCTGCCTATTAGCACTTGTTGATATGGTAGCGGAAGTTCTGTGAAGTGCATGAGGACAATCTCACTGTCGCTATGCGGTGCATCGAGGTACCGATTCTTCCTCGTCATCTGGTCTAAAAACTATACCGAGTTTTTAAAACCAGAAGACTCCTTATCTCGATGTATCATAAGCTCGTGTTTTATTGTATGTTGTACATGACTGAGATATTTTTCGCATGGTCTCTGCGATCACATCATTTACACGTCCACATTCAAAATCTACCTTTTCCTATGCTGGCCAGAATGGAGGTATGGCTTCCCCAAAAAGCTTTATAAATGTGCGGGCATATAGACGGTTCCTGTATCCCTTGGGTACCGGAAGTTTTCAACTGAGAAGTAAGGTTTGTGGTCAAACACCACTTCAATGTCAGTCTCTCGTAGTTCGTTTCTTCATCTCACACGGACTCTGGTTTCCATGTCGTGGTACATCAACCTGATGATCTGAACAACTGTAGTCCATGATACGCGTGTTTTATCGTCGTAATGCAGTGCAGACGTTGCAGTACTGCGATTCCCGATTACAACTATTGTTCAGAATCCTGTTCAGCATACTGTCGGCACAGCGAAATAAGACACGCACTAGGCATTGTTGGGTTTCTGTATGCTGAACAATACTATTGTTATGTACCGCTGGTGCGGTATAAACTTCGTCCAGCGAACCCCACACAGTCTCTAAGTCACGCTATCTGCTTCTGTATTTATGACACCGCGTCCGAGCGTGACCATTTCCTGGACATTTGGCGCCAGTTCCACAGAGAACTCTGTTTCTCAAAGAGCTAAAGGAGTCAGTGTTCTGAGCCTTTCTATGTGTTATTGTATTTCGCGTCTTGATCTTCAGTCGTCCGCTGGTGTGAATGTTGCTCTTTCAAGAATGCACAATACATCATCACTCAACTTACTACCGCTGGGTTCTCTGCCTCCATGTAAACTGACGAGCGAATCTCCCCAATGTTGATCCTGCCTGTTTCCGGTTAAACAACTCGCGTCGATGTGTTTCTATAGGGCTTCAGTCCAGAGACTGGTTTGCTGCAGCTCTCCATGCTACTCTATCCTGTGCAAGCTTCTTCATCTCCCAGTTCCTACTGTAACCCACATCCCTCTGAATTTGCTTAGTGTATTGATCTCTTGGTCTCCCTCCACGAATTTTACCCTCCACGCTGCTCTCCAATACTAAATTGGTGATCCCTTGATGCCTCAGAACATGTCCTACCAACCGATCCCATCTTCTAGTCAAGTTGTTCCACTAATTTCTCTTCTCCACAATTCTATTCAATACATCCTCATTAGTTATGTGGTCTACCCATCTAATCTTCAGCATTCTTCTGTAGCACCACATCTCGAAAGCTTCTTCTCTAATCTATTTATCGTCCACTTATCACTTCCGTACATGGCTACACTCCACACAAATACTTTTAGAATTGACTTCCAGGCATTTAAATCTACAAGCGATGTTAACAAATTTCCTTTTTCGGAAACGCTTTCGTGGCCATTGCCAGTCTACATTTTATATCATCTATACTTCGACCATCATCAGTTTCTTTGCTCCAAATTTAGCAAAAGCTGATTTACAACTTTAAGTGTCTCATTTCCTAATCTAGTTCCCTCAGCATTACCCGATTTAATTCGACTACATTCCATTATCCTCATTTTTATTTTGTTGATCTTCATCTTATAATCACCTTTCGAGACACTGTCCATTCCGTTCAACAGTTCTTCCAGGTCCTTTGCTGTCTCTTACATAATTACAATGCCATGGGCGAACCTCAAAGTCTTTATTTCTTCTCCATGAATTTTAATTCCTACTCTAAATTTTTCTTTTATTTCCTTCAGTGCTTCTTCAACGTACAGATACAATAACATCTGAGATAGGCTGCAACCCCGTCTCACTGCCTTCCCAACCACTGCCTCCCTTTCATGCCCCTCGACTGTTATAACTGCCATCTGGTTTCTGTACAAATTGTAAAGAGCATTTCGCTCCCTGTATCTTAGCCCTGCTACCTTCAGAATTTGAGAGTATAGCAGTCAACATTGTCAAAAGTTTTCTCTAAGTCTAAAAATGCTAGAAACGTAGGTTTCCCTTTCCTTATACTATTTTCTAAGATAGGTCGTAGGGTCAGTGTTGCCTCACGTGTTCCAACATTTCTACGGAATCCAAGCTGATCTTCCCCGAGGTCGTCTTCGACCAGTTTTTCCATTTGTCTGTAAAGAATTCGTGTTAGTATTTTGCAGCAGTGGCTTATTAAACTGATAGTTCGGTAATTTTCACATCTGTCAACACCTGCTTTCTTTGGGATTAGAATTATTATATTCTTTTTGAAGTCTGAGGATATTTCTCCTGTGTCATACATCTTGCTCTCCAGATGTTAGAGTTTTGCCAGGGCTGGCTCTCCCAAGGTTATCAGTAGTTCTAATGGAATATTATCTAGCCGGGGGCCTTTTTTCGACTTAGATCTCTCAGTGCTCTGTCACGCAGTATCATATCTCCCACTTCATTTACATGCTCTTCCATTTCCATAATATTGTCCTCATTACATCGGCCTTCTACGGACCTTTTATATGATCTTTCCACCTTTCTGCTTTTCCATCTTTGCTTAGAACTGGGATTCCGGCTGAGCTCTTGATATACATACCGGTGGTTCTCTTTTCTCCAAAGGTCTCGTTTATTTTTCTGTAGGCAGTATCTATCTTACCACTAGTGATATATGCTTCTATATCCTTACATTAGTCCTCTAGGCATCCCTACTTAGCCATTTTGCACTTCTCGTCGATCTCATTTTTGAGACTTTTTTATTCCTTTTTGGCTGCTTCATTTACTAGGATATCTACTAGACCTTGTCTTTTTACATAATTGATCCTCTGCTGCCTTTACTATTTCATCTCTCAAAGCTACCCATTCGTCATCTACTGCATTTCTTTCCTCCATTCTTGTCATTAATGCTCTCACTGAAACTCTCTACAGCCCTTGGTTCTGTCACTTTAACCAGGTCCCATCTCGTTAAATTCCACATATACATACAAGTAATGAAAGTAATCAAAATACTTATGAATTACTGCTCACTACCTATACTTTAAACGTGCTTGACGGCACCTGTTTGTCACCGACACGTTGGAGCATACTAACCTCTTGTCATCTTAAGATAGACGAAAACATGTGGTAACAAAACAATAATTTAATACTTACCATCACCAACAACAAAAACAACCTCGAAAAGAGCTATGTGTAGTGCCAGAACCCATTTAAAAGTTCAGGAAAGAAAAGTTTTGTGTTCGAAAGAACATATACCGCGTGGAAATGGATAAAACCGACAAACTGCAGGAACAGATTCCTGACTGAGAACAGAAGAAAAATATCTTATGAACATGTGTGCGGAAATGCATCGTTTCCACAGCAGAGGATGAAGGTTCGTCTGTTGATGTGCTGTAGGTTCCTTGCGTGTTGCAGGCTGTGTGAGTGACGCAGCGTACTGTAAGCAGCCGAATGGTCCGGTTTCCATGTCTGGCGCAATCCGACGTGGTGTGTGTATACGGAAAAGCAGACGGAAGTGTCGAGAGGCAGCACTGCTACACTAAAGGAAGGAGCATCACAGACACCAGTCACACCGCACAAGATTTCAAGCGGTCTTCGGGTGTTTGTGTCATTCTTGGTCTTTTCAGTCATAAGCTCAGAAATGGCTTGAAATGTTGTGTGATGTGGTGGGTGTCTGTGAGTACACTTGTTTTGGTATGACTCTCGATCATTTCCATCTGCTAGGCCGTACACAAACACAATCGCGACTTGTCCTTGAGACCAATACCGGACCATTCTGCTGCTTACAGTAGGCTGCGTCAATCACACGGCGTGCAGCACACAATGAACACACGGCACATGGTCAGAGGAACTGCCATATGTCATTGCTCTCTAGCGTGGCAACGATTCATTTCCAGGCACAGGTTCATAGGAATTTTTCCCTCAATTCCCATCAAGGAATCTGTCCCTCCAGCTTGTCGATGTTGTTAATGTTACCCCGTATAATTACTTCCTAAAAACAAATTGCTATTGTAACAAAGCTAGTTGTAGTTACAAACAATTGAAATCTACTCTTATCACTGAGCTATTGGCGGGTCATCCTACAAACTTAATCAACAAATTATGCGCTGAAATGGTTAGTCTACAACTACTAACAATAGTTCTGATTTTGTTAACTATTCTGGTGAGGTGGCCATTATTTTAAGTAAAGGTTTTTGTAGCACATAACGTGTGTATGTGTGGTTGCGTGACGTTGACTCAGAATTGGAATTCTCATGCTCACAGATAATTAAAAGAACCCTATCATTGACAGTCTACACCTAGGCAATTCCATAAAACAAAGTATTCTATTGTGGTTTTACTTCACTTCAGTTTAGCGCATGAAATCAATCATTTCTCTCAGGATGCTACTACAACGAATCGCAACTTGGTTACTGCAAAGGATTTAATCACAAAAACATGTGGAATCAAAATGATTGTGTACATATGAAGTAAACTTGTCGGAGTCTGCCCTAAATGTAATTTCGAGATTGACAGATTGCTTATTCGCCTTTCTTTAAACTGCGACTCCCCCCTTCTCTCTTTATTCGACAGACGTAAAGGTGGTTGATACTGATTATTGGTGAGGAACAGAAGAACCACAACCTGGCTGGCGCCCTCAGAAAAAGCTCAGTGGACAAGTAAATGTAACGCAACAGGTTTAGTATGACTGTTTCTATAGCTGCTGAACCTGAGTGAGAATATCACCTACTGAAATCCGGACATCAATTGCACTGCCACGATGATCTTCTAATTGGATCAACAGCTGCAGCGCAGATGATGTATTTGCCAAACCTGCAGTTCTCCGTCTGCACAACAGACGCAATAGGCCATCCAAAAACTCTCAAGGCTGAAATAACCTCAGAACAAGACAGAACACGGGTCAAGAATTCGGTTTGCTGACTAGCCGGGAACAGAACTTCGAGTATAGTATCTTTAGATAAAGAAGCACAACAGTGTGTGTCAGACAATACAGAGAGCTAAGGAATCGTCACTTGAGTAAACAGTTCATAGATAAACGACTTCACGAGAATCTTGTGTCAAAAGCAACAGTTCCTAAATCTAACCACCAGACTGTCTGCTGTGGCCAAAGTCAACAAAGTCGTTAGGTCGACCGATCTCTGCAGGGAATTGACTTCGATCGAGCCCTAAATGGAAGTGCGCTTCTACAAATTATATCTGCTCCTTCCTCGATACATAGCGACTGTGTGCCTCTACAAAAGCGCTACCTCCCACCACGTGGTTCCTAAATCTACTAGCCAGTCACTGAGTTCATACTTCTTTCAGGAGATGTTCTGATACTACATCCCCTCCTGCATCCTTAACTCTATGCCAATCAAATATGTGTCTTTGCTTTTTTGTTGGAAGTTTGGCGTACCACTTCCCACGAAGTGATTCCTCGAAGTTCAGTTCTCGACCATCGTTTGTGACCCCGGGCATTCCTTCGCACTAAAAGGATGTCTTCTTGGTCTAGTCTGCCCTCAATGCTCTCATGCCATGTACACTACTCTGAAAGTTTTGTCGCCCCACCGGAATGGAACCTCCACACTTTCAGCACTACACGGGCTCTGCAGCCTCCACCATTGTAAACCGCCACCTCCGCGTCCTGCTCTCTCTCACAGCAGTAAATATCTGCCCCTGAAGGACGTGACAATATTCTTTCCAGCCCATTGTTAGCCCGTAGTGGCCTCTGAGGACTGCATAGCATGAATTGCTCTTTCTCTCAGTGCTCAACTCTAATTAACTCCCATGCAGTACCGGATGCCAGCCAGAATCAACCAATGAAATGGATAATAATCCGATTGTGAATCGTACAGAGTGATCTAATGTAAATATAAATCTTAATAATTTACGACGTGGCGGTGACATCTCGCCACCTTAGACCCTTATATTTCCCAAAGCCAAACTAATCGTCATCTAAGTAATCCTAAATTTTGTTTCCCATTCTTGTATATATTATTCTAGTCGCAGCTTGGATGCGTGACCTTTTAAGCAGATTGTGCGATAATTACCGCACTTATTGGCTCTTCCTGTCTTCGTAGTTGTGTGGACGATGTTTTTTTCCAAAAGTGTGACAGTATATGGCTAGTCTCATATATTCTACATACCAGCATGAATAGATGCACTTACCTCAACGACTTTAGAAATGCAGATTTAACCTTATATATAACTTCAGCCACATTTCATTCTGCGCCTGAATTTATTTAAGGTTGTGAACCTAATTCTGAGTTCCCCATCTCTTCCCAGTCGATTCCTGTTACTTCTTTCATCATGCTATTATGTGAACCTTCTTTTTGTCCATGTCTTTCACATTTTCACATCCTGGCCTATTGTCCTGATAACCTCCTCATTTCTTACGTTACTAGTAGATCAAATTACTAAATTTCCATAAATTGCTTTGCTCCCACTGTACTTTATCAGATTTTTTTTTCGTATTTAGTCCAGTGTTTGACACAATTGGACCTTTTTTGGCCAGGAATACCATCTTTGCCATTGTTAGTTAGCTATTTACAAACATCTTACTTCCCTCATGACATGTTATTCCGCTTCCAGGAAGTAATATTCCTTTTCTTCTACTACTTCATGGTTCCGAATTTCGATGTTATGTTTCTCGCGTACCTCAATTCTGCGCCTCTTTTACTTTCGTCTTCTTATCTTTTACGCTCAGTCCACAATGTGTATTTATTAGATGAACCATTCAAGAGGCTCAGCAGTTCATCCTCTGTTACACGGAGGACAGCAATGACATCAGTGAATCTCATCATTAATGGTATTTCACCCAGATTTTTAATTCCACTCCATAATCTTTCTATTATTTTCGTCATTGCTCTTCGATGTATAGATTCAAAAGTAGATGCGAAAGACTACAACAGTGTCTTATAAATTTCTTAATCTGAACACTACCTCCAAATTATTCAAGCGTTATTATTCCCTCGTCGTTCTGGTACATGTTGTATAATACCCTCTTTCCCTATAGTTTAAACCTACTTTCTTGAGAAGCTCTTTATTTTTAATTCTGTTGTGACGAAACTGTCCTTCCGACGACCATTTCATTTCCAAAAAAAAAAAAAAAAAAAAAAGTTTCAAATGGCTCTGAGGTCTATGGGACTTAGCTTCTGAGGTCATCAGTCCGCTAGAACTTAGAACTACTTAAACCTAACTAACTTAAGGACATCACACACATCCATGCCCGAGGCGGGATTCCAACCTGCGACTGTAACGGTCGCGTGGTTCCAGACTGTAGCGCCAAGAACCGTTCGGTCACCCCGGCCGGCTTTCTTTTCCAATCTCTTCCCATTTCTGCTGCATCATATTTCCTTCCCTTCTCATTGCCTACTGTTTATATTAAATCTCAGTCTGTTATATTACTGTACACCTCTCTTATCTTGGAACCTTTCGTAATTCCTTCTTTCTTTGATTGAATGTAGTATTTCTTACGTTACCAGCAGTTTATTCCGGCACACACATTCACTTCTCAGTAATTCAGTACCCCACTTCTATCCACGTAGACTCTTCCGGAGGAGACTGTTAAACATCAGTCTGTTCTTCATTATTGCTAAATTGTGGTCGGAGTCAGTATGTGATATTGCATTAGACCCTTTACCTGATTTCTAAATCTCTGAGCACGATATAATCGAGTTGGAATTCTCTATTATCTGCCGTTGTTTTCCAGGAACACTCTCCCCTTAATTCAAGACTTCCGAGTTCAGGTTTTTTTTTTTTTTTTTGTCATCATCAGTCTTCTAACTGGTGTGAAGCAGCCCGATACGAATTACTCTTCTGTGCGAACCTCTTCATGTCAGAGTAGCACTTGCAACCTACGTCCTCAATTATTAGCTCAATGTATTCAAGTCTCTGTCTTCCTCTACACTTTTTGCCCTCTACAGCTCCGTCTAGTATGACGGAAGTAATTACATCACGTCTTAACAGATGTTCTATCATCCTGTCCCTCCTCCGTATCAGTGATTTCCACATATTCCTTTCTTCTCCGATTCTGCGCAGAACCTCCTGATTCATTACCTTATCAGTCCACTTAACTTTAAACATTCGTCTGTAGCACCATACTTCAAATACTTCAATTACCGTATGTTCCGCTTTCTCCACAGTCCATATTTCACTACCATAAAACTCTGCACTCCAGACGTACAATCTCAGAGATTTCTTCTCCAAATTAGGGCCGATATTTGATGTTAGTAGACATCTCTTGGCCATGAACGCCCTTTTTGCCATTGCTAGTCTGCTTTCGATATCCTCCTTGTTCCGTCCGTCACTCGTTATTGTACTGCCTAGGTAGCAGGATCCCTTAACTTCATGAACATCAATCCTGAAGATAAGTTTCACATGCTCTCATTTCAACTGCTTCACATTACATTCGTGTTTCTTCGATTTACTCTCATTCCATACTCTATAATCTGTTTATTCCGTTCACCAGATCATTTAATTCTTCTTCACTTTTACTCAGGGTAGCAATCTCATGAGTGAATCGTATCGTTGATATCCTCTCACATTGAATTTGTATTCCTCTTTTAAACCTTTCTCTTATTTTAATCATTGCTTCCTCGATGTACAGATTGATCAGTAGGGGCGAAAGTCTACATCCCTTTCTTACACCCTTTTTAATACGAGCACTTCGTTCTTGGTCATCAACTCTTATTATTACCTCTTGGCTGTTGCACGTGTTGTATATGACCCGTGTCTCCCTATAGCTTACCCCTACTCTTCTCAGAATTTCGAACATCTTGCACTATTTTACATTGTCGAAGTCTTTTTCCAAATCGATAAATCCTATGAACGCTTCCTGTTTTTTCTTTAGTCTTGCTTCCATTATTAACCCGAACGTCAGAACTGACTCTCTCGTGCCTTTATCTTTCCCAAAGCCAAACTGATCTTCATCTAGCTCATCCTAAAATTTCTTTTACATTCTTCTGTTATTATTCTTGTAAGCAACATGGATGCATGAGCTGTTAAGCTGATTGTTCCATGATTCTCGCACTGGTCACCATTTTCCGTCTTCGGAATTGTGTGGATGATGCTTTTCCTAAAGTCAGATGGTATATCGTCAGACTCATACATTCTACACAACAACGTGAATAGTCGTTTTGTTGCCACTTCCCCCACTGATTTTAGAAATTCTGTTGCGATGTTACCTATCCCTTCTGCCTTATTTGATCGTAAGTCTTCCAGAGCTATTTCATATTCTGATTCCAATACTGGATCTCCTATCTCTTCTACCAGTCTGGAACCATGCGACCGCTACGGTCGCAGGTTCCAATCCTGCCTCGGGCATGGATGTGTGTGATGTCCTTAGGTTAGTTAGGTTTAAGCAGTTCTAAGTTCTAGGGGACTGCTGACCTCGGAACTTAAGTCCCATAGTGCTCAGAGCCATCTGAACCATTTTTTTCCTTTCTCTATAAAATCTAATCCTGCCTCTTCTTGTATCACATCAGACGAATCTTCAGCCTCATAGAGGCTTTCAATGTATTCTTTCCACCTATCCGCTCTCTCCTCTGCATTTAAGAGTGGAATTCCCGTTGCAGTCTAAATGATACCACACTTGCTTTTACTGTCACCGAAGGTTGTTTTGACTTCCCTGTATGCTGATTCTGTTCTTTCGACAATGTCTTCACATTTTTCCTTCAACCATTTCGTCTTAGCTTCTCTGTACTTCCTATTTATTTCATTCCTCAGCAACGTATTTCTCTATTCCTGAGTATCCTGGAGCATTTTTGTATTTCCTCATTTCAGCGATCTTTATATCTATGTATTCTATCCCAACTTCGGTGATGGCCCTTTTTAGAGATGTCCATTCCTCTTCAACTGTACTGCCTACTGAGCTATTATTTATTGTTGTATCTACAGCTTTAGAAAACTGCTACAGTATTTCGTCATTCCGTAGTACTTCCGTATCCCACTTTGCGTACTGATTCTTCCTGTCTAATGTCTTAAACTTCTGCCTCCTCTTCATCACTATTATATTGTGATCTGAGTCTAGGTCTGCTCCTCGGTATGCCTTAAAATCCAGTACCTGATTTCGGAATGTCTGTCTGAGCATGATGTAATCTAACTGAAATCTTGTTATATCACCCGGCCTTTTCCAGTTATGCCTCCTCCTCTTGTGACTCTTGAAAAGAGTATTCGCTGTTACTAGCTGAAACCTGTTACAGAACTCAATTAGTCATTCTCCTCTCTCATTCCAACCCCATATTCTCCGGTACCCTTTTGCTCTACTCGATCCCGTACTACTTCATTCCAGTCTCCCACGACTATTAGATTTTCATATCCCTTTACATACTGTATTACCCTATCAATATCCTAATACATCTTCTCTATCTCTTCATCTTCAGCTTGCAAAGTCGGCATGTATACCTGAACTTCCTTGTCGGCGTTAGTTTGCTGTCGATTTGAATATCCTCCAATAAATGTTGTCTTCTGTCCCACACACTACAACATTACAATCAGCCATGATTCTTAGACTTTCGTATCCTTTTACCATCTCCATTACATTTCTTATATCTTCATATACATTCTGGATACCTTAATCCTCTTATTATGACCTCGACACGCACATCAGTCACATAGATTCTGATTTCGTTATAGCCTGTATTAAAAATTGGAGGTAATTATAAGGAATTCATTTTTCTCGCTCAGCAACTACACGATATATGAAAACGTCCTGTTCCTATACGACTGAGAAGAAAACAGGGTCGATTTTTTGATTATTCGCTCCTAACCAAACACTAAGTGGAAGCTGCTTGATCTCGAAATGAGGCTATCGAAGTGTGAAAGTCGGTTGTGACGTTTGTGGAGACGGTGTTTATAAACTCAAGAACTACGAATGGCGATTCAAAGACGGCCTCAAAGCCTTGACTCCTTTCAGTCCAATCGGATTACGCAGAAGCTCGAGTGAGCCGACTAGTCTGCGCGGTGTGTATCACCTACCGCCATCATTTTCTCCTGAAGCGTATGAGTAGCTTTACTTCAGAGAAATGTTCCCTTACCTTATCCGTTTCCTCTCAACTTTGCCCTATAGAACAAGAGACTTCAGGATGAATTTCTTGAATTCTAAGCCAAAAGACTCCGATCGGATGCTGAAGGAATATAAAGGAACTCACACAATAACAGACTAATGCATAAACGAAAATCGTTTCGTCCACTCCTGTACAGTGCTGGCCGTCTGTTTATAATAGAATTACGTAACCTGCGTGTCCAGTGCGATTAATTGCCACAAACACACTTTTTTAATTTTTCTCATTAGTCTTCTGATGTAATGGTAACCACCTAAAACGGCAATCGATGCTAAAATTAAACCTCTGCAAGGATTTTTTGAGAAATTTGTCACTGTGACATAACCAAATGGGAGGAGAACAATCAGACTGGGATTCCTTTCTGAAACACTACAGCTAAGTATCATCAACAGTAAAGAGGTGGGTCAGGAACAGACGACCTCCCAGCAAGTTGTGATAATATCGGTAGCGAGCCTAATTTAGCAGTCTTGTGTCAAGCAATATAATATAGCAGAAGGCAGTTATAATTGTAAGTTAAACTTCCTCGACAAACACACTAAACTATTTCTCTATATCTGTTCACACGGCAACACAGTAACCTAACCTTGCAGATAAGTGCACTACCAACTTCTAAGTCACAGAAACAAATGGCCAATGAGGTAGAAAACATTAACATATGCCTCCCAACAACACGCATCGTAAATGAACTAGATGCAGCAGTCTTAGAATCAATGACATGAAACTAATAGCAATACTAAACAGCGAAGAGCATGAAATGATTATGTTTAGAATCAGAGGGTCTGTTAATGATCATACTCTATAACATCATTGCTTAGTTGAGTGCTTCTATGCCTGTGCATTAACCAACTTGCATTACAGCAGCTAACACAGTAAATATTTCTTCCTTAAGCTCAGTTTGAAGCAATTAAATAGGATGCAAATTTAATTACACTGGTTCTCAAGGAGCCTTTGCATTGCTTCATCAACTAACTAGCCCACCATATGATGGCCCTTAAACTTTCATGGTTTGAAGAACCATGCTCATTAACAAAACTATACAAGTATGTATGAGGAATGGTAAATATTGTCATCAATAATTATTAATTAAGTAAATCACAACGAACTATAACACTTTAAATAACAAATGTGCTTTCATAAGCCGTCTCTTAATGTACACAAAATACAGTTGGCTCTGCAAGTGCAATTCAATTTCTTGCAATTCAAGGTCACACACTTTCTCATGAAATGAACGTTTATAAAACTTTGTAATTCTGAACAAAGTGCACAAATGCAATAATTAATAATCTTTTTCTCTTAATATCTGTACTACTGTTGTTTTAACGAACAACTTTACCATTTTCATGCAGCTTTTCAAGTAAGGCAAATTATTTAAGAAAATGACTGCAGATTGATTTAAAAATACACTGGAAGTGGAGCATTTCTCAAACTATAAAGCTGAACTCTAAACACTGTAACTCCACACGTTAGAAAGCAATAACAACTATTTTTACAGCTGCTGAATAACACTTTGCATAATAAATTAGGAACGTGGAGTTGAATTCAATAGGATAGGGTTCCTGTCCAGGTTTATGATTTGGGATAATCACAGGTGTAAGACAGAGCTTTTAGCAACACCAGGATTATTATTAAAAATAACCAAATTCCACAAATGCCTGGTCTAATAATAGAGCGCCAAATACAAATAATTTAGTGGAGGGTTGGTGGCACTAGTGGCGCAATTTGCAGCGGCTGTTAACGTGGCTACGTTGCAGTCGTGGTAGTAGTGTTGGCCCCGCCCTTACAGTTTGTCTTGGCGTCGGGAGTATATTCTTACAGGGCCCAGAATCGTGCCATGATTATGGTATTACCAAATGCAGCATACTAGGCTCATAAATACTGCTCTTAAGCTCCTATGGCCTCAAAATTCCAAGAATATAAACCACGATGTTAAGCACAGCAATGTTCAGCCAAGACTCGTCACAAAGGACGAGTTGCGCCAACCACATGTTTGCACTCCGCCATGCTACTTCTGTAGCTACGGGGCTTTCCAACATCTTTTACTTTCAACCCTACGTCCCCTAACCATGGATCAAGTCATTTACAATACATTATATAACAATTATTCCAGTAGTTATTTAAATCCACAAGCACGATTTAAACAACATAGTTCAAAAAATTTCACGTAACTGAAATATGTGTACTTACTCACACAGTTTCCATGACAGATACAGCACTCTATATAAGCAACACTACAAACTGACAGAGAAATATCGACACACATGCAAAAATAGGTCGAAAGTAGGTGTTACACTCGCTACTTTGATACGGGCAACGACGAATTCCCCTAATGTGCCAACATTTTCGTCTCAGTGTAACATTTCCAACAAACGTCTTCAGTTATTTGTTTTGTATATTCTAATCTCTGTCATCCTTTACAGTTTTTATTCCATCAATTTTATGGACGTTATTCCCTTATGGCTTGACAGATGTTCTACCATCCTGCGCCTGCTTTGTGTCGCCGGCCGAAGTGGCCGAGCGGATCTAGGCACTACAGTCTGGAGCCGCGCGACCGCTAGGGTCGCAGGCTCGAATCCTGCCTCGGGCATGGATGTGTGCGTTGTCCTTAGGTTACTTATGTTTAAGTAGTTCTAAGTTCTAGGGGACTGATGACCACAGCAGTTAAGTCCCATGGTGCTCAGAGCCATTTTTTTGCTTTGTTTCAGTCTTTCCATTTACTCATTTCCTCTCCCATTCTGCGGAGAAACTCTTCATTCCTTGGGGTATCACCCCACCTAACATTTTCAGTATTATTATGTAGTGCTATATGTCAAATGTTTCGATTTCACACTGTCTCGGCTTTACCACAGTCTATATCTCACTACCATAGAAGGCTGTGCTCCAAACGTACTATTTCAGAAATTTCTTCCTGTAATTAACGCTTATGTTTGTAGAATTCTCTTGGTCCTGAATGGCCTCATTGTCTGTGCTAGTGTGCTTTTCACGTACTCCTTGCCCAGTCCATTATGGGTTATTTTGCTGCTTTGGTAACAGCACTCATTAACTTCACCCTCAATTCTGACCTAAAGCTTCTCGCTGTTCTCATATCTGCTCCTTCTCATTACTATCGTCTTTCGCAGTCGGTATTCTGTAATCTTTGGACTGTTTATCCCATTCAACAGACCCTGTCATTCTTTTTACTTTCACCGAGGCCAGCAATGTCACCAGTTAATTTTATCCTTTCACCCTCAATTTTAATTTTACTCTTGAATCTTTCTTTCATTACTGTCATCTCTTCATTGATGTATGAACTGAACAGTAGGGGCGAAAGAATGCGTCCCTGTCTTACATCCCTTTTAATCACAGTACTTCGTTCTTGATCTTCCAATCACATGGTTCCGTCTCGATTCTTACACACAGCGCGTATCATCCGTCTTCCCTTGTAATATACTCCCATTTTCTCAGAATTTAGAACACCTTGTACCAATTCACACTGCCGAAGGCTTTTCGTAGGACGATAATTCCTGCGAGTGTGCCTCGATTTTCTTCAGTATGGTTGTCCTTTATCTAGCGCAAGAACTGCGCTCTGGTGCCTTTACCTTTCCTAAAGCCAGTATAATTTCCATCTAACAGGTACTCGGTTTTCTTTTCCGGTTTTCTTTATACACTCTTATGACATGGGGAACGACGCACCACGACGGAATCATCCGAATGGAACGAAGATCGGTAGATGTGATGCATAAGTTGAGACAAAAGCTGCCTCCCATTTCAGATTAGATGGACGATATATTCAGCAGTAACCCCAGAATAATATTCCATATGATGTTATTGAATGAAGATGTGGAAGGTGCATTCCTAGACGAAGAACGATTCACCAAGGAAGAATTATCCGAATGGGACGTGAATCGGTGGAATTGCTGTCTATGTACGGATAAGCAAATGGTTGAAATTTCAGAAAAGTGGATGATATGTTAAAAAGAGTTTAATGAATTGAGCAAGTCAATAACGCGTTGCTACACCTCTGATCCTAATGCAAGCAGTTATTAGACTTGGGATTAACTGAGTTGTTGGATGTCCTTATGAGGGTTATCGTGTAAAATTCTGCGGAGATGAAGCATTACATTTGCAAAATCCCGAGTCCGCGATGCTGCAGACGTCATCAGTTGGAAAGAGAAACGGTGAACTTGCGGTCCAAGGTATGGTTTAACAAGCACGAAGAGAAGGAGTAGAATCGTAATTAAATGAAACACTTACAACCGTCACCTTGGTGCTATTTTATTATACTTTAATCAGTTTCGGTGACTCACTACTTCGGCCCTGAAGTGACTCTAGTGGGCCTGAAATTGGTGTACTGACTCACCGAAATTATTGCAATATAATAAATAAAAACTTTAGTTTGCTCGTAATCATTACTTAATTCTCATCTGAGTCTAGCTCGACTCCTGAGGGCGCCTTAGAATCCAGAATCTAATTTCTGAATCGCTTCCTCAGCGCGATGAAAACTAGTTGGTATATTTCCCTTCGACACTCTACGCGGTTCTTCTCTTTCTTATAATTTTTCGTACACCTACCCAATGAACAACTTGCCAATCGAACCCAATTTTTTTTTTTTAAATAGACTTGTATTCCGGGGTGATATGTTACAATACAGCGTCACCGGTCTATTGCGGTCTAACTGTGTTGGTGAGGCAGCAAATTTCCACAGGGCAGAGACTCCGTCACTGCAATTCGCTTTAGAGGTGTGGCGGTGGGACTTGTAGTCCCGCACCACCCTCTGACGGTGATAGTACTGATCCAACCCAATGTAATGTCCCTATGTAATGTAATATTACTGTAATATTCCGGCTGCGAGTACCAGCTATGTTGCGCTACCGTAATTGAGACGACATCGCTTTTTGCTGTGAAAAAGAGCATCTATATTTATTATTATTTTGGGTTCAGATAATTTTGCATATAGACGTAATTTGAAGTGCAGAGGAGATACAAGAGATCTTAATTCAAAAGAATAAAAAATTGTCTGGTGAAAAGCAAGGTAAATATCGTCGATGGTTTATCCCCGAACCTTCATAAAAAGATCAGTGTGTTTAACAGTACAGTGCATAGGGATTTCTTCGCAAATTAACAATACTGGGCGAATCTGCTACTGTCACGGCCCGAACGAGGCGCAATATTTCGCCGTCAGCTTGTGTGTTCCAGACGTTCCCCCAAGCGAACAGTTTGTTAGAAAATATCACACTGCCAATGTTGTTCAAGCTTCTCATTCTGAAAGTGTTTCCAGAAAATCTTACTGCGACGTTGAATACTTTAGCTGCCAAGACAGATGGAGTCTTCATCGCGAGTTGCAGCAATTTTCTCCGTCTTTGCCCTGCGTTCTCTGAGAACCGGAAAAACGGAAACCTCCGACCGCCAACTCATCCTGTACCTGTCCCGTTCTCTCCGTACAGCAGACACGAAGAAATCATATTCATTTACAGTCAAATTATTTTTCACAGATTTTTATCTTAGACAATTATTTTTTTTTAAATATATACATCTAGGCAAAATGTCAAAAGGGAGTTTAAATGCAGTATCTGTCTTATGTATGTCAAAGTCAAAGGCCACCTTAATTAAACTTTTTCTTTACGACATAGCAGTTCATTACATCTTCATCTCCATTTACATAAAAAGTATCCGTGAATTATTCTCATAAACTTTCTCAGTCTCTTCATTTCCCGTTTGAGACATCGGCTTGAGTACCTGAACTATGGTTGATAACGACGTTGCTTTGCTGTCGAATCTGATGAGAACAAAGGCATCACAGAAGTGTTCACAGTAGTTCACTCTCTGCTTTGCTTTACTATACTCATGTTATACCATTTTCTGTGGTTGTTGGTCGTATCCTAATGTGGTTGTTGGTATTAGCCTACTGTTGCATGACTAGAAATTTTTAACTCGATCCATTTCACTTTAATGACTCTCACTATATGTGCAATGGTCCTGCACAGAAAAGGCAAGGACATGGAAGTGGCAAGGGTTGATTACACAGAAAAGAAATAATTACGTCAAACTATAACGTATTTGTAACCTACAGTAGTATTGTTTCGTTGTCCTCTCTCCCTTTTTTAAAAAAGAAAAAGGAAATTTGGCTCAATAGTTACCCGTGCATGAAACCAACACTTCGTTGACAAGAACTAAATCATCACACCATGGTACTAGTCCAGTTATGTCTTAATTTCAATTAATAGCCTCCCGCTAAACGAAAAGTTGGAAGTAAGACAATCTTACTTGTTTAAACGCGAATGGTCTTTAGTGAAGTTTCAATATTCGGTATGAATTTACGCTAAACTTAGTTATGCAGCTAAATCTTTAAGATTCCTAAAGCATTACTTCCAGTCGATTATAAGAAACGTTTACACAAGCCTCTGATATACTTGACATGATATACATCTGTTACACCGTGAGAAAATGTATTAATAAGAAACATATGAACGAAATTTCTGCGTGAAATGGCTTTTGTACGAGGAAGCGGAAGGGCGCTCCTTACACGCGCTTCCAACCGTCATGGGAGCCAGCTTCACACAGAGAAGGAATCACGCGAAATTCCTCAAACTGCAACATAGAAAAAAAAAAAAGTTTCCAGAATGGCAATCACAGCTCACACCTGATAATGCAGAAATGCGGAAGCAAAAGAGGCCACAAGAAATTTACCAGTGGTTCTCAACAGCTCACTTTAAAAGATAGCTGAAACAGAACATCGATAGGAGAAAGACTGATTCAGGTAATGCCATGATACATTCAAACGCCTAGAGGAAACAACAAATTGCCTGTCAGCATTCAAATGTATTCACCATTACACTACATAAGGAGACCAACAATGAGGAAACAGTTGTTGGAGCACGGCCAGGGGCATTACAAGAACACGCGGGTCTGATCACAGTTACGAAATTTTCCCGCAGGCAGATGCTTACCAATCTCAACTATGGTGTCACAAATCCTGCACGTAATAGTCGAAGACATCCTTTTGGCGGTGACCGTGGGTGAGCAGACGTGTAAAGTACAGCGGATTCAGAGCGACTTGGGCCTAGAATTACCATTTAATCGTCCAAGCAGTAGTTCATACCACATCAAGGTTGCGGTGCTGGTGGGCTCGCGTTGCAGTCAAGCCGTGTTTCAGCGCAGAAACTGCCACCCCGGTGTCCTAAAAGGGATGCGGCTGACTCTTTCGCTCTGCGGAGTCGAGGCCGCTGCTAATTATACATTACTGTCACGCATCTGGTGTCTACACGGCGACCGGTGTAAATAGACGTGCAATGATATCACGTCATCGGCACCATAATCAAATAAAGCTGCAAGATGACTCAACATCTAGGCTGAGCTACTGCATCTCTCTTCTGAGATATTCCAGTTTTCCTATGACGATAAAATTTCTGAAATTCAATGCTGCGACTTGTAAAATGTTCAATCATTGCTTTTTCTCATGGTCACCTTGCCCTTGACAGTTGTCTCATGAAGATCTCAATGGTGGTCTAATCCCGAATCGGTTCTGAATAGAAAGGTCAGCAACCGACTTTTCTGTAACAGGCCACAAGTCCTGTGACACACATTATGTGCCTTTAATACTAAGTTTTCCTTATCCTTTTGCATCCTAGTTCAGCTGATCGTTGGTAATTCTTGTGCCTCTTTGGGGTAGGGGGACAGAGTGACCTGAACCTCTGTCCACTATTCCGCCCTCTTTGACAAGGCCGTTGGCAGAACGAGCGTGACTTTTCATACCAGATGTCTTCGGCCACCATTGCTGATGATTTTGCTAAAACTTTAAGCAATGGGAGCGTCTCAGTCTGGGATCCTTGACGTTGTAATTACTATTCAAAGACGCTACCCATACATCACGGGTTCCACTGATGTCCACAGAACAGGAAGTTCGGTGCCTTTTGCACAAGCTCTTCTTCAATTAGGACAGCTATATTAAATCAAACATCAGTAAATTTTAAAATGAATGTGTTTTAGAGCATTGCAGAATATCTGTGAAAAAACGGGCGGCTTATCTAGAAAACTTGTCGTAAATGACATACATTATTTGGTAAAATGTATTACGAGGGTAAGAGACACCGTCAGAATTAGGTGGTGCTACGAATGGTGTGATAATGTAAAACAAAGTTAAAACATAAAAGACTGAAGCACCCAGCAGAGATGACCTAATATCAATGTAACTACTAGCATAAACTCACTTTTCGTGGGTATGTAAATGATTAAGCTTTGCAGTTCTTGAGGCAGAAAAAACGGCCAGTAGAGTGAATTTGCTTCGTTCGAGTTTGGGCTGTACTGGGTCTGTTAGGGTACACAAGAGCAGTCCAGAGCGTTAGATGTCAAGCGATTAGTGAAACGGAAATAGAAATATCTCGTAGTGCGTTATAAACATCTAACAGTTGGAAACGGCCTGAAAGTTGGTTTCCATTTGGCTGGCTAGTCAAATCGTGTAGTATTCAGAGTTGTGGGGCATTCGCACATGACATGGCCAGACACTGGGTTCCATGGAAAAGCGAATGAGAGCATACTCATCGTCAAGGTACCAGTCGCATAAGTCCAATTATCGCTAGGAAGGATTGCTGTACCGTGTACCAAGTACATTATAACCGTTTCACATTGAGCCGTGGTAAAATTTGCTGTTTTGAAGAGTGCGCCGCAGCGCGTAGTGTGAAGCAGTGGCACTCCGTTTCTGGCGGCGTCGCTGTGGCAATCGCAGCTTTGGTGTCTCCCTCTGGTGGGAAAGGGAAAATGTTGCCAGTTCACGTGCATTTCAGGGGCGCTATGAGCTCGCCAGTCACTCAGTTGGTCAGCCGGGTCAGTGTCTGTCTGTCGTCCGGAGTGCTAGTATGTGTTAGGCTGTCGGTCTGCTCGAGCTTTGTTCAGGCAATGGTCATTGGCGGTTGGATCGATCGGTTGGTCGGTCGCGCACCGAAACACAAAATGACTTGACCGTCTTGAGCGGCGGCGCATGTGAGGTCACCACGTGAGTCCAGTAGGCCGCGGCGTATAGCGAGAGGTACTGGCTTCGCGGCAGACACGAGAGCAACAGGAGCCAACCCACGACATCGGTCTTGCCGGTGCGAGCTGCGACGCCGTGACACGGGAGATCGGCACGCCTTCCTGCGTCCGTTGAAACGGCTGGCAGCGAACGGTTCGGGAGAGCGTTGGGGGTGCTGCGCCAAGTCTTCGTCAGAAATCGCAGTTTATTACAAGTTAAGTGATTCGTGATACGTTGTTTCATTTACTTGTTAAATTCTACTTGTCTTGGCCAGTCTCTCGTTCCCAGTTTGGTCGTCTGTCTCTCGTCCGCATTTGTTAGGCAGTTAGCGTCGGTTTGCCTATCCGTCGGTCTTGCCTTACGTTAGTAGCTGCCTCTGTCATGTTTGTCGGATACGGTGTTAACGAATTTATTGCTTGAAGTGTAACGGCCGAATTCCTGAAATATGTTTTTATCTTGCCTATCGTCTTGGGACATGGTATATGTGTAATGTAGAGCATGTTTGGCTAACCTTGTATATTTCATGTAAGACTGTATTTCATGGGTTTTTGTTTAAATGGTTAGTTTAGTATATAAAGTTGCCACCCTTCCACCGTCAGAGTTTTTTTTTTCAAGTCAAGTAGCACCTTCGGTGGCAAGTTAATCTTTTAATGTAAGTGTTATGCACCACTTCCATCCCTCCTATGGGGTGCATAGTGTATGTGCTTGTGTGAGTTGTTAAAATTTTTAGTTTAAAGTAATCTGGTGTGTTGCAGATTGGCACAAGTGTAGTCTTTCAGAGGTTGTTGTGAGCAGCCGGCCGAGGTGGCCGAGCGAATCTAGGGCTACAGCCTGGAACCGCGCGACCGCTACGGTCGCAGGTTCGAATCCTGCCTCGGGCATGGATGTGTGTGATGTTCTTAGGTTACTTAGGTTTAAGTAGTTCTAAGTTCTAGGGGACTGATGACCTCAGAAGTTAAGTCCCATAGTGCTGAGAGTCATTTGAACCTTTTTTTGTTGTTGTGAGCGGTAGTGACTACGGCCGTGTCAAAATGGAGACGCAAGGTTCTCAGCCTGAAAGGTCATACAGTCAAAAATTGTTCTTTCTGCCTCTGAATAAATTGTAACTTTATATTTAGAGGGTGCTGTCTGATTATATTTTAAATCTGTTTAAAAATAAAGGCTTTTAGGAATAAAATTTCCATTTGTTGAAAGAAATATGATTTGCTTTCATCAGTTACCCACTGCCAACTACTTCCACGCTTACATAGTGTGATTAAATGTGTTAATGTTCTTGATGAATCCATAGCAAATAAGGTAAATACTTAAGAAATGGTTTTGTAAGTAAATTCACGGTTCAAGCATTTGCGTCTAACATCCGAGAACAACTAATGGATTCCCTGCAGCAATACGGCCGGCCGCTGTGTCTGAGCGGTTCTAGGTGCTTCCGTCTGGAACCGCACTGCTGCTACGGTCGCAGGTTTGAATCCTGCTTCGGGCATGGATGTGTGTGATGTCCTTAGGTTAGTTAGGTTTAAGTAGTTCTAAGCCTATGGGACTGATGACATCCGATGTTAAGTCCGATAGTGCTTGTAGCCATTCGAACCATTATGTAGCATTATGTGTCATCCCACATTATCGATCGGATACCATCTGCAGGGGGACCAGGGAAATGTCGCCCCATGAGTGGACTGTTGTTAACAGTACAACACGAACCGCTGGTTCCGTGACTGGGTAGCATGGACTGTTGTTGAACCACGTCGCATTGTGTTCGGTGACGAATCGATGTTCTGCAGTACCCCAGATTAGTTCTGGAGTGGCAAAGCGGTACTGCTTCTGGCGTCATGGTGTGTGGATCCATCCAGCATGACTTAGATGACGGCTGGAAGTGACTGAGGGAACTCTGACAGTGGAAATGTACGTTGCGGTCATCCTGTGTCCCCGTTAGCCAGTTATGCGACAGTATAGTGGTCCAAATTTTCAAGATTACTATGCTCTTACATGCATGGCTCTTGTCTCAATGCAATGTCAGCATGTTGTTCAACCACGCTCGGCAAGAATCTTGATCTATCCTCGACAGGACATGTGTTTGACTAATTAGGACGCAAGTTCCGTCCCAGCGCCGGAATCCAGGATATCAAACAGCAGTTACAACTGGCTGTGGGCCTCCTTGCCTACGAGAAGATGCTATGGCTGTATGATATACCTTCTCAACCGAATCAGTGCTTTTATCCACGCCAGAGAGTATTCAACTCTCACTGGCAAGTGGGCTTATACTGCCAAGTTCTTTGTAAATTAGAATCGATGTTGTAATCACTGAAGTAACAAGTCATTCCGTTTCAATCCGTGAGTTAACAGTGTTCCTTGTGAGGCACAGTTTATTTTTGTCGAACACCCGATTTCCTCTAATTCTGGGTAAGTTGATATTTATCGGTGAGGAGTGGTCATGGCAGTACGATGTGGTGCTGTGTGTAGAGCGGCTCTGAAATACAACTGCAAAAAGTCGTGGCACACGTGTGACTTATTGGCCTGTACAAGCACATGCGAAGGCTGAACACGTCTTATTGTACTATGAAGTGGTGCTCGGATGAGACTGGAAAACCGGTGACAGGTAACCTTCATCCTGGAGCCTACAATGTTGGTTCGTACTGTCATGCATTGCCTGAGACTGCGTGTAAAGATATGTTCGCAAAAAGGATTACAGACTCATTACTGTCACACTACGCTACTGGTGAATAGTCACAGGAATTGATATGAACCAGTAAACTACCAAGGAGCAACTGTTCGTGACATCTTTAAGTGCTATGACTACATAAATGTGACTGTGAGAAAATCATATTCAGTAGTGAGATACTTTGGAATTATCTTCTGTAAATGTAATTGAGCCAAGAAAGGAAAATGGAAGACCGATGTAATATAGTAGTAGTTTCTTTCTCTCTGCACTGATTAAAAACTGCCCTCTTATTCTATTCCACCTAGTTCTACAAATTTTTATTTCAAGACCACCAAGGTTATTTTGCATTATTCAGAATACATTAAAATGTGGAATTGTGCCATGTGTGACACAAATTCATTCAAAATGCAAGATACCTTCCTCCCACGATGTGTAGCATATGTAGCGTTCTACCCAGTCTTCTAGTGGAGGGTGAAAGCAGATGTCACCACATTGAAGATGCAGCATCATACTTTATTTGGAAATTCTTCTTCTCTGTTTTAAATGCTAATGTTGCACCTTGCATATGTCATTGTCAACCATTTATATGTGAGGTCATACAAATAACTGAGCATGCGTACTGTAATTTTTACATGTTTAACAGATGGTTCGTCCGCAGCTCGTGGTCGTGCGGTAGCGTTCTCGCTTCCCGCGCCCGGGTTCCCGGGTCAGATTCCCGGCGGGGTCAGGGATTTTCTCTGCCTCATGATGACTGGGTGTTGTGTGATGTCCTTAGGTTAGTTACGTTTAAGTAGTTCTAAGTTCTAGGGGACTGATGACCATAGATGTTAAGTCCCATAGTGCTCAGAGCCATTTGAACCACTTTTGAACAGATGGTTCTACTTGAGGTACTTGAGAAAAGATGAACTTCTCGGGAAAGATCGCCTGTTTACACACCTTATTATCGATTACCGGTTTCGGCCAGCATGGTTACCATCTTCAGATCTCGATAATAGCTTATTATATGTCTCCAATACCAGACGTACAAATATTCTTTCTAAAACATATCCATGTGTGTGCGGGACGAGATGAACGATGCATCGACAAGTACAGGCTAAAACAACAGTATACAGAGCAAATGGCCAAATGATCTTGCCCCATACCACACACTGCTGTGTACTTCATTGCCGGTAGAGCGCCTCTACAATTACGTCAGGTTTTAAAACAGAAAATACTTCGCCAACGGTGTTACTTCATGACAGCCCCATGTTTTGAAAGTCTTAGTTCTTCAGGGCACTCTTCTTAAAGGTCATCAAAAGAATGTTTCTATGTTTATGTCGGTTGCCCTATAAGTGCTGTTTGTTGAATAGGAGCGCTGTCTCGGCCGGTGTGGTTTATAACAAGAACACGATGCGGCTAACTCAACATAATAGGACGAAAAGGGTCGCTGTCAGTTTCTTTCAACCCATCAATTGGATTACCTATTCTAGACGCTTCTAAATAGACACTGCTGATCAGATGATGAGGTCGTGAACTTCCCTCAGTACACTAGCTTCAGTCTTCTGTGTTAAAAGTTTATATTTTTTACAGTAGGATTAACGAGAACGAGTCATGAAGAAATTGAAACTCTTATGCTTGACTAGTCATCTATAATGAATGATGACCATTACCTTACCTGTTATTCCACAAGACGTTATTTTGATTGTCTTGAAAACGACCGGCCGCGGTGGCCGTGCGGTTCTAGGCGCTACAGTCCGGAGCCGCGCTGCTGCTACGGTCGCCAGTTCGAATCCTGCCTCGGGCATGGGTGTGTGTGATGTCCTTAGGTTAGTTAGGCTTAAGTTGTTCTAAGATCTAGGAGACTAATGACCACAGCAGTTGAGTCCCATAGTGCTCTGAGCCATTTGTACCATTTGTCTTGAAAACTATAACACGGTAAGCAACGTACACAACAGGTATCTTACCCACACGGAACAGGAAGGTTGCAATTTGACTGCGATAGTCTCCACAGCGCTATACTACCTACAAATAAGGAAGACTAGATCGAGATTTCCTGGTCGCCCCTACCATACAAACATGACCGGTTTTTGAGTACGGTTTATCAGGCTGGAACCATAAGCGGGTAGGAATGATTAAGACAGAGAAGATGTAAAGAGGAGTGGCTTGTTTCGTAGTGAGATCGTCCAGGAAGAGCGAAAGTGTTATGAAATTACAGGCTCTACAAGAAAGGTGTCGTGGGTCACAGAGAGGTTTATTAACAATATATGCGTAGCGTACGTTAAAGGAGGAATTGGGGAACATATTACATTCTCGGACATACGTCTTGCGAAATGATGGCGACAAGAGAATAGGAGAAAGCACTGCTGATACGAAGGAAATTTAAGTGATAGTGAAACCAGAAGTTATCTTTACTACATACCTTATGGTGGCATAAGAAATCTGTTGTAAATGTGTAGTTTCGTACCAAGAGACATAGAACGAAGAGACCATTATTGTGCTTGAAAGACGTCCCAGTCCCTCTTGCTTAGTGGGGTGCTAAATTTTTGGAACGTAGCTTGTAAGGCCAGGAACAATATCAACAGAAATTTTTTGATTCACTATAGGGAAATATTGTTAAGGCAACGTAGCAGTCCATAGGTCGTGGTCGTGCGATAGCGTTCTCGCTTCCCACGCCCGGGTTCCCGGGTTCGATTCCCGGCGGGGTCAGGGACTTCCTCTGCCTCGAGATGACTGGGTGTTGTGTGATGCCCTTATGTTAGTTAGGTTTAAGTAGTTGTAAGTTCTAGGGGACTGATGACCATAGATGTTAAGTCCCATAGTGCTAAGAGCCATTTGAATTTTTTTTTTTTTTTTTATCGTAGCTTCCTCGGGTGCTGGGTGCGAATTTGCATTCTGTGGCAGACGTAATTAATCCTAAACAGACGCTATTAATGCCTAATGCATAGCATTTGGGTTCGTTGAGGACATCAACATGAAGTGATTACGGGAATAACGTGAAGAAGTCGAAACGGTAATCGTTGGAAGGACAGATTCATCTTCTGTACCACTGGACACTGAAATTGCAGCACTATGAAGGCGGCATGAAAAGAATGTCGAATTGATTATCATTTCAGAGTAACAACACAAAGAAGTTGAAATAAACTCATCAACATTCTGTGCATAATGAAATCACTTAGGAATAGCATTTTTTTCTTGGTTCCTTGTGAGACGATCATGTTATACCTCGTGTAGAATGGAGTGCATCAAACCCGGTCAGCAGACCGAGGGCTCAATAAATAAATATACACTCCTGGAAATGGAAAAAAGAACACATTGACACCTGTGTGTCAGACCCACCATACTTGCTCCGGACACTGCGAGAGGGCTGTACAAGCAATGATCACACGCACGGCACAGCGGACACACTAGGAACCGCGGTGTTGGCCGTCGAATGGCGCTAGCTGCGCAGCATTTGTGCACCGCCGCCGTCAGTGTCAGCCAGTTTGCCGTGGCATACGGAGCTCCATCGCAGTTTCAACACTGGTAGCATGCCGCGACAGCGTGGACATGAACCGTATGTGCAGTTGACGGACTTTGAGCGAGGGCGTATAGTGGGCATGTAGGAGGCCGGGTGGACGTACCGCCGAATTGCTCAACACGTGGGGCGTGAGGTCTCCACAGTACATCGATGTTGTCGCCAGTGGTCGGCGGAAGGTGCACGTGCCCGTCGACCTGGGACCGGACCGCAGCGACGCACGGATGCACGCCAAGACCGTAGGATCCTACGCAGTGCCGTAGGGGACCGCACCGCCACTTCCCAGCAAATTAGGGACACTGTTGCTCCTGGGGTATCGGCGAGGACCATTCGCAACCGTCTCCATGAAGCTGGGCTACGGTCCCGCACACCGTTAGGCCGTCTTCCGCTCACTCCCCAGCATCGTGCAGCCCGCCTCCAGTGGTGTCGCGACAGGCGTGAATGGAGGGACGAATGGAGACGTGTCGTCTTCAGCGATGAGAGTCGCTTCTGCCTTGGTGCCAATGATGGTCGTATGCGTGTTTGGCGCCGTGCAGGTGAGCGCCACAATCAGGACTGCATACGACCGAGGCACACAGGGCCAACACCCGGCATCATGATGTGGGGAGCGATCTCCTACACTGGCCGTACACCATTGGTGATCGTCGAGGGGACACTGAATAGTGCACGGTACATCCAAACCGTCATCGAACCCATCGTTCTACCATTCCTAGACCGGCAAGGGAACTTGCTGTTCCAACAGGACAATGCACGTCCGATGTATCCCGTGCCACCCAACGTGCTCTAGAAGGTGTAAGTCAACTACCCTGGCCAGCAAGATCTCCGGATCTGTCCCCCATTGAGCATGTTTGGGACTGGATGAAGCGTCGTCTCACGCGGTCTGCACGTCCACCACGAACGCTGGTCCAACTGAGGCGCCAGGTGTAAATGGCATGGCAAGCCGTTCCACAGGACTACATCCAGCATCTCTGCGATCGTCTCCATGGGAGAATAGCAGCCTGCATTGCTGCGAAAGGTGGATATACACTGTACTAGTGCCGACATTGTGCATGCTCTGTTGCCTGTGTCTATGTGCCTGTGGTTCTGTCAGTGTGATCATGTGATGTATCTGACCCCAGGAATGTGTCAATAAAGTTTCCCCTTCCTGGGACAATGAATTCACGGTGTTCTTATTTCAATTTCCAGGAGTGTACAAATAAATCTGCTGCCTCGTACATTAAGTCTACAGTGGTACGATAATGGCCTATCGAGACTGTAGTTTACTGGCCGTGTTGGTCGTGATCCCACGATTATCGTGCGAATTGGGAATCGTTAATTACAGCAAGGTCCTACTCAGTGTCATGCTGGATCTCAAAGGCTCCACTCCTCTAGCATCCGCCAGGACCGACATACTGCTTTCTCTAAGCGTACGATGGTTCCTTGAGTCAGAAAAATGGCTAGTCTGTGAGTCCAAGAACAATATAACGTCTCTTGGTGCAAGGCGATCAACGTTGAAGCTTCCGTTGACGGTGCGTCAGAGAGAGGCACGGGTTGTGCGAGAGCACTGGCGACGAGGTTGCAGCACATCGACTTTTCAGAAGATTTTTGTTTCGTACACAGCATCTCAATGGATGAATCCGTGAGTGGTTGCTCCGAGGAGAAGGACTGTAGCTTAATTGCATTCGTCATCCTCATATGGTGTAAAATCTAGTTGGGTACATAACACTATCACCTCTGAGTCCCACTGCTTTCAAGCTGAGAACAGTGATTTCATGTCCGCTGCATTAAGGCCATTGCCTGTATTCTGTCTTCGAGGTCTGTGTGGCATTATCGTTCAGCAACATAACGCAAGATCACGTGTTGAACCTGACACCGTGACCTACTTCGACATAGAGGGCGTTCAACTAATGCTCCAACCAGAACGTTCCCTAGATATACAACATGTTGAAAACGTCTGGTTATCGCCATCATTTGCCAACCACTACAATTAATGAACTCAGGTACAATTTAGAAGTATTTGTCAGTGAAACTCAGTTCGCCTCGATGCCTGGTCACGTTAAAGTCATTATTTCTGAAAGATTGGACAGTTTTTTGTAATAAATTACGCACACTAGTTATCTCACTTCACGTACAAATTTTGTAACATCTGCACTAGAATATTTGTACACGATAATTAAATTTCGTAATCAACAATTCTTTAATGGTCATCATTTAAACAGTTTTCACAAATAACTTTTTGTTGAATGAAAAGTGAAGGGTTTTCTTTAACGGTGCTGTTCTGTTAAAAACCTGTACTATGCAGATGTAGTATTCAGATCAATGTGAACCGACATTAAAATACTGCAAAAAGAAACTCTACTAACACACACTTTTGGTAAAGCTGTAGACATGTTCATATACCTGTATGTTGTGGAAAATAATTACAGTAGTAATACACAGCACATTAATTTAAAAAATCACAATAATATTAATAATAATGTTATTATTATTACTATTATTATTATGTACAGGAGTTTATTTAACGAAACTGTAGCTTGAGAACAAGTAGCGATGTAATATGTGCAAAATCATACATATAAACCAACAGTTTTCAAAACATGCTTCAATTTTTAAAAACATTAGCAGTTCTGTTGTAGCTTTTATGCTTGCTCCTAGCAGTATCGATTCATGCTGGAGACATATGTTTTGAAAACTTTTTTATTTCATTTTGCGCACACTATGTATGTCTTATTGTCATTGCGTTCTGGATAGAGCTTGCAGTGTGTACATTTAAAGAGTTTTCTTATGGTCAGCACATTGACAATCCTTCAGGATTGTGTATACAGCTGGACATACCCACGGCAGCTTCTGTTCTTTGGAAATACTGTGAAATACTGTGTTGAAGCTTTGTGCTCTGTTACCAGTGACCTTGCAAGTTCCTCGAAGAATGTTCTGGCCCTCAATATTTGTCATCTGTATTATTTCATTTTGAAGCGGTGTACAAATTATTAGTTGAAAGGAGCTTTTCACATTATTTATTCTGTATTTTGCGCAACTGGTAACCCTCCCCAACGCCCCCCCCCCCCCCCTCCTTTCCCGGCCCCGGGGTAATCTTGATGGTATTCGAAGCTGATGCTGATGAGTGTGACTGTCATTCTATATTCCCACTTTCAGAAACGAAAGACTGGGCATTATTTTGTAAATCTGTGCACTGTCATCACTGTCATTATCTCGATAAATATCAAACCTCGAAACTACTCCTTCATTTGTTAAGGAACTTACAAATTGTTTCAGTTTAACATTACTCAATGATCTAACTGCCATCGAGGCTAAATTTAAACCGATCATTAGAATTAAAATTTCAAATAACTGAGAAAAGCAAAACGACTTCTACGCAAAAACCAGAGCAAAGCTCATTGTTCAAATTATAGAGGCGTCGTTGATTGTTCAGAGAAAGTTACAACTGTGAGGATCAGTATCACAATAAAGCTACAGAAAAATAAAAAAATACATGTGATATTACAATACTAATATTTGTGTGATGTCACTATAAACCATATTTATCTATTAAGGTTTATGACCACACTATCTAAAATATTTTAAAATATTATTATACACGCACTGTTTATGAATATTCAGACAAGGTAATTTAGCTTGTTATTTAAATAATGAGTAACGGAGTTTTTAACCCGTCTGGATCTTTCAGACACGAAAAGAATTGCAAGGTTACGACAGAAAGACTAACTTCGTAGTTATATTCAAAGCAGAAAGCAGTAAGGAAGAAGGAGTACGTTGAATGCCTGTTCGAGAGAAAGAACTCTTGTAGTGATTGAAGATGATACTGGTATCCACCTGGATGAGCAGGTATCCATTATGAGAGGTATGCTTTGCTTCACTCCAAAGGCTGTTTGAAAACACTTGTCGAATATTTTGTGACTGCTGAACTTTTATTAAGTTTTCCCATGCCTCAGTATTTCCGTTCAATACACTTTGCGAATTAAATATGTCTGTCGCCTGACATTCCTGGCAGCAAGCCATTGTTACAAGTCGTGACGTATTTTGTAGTGTGGTACATCCCGTCATCAGCAAAACTTTAAACGTTTCACGACCCAAAGGTGAGATCTCATCCGCTACTGGAGAACTGACCTCAGTGCTACGTCTTCCTTCTGACACTACACGTTTTCCCGTGAACTTGCTGATTGCACGTTTTGTCTACTCAGCGAGTATATTTTGCCTCTGCATATAGTCAGTCACTCTGCGTCTTACATAGCTTGGTATCATCTCACTTTTCCCATCAAATCATTTTATGACTGTAACGATTTTGTGGCTGACAAGCTCAATATCCTTCAAAGCTTTTCTCATTCCTATCCACAAATTTCACGATTCCGTCGGTGGTGGTGAACGTTTGGCTGATTTCTCGCTTCCTTCAGTCAAAAGAACACCACCACCGATGGTGCTTTACCTCAAGAAAGCGAAACGCTTCTGGTGAAAAAATCACACAGTTTTGTATTTGCAACGACAGAAACGAAAATACCCTCAATAATTATAAAGCAACTACGGGCACTATCGCCACACAAATGAAGGCGACTGAATTGCTTCTGCATATGTGATAGTTACCGTTCTCTTCAAACACACCACAATATTTGCTTTCAAGTATGGGAATGTTGAACAGTGTCGTATTCCTCATCGATTTATTAGTCTTTAAATACCTAATTTTGAATTCACCTTCATGATTGGTTGGCACGTTATGTGGAAATCAGTTTGTTCCTGTCATCAGCAGCCGCTCAAAAATCTGTGAGCTGAAAAAACTTTAGACCCACTCTTTTCTGTAACAAGAAAGCAAGTATGGAGTATGTCTGTACAACGTTAATATATATCTGAAACAGAAACATCTATTCCCCCATAAATACTGTCTCTTATCAACGAGACCCACCTTATATTGCATTAAGAACCTCATATTATAACTCCTCTATGTGAGTATGTTTTACGTGCTGCCGTATGCAATTCATGAAAACTCTCTGCATAACCTTGTTCTTTACTCAATGACACGCGTTTGTGGTATCTCTGTTATTACTGATGTAATTCAATCCGAGTGAGCCATATTCCGCAAGCTGTCTGTTGCTGTAATCAGCCATATCCGTTCTCTTATTTCATATAAGTCACCATATTGCGTGTACTCATGAGGTAGATTGGTCATTCTCTCGTGTGGACGTCAGTCCCATTACTGGTGCAAGTCCAGCCACTAATGCTGGTTTATTAATATTTTTGTGTTTCACACTGGTTGAGCAGTTTCATCATCCACTGATTTATCTTACAACCACCTTTCAAATGCAATATATCTTTTATGGGTATTTTCGTAAATAATGCTCTAGTTACGTTTTCTTTGGAATAAAGAATTCAGAAAACCAGGTGTACTTCCAAATTTTAAACTTGCAACCCATATTGCATCTGCCCTGTATGTATGGTTTTATCATGCTGATGTGTGTATTCTATCTATCTTACTATCTTATTATCACTTACGGTTAATAAAATCAAGAGTTGCATCTCCTTTGCCTTTTACAGGCCATGGGATTCCATAACCGATTTAAGAGTTCTGGACAGAATTTGACTTCGCTGCAGCTGTTCTTCTTTTAGTAGTCTTAAATTTGAATTTTCTCGACATGTTGCTGCAAACTAAGCTGGCTTCAAGATTGCCTATATGCTATGTAGTCTCTCATTGCATGTCTGAAACAGTTTTCTTTTTTTTTTTCAATCTCGTTGCCCTTTGCATTAAGTACATTGATTAACAGCAGGAGGGTTATAGCACTTCCTTCACTATCATTTTCCTCCATAATATGTAATGAAGAGTTTTGTTTCATATCTTGCAGTATTTCTACCGTTTCATCAAATTTTAGTTACCATTTACTTGCACTATGCAACTTCTGCATTTCTGTAGCATGGCGAGTAAAGTTTCGTGATGGCTTCCATTGTTTCTCCTTTCTCATGATGCTGTATAGTTGCCATTTGTACGATATTGCCCAACAACTGTATATCGGTAATCTATGATTCACAGTCTAATTGATGGTTTCAACTTTTGGATCCACGTATGGACGAACGTTCTGCCTATGCACAACCCTCCTATCAGCCTAGTACTCGACATACGTCGGTACACGGCCTTTGTGTTTCAAACACTGCCACAGAACCAGAAGAACATTGTGGACGTTTAATCTATACTGCCCGTCATCCAGTTTTTTAGTTTCGCCATTAACCAGGAACCAAAATTGTGCGTAATTTCAGTAATCTGCGCAGACGTTCCTAAATTCTTTGGTAGTTATGTCATTATCTACTGTTGTGTTGTAAATTTGGTTTAGTTCACATTGTCTGGTTTTAAAACAATGATCTTATGATCTTAGTATTATCATGAAAATACAGCTGTGGAATCTGGGAATGCGTCTGGCTCAAATAAAAACCGTTCACCAGTAAAACGGAAAACAAGCCAAAGTGGCCGATTTCACGTTTCTCATTCGCTCGATGACCAGTTTCGGGCTGGAACCAATTTTCAAATCATCGTATCGCAGTATTAAGATCTTTTGTTAGAAATAGTGGTTTTGAAAGTATATATTCATGCTCGAACAGAACCCGCTCACGATGGGCTAAGAGTGACAGAAATACAATAGTTCTACTGCAAACTGAAGCCTCCACAATTAAAGCACGGATACCATCAGGAATTAAAAATTTAATTTTCTCCTTCCTCATTTTTCCTTACATCATTGGAGAACTAGTCTGTTTCTACGAGCTCATTATGGCGGTGGTGTTTTGTCCATTCAGCCAAATTGATGACCATGCAAAATGGTTCAAATGGCTCTGATCACTATGAGACTTAACTGCTGAGGTCATCACCTTCTGGTGACAAACAGACCCGAACTATTTGAAACAGTTCACGCAGAACAGGGAATCAGCGATCATAAAGCGGTTACTGCATCGATGATTTCAGCAGTAAATAGAAATATTAAAAAAGGTAGGAAGATTTCTCTGTTTAGCTAAAGTGACAAAAAGCAGATTTCAGAGTAACTGATGGCTCAACACAAAAGTTTTGTCTCAAGTACAGATAGTGTTGAGGATGAGTGGACAAAGTTCAAAACCATCGTACAATAAGTGTTAGATGAGTATGTGCCAAGCAAGATCGTAAGAGATGGAAAAGACCCACCGTGGTACAACAATCGAGTTAGGGAACTCCACAGCAAACATAAACATATCCAAAGCCTTGCAGATAAACAAAAATTACGCGAAGCGAAATGTAGTGTGAGGAGGGTTTTGCGAGAGGCGGTCAATGAATTAGAAAGTGAAGGTCTATGTACTGACTTAGCAGGAAATCCTAAGAAATTTTGGTCTTATGTCAAAGCGGTAGGTGGATCAAAACAAAATGTCCGAGCACTCGGTGACCAAAATGGTAGTGAAACAGAGGATGACAGACTAAAGTCCGAAATACTAAATGTCTTTTTCCAAAGCTGTTTCACAGAGAAAGACTGCTCTGTAGTTCCTTCTCTAGATTGTCGCACAGATGACAAAATGGTAGATATCGACAGTGGGATAGAAAAACAATTAAAATAGCTTAAAAGAGGAAAAGCTGCTGGACCTGATGGGATACCAGTTCAATTTTATACAGAGTACGCGAAGGAACCTGGCCCCCTTCTTGCAGCGGTATACCGTAGGTCTCTAGAAGAGCGTAGCGTTCCAAAGGATTGGAAAAGGGCACAGGTCATCCCCGTTTTCAAGAACAGATGTACAGAACTGTAGACCTATATCTCTAACGTCTATCAGAAGTAGAATTTTGGAACACTTACTGTGTTCGAGAATAATGACTTTTCTGGAGACTAGATATCTACTCTGTAGGAATCAGCATGGGTTTCGAAAGAGACTATCGTGTGAAACCCAGCTCGCGCTATTCGTTCACGAGACTCAGAGGGCCATAGACACGGGTTCCCAGGTAGATTCCGTGTTTCTTCCGCAAGGCAAGGCGTTCGATACAGTTCCTCACAGTCGTTTAATGAACAAAGTAAGAGCAAAATGACTATCAGACCAGTTGTGTGATTGGATTGAAGAGTTCCTAGATAACAGAACGCAGCACGTCATTCTCAATGGACAGAAGTCTACCGAAGTAAGAGTGATTTCAGGTGTGCCGCAGGGGAGTGCCGTAGGACCGTTGCTATTCACAATATACATAAATGACCTTGTGGCTAACATCGGAAGTTCACTGAAGCTTTTTGCGGATGATGCTGTGGTTGTAACAATGGAAAATTGTACTGAAATGCAGGAGGATTTGCAGCGAATTCACGCATGGTGCAGGGAATGGCAGTTGAGTCTCAATGTAGACATGTGTAATATGCTGTGAATACATAGAAAGAAAGATCCCTTATCATTTAGCTACATTTTAGCAGGTCAGCAACTGGAAGCAGTTAATTCCATAAATTATCTGGGAGTACGCATTAGGAGTGATTTAAAATGGAATGATCATATAAAGTTGATCGTCGCTAAAGCAGATGCCAGACTGAGATTCATTGGAAGAATCCTAGGGAAATGCAATCCGAAAACAAAGGACGTAGATTACAGTACGCTTGTTCGCCCACTGCTTGAATACTGCTCACCAGTGTGGGATCCGTACCAGATAGGATTGATTGAAGAGATAGAGAAGATCCAACGGAGAGCAGCGCGCTTCGTTACAGGATCATTTAGTAATCGCGAAAGCGTTACGGATATGATAGATAAACTCCAGTGGAAGATTATTGATTGGCGACTCCAAGCAGTGTCCTGTGCACCACGACCAGATAATGGGTATATTTGGAAGGAGAGACAGCATTGGTCGTATTTTTTTTTATTAACCGCAAAATCGATTTTCGGTCACTTAGTGACCATCTTCAGTGCTGAATATATAATTTAAATTGGTAGGCACTGGTGTCAACAAGCTCACAGCGATCACATTATATATTACATCACTGAAGAGTCACTAAGTGACCGAAAATCGATTTTGCGGTTAATAAAACAAAAAAAATACGACCAATGCTGTCTCTCCTTCCAAGTATATCCAGTGGAAGACTCTGCTGCAGAGACGGTCAGTAGCTCGGTACGGGCTTTTGTTAAAGATTCGAGAACATACCTTCACAGAGGAGTCAAGCACTATATTGGTCCCTGCTTCGTATGTCTCGCGAAGAGACCATGAGGATAAAATCAGAGAGATAAGAGCCCACACAGAGGCATACCGACAATCCTTCTTTCCATGAACAATTCAAGAGAGGAATAGAAGGGAGAATCAATAGAAGTACTCAAGGTACCCTCCGCCACACACCGTCAGGTGGCTTGCAGAGTATGGATGTAGATGTAGATGTAGATCAGTCCCCAAGAAGTTAGAACTACTTAAACCTAACTAACCTAAGGACATCACACACATCCATGCCCGAGGCAGGATTCGAACCTGCGAACATAGCGGTCTCGCGGTTCCAGACTGCAGAACCTAGAACTGCTCGGCCACTCCGGCCGGCCGATGACCGTGTATTTATTAGTTTAGTGGTTATTCTTATAGATGCGTAATAACACACACGATAATTACCTGCTTATTTTATTTTTATAAACTAGTACATACTGCTGGATGCAAAAAAATACAAATATGAACGTAACTTCATGCCAGTATTGGGAACAGTTGCATCTTACATACACTACTGGCCATTAAAATTGCGACACCACGAAGATGACGTTTTACGGACGCGAATTTTAACCGACAGGAAGAAGATGCTCTGATATGCAAATGACTAGCTTTGCAGAGCATTCAGACAAGGTTAGCGCCGGTGGCGACACCTAGAACGTGTTGACATGAGGTAAGATTCCCACCGATTTCTCATACACAAACAGCAGTTGACCGGCTTTCCCTGGTGAAACGTTGTCGTGATGCCTTGTGTAAGGAGGAGAAATGCTTACCATCAAATTTCCGACTTTGATATAGGTCGGATTGTAGCCCATCGCGATTGCGGTTTATCGTATCGCGACTTTGCTGCTCGCGTTGGTCGAGATCCAATGACTGTTAGCAGAATATGGAATCGGTGGCTTCAGGAGGGTAATACGGAACGCCGTGCTTGATCCCAACGAGCTCGTATCAGTAGCAGTGGAAATGACAGGCATCTTATCCGCATGGCTGTAACGGATCGTGCAGCCACGTCTCGATCCCTGAGTCAACAGATGGGGACCTTTGCAAGACAACAACCATCTGCACGAACAGATCGACGACGTTTGCAGCAGCATGGACTATCAGCTCGCACACCATGGCTGCGGTTATCCTTGACGCTGCATGACAGGCAGGGCCGCCTGCGATGGTGTACTCAACGACGGACCTAGGTGCACGAATGGCAAAACGTCATTTTTTCGGATGAATCCAGGGTCTGTTTACAGCATCATGATGGTCACATCCGTGTTTGCCGACATCGTGGTGAACGCACATTGGAAGCGTTTATTCGTCATCTCCATACTGGCGTATTACCCTGCGTGATGGTATGAGGTGCCATTGGTTACACGTCTCGGTCACCTCTTGTTCGCATTGACGGCACTTTGAACAGTGGACGTTACATTTCAGATGTGTTACGGCCCATGGCTCTACCCTTCATTCGATCCCTTTGAAACCCTACATTTCAGCAGGATATTGCACGACCGCGTGTTGCAGGTCCTGTATGGGGCTTTCTGGATACAGGAAATGTTCGAATGCTGTACTGGCCGGCACATTATCCAGGTTTCTCACCAATCGGTCAATGGTGGCCGAGCACCTGGCTCGTCACAATATGCCAGTCGCTACTCTTGATGAACTGAGGTATCGTGTTAAAACTGCATGGGCAGCTGTACCTGTACACGCCATCCAAGCTCTGTTTGATTCAATGCCCTGGCGTATGAAGGCCGTTATTACGGCCAAAGGTTGTTGTTCTGGGTACTGATTTCTCAGGCTCTATGCACCCAAATTGCGTGATAATGAAATCACATGTAATTTCTAGCATAATATATTTGTCCAATGAATACCTGTTTATCATCTGCATTTCTTCTTGGTGTAACAATTTTAATGACCAGTAGTGTAGTTCCTTCTACTGACACGCAGCAGATTTCATACGGTTGATCAATCATTTACTCATGGGGTGGGGGTGGGGGGGTGATATGATGCTTGCGGTGAATTTATGCATGGTATTTTGTACAAACTGTGATCAGTTGGTTCCCAGATGCAAATACCGGTCTGGTGCCTGCTGTATCGTATAATTAGCATACACTAACTTCCTGATGGTACATTCTTAAGGTACATAGATTCGCTTTTGTTATAGATTCTTATTGTGTGGAAGTATCCTGCTGTAACAGTACGGTTGCCGAAGTCTACTGACGGCGACTGTGCTCTTCCACGAACCACTGACATGATCTGTCTTGAGTTATGAAGCAGACAGGGAAACTATTACTTTGACATCACTACATTTGGGGCTTACAGCTACCACTACTGGAATTGACTCACAGTCTATAGACATCCCGACACTGAGCCACTTAGGTGTACTGATAGTTAAATTGTGCGTGATGTAGAAGAACAGTTTATTTTTTTTTGACGTGTCAAGCACTGTATGGGAGTGGAAGAGCAACTCTATCCTTTTTATTCAGCTGCACTTATCTCCATCAGCAATAGTATTTACAGGGTATCAATTACTGAACTACATGAAATAAAATCGTCTTAACTTATGAAATGTTTGCGTTAGGACGTTCAAACTGCACGGCTGGCAGCGGGGAATGATGCGAATTATTATGCGCATGATGGTTTGGTTTAGACACCAAGCCCACTTTTATGTTGATGGGTTGGTCAATAAGCAAAATTGGCTCATTTGCGGGACTGAGAATACGCATTTCGCGGTCGAGAAGTCACTTCACCCTCAGCGGGTAACTGTGTGATGTGCAGTCATGGAATAATCGGCTCGATAATCTTTGATGATACGGTGACTACCGAACGGTGCGTGAATGTTTTGGAAGATGATTTCATACCCGTTATTCAAAGTCATCCTGATTTGTGCAAGATGTGGTTTATGCGAAACGGAGCTCGATCCCATCGATGCAGGAGAATGTATAATGTCCTGGATGATCATTTTGATGACCACATTGTGGCTCTGAGGTACCTAGAGGCTACTGGCGTGGGCCTCAACCAGCCGCGTATTCTCCGGATCTGAACAAATGCGACTCCCTTTTGTGGGGATATGTTAAGGACACGGCGTGCCGCAGTAACCACAAAACCACTGCTGAGTGGCAAACAGCCATTCAGGGGGTCATTGACAGCATGGATGTTGCGACACTTCAGCAGATCATGCCGAATTTTGCTGATCGTCTCCGCCACATCATCGCCATGACGGCAGGCATAACGAACATGTCATTAACCCAAATCCGAAAATCTGTAGTAACGTTTACATGTTGAATAAAGTGTGTGCACGCCGTAGTTAGTAACGAATTTACTTAATTTTGTGTAGGGGCCTAGTTCAATAATTGACATCCTGTCGTGGCGCCTTTCCTTACAAGGCGGCTTTCTTGCTGTGGGGAGAGCAACTGAACAGTACGATATGGGTTACTGAAGTTAATTCAGTCACACTGCCGAGCTATCGCAGTACCGTTAACGTTAGCTGCTTGTACAAGATTATTTTTCGCCAGCAGTGTTGCAACAGTTGAGGTATGTAAGTGCAGCGTGAGCAGAGCAGTCAGTTTCTCGCAACAATAGCAAAACGTAATGTCGGATTTCTTGATACTAAGACATCTCTTTGTTAGGGATTCGCTCTCATCGCTCACTCATGTGAAGGCGGTGAACATATTATTGGTGTTGTCAGTGCACATACAACTCCTAATGGGTTGAAATCGGTGATGCCGCAAATTATTACTCTGAAATGGTACACCTCGATTGCACTTGAAGAACACGGATTCACTCCTCAAGAAGGCTGGTTCAGTGTAAATTATATGTACTAGTGGCTAAATACTAGATAGAAAGCGGCGGCGAGTGAGTACTATTGATTATTACCCATTTCCACTCAACTTACACCGTGATTTGTGACGCCCAAATGGATTTCATTTGCTACCTAAAGTGTTAAAAATGACACCTTTATTTCTAAATATCAAGCCTGCTATGAGCAGTATGATGTGAATAGCAGATGTCAACTTACAGGACACCTTACCATTAGAATGAACTGTGTAGGACGCGCAAAAGACGAACCTTAATAGAAATTTTTATTACATGCCTTTTTTTATGGAAATATGTGTCTTCAGTGCGCATGATGCGCCTATATTTGAATCTAGCATCACACAAACTGAGCTGTAATGATAATATGCCACATTTACCTTGGTGCTTATGTGGCTGCAACAGCAATAAGGCTGATTTTCGAAGCAGAGCTATGAGTGCCCTATTTGGTCCAACAGGTGAGCATTCAATGAAGGCTTAATATAAAACAGTCCTGATAATTTCCCCACAACAGGCTTGTGTAGCTCTTGCACGATACTTAACACGGTATATAATTCAATATTGAACTTTGACGAACGTCCTACATACACACTCTCACTTACTCACAGGCTCACATAACACATAATCAAATAAATATTGATTTTAATAGTTCTTTCTGAAGTTATTCCAGATTTCATACTATGAAAACTGTAAGATATTTGAAATTTTTAAACTGAATTTCAATTAAATAAATCTATACCTTGATACGTCAGGTGAGGAATTCAGTTGAACCAAAAACAAGTCATAAATGTTCCTCGGTGAATTTCCTTTCATAAGTGTAGTTTTTCTGGCTTGAAATTAAAATTTTCTATCTCCGAAAGATGCCCGCTAGAAAGCTGAGATTTTCACACCACTTTTCTATTAGTAACGAAGTGCAATATACAAATTTTTAAAGCGATTACACAAAAAGTACTACCTTTATTTTGATTCTTGTATGTGGTGAATGTACGCGTTCCGTAAGAGACATTGAATAGCTATCCCACGGCAGGCAGTGACAGATGCACGTGTGTCTGCCGGGTAGGCCGCTAGATGTCAGCCCCCGAAGTTACATACAGCAAGCTATCCTAAAACAAACGTTCGCTCGGAATAACTTGCGACGCTACACGGGGCGTTTCCTGGATACACTTATATTGGGTTGGTGCATAAGTTCGTAGCACTTTTCCGTAGGTTAAATAAACACAGTAGGTACACCTAGAGATCATGGTCATAAAAAATACACTCTCCGTCACTATTTACAACAGTCTGCCAACGTTTGTGCAACTTTTTGATTCCGGGACTGTAGAAATCACGTGGTTTTGTGGCGAAGAACTCGTCTAGCCACGTTGGGAGGGCGTTTTCATATAGAAAGGAAGTTCCTTGAGGGTTGTTTAATAAAGAGTTGAAACGTTGAGAATCTGCCGGTGCAAGGTCAGGTGACTCAACTAGGCGCGGAATGACTTCCCAATCCAAATCCAGTATAGTGTTTTTGTCAGTCTGGCAGAATGTGAGCGAGTGTTACAGAAGAGTAACATCACTCCACACACTCTATCTGCTCGCTATTCTTGGATTAGGTTTGCAAGACGTATCAATTGTTGACAATAAATATCAGCATTGATGGTTACACCCTTTTTTGTTCCCTTTTTAAAAGCAGTTGATTTATCCACTACTGGCTTGCTAGGCCTATCGCAGCTTCACCAGAGCCCCGTTACCCGTCACGTTTCAGGGTTGAAATGAAGTTCCAGAGGAGCAGGTTGAGTGTAACAAGACGAGACAGATTGCGAAATGTGTATGTGTGGGAAAGACTAAAGGAGGAACCAGTACAGGACAGGGTAGAAAAATCAAGACTGCAGTAATATGGACACATGAAGAGAATGGATGAGGGAAGAATTCCAAAGAGGATGTTTGATCTGCAACTGGAGGGGAAGAGGCCCAGAGGAAGACCAAGAGATAGATGGGTGAAGGCAGTGAAGGAATGTGTGACGAGAAGAGGAGAGAACTGGACGACGGTGGAAGAGGGGGAATGGTGGAAAGACAGAACACGAAGGAGAGGCTTGTGTTCCCGACAGACCCAGCCAGTGGCTGGAAACTGTCCAAGATGATGATGATGATGGTTACACCTCGGGGAAGGAATTCGTAGTACACCACAATGTCACTGTTACACACTATTTTTTGCGAATGGGCGCAGATCCTAGTACGGGGTGTTGCTGCTTTGTTTGGGCTCGGCCGGCCGGAGTGGCCGAGCGGTTCTAGGCGCTTTAGTCTGGAACCGCGCAACTGCTACGGTCGCAGATTCGAATCCTGCCTCGGGCATGGATGTGTGTCATGTCCTTAGGTTAGTTAGGTTTAAGTAGTTATAAGGTCTAGGGGACTGATGAACTCAGATGTTAAGTCCCATAGTGCTCAGAGCCATTTGAACTATCGATGGCTTTTTCACGGCCTACTTAGAAACGAACACCTCTGCTAGCACTATAGTAGTATTAACAACATTCTAAGTATATAACGACATGCAAACGTAATATCAATCATTACTACAGACAGAGTAATACTTACAGCAGTTGCTTATGCTTCCTACATGATGGAATACTGTACAGATATTTTAGGAGGGGCCAAGAATTCCAGCACATGCATTATTGTGTGTTAGTCACGTTATGCATCTTCTTGCCATTCTGCATCATACACATTATTTACTGAACAATATTCCACAAAAATGGTTCAAATGGCTCTGTGCACTATGGGACTTAACTGCTGACGTCATGAGTCCCCTAGAACTTAGAACTACTTAAACCTAACTAACCTAAGGACATCACACACATCCATGCCCAGGCAGGATTCGAACCTGCGACCGTAGCGGTTGCGCGGTAACAGACTGTAGCGCCTAGAACCGCTCGGCCACCCTGGCCGGCCAATATTCCACGTTACCACGCACTTACGCTTCTCCACTGTTGTGCCCTTGCACTCTTGATGTACACAACTGTGATCTCATTTCTCTGCTAGATACTTACCGTAAATACACTCGTAAAATTCTTCCCTGCTCATCGTGTGCACTGCGTCAATTGAACGCATGATATACTGTCGCTGTAAAAGCAATTATAATAGCACCATCGTACATAAAAATGTCATTATTTTTGACAAATACTATTTTTTTTTTTTTCAAATACTCACCAACTGCTTACTGCTGCGGTGCTCCCGGCAATTCTGGTGGGCGACTGCTGTTGCCACTAATCACCCATATATTGCTATGCACTGCCACTCCACGAGGAGTCCTGGGAGTGCTGAACTCAAGCAACCATTGGCCTAAAAGCACTGATACTGAAACACGATCGGTCACCAGCTCCGAGCCGATGGAGTGGGAGTGGGGAGGATGGGAATGGAAGAATTGTGTGACAGGACACTAGACAGAGGTTGCAATTACATGAAGGCCAATTATATGAGGTCCGAACTAGCCAAGTTGGCATACTGGCAATATGGTTCAAAAGTGAAGTCATAAAATCGGCCCAGAAACCTGTCCTACTACTTACATGTCGTACCGCCCAAGTTTCGTGGTGGCTGCCGAGAAACACTGTTGCCACATACATGGGTGTGGACATCTCCTCATAGATCGTGACTACCAGAACACGATAACTTTGACTAAAATGGAGAGTATTTAAGTCGTCTCGGTGCATACAAGTTTTTCCAAAACGCCGCTTTTTGCCGCTTAGGACACAACAAACCTGTGGATAACATGTGGAACAGTCAGCCGATTGATGCACCTCTGCTGGTTCGCGTTATTGTAAGTCAAGTCCATATCCCGGTCAACCACAAGTAGCTTTTTTGGAATACACGTCAACAGCGGCCTGTATTGAAAGGTATTCAGAAACTAGCTCGAAACTGGATCGAAAAATAGTTTGTTACATGTTGGTTTCACTAACGGTGTTTCATGCCTAGACTTCTCTAACTTCGGGAAATATCATCTACTTGTACATTTTTCAGTTGTTCCTACTATTGACCCTATTGGTTTTGTCGTAATCCAATGTATCTTTGCACAACTATGCGAGTCTCGATGGCAAGTTCACGAATATATCGCACCAACACTGTTCATAATTTTCTGGCCAGATGTGCCTTGTGCCTGTTAGCAACTTTACCACCTTTCCTTTGATTAAAAAAATATTCTCTTTGTGCATTATTAACCATATTTGTCTTGTGCTATTTAATTATGCCATTATGTATGTATTTATTTAATGTGTCAAGGAAATGCAGGTGTAGAGATGAAGCTGAAGATTTAAATCGGGAGTTGGTAGTGGGACTGAGACTGGCCGTGTGAGCCACATGTGGGCAGAGGGAGGTGATTAAAGAGTGGACGCAAAGTAAAGGAATGGAAAGTGTGTTGGAAGAAAAAGGGATGAAGAGCAAGAGGTCAAATGAAAGTGGGAGAGGTACAGATAGAGAATGTAAGGGATGAGAATGGAAATGTACTTGTTTGTTGTTAGGCGATTTTATCACTTATTTAATGTGTTGTCTGGTGTCCAATAATTATCGGGTTAGTGACTAAATGTCTTAATACTTTGATCATAGGAAGTTTTGTTGAAAAGGTGGTGTCTCTTTATATGCTCTTGTATAATGTTTATATCATTTTGTATTGTGCTTGGCCTACGGCGACCTTTTTAAAGGTGGTCTCATATTGTTGAGTGATTTATAGTATGTTTCCGTATTGTGATAAGCGTTACTGATATTGGGTAGATTGTCATGTAAGTTACCCTAGTGTAGATCATTTCTTAACAGTCCTTACAAATCAGCTGATATTTACCATATTGTTCATGTTTGGTTGTGGTTTTAGTTTACAAACGTAGTGTACTCGAGACTTTTGCCTTTTGCAGGCAAGTGTTCTACCATCTAAACTTCCCAAGCGCGACTCACAACCTATCCTCACAGCTTCATATCAGCGCACTCTCCACTGCAGAGTGAAAACTCATTCTGGAGACATTCCCCAGGCTGTGGCAAGGCCATGTCCTTTCTTCCAGGAGTGCTAGTTCTGCAAGTTTCCCAGTAGAGCTTTGGTAAAATCTGGAAGGTAGGAGACGAGGTACTGGAGGAATTAAATCTATGAAGACAGGTCGTAAGTCGCGCTTGGGAGTTCAGATGGTAAAGCACTCGCCCGAGACAGGCAAAGGTCCCGAGTTCGAGCCTCGGTCTGGTAAACAGTTTTAATCTGCCAAGAAGTTTTATGTACTACTTTTTTGTTTTCATGTTTAATGCCATCTGTTTTATGGTGGCTAATCTTTTAGTTGTCGGGAGTGTTTAGGGAATGTTATTGGGTCTGTTTACCATGTATTTCATTGGAGCTCAATTGTAATTCTGTGGGTGATTTCGTGTTGCATTTATTATTGTATCTTTGTGAGTTTTCTTTATATGTCAAAGGCGTGAAAGTGATTGTCTTTTACAATGGTTGTGTCTAAAATGTAGTTTGTGTTTTTTTGTTATTCTTCGGTTGTAAACATTATGTTCTTGTGTTTAGCATTTATGTTATTTTGTTACTGCCGTAGATTCTTCTACCGTTTATCTGCCATGCGTACTGTGTTGCTCATGTACCTTACCAGTAGACGATATTACACTTGCAAATATAAATTTCTCTGTATGATACATGTGGATGTTGGCTGGTGTTTCTGAAATATGTGAACCTAAATATAAATCTTATTGTATGAAGTATATCTCACTGAATTCAAAATAGTTTTGTTTTAATATTATCTGTAACAATTTACTTGTTTCATACATATGTTCACGAGGTAAAAGATCGTGTGATTTCAGGTTTTCAGCTAATAACTTACTGGTTTCATTAACCAGGACGCGATTGTACGTGCTTTCTACATCAAAGGAGTTATATTAGCTGAGTGTTATATCTGATTCAAGTTTGTTGTATTAGGTCAGCTGTGTTTGCGTTTGTTTTACTGTTTCATAAGCATTCGGTAGTTCAATTATTTTCAAATCGCTAATTCATTCTATTCAAAAGTGATATTTTAAGGCAGCTAAAGACATCTTCATTTACCCTCGAGCGCGTACGGAAATTCGCCAGCCACAAATAAAATTGTCTTGTACTGTTCCACTGTTTAACACTTCCAAGCCGGTCCTATTCCTTTATTATTGCTTCAGCTAGGACAGTGATATGTTTTGCTGTCGTATATCCAAGTGAGCGGCAGAAATACAAACAGCGAGCTGGGTGAGAAAAAACTTACGATCAGCGCATGAAATTGACCCAGAGTGAGAGCTAGCAGCACAATTCCACCGTGTGGCGGTTCAATACGAGTTAATTAGTACTCGAATAAGCGATGGGCTGGGATTCGATATAACTGCGCTGTTTAATGCTACGAGTGAGCCATTACTGTCTAGTAACATCTGTACACAGCAACAGAGTGATGCAATGAAATTTTAATTAATTACTGTGTAAATAAACACTATCTTAGCTCGTATAATTTAGTGTTATAACACCATGCACTAACTTACTTTCTCACCTATTACTGCTGAAAGGTATCTCTTCATCTGGGAAGTGTAATCATCTTACGAGCCAGATTGTTCATTTCAGTACTTAGTCATAAATTTTACTCTGAATACCCACTCAAAAATTTTGTAAACTGGATTTAACACGTTTACACAAAAGTTTTTGAATTTAAAGGTTAGCTCAGCATAGTGTTGTTCCGCAGTTAAATGGCACCAAGTTGTTCGGAACAACTGGATTGAAGAGGGCGAGCGTCATTCACGATTTGTAAAACATTAATAATAAAAGATTTTGAGGTGCAACCATCCAATTTCAAGCAGGTAAACTTTCTGCGTACACCCAACTTCTATTGCTACTTATTAAATCTGAGATAGATTGAAGCCCAAAAAATTTTTTTACAATTTATCAAGAAGCCCAAAGCGCACTTAAACATAAGTCGATAAAGGAATAACGAAATATAATTTTGAATACAAACAGTTAGGATACAGCGAAAAACTATAAACGCGAACATGTAGCGTAACCATTCTGACAAAAAGGACTAACTGGCCTTCTGAAATCCTTTATGACAATTGAAAACTACACACAGGATACCAACTAAAATGAAACAAAGAACACGATGGGCAATATTAAGAATTACTTATAAATACATCCCATTAACATACTGCCTGTACCTCTAAAGCATCTTAAATTAAGAAAACTTGACCACGTCCATGATACTAACACCTTAAAAACAGTTTAACAAATTAAGAAGCCAGCAATCCAGCTCTTGAAAAATTTAAACTTCGCCAGCGTCAGATAAAATTTAAGGAAATTTAACAGCCTAGGAGAAGATCCTGAAAAACATTAACCCAACACACTGGAACTCTTAAACTCGCAGCAACTATCACACAAATTAGGATAAAAAGGTTTAAAGAAAAGGAAAATTAAACGAGAATATTAGAATTATTTCGGGAGAGGCCCGTAGTGAGGTTACGTATCTTAATTCTCTGAGGTGTGAGGTAATGCAGGAAGTGACAACATCGACCAAGACGATGTGGGCAGCCGATGCGCGCAGGCGGCCATTTCACAAGAGAACTATAGTGCCAAAAAGTTCGGTGTCCTCTGCGTGTGTCACAAAAGCCATACCACTGACAAAAACTAAGGGAGCGTCTAAGTTGAGACACCACCAGCCCCTTTCACTCTCTCCAGTAATCGGGCGTTCAGTCAGGAAAGGATTAGCTTAGCAGACATCGTACACGCAAAAGTCGATAGTTCTCTGCAGAAGGAGCAACCTATCATTTACACAATGTTAAATATTGTTACCTTGTCATATTTACTGTAATTATGACTTCACTGCTGAACATAAGAACCAACAGTAAGCTTGGGGCAACCACATCTCAGGCACTGTAGCACCTTGATTCTGCCCACCGTCGGGAGGCAAGTTACTAGGACAGGAACCAAACCCAGACACTTCCAACATCTTCTCTTAGCGTTTCCAACGTGCTTCACCAGCTTCAAGCTCACTGGGGTGAAGGACAGAGCACGGTAATTTTATAATCCAAAGGCCAACGATCATAATGAATGACGGTCTCCATAGATTAGTTTATAGAAACTGAATCTCCAAATGAGAGGAAAATGACTTGAACGAATAAATGGAATAAATTTTGGGGCCCAACGGAGACACAGGGTTAAATTCGCTCACAAAATGCGCACTCGGGAGCGTTGGAGAACCGCCGTGCCAATGGACCTCTTACCAAACACTATCGGCCAACATGGTCAAACTCGGACCGTACACAGCGCGTCACTCCCCTCAGAGCCGAATTTGACTTCACGCATCCAACCATTCCGCCGGTGCCAGTTAACGGCATGGCCGATGGCGGCGGCACGGGCGCACCCTCCGGTTGGATGGTGCTATCTATGGCGAGGAATCACACGGCGGGACATTTGAAAGGAGGAGGCCGCCTATACTTACGCATGAATCCCTAAATTTCCGAAACATTCGATGACGAGTAAAAGAGTCAGGGTACTGTCTTACATATACATTGGAAAGTCAAATTATTGTGTTCCTGGGGCCTAAGACATGTTTTGGCTTTTCAGTGTAGTGGACGATAGAATTACTGAACAGGTGCAAAATATGATCACAGTATCCGAACGCCTACTGGAGAACATTAATGTGCGTATGCCAAAACCTCTCCTTTGTGACCACTTGAACTATGCTGGAGACACTTTTAATTAGGTGTCTCATTCTCTGTGGAGGAATGGTTCCCTCATAAGCTGAAACCAGAGTTCCTAGTGATCTCGGACGCTGGGATCTAGAGCGAAGTCGACGTTCTAGGTCATTCAAAATGTGTTTCATTGGTCTGAGCGGGACTCTGGGCAGATCAGAACATTTTAAGTACCTATGTTATTTTCCGTAAGCCGTTGTCTCAGAGATGGTACTTTGTAACAGGATGCCAATACAATCGTAGTCTCCGAACTGTTCCTCCGCTGCGCACAGTACAGTAGACAGTGGTTATATCCGTCCACATCTAGCGTTTTCTTAAGCAGAATATGATAGACACGCCCTAACCTTGAAAAGCACTGATGTACTCTTTCTACGGGGTCAATCCAACCAGTTTCAATAAAAGGCGACAAACAAACAGTTATCTTTAAAGGTAGTAATAAGGGAAAGGATTAACTCGCCAGAAAGCTTCACTTTTGATTTTGCATTTACTGTCACAACCTTCAGTGCAAACCACAGAACAAGCAAGTGTAACCATGAAAGAATATTTGCACTCTTATTATTTGCTATGTAACTTAAGAATTACTTAATAAACAATAGGAATCTAAGATTAATCCTTTTTAACAAACATATATTTAAGATCATAAACGATAAAGATCAACGATTAATAAAGTCCCATAAACTTGAGCAAGGATCACCTTTTCAATCTCTGAATGAAGTCAGTAGGTGACTTAGGGGATAATCAGATGAACATTAAATGTTACACCGTTAAGGGCGCTCACGTATTCGGAACTATAACGACAGATTATAGAGGGTTCATTTAAAGCAATTAAGATTAATAGCAAATAATTAAGGCATGTATCAGAAAATGTATCAAAACCAAATCTTTCAGTTCTATAACAATGTGGACCGTGAAATAGGTGGGATTACCCACACGTGAGGCTAAATTTAACTAAACAGCAATTTTTCCAAACCTAGAACTATCCTAATAGTATACAACATTTAGGTTATCCAGAACTACTCTAATTCACCTGTCTTGGGAATAACGATAGAGTAGATAATTAACCCCTTATTTCGTGCTCCTGGACCACTTAGCGGCAATACACGCTAGGGCATCTTTTACCTCAGCGTGGCTCGGGAAAGAGGATGGCTCCACCACAACGAGGAAACATTTACCCAAACTGGAAAGGGAACTCGTCTAACATGTAACCTCCCCACAAAAATTTTAAAAGGTGATATTATATAGAAATGCTAATGGACATTGCGCCAAGTGTAACCTCCCCACAATAATTTTGTATGACAATATTTAACAGAAAAGGAGCCAAGCGGCAATATCGTCCCCTCAGAAATATTTAAATAAAAAAATATAATAATAAGTGGGACCCAAGAATAACCTCCCTGCAATCAAATGTACTGACAAAGGCAACAAAAATGTGAAAATCGCAATCTGACTCTGGTGTAAGCTCCCACAAAAATAATGAAAGTCAATTCAGTGATAAGAAAATCTCAGAAAAATGATAATAATGATTCAATTAAACCGAAATATCGGTCTTTGGCCCTGTGCAAAAATCAAAATTAAATTCTTACCTCATTGCAACACCTAGTCAAATTTCTGCTCTTGTTGTTGCGCACCGCTTGGAGGAACTGCATTGCAAATAATAATATTCCTTTTTTTTTTTTAATCTAATTGAAAACTGAAACTTTTGTTTAAGGGAAGTGGAACGAAATAGTTGCTTCAATTAAATGAAAATTTTATGTAAAATTGCTTTTGAAATCAAAGTTATTATTGGGGGCACTTGTTGAAAATTAGTTACAATAATTAAACTTTACATTATCCGATGATTATCTTAATTAACAGTATACCTCATTCAGCATCTTGACCAGTGTTGTCGCCAGACCACATCACGCAATCCCACTGGACTGCTACCACTGACCGACCGCTCTGCATGACGACTACTAGCGTACTGCACGCGACGACTACTGACAGAGTACTGCTCTCAACTAGACAGAGCTACATACTCGCAACGACTACTGACAGACTACTGCCCTCAACTAGACAGAGCTACAGACTCGCAACGACTACACAACAGACTGAGAAACGCTCGCAACACTCGCGCGGTCAAGCGCATACTCTCTGGTCACAGATGCTACAATGCCTCGCCATCGCTGCTATGTTACATACGTGTTTCATAACCCTCCACTGGGGGCGGCAAAAATTTGGCAGCGATGGTGAGTCATTTGGACTTGCCAAGCACGGCAAAATTTTTCTTTAATTAACAAAATTCTACAACTTACAGAATATTTAAATGTTGTGCACACGCACTAAGTACAAAATATAACAGACAAAGACAAAATGTGAGTACAAAACATAGTAGCAAATCAGAAAAATGTATATACAAATTATTTGACAGATAACAAAGTGCACAGGCACTGAAAAAAATTCTTTAGCATATTCAGAACAAATAAACAGACTGGCAAAATATTATGTTGACAAGTGACATGAGTGCACATGCACTGCAGTTGAGAACATATCAGTAATTGATGAAATGTATGTACAATTAGTAACAAATGACATAAGTGCATTCGCATTAAAGTATTGAATATACAGAATAGTAGAAATCATATTGAAAAATGAGAAAAGTGTACAGGCACTGAAGTTCAGTAGAAAACATATTAACACCTAACAGAAATGCACATGCACGGTAGTTCAGAAAATAAAAAATGTATATACAATATAAAAGACAAAAGTGTACATATACTGTACTTCAGAACAAATCAAAAAAATGTCTTTAGCATTTTGGCAATAAATAAACATAATAGCAAAAAAAAAATCATGTCGACCAGTGACATAAGTGTACTCGCACTGGAGTTTAGCGAATTGAAAAAATGTATAGCCATGAACATAAATAATGTTAGCAAAAATGATTTTCACTATGTGACAAGAATTAGGATAGGAAAGGGAAGGATTGCATCATGGTTGTAGCACTTTAGATTGCACACAGCTGTTTTGAAAGTCCATATCTTTCCACAGAAGTACAACACCAAGTGACACAACTTGAAGTTCTTTTCCCCTCAGAATTTATCAGCGTAGCCAAGACACTGAAATGTCGTAGTAATATTCCATTTTTTTTATTTTGGCAGTATATTAGGTACACCAAACAGTGGGACCATAATAACGTCTTCATCGCTCACGGTGGTGGACAGCATGTCGTGTCAACACCACGCTCTTACAAGGCACACCAACGTAGAATTAGTGCAAAACCAAATATAGTGCTCCATGATCACTAGGATAAACAGGACAAATGGACATTGCAGTAATTCAGGGTAGTTAGCTCATGAGGTGAAGGACATTAAGTCACATAATATTGTCAATTACAGTAGTAGTTTGCGGCATTCAGAGCCCAGTTATTGAACATTTCTGTACCATGTATCTAGTATTACAGAAAAATGTTCATTAATTGATTTACATAGAATCAGTAATCTTCTTTTCTTAGTTACAAAGCATTATTAAATAATCGCATTCTTTTCCAGTTACAAGGTATAGCACAGTTAATTAATCATTTGTCATTCCAATATAGTATTAATCATTAACCTTCTCCTAATTACAAAGCATCATGAAACAATCGCATTCTTTTCCAGTTACAAAGTATAGCATAATTAATTAATCATTTGCCTTCCAATAGTAATAATCATTAGCTTTTTCCTAATTACAAAGCATTATTAAACAATCACATTCTTTCCCAATTATAAAGCATAGTTAATTAATCATTTGTCATTTCAATAGTAATAATCATTAGCTTTTTCCTAATTACAAAGCATTATTAAACAATAGCATAGTTAATTAATTATGTGTCATTCCAATCTAGTAAGAATCATTAGCCTTCTTCTAATTACAAAGCATTATTAAACAGTCACATTCATTTCCAATTACAAAGTATGAACATTGAAAACAAGAGCTAATTAATGGCATAATTAATAACAATTCATTAAGTGAAACTAATTATTGGCACTCAGTGGCCAGTAATAGAACATGAAAAATCATCATTGAAAACAGGAGCTAATTAATGGCATAATTAATAACGTAATTCATTTAGTGACATTAATTATTGGCACTCAGTGGCCAGTAATAGAACATGAAAAATCATCATTGAAAACAGGAGCTAATTAATGGCATAATTAATAACGTAATTCATTTAGTGACATTAATTATTGGCACTCAGTGGCCAGCAAATATTGAATAGAATAAAACATTGTTCATCATTCAGTATTATTCAGATCATTAAGAAGTCATTATTAAAAATCAGCTAATTACAATCATAGCATTAATAATCACGGGCATTATAAGTAGTCTCATTACAATAAACAGTGGCAGTTATTAGCCAGTTATAAAGCATTATTTTATATATGTATATTTTTTTTGTCTCATTAAGAAGTCATTACTCAAGTGACATACTATTCAGAGCTAATCAGTATTATTCAGAATTATCATAAACTAGTGACATTATGTGGGACTGGTAATACATTTTTTTGGTAGCAATGCATTGCGTTGGGATCGATAATTAATTGCTGAGGCATAACACTATTTGCTTTTGACCTATTGCTACAAATGAGGATAGGTAACGTCATTCGTCATGAGTCAGCTGTAGCAAGGTTATGTAACAAGGCAGTATATGTGATCACATTTATAAATGATAGACACAAATGGGTAAAAAAAAAAAATGCAAGTACTAGAACAGGTATAATAAGTAACAGGTTTAGTAAGTATCATGAAAAGCTTCTCCTGGAAAAAAATACAAAATGGATTATTGACCTGAAAGAAGAAACGCACACTATGCTGAAAAGTAGTGAACTTCGAATTAACAGGTAGTGAAATGTGTATAAAAATGTGTTCCATAGCTGTCCTTTCCAAAACTTTCCGTCATCCTACTATGCAATATAACACCTGCTGTCAAAACAAACTGCAACAAATACTTAAATAACTACGTAGCATAAATACATAACTTCAACGTTATCCTCATCTGTAAAGAAAAAAAAAACTTCATTATCAATCACTTCATTATCCATATTATCATAACTTCATTATTATCATCATCTGTAAAGAAAAACTTCATTATTCATAACAGTATATCCTTCGTCATTATTCATCAGTATTCATTATCATCTGCAAAAAAATCACTTCATTACTCATTATACAACTATTCCTTATCTCTAGCATATTTCATCACTAAAACTAAGATGTGTAGTTCTGTCTGACAGCCTGCATCAATCACCTTGTATTCTGAAAGAAAAAATTAGTTAAGACTGCTATTCTGTGATGAGTGTAGTATATTCTTGTTAATGCTTGTTAATCCTGATCCATTTACTCTTCCCTATAAAGTTATTGCATCTTCTTTCGTTTATTCCGTAGGTGAAATTCCCGTTTCTGTTGAATTTATTTCTTACACACATCATTTCTTTCTGAAATTGATGAACAAAGATTAACGTCTTGCATTTAAATCATATACCCACTAAATAATAACTGGTTTATGGTGACATAATTAACCATACAGCATAACATGACAGAAAACGTAATATGTCAAAGACATTGACAGTGTTCAAAGCCAAAATGTACAGAGAATATCACAATGCAGCAGCAAAAAATGTAAAACAGTCACGATGTTGAGATATCATAGGGCAGAAAATGTCAAAGTCAACTGGTGTGTTATATCTTAACTATTTCACAGTGCATACAAACAAAACTGGAGTACAATCATATACACAAAAAAAGTGGAAAATGTGCACGGTCTGATGTGTAACGACAAGAAAAGTGACCTGCTAACCTTACCTTGCCGGGCACTTGCCAAGAAAAAATGCGATAATCATCAGTAATTAGTCAAGTGTAATAATTGCATTAATAAATGACATCATAGTGTGTTGAATCATAAAGTGTCTTCACTCAATAAACGGTTTAATGTTTGAGATATGGTGGTTGCCTTTCGATTTTCTGGTTCTCAAAGTTTCGACGTGTACAACATTGGGGTGAGGGATGCTGCGAATCCGATATGGACCTGCGTATAGAAGTTCAAATTTACTGCACTTACCTTTTAATTTACTGGATAAATAGTGTGTACGCACTAATATTTTCTGTCCAACGTGAACGTCTCGGCGTCTACAAACCTGTTTTTGCTGTCTTCTCCGGCGCTCTGCGGCACGTTTGATGTTGTTCAGCGCAATGTCAATTATTTCGTGGTGTCTTAGTCGACGACATTTAGGGAAGTTTACTAATTCTTTAATTTTGTTTGGTGGTTCAACGTTTTTCAATATAACAGACGGAGATAACATAGTGGATTCATTTGGAATGGAATTAATTACATCTTGGAATGAGAGTATGTGTGTATCCCAATCAATATGTCTTTTGTGGCAGTATATTCGGCACAGCTTACCAATTTCTTTCATTAACCGTTCACAAGGGTTCGAAGAAGCATGGTACTTGGATATATAAATCGGAGAAATGTTTCTAGCTCGTAACATGCGTGTCCATACGCTACTACGAAACTGTGATCCATTGTCAGAAATTACTTTCATCACATGCCCTACATGAGATAGAAAATGTTTTACAAATGCTTTCGAAACAGTTTTAGCAGTAGCTTTGCGTAACGGAGTGAAAGTAACAAATTTTGAAGTGAGCTCAACAGCGACAAAGATGTAGCAAAAACCTCTGTTAGTTCTCGGAATAGGACCAAAAATGTCTACAGCTGCCATGTGTCTTAATTTAACAGGTATAATGGGATATAATGGAGGAATATGTGAAGTGGTGTCTGATTTAGCTTTCTGGCAAATTTTACAAGACGCTAAAACTCGTCGTATACGTTTCTCCATGTTGGTAAAATAACAGTTCTGTCTCAGTATAAGAAAACATTTTCGTGCTCCGTAATGTGCGTAACTTAAATGAGTGTACCAAATTAATTTGTTAACCAGTTCGTCAGGAATGCATAATAACCAATTGTTGCTGTCAGGATGAGAGCGGCGAAACAGAATGTCATTGCGTACAGTGTAATGGTTCCTAATCGTAACATTTTTCCTATCTTGCCAAAGGTGTTTAATTTCTTTCCACACATTGTCTTTATTTTGCTCCTTTGCTATGTCCTGTAATGACGATGAAATAAAGTTTTCAAATGCAACTTGCTGAATGTACATGACACTGATATTTGTTTTGCAGAAGTTGGTTGCTACGTCTTGCTGATTGTTGCTCAGAGAACGCGATAGTGCGTCTGCAATAACATTTTGTGTGCCGGGAATGTGAACAATCGTAAAATTAAATTCTTGTAAATATAGTTTCCATCTACTTAACCTGTCGTGAGTGAATTTAGCCGAAAGTAGAAATTGTATCGCTCTGTGGTCTGTGTAGACGGTGGTATGTCTGTCATAAAGAAAGTGCCTAAATCTCGTAAAAGCCCATACAACACATAATGTTTCAAGTTCTGTAACAGAATAATTTCGTTCAGCAGGTTACAAAATGCGGCTTGCAAACGCGATGTTTTTAATTACTGTAGAACCATCTTCTTCAATTTCCTGGAAAATGTGTACGCCTAAAGCGGTGTTAGAACTGTCGGTGGCAATGGAAAAATTTCTAGTAAGATCGGGGTGCGATAAAAGTGGTGCATTCAACAAATCATGTTTCAAATAACATTCTCGTGAGCAAAATTCTGCGTGTCAAAAGTAATGTTTGCGTTACTGTAATATGCAATCTTCGTTGTATCTGGTTAAATACTATCGTACGTCCTGTTATTTAAGGGAGGATGCTGTGGCATATCGACTATATGAACCGTTCTGTTATTTCTTACTGACGTATTACGCTATCGATGACACCTATTGTCTGTTTCATTCATGATTATTTGTTGTTGCTGATGTTGTTGCTGCTCATAAGATCGACTGTTATTAAATGTACGCTGAAAATTGTGCTCATCATTTTTTTTTTTTACGTCTGTCATGATAGTAATTTCTATACGGCGCATTGCGATGCGAGTTGAAATAGTGTGTTGTCTGTACGTAGTTATTTCTTTGCTGCCATGCGTCACTATTTGTTGTAGCTGGGACTATACGTGCACGCGGCGAAACATTAAAGTTAGGTTGACCTTGTAGACTGCATTGTTGGTTAGGTATGCTAAGCGGTTGACTTTCATGCTGTTGCGGTGAAAAACGTCTATTGTTACAAAAAATGCGTTTGCTGTCAATTTTACACATACTGATGATTACGATTTTATCTGTAATTAAAATTACGGCGGTAGTTGTCAATACGGGAGTGCCTACTGAAAATTGTCACATTCGGTAAAATATTTGTCATATCCGGTTTTCATTACTTGTTTCTTAATACTAGGTAGAGCAATAGTTAAAGAGCAGTTTGGATAGATATAAAGGATAGTAGAAGAAAAGGCAGCAGTGCAGAAAACTAAAGATGAAACAGCACTACTACAGCTCGGGGCCCTATGCTCGCTACGGCACATATTCATTAAAGCGTAATGAATCCCCTGAGGTCTATTACGCGCTGCAAATAAATTTTGGCTTTTGCGTTACAGGCAATTGCGGTATAAATTCAAAAGCAAATAGTTGTATCCAAGTTAATTCCAATTTCTGCATAATAGATAATGCTGATGAAAATACAATAGCAAATTGACGCCTCAGGTTCAAAGCTAGTTTCTCCATTACAGATAATAGCGGTGAATGTACAAAGATAAATTGTCGTATACAGTGCAAATCGGGTATCTGTGTTCTGTCATTATTAAATTCTTTACATTTTCTTACATATGCAAACTGCTTATTATCAACGTTCTCGTCACTGAGTTTGAGAACACGTTCAGGTTTGTGTGAAAGTCTGTTTGTCTGTGTCATTTCGGATTTCAAGTTGCACAGCTTTTCAGATTTTAAGTCGCGTGGCTTTTCGGGTTTTACGTCTCGTAGTCTCTGTAAATTGCTCACATTATACGCGCTGCGTGAGTCTGACAGATGTTCATAAAGTGGCGTCTGTTGTGGTATGTTATTATTAACTGAAATGTTTTTCATCTCTGTTACTTCTTGTTGTAAATTTGATAACTTCCGACGTAACGTGTTGTTAGACGAATCGATCTCATTAATTGCCTGCTGTAAATTTTGAAATTCAGGTGTTTGGATAAATGAAACCGGTGCAGTATCATCTGATTTATTGTCATTAGTATTTTCGATAACATCAATACGACTGGCCAATTCATCACATTTTTCAGTCAGTATTTTAACCTGATCGTCGGTTTTAGAATCGGACGCATTAATCTGTTTTTGCAACTTACGCGTAGTTTCGCTCAGTTTTTTAACATCAGCTTTGATGACATCGCAATCCTGTGTTAGATCTAATTGTTCGAATCTGTCTGTCACTGTTTGAATATTTACTGTGTGTGTATCTGTTTTTGATTTAAGGTCAGAAATTTCATCCCGTAATTCCGCGTTCAATTGTTCTATGGTATTAATTTTGTCGGACACTATAGTAATATTATTGTCTACATACGTCTTCGCTTTCGCGAACATTTTACGTTTGTCTTCTTGTCTTTGTGCAGTGATTGTTTCCATGACTTGTCGTTTTGCTTTGTTTTGATCTTGAATAAATTTGCGGAAACGCGTATCACTGTTTTGTATGTGCTGATTAAAGCGCTCGTTAATCTGAGTGTTTTGCTGTTCAAATTTCGCGTCTATCTTTGCGTCCATTGTGCGCGAAAGTTCTACCGTCATTGCTTTAAACTCATCCCGTAATTGTGTAGCTTTTTCAGAGCATTGTTTAGCGACTCCGCTAATTTCGTCTCTGAGGGTATCTGTTGCGGCTGTTTGCATTTCTCTTAATTCCTGCGCAACAGACTTAATTTCTTCGCTATTTTTTTTTTGAACAAGCCTCAATTTCCACGCGCAACTGTTCCTTAGTGTCATGACACTGCGCGGCAACAGCTCTAATTTGTTCACTAAGCTGTCTGGAATTGTCTTCTAATTTTTCATTTAAGTGTTGTTTGAGTTTTTCGTTATCTTGTTTGACCTGTTCACTAAGTTGTTTGAGATTTTCGTCATTATTGTCAAGTTTTTCATTTAAGTGTTTGGCCTGTTCACTCTGTTGTTTGGAATTGTTATCAAATCTTTCATTAAACTGCTTAGTCATTTGTAGCAACAATGCCATAATTGGATTCGACTCAAAGTCAGCATTTCTATTCTCAGTGCTGTTTAATGGTGGATCTGGAATTGTTTCGCTTTCTGTAACCATTTGGTTATTTTGAGATTTACAAAAAGGATTATCAGTCGGATGTACACTGTCAGACATTATTTCGGAATTAAATGAATCTGTCCTACTTTGTGTGATCTGTTCATTTTCATTAGACAAATTTGTCTGTACATTACTTGAGTTTTCCGAATCGGGTGTGTTAAGCTGGGCAGCGCTCATTACAATAGAGCGTTCTGCGTCATCAATTGTCGTCAAATTAACAGACGAGACAATTGAGTTTGTTTGTTCATTATCAGGGTAAAAGTCATCACTAGTGGTTGGAATGCATTGATTGTCAGTGAACGCAGGATTGTCATCATTACACTGCGTGTCACAATTACTATTGGTCACGTTGTTTAAGTCGGTAATTTCGTTCATAATACCTCGCGATACACTATTCACAGTCTTTCGCGGCATTTTAACAATAGTCAAAATTATTCACAAACAAATAAGCACAAATGCGAAAGCAACACACAAATACAATAGAGCAACGAATTGCCGTTGACCTGTAGAAAGAAAGTCACAAGTTAATAAAAGCGTTGCGCCAAATCCTAATTATATCTAAGAAAATAAGAGCAGATATCTGACTGTCGCTCAAAAGACTCTCAACGAAATACGATCCTGGACTGGGTGTCGCCAAGTGTAACCTCCCCACAAAAATTTTAAAAGGTGACATTATATAGAAATGCTAATGGACATTGCGCCAAGTGTAACCTCCCCACAATAATTTTGTATGACAATATTTAACAGAAAAGGAGCCAAGCGGCAATATCGTCCCCTCAGAAATATTTAAATAAAAAAATATAATAATAAGTGGGACCCAAGAATAACCTCCCTGCAATCAAATGTACTGACAAAGGCAACAAAAATGTGAAAATCGCAATCTGACTCTGGTGTAAGCTCCCACAAAAATAATGAAAGTCAATTCAGTGATAAGAAAATCTCAGAAAAATGATAATAATGATTCAATTAAACCGAAATATCGGTCTTTGGCCCTGTGCAAAAATCAAAATTAAATTCTTACCTCATTGCAACACCTAGTCAAATTTCTGCTCTTGTTGTTGCGCACCGCTTGGAGGAACTGCATATTCCTTTTTTTTTTTTTTTAATCTAATTGAAAACTGAAACTTTTGTTTAAGGGAAGTGGAACGAAATAGTTACTTCAATTAAATGAAAATTTTATGTAAAATTGCTTTTGAAATCAAAGTTATTATTGGGGGCACTTGTTGAAAATTAGTTACAATAATTAAACTTTACATTATCCGATGATTATCTTAATTAACAGTATACCTCATTCAGCATCTTGACCAGTGTTGTCGCCAGACCACATCACGCAATCCCACTGGACTGCTACCACTGACCGACCGCTCTGCATGACGACTACTAGCGTACTGCACGCGACGACTACTGACAGAGTACTGCTCTCAACTAGACAGAGCTACAGACTCGCAACGACTACTGACAGACTACTGCCCTCAACTAGACAGAGCTACAGACTCGCAACGACTGCACGACAGACTGAGAACCGCTCGCAACACTCGCGCGGTCAAGCGCATACTCTCTGGTCACAGATGCTACAATGCCTCGCCATCGCTGCTATGTTACATACGTGTTTCAAACACGAGCCACTAGGTTGGACAAAGACCAGTTCGCGAAGCTTGCTGGCCAGCGGACGAAAATTACAGAGGCAAAGGTAGCTTTATTTGTGCTCACAAGAATTGATAACTTCTGCAAATGACATTCCGGCAGAACTACCGCCGTAGTATCAATACGGAAATTCGAAGCTGACAAGAACAAGTCAACAACGGTCTCTACCCAACAGACTCAACATTTCAGACAGACCGAGCAACCAACATCAGTCGTGGCTATGCGGATTAGCAAATAGAAACTCTAGCACCACCTTAAATAAAATGAAATAGAGCACTTAAATGCCACGGGGAGTAAACTCCTTAACACAAGAATATATACACAATAACAATATGCTTACTTACTAAACCACGCCGCGCGGGATTAGCCGAGCGGTCTCGGGCGCTGCAGTCATGGACTGTGCGGCTGGTCACGGCGGAGGTTCGAGTTCTCCCTCGGGATTGGGTGTATGTGTTTGTCCTTAGGATAATTTAGCTTAAGTAGTGTGTAAGCTTAGGGAATGATGACCTTAGCAGTTAAGTCCCATAAGATGTCACACACATTTGAACATTTTTACTAAAACACAACAGGTATTAGCGAACATTAACATAATGTCGCAATTCAGACATCTATAAAATTAATTGGCCACAGTTCACTCTATCTCTCCGCCAGACAGTACAAGGTTATTTAAAAATTTTACATCGTGCTTATCCACACAGTGACCTACGCCGTCCATGTGTAATGTCGCCACATCAAATACCCTCAACCACGCACCAATTAATCATTTTCAATCAAACCATCCACATTCATTCACTTTGGAAAAGTTATCTGATCTGATTTTCTCGTAATATATGCGGCGACAGCTCGTCGACGCCAAAGTATTTTCTAGTGCATTTATTCTTTTAAATAACAGAGATGCATATATGCATTCTCCATGGTTGTTAGAGTGGTAACTAGGACAGCTTCTGGAGTATCTGTTGAGGGATTGACGTGTTCCTGAGAGATTCATATTCTGCTTTTCTTCTCGCTAAAGCGAGCCAATTAACATTTGTGCTGCTAGCGGTTTGTTTTGAAGAGAAAGAGATTGTAAAAGGAAAATAGTTAAGACGTGGAATCACCGGAGACCTGGACATGTCATGTAGATGGATTTTATACACGATTTCCTCCATAAATAAGGTTTGTGACTTTTTTATCCTGGAGTGAATGAACGAATGAGTTTTTCCTGAATCATTTGTTGATCACGTTGGCCCTGTAATTAGTGGGGAAGTTTCTGCTGTGTCGAAGAGAGCCTGCAATCACTGAGTCTGTGTGAAATCGACCAAAAAGGCTTCGTACACATCTGGAATTCGCTATCTTTCGTAAAAGGAACAAATTGTCCAAACGATTGATTCTCCCGACTGACTGCAGTGTTTAACAGTAATGATAAATGTGAAGGTCTCTTACAGCAAGCCAACCGCTAATTACCAAGACGAAGGACTCCACCAAAGATTCTATTTGGCTGATTCTTTTTATCACTATATCACGTAATGAAATCTTATATTAAAACCTATACATAGATAAAGGAGAGAAAGAGAAAGAGCGAATGGAAATAGAGATAATACTAAGAATCCTCCATTAGTCTAATTTTTCGCCAGTCTAATCACGGATCAGCCAAGAACTGGGAGAGCCTTACTTTACTGTATAGACTTATGTGTGAAGGTGAAGGTATCTTAAAGACAACAGATACACGTCTATACAGACAAGACTTTACACAGAGATAGCGGCTAGCTGCGTTGATCATCTGTTCTTAGATTAAAGAGACGGCAACTTATTATACGAACATTAAAATGTTAAACATGGGGAAACAACGGCTTTTCACGCGCAGCGTGGCGTTCAAATACACGAACATGCAAGGGGCCAGTAACGCAAGGCAATTACCGATCACAAACTCAAAGCAGAGAAACGTTACCACACAGCTACAAGTAGCTCCCACAACATCGGGAGATTGGCGCCTCCAGACGACGACCGTTGCACTAACTAGATGATAATCTTACTTTCAGTGACGACACCACCTTCTGGAGCTTGCTGCCAGCCGCAGACGGACTTCATAGCTTCCCCAGTCCATGAACGGAAACCAAACATTGTCCACAGAATTACGGCCTCTTGAGCCCTCACGCCTCGGGTTTTTGGGCCCATCCAGACTTAGCATAGAGGGACCGAGCGTCCCACTCCAGAACGGTCGTGGAGGGCCAAGCACTCGTCTCGACTCCATCGTCCGCCCCTCCGCACGCCTCCGCCACCTCCCAGCAGGCACGCTAGCAGCGGGCTCGCGGAGGCTCTGCAACGTCCTCTAGGAACGCGCGGAAACTTCAAACAGAAATAAACCAAGGGAAAACAGGAACCGTGGCAAACGACACGGTTCAAGCACCCATATAAACAAAATGTCTTCCTTACCTAACTGGTGGCACTACACATGATGGCAGGTAAAGGTCACCTGTCATTCGCCAAACCCAAACCATTCCATCAGACTGTCCAAATCACCTGTTTTCAGTAATAGTTTTGTAGCGCTTTGCACCGTCTCTAGCGTCGGTTAGCAATGACTACAGATATGTATGCCACATGGGAACTTGATCGACCGTTCTACTCCCTCCTCACCGTCATTGTGCTAGCTGGCCTGCTGGTAGAACTTTGGTATTAACGAGTTATTACTTTCGGTGATTTCATTCGGTCTTTTACACCTCACTATTTAATGTTCTGTGTCCCTGTCTGTCAGTATGTAAGGTTTTTATGCTCTTGGTTTAGCTGTAGTCGTTCCTTTGCTATTCCATTTCACTATTACGGTACTAATAATAGGGCAGATTTATAAGGTTAATACATGACATTGTCGGCTGCAGAGAGAACAATGTATTCAATGAAATCAAGCTTTAGCTGCAAGGTTTTTATTGCCTTGATAGGGTATAGGTACACAGAATTACTGGTTTCCACAGGAATAAGCTGCCATATTCAGATGCAAAGTTCACAGGGTGTGAAATCATTTCGTGCGATAAAGCGCACTTTGTTTTTCGTACCATCATATCGGACTCACATTAAACTGAGAGTAGAACACTAAAAAATATAACTGTGCCCTCATAGCAAGACAGTTACACTTGTATGACACTGTACTACTGTGTCGACGTAGCTATACTTTTTAATGTTCTAGTCTCTTTTTTATGTGTTCGGTGCGGTGGTACGGAAACAAACGTGCGGTGTATCGCACAATATACACTCCTGGAAATGGAAAAAAGAAAACATTGACACCGGTGTGTCAGACCCACCATACTTGCTCCGGACACTGCGAGTGGGCTGCACAAGCAATGATCACACACACGGCACAGCGGACACACCAGGAACCGCGGTGTTGGCCGTCGAATGGCACTAGCTGCGCAGCATTTGTGCACCGCCGCTGTCAGTGTCAGCCAGTTTGTCGTGGCATACGGAGCTCCATCGCAGTCTTTAACACTGGTAGCATGCCGCGACAGCGTGGACGTGAACCGTATGTGCAGTTGACGAACTTTGAGCGAGGGCGTATAGTGGGCATGCGGGAGGCCGGGTGGACGTACCGCCGAATTGCTCAACACGTGGGGCGTGAGGTCTCCACAGTACATCGATGTTGTCGCCAGTGGTCGGTGGAAGGTGCAGGTGCCCATCGACCTGGGACCGGACCGCAGCGACGCACGGATGCACGCCAAGACCGTAGGATCCTACGCAGTGCCGTAGGGGACCGCACCGCCACTTCCCAGCAAATTAGGGACACTGTTGCTCCTGGGGTATCGGCGAGAATCATTCGCAACCGTCTCCATGAAGCTGGGCTACGGTCCCGCACACCGTTAGGCCGTCTTACGCTCGCGCCCCAACATCGTGCAGCCCGCCTCCAGTGGTGTCGCGACAGGCTTGAATGGAGGGACGAATGGAGACGTGTCGTCTTCAGCGATGAGAGTCGCTTCTGCCTTGGTGCCAATGATGGTCGTATGCGTGTTTGGCGCCGTGCAGGTGAGCGCCACAGTCAGGACTGCATACGACCGAGGCACATAGGGCCAACACCCGGCATCATGGTGTGGGGAGCGATCTCCTACACTGGCCGTACACCACTGGTGATCGTCGAGGGGACACTGAATAGTGCACGGTACATCCAAACCGTCATCGAACCCATCGTTCTACCATTCCTAGACTGGCAAGGGAACTTGGTGTTCCAACAGGACAATGCACGTCCGCATGTATCCCGTGCCACCCAACGTGCTCTAGAAGGTGTAAGTCAACTACCCTGGCCAGCAAGATCTCCGGATCTGTCCCCCATTGAGCATGTTTGGGACTGGATGAAGCGTCGTCTCACGCGGTCTGCACGTCCAGCACGAACGCTGGTCCAACTGAGGCGGCAGGTGGAAATGGCATGGCAAGCCGTTCCACAGGACTACATCCAGCATCTCCATGGGAGAATAGCAGCCTGCATTGCTGCGAAAGGTGGATATACACTGTACTAGTGCCGACATTGTGCATGCTCTGTTGCCTGTGGCTATGTGCCTGTGGTTCTGTCAGTGTGATCATGTGATGTATCTGACCCCAGGAATGTGTCAATAAAGTTTCCCCTTCCTGGGACAATGAATTCACGGTGTTCTTATTTCAATTTCCAGGAGTGTATTTTCATAACTTGTGCACTGTGACAGACGAATGCACAATTTCGCGGCGATATGTATTGATAAAGTTTTCTCCGGCTTCCAGCCGTGTAGAGTAGTTTAAAATCCACGAGTTTTTCGTCCGATTTCTCCCCGGTCATTGTCAGGTGGTGACTTTCGAATGATTGGTGCTGCCGTCCTTATACAGCCGCGTTGTCTTCAGTGACGTAACTGATGGTCGACCCAGCTCCATATACGATAATGCGCTTGACGCGCCCGTTTCAATTTTCCGATGGTCGGATTCCAAGCTGCGCTTAGCTGCACACCGCCGTCTGTATTGACGGTGTTGTCTGAAATTTTTACCTCCATAGCTTCTTTTATAACACCATCCCGGAAACTATTAGTCTTCGTAATAACAGATGTTTCGGCAAATGCAGTTCAGTGTCCGCTTTCTGAAGCATGTTCCGCCACCGCTGATTTCACAGGATATCGATGGCGAAATCGTGTTCCACACGGTGCTGTTCAATAGTACGTACAGTCAGTCCCACATAGAACTTTCCACACTCACAGAGTATTGTATACAGGGTGTTACAAGAAGGTACTGCCAAACTTTCAGGAAACATTCCTCACACACAAATAAAGAAAAGATGTTATTTTGACATGAGTCCGGAAACGCTTAATTTCCATGTTAGAGCTCATTTTAGTTTCGTCATTATGTACTGTACTTCCCCGATTCACCGCCATGATTTCATACGGGATACTCCACCTGTGCTGCTAGAACATGTGCCTTTACAAGAACGACACAACATATGGTTCATGCACGATGGAGCTCCTGCACATTTCAGTCGATGTGTTCGTACGCTTCTCAATAACAGATTCGGTGACCGATGGATTGGTAGAGGCGGACCAATTCCATGGCCTGCACGCTCTCCTGACCTCAACCCTCTTGACTTTCATTTATGGGGGCATTTGAAAGCTCTTGTCTACGCAACCCCGGTACCAAATGTAGAGACTCTTCGTGCTCGTATTGAGGACGGCTGTGATACAATACGCCATTCTCCACGGCTGCATCAGCGCATCAGGGATTCCATGCGACGGAGGGTGGATGCATGTATCCTCGCTAACGGAGGACATTTTGAACATTTCCTGTAACAAAGTGTTTGAAGTCACGCTGGTACGTTCTGTTGCTGTGTGTTTCCAATCCATGATTAATGTGGTTTGAAGACAAGAAATAAAATGAGCTCTAACATGGAAAGCAAGCGTTTCCGGACACATGTCCACGTAACATATTTTATTTCTTTGTGTGTGAGGAATGTTTCCTGAAAGTTTGGCCCTACCTTTTTGTAACACCATGTATACTCCTGTCATTCCGAGTCCAACATCATCTTTCACATGCCTCAGTAGCTGTCGAATTTTAGCTGGTTCCCTAAAATCGATATCGATATTAAGCTTCTTTAGAAGAATCACCGGACGAAAAGAACGCAAGCTTCTTCATGCTCTCACTAAACATGTGGCCAACTTCCTTACTCCGCACGCTGGTCATAGTGAGCACCACATCAAGAATACGACCGACTTCCGCAGTCGAATTAATTGAAGGAGATATGGTGCTTAGCTTTGACGTGGTATGATTGTTCCCTCGGGTTCCCATCAAAGAATATTTAGATTTGCTCTCGCAGTTGTTTGAGGACACTGTTTTGGATTTATTTAAAAACACTCTATCATCGTCGTGTTTTTTGTATGATGGAAATTCATTGATCTAGACGGACGGCTTTGCGATGAGAAGTTCATTAGCACCAGTTACAGCCAACTTCTTGGTGGAATAGTTTAAGAACATCGCCCTGGAGACGGCTCCTGCAAAGCCTAGTTGCTTTTATTGTTACATCGATGAGATACTCTTTGTGTGGCCTCATTGGCGTGGAAAGCAAGGAGGATTTTTCACCTCATCAACAGCATCCATGATAACGTCAGAATCACGACGCAAGTAAAGAGAGATGGTGCCTTGCTTTTTCTAGTTTTCTAGACGACCTCGTCCGCCGGAAGGGAAACAGGTGTCTCAGCCACTGTGTTTCCTGGAAAACCCACCCACACAGCCCGATATCTGCTACCAGCTATCACCAGCCTTCCCAGAAAATTTCTGTTCTGAGAACATTGGTGCATAGAGCGGAAGCCGTTTCAGACTCTTAGAGCCTTCCGAAGGAGCTGGGCTAGTTACGGAAAGGTTTCAAAGAAAACGGCTACAGCAACCGCCAGGGTTCGCAAGCCATCTTGCCGAAGAAACATAAGCAAAAGAAGCTCGCGTTCTTGTCGTTCTGTGGCCCAATAACTGGAAAGGTCAGCCGGCTTCTAAAGGAGCATAAAATCGATACGGTTTGTAGGCCACCGGCTAAAATTCGACAGTTAATGAGGTCTGTGAAAGACGATGTTGGTCTCATAGCGCCAGGAGTATATGAAACACCTTGTGGGTGTGGGCAGTTCTACATCGGGGAGACTGAACGTACTATTGAATAGCGCCGTATGGAACACGAGAAATGTTTCCGCCTACCGTATCCTGAGACATCAGCGGTGGCGCAACATGCTCTAGAAAACGGATACCCTACTGCATTTGCTGAGACATCTGTTATTACTCGGACTACTAGTTTTTGGGACAGTATTATAAAAGAAGCTGTGGAGCTATAAATTTCTGACAATACCCTCAACAAAGACGGCGGCACGCAGTTAAGCACAGCTTGGAACGCGGCCGTCAGAAAGTTGAGACGAGCGCGGCAAGCACGCAATGGAAACATTACCATGTATGGTGCTGGAGCGAGCACCAGTGACGTCACTGTATTTGTGGTGGTAATTTCCTATGGAGCCGAACTGCTGAGGTCATCAGTCTGTAGGCTTACACAACTACTTAATATAGCTTACACTAACTTATAAAATGGCTCAAATGGCTCTGAGAACTATGGGACTTAACATCTGAGGTCATGAGTCCCCTAGAACTTAGAACTACTTAATCCTAACTAAGCTAAGGATATCACACACATCCATGCCCGACGCAGGATTCGAACCTGCGATCGTAGCAGTCGCGAAACTATCTAAGGACAATACACAGATTCATGCCCGAAGAAGAACCCGAACCTCTGACGGGGGTGGAGCCGCGCGAACCGTGGCAAGGCCCCCTTAGTCCGCTCGGCTACCCCGTGCGGCATCGACGACACTGAAGGCAGCGCGGCTGTATAAGGACGGCACCATCAGTCCTTCGACAGTCAACACATGATAATGGCCGATGAGAAATCGGTCAGAAGCCCATGGATCTTATGCCAGTGGACGCGGCTAGAAGTCCGACAAAATTTTATCAATGTGGACTGTGGATACGAAGATGGACAGCTTAATCCTTTGGAAACTAGTAATCCAGGATACCTACACGCAATCCAGGCAGTACGAAATTCATATCTCAAGCTTTCTCGCCGGCCATGGTGGCCGAGCGGTTCTAGACGCTTCAGTCTGGAACCCGCGCGACCGATACGGTCGCAGGTTCGAATCCTCCCTCGGGCATGGATGTGTGTGATATCCTTAGGTCATTTTGGTTTAAGTAGTTCTAAATTCTAGCGGACTGATGACCTCAGATGTTAAGTCCCACAGTGCTCAGAGCCATTTGAACCATTTTGAAGCTTTCTTCATATTTAATTAATGGTGGTGGAAATGTCTCTGACGTATTTGTTACTCAGGCGACATCTAACGAATAGTTCGCGGTCGACGTCACAGAGCTATCTTGACCGAACTATTTCGCTGTTGCTGCTTGTCTACAGACAACAAAGCTTTTGGTTTTGTGACATGTGTGTGCAAAGAATGATCGCCTTTGGCGATTTTTTCTTCTTGAGAGGCAAGGTGTGAAAATAGTTCCACTTTACTGAGTACTAGCTTTCAAAGTGACTTTGTATCTGTGGGTCTTTGAGTCCTTAGAAGTTGTTGATTAGGTGATGACACAGCACTGCTAGAGTGCATTAATACTAGTGTGAATGACTCCTGGGGAGGTGGTCACCAAGTGACAATTACATAGGAGTGTTTGGATACTCTGATGAGATGGTGTGCATTGGTTGCCGCTGCTTGGGACCTTGGTAATACCTTTAAATACAAATCTAGAAAAAATTATATAAAAAAACTTAAAGAACAAATAGAAAATAAGTACATGGCCTAGTAATGGATTGTTGTCGCTAGTTATTGTGTTACAGGTATCCCTAGCGGCCACTTCTGTCGCAAGTGCCTTAAACCGGCCCATGTTGTATTGCATTCGATAACATCATCCATTTGTAAGCCACGTTATTACACTACTCGCCAATAAATTTGCTACGCCAAGAGGAAATGCAGATGGTAAACGGGTATGCATTGGACAAAACTGTTATGCTAGAACTGACATGTAATTACGTTTTCACGCAATTTGGGTGCATAGATCCTTAGAAATCAGTACCCAGAACAACCACCTCTGGCCGTAATAACTGCCTTGATACGCCTGGGCATTGAGTGAAGGAGAGCTTGGATGGCGTGAACAGGTACAGCTGCCCATGCAGCTTCAACACGATACCACAGTTCATCAAGAGTAGTGATTGGCGTATTGTGACGAGCCAGTTGCTCGGCCACCATTGACCAGATGTTTTCAATTGGTGAGAGATCTGGAGAATGTGCTGTATCCAGAAAGGCCCGTACAGGACCTGCAACATGCGGTCGTGCATTATCCTGCTGAAATGTAGGGTTTCACAGGGCCCGAAACCAGGGTAGTGCCACGGGTCGTAACACATCTGAAATGGAACGTCCACTGTTCAAAGCGCCGTCAATGCTTTAAACCGAACCCGGATTCATCCGAAAAAATGACGTTTTGCCATTCCGGCACCTAGTTTCGTCCTTGAGTACACCATCGCAGGCGCTCCTATTTCTGGTGCAGCGTCAGGGGTAACAGTGGCCATGGTCTCCGAGCTGATAATCCATGCTGCTGGAAACGTCGTCGAACTGTTAGTGCCGATGGTTGTTGTCTTACAAACGTCTTGACTCAGGAATCGAGACGTGGCTACACGTTCCGTTACAGCCCTGAGGATAAGATGCCTGTCATCTCGACTGCTAGTGATACGAAGCCGTTGGCTTCCAGCACGGCGTTCCGTATTACCCTCCTGAACCCACCGATTCCATATTCTGTCAACAGTCATTGGATCTCGACCAACACGAGCAGCAATGTCGCGATACGATAAACCGCAATCGCGATAGGGTACAATCCGACCTTTATCAAAGTCGGAAACGTGATGGTACGCATTTCTCCTCCTTACACGAGGCATCACAACAATGTTTCATCAGGCAACGCCGGTCAACTGCTGTTTGTGTATGAGAAATTGGTTGGAAACTTTCGTCATGTCAGCACGTTGTAGGAGTCTCCACCGGCTCCAACCTGGTGTGAGTGCTGTGTAAAGCTAATCATTTGCATATCACAGCATCTCCTTCCTGTCGGTTAAATTTCGCGTCTGTAGCACGTTATCTTCGTGGTGTAGCAATTTTAATGGTCAGTGGTGTAAAATGAAACGTCGTCTGGTGAGTTCGACGAACTCCAACAGCAGAAATTTACGAGCGGTAAATTAGGTCTTTAGTAAGGCGACAAAAAGTTTCGATTAGTGGTTCTGTATTTATTAATATTTAAAATTATAACGTACAAGATATAAATTTGCCAAATTAATATTACGACTGCGTTTTCTTGCGCCATTAATTCTTCTGTATTCACATAAGCTGGCCCGCGCCACCGTTTATCATCCGAACAGCCCAGCAGGAGCATCATATCTAGTAATCCCGGTGCGACCGGGCGGATTTTGCGGAAACGAAGCAGTTCGCCGCTCGAGCGAGGTAAAACGCGACCAACAACACCCGCGAGCCATTCACGCGAAACGATTAGCGAACGCGTTACGGCGCGGTGCCGCAGAAAAACAAGGCTCTCCGACCGTTACGGGAAGAGACCAGCGGGCTGTGTGAAGTAGAATGGTTAAACCAGGCGGCGAGACGGCGTCGCGTGGAAGGCGGCCGGCGCGATAATTATTTTGTAGCGAGTGCGCGCGCCGGGTATTAATAATTACGGCCGGCACCTCCATTTCCGGCGCGGCCAAACAGGCGGTGCGCGCGTTTAGGCGCTCCTTGCCGCGGCAGGCAGCGCTGATCAGCAGTAATTACCGCTGGCTTTGCCGACCGCCGTCATTATCTGGTAGTTTGCGGACGCCCGGCCACGGAACGGCACGGAGCTGAGCGTGGTCGCTGGCACCGCCCGAAACCACGCACGCCGCGCAAAGCACTCGTCTTTCTAATGGAACTGTTCAGCACCATTTTTTCGTCAGGTATAGGACAACCCGATACACTAGAGTTTAAAACACGATCCAAAGAGAACGAAATTGCAAATTGTATGATTTTTTTTTTATTCCTGATGTAAATGCTCGCTTACAAAGCATAATGCTATTGTGAAATTAACAATTTTGTGTGAAGTAAAATAATTTTTTTTTTTATTTCTAATGCACTTGAAAGTTCTGTTCAGTTTTAAAATTGAGAGTATTTACATTTAGTACTATAACCATACATCATGTTTTCTGTAACTTAGCAAAAGTACGAAATCTATATAAGACAGTTCTATTCGCTTTCACGAAATATTGACCTGTAATTCTTTAGTCAAGGACATCGATTTTATCGGGTATGTAGCTATGTATTTGTACTGAAACTGATCTATCTCTGTTCTTCTTCACTGACTTTCTGGCTTACATTTTGTGGCAGGCAGTTGTGAGGTAGCTTTAAAGCTGTTCTTATTGAGAGATGTAACGGTCAGAAATTAGCAGCTGTTATCAAAAAGTGGAGGCAGCAGAGGATCAAGTAGGTAAAAAGACGAGGGATATGAATATCAAGAGCTCAGGTGGAAACCCAGTTCTAAGCAAAGAAGGGAAAGCAGGAATGTGGAAGGAATATATAGATGGTTTATACAAGGGCGATATACTTGAGGACAATATTATGGAAATGGAAGACGATGTAGATGAAGATGAAATGGGAGATATGATTCTGCGTGAAAACTTTGACCGAGCACTGAAAGACCTGAGTCGAAACAAGGCCCTAGGAGTAGACAACATTCCCTTAGAGCTATTGACAGCCTTTGGAGAGTCAGTCCTGACAAAACTCTACCATCCGGTGAGCAAGATGTATGAGACAGGTGAAATACCCTCAGACTTCAAGAAGAATATAACAATTCCAATCCCGAAGAAAGCCGGTGTTGACAGATGTGGCAATAAGCGATCTATGAGTTTAATAAGTCACAGCTGCAAAATACTAACATTAATACATTTCAGACGAATGGAAAATCTAGTAGAAGTCGACCTCGGGGAAGATCATATTGGATTCCGTAGAAATGTTGGGACACGTGAGGCAACACTGACATTACGACTTATCTTAGAAGGAAGATTGAGTTTTAAATGGTTTAAATGGCTCTGAGCACTATGGGACTCAACTGCTGAGGTCATTAGTCCCCTAGAACTTAGAACTAGTTAAACCTAACTAACCTACGGACATCACACACATCCATGCCCGAGGCAGGATTCGAACCTGCGACTGTAGCGGTCTCGCGGTTCCAGCCTGCAGCGCCAGAACCACGCGGCCACTTCGGCCGGCAGGAAGATTGAGGACAGGCAAACCTACGTTTGTAGGATTTGTAGACTTAGAGAAAGCTTTTGACAACGTTGACTGGAATACTCTCTTTCAAATTCTAAAGGTGGCAGGAGAAAAATACAGGGAGCGAAAGGCTATTTAGACTTTGTACAGAAACCAGATGGCAGTTATAAGAGACGAGGGACATAGAAGCAGTGGTTGGGAAGGGAGTTCAAGGAAAAATGGCTCTGAGCACTATGGGACTTAACATCTTAGGTCATCAGTCCCCTAGAACTTAGAATTACTTAAACCTAACTAACCTAAGGACATCACACACATCCATGCCCGAGGCAGGATTCGAACCTGCGACCGTAGCGGTCACGCGGTTCCAGACTGAAGCGCATAGAACCGCACGGCCACACAGGCCGGCGGGAAGGGAGTGAGACAGGGTTGTAGCCTCTTCCCGATGTTATTCAATCTGTATATTGAGCAAGCAGTAAAGGAAATAAAAGAAAAATTCGGAGTAGGTATTAAAATCCATGGAAAAGAATTAAAAACTTTGATGTTCACCGATGACGTTCTATTTCTATCAGAGACACCAAAGGACTTATAGGAGCAGCTGAACTGAATGGACAGTGTCTTGAAAGGAGGATATAAGAAGAACATCAACAAAAGCAAAACGAGAATAATGGAATGTAGTCGAATTAAATCGGGTGCTGCTGCGGGAATTAGATTAGGAAATGAGACGCTTAAAGTAGTAAATGAGTATTGCTATTTGGGGAGCAAAATAACTGATGATGGTCGAAGTTGAGAGGATATGAAATGTAGACTGGCAACGGCAAGGACTGCATTCTGAAGAAGTGAAATTTGTTAACATCGAGTATAGATTTAAGTGTCAGGAAGTCGTTTCTGAGAGTATTTGTATGGAGTGTAGTCATGTATGGAAGTGAAACATGGACAATAAGTATTTCGGAGAAGTGGAGAATAGAACCTTTCGAAATGTGGTGCTACAGAAGAATGCTGAATATTAGATGGGCAGATCACATAACTAATGGGGATGTATTGAATAGAATTGGAGAGAAGAGAAATTTGTGGCACAAGTTGACTAGAAGAAAGGGTCGGTTGTTCGGGCATATTCTGAGGCATCAAGGGATCATCTATCTAGTATTGGAGGGCAGCGCGGAGGTTAAAAATGGCAGAGAGAGACCAAGAGATGAATATACGAAACAGGTTCAGAAGGATGTAGGTTGCTGTAGGTACTGGGAGATGAAGAACCTTACACAGGATAGAGTAGCATGGAGAACTGCGTCAGACCAGTCTCTAGACTGAAGACCACAACAACAACAACGACAACAACACGTATCTAATATACTTGAAAGTTCAGTTTTCAAGTCGAGAATATTTAGATTTAGTACGATATCCATACATCATGTTTTCCGGAACTGACCGAAAATACGAAATCTATAGAAGACTAGTTTTCGCTTTCACGAAATATTTACCTGTAATTCTTTAGTCAAGGACATCGATCATATCGGTTATGTAGCTATATATTTGTACTGAAACTGATATATGTCTGTTCTTCTTCACTTGTTGTCTGTGTTACATTTTGGGGCAGGCATTTGTGAGGCACCTGTAAAGCTGTTCTTGTTGTGAGATGTAACGGTCAGTAGTTAGCAGCTATTATCAGAAGGAGTGTTAATTTCAGAAAACGCCAATGTATGGCATTAACAATTATTACTGATGTTATGTATTGATAAACAGAATCCAGACAACTCTTTGCAGCTTTGGCACAAGGAAAACATCAATCTACAATGATTGTAAAGGGGAAGATGAACTTCCGACAAAGGGCGAGAAATAATAAAATGGTTCAAATGGCGCTGAGCACTATGGGACTTAACATCTGATGTCATCAGTCCCCTAGAAGTTAGAACTACTTAACCCTAACTAACCTAAGGACATCACACACATCCATGCCCGAGGCAGGATTCGAACCTGCGACCGTAGTGGTCGCGCGGTTCCGGTCTGAAGCGCCTAGACCCGCTCGACGACACCGGCCGACGACAAATAATACTCTCTCTGAATCTGTATTTCTTGCTGTTAGATGCCTGAAGACACGATACACAAAAACCACGCTACAAACGCTTGAAATTTATATTAATTAATAACAATTTATTTAAACCGAGGAACTTCTCTATTTCTTTTAAGGGAGTAAATGAATCAGATCCTACCGTCGCATGTGCCCTCATTGCTGATGTGGCTAGCGATTGTGTTCGTATATTAACGTACTGCTTATATTGGAATTACCCATAAAGTAAGTGTCACACGATGAAACAAATTGTTTTAACTTAAATAACCCGGGAATAACCCTTACTGACATCTAGTTTCTTGGTAGGGTAAATTAAAACGTAAAACTGAATATCAAAGACAACCGTTGTTTTTGTCAAGGAAGTTTACATACAACAGCACGTTTTACTTGTGAATTTATCCTACCAAGACAGTCTTACTGCACTGTACTTTAGACTAGGTATATAGATACCTTTAATAATCTGTGTTTAGTCTGATATTTTTAATTTTCTAAGTACTGTCCAAAGCGTTTCGGAGCTACAACTCCATTTTTAAGGACTTAATGGGCATTACATCAGCTTGGTTTACACCTGCATCTGGGCACATAACATTCTTCTTCTGCATTTGTTAAACACTTCCGCATTGATACTTTAATTTTGAAGGATTTAACATGTAATGCCCACGCAAGCTATACAGACCTTAGGAATGGACAATAGGTCACGAAAGCGTTTGACAATTCATATTTCTTCTCAGTCACTAATCTTGCAACTGGTTAGTTGTAGTCCAAGACGAATTCATCTGCTGCATCGATCAGTTCTTTTCAGAGTGTCGCTTGCACACTACATCCTCGCCGGCTGGAGTAGACGAGCGATTCTACGCGCTGCAGTCTGAAGCCGCGCGACCCTTGAGACGGCCGAAGTGGCCGTGCGGTTAATGGCGCTGCAGTCTGGAACCGCAAGACCGTTACGGTCGCAGGTTCGAATCCTGTCTCGGGCATGGATGTTTGTGATGTCCTTAGGTTAGGTTTAAATAGTCCTAAGTTCTAGGGGACTGATGACCTCAGAAGTTAAGTCCCAAAGTGCTCAGAGCCATTTGAACCTACATCCTCTGTTATATATTGGATGTATTCCAGTCTCTGTATTCCTCTGCAGTTTGTACTTTGTGACGTCCCCCGCAAGACCTAGCAGCCTATTTCGTGATGTCTTAATACGTGCCCAGTCCTCCTGCCCCTTCTTTTTGGCCGTATTATCCATCGACTAAGGCGGAAACTGAAGTTTAGTTTGAGGAGGAAGATTAGTGGCCGAGCGGTTCTGGGCGCTACAGTCTGGAGGCGCGTGACCGCTGCGGTCGCAGGTTCGAATACTGCCTCGGGCATGGATGTGTGTGATGTCCTTAGGTTAGTAGCCGGCCGAAGTGGCCGTGCGGTTAAAGGCGCTGCAGTCTGGAACCGCAAGGCCGCTACGGCGCAGGTTCGAATCCTGCCTCGGGCATGGATGTTTGTGATGTCCTTAGGTTAGTTAAGTTTCACTACTTCTAAGTTCTAGGGGACTAATGACCTCAGCAGTTGAGTCCCATAGTGCGCAGAGCCATTTGAAACATTTGATTAGAGAGGCTATAGCAATAGCAAAGCAGCCAGACAACATGAATAGAGAGGACGTATATCGTCTTTCAGTGTCTTGGCTGCCTGCAGTGACAGCTTTGCGGAAGGACAGCTCTCGCAAACAGGCACGCGGTATGCCGCAGCGGCGGAGGGTACACAGAGTGCTGACGCGCCTTAGTCGATACTAGGTATTTAGTAAACAACGCTACGCAGCAGTCGCCGCTCGGTTTCCTATGTGCCGATTTCCACCAATGGCAAAGCAATAAAGGAAACTCTGATGGAAACCCCTTGTTTCCGCCAATGACAACACGCAGTTCAAAGACCAACAAAAGAACACGTAATACCTGAGCCGCGCGTGGCACGTGTTCCCGCCATCATGTATTTTACACCCTGTTTTTACCGTACTTCCATGTCACTACGTTAATTTAAATTACTGCAGTCACTGAGTTGATGCTTTGCCTGACCGTGAGCGGCGTTAGCAGCGCGTATCGATCTATCACCTCTCGTAGTATCTTTGCTCGACTGCTATTACTTCCCGTTCGTTGCCTGTTGTAAGTTTGTTGGTCGCAGTTCGGGTTGCGAGTTCGGGTCTGCTGGTCAGTTGGAACGCGTCTGGCGTGCAGTCCGGACCTGCCAGTCGGGGAGTTGCAATGCATCACTGGGGCAGTCGGGTTGGAGCAGCAGCGAGGCCTGCGTCGACATGGCTCGCCAGACCATTGCCGCCACGGATCACTTCAGCCGGGCCACGGTCTTGGTGGATCGTCGGTCGGTCGTCCTACATGATGACGTGTTTTGGCTCGCCGATCGTTCATGAGTCGGTTCTGTGTGTGTGTGTGTGTGTGTGTGTGTGTGTGTGTGTGTGTGTGTGTGTGTGTGTGTGTGCGCGCGCATTGACTTCCGATTGCCTTCTTGTGTGCTTAGTTACTGTTGGGTATCGTTCGCGTCTTCATGCAAGTGTTTGTCAGGTTGTGTGTGTGTGTGTGTGTAGTTGACGTGATTTCATTTGACAAGTTATTTAAATGTTGCCGGCATACTGGCTCTGAGAGGTCGGTCGTCTGATAGGGCGACGTGTAGCTGGTTCTCCGAGCGCTTCTGGGCCCCTTCAATTACCATCTTGTGGAACTTGGGTCGGTCCTTAACTGGTGCAGAGGTGTCGTTTAGTTATTGGGCGTGTTTGCTGTGCATGGTTGGGTACGAGCCAGTATTTCCACCATCGTGTGTCCGGAAGTGTGTGGTAGACGTATCAGCAGTGCAGTCGCGATTGTGCAAGGGGTCGGTCGGTTGTTGCGGACGAGAGAAGTTATCTCCGCGCGGTGCAGTCCGATCCGGCTGCTGGCAGCCCCTGTGCAGTGTCGGAGCGTGTGTGGAGCTGTCTCATCGCCACGAGCTTCGTGGTTGACCGACTCAGGAAGTTGAGTAGTTGTTTAAACTACCCAAGCCACGTCTACTCATGTTGTGGTGGTTCGCTTCGGCGGTTTTTTGTTGGGGAGTTAATCTGGTGAGAAACACTGACTAGTTCTACTGCTGAGATTTAACCGCCATGCGGTGCAATTAATTATTTTGTTCGACCTCGATTTGAGTGCATCAGTGGAATTTTCTGTATTGTGCCCTGTTCACTAACGTAATTTCAGGCAGTGTCCTTTCCTCACCTGTTGTCGCTGTCCAAAATGGTGTGTAATTTTGACATCTAATACATTCTCCATTGTGGGTTACTGCGTTTGCAACATTCCCGGTTTGAATTCTCATGTACTGATTGATGTGAAGCAATTAGTTGTGTCGGTCGGTCCGTGACTGTCCCCGGATTGGGTTCCGACGGATTAAAAATATTGGGCACACCACCTATCTCACCTAAGTGAACGAGTGCAGACCGACCTCCCTGGAGGTCTTCTGTGTACCACTAGTGTTTAATTATCTGTTGTCAGCTATTTTATATTTTAGGCTTATGTTATTTGTTTATTTTTGAAAATTTTTCAAAATTGACTTTTAAATTTATCTTTCAAGTTTAAACATTGCGGCGTTCTGCCTTTAAAGATAATGTAATATACTTTAATTTTTTTGAAGTTTAATTCTGGCCCTGAGCCATTGGTATTCCACCTTGCATATGTTGCTTCTTTAAATTATTTTATTGCTTTCTTAATTGAATTTTTGGTTTTTCTGAGATTTCTTGTGGGCCTTCTGCCAATATACTGCCTTCTGCAATATATTCAAAAATTTTGGAATTTAATTGTGTCCCTCAGCCATTTGTATTGCATTTTTAAATTATTTTATTGCTATGTTAATTGGATTTTTATCTTGTTAAGATTTCTTGTTGGAAGCCTTTAGCCGTGAAAGAGTTGCATTCGGTAAAGATTCGGCTATGTGAGGCTTTGGGTTTAAGGGTTAATAATTTACAATAAATGACAATTCCAAGCAGAAATTGATCTCAGCCCTTGGCCCTTTCCATCATCCTATTACCTGTTCTGCCCAGCGGGTTTAGAGGGTGTATCATTACCTTTCCTCTTCGCTATCGTATCCAATGACAGCATTCCGCCATAGTGCCTAAGTAACCAAACTAGTGCTCATTTGGCAGTTAGTATAACACCCTGAGGAAGGCGCCTTGCAAAATCGCCGAAACGTCGGAATTCTATAGTTGACAATGAGGCCTCAAACCCATATGAATTTTATTAAAATTAAAAGAATTTCTGAATGAGATGTCCGTCTACTCAATAGAGACATGAAGTAGTAATTGAAAAAAAAATAGTAAAAAAGGGATTATAATAGGAGCAACCAATAAAAACATATACTGTTCACCGGCGGACAAATTTGAGTTTGATATACACTCCTGGAAATGGAAAAAAGAACACATTGACACCGGTGTGTCAGACCCACCATACTTGCTCCGGACACTGCGAGAGGCCTGTACAAGCAATGATCACACGCACGGCACAGAGGACACACCAGGAACCGCGGTGTTGGCCGTCGAATGGCGCTAGCTGCGCAGCATTTGTGCACCGCCACCGTCAGTGTCAGCCAGTTTGCCGTGGCATACGGAGCTCCATCGCAGTCTTTAACACTGGTAGCATGCCGCGACAGCGTGGACGTGAACCGTATGTGCAGTTGACGGACTTTGAGCGAGGGCGTATAGTGGGCATGCGGGAGGCCAGGTGGACGTACCGCCGAATTGCTCAACACGTGGGGCGTGAGGTCTCCACAGTACATCGATGTTGTCGCCAGTGGTCGGCGGAAGGTGCACGTGCCCGTCGACCTGGGACCGGACCGCAGCGACGCACGGATGCACGCCTAGACCGTAGGATCCTACGCAGTGCCGTAGGGGACCGCACCGCCACTTCCCAGCAAATTAGGGACACTGTTGCTCCTGGGGTATCGGCGAGGACCATTCGCAACCGTCTCCATGAAGCTGGGCTGCGGTCCCGCACACCGTTAGGCCGTCTTCCGCTCACGCCCCAACATCGTGCAGCCCGCCTCCAGTGGTGTCGCGACAGGCGTGAATGGAGGGACGAATGGAGACGTGTCGTCTTCAGCGATGAGAGTCGCTTCTGCCTTGGTGCCAATGATGGTCGTATGCGTGTTTGGCGCCGTGCAGGTGAGCGCCACAATCAGAACTGCATACGACCGAGGCACACAGGGCCAACACCCGGCATCATGGTGTGGGAAGCGATCTCCTACACTGGCCGTACACCACTGGTGATCGTCGAGGGGACACTGAATAGTGCACGGTACATCCAAACCGTCATCGAACCCATCGTTCTACCATTCCTAGACCGGCAAGGGAACTTGCTGTTCCAACAGGACATTGCACGTCCGCATGTATCCCGTGCCACCCAACGTGCTCTAGAAGGTGTAAGTCAACTACGCTGGCCAGCAAGATCTCCGGATCTGTCCCCCATTGAGCATGTTTGGGACTGGATGAAGCGTCGTCTCACGCGGTCTGCAAGTCCAGCACGAACGCTGGTCCAACTGAGGCGCCAGGTGGAAATGGCATGGCAAGCCGTTCCACAGGACTACATCCATCATCTCTACGATCGTCTCCATGGGAGAATAGCAGCCTGCATTGCTGCGAAAGGTGGATATACACTGTACTAGTGCCGACATTGTGCATGCTCTGTTGCCTGTGTCTATGTGCCTGTGGTTCTGTCAGTGTGATCATGTGATGTATCTGACCCCAGGAATGTGTCAATAAAGTTTCCCCTTCCTGGGACAATGAATTCACGGTGTTCTTATTTCAATTTCCAGGAGTGTAGTTTCCGATGGTATTTTATGTGCTCTACACTACCCGCCAATAATATTTACGTTTTTGATTGCTTTTGTTTCATAGAGTTTCACTTTTGTCAATGCTTGATACTGTGCAAAGATTTATTCGGCATTGTTGCCTTCTGGCATTGTTTGACATCGTTTCAGCAATATCGTTGTTGTTAGTACTGAACAGCAGCAGTATTATATTGTCTTTTGTGTGTGTACTGCGTCCAATGGATTTAGCAGAGGAAAGTGTGATCAAGAAAAAGAATGAAGAAAAAATGAAGGTAAATCTTCCGTTCATACCTTCCTATTAGAAAAGCGGATTTTTTTCTGTAACATTCAACAGTAAATAATGCCACTATAAGTAACGCTTTCTTATTCCTTTTATCCTAGATATAGTCTGAAAGATCCTCATTTAATGAATTGTTATCCTCCCTGCCAACATACAAAGGGTCGTTTTAATTCCTGCTCTACCCCAGTAAAAGTTCTACGTGCAACGAAAAGAAATGTGTTTTCTACACCATTAATACGCTCTCACCTGGAGATAGTTTGGGTCGAAAGTCGAACGAAGGGTAGCGGTTTGAAGGGCAGAGGGAAAAAAGTGCCAAGCAAGCGTCAAGGGAAAAAGCCTATACTATAGGGTGTCGGGTAGTAAGAGCAGTAGAGGATGTCTTGCTGTGTGCGACAGTTCATGCAAGAGTAGGCTATTTTAATCGTGCAAGAGGATACTGTGTCATTGCCATTGATTGTTATAATAAAGTAGTCCAGTGACTTGCCATGTCATCATCACGCCGGTGCTGAAAGGCGGCAGCTCGGTGATGGTCGGCGTCCCCTGTTACTGCGTGGCGCTGTTCTGCCGCAATTGCTCCTCGAGTAGCTCTGCTTTCTCGGCGTACAACACCGCGTATTCATCGGAGAAGCCGCTCTCTCGCGCATGCACGATATACGCTGACCTTTTGACTTCTCGCTCCCTTGCGGGTGCTGCCCGCACAGTAGTCGGCGTTGCTGCGGTTACCGCTGGGGCAGTGGCTGTCTTATTGGCGCCCTGCCCCTGCGACGCTGTTCTGGCGGCCGGTGGAGCAGCCACCCCAAAGCCCTTCTGCGAGGTTGCTGGAGCGTTCGCAGGGGTTTGAGCCCCTTCTGCTGGGCGTAGGCCATAGGCAAGAACTGAACGCAGTTGCCTCAAGGCCTCTTCCTCCTCTGCAGCCACGGCAACTGCGAAGACCGACCTCTCTGCCACCATGACGGCTTTGAGGGCTGTTGTGGTTTCCTCCACGGCGGTGCTGACGTCATCGCCGCCTCTCTTCTCGAGTTCGCGAGCTGCAACCCGTCCGTCCGCCTCTGGACGTTCGTCCCCGCTCCTGGCGGGGGATGGCTGCTACTGTACTGTCCCTCTGCCGGACCGGGCTGGTCTGCGCCCGTCGTCGTAGTCGCCCCACGTCGTCGTCTCTTCCGCTGCATCGGTGCTGCCGCGGCCGCCTCGCCGCCTTCGGCACGATTGTGCCTAGAAAAAGCCGGGCAGCCGCATCAGATGGGGACGTGCGGGCCGCCACACCTTGCGCTAGTCGTCAGAGCTTCTCTACCGCGGTCGCTGGCGCGGCTGTCGTGCTCGCCGAAGCACTTGACGCACCGTGCCGCGTTGTGGCAATACTTAGCAGCTTCCGCAAGTCTAAGATGTCGCCCTCGCCGTCGGCCGTTTGCACGCTTACGGCGAAGAGCGGCGCCCTCTTCTTGTTCGTCCGGTTGTGCAGCCTTGCGGCTGCGTTACCGAACCCGGCTCCCAGCAGCCCTTCCCGGACCACTGCCTCGTCGCAACACCGAGGCAGCCCCTTAGGAGTGCCTTGGTCGTCTTCTTCCCCGCGGACTTCGTCTTCACACGCGACGGCAGCGCATCGACGATGTGGGCCAAACTTGATCATGCCGAGGTAAATAGCCTGTTTCCTGTCCACAGCAGCCCGACTAAGTCATGATTTGAAAGTTCACCCCGATAGTTGAGTGGTCAGTGCAAAGGGGCCCTGTCTCGATTCGCGGCAGAATCGGAGATTTTCTCCGCTCAAGGACAGGGTGTTGGGTTGTCATCGTCAACTCATCCCCATCGATGCACAAGTCACCGAAGTAGAGCAAACTCAAGACTTGCACCAGGCGACCGGTCTATCCGACCGGAGGTCCCAGCCACACGACATTTCATTATATGAAAGACACCCCAAACAATCATAAAACCGCCTCAGATTTGAACAATATGTTTTACAAACTGCGGGTTAAACGCCTATTTTGGAAAGGAGTCTAAACACTACTCGTTGCGCCACACTTCTCGCATCAAGTTAGCTATTATCTAGTTCCTGCATTGTTTGGGCCACTGAACACTTGCAGCCTTAGATGTGCACTGAGCAACAGTCTTTTACGAGATATCAGACTCCAAATGTCTGTCGCATGCAGTTCCTTTCGCAAAGTTTTCTCGGTATATGTTTATGATTGCAGTAATTCCTATCAGATTTGAAACCGATTGTCCCTGAAACGACATCGCCCTCACCTCCGGTCCTTGTCGCTTAGGACCCTTTTACGTCCACTGTTCTTACGCCGTATTAAATGGCTGCAATAGCTACTCAGTTCCTTCTAAGCACGTCGGATGGTCAGCATTGATACTGCAACAAATTGGTCAGCTCTAATCACGGTGTGGTCTCACGAAGGTCCCAACTCGATAGCTCCTTTCACCCATCGTGTAGTGTCTCCATATAGACCCACCTTAACCACAAAAGAGACGTCAACAGCACACCAACTCACTGCCTTGGCTTACATCATTATTGGAGCGTCACATTACCTCCTGAACCTGTTCCACATCGTCTGTGGCGCTCAAAAGCGACCAATGAGCTGTTGTAGGGAATCGCTTATGTTTCAGCCGTTGAGGAATTATTTGTAGAACTAACATCTTAGGGCATAAAGTACAGTTTCCTGATGGTCCACAACTGCATCTTCATTTCTGGAATGTGTAGGTGGAATGAGCTGAAATAAACAATGGTCATCGAATGTTTCATGCAATACCCTTTGTGAAAAGGATATACAGGTTATTATTTTCTTTCTTGTAGTAACCATTTTTTAAAGTTCAATTTAACATATCCATTCAGTAAAACGTTTTCCAAATTTGTCTCGAACTACTTTCGGTTCATCGAAATCTATTGACAGGAACAGCGAAATACGAAGGGTAACAACCATTTCTATAGCAGCGACTGATTGCGAGTAGCGCAACCACGTGAATGGTGCAAGCTGACACACGCCGCGGGGAAGGGTGAGTCGGACATGGAAAATGAAGAACTTCCTTACCTTCTGCCTCCATCATAGTTAGAAATCACATCGGTAATTCATTAAATATTAAAGAGAAGAAAAGTAAGTGATTATAACCTACGTTAGCATAGACTAGAGAAGATTTTTACAGGTCATTAGCATCTTCGTTGCTCTTCTTCTCTCCAAAGAAGGAGATGATGACCTTTGAGTTCAGCTCCACTACGCCACAGAAATGGAAAACACGCATTCGCTTTCTTGTACGCCGTTAGTCGTATCCTGGTGTATACAAGATACACTACGCCGTGATATGTAACTCCATAACTGTGGTGGCATATGCAGTGACAGGCTAGTATAAACTTGATTGAGAAATTCGGTCCATGGTTGCGTGCTAGTGAAATAGTGTGAGAGAAAAAAGAAAACAAAACGAACAAAAGGTAAACATTCGCTGTTTCTCAGTGTGTTGTAAAATTTGTTAAGCGAAATGGGAGCTCTTCTTCCAAAGCGTCTGCCCTGGGCGAAATCGTTTCTAACGCTTGAAGTTCCCAAGCAGAGAGAGGGAGAGCAGGAACGAATTAAATGAAATTCACTGTGAAACGTAAGAAAGGATGGTTCAGGAACAAACGCTTACCGATAGGCCGAATGCTAGAAGAATCTTAACATGGCAGCTTTTCTTACGCTCAAAGTACTGTTGGCGCCCCAGTGGTCCCGGTCGCCTACGGTGGACTGGAGGCCGAGCGGTGACCTCTTCAGTTGTCAGGATGCAAGGAAATGACTGTGGACGCGTCAGATACGCCTAAGAAACGTTATTGATTCATAACACCTTTATTCCTGCCGAGTACAATGTGGCCTGCGTAACACAGGCTAGTTGAGCTTGGTGATATCAGCGACCTTCCCCGAGTCCTCGCTGACTCGTAGCGATGACACCAGCTCAGGGACGCACCAGTCTTGCTAGCGCAGCGCCGCGGGCTGTGACGTAGCGTTGGAATGCCCTTACTCTACAGGTATCTTACAACTACTCCTTCAACACTGTCAAACACTTCTTTTCCGCGAATAATCTATTTACACTTCATACTGATTCCAATCTTATCATTGGTTATCTATTTATATTACGTTACACTATTCCCGATCCATCCCATAGGTATTTGATGTACGATTGTTATTTCCGAACGAGACATCTTTTCCTGTATACAAAAGGAAGTTGCACAAATAAACACTAGAACTAACATTATGCTAGTCGTTGACACAAAAAAAATATAATTGTGTTTTGCGTACATTTCTCCCGTCATTGCTGCACGTGCTGCAGTAGTAGATTAACTGAGATCTGCTCTGTTTCTGAGATAATCAGGCTATCTAAAGATTGTGGCAATGTGGGATCCAAGGACTCGTTAATAAACGTTAGATTCTGGTGAGGCAATATGTGTGGTTGTTCCTCTGGACAATGCAAGATAGGCTGCGTCACGTTAATCATTGTTGTACCTGTGAAATTAGCTGGTAGGTGAAAATGCTTCCCCACTATTTCACATCCGTGCCATTAACCAATAACCCACTGCCCTGCAATTTAAACTTTGATATATCTGTCAGTATACCATATCTGTAACAAGTGGCTACTACGGTCTCTAGTTCAAACACAGAGTAAATCCAATGTTCCCCAACTTTCTGAAATTTCGTTCTCAGAAGTAACACCTTCATTTCGCATTCTGAGGTTCCTATATTCCCCAAGAACTACTGCATCTGACATGAATGATAGTGGGTTGCCACCTTCTTTGCTGGACAAATAAAACACTTCCTCTGAAACAGTATGGCAAATCTTCCGTAGACATTGCCGCATGAGCACTCCTCCGTCTTGACACTAACAACACTTCCCGAGTTTGCACTTAAACCCACTTCCCAAGTGCACCCCATCTAACTGGATATGGGTGTACTGTATAACACAGGTACCGCGAATTGATACCCATCACTGGTATTTGCCCTTCTACGTGTATACTCGCCTGATCCGTAATTACTCTCACTTTAGACATGCGATAGAATAACGGTAAATTCCGCTTCGCTGGAGGCACGACATGACGCACTCCTTCCGAGAATTCTTTCTGTGCTTTCAGCAACGCCTTCAGCATCTGATTTGGACCTAACAAAGTGGCACTCAATTGCCCATGCATTGCGTGATGCATAGCTTCATATGATGCTTCCAATTCGACACACGCAGCATCCGCCCTGTCTGCTAATGCCCTCAATAAAGCTGCATTTTCTTGTGTATTCGGCTCAATCTCGCCTGTATAGCCTCTACATCCCCATTCAACACTTTCCTGGTATTTCCTGTATACCGTTCAAGGTCTGACGTCAACTCCCGCGCACCTCAGCCACCGTACTATTTAAGCTCTTTATATCTTCCTCGTCTGCCATTGCAAACACTGTTTTCAGCAGTTTTCCCCTGCATACAACCACCCACGTTTCCTGTAAACGAGCGTTTGCGAAATCACTTCCGTTACTTGTTGCATCTGCCTTCTCAGCTATTCGTATGAGAACTTCAATTCCTGATACTCGTTCCGTATGTCTTGAAACAACCCCTCCTTCTCCGTGGCCGCCAGTAGCGCCGTAAACCTATCCTGTAGTGTCCGTACATCATTCCTCACTCCCCATATATTATACCTGAACACAATTGTCCACCTTCGGCTTGACAATACCACATCTAATTGTCTTACAAACAAAACTCCCTTATCTAGTGGTTGCACCTGCACCACCTCTCCTCTGCAACAGTGTAGCAGTACCAGACTGACGAAAAGTTTCCCGGGCAACATCCTGGCACGGCACCTGATGGAAAAGGAAGCCATGTCACTCCCTTCCTTACCACGTCTAAAACACACAAATGACAAGTAAAAACTACACATAACCTATTACCTATTAACAAAATATACAAAATGTTCCTCCCCGCGGACACCTAATCTACTTAACCCTAGACCTAAGTGCGTAAGGAACGTTCCTCTGCTGTTATTTTAGCTTCGGTGCACTCACACCCTTTGTTACTGCTGGAGGAATCCGCGATAACGCATCCACTGCGTCCTTAGGCGGCTTAATCCTACCCACATGAACTACTGAAGACTTGGTTGGTAACTGCAACTTTACGTTCACTGGACACACTATTTCATTTACCTGTTACGGTCCAGAATATTTAGTCAAAAACTTCTTCGTTTTACCCTTCGGAACATAAAGATTAGCCAACAATACCCACTGACCAATTCTGTATTGCGGCAGTCTACCTGTTCTTTGCCCAATACTCTCTTGTTTCACCAAAGCTTTAGTATTAGCACGCCGTACCCTTTGCCAAATCTCTCTGTTTCTTGGCGAAATTCTTCACTGACTCATCCTGTGAACCTACCTGAGGTTTGGGCACATCAAATGGTGATGGCATTTTCCGACCATAAATTACCTCATACGGAAAGAGCCCCGTTACTGTATGAAGTTTCGCGTTATATGCGCTTGTCAACAGATTTAAATACACGTGCCAATCCGTGTGTTCTGAATTTACGTAATGACTAATCATCTTAACTAACATCCTGTGAACCCGTTCTAGCCGGCCGCGGTGGTCTCGCGGTTCTAGGTGCTCAGTCCGGAACCGCGCGACTGCTACTGTCGCAGGTTCGAATCCTGCCTTGGGCATGGATGTATGTGCTGTCCTTAGGTTAGCTAGGTTTAAGTAGTTCTAAGTTCTAGGGGACTCATGACCGCAGATGATAAGTCCCATAATGCTCAGAGCCATTTGAACCATTTTTGAACCCGTTCTGTTCGTCCATTCTACTGAGGATGAAATGTGCTTGCCCGCAATTTCTTAACTTTCAATAAACGGCATAACTGCTTCATGAGCTCCGAATGAAGTTACTACCCTTATCTGTAATTATAGTATCAGGCACACCATACTTCAGCAACCAGATATTTACTAAGGCTTGCGTAACAGTGCTTGCCTTCTGATCTGGAATAGATACCATTACCAGGTATCGGGAAAAGTTATCCAATATTGTTAATACGTATCGATTACCCACTTGGGTCTTGTTAAATGCTCCGATTACGTCTAATACGATGAATGCGAACGGACGATCCGCCTCAGGTAGTCTCTGTAACTGAATTTTCTGATGACTTATATCTGCTCTCTGCCCACACGGTATACAATTTAGCACATACTGCTCTACATCATTGCGACGTGTCTTCCACCAAAACCTTTCAGCTACCCGTCTATCAGTCGTTCTTTTACCGCCATGACCCGACAGTACATGGGCGTGCGCTTGTTTCAACACTTCTTCCCTCAGCGACTCCGGTACTACGGCGCGTAGTCCGCACTTCATCTTCCTGCAAAGCAACCATCCTGCATTTCATACTGCGGTTGCGTTGGGAACAATTGACACTCTCTGTCAGTGGCTTGCGCGTTTATCCACTCTTTCTCACTTATGCCCATAACTTGAACCGCTGCTATTTTTCTACTAACCATATCTGCATTCGTATGTTTTCCCCCTGGTTCCTGAATTACCTCGTAGTCAAATTCACTTAGTTTCAGTGCCCATCTCGTTAAACGATTCGAAGGACCTTTCAACCCCAACAACCACTTCAATGCGGCGTGATCTGTAATCACCTTGAACTTACGCCCATATAAATAACAGCGAATATACGAGATACCGTAAATCACTGCTAACATTTCTTTCTCTGTAGTTGAATAATTCTTCTCTGCCTTATTCAGTTGCCTGGAAGCATAAGCCACTGGATGTTCCTGTCCATTAACCCTCTGAGAAAGAATGCAACCTACAGCAATATTACTAGCATCACAATTTAGTATGAACTCTTGTTCGATATCAGGAAGTATCAACACTGGGTCTGATGTTAGTATCTGTTTGAGCTTCTCGGATGCCTCCTGACACTGTGCTGTCCATTCAAACTTTACACCTTTCTTTAAAAATCTCGTTAACGGATGTGCAACTTCTGCGAAACCCTTTACATATGGTCTGTAGTAATTACATAAACCGACATATTGCTGAACTTGTTTAGTGGTCTGTATTACTGGAAAACCACGCACAACCGACGTTAGACGAGGGTCCGTTCTTAGCCCATCGTGACTGATAATATGCCCAAGATAAGTCACTTGCATCTGAGCAAACTGACATTTCTCGACATTAAGCGTAAGATTTGCCGCTCTTAGCCTGCTAAATACTTCGTTCAGTCGTTCCACATGCTCTTCTATATTACGCGAAAAGCAACAATATCATCGAGGTATACCACAGCAATCTTCGGTCTCAGTCCCGGAAGCACACCATCTAACAGACGCTGGAAAGTAGCAGGAGCGGTTTTCAACCCAAATGGCATTCTGCGATACTGAAAGTGACCAAGGCTTGTTGTAAAGGCCGTCTTCGGTCTATCCTCGGGACTTACTTCTATCTGATGGTACCCACTCTTTAGATCTAGTGTCGAAAAATATTTACAATGACCTAGGCTATCCAATGTTTCTGTGATATTCGGTATTGGATACGCATTTGTTACAGTTCTTGCGTTCAAAAAACGATAGTCACAACAAAACCTATACTTTTTAGTACCGTCCAATGACTTCTTAGGAACTACCACTATGTTGGCAGACCGCGGGCTTTCACTGTTCTCTATAATACCGTCCCTTAGCTGTTGATTAATAAATTCTTCCACTAGTGGTTGTAGGTGTTTCGCTATCCTGTATGGTTTCTATAGACCGGCAGACTATCGCCAGTCGGTATTCGGTGCTGTGTAATAGGAGTTGCTGGTAATGGACCTTCTGTATTAAACAAATCTAAATACTCTAATAACAAAGCTTCCATAGCTTTCCGATCACCATTCTCGAAATGCCGAATCTTATCACGTAGCACAAATGCCTTGACGGATTGCTTGGCGTTATAATTACCTTGGGATTCACCTATATCCTCATCGTGGAGTATTTCAAAACTTGCTACCACTAAACCCTTTGGGAGATCCACTTCATCTGCCCCAAAATTATCTACGCTGACCGGAATCATCAGTTCCCCATTTATATCCGTTACGCGCGCAACGCTCCTCCTAATAAAACAATGCTTTTCATCCAATGCTTGATTGCTCTGCAGTGGCTCCACCACTCATAGTCTGTGCTGTGGTGCATCGGTACCTACTGACAACCAAACTAAACTTCCCTGTTCCCGAAGGCACTTTGACATGCGTAATCCTCTTTAATGCCCTTGTACGCGGTTCAATTGGTGACATCTTAGCAACGGATGTACCTCGCGACGTAGAATCATTTACAGCTGTTGTACCCATTGAAAACAAGTTTCCACTAAGTTTAACTGTACGCTGTGAACGACTAATTTTGGCATTGTGTTTGTCGAGGAAGTCTAGTCCGAGAATCAGAAAATACCCTTGTCCCACAGTTGGCAACACTTCCATTTGCTCTCAGAACTGTACAGTTCCAATCCTAAAAACGAGCTGTGTTGTACCCAATGATTGCAACTCACTATTCCCTACTCCATGTAATCTATACCTAGGAGTACCTAGTATTCTTCTACCTACGAGGTCTAGACTAGCAACAGATACTCGTGCCCCTGTATCAATCAAAAACTTACATCTGTTATTCCTTACAACACCCATCAAGCAACAATCCGTCTCTGTACTAGTTTTCACCGTACTTCTGCTTACTGGGAATGTCTTCCGACGGACGAACCACTCCCGTTCCCGTATAACGCTTTTTCCTGTTTATTCCCGTTACCATTGTGCTTACTACGACACTCATTTGCCTTGTGACCGTCGCGTTTACAAGCATAGCACTGCGGCTGTTTGCATTGAGCCTTCACGTGACCTTTCCTCCCACAACGGTAACAATTCCTCTCCGACGCAAAGATGCGTTTATCATTGCGAACCCATGTTGCAATGTCTATCTCCTGCACACGTGTTGCAATACGCAGTGCTGCAGCTAAATCCCCAGGATTCTCCATCCTAACCCTACGAGAAAATTCTGCAGGAATTCCCCTGAGGAATACATCGAGCGCTCTGTTTTCTGCCTCTCGTACTAATACACGATCCGCATCAGGATTACCAGATAATTCAGAGATCTGCGAATTAATTCGCAAATTTGCCATACATAACGTAGTTACGTCCGACCAATTGCTCATTGCAGCTGTTGCCAAAACATCGGTAATGAACGCTGTGACTAGAGGTCTGCGCGGATAAGAAAAGTGCAATCCGCATCCGCAAGGTCCTAATCCGCAACCGCATCCGTATCCGCAGCAATTAATCCGCATCCGCAAGTTCCTCATCGGCATCCGCATATATTTACGTTTTGAATGAGTAATTAATAGTAACAGACAGTAGTACTTAGAATTATGGTATGTAATTCCATAGTTATTGTTAGGGTGCCATTTCTGCAACAACTTAACTACTTTTGACTTATTAAATCACAGGAAATGCTCTATAACTACTTTAAAGCAGACCATTCCAAACAGGAAAGCATTGGCGCTCCGGAGCACACACAGTAGCGGCTCGGATCTCGTGAGAACGGAAATTCGATTTAAAAAATTAAATTCGATGTAATAGTATTAAATGATGAAAATACGTGTATAGAAAGAATTACATTTCGCTACTCTTGTGCCAAGGCAGCTGAAAATGACGATGGTTTTAAACTGTTACTAGCACATTGCGTCATTTACCGACAGTTTTTTGTACTCACTGCTTGGATGCGTCAAATTTTGAAGCCATTCATGTCAGCTGATGATTATATTATAGCTTACGCATTCAGTCCTCGTCAATACCACGTGAAAATATTTACAGTATTGGCCTACACTGCAAAACGCTGGCGAACCTGTGACAAAGTTAAACTGCCAGCAATAATTGACGTTGTCTGGAAGAAATAACTCGTCTTCCGAAGAGAGACAACAAAATAAGTGGTTAAAGAAATTAGGAGTCCATTTAGCTTCAGCTAAAAATATGATTGAAATCTCGAACCTCACCTTTTGGCTGCTTTATCGAATTAAGAGCTGGCGATAAATGAAATGCCTGTTTCATTCTCAACTAAACAAAGTTTTTCACTCTTTAAAACATCCTCAACATTGGTCTAAATTACTGAGACAAAATTTGCAGTAGATTTCGCAGTTAATACTTTCATTGTTAAAAAATACTTTTTTTCAGAGTTTAATGGAACTGCAAACGATTTCAAGATATCTATATAAAAACAAGTGTCCCATAACTTCAAATGTTAGGCACTGATCCCTGTTAAGCAATACCGAGTTACAGTTAAAATGTTCAATTTTGTTACGAATTTCAGCCCTTATCTTTACTAGTTGGCTGGTAAATTAAAAGACACATTATTATTTTGGATGATTTGAATATTTTGTAAGTTTCAATGTGATCAGAATAATCTTTCACGGGCTATCGCAGTCTCAGCTTGTTGGTGGTCGTGAGCTGTAGTTTGATGTCCCATTTGTAATTAATTACAAGGCCCGCCGTGCCACCGCTCCGGCTGGGCTGTTTGACTGTTCACAAAGAGCGACAATGCTCGGCGGCTGCAAATGTTACTGTAGTGCACAGGCTTCAGATTAAATATTTTCATCTTCTGCTTGCTTCTGATTCAAATTCTGTAAAAGAAAGAATCAGATGAAAAAAAATTGTAACTAATTCAGATAAGCCCAAAAAATACAGCGAAGTAAGAGAAGCTGTACAAGTATCTTTTTATTTTGGAAAATTACTATGCAGGAACATGATGTTATCAATCGTCTGTGGCTTCAAAGACGTGCGTCGGTCCTGCGTTATTTGCCCCGCAGTAGAGAAGCTTCTCTCAGATGGCACGCTGGACGCTGGAGAATGCAGTGCACGAAGTATGCGAGTTTGGAAAGACGCGGATAGACGTTTTCACGTCCATGCCATCAAGCTATCAGGTCGATACCTTCCGAAAATTGGACTTTATCATTCGTATATCTGAGAATTTCATCTGACGCTCTCGTCGATTCATCTTCTGATGAATCTTCAAATTCATTAAAAAGTACGTCAGACTTCTGTTTTTTTTTTTTTTTTTTTTTTTTTTTTTTTTTTTTTTTTTTGCAGGAATTCCAGATGTTTTTTCCTCCTTATCTTTTTTGACTGTGGACAATTTCTCGCAACATAATTTTTCGCTTCCTTTACAACTTCATCTTTTTCGGCACTGCTAAGAAATTTTAGGTTTTTGTATTCTGGATTCAAAAACGTTGCAAGTTTATGGGTTACTGATATGGCTCATTTGCTGATTAAAATAGATTTGGCTGTACTCTTTAAATCTATCAGAAATGGGCTGTCGCCATCACTTTTTTCAAGGAAGGACAGAAGTTTTAACTTCCACAACAACAACAAAAAATTGGTTCAAATGGCTCTGACCACTTTGGGACCCCCTGTGGGTTCGGGGGTTAGAATAGGGCCGCGGTATTCCTGCCTGTCGTAAGAGGCGACTAAAAGGAGTCTCCAACTTTTCGGCCTTATGTGATGGTCCCCTGTTGAGTTTGACCTCCATCTCTCAAAATTTTCCGAAGAGCGAGCCGATTGGGGAAGGGCGCCTTACTTAGTGCATTGTGTCCATCTTGCGATCAGACCTTTCGCCAGCTTATTCGCCGTTGAATTGCAGTCCTGCCCGCTCTCCATCTCTTGGGCATGACTACGTTCCTGCGTGCAGATTACACCTTGCACTGTGCAGTGCCTCTTTCTGCACTGACGGCGACCATGGACCACATGTTACCTAACATCCAGCACGGTAGGCAGTCCGTTGTGGTGGGGCCGCCATGTACCCTGTTGGTTGTAGCCCCCTGACAACACAGGGATCGCTCTACTGATGCCTGCGCCGTTAACTCCCCACGTATGCCAAGGAGTAGATGCCCATCTCCCTGGGGCATCGTGACTCCCGGCAATGGCCATTCTGCCAGGTGGCCTTTGCTGTGGCTGGGTGGCGCCCGTGGGGTGGGCCCTTGGTGGGAGTAGGTGGCATCAGGGCGGATGACCCGCAATGAAGCGTGGTACATCGTCTCTCGCTGGTGGCCAGCCGCCAGGAGTCTCTAAGCGTTCGAGGGCTCATTTTAAAGGTAACGTTTATGACCCCAAATCATTCCCCTCCCTGGCCACACCGTGGGAGGAACGAAAGGCAATGAATGACAGTGACACGTATTCGCCCAGGTATCTCGTCTGTACCAGAGCTGATGGGGAATCTTTTGTATCCGTGAAGCCTCAGTTCTTTGTAGAGCATTTAGAGGACAAGTTTGGGGTGGTCGAGGGCTTGTCCAAAATGCGCTCTGGGTCAGTTTTGATAAAAACGGCATCCTCCGCCCTGTCACGCAGGTTACTTGCTTGTGACAAGTTGGGGGATGTTAACGTTACCATCACACCACATAAGAGTTTAAATATGGTCCAGGGTGTTATTTTACATTGGGACCTACTTTTGCAGTCTGATGACGAGCTGCGCGCCAACTTAGAGCGTAGAGGTGTTCATTTTGTCCGGCGCGTTCATCGGGGTCGGAGGGACAATCAGATTGCTACCGGTGCCTTCATCTTGGCCTTCGAGGGTGATACGTTACCGGAGAAGGTCAAGGTGATGGTCTACCGTTGTGACGTCAAGCACTATATCCCTCCCCCAATGCGATGCCTTAAGTGCTGGAAGTTCGGCCATATGTCTTCCCGCTGCACTTCCAGCCTCACATGTCGAGATTGCGGACGCCCATCTCATCCCGATACTCCATGTGCTCCGCCTCCCATCTGTGGCAACTGTGGAGAGCCTCATTCACCATGCCCGCCAGACTGCAGGATCTTACAGAAAGAACGCAAACTCATGGAATTTATACCCTGGACCGACTCACCTACCCTGCGGCTAGGCAGAAATTTGAACGGCTACATCCCATGCTCATGATGGCATCTTATGGCTCAACTGTTACTCCTGCTCCAGCTCCTTTAGCTGCACCACCAACGGTCAGCTCTCAGAGTCAGAGGACCTCACCTGCCCCCTTGACGATGGGGGCCCCTTCTCTCGCTGTTGCTCCCACACCATCTATCTCGGGAGCAGCACCCACTAAACCACCGGGGACACAGGTCCCCACTTCTAAGCCGGAGAAGCGTAAGTCTCCTTCGGCTTCTCTCGCTCGGAAGGGATCCCTTGGGTCACTCATTACACAGGTTCCTACCAGCGGCACAGCAGACACCAACTAGTGGCTGAAGAAGCCACAGGTCGCTGGTCGTCGAGCTTCGCGATCGTCTTCGGTCCTGGAGACTGACTCCAATAAGCCCTCTCAGCAATGGCAACCAAAGGAACAGCGAGACAAAACGACACTGAAGACCGGTAAGACCAATGCACCAGCGGTGGCACCTGCTCCACCGCTACCTACAAGCTCTGCGTCTAAGGATGTGGTGGAGATTCTTGCGTCCGCTGAGGACCTTGATCTCGCCAGTCCCTCAGACGCAATAGTTAGCACTTGCCGAGGTGCCCAATTACCGCCACCTTTCTTATTACTGGGCGACTTCAACGCCCATAACCCTCTGTGGGGTGGGTCAGTGACGACAGGTCGAGGCGCCACCATTCAGCATTTATTGGCACAGCTCGATCTTTTGCTGTTACATGATGGTTCCTTCACACACTTCAGAGTGGCGCATGGCACGTACTCCGCCATTGACCTTTCGATCTGCAGCCCTAGCCTCTTACCATCTGTCCAATGGAGAGTGCATGACGACCTGTGTGGTAGTGACCACTTTCCGATCTTTCTGTCACTGCCACAGCGTCAGTCTTCTGGGCGCCCTTGAAGATGGGCAATGAATCAGGGTGACTGGGACTTGTTTTCCTCCATTGCCGCTATTGAGCCTCTCTCTAATGATGGCATTGATGTGGTGGTTCAATCGGTCACCAAAGGCATCGTTACTGCCGCCGAATCTGCCATTCCCCGTTCTTCTGGGTCCCCTCGGCGGCGGACTATGCCTTGGTGGTCGCCTGAGGTCGCTGAAACGATTAAAGATCGCTGGCGGGCGCTCCAGCGTCACAAGCGACATCCCTGCATTGAACACCTCATTACCTTCAAACGTCTGCGTGCGCGGGCCCGTCGCCTTATCTGCCAAAGCAAACAGGAGTGCTGGGAGCGGTATGTGTCCACCACTGGCCTCCATGTCTCTCCATCGCAGCTCTGGGCCAATATCCGGCGCCTGTATGGCTATCGGACCCATGTCATCGTCCCTGCGCTCTCACTGAATGGAGCAGTTTGTGCAGACTCCGACGCAATTGCCAACAGCTTGGCAGAGCATTTAGCTCTGAGTTCCGCTTCTTCCAATTATCCACTGGCCTTCCGCTCCATTAAAGATCGGATGGAACGTCGGAGCCTTTCTTTTCGCACCCACCATCCTGAATCTTACAATGTTCCATTCAGTGAGTCGGAATTTCGCAGTGCCCACGCCGCTTGTCCTGATACCGCTCCTGGGCCAGATAGCATCCACTGTCAGATGCTGAAACACCTTTCAGTGGACTGCCAGCGACGACTCCTCGACCTTTACAATCGAATTTGGGTCGAGGGTGAGTTTCCGTCGCAATGGCGGGAAAGCATTGTCATTCCCGTTTTGAAACTGGGCAAGAGTCATTTGGAGGTGGACACCCACCGCCCCATTAGCCTCACCAACGATCTTTGCAAGCTTCTCTAGCGGATGGTGAGCCGGCGCTTGAATTGGGTACTGGAATCTCGGGGCCTCCTGGCTCCGTCTCAGGGTGGGTTCCGTAAAGGCCGCTCCGCCGCCAACAATCAGGTGAGCCTGGAGTCGGCCATCCATACTGCCTTTGCCCGCCGTCAGCATCTGGTCGCTGTCTTTTTCGACATGCGGGAGGCGTACGATACGACATGGCGTCATCACATCCTATCTACGCTACATGGATGGGGCCTTTGGGGCCCTCTGCCGATCTTCATCAGAAATTTTCGGTCTTATCGTACCTTCCACGTGCAAGTTGCGGCCTCTCATAGTTACTCCCAAGTCCAGGAGAACGGGATACCACAGGGAACTGTCCTCAGTGTCTGCCTGTTTTTAATCGCAATAAACGGGCTCGCTGCAGCGGTGGGGAAATTCTGTCTCCGCGTCCCTGTATGCTGACGACTTCTGCCTTTACTACAGCTCTACTGGCAATGCAGGTGTTGAACGTCAGCTACTGGGCGCTATCCGCAAGGCGCAGCATTGGGCTGTAGCGCATGGTTTTCAGTTTTCGGCGGCCAAGACCCGCGTTATGCATTTCTGCCGGCGCCGAACAGTCCATCCTGAACCGCGGCTTTATCTTACCGACGTACTCCTTGGTGTGGTGGAGACCCACAGGTTTGTGGGAGTAGTTTTTGATACCCGGTTGACTTGGCTGCCTCATATTCGGCAGCTTAAACAGGCGTGTTGGTGGCATCTAAACTCTCTGAGATGCTTCAGCCACACCCGCTGGGGCGCCGACCGATCTTCCCTGTTATGGCTCTACCAGGCCTTAATACAGTCCCGTGTGGATTATGGAAGACTGGTTTATGGCTCAGCATCCCCGTCTGCGTTGCGGGTGCTGGACCCTATTCTCCATAGCGGGATACGCCTTGCCACTGGTGCTTTCCGGACCAGCCCAGTGGTCAGCATTCTTGAGGAGGCAGGTGTCCCTCCACTGCGATTACGCCCCCAACGTTTGCTGGCTTCTTATGCTGCCCACGTTTTCAGCTTGCCCGGGCATCCTAACTATTGGCTACTCTTCCCACAGTCGCACGTCCATCTTCCAGAGCGCAGGCCCAGGGCTGGATATACGATCGCGGTCCGCGTCCGAGAGCCTCTCTCTGGGCTTGGGGCTTTACCTCTTCCGCCTCCTTTCCGGGCACCTCTGCATACACCCCCATGGTGTGTGCCTCGCCTTCGCCTTCAGCTGGAATTGGCACAGGGCCCGAAGGACTCAGTCCCTCCGGAGGCTTTTTGCCGCCGCTTTCTTTCCATCCTCGCAGCGTATCAAGGCTCTGGCATTGTTTACACTGTCAGTTCGATGCTTGCTGGTCGTGTCGGTTATGTGCTAACTCTAGGGGACCATTGTGAACAACGTTCGTTGCCGGCTGGCTGCAGCGTTTACACTGCTGAGCTAGTCGCCATCTTTCGTACCCTAGAGTACATCCGCTCCAGCTCAGGTGAGTCCTTCGTTATCTGTAGCGATTCCCTGAGCGGTTTACGAGATCTCGACCAGTGTTTCCCTCGTTCCCGTCTGGTGATGGCTATCTAGGAGTCCCTGCATACTCTTGCCTGTTGCGGCCGCTGTGTGCTCTTCGTGTGGACCCCAGGCCATGTTGGGATACCCGGCAATTAGAATGTTGACCGCCTGGCGAAAGAGGCCACCAGTACACCATCTCTGGACATTGGCCTCCTGGAGTCAGATTTGCGAGCGTTCCTATGCATCAAAATTCTCGACCTTTGGGACACTGAATGGCACGCCCTGCCTTCACGAAATAAACTTCGGGCCATCAAGGAGCCTACCAGTGTGTGGCGCCCCTCCTTACGGGTCTCTCGCAGGGAGTCTGTTGTCCTCTACCGGCTGCGCATTGGGCACACATGGATGACGCACGGCCACCTATTGCGACGTGAGGACCAACCTTTATGTCGCTGCGGCTCCGTTTTGACAGTGGTCCACATTTTATTGGACTGTCCACTTTTAGCTGTGCTTAGGCAGTTGTTCGCACTGCCTGACACGCTCCCTGCCCTTTTAACAGATGACTCTGCTACGGATGACTTAGTTTTACGTTTTATTCTGGCAGGGAGTTTTTATCACTTAATCTCAGTGTTTCTGTTTAATTTTATTGTTTTGTGTTGATTCTGGACTTTGGCCTTCGATATTAAACTCATTTTTTAATGTGTTTCTAACTGGTTGGCTTTTCCTTTTTTATTTCTATGGTCTGCCAACTACCGTCACTTTGTGTGATTTTTGTTCGTTTTGTCTGGTCTTTGTCTCAGTTTCTCTTGTTCTGTGTCGTCTGTGATCTATTCTGTTAATCGTTTTTATTCTCTGTGGGTGTTTTTAGTATTTGGAAAAAGGGACCAATGACCATAGCAGTCTGGTCCCTTTAATCCCACAAACCAACCAACCAACCAAACAACCACTTTGGGACTTAACATCTGAGGTCATCAGTCCCCTAGACTTAGAACTACTTAAACCTAACTAACCTAAGGACATCACACACATCCATGCCCGAGGCAGAATTCCAACCAGCGACCGTAGCGGTCGCGCAGTTCCAGACTGATGCGCCTAGAACAGCTCGACCACCAGCGGCCGGCACTTTCACAACACACATAAATAAAGCGTAGGGGTTTTGGAGGCTTCGAGATCAGAAGAAGCTATTTTAAAAGGTTAGAAAAGTTAGTGTATCTTCCAACATCCTCTTGTCTATTGAATCAATCAAATTATCTTGATTTTTATCTGACAAAATTGACAGAACCTCAAACCATTGTGAATTAATAGACTCTAACACATCCAATTTACTGTTCAATCGTGTGTCTGTATCTCCTTTCAATGACTTCTGAAGGCGATTCTGAAGACCAGATCTTTTAAAGAAAATTGTGATAGCTCGACAGGAATTTATTAGTCGCTGCACATCACTCATCATTTGTGTCTCCTCGAGTCGTGTGCTCCAGCACATTATTAAGAATGTGTGCTGAGCACGAGAGCCTCTTGTATTGGCTAAGTGCTGCCACAATATTTCGACCTCTGTCCGTAACGAACACGATTTATTCACGGCACTGAATAAATCGAACGACCGTAGTATCTTAATTAATTCAAGTTAAATGTTTTCTCCTGCTTTCTTTTTTTTTTTTTTTTTTTTTTTTTTTTTTTTTTTTTTTTTTTTAACATCACTCTCAAAATTTCTGGTGCACAACACTCGATCATCAAGTTTCACTTCTTCTTAATTAACATAATGTTCAGTCACTCCCATGTAGTTTATTTTACGGTACGAATCAGTCCATAAATCGACAGTTAGTGCTCTACCTACATCTCAATATATTCTTCTCTTCTGCGGATACAGTTTCACGCAGACGATCGGCCGTTTATTTCAAATTTCTGGATATGGTGGCTGGATGAGGTAGCAGTTCCTTAGCACTCACTGCACCGTACTTGGCCCACACATCAATAAGAAACTGTGCCGTCTCAAGAAACCCAGATCGACGCGCAACTTCGAATGGTAAAATGTCTTTGCTGACAAGATTGATAAGTTTTTCTGTCGTGGCTGTCTTCAAATTTGGCGGAACTTCAGTAACTTTCGCGTCTCTCTTGGTATTTAAATAAGTAATTAAGCTACTTTATCCAGCCTCACACGAATGTTTTAGCAAATTTGGAGTTCCACTTTTGTGTCCAGTGTAGGAATAGACTTTTTTACATGCAAAACAAGTCACTATATCTCTTATCTTTTCGTTGCCTTCAAATACGTATCCGAATTATTTCCAAATTGGTGATTTCAATTTGTTTTCCTTCACTAATGTAAAATCACCTTGTTTCACCTTACACGAAATTGGATCCATCGATATGTTGTTCGTTTGAAGAAAGAACTCTCGCCGATATTTGCTACGATGCACGTTGTCACTCGGTCACTACAAAGCGCTAACTGAAGGCAGCGGAAAATTGCAACGGGCACCTGTCTGGTAGAAAGTGGGCAGGTTTGCCACCCAGAGAGCACTTCACGGGCCACACAAAAGACACGGTCGCGGAAACGGATTAGGCGCAGGTCTCTTGGGTACAGCTCCGCCGGTCGTAGCCAGGGGCTGAGGACAACGGACATCCGCTCTACCCGGGCCCTGCAAGATTCCAAGAATGTCTACAGACTTGAAGTTTTCAACTAATATTGCAACATACGTACTGGGCAGATGCCTTACTCATTATGCGCAGATGACACGCTGATATCCGCGCGGGTCACGATTTTATCCGCCAAGAAAAAAATACCGCGGATATCCGCTGACATATCCGCAGATATCCGGATCTGCGCAGACCTCTAGATGTGACATCCTCTGATGTTTTACTCGAGAAAGGCGTGATCAGGTTAGCTACTGAAGGATATATCGTAAGGTTGGACATTGCTACTGACTTTCGCTCACTTGAAGCCGTTTGCGACTCTTGCACCGAACGCAAGGTCTCCATTTGCGTCATTAATTCTACGTGACGTATCTTATGCCGCGTATTCTCTTCTAACAATTTTGAGACTTGCTCCGTCAGAGCATCTATGCTCACTTCAGTACTAACGGATCTTCTTTCCGTTATGATCTGTGCAATTTACCAACAACTGAATTACTCTACACTGAATTTACTCCTCAGAACAATAACTACACTAGCTACTCACCTCCTTTGTCACAGTTGAGTACTACACACAAGGAGACAAACAAGACTCACAATGCACAACTAAACAAAATTAATCCTTCCTCCTTGTTATTGCCCGGCAACACTCTCTACAATTGTGCGCTACGTGACCAAACCGTCTACAAATTGAACATTCTACTGGTACAAACTTCGTGCATGGCTCCCCATGACCCGTTAAATTACACACAGTAAATCTGACTGATACCAAGTACGTTTCCCAACTGTTTCTCTTAAACTCAGCTAGATCTGCTGTTTCCGGAGGTCTCGCAAAGTGCACTCCCAACAATGAACGTGCATCCATAGTTATTAACAAGAATCGCCTCGTGAACCTACCACAAGGCTGCGTACAGTCGACAGTTCTGACCGTAGCTCTGTGGTGTCAGTCTTGCAGTGGCGGTGTCGACGACTCCAGATACCAGATCAGCAGGCAGCGCTGTAGTGGGTGGTCCGAACACTTCTGACACCAAATGCGTAGGCGGTGAGCGCGAGGACTTCAGACACCAAATCTGTAGGCGCCCCGGTGGTCCCGGTCGCCTACGGTGGACTGGAGGCCGAGCGGTGACCTCTTCAGTTGTCAGGATGCGTCAGAAACGCCAAAGAAGCATTATTAATTCATGTCATCTTTATTCCTTCCGAGTATAGTGTGGCCTGCGTAACACAGACTGGCTGAGCTTGGTGATATCAACGATCTTCCCCGAGTCCACGCTTACTCGTAGCGGTGACACCAGCTCCGGGCCGCACCAGTCTTGCTAGCGCAGCGCCGCGTGCTGTAACGTAGCATTGGAGTGCCCTTACTTCGGCCGCGCGTGTCTGGCGGCGTCTGGCTGGACAGCAGGCCGCTGCACGTAGGAGGCTCCGGGTTGGAGTCCCGGCGCTGTCGGCACGAGAAGCATTGTCGTAATGCGGAGTGTACTCTGTCCCATCCCGTCTTCTTCCCTGCTCCTCCTGGTGGCTCGTCCGCGGTGGACGGGCGGAATGGGCTGCAGTCCCCCAGTGTCATCGGCTCACCGAGTTGTGACGGCGGTGCACAGGGCCTAAGCCCCACACGATCTCGACGACGGGTCACTGATGTGGTCAGCGTTGGCGGCAAGCGAGTCTGCCACGATGTCTGCTAATTCTGTGTTGATGATTGACAGCAGCAGCAGAGCGGACCAGAGCTGTTACTGTCCCCACACGTCTGCTGCTGGATGGGCCGCCCTTACTGCAACATCTCCTTAATAAAGGTGTAAGTAGGCTGTTTAGGTTGTTCTGTTGGTAACGCCACGTAGCGCTCTGTATCACTGGCTGTGCAGTGTGCAGTCTGTGGCTGGTTCGCATTGTTGTTGGTTATTGTAGTGTTGGGCAGTTGGCTGTTAAGAGCACGTAGCGTTGCGCAGTTGGAGGTGAGCCGCCAGCAGTGGTGGATGTGGGGAAATGATATGGCGGACTTTTGAGAGCGGATGATCTGGACGTGTGTCCATCAGAAAGAGTACATTTGTAAGAATGGATGTCATGAACTGCTATATATATTATGACTTTTGAACACTATTAAGGTAAATACATTGTTTGTTCTCTATCAAGATCTTTCATTTGCTAACTATGCCTATCAATAGTTACTCACTTAAATAGTTTAAATCTTTTATTTAGCTGGCAGTAGTGGCACTCGCTGTATTGCAGTAGTTCGAGTAATGAAGATTTTGTGAGGTAAGCAATTAGTAAATGGTATTGGTTAATGTTAGTCAGGTCCAATCTTTTGTAGGGATTACTGAAAGTCGGACTGCGTTGCGCTAAAAAATATTGTGTGTCAGTTTAGTGTTGATCAGATTAAGTAAAGAGCGAAATGCCTGGGTACTTTCAGTTTTGCTCAGCTGTTGGAAAATCAAATAATGTAAGAGGTTTATCAGCACAGTAATTCAATAATTTTTCTAAGGGACGTTTCATATGTCAACCCTTAGCCGAGGATACCTCACTGGAATCTTCTGATTTTTTTGCTTCTAGTTTGTGTAATTAGTGTAGCTATTGTTTATTGCTAGCACGTAATCATAGAGATAATTTCCTTTGTAGTTGTAGTTTTTCATTGTTGTACAGTAAAACAGTTGTGGCATGCATGTAGATTTGCGCCAAGTATTTCGCAGCTGCGCTTGCAATTAAAAAAATGGTTCAAATGGCTCTGAGCACTCTGGGACTCAACTGCTGAGGTCATTAGTCCCCTAGAACTTAGAACTAGTTAAACCTAACTAACCTAAGGACATCACACACATCCATGCCCGAGGCAGGATTCGAACCTGCGACCGTAGCGGTCTCGCGGTTCCAGACTGCAGCGCCAGAACCGCGCGGCCACTTCGGCCGGCTTTGCAATTAAGTAGATACTATTTTCACTGCTATGTTAATGTGTTTTCTTATTTTGCTCTTCAAATTGTGCTTCTCTGTGTGATCGTTTGAAATATTGTGACAATAATGGCGTATGAAAAACGAAATACTAGGTTCCAAAGCAAACTGAAAAATGACAGTGAAGACGAAAGCAGTGTGTTAGTGCCACCGAGTAATGAGTGAACTAATGATCAAAGTAGTAATTTGGTATTGTGCATAGAGAAATGGAGCGGGCGGCAAAAAATGGTGTAGACAGTGAAGCAGTTACTGAACAGGGAAGCATTATCGATCGATCGGTCGGCAACTGCTCGCCTCAGGAATCCGAAATGACAGGACGCAATCTCGCAAATACTGTAGATTCAGGTTTTGGTTCTCGCCTTTTTCTCAAATAAGTCAAGACACATTTTCTACTTGTCAAAATGTGAATGTTGCCGGTGCAAATTCCCCCTCAAAGAGCACTGAGGAACATGTTTCAGACACCAGTGCATTGCTATTACAATTAATACAACAAATGGGACAAAAGCTTCAAAAGTTAGACACAATGGAATAAAATCTTCATACGTTAGACACCACGCATGAACAAACACGTGAAGATTTAACTACTGAGTTACATAAAATCGGATCGAAATGTCAAATAGTCTGTAATGACGTTAAAACACAAATTTGTGAGCATTTCCAACCTCTTTTTTTTTTTCGCAGCATGAAAGTACATTAAAAAATCACGAAGCAGTCATAAAAGAACTGGAAACTATTGTTCATGAAAATCATGAGACCTTTCAAGCTAAAATTGACTCAGTTGCATCTACCGATTCGGTAACGGAACTTGCAAAAACTCAGGAAAACTTAAAGGACACTGTAGATACGATTTCAACACAAATGGACACTCTGAAACTGGGTTCAGAAAAACACACTGAGGATATAAGTTGACTATCGGAGAATGTAGCCGAACTTTCGTATCAGTTCAATAACTTATCTACAAAGTTGGATGATGATCTGAATGACACAAGACCTGTAGCCTTCACTGACACAGAAGAGTACGAACAAATTAGGAAATTCAAACAAAATCAGAATCAAATTAATACGCAACACCAAAGCGAAATCCGGGAAGTAAAAGATCAGTTGACACAGGTAATACAAGAATTACGTATTTCAGAGGACACTCGCGCTCGAATACGGGAAGAGAGACATAGAAATACGGAACAGCCACGAAATAATAACACAGGGTTCTTCGGAAATTATGAAAGAAATTGGCAAGGTACACTGAATTTTGAGATAGAACCGCCGAAATAACGTAACAATGACCGACATGCGACTCGCCGACATGATGATTTTGACTATAAGCTGTTCATTACTACACGTAAATTCAAAACACTTAAGAATTCCGGCAATGACATTCAACCACAAGCGTGGCTTCATCAATTCTCTCATTGCTTTCCTCCCAACTGGTCTTTAGAGCACAGATTAGAATTTACGTGTGGCTATTTAGAGAATGAACCAGCTGTAAGAATGCGATCGGTCATTCACGATTGTCACAGTGAAGGAGAATTTTATCATGCCTTCCTCTCATCATATTGGTCTCAAGCTACACAAGACCGAGTAAAACTTTGCATCGTAATGATGAAACATTTCGAACAATCAGAATTTTCTAGTCTTATCAAATATTTCGAAGACATGTTTCATAAGAATCAGTATCTTTCAAACCCATACAGCCCCTCAGAACTCATCCGCATTTGCTTAATCAAATCCCCCTGCGGGTTCGGGGATTAGAATAGGCCCGCAGTATTCCTGCCTGTCGTAAGAGGCGACTAAAAGGAGTCTCAAACGTTTCGGCCTTAATGTGATGGTCCCCATTAGGGTTTGACCTCCATTTTGCAAATTCCACAGAAGTACGAGCCTTTTGGGGAAGGACACCTTACATGGTGCACCATCAGTCCTCTGTGCCCTAAGGCCTTGGCACCCTTGATCGTCTTGGCGTCGTACCTGCACCCTCCGTCCGTCATTTTGGGCATACACACCTGATGGATTGTGTACGTAACGCCCTTAGTGCGTCACCATCTGCACCCACGATCACTATGGACTACCCATGGCACCCAAAATCCAGCACGGTAGCCAGCCCGTTGTGGTGGGGTCGTCATGTACCCTCTATGTTGTAGCCCCCTGACAACACAGGGATCGTACTGCCAATGCCTGAGCTGACACCTCCCCACGTAGGCCAAGGAGTCGATGCTCGTCTCTCTGGGGCATCAGGACTTCCGGCAACGGCCATCCTGCCAGGTGGCCTTTGCTGTGGCTGGGTGGCGCCTGTGGGGAGAGCCCCTGGTCGGAGTGGGCGGCATCGGGGTGGATGCCCCGCAATGAAGCGGCTGAAGTCTCAATCCGGTGGTCGCACGACCACCAACGTCTTTAAGCGCGGTAAGACAGAATTTAATGCTTTGACATACAATCCCAAATCGTTCCCTTCCCTAGCCACGCCATGGGAGGAACGTAGGGCTGCGGACAGACAGGAGCCATATTCGCCGCGATACCTTGTGTGCAGCAGAACCGATGGGGATTCGTTTTTGGCGACTAAGCCTCTCTTCTTTGTTCACCATCTTGAAGATAAGTTTGGGGAAGTGGCATCTGTTTCCAAAATGAGGAGCGGGGCTATTTTGATACACGCAGTTTCATCTGCACAGTCACGAGCGTTACTCGCCTGTGAGAAGCTCGGTGACATCCCCGTTCATGTCACTCCCCATAAGTCCTTAAATTTGGTCCAGGGGATTATTTTTCATAAAGATCTTCTGCTACAGTCTGACGACGAGCTACGGGAGAACCTGGCACAACCAGGTGCGCAATTTGTCTGTCGTGTCTTTAGGGGGTCCAAGGATAATAGGGTCGCTACCGGTGCCTTCATCCTGGCCTTTGAGGGTGGCTGCTTGCCTGAGAGGGTCAAGGTCATGATCTACCGGTGCGATGTCAAGCCCTATGTCCCACCCCCTATGCGATGCTTCCAGTGCTGGAAGTTCGGACATATGTCCTCCAGATGCACTGCCAGCCCCACGTGTCGTGATTGTGGACGACCTTCACATCCTAATGCTCCATGTGCTCCGCCTCCCACCTGCGTTAACTGTGGGGAGCATCATTCTCCCTGCTCGCCAGACTGTACAGTCTACCAAAGAGAGTGGAAGATACAAGAAATTAAGACCTTGGACCGTTTAACTTACCAAGAGGCAAGGAAGAAGCTAGACCTGCTCATCCCCACATCTATGTTGAGGAGTTATGCTGCTGCAACTCTGCCGCCACCAGTTCCTGCAAAGACTCCCTTCTCAGTTGGCCCACAGAACAGTAACGTTACGCCTGCCCCACCGCTGGTAGGGGCCACACTCTCTTCCACTGCTCCCAAAACACCCCGCTTGGGGGCAGTGGACCCCGAACAACTGGGGACATCCATCCCCACCTCTCAGCCGGAGAGGCAAGAGCCTCTTCCGGCTGCTCAGCCGGAGAGGCAAGAGCCTCTTCCGGCTGCTCAGCCGGAGAGGCAAGAGCCTCTTCCGGCTGCTCAGCCGGAGAGGCAAGAGCCTCTTCCGGCTGCTCAGCCGGAGAGGCAAGTGTCTCGCTGGACGCTAGCCAGTGGCTGAGGAAGCCACCAGCTGCTGGTCGAAGGGCTTCACGCTCTTCCTCTGTTCCTGACAATGCATCCGGAAAGCCCTCCCAGCATGCGAACCCTCCTCCCAAAGACAAGAGAGAGAAGAGGAAGCTCTCTAAGAAGCCTAAGAACCCAGTGGTTCCCGCGCCAACGCTTCCTGTCTGCTCAGCCTCTGAGGATGAGGTCGAGCTCTTTGCGTCCCCAGTGACCTCGATCTCGCCGTCTCAGAAACGATGGCAGTTGCGACGTCAGTCACTCAGTCGGTGGCAGCATGTGCCTCTGTGAAGTAATTTGCTTTTTCAGTCCCTTCATGCCCTTACAGGACACGCTTTGTACGATCCTCCAGTGGAATTGTGGCGGTTATCTTAGCCATCTCCCTGAGCTACGACAGCTTCTAAGCCTGACACCTGCTTTCTGCATTGCCTTCCAGGAAACCTGGTTCCCGGCAATGCGGACCCCTGTCCTTCGTGGATACAGGGGTTATTACTGCAACCGTAGCACTTACAATTGTGTGTCACGTGGAGACTGTGTGTATGTCCTTACCACTGTAGATAGTGCTCCTGTGCTCCTTCAAACATCCTTGGAAGCTGTGGCTGTCCGCGTAGGGACTACCCAGGACATAATTGTCTGCAGTGTCTATCTCCCTCCAGGTGGTACAGTCTCCCTGACCGAATTGGCTGCACTTGTCGCCCAACTTCCCACGCCTTTTCTTCTCCTTGGGGATTTTAACGCCCACAATCCCCTGTGGGGTGGGTCGAAGATTACTGGCCGAGGCAGAGATGTCGAGAGTCTCATCTCCCAACTCGACCTCTGCCTCTTAAACACTGGCGCTGCCACGCATTTCAGTGTGGCGCATGGCACGTTCTCGGCCATAGATCTGTCGTTGTGCAGCCCAGGGCTTGTACCATCGGTCCACTGGACAGTCCATGACGACTTGTGTGGTAGTGACCATTTTCCCATCTTCCTTTCACTACCCCAGCGTCGCTCCCATGAACGCCTGCCTAGATGGGCATTTAGCAAGGCAAACTTGGAAACGTTCTCCTCTGCTGCCACTTTTGAATCTCTCCCCCATGGTACCATCGATGTGGCGGTTGAGACACTGACTGCAGCGATTGTTTCCGCTGCGGAACGTACCATTCCTCGTTCGTTAGAGTGCCCCCGGCGAAAGTCAGTGCCTTGATGGTCTCCGGAGGTCGCTGAAGCCATTAAAGAACGTCGGCGGGCTCTTCAGCGACATAAGCGGCACCCGTCTTTGGAGAACTTCATTTTCTTCAAACGTCTCCGTGCTCAGGCACGGCGGCTCATCAAGAGGCGGAAACAGGAGTGCTGGGAGAGGTACGTTTCCACCATTGGTTCCCGTACTTCACCCTCCCAGGTGTGGATGAAGATTCGGCGCATCTTTCGATTGCAGCACTCTACAGGTGTCACAGGGCTTACCATAAATGGGGCGCTATCCATCGATGCCGATGCAATCGCCGAGCATTTCGCACAGCACTATGTTCGGGCCTCTGCGTCGGGGAATTACCCGCCTGCGTTTCGCGCGCTCAAACGCTCGGAGGAATGCAAACGGCTTTCTTTTGCTTCTCGCCGCCCTGAGGCGTATAACACCCCATTTAGTTTGTGGGAACTCCAAAGCGCCCTGGCACAGTGCCCCGATACAGCCTCTTGGCCAGATGGCATCCACAATCAGATGCTCAAACACCTGTCCCCGGACTGTCAGCGGTGAGTTCTTGCCATCTTCAACCGCATATGGGGCGATGGTGTCTTCCCGTCGCAGTGGCGGGAGAGTACCGTCATTCCGGTGCTGAAGCCTGGTAAGGACCCGCTTAATGTGGATAGCTATCGGCTCATCAGCTTGACAACTACTCTGTGCAAGCTATTGGAATACATGGTGAGTCGACGGCCGTGTTGGCTGCTCGAGTCACGGGGTCTTCTGGCTCCGTGCCAGAGCGGCTTTCGTCAGGGCCGTTCACCGCCGATACTTTGGTCTTTCTTGAGTCTGCAATCCGCACTGCTTTTTCCAGGCGCCAACACCTGGTCTCCGTCTTTTTCGATCTCTCCAGAGCATAGGACACGATGTGGCGGCACCATATTCTCGCCACATTGCATGGGTGGGGTCTCCGGGGCTCTCTTCCCATTTTTATTCAGAATTTTTTATCTATTCGGACATTCCGCGTTTTAATTGGCACATCCCATAATTCATTTCATATCCAGGAGAACGGCGTTCCACAGGGCTCTGTATTGAGCGTGCCCCTTTTCCTTTCGGCCAATAATGGCCTTGCATCAGCAGTAGGGTCGTCTGTCTCACCCACGTTATATGCTGTCGATTTCTGCATCTTTTTCAGCTCCTCCACCATTAGTGTTGCAGAACGTAGGTTGCAGGGAGCCATACGCAAGGCGCAGGCGTGGGCCCTTGCCCATGGGTTTAAATTTTCTCCTGCGAAGACTTGTGTTATGCACTTTTGTCGGCGTCGTACTGTCCATCCCCACCCTGAGCTCTATCTTCAGGATGCCATGCTCAGGGTTGTTGACACTTACCGTTTTCTGGGATTGCTGTTTGATGCCCAGCTTACTTGGCTTCCACATATTCGTCAGCTCAAGCGTCAGTGTTGGCGGCATCTGAATGCCCTCCGCTGCCTCAGCAACACAACGTGGGGTGCAGATCGTAGTACGCTGCTGCAGCTCTACAATGCCCTCGTCCTGTCCCGACTGGATTATGGGAGTGTGGTGTATGGCTCAGCGTCGCCCTCAGCGTTGCAACTGCTGGACCCCGTTCACCACTGAGGGATTCGACAGGCGACAGGAGCATTCCGCACCAGCCCTGTTCCTAGCCTCCTTGCTGAGGCTGGGGTTCCTCCACTTCGTATGCGGCGTCAACAGCTGTTAGCCAACTATGCTGCCCACGTCCGTTGTTCGCCCCGTCACTCTAACTATCGTCTCCTTTTCGCTAATACAGCAGTCCATCTCCCACTCCGGCGGCCGCGATCAGGCCTTACAATTGGGATCCGTGTTTGGTCGCTCCTTAATGAACTCGAGTGTTTGCCTCTTCCGTCTGCTTTCCAGGTCCGCCCACATACACCCCCTTGGTGTATTCGTCGACCGCAGCTTCGGCTGGAACTTTCCCGATGGCCAAAAGATTCAGTTCCTCCGGCAGTCTTGCGCCGCCAATTCCTTGCTCTCCTAGGCGCATACCATGCCTCAGAGGTTATCTACACCGATGGCTCGATGGTTGATGGCCGTGTGGGGTACGCTTATGCTCATGTGGACTATGTCGACCAGCGCTCCTTGCCGGAAGGCTGCAGTGTTTACACCGCAGAACTGGCAGCCATTTTTCGTGCCTTTGAGCATATTCGTACCAGCTCTGGAGAGTCCTATATCATTTGCAGTGACTCGCTCAGTAGTCTGCAGGCTCTTGACGAGTGCTACCCACGCCATCCCGTTGTTGGTGCCATCCAGGGGTCCATTCACGCTCTTGAACAGTGTGGTCGTTCGGTGGTGTTCATATGGACCCCGGGACACGTTGGGATCACGGGAAACGAACTCGCCGACAAGATAGCCAAAGAGGCTACCCGCAAACTGCCGTTGGAGATCGGCCTCCCGGAAACTGATCTCAGAACGGTGTTGCACCATCGGGTATTTGGGTTGTGGGGAGACGAATGGCGCACTGTGTCTGTACCCAACAAGCTGCGGCAGGTAAAGGAGACAACGACTGTGTGGGGTTCCTCCATGCGGGCCTCTCGCAGGGATTCTGTTATTCTGTGTAGGCTCCGCATTGGCCACTCTTGGCTGACGCATGGTCATCTGCTGCGTCGAGAGGACCCCCCTCATTGTCGCTATGGTGCAAATATGACGGTGGCCCATATATCGTTGGACTGTCCTCTTTTAACCGCCCTCAGGCGACCTTTTAATCTCCAGGGTGCTTTATCATCTCTTTTAGGTGACAATGTCTCTATGGCAGATTGGATTTTAAGTTTTATTCGTGCAAGCGGCTTTTATAGGTCCATTTAATTTTTTTAACATCACCCTCTTTTGAGCTGTCTCTTTTAGTTAGTTTTGTGTTGTGATTCGACTCCACCCTAAACTTTTAGGCTGAAGGTTTTAACGTGTTGCAGAGTGGCTGGCTCATCCTATTCTTTTCTTGATCAGCCAGCCACAGTCCTCTGCTGTGCAGTTTTAATTCCTTCTGCCTTTGTTCTCTATGTTGTTTTTGTTGCTGTGCTCTGTTTTCCGTGTTGTCTTACAATGGACTATGGGGCTTTTCTTCCCCCGGAATTTTTCTTTTAGTGCTTCGCCTGACTGGTGGATAGTTTCACTGTGCTCTGTTTTTATGAAACAAGGGACCGATGACCTTTGTAGTTTGGTCTCTTTACTCTTTAACCCAACCAACTTTGCTTAATCAAATTGCCTGAACATTTATGACACATTATTTTGGCAGGACGTTGCAAAGACGACATTCAAGCTTTTCAGGGACTCTTACAAGAAATAGAAATTGACACTGACAATCGCGGAACGCGAAAACAGGAGCACAACAATTATAGGTCACACCCGTCACAATCCCGCGATGACAGAAATAATAACTGGACACGACAAGGCTATTCCTAAAACGTAAATCGTGACCAACCGTTGGCACAGTACTAAGAATTACAGAGAAAGTAATGAATATCACAGAGACAATCTGAGAAACAGACAATATGGGAACCAAAATAATTATTAACAAGGGAGACAGAATAGCTTCAGACGCAATGGTCCACCGCACAGTTATGATTCCAGGAGAAATTCTCCACCATATGACAGACGAAAAAGAAACTATGTAAACTACCGACAACACGACAGACCTGAATTGTATCAGAACTGGCAGGATTGAATCAGGGCTGGGCCCTCTCAGCAAGGTGTATTTGTAGTAGTTCTCCTAATCCCAATAACGACGCGCGCCAACAAGGAGAAAGACAATGACTCGCACTGCAGGCAGCCACATGCCCCGGCTGGCTAAGCCAAAAATGACATAGACGCTAACCTTGAGAAAAATTTTAGCATTCCTTACCGACGTATACAACATCATAATTACTTTGAAGTAGAAACTCTGTGCACTAGAAAGGGTAAAGGACTGCATCACATTTCATATATAAAACCGTTTATTGAAAGATAATCTGCTTTTTAACTTAGTCTTTGCATAAAATTTTTCACTTCACGTTACTAGTATGCTTTGTCAGACTTAGAATCTGTTAACATGCAACAATGTTTGAAGTTAAATATCCAGTCAAGAACCAAGATAACTTATTTAAACAGAAATTGCTAATGCATTGTTATAGTGAACTGAGGACACAGTGTTATTATGTGTGTACATTCTTGCTTGTTAATTGCACGATTATGTAACGACTATAAGGCTTACGTGCTTAGAACATATACTGCTAATGAGATTTTAATGCAACATTTTGGTTTAGTTGAAAAGACATTCTTTATTTGAAGTACTTTCTGTGAGATTAAAGATGACTTAGTATTTGCTTTCTTTGACAGCTACACGTTTATATCACGACGCTACTAATGTGTGACGCAATTTACATTGTCGCTTTTGCGGTGTATCTGTTTTATATCTGCACAGTTTTTATGTATTACTGTGGAAAGTAAAACATGTTTTAGTAGTAACTCTTGTGGTATAGCTACAATGAGACAGCCTTTTCCGTAGCACAACAATACGTTGCAGTACAGTACTTTCTTCATCACGGCAATAAGCATAACAACTACGATATCTATACGCAAAGCATTTCACTTTTGTTTATGATGATGTGAGTACATTGGCTTCAGCAGAACTTTGCTTACAGAGGACGATAACTGCGACACTTCCACAGAATTATCTTATAGCAAGAAGCACATTTAGCGCTACAGGACGTGCATTTTAGTGATTAATTTTGTACTTGAGACATTTATTTTTAAAGATTTTTGAATTACAAAGAAAGTTTTCCGTGATACATTTAATTCCATTGCTGTAATCTGTAACACCTGAGGGTATAATTACATTAATCCTCAGGGGGGTACACGCTTACTTTGAGTACTGTGTGTGTGACAAGCACAAGGAGCCCTAGCTAATATGGCCTTTGCTTATACAACTTTACACATGGGTACCATATTTCTCCAACACAGGATTACACAGCTACATGATTATTTAACAGGGAAACAAACATTTTTTTTACTACGTCAGTAACAGATGATTACGAAATTATACAGTTGGAGTGGTCTAGCGGTTCTAGGTGCTCAGTCTGGAACCGCGCGACTGCTACGGTCGCAGGTTCGAATCCTGCCTGGGGCACGGATGTGTGTGATGCCCTTAGGTTAATTAGGATTAAGTAGTTCTAGGTTCTAAGGGACTGATGACTACATATGTTAAGTCCCATAGTGCTCAGAGCCATTTTGAACACAGTTGGATAACTTCACACTTATGAAACTGTATTTTGTATGTACTTTGTGAACTCTTCATATTTTTTCAGAACCATTGTGATACTATGAGAGCTTTGAATGATGTATTTGGTATGAGATCATGATTTTTAAAGTACGTTTGAGGCAGATGACACTATCGAAATGAGCAGAGAATTTTCTTTAGGTTTTGAAATTATGGCAGAAAGCTACGACGTTTTTGAGATTTGGCTGAGTTTTTATGATATTATTATGATGACAATGCGTATTATGCTGTTGAGGTATGCTTATGATCAATAAGCTGATGCCATATGAGGAATTTGATTATGCTATGTATTTATTATGATGAAATATTGAAGAAGTGTCGACGAATATGTATATGGGTGATAAGGTAAGGAATAATGAGAAGTGGTTAGGGACTCTGACTTGTGAAAAAGGATGTTGGAAACCAAGAATCGTACTGCAAGAGTTATGAAATGTATGTAAATGAGTGAATGTATCACAATGCCGGCGAAAATTTTTTGGACACTGTTATATTTATAAGATTTTGTTTCTACAAATTTGTAACGCGAATATTTCGACCTGCGAAATCTCATATGTATCAAACTGTCACTGTAGCGCAAACTGATGTCGTAAATATTTCGGTAAGAAAGGTAAGTGACCGTAACGTAATGCGTTGTGAGCGGCCAGGTGTGCCAGCCGCCTTGAGAGAAAGCGATTAGGTGGAGATGAAAGAGGCCATTCACCTCGCTATTGACATTCCTTTGTAGAAAGCATCGGAAATATGACACGCTATTACTTGGAGACATATGATTATACTGTGGAGCACGTACTTTGTGCTGCTTACTGAAATGCTTATGAATTGATGGGAAATATTCTTACATCTGCACACCTGATTATGACAAGTGTCTTTCTACGATAATTGAGAGAAATTCTACTAACTTATGAAATGCCACAAGACTATTGAATGATATTTTTATGCTTTGTACATAGTTGCTTATTTCATTCGATATCTGTTTTCCAGCTGTGTTGCAGCATTGGTTTTATTAAATAAAATTGAATGCATTTGCTAGTGTGAACACTTTCTGTCAACACATATATTAAATAATAATTTTATGATCCACATTCTTCGAAAAAGGAGCACTTGGAAAGGAAAGAACAATATGAAGGGAATAATTACAGTAACTGCATACATAATTTTCTTTTCAAGTAGTTCGTAATTTTTTGTAGATTAAGTTTTTGTGGTGCACCACTTTGATGACATAGATATTAAGATGTGAATGTACATTTCCCTTATCTGCATTGTTGTCTTTAGTGTACTATTTTTTCTGCTTGTTGGTTTGTCATGTTTAGATGCAAGTTATTACATTTGCTGCTGCTGTTTGCCAGGCACAGTGCGACTGAATTTCACTTTGTATTACTCTATTAAGCCAGTTTTACTACTAATTTATTTTTCTCTTTGCTGCACATTGGCTCATATTAGTGTTAATGTTGCATTTGCTTTGCTAATTTATATATACTGCTGCTTGCTCTGCCGATTTCCATTTCTTTTGCATTGCTGCTTATGTTAATTTGTTACATGTTGCTGGATTGCCTTGTCCCTTAGTTTATGCATCTGAGTTCAGCAGATTTAAGTTAGCTTAAGAGGGGGTAGACTATATAAGAGGATGAGTTACGATGAATTGGAAGATATGCATTGAGAAGTTTTAACAAAAAAGTACAGAAAGCAGGTATAGATAGCACTTTTTGAAATAATGAAGAATGAAGGGAGATCTCCAAGAAGTAAAGAAAGTTTTGTTTGCAAAATACTGCAGTAAAACAAACCCTGTCCTTTCCTTGTGTTATCCCACTATGTGTTTGTGTACCCTTGTGTATTTGTGTTCTTCCTGTCTTTATGTGTTCATCTGATAAGGGATATGTTGTAGAATTTTTCTAATAATGTGTTATTTACCTTGTAAAGATGTTTAGACATTATTTATTCTGTTTTGTTTTAATGCTGAAGTGTGAAGTTTGTTTCGAAAGTTGTTCTGACATTTTGTGTGTGCACTTATGTCATAATTCCAGTAACACTGATGTATATGTTTATTTCTATTCTTTTGTAAAGCCTGTATAACTACAAATGTAATCTGTATTAGTCAGTTTTTAATGATGTTTTCTGTAACCTTGTGACTTTACTCTCATGTTATAAAATTTTAATGGACACGAGTTCATCAGATAAAGTACCTTGTAAGCATACATTTCACTGCACACGTTTCTGTTGGTCATAGTATATGCACAATAGATGAGATGTTGCGACTGTTAGTGTTTGCACGTATGTTGATAATTCAGCAAGGGACTGGTTAACAGCATTGCTGGTTCTAAGGACATTTCAAAATAATTTTTTGTGAGTGCGCAAGTGGTGGTTCATGGCCTTGCTATACTGTCCGCAAGACTCTTCGATGGTGATTGGGCACCTCCACAGTCGCAACAGATGGCTGCTTGCCATTTCTACATGGACTACAGTGGGTCTACACCTTTGACGACTCACCAATACCATTATTTCTACAAGGACTGCAGTGGGTCTGTACCTCTTGTGGCCCACCAATACTATACTCTCTACCAGGACTACAGTGGGTCTGCTCTGTGATGACCTACCTACCAATATTCTACAAAGCTTCGACTGACTCTGCTGTGGGTTTGCTCTGTTGTGGCCCATTACCTGTCTGAATGTCAAGAGTGAGCACTGTCTTTCCGTTGGAAGGAAAACACTACATCTTCAAGAATGCATGGATATCCACTACTTCTGTGTGCATTTCCTTATACTGCTCAGACTTTGAGAAAAACACTGAATTTTACTGTGATGAACGATCAGGACTGTCTTTATGGACTCTGAGAAAATTTTAGCTTTTGACCAACATTGTATCAATAAGTGTGTGCATTAGATTTCTTTGCTATTGTAATTGTGAAAAAATTAACATATATGTATTGGCCAGTGCCCAAAACAATTTGTAAAATTTTTTGTGGGGAGCATGGGGGCTATGTAAGTAGGCTGTTTAGGTTTTTATATTGGTAACGCCACGTATCGCTCTGTATGAAGATCACTGGCTGTGCTGTGTGCAGTCTGTGGCTGGTTTACATTGTTGTTGGCTATTGTAGTGTTGGGCAGTTGGCTGTTAACGGCGTGTAGCGTTGCGCAGTTGGAGGTGAGCCGCCAGCAGTGGTGGATGTGGGGTAGTGAGATGGCGGATTTTTGAGAGCGGATGATCTGGACGTGTGTCCATCAGAAAGAGTACATTTGTAAGAATGGATGTCATGAACTGCTATATATATTATGACTTTTGAACACTTATAAGTTAAGTACATTGTTTGTTCTCTATCAAAAATATTTCATTTGCTAACTATGCCTATCAGTAGTCAGTGCTGTCAGTAGTTTAAATATTTTATTTTGGTGGCAGTAGTGGCACTCGCTGTATTGCAGTAGTTCGAGTAACGAAGATTTTTCGAGGTAAGTGATTTGTGAAAGGTATAGGTTAATGTTAGTCAGGTCCAATCTTTTGTAGGGATTATTGAAATTCAGATTGCGTTGCGCTAAAAAATATTGTGTGTCAGTTTAGTGTTGATCAGAATAGGTAAAGAGCGAAATGTCAGGGTACGGTCAGTTTTCCTCAGCTGTTGGAAAATCAAATAATGTAAGAGATATATGAGCACAGTAATTCAATAATTTTTCTAAGGGGACGTTTCAAAGGTTATCATGTCCATCACCGAGCTGAGCGCTATGCATCATCTCAGTGCACATATAACTGCAAGTCTAACTGTGAGTTTCTTGTTGCTATCAAAGCTGTCGTATTTAAAGGAAGCACGAGCGACGTCCTGTCGTCATGTTCGATTGTAATGAAGACATTCGTTCCACTTATACTGCTGATTCATCTGTCGTACTAGCCCCTTAAGTGTTCTAGCGACAGAGTTATGTGTTGTTACGGCAGACTTACGCGAAGTTGTGAAATGCAGTACAGCTGACGCTATACCTCTGTCTTACACTCTACAAAAGTCTCCGTCTAACACACCCGCGTGCTAAGCAATTCTCTCTCGCCTGTTGCGTGTAACCAGGCCATTGCCCCTGCGCGACGACACATTCTGATACATGCCCAACCCTCTTACCTCTTGGCTAACCTACTGTCTCTAGCTCTCGGCATAGGCAATGAAACTTTGACAATATTCCACGTTTCCAAATCTTTACTATTCCGCGACAGTACAGTATACTAATTTAATAATATATTTATATGCTACAGACACTGAATATAAACCATTAGGAGGCTGTTCTTCGTGTGTTTCAGTTCCTGTTATATTGCTATTATACCTGCATCACGCTCGACTAACAGCCTGCTGTTCTACCGCTAAGGACTAGTAAATCATTTAAGTAACGGGCAAAAAGCCAGCGTTTTCCATTTTGCTTCTGAGGGACACCCGGTGAATTGGCCTTTCCACCCATGATGTGTATGTCAAGGATAGTAACTCGCTCAAGGATCTTATGTAATACACTGCTAAAGTTAGCACTGCATACTAACGTATATAACGAGGAGCAGCAATAATGGTCAAAAGTTCATTAGAGGCGGCTACGGAGATGATGATAACACTGACGCTGCAGTCGGCTGAAGCAATCTATCCTGTGAAAGCCTATTTACAAAAATTTTCAGTCGCTTAATCGTATCGTCTATGGTTAGTGTTGCTACAGGAGACATTTGCTTTATAGCAGTGGTCGTCAAAAGTCTGTGCTCGGGAGCCAATACTGAGGGTTTGGGGTCGCACATTTGACCCCATAAATTAGTATGCTATAAGTCCCAGGAGACTAGCTGTACTAAGACCGGAATAAGTCGGCCGCCTGTCCCGAAATGTCCATCTTTAAAAACCAGCACCATCTGGATTATTTCGTGCGAATTGTTAATAGTTTCGGCCTACTGCCACCTTCAGCGAGGCCGAAATTGAGAGACTGTAATTGCCTGTAGAATTATTGTGTTGTCGGTTAGAGAGGATGATTAATTTATAAACGACAGTAATTCGTTTACATTTAAATACTTAATCCAATTTGAGATACGATCACAACCGTTCGGAACCTCTGTTTTTTCTGTTCATCGAACTGTATTACAATAACCTTGCATCAGGTAACATGGACGTACATAACCTAGAGGACACCAGCAGTCAGATCCCGGAGAGAGGACTCGGGAAAATCATTCAAAATTATTTCTTATTAAGTACTTCCTCCAAAAATTTACGAAGAAACCCGAAGTTCGTTTCCAAATCAGTAACAAGACACATCCATCAAAGTTTTCTTTTCTATTTAAAAAAGAAAAAATATATTTGAGATTAGTTTTGAGAGAAATTACTGATTTGCAAACACCAGATGTTAAACAGTTTAGACATTCTTCACAATTTTAAAAGGGTTACGAAACATCAAACACCGAAAATATTAATAAATTTCTACTGAACAGTCCGGTGTCTGAACTGTATGCAAGCCCCTTGGTGGCACAACAGACCCCAGGCGTAGACGTCTGAATCCATCACCTGGTGACAACAAGGCAAGAGAGAGTAATTAGACCCCTAAAACATGTCCGGAAAACTCTCTCTTAAACATCGAAAAGGTAAAGCAGAACCGAAGCCTTTTGTCCAGCTCTGAGATGTATCACACTTAGAGCCAGTATAAACACAAGTGCAACCATGAGCCCAACATTAATTATACTGTAAATTAAAACAGGTACCATCACAACCTGGACAAAAACGAAAGCCGCTTTCAAAACTAGTACCCACAGATCAAAACGTACCTAGACCCGTCATTTTTGATTGGCTCATTAGTATATTAATGGTCACGTCAAGGATTCTTAAATACCGCAATTGACCTTGCGGAATTCCTCCTGGTATATAATTTAACTGATGAAAACACAGACTGAGTATCATGTAAAATAATACACTTATTATGCAAAAGAGTAGCTGTGCCATCTAAGGAAGGAGATATACTACTGGCTGCAAGAACGAAGTATATCCCACTAATCAAAGTGGATCCCCTTTCTTACGTTCAGCACAGTCTGAAGATGAAATCTAAACTTAAAATTGATCACAGGTCCGAGGCCTTAAAATCAAAATCACAAGAAAACAAGAATTTTAATTTTTATTTAAAACCGGGCGCAAAGAATTCAAGAAAAAGCATACTTTAAACAGACATGCCAATGTGCATGCAGGAGGCCTGGAGCAGATGCCGGAAGCGTCTTCAAACGTTGTCGTTGTTGTAGTCTTCAGTCCAGAGACTGGTTTGATGCAGCTCTTCATGCTACTCTATCCTGTGCAAGCTTCTTTATCTCCCAGGGTCTACATTAAAACTACATCCTTCTGAATTTGCTTAGTGTATTCATCTCTTGGTCTCCCACTACGATTTTTACCCTCCACGCTGCCCTCCAATACTAAATTGGTGATACCATGATGCCTCAGAATGTGTCCTACCAAACGATCCCTTCTTCTAGTCAAGTTGTGCCACACATTTCTCTTCTCCCCAATTCTATTCAATACCTCCTCATTAGTTATGTGATCCGCCCATCGAACCGTCAGCATTCTTCTGTAGCACCACATTTAGAAAGGTTCTACACTCTTTTTGTCTAAACTATTTGTCGTCCACGTTTCACTTCCATACATGGTTACACTCCATACAAATACTTCTAGAAACGACTGACTGACGCTTAAATCTATACAAATTTCTCTTCTTCAGAAACGCTTTCCTTGCCATTGCCAGTCTACATTTTATATCCTCTCTACTTCGACCCTCATCAGTTACTTTGCTCCCCAATTAGAAAATCTCCTTTACTACTTTAAGTGTCTCATTTCCTAATCTAATTCCCTCAGCATCACCCGACTTAATTCGACTACATTCCATTATCCTCGTTTTGCCTTTTTTGATGTTCATCTTACATCCTCCATTCAAGACAGTGTCCATTCCGTTCACCTGCTCTTCCAGAACCTTTGCTGACAGAATTACAATGTCATCGGCGAACCTCAAAGTTTTTATTTGTTCTCCATAAATGTCAATTCCTTATTAAGCTAATAGTTCAATAATTTTCACATCTGTCAACCCCCACTTTCTTTGGGATTGGGATTATTATATTCTTCTTTGCCTGTCTCATACATCTTGCTCACCAGATGGTAGAGTTTTGTCAGGGATGGCTCTCCCAAGGCTATCAGTAGTTCTAATGGAATGCTGTCTGCTCCCGGGGCTTTGTTTCGAATTACAGACCCTCCATATACTCCTTCCACCTTTCTGCTTTCCCATCTTCGTTTAGAACTGGGTTTCCATCTGAGCTCTTGATATTCATGCAAGTGGTTCTTTTCTCCATAGGTCTCTTTAATTTTCCTGTAGGCAGTATGTATCTTACCCCTAGTGATGTACGCCTCTACATTCTTACATTTGTCCTCTAGGCGTCGCTGCTTAGCCATTTTGCACTTCCTGTCAATCTCATTTTTGAACGCTTGTATTTCTATTTGCCCACTTCATTTACTGCATTTTTGCATTTTCTCCTTTCATCAATTAAGTTAAGTATATGTTCTGTTACCCAAGATTTCTATTAGCCCTCGTCTTTTTACCTACTTGATACTCTGCTGCCCTAACTATTTCATCTCTCAAAGCTACCCATTCTTCTACTGTATTTCTCTCCCCCGTTCTTGTCAATCGTTCCCTAATGCTCTCCCTTCAAATATTCACCAATTAAATGCAAAATGCGGGACCGCAGCATAACTGGATTTTAAGACAAAGCGGAAGGTAAACGTCAAGGAGCTTCAAACAAACTGTAGACAACGGTGACAAGTTTCTGGCGAAAATTAAATTGAAGGAGGCAGGACGTGGCTCTGTTCTCGACTGACATGGTGTCCGGTGAAATCGCTCGGTGGAGGCGTTCCGAGCGACTAGCAGAGCCAGTGGCACGATCAGCATGCCTTGCCAAATCACGCTGAATTCTCCAGGAGGAAGGCGGAAGTCACGCGAACTAGCACAGCTTGGGTGGGAGTAGCTGCGTCAAGCACGTCGCGTGTACAACCGCACCGTCCTGTGTGGTAAACGCCAGCTTACGACGCTCGCACTAGAAAATCAGTGCAGCAGCAGTCCTGACCAACTGCACCCCAAGAAGCACGTACGTTTCGCCGGATACCACTGCGGACCCCCATCCAGTTCCGACCACCTCACGCTCGCTCCCTCCACTCCTTCCTCCCTACCGCAGAGAGAGAAGAGAAGCCCTTGAACAGGCAAGAAAATGGCCCACTCGCCGTACGCGAACTACCGACCTCGAAGCATACCTCAAGCCTTAATTTAATTTCATATTCTTTGTAAAAAACACGTTCAGCAGTAAATGATGACAGTCTATATAATGCACATTAGGCAATCCATGTTACTTTCGTGCCAAAAGTTATGCTGCAGCAGCAGATCGTTACAAATTGCTTTTGCCTGTTGGTTTTCGGTTATGGAAGACAATAAAGCAGTCATCCTCTCACATCCTCTAATCCTGCACTGGCCGCGCTAATTACTCTTATCCCTCTGACCTTGAAGCATGCAGCTACTATTAGTTCCCTCACTACCGAATTCCACAGCGTGAATAAAAATTAAGTACATCTTAAAATCTTACTGTACCTGAAAATAATTTCTTATCATGAAAACTACTCTCTTCAGAAGCTGACTTTTTCGTTGTTAGTTGCAGGACGAAGATTATTATAAAATGTTTTATGAGAACCACATGCCGCAAGAATGACTGATTCGGGCCGCATGTGGCCAATGGGCCGTAGATTGACTGCCTTTCATCAAAACTCTTTGTTGTTCCCCTAGTCAGTTTTGAACGACTACAAGCAGGTTTATTGGTAATTTTGTTATCAAACACACGACTGGGACTCTGGCTCCAATATTATCGCATTGAATACGTATCGTGTTTATTTTTTCAACCTTTACCCATGAAAGGTGAGCTACTTACCCGTGTCAGAGACTGTTTTGACAGCATTAAATTCTTTGTCCTTCAAACCAGTGTTTCTTCCTTCTTAATTTTCAGTTGAATCTGTGATCCCTTTCCTGTCGCCGTAATGGCTCAAATGGCTCTGAGCACGATGGGACTTAACAGCTGTGGTCATCTGTCCCCTAGAACTTGGAACTACTTAAACCTAACTAACCTAAGGACATCACACACATCCATGTCCGAGGCAGGATTCGAACCTGCGACCGTAGCAGTCGTGCGGTTCCGGACTGCGCGCCTAGAACCGCGAGACCACCGCGGCCGGCTGCCGCCGTAATGTGAGCAAAATATGTCGTAGAATGTTTCATTCGAAAATACGAATTCTCAAATATGTCTGCCACTCTCTCCGTACCGCAGTACGTTCCTCCCTCTCTCCCTTCCTCCAAGGATTCCTTTCCTCCTTCACTCTCTTGACACACACACACATTCTGCCTGTCTGTCTTCCAATATTTTCCCACGTTTAGATTTTCTCTTTCTTTATGAGACCAGTGAGCCGATCTTTGGCAGGGTTGTAAATTTCTCTGTTACTGCAGATCCTGTGTACAGCATAAAATAGGTACAACTATTGTAACACGTAGAGGCTGCTGTTGCAATAAATATCCCTGATACCTCTGGAGCACCCCCACTTTCCCTTTCTAGGGCCTAGCTTTGTCCACATGCAGCACAAACCAGAAAAAACCGTAACTTCAAGACATCTGAAAGTACTGAAATGCAAAATTGTTCGTAATGTTTCAAATTCATGTTTCATTCCAAGACTGCGTACATTATAGGCTGTGCCCTCTAAAGTCCTTTTTTCAGATTTTTATGTGAAGATTCATTAGCTGTTATAATGTATAATATGAATAGCGCTACATTGATGGAGAGTTATTTGGTGGATATTTTCTTATAAGCGTGTAAGTTGCCCACGTTGTGTTTCTGTGTGGAATGTAGGCCAATTTTACCCCCTACTCTATAAAATGCCCACGTATTAGCGAAACTATGTACTCACAAACTGTTATTCAATTTAAACTAGTATGCTAACCTTTGACTAAAGAGAACCTAATTTGAACCGAACCGTAACTCTTCCGAATACAACATGTCTTTATATTAAATGCGCAGATGAAGTAAAACAGTTATCTAGAAAACAAAATTCCACAAAATTGGTGCAGATTTCTGGAAAGCGTAACTGCAAACAGCAAGCTGGCAGCGCCTAAGCGAGGTTTCTATTTTCAAATAAAACTTACAGTTTTCAAACTTTTGCATACCACATGGGGCACTGCTGTAATGCGTGACGGTAAACGCTCTTTAAATACTGGGATTTTTACAGTAGCTATTTCCAATAAATGATATTCTAAGACAAAGTTTTTAGAATGAAGTAAGCATCCAAAAAGACAAAGTAAAACTTCACGTATGCTTGGTACAATACATTTGTGTGAATAACATTTAGCTTAGTGATGAGAATAATGATTTAATAACGGTACATTGTTAACGGGGTTTCTGTAAAAACCAAACAGCATAATCGGTTGATAAGCATGACTCAGGACAGTGGGGTGGTATTTCTCTCAGGTCTGAGCAGGGGAACAAAGTAAACTAGATGACAATCAGCGCCGGCCGCTGTGGCCGAGTGGTTCTAAGCGCTTTAGTCTGGATCCGCGCGACCGCTACGGTCGCAGGTTCGAAACCTGCCTCGGGCATGGACGTGTGTGATGCATTTAGGTTCGTTAGGTTTAAACAGTTCTAAGTTGTAGGGGACCGATGACCTCAGATGTTAAGTCCCATAGTGCTCAGAGCCATTTGAACCATTTTTTGACAGTCATCATTCAGACAAACTACAAACTATCTGCGCAGTTTTGCAGTCTTACCTGAATCTGAAAAAGAACTTTATTCAAAATTTACATTCTTTTCGCCTTTCAATCTGTAATCAGTGTCTGCATGACATTGCTGTCCTTTATAAGACACCTTTCTTCACCTAACAAATACACTATGTGATAAAAAGTATCCGGACAGCGCCAAAACCTACGTTTCTCATATTAGGTGCACTGTGCTGTCGCCTAGTCCCAGATGCTTCATATCAGCGACCTCAGTTATCATGACACATCGTGAGAAAGCAGAATGGGGCGCTCCGCGGAACTCACGGACTTAGAACGCGTTCAGGCGATTGGGTGTCACTTGTGCACTTATTTCATACGTCTGTAAGCGAGATTTCCACGCTCCTAAACAACGCTAGGTCCACTGTTTCCAATGTGACAGTGAAGTGGATACATGAAGGGTACGCACAGCACAAAAGCGTAACCGCCTACAGTTGAAGAGGGTCGTAATATGTAATAGGCAGACTGTGGTATAAATGATCGATACCACACTTGCTAGGGGTTGCAGATATCGACCGCGGTCCTTAATAGATATCGCTAGACCCGCGAGTCGCGCCGCTAGCGTTGCTCCGTGAGTTGTGACAAGTATCTAGTGAGCTCTCGTCCACTCTTGCTCGGGACGTCAACTAGGAACGTAGCATGGCCTTCAGCTGATAGGTAGCAGCCTCTAACAATGCGCTTAGTCAAGTATGGCCTAAGTAATTCCTCTCTAGAGATGTTTGTAATTATATGTATGCAACATATGAAGAAGCCTGTAACACAAGTACAACATATATTATTTTTTACCAACGACTACTAAGTATTTCAGTCGTTGCAGATACAGACTATGCAGCCAGCTCCTTACCGACTTCACTGCCAATCCTGCAGTATATGTTTCTATTTAGCACTGGCCACCTGTCATCATAACAACTGACGACGAGAATCATAACGCAGACATCTATCCAGACCTTCAGACAGGAATTCCAAACTGCATCAGGATCCACTGCAAGAACTATGACAATAAGGTGGGAGGTGCGAAAACTCGGATTTCATGGTCGAGCGGCTGCTCATAAACCACACATCACGCCGGTAACCGCCAAACGACGCCTCGCTTGGTGTAAGGAACGTAAACATTGGATGACTGAACAGTGTAAAAACGTTGTATGGAGTGACGAATCACGGTGCACAATGTGGTGATCCGATGGCAGGGTGTGGGTATGGCAAATGCCCGGTGAACGTTATCTGCCAGCTTGTGTAGGCACAAAAGTAAAATTGCGAGATGGTGGTGTTATGGTGTGGTCGTGTTTTTCATTTAGGTGGCTTGCAACTCTTGTTGTTTTGCGTGACACTGTCACAGCACAGGCCTATATTGATGTTTTAAACACGTTCTTGTTTCCTACTGCTGAAGAGCAATTAGGGGATGGCGACTGCATCTTTCAACACTATCGAGCACCTGTTCATAATGCACGGCCTGTGCCTGAGTGGTTACGAGACAATAACATCCCTGTAATGGACTGGCCTGCGCAGAGTCCGGACTTGAATCCTATAGCACACCTTTGGGATGTTTTGGAACGCCGACTTCGTGTCAGGCCTCACCGACCGACATCGATACCCCTCCTCAGTGCAGCGCTCCTTGATGTGTGGGCTACCATTCCCCAAGAAACGTTCCTGAAACTGATTGAACGTGGGCCTGCGAGAGTCGGGGCTATCATCAAGGCTAAGGGTGGGCCAAAACCGTATTGAATTCCAGCACTGCCGATGGAGGGCACCACTAACCTGTAAGTCATTATCAGCCAGGTGTCAGGATACTTTCGACCACATAGTGTAAAGTCACTAGTCAACACAGTGGTACTGGATACGTATATCACCTATCACAGTTGAACTGCGAATGTATCAGACTGCGCAAGTACAGTGCCATAACATGACCTAATATTCTTTAACAGTAACTCAACTTGCTCTATCTGAAGTGCCCATCGATAAACCACAAAAATCGAAATGACATGCCCACCTTACAAATGGTTTCAGGTATCTCGCTACTGAGTAATCATACTATCATGATTTACTCGGTCTGTCACTACAATCGCTTTGGTTTCTGTGAAAATACCTTCACAACAACGAGAAGATCAGAAATATGCATCACCATAAAACAAGTACCACGCAAAATGGAGTCTAATTTACAGATGCAAAAGTATCGTGATGTGGTTGCCGTCGCTGCGGGAACAACTCAATATAGTTTAGTTCTGCCGCTCTTGCACTACGTTCGCTGGTCACATAAATGAGGTACATATGAGTCACACCTCATCAGTACACCTACAAACTACGTTATGTTTTACTGTTGGTGTGTGAACAACGTTACCGGAGAAAAGATAAGAGAGCCAGAAAGGGGCGGTACTGATACAAACCTGCTGTCAAAGATTAAAGTGTGGCATTCATTTCATCCATAGCAAGTACAATGAGTGAACAGAAAAAACTTATATCAAAAAAGACACGTAGCTCATACTGTCGACATTTGCACTATTCGGCAAATATTTTTAATGCAGAAATAACACAAAGAAGAACAGGGGTAAGAAATCAAATGAGATGTAGTTTTTAACGAGGAACCACACAATCGTGTCTCTTGTATTAAATACTGAGAGAATAATCCGAACAGCCTACAAAATTTTGGCGCAAAATTCAAATCTCGCTTGTTTTTACTACCCTGCTATGCACTGACAGAATGCAGAGTTCCGGTCTCAAGACACTGCGATGCTATAAAAGTTATGAGTGAAAGTGGCTCAGTGTTAAGTAATCACAAATCCTTAACAATACTGAAATACATATATTAAATATTTTCAGTGTCTCAAGGTCCATACACAAGTAAATACACAGTAAGACATTCAGCACTAAATTTACCGAAACGCTAAACCTAACGTTTGAAAATATAGAACACCCAATACCATAACAAATTTGACAGACGTATAGGTAATTTTCGGAGAAACCAAAGGAAATAGGACAGAACCGTTACATCAATGATTCAGCAGAAAGCGTCGGTTGCTCCTTAAGATTGTTGGCAGATGATGCGGTTCTCCCTAGCAGCGATAGAAGGCAGTATCGATTCTCAGAATGAGCTGCAAAGGATTCATGAATAGTGCAGGCTCTGGCATTTAAAACGGAGCATAAATAAATGCAAAATACTGCACATGCACAGGAAAAGAAAACCTCTACTGTACAACTACTCTGCGAATGAGAAACTAGTGGAAAAAGTATTCACTGAAAAACACCTAGACACAAATTTTCAAAGCGAACTTAAGCTGAATGAACACATATTACAAATAGGAGGAAAATCATATGCTGGACTGAATGAACCGTGAATTTACTTTAAAAACCTTTCGTAAAGAATTTACTTTATATACTAACGATTCATCAAGAACATTAGTACATTTAATTACACTACATGAGCGTGGAAGTAGTTGCCCATGGGTAACTGATGAAAACAAATTAAATTTTTTTAATATATGGAAATTTTAAAAGCCCCCTTTTTTAAAAAACAGATTTAAAATTATAATCAGAAAGTAACCTGTAAATATCAAGTTACAATTTATTCAGAGGCAGAAATAACTTTTTTTTTTTTTATAGTATGACCCTTCGGGCTGACAACCTTGCCTCTCCCTTTTAACACGGCCGTAGTCACGACCGCTCACAACAACCCCTGGAAGACTACACTGGTCCAAATCTGCAACACACACAAACTAATAAACCATGCACCCTGTAAGAGGGATGGAAATGGTACAAAACACTCACACTAAAAATTATTTGCCACCGAAAGTGCAACTTGTTTTTAAAAGAACTCATACGCTGGAAGGGTGGCACTTTTATATACTAAAATGGCCATTTAAATAAATTCCATGAAATGCAGTTTTACATAAAATGTACCAACATGCTCCACATTACACATATACCACCTCGCAAGACGATAGGCAAGATAAAAACATACTTCAGGAAATAGGCCTTTACACCTTAGGCAATAAATTCGTTAACACCAAATCCGACAAACATTGCAGAGGGAGCTATTAACGTATGTTAGACCGACAGACAGACAGACAGACACTAACTGCCTAACAAATGGGGACGATAGGCAGACGAGCAAGCTGGTGACGAGTGACTGACCAAGACAACAAGTAGGATCAAACAAGTAAATGAAACAACATATCACGAATCACTAACTTCTAATAAGCTGCTATGCCTAGTGAGGACCTGGCGCAGCACCCCCAAAACGCTCTCCCGAACCGTCCGCTGCCAGCCGCTTCAACGGACGCAGGAAGGCCCGCCGATCACCCGTCTCACGGCGTCGCAGCTCGCAGCGGCCAGACCGATGTCGTGCGTTGACTCCTGTTGCTCTCGTGTCGGCCGCGAAGCCACTACCCCTCGCTAAACAGCGCGGCCCACTGGACTCACGTGGCGACCTCACATGCGCCGGCTCAAGACGGACAAGTCATCTTGTGACCCAATGCGCGACCAACCAACCGATCGATCGATCCAACCGCCAATGACCGTTGCCCGAGCAGCTCGAGCAGACTGGCGGCCTATCGCGCAGACTCAGATGCAGGAACTCAGCCCCGACCGGGCGACCACTAGCTGAGTTATGTTACTGGCTGTGTGGCAAGACTCTCAATTTCTGGCTTTAAAGTTTGATCCAAACGACAGCCATACTAGGCCTCCGACGACAGACAGATACTCACTGCCGCACAAATGCGAAAGAGAGGGACCAAAGCTGCGATTGCCACAGCGGCGCCACCGCCAGAAATGGAGGGCGACTGCTTCACACAACGCGCTTTTCAAAACAGCAATTTTTACCACGGCTCACTGAAGTTCACAGGAAGAAACTTAAGGCTATGTAACTTATTCACGAAGGCTGTGACTTAAAAGGCGCTTGTTCGACCGATCCTTGCGTATTACGCATCCACCTGTGATCCTTACCAGGCAAGACTGACAGAAGAGAGAGTTAAGGTTCAATGAAGAGAGGCGCCCTTTGCCAATGATATGTTTAGTTGGCGCAAGAGCGTGGCCGGGATGCTCAATGAACTCCATTGACAGTCGTTATAAGAGAGGTGTTGTGCGTCAAGGAAAGGTTTAATACTGAAATTTTGAGACACGTCTTTCCCGAAAGACTCGGACAACATGTACATCCACCCACATAAATCTCGCGTTATGACCAAGAAGAGAAAATTCGGAAAATTAGAGCCAGCACAGAGACTGACAATCGCTCTTCCCACCCGCCATTCGCGAATGGAAACCCTTTTTCAGTATCACTAAACTTTCCAATAAAGTGGCCAACTAAGATGAAATCAAGTATAATAGCACAAGAGCAAATGGAGAAGAAAGAAACACAAGTAATCAATCTTAGCCTAGAATACATGAGCTGACACCTAGTTAACACTAAACAAGCGATTAACGAAATGGTAAAAATGAGTAGGGGAATGGAACAGCCCAAGTTACTCTCTGATGGGCTCAGTAGCTAAGAACAACAAAACAGAGAATGCCAGCTAATAGATGATACCAAAATTTCACGGAACAGGACAACTAAACAACATTTTCCCACATTAATACACTAGGCCCCACACCGGCCTAGCCGTAGTTGAAAATTATGGTCTCTAGGTAGCTTAATTTGGACAATCGAGACACACTTGCCTGCACTGAAAGACTGAATTGGTCACAATTTTCAGTCACTATCGCAGCCGAAAACAAACCGCAGCAAACAACACTAGAAACCTGCCCACGTGGCACCGGTCCATGAAAACTAGCACAGTGGTTGCTTCACTTGGAAGCAATGCCCCTTGTTGATAGCAAGCCACCGACAGCCCTGACTGCAATTCCAGCAGATTTTCTTGCTGCTTTGCACCACTACTTCCGTCTTCTTCACGTCCAGCGGACTGCTCTTCAGAAGTTGTACACTGTGCTGCCTTCTACCTGGCCGCCTAGATACTACCTCCACTTCCTTGAGGATCCTCGTGCCTCTCCGATGGTGGTCTTCGTGGTTGGGCACTGTGCTGCTGGCATCTTCGGCACGATCCACCGATGAGTCGTGCTGGACACACCGCGCTGTAGGCGCGAATACGAATGTACCGTAATTCACGGTCTAATTCCCTTCACTGGAACTTCTCACTGCCTTGTCCGCACATAAACGTGCCAATCACTCTAAGATCCACTTTCATAAAGATACTATTTTAACATAAAGAGCTATTACAGTTATTTACTGACAAGACATGCCAACCGACTTTAATATCAGCCATCGCGAAACTTTCTGTGCCAAATATCTTACAATATTTAGAATTTTCAGTTGTCAAACTGTCACGGAAAGCTGTTACCTACCACTCATATACCGTGTCACTGAGATCTGAAACAACTGATAACTTCGTACAGACAGAGATATGAACAGACCACTGGAAAAGAATAGTTCGATTAGGAACTACTCATTTATTTAGTTGTTCTATAATTAAAAACGTACAACAAACGTTTCTGTAAAGTCTGAGCGCTTCCTTAGGATGTGACAATCTGCTATGAGGAAAATCATGAAATTCGGCTAAAGAAATAAGGATGCCATTAAGCCAGAGCAAGGCCAAGCTTTTCATCTTGTCATGCTGTTTTGTTAACACTTTTTCTGCGACTGAAAATGCGCACTAGGCAGAACCAGTGGGCAGCTTGGAATCTCAGTGGCTGGAGTGGGACGCCAACGAGACTGTCGCTCGCCTTACGTCACGACATCCAGGAGTGACAGTCAGGAAAGCCGTTTCTTTTCGTAGGAGCACTCTTTTGGTTGTCATCAACGGTACAGTTACAGCACATGTTTTTAAGAATAGTTTACAGAAAATAACATGGGATGTAACTTACAATGAAACAAAAGACAAAAACAAAATTTTATCTATTCCACGATGAATTCATGACATTATTAGAAAAAAGCCTTCCAGATAAGCAAACCAGAAAAGCCAGTAAAAAGTCATGTAGAAAACCGCGGATCACTAGACGGATGAAAGTATCTTGTGAAATGAAAAGGGAAATGTATCTTCCGCTAAGATCAAGAATGGACCTTACAGCTGTTGCAAGCTGTAGAAACTAATCTAAATTACAAAGATAGGTTACTAAATAGTCAAATAACGTGCAGTCAATGTTAGAAATCAGTACTTCTGAGGCGAATCATGCGCTGTATCATTGTACAAATGGCTCTGAGCACTATGGGACTTAACTTCTGAGGTCATCAGTCCCCTAGAACTTAGAACTACTTAAACCTAACTAACATAAGGACATCACACACATCCATGCCCGAGGCAGGATTCGAACCTGCGACCGTAGCGGTCACGCGGTTCCAGACTGCAGCGCCTAGAACCGCTCGCCCACCCCGGCCGGCCTGTATCATTGTAAGAGGTACAGAGGCCAGCAAGTGTGCCGGGCCTCACCACAGTTCACTAACAGCAGTGCCACGTCATTATAACACGCCCGTTCTCAGCAGACAAAGGACTTCACCATAATCGGAGAGCGAAATTAAAAAACTAAAATTACTTTTAAAAACTTCATCAGGGTATGCTCCAGTGTGTTAATGGTAACGCTGTAAGGTCGCCGAAAGATAAAAGGAATTTATTAAACAAAATATACAATTTTATGACAGGTGTGAAAATTACCGAACTATCAGTATAATAAGTCACGGCTGCAAAAAAGTTACGTGAATTCTCTACAGACGAATGGAAAAACTGGTAGAAGCCGAACTCGGGGATGATCAGTTTGGATTGCGTAGAAATGTTGGAACACGTGAGGCAATACTGACCCTACGACTTTTCTTAGAAGCTAAATTAAGGAAAGGCAAACCTACGTTCCTAGCATTTGTAGACTTAGAGGAAGCATTTGACAATGTTGACTGGAATACTCTCTTTCAAATTCTGAAGGTGGCAGGGGTAAAATACAGGGAGCGAAAGGTTATTTACAATTTTTACAGAAACCAGATGACAGTTATAAGAGTCGAGGGACATGAAAGGGAAGCAGTGGGTGGCAAGGGAGTAAGACAGGGTTGTAGCCTCTCCTCGATGATATTAAATCTGTATATTGAGCAAGCAGTAAAGGAAACAAAAGAAAAATTCGGAGAAGGAATTAAAATCCATGGAGAAGAAATAAAAACTTTGATGGTCGCCGATGACGTTCTATTTCTATCAAAGACAGCTAAGGACTTGGATGAGCAGTTGAACGGAATGGGCAGTGTCTTGAAAGGAGGATAGAAGATGGACATCAACAAAAGCAAAACGAGGATAATGGAAGGTAGTCGGATTAAATCGGGTGATGCTGAGAGAATTAGATTAGGAAATGAGACACTTAAAGTAGTAAATGAGTTTTGCTATTTGGGGAGCAAAATAACTGATGATGGTCGAAGTAGAGAGGTTATAAAATGTAGACTCGCAATGGTAAGGAAAGCGTTTCTGAAGAAGAGCAATTTGTTAACATCGAGTATAGAGTTAAGTATCAGGAAGTCGTTTCTGAAAGTACTTGTATGTAACTGAAACATGGACTATAAATAGGTTGGACAAGAATAGAATAGAAGCTTTCGAAATGTGGTGCTACAGAAGAATGCTGAAGATTTGATGCGTAGATCAAATAACTAATGATGAGGTATTGAATAGAATTGGGGAGAAGAGGAATTTGTGGAACAACTTGACCAGAAGAAGGGATCGGTTGGTAGGACATGTTCTGAGGCATCAAGGCAACACCAATTTAGTATTGGAGGGCAGCGCTGAGTGTAAAAATCGTAAAGGGAGACCAAGAGATGAATACACTAAGCAGATTCAGACGGATGTAGGCTGCAGTACGTACTGGGAGACGAAGCAGCATGCACAAGATAGAGTAGCATCGAAAGCTGCATCAAACCAGTCTCAGGACTGAAGACCACAACAACAACATGAAAAAAACTAAGTGGCGCTGAATAATAAGACTACAAAGCTAAAAAGTGGACTGTATATGCTAATGCAGGTCACAGTTAAAACTTACAGGTCTGAACATGATCATAGCAATATTTTAGTCAAACTTTGATGTTAACTCAAATATTCGTTTCGAGTGTACGCTCTGCTGTTTAGAGACGAGATTCTGCCATTTCCCCATAAAATAAGCGCTTTTATGATTTGTTTCTCTTTACAGACGTCAACGCCAGCGAAGTTATCGACTAAATCCAGCAGTCAATGTCCTGGCGCAAAGCATATCTCAGACCTGTTTGACAGGCTTCCAGCTGCGGATAAGCACGCGTTCGCCGACAGCCACATCAGATGCAGTGGAAATTTCACAAACTCGAAGATAAAATTCAGATCGTGTCTAAAGGATTTGCTGTCTGTCTAGATCTCTTAATAATCTTGTGTGCAGTTGTTCTGACATAGGCAGTTTATGAACTGTTACACGGCAGACAAACATGTGCGCTAATATTTTGGAAATTTGTGGTAAGTTCCAGTGGGACCAAACCACTCAGGTCATCGGTCCCTAGATTTACACATTACTTAATACAACTTAAACTAAGTTACGTTGAGGAAACACAGACGTCCCTGCCCGAGGCAGGACTCTAAATTCCGCTGGTAGAACCGTGTGCTAATATATTCCTTCGCGTAGATAAGGAATATCAGTGTTACCATCTGTGTTCTTTCGGTTAATCTTTAAAAGCTAATCCCCAGTAACCGAATCTCTGCAGTTTTTCCCCGGAATTTATTCTCTGATGTCTTAACACGTATCCTATCGTCCTCTCCTTCTTCTTGCCAGTGTTTTACACATATTCCTTTCGTCACTGATTCTGCCGAGCACCTCCCCATTCCTTAACTTATGTGTGTATCTAATTCTCAACATTCTTCTGTAGCCTCACAACTCAAATCCTTCTCTTCTGTTTCGGTTTTCTCAAAGTCCATGTTTCACTACAGCCCAGTGCTGTGCTCCGAAAGGATATTCTCAAGAATCCCTTCCTCAAATTAAAGCCAATGTTACTTGTATATTCCCTTTCCTAGAAGAGCCCTTTTTGCAAGTGCTAGTACCCTTTTTATGTCCTCTTTCTCCGCCCGTAACAGAATTCTCTAACTTCCCCCATTCTGATGTGAAGTTAACGGTCAGGGTGCTGGCATCTAAGTTTTCAAAAAACCATCGTAATCAGTTACGGTGGTCACTGATGCGATACATTATGTAGGGATCGTGTCAACCGATTCCGCATCAACTACAGCCTGAAGATGATTCTTTGAAGAGCCGAAACTGTTTGCAACCAAATAAATAAATTCGCACGGACGGCTATAGCTGTTTTATTTTCTTACATTAGTAAACGGCCACCTCCCCAAACACCTCCTAAGGACGGACATACAAAAATCTTATGAATGTCTCTTCATTTTTCTTTACTCTTGCTTCCATTATCAACTGCCTCTCTACTTCCTTTACCTTTCCTGAGCCCAAATTGATAGTCTTCTGACACATCGTCTATTTTCTTTTCCATGTTTCTGTGTACTGTTCCAGTCCGCAGCTTGGATGTTTGAGATGTTAAGCTGATTGTGCTTTAATTCTCTCACTTGGCAGTTCTTGCAATCTTGGGAATTGCTTGGATGATGTTTTCCCGAAAGTCATATTGAATATCGCGAGTCTCATAGATCCATCATGTCAAAGTGAATAGCCGTTCCGTTGCCAGTTCCCCCAGTTATATTAGAAATTCTGTTTAAATGTTGTCTAACGCTTCTGATTATTTGATCTTAACTGGTCAAAATATTCTCTAAATTCCGATTCAAGAACTGGATCCCACATATATGAATCGACTCCTGTTTCTTCTTCTGTCACGTCATCAAAGTACTCCCGCTGATAGAGGTCTTCAGTATACTCTTTCCAGCTCTACTCTGCATGTAACCGTTGAATTCTTGTCGAACTCTTAATGTTACCACCACTGACTTTAATTTCATCGTGGTTTCTTTTGGTATTCCGGTCTGTCGAAACGTTCCTTCCGACAGTCATTTCTTTTTCGTATGGTCCACATATTTCATGCACACATTTCGCTTCCCTTCCGTGCCCATTTATTTCAGTTCTAAGTGACTTGTATTCTAGTGTCTATAGCGTCAGAGAACTTCAACCGTATCTTTTCATACCTTAATACTTCCGCGCGCCACTTTTTGAGCAATGATTTTTCCTCTCTAGTCTCTTAAACTTCAACCTAGTCCTCATCAGTACCATGGGTACGCTGTAAATCTATTATATGATTTCGGAATCTCTTCATCACTATCATATGCTCCAACAGGAGCCTTTCCGTATCACCCTGTCTCTTCTGAGTATGCCCCGTCCACTTGTGACTCTTGAACAGTACATTTGCTACTACTAGCTGAAATGTGTTGCATAACTCAATTAGTCTCTCTCTTCTCTACTATCCTACTATCAAGAGCATTTTCTCTCGTAACCCTTAATCTACTCCTTCGCCTGCAATCGGACTGGAGCCCCCATGACTATTCGATTTCCATTCCACGTATGAGCTGAATTACCAAATATCTACCCCCAAATACTTTCTCGATCTCTTCATGGTCTGCCTGCGACACTGGCATGTAAACCTGAACTGTCATTGTTGGTGTTAGTTTACTGTTGATTCTGATGAGAACAACCCTATGACTGAACTGTCTATAGAAAGAACTTTTACGCCCTACCTTCCTATTCATAGCGTATCCTATCCAGGGTATACAATTTTATGCTGATTTTGATATTAACCTATACTCATCTCATGAGATATCCTTGTTATCTTTCCGTTTCCTTTCACTGGCCTCTACTATATCTAGACTGAGCCTTAACATTTCCCTTCTCAGATTTTCTAGCCTTACTATTACCTTCAGACTTCTGACCTGACCCGACAGCGTTATCCTTCCGTTGGTTATTGCTGTTCTCGTGTTCTCCGTTGGCAGTCCGCTCCCGGAGATCGGAGTGGGGGGATTAGTCAGAAAAATCTTCTGTCGATTGAGAGATTGTCACGATACTTGCTTTATTACAGGCCACATGTAATGCGGATTCATATTATACGTCTTTAATGCAGTGGTTTCCGTTGCCTATTGCATCCTCAGTCCTTTGATGATTCTTGACTGTTCTAACTTTGGGTGCATTTTCCCTCCCTTCCGCCGACTTTGACAAGGCCGTTGACTGAATTAAGGTCACTTCTTATGGCGGAAGTCTTCGGTCAGCACTGCTGACGATTGTTATTCAGACTTTACATTGTTGTGCGGTTCGAATTTGGAACCGAGGACATTTTGATAACTAATAAAACAAGCTACCCCTAGACATCGGGTGTACTCCTCCAAGAGTGCACTCCGCGGATACACTCCTGCAGGGACAACGTGCGTGAAATGTGAAAGAAAGGGGCAGAATGCCCGAGCACCTCCTCATAAGACACCCATTCCTATAATCAATATTAAGCAACGTTTGTCGTGGTTACGAGAGACAACACTGTACAATTGTTGACAGGAAACGATTGATTTGGAGTGATCAACCGCGCTATAGCGCGTCACTATCTGGTGGAGAGGTTTGTGTTTGGCGAATGCGAGGAGAATGTTACCTGCCATCAAGTGCAGTGCCTGCAGTGAAGTACAGAGGAGGTGGTGTTACGATATGGCTGCACTTTCCGACGTTAGGGTTTGGTCCTCTTATTGTACTAAAGAAAATGCAAAATGCGGAATAAAATTAACGCATTTTACCACGTACAGTAAAGGAACAGTCCGGATACGCCTATTCTATCTGCATGACAGTGCATCCTTTTATGAAGTATCATCTGTAATGCAAAATTACTCTCCTGGCCAGAGTTCGACCTGAATCTTTGGAATGAGTTCAAAATTCGACTTCGCTCTAGACCACAGCGTGAAATATCACTGCCTTCTCTGGCTTCAGTTTTTGAGGAGATATTAGCTACCATTCACCAAAGACATTCAATCATGTCGTTGAAATTATCCGCAGCAGAGTTATGAGAGTGTGTATATCAACATAATGTAGGATGAGGGTACTGGAAGGCGTTGTCACTTGTTACAAGTATTGTAATTAATACAGAACATAAATTTAAATCTAAGAAAATGCTTTCTGTATGTATGTTATCTCGGATGTAGACTTGTTTGGAACTGAAACATGAACAAGAAGAGAACAGACCTATCGAGTTGTCGAGCTGCTGAAGATTAGATGACAATATCGTACAACTAACGAAATACTGATTCGAACCGAAGAGGAAAGGAATTATTATTACAGTATGAGAAAATAAGGTATTGCTTGACAGAAAATATCCTAACGCAAGAAAGAATTGTATATTTGGTAAAGAAACGGAAGTGTGGCAGTTGAAATTAATACATGGAGGCCCAGGTTTTACTAAAGTAAGTTGGCTCAAATGGATGATGCTTGCAGTAACCAAGCAGAGACGAAGCTTTCAAAGGATAGGCAGACATGGGGGAGCTGAATCAAACGTCTTTGGACGGCAGCGCAACCAATGAAGTTTTGTATATTATTATTATTATTATTATTATTATTTATACCATAATTTTAAAGTAATATATTTTCATCTTATAAACAATGTTGAATTCGTCTCCGGCTTTCTGACTGCTTATAGTGTACACTGAAGATTTATTAAAATTTCAAGGTAATACCAATGCGAATTACTGCCTAAAACAATAACCACGTGTGTCGTGGTACTTTATCGAGTAAAGGCGCTCTTCTGCGGACGCCGTAATTCATATTCACGCCGGATACGCCGCCTCATCGAATTCTCTCGTTTTCTTTAAAAATCCATTTAGGCAGCCACGCCTAACCTTCTTTCGACTTCCGTAGACCCGCTTCGGACAAAGGGCCTCAGAATTCGATTAACCGTAGGTCTTTCCGCGCTGCGTCAGGGCGGACCGCAGTTGCCGCCCTGCGCTGCCGCAGCCTTAAGGGGCGCACCATCTGAAGATGGCTGTGTATGGACAGAAACGCCCTGGTTGGCCCCGCAATCTCGTTGCCAGTGCTCTGCAGTAGCGCAGTCTCTGGTCTGGCGAAGTCCTCCCCCGTGTGGCGAGGCGCACGGTCTCGCAATTCACCCAGCAGTTGTTCACATGGGTTACAGTTAGCGGAACTTTAAATTAATTTTAACCGCAGTTGTTTGGTGGGACCTGCAGTATACTCCACCTTCCTGTCTTTTAATTGCTGCGAACTAGTGTACGAAACAAAAAGTAACGTAGCTGTGCCTCCACCTGCGTATCTGTCTACCAACTTCGCAGATTTTGCAGCATAAATCATTGCGATGTTGAAGTTCCATTGTGTGCCGCGCGCGAGGAGTTGCAATTATCCGCGCGCAGTTTGCGTCGGAGCTCCACTGTTGGTTTCACTGGTGCTAACTCGATCTACCTCTCAGCGGTCGACAATCGATTGCCGCGGTCGACCACGGACAAGCCACTACGCGTCGTGCGGTGCCGTCGTAGCAATGCTGTACACCTCTCTCCCTTTCCCTCTAGCCGACAGATTTCCACACAGGATTTTCCGCCACTCCACGGCCTCGAATAGTAGTTTCGAGGAAACTGCATGACTAACAAATGAAGAATGTAACAGTTGAAAATTTCGATATGATTTAACTAATTGGTCATTTTTAAATGAGTAATTTGTATGTTAAATTCTACAATTTTGCGCTTGTTACTTTCAATTATGGCACTAAATGTCTCTCTTCTGTTACTATACACTGGTGCACTCCATTGGTCTATCTCTCTCCGAGCAGCGATAATGGGCGACTGTAATTTCTATGCAGCAAGATTACTCTCAACTTGTCAGAAGTGAACTTGCCGTCTGTCTGCAGTTTTATACAACATATTCGTGTGAAAGTGCATTTTCTGTTACTACTAATATAAAACTGCTGAACGCGGAACTTTGAGAAAGTCTCCTAAGAATATGTTTATGAATTTGTCCTCCACCCTAGCTAAAATTTGCTGAGATGACAAAAGGCGTCGGATATGAGAAAAGACATGGGATACTTTGTCATTTATTCTCGGTCCTCCTCTTGCTCGGCATAGTGAGGCAGCCCAGAGTGGGGTGGACTCAAAAGTATCGCATAAGTGTTCGATGGGATTCATGTCGGGCTACCTTAGTGGTCAGATCATTTACTAAAATGGTGCAGAATGTTCTTCAGACCAGTCACCAATTATTGAAGCCCGGTGAAATGGCGCACAGTCAACCATAAAATTTCCATCATTGCTTGGGAACGTAAACATTTCATGAATGGCAGCAAGCAACCGAACATAAACACTTCCAGCCAGTGATGGGCTAGACCACTGAAAGCAGTCTACTGCATGTCATCACAGCTGAGAGCAGTAATGGAGCCACCACCAGCTTGCACATTGTCTTCTTGACAGCTTCGGTCCATGACTTCGACACGCTGTCCTAAAGGGCACATTCGCCTTACGTCCCACGCAGATTTCTTGCAGTGTTGCTTTTCCGTTAGCATACTTAGCAAGTCTACACAGATGTCGTTGCTCAAGCTCGTTGCTGTTAGCCGCCGTTTTATACGTGGTGAGAGCTAATGCCTGAAGTTGGTATTCTCAGCACACTCTTGACAGTTTGGATTTAAGAATATAGAATTCCCTAAAATTTTCCGAAATGGAATGACCCATACGTGTAGCTCCAATCACCATTTCATGTTGAAGGTCTGAAAATTCCCGTCGTACCGTCATAGTCTGGTGGGAAGCCCTTTTCACTTCAGTCACCTGGGTGCAAATGACATCTCCGCCAATGCACTGCCCATTTATACCTTGTGGATGTGCTATTACCGCCATCTGCGTATGTACACACCGATATAACGTGACTTTTGTGACCTCAGTGAAAGGCAAATTGGTAATGATATTTCCTGATATGATCAGTCTTTGTAAAAGGCCATCTGTAGTCTTATTATGAAAACTTTACTTATTTGTCAAGATCGCTTTGCTAACACATTACTGGATTTCCAGTTTAGATATTGTAAATCTTCATGTTTAGATCCATAAACGTAGGCAGTGGTAGTTCCATCATACACTGATTTAACGCACTCTGTCGCAAGAAGAACATACAACGGGCACAACTAAATCGAGACGTCAGAATAACATGGATCTCAAGTTGGAAACATATAATGCTGAAACTAGCAATCCACTGATGTGTCAGTATAGCGATCCTGATTAATAAATAAAAGTTTTGCTAAGAAGACTTCAGTATTCTTTTGAAATGATCGTCAACTTCATTGAATTCACAGCAGTATTGCAGTGTTTTGTATCTGTGAAGAGTTGTTTCGATTTTAATTCCACTGTACTTAGAAAAGAAGTATCTTGGTAATACTGCTTTAAAATATCATTGGATCCAATAGGGCCTTAGTAATCAGTATTTGTGATAGTGTATCTTGTGAAACTGACTGCATTATAAGGGCATCGCCATGAAGAAACGTTCGGAATGCTCTGCTCTTGCTCTATGTTGCCAAATCACCACATCTGGTTCCATATGAGATGCCACGTGTCATCTAACCAACCTCTACATTTCCACTTCTCGTTTGCCGAACTGTTCTACCAACCATTTTAGTCTTTTGCTCTCATTACATATCCAGAGAGATTTAGTTTCGTCTGCAAAACGTTCTGCCATGAATGTATTTCAGCCTTATTGGGGGCACGTTGACGAAAAACACACTATTTCTAAAATTCACCAAATCCACAGTTTTGGAGATATGGCATTGAAATTTTGTACCACGCTTTACATGAAAGTAATACATTGACATATAAAATCCTTAGATTATATTTGTTCAACTTTTTTAAAGAGATTTGAAGTTTTATTTTTAAAAAAATGTATGTTCCTTTTTCTCAGAAAGTATTCAAGAGATTTCTACAAAAAGTTCCCTTTTTCATCTCTTTATATGCTTTGAGCTTCTCTCATGAGGTTTTTGGAATAGATCAAATAGGAGAATTTTCATAATTTGTAGTTATAATTCCACAAGTACAATTTTAAATTCATGCAAAATTCCAAGCACTTTTCCCCATATCTCAGCTTGCATTCAAAATTTCTAAATTTACTCTTGAGATAACGTTTATTAGGCTTACAGAAGTACGTGTACAAAATTTCTTAATTCTGACTTTCATAGAATCTGAGGAAGAGGTACATAACCTTCAAAAAACAAACTTTTCAGGAAATGCAATTTAAATTTCAACCTAACATTTTTCCTTATGTCACTTTTTCAGAAGGTACCACATATTTACTCTGGGTCGTTTTTAACTTCAAGGCTTCAATTCTGGTTTCTTGTAGTCTGTCTTCTTTCCTTTACCAGGTTTTCAACTAACTTTTCATCTGCAGAGAGGCGCTGTAAATCTAATTTTCCCGGGGTGTGTTAATTAAAATCTTCCTGACATCCCCATCATTATATACAATAACTGCATTATACGTTGCAATTCTGACAACTGTAGCAGATGCAAATGTGTTTTAGGACCTCGTTTCCATATGAGTGAATTTAAAGACTCATTTGGATATGGTGTTTTGCCATTAACATACTTTTTGAGATGTGCAGGATCGCCCAGAGGTGACCTATAAAACCAAAGAGTAAGTATCACGGCCTTCTAGATGTATCCCGCACACGTTTGGCTGAAAGTAATACGCAGAATCGTTGTTCACTGACCTGGTGTTGAAGTGCTGCTTCAAAATGTGGGTGTGGCAGTGAGGCCGCATCACTCTTAATTAATTTTCAGGCACTTCGGATACGATTTCAACATTTAAACTTTGGGAACTCATTGTTCATGAGTTGTAGTAACAAATAGAAAAGAAATCGAAAATTGACATTTTTGGTCAGTTTCATCAACGTCGTCTCTTATGTCTTCCAGACTGTGTATTCAACTTTTTTTATTTGCTTTTTCAGCACTTGAAGTATTAAGGATCCAACTCGAAATTAATATTTCAGAAATCACTATCTTCACTGGTGACAACTCGTATCCATGGAACGTTAGTTTGAAACTGTTGTTATGGTTAGCAGGTAAGATTTATTTCGTCTTACAGTTTGCTTAGTTAAGTTGCGATGACTAGCTGAATCTGTCCCCTTCCAAATTTTTCTTAAGTCCTTTGTGATATCTTATATCGTAGAAAACTTTATTCCTCGACCTCTACAACCATTTCACCATGTCGCTGCATATACTGGTGTAGCTCTTAGAACTAAATTTTCAATTTCCTTAAATTTCAAGAGCAATCCTTTAATGTCTTCACCAGCACGTGATGTTAAGTACTTAATTAACCATCCCTAGGTTCTAATTCCAGATTATGGAACACCAGACAAAAATGTGAAGTACCCAGTAGACACCAGCCAACTAATGAAACTTGAGGTTATGTGATGTTACTTCAGTGATGAGTCAAATTCACAAATAACTTCGTATACTAATCAGTATTACGTTGCACCACTGCTCACCTGGCTGCTTTCACTCACTCATTGGGTTCAGAAGGATTTCATAATGCCATTGTATTCTCTCCTGATAAAAAGAAATGATGAAGGTGAATACTCAGTACATAGTGAAAGAAATATAAATATGGAAACAGATCAGTGATTACTGCTTATGTGGGACTTCTCATAATGAAATGAAGTTAGATTCAGTGCAAGTAGTAAATGAGATTTTATTTTTAAAGAACTATGTAGTAGCAAATTACAAGAAAATATAATTTATTCTAAAATAACCTTGTAAATAAACCATAAATGTTGTGATCATTAGAAGTAAGAAACACTGCTAATAAAAATTTTATCAGTGAAACATAAGCTATTTTTATATTAGTGTTATTATTTACAAACCGTTTCACTACAGAGTACAACTGTTTAGGCTCATGCAGTGGAGCTATTGACAGACAGAAAACTATTATTGATAACTGAGAACACAATTTGCTGTCGTTTACAATAAACATTGTGCTCAATGCCTGAATGATGAGGTCTATGCCCCGTTGAGCTTATTATAAAGTATAATAGGAGAGCATTGGTCCATTGCTCCCACTGCCTGGCAAAGATGAAAGGGGTTTCACACCACATTTTATATCACGCGGTGGTTATTGAGGTTCAGCATAAGCCTGAACGTAAGTAGTCTACCTTCTTAAGTTGTGTGGATAGGAAAACGTCACAAGTATCGAGTTATGTCATGACCTTTAATGCAGCTCGCACAGTCGGTATGATGTGGTAGTATTCACTTGGGTGACCTAGGTCAATTCCCAGTGGCTCCCTAGGTGACGAGAGTGGGCGTCACCAAGGAGTCTAAGAGTGCAACCTGACGCAGGATGTGTAATCTGACACCAGACGTGATAAAATTGTTATCCAAAACTGGGACTGATAATCTACTTTCGCTTGTTCATCGAATTTTCCCACGAAGAAATTCGCTGCAATCGGGCATAACATGCTCCTCAGGAAATGCTATCCGCCCGTTTGTGAAGCTGGTCGCACTACTTGAACAAAGCTTTTGTGAGTCAGTATTAAAACACCTCTTTAATAACTGTAGAAAAAATCTTATTCAGCTGCTCTAACACGTCATTAACTGGGAAATGAAAATATTATTGTCGTCGTTCAGACATTCTGTTGAATTATTTTCATCCTGAGTACTATTACTCTTTGATGATTTCGTGTGATCTGAAGTAATACTGCTTTTATAGGCATCTATTTTGCGGTCACTTTGTGTAAGTTGAATAACATTCGACACTCAGTTCCAGACAATTAGCACAAAATATTTGCAACTATTACTCATAAGTCCACAGGTACAATTTCTACTTCATTGGTCCATATATTAAACACTGCCCCGACCGCAAGTATGTGGTTTATGTGCAGCCTGCATGTCGCTCTCTTCACCCACATGTACCAATAATAGTCCGACTTCAATCACAGCAGCTATATAATTAAATTCGGACCAATATATTAGTAAATTTTTCAGACGTTTTAAGTGAGAACTGTTGCTTCATGAATTGATAACTGTTGCCGTGTATGTGTGAACTATTGAATAATCTGCGTGTATACTATTAGTCACATTTATAATACTACTAATTTTGTGCTGAATCTTTTTTCTTTGAATATTTTTAGAAAAGAGGTAAAATGGCGTAATGGCTATCAATAACAAAATATAACCACACTCTTTAATTGCTTTAGTATTTAAGGTAGCGTGCAATTTATGTGTTTCGTCTAATATCACGTTGAGCATTTCTACCTACAAGAGTTAATCCTGTTCTCGCGGTGAAGACACTAGAACATGGACTAATGATTTCGGAGTTTTCACGACGTGGATATGTAACCTCGTTGCTTTGGAGTGCTGTATTTAGGCAAACCACTAACAAGAAGTCAGTCATTCCCCAACCTCCCTTCAACTTCCAGTGTCATTTTACATGCTCTCTCTTTCAGTCTAGATTCGAGTTGAGGAGGTGAGCGCTTCGTTTTTGGGACAACGTGATTATTACCGACAAAAATTTTGGAATAAAGAGATCTCTGTTCGACAAAGGAGGTACAGCAATTTTTGGTGGCAAAAATGCTAAAGCTCTAATTATTCAACCTTATACTTCCCCAAATTTCCCCATTTAAGGGTGTATTTGTCACTTCTGGCAATTTATGGGAGGTCTGCATTAAAGAATGTCCTCCAAGACAAGTGCATGAACATAAATGAGGAGATTTTTGATTATGTTTTGTTTATAATATGGTTTTTAATGTTGGGAGTCTCTGAAGGGATGCTCGGCTCGTATTCGATGGAGTTCTTTTCATTTAAGCGGGCTGCAACATTAAGAGTACTGAAATCTGTCGGGAAAGGAATGTGTCTGGGAGGGGTGTACTGTAGCCTATAATAAAGAAACTACTCTGGCATTAGCCTAAAGTGAATAAGGGAAACCACAGTGTGGCGTTTGCTGGGTTATTCGGTGGTTTGGTATTTAACTAGTTTGGAAATGAAAGTGATTATCTTATATTATTACACTGAGTAATTACTAAATAATTTTTCTCCCGGCTAAATATTTGGTCAAGTTGCTAAAGAACTCCCATTTAACGTCGTGTTAAAGTGTTGTCTGTAAGTTGTGTAAGTGTCACTAAATCACAGTTCATACAACAGATTCCTTACAACTATTGATTAAGATGGAAGCAGTTATCTTCAGCAAAATGATCATTAAAACCACGGAATATCAGCCGCGCACAACACTGACGTATGTTACCTGAAACAATATTCTTCGCAACTCGTGCGTAATTAATTTCTGGCTCCATACATCAGCTAGATAAGTTTGTTATTACGATCCTGCTATGAGCACTGTTTTAAAGAACCAATCTGATTCGAACTATTTTCATTAAAATGAGTTCGGGACCACCGGGGCACATATATTTTTACACATTTGTATCACCTTCGGCATTTATTCTGCAGAGTTGCGAAATTTAAATTTGAATTTTCCGCCGAGATAATTGTTAAGATGGCGGCAGACAATTGATAGAAACTTTCTATTGTTAGAGTAAATAAGTAAATATTTAAAATCGTTATTAAACGCTATAAAATCTACTTTCGTATTGCGCACTATTTAGACTTCATCAAGCAAACATTTGATTTGTTTCTAAGGAAAACACAGACAAACAGGGGATACAAATCGCTATTATCAATGGCTGCGCTCGTTGCAGCGGAAATGAATAATTAACACAGATAATGCTTCCTGAGAGAGGAATTTGAGTTACAAATAATTAATCACTCATATTTATAATAATAATAATGAACTCTATTTTCAAGTAATAATTAACAAATATAATTACAATTTCTTAACAGACCTCAGTTTGATATGCGTCCGCAACTTACAAAAACCAACCAAAAAAGGTAAAAACAAAGGAAGACAAACGCAGATCATGAAAGGAAATTACAATTATCATTGTCTTTGTATGAGACACGTCGATATGTCCAATTACATCATATTATATAATAATTAATATTTATAATTTTTCATTATTTTTTCATACGACGAAGAGATAATGTTTATAACTGTTAGAGGCATAATTTCCTCTCGTCGCACTGTAGCCAAAAATTTATCACGTGGATGTTACAACAGAAAACCATTCTAAAAGTGGCCGGCTGAGTAGCTCGTCACACTGAGCTTGCCTAAGTCGATATCGGATTTTTAAAACTGGTTATTGTATATTAGTTGGCAATAAAATAAATTCCATCACAACAGAAAAATTCTGACAATGCAAGTTTGTCCTTTAGTTGCGCATGTTTACTCATTTGATATTGCACGAATGCATACATATTTTATGATTTAATTGTGCGTGGGACTACTGGAATTACTTATTATAGTATTACAAGAGCGTAGATAGAAAAAGGTGGGAATTTAAGGAGGTGGGACCTGAATAAACTAACTAAACCAGTGTTTGTACAGAGTTTCAAGGAGAGCATAAGGGAACAATTGACTGGAATGGGGGAAAGAAATACAGTAGAAGAAGAATGGGTAGCTCTTAGGGATGAAGTAGTGAAGGCAGCAGAGGATCAAGTAGGTAAAAAGACGAGGGCTAGAAGAATTCCTTGGGTAACAGCAGAAATATTGAATTTAATTGATGAAAGGAGAAAATATAAAAACGCATTAAATGAGGCAGGCAAAATGGAATACAAACGTATCAAAAATGAGATCGACAGGAAGTGCAAAATGGCTAAGCAGGGATGGCTAGAGGACAAATGTAAGGATGTAGAGGCTTAGCTCACTAGGAGTAAGATAGATACTGCCTACAGGAAAATTAAAGAGACCTTTGGAAAAAAGAGAGCCACTTGTATGAATATCAAGGGCTCAGATGGAAACCCAGTTCCAAGCAAAGAGGGAAGCCTAAAGGTGGGAGGAGTATATAGAGGGTCTATACAAGGGCGATGTACTTGAGGACAGAATTATGGAAATGGAAGAGGATGTAGATGAAGATGAAATGGGGGATACGATACTGCGTGAAGAGTTTGAGAGAGCACTGAAAGACCTGAGTCGAAACAAGGCCCCGGGAGTAGACAATATTCCATTGGAACTACTGACAGCCTTGGGAGAGCCAGTCCTGACAAAACTCTGCCATCTGGTGAGCAAGATATATGAGACAGACGAAATACCCTCAGACTTCAAGAATAATATAGTAATTCCAATCCCAAAGAAGGCAGGTGTTGCAGATGTGAAAATTACCGAACTATCAGTTTAATAAGTCACAGTTGCAAAATACTAACGCAAATTCTTTACAGACGAATGGAAAAACTGGTAGAACCCGACCTCGGCGAAGATCAGTTTGGATTCCGCAGAATGTTGGAACACATGACGCAATACTGACCCTACAACTTATCTTAGAAAATAGACTAAGGAAAGGCAAACCTACATTTCTAGCATTTGTAGACTTAGAGAAAACTTTTGACAATGTAGACTGGAATACTCTCTTTCAAATTCTAAAGGTGGCGGGGGAAAATATTTTTTTTTTTTTTTTGTCATCAGTCTACTGACTGGTTTGATGCGGCCCGCTACGAATTCCTTTCCTGTGCTAACCTCTTCATCTCAGAGTAGCACTTGGAACCTACGTCCTCAATTATTTGCTTGACGTATTCCAATCTCAGTCTCCCTCTACAGTTTTTGCCCTCAAAAGCTCCCTCTAGTACCATGGAAGTCATTCCCCAGATGACCCATCATTCTGTCCCTTCTCCTTATCAGTGTTTTCCACATATTCCTTTCCTCTCCGATTCTGCGCAGAGCCTCCTCATTCCTTACCTTATCAGTCCACCAAATTTTCAACATTCGTCTATAGTACCACAACTCAAGTGCTTCGATTCTCTTCTGTTCCGGTTTTCCCACAGTCCATGTTTCACTACCATGCAATGCTGTGCTTCAGACGTACATCCTCAGAAATTTCTTCCTCAAATTGAGGCCGGTATTTGATATTAGTAGACTTCTCTTGTCGAGAAATGCCTAATTTGCCATAGCGAGTCTGCTTTTGATGTCCACCTTGCTCCGTCCGTCATTTGTTATTTTACAGTCTAGGTAGCAGAATTCCTTAACTTCATTGACTTCGTGACCATCAATCCTGATGTTAAGTTTCTCGCTGTTCTCATTTCTACTACTTCTCATTACCTTCGTCTTTCTCCGATTTACTCTCAAACCATACTGTGTACCCATTAGACTGTTCATTCCGTTCAGCAGATCATTTAATTCTTCTTCACTTTCACTCAGGATAGCAATGTCATCAGCGAATCGTATCATTGATATCCTTTCACCTAGTATTTTAATTCCACTCCTGAACCTTTCTTTTATTTCCATCATTGCTTCCTCGATGTACAGATTCAAGAGTAGGGGCGAAAGGCTAGAGCCTTGTCTTACACCCTTCTTAATACCAGCACTTCGTTCTTGATCGTCCACTCTCATTATTCCCTCTTGGTTGTTTTACATATTGTATATGACCCGTCTCTCTCTATAGCTTACCCCTACTTTTTTCAGAATCTCGAACAGCTTGCACCATTTTATATTGTCGGACGCATTTTCCAGGTCGACAAATCCTATGAAAGTGTATTGATTTTTTTTTTAGCCTTGCTTCCGTTATTAGCCGTAACGTAAGAATTGCCTCTCTCGTCCCTTTACTTTTCCTAAAGCCAAACTGATCGTCACCTAGCTTGGATGCATGAGCTGTTAAGCTGATTGCGCGATAATTCTCGCCCTTGTCAGCTCTTGCCGTCTTCGGAATTGTGTGGATGATGCTTTTCCGAAACTCAGATGCTATATGGACAGACTCATATATACCACACACCAACGTGAATGGTCGCTTTGTTGCCACTTCCCCCAATGATTTTTAGAAATTCTGATGGAATGTTATCAATCCCTTCTGCCTTATTTGACCGCAAGTCCTCCAAAGCTCTTTTAAATTCCGATTCTAATACTGGATCCCCTATGTCTTTTAAATCGACTCCTGTTTCTTCTTCTATCACATCAGACAAATCTTCACCCTCATAGAGGCTTTCAATGTATTCTTTCCACCTGTCTGCTCTCTCCTCTGCATTTAACAGTGGAATTTCCGTTGCACTCTTAATGTTACCACCGTTGCTTTTAATGTCACCAAAGGTTGTTTTGACTTTCCTGTATGCTGAGTCTGTCCTTCCGACAATCATATCTTTTTCGATGTCTTCACATTTTTCCTGCAACCATTTCGTCTTAGCTTCCCTGCACTTCCTATTTATTTCATTCATCAGCGACTTGTATTTCTGTATTCCTGATTTTCTCGGAACATGTTTGTACTTCCTCCTTTCATCAATCAACAGAAGTATTTCTTCTGTTACCCATGGTTTCTTCGCAGCTACCTTCTGTGTACCTATGTTTTCCTTCCCAACTACTGAGATGGCCCTTTTTAGAGATGTCCATTCCTCTGCAACTGTACTGCCTACTGCGCTATTCCTTATTGCTGTATCTATAGCGTTAGAGAACTTCAAACGTATCTCGTCATTCCTAAGTACTTCCGTATCCCACTTCTTTGCGTATTGATTCTTCCTGACTAATGTCTTGAACTTCAGCCTACTCTTCATCACTACTATATTGTGATCTGAGTCTATACCTGCTCCTGGGTACGCCTTACAATCCAGTATCTGATTTCGGAATCTCTGTCTGACCATGATGTAATCTAATTGAAAGCTTCCCGTTTCTCCCTTCCTTTTCCAAGTATACCTCCTCCTCTTGTGATTCTTGAACAGGGTATTCGCTATTACTAGCTGAAACTTGTTACAGAACTCAATTAGTCTATCTCCTCTTTCATTCCTTGTCCCAAGCCCATATCCTCCTGTAACCGTTTCTTCTAATCCTTCCCCTACAACTGCATTCCAGTAGCCCATGACTATTAGATTTTCGTCCCCCTTAACATGCTGCGTTACCCTTTCAATATCCTCATACACCTTCTCTATCTGTTCATCTTCAGCTTGCGACGTCGGCATGTATACCTGAACTATCGTTGTCGGTGTTGGTCTGCAGTCGATTCTGATTAGAACAACCCGTTCACTGAACTGTTCACAGTAACACACCCTCTGTCCTACCTTCCTATTCATAACGAATCCTACACCTGTTATACCATTTTCTGCTGCTGTTGATATTACCCGATACTCATCTGACCAGAAATCCTTGTCTTCCTTCCACTTCACTGACCCCTACTATATCTATATTGACCCTTTGCATTTCCGTTTTCAGATTTTCTAGTTTCCCTACCTTCTGACATTCCACGCCCCGACTCGTAGAACGTTATCCTTTCGTTGATTATTCAATCTTTTTCTCATGGTAACCTCCCCGTTGGCAGTCCCCTCCTGGAGATCCGAATGGGGGACTATTCCGGAATATTTTGCCAATTGAGAGATCATCATGACACTTCTTCAAATACAGGCCACATGTCCTGTGGATACACGTTACGTGTCTTTAATGCAGTAGTTTCCATTGCCTTCTGCATCCTCATGTCGTTGATCATTGCTGATTCTTCCGCCTTTATGGGCAATTTCCCACCCCTAGGACAAGAGAGTGCCCTGAACCTCTATCCGCTCGTCCGCCCTCTTTGACAAGGCCGTTGACAGAATGAGGCTTACTTCTTATGCCGGAAGTCTTCGGCCGCCAATGCTGATTATTTATCAAAATTTAGGCAGGGGCGGGGTAAAATATAGGGAGCGAAAGGCTATTTACAATTTGTACAGAAACTAGATGGAAGTTATAAGAGTCGATAGACATGAAAGGGAAGCAGTGGTTGGGAACAGAGTGAGACAGGGTTGTAGCCTGTCCCCAATGTTATTCAATCTGTATATTGAGCAAGCAGTAAAGGAAACAAAAGAAAAATTCGGAGTAGGTATTAAAGTCCACGGAGAACAAATAAAAACGTTGAGGTTCGCCGATGACATTGTAATTCTGTCAGAGACAGCTAAGGACTTGGAAGAGCTTTTGAACGGAATGGACAGTGTCTTCAAAGGAGGATATAAGATGAACATCAACAAAAGCAAAACGAGGATAATGGAATGCAGTCGAATTAAGTCGGGTGATGCTGAGGGAGTTAGATTAGAAAATAAGATAGTTAAAGTGGTAAAGGAGTTTTTCTATTTGGGGAGCAAAATAACTGATGATAGTCGAAGTAGAGAGGATAAAAAATGTAGACTGGCAATGGCAAGGAAAGCGTTTCTGAAGAAGAGAATTTTGTTAACATCGAGTATATATATTTAAATGTCAGGAAGACGTTTCTGAAAGTATTTGTATGTAGTGTAGCCATGTATGGAAGTGAAACATGGACGATGAATAGTTTGGACAAGAAGAGAATAGAAGCTTTCGAAATGTGGTGCTACAGGAGAAAGCTGAAGATTAGATGGGTAGATCACATAACTAATGAGGAGGTATTGAATAGAATTGGGGAGAAGAGGAGTTTGTGGCACAACTTGACAAGAAGAAGTGTCCGTATGGTAGGACACGTTCTGAGGCATCAAGGGATCACAAATTTAGGATTGGAGGGCAGCGTGGAGGGTAAAAATCGTAGAGGGAGACCAAGAGATGTATACACTAAGCAGATTCAGAAGGATGTAGGTTGCAGTATGTACTGGGAGATAAAGAAGCTTGCACAGGATAGAGTAGCATGGAGAGCTGCATCAAACCAGTCTCAGAACTGAAGACAACAACAACAAGATATATTTTGTATGAATTGGGGAAGGAGGGATGCAGGGCGAATTCGGCTCCGACTAATTCAAGCGGCCTGCCGGAAAAAAAGTCGTTTAGAGACCAACGCACTATAGAATGTGCTGTCATGACATGCCCCTTTCGGTCTCCAGAAACACCTCCCCATCGGCCCGTATCGGAACTTGTTTTCGTAACTGAATACCACCTCGGTGACGAAATGGGGCGATATTCTGCCATTTGGGCTACTTACGATGAAATATTGAGCAAACGTTTTTAATAATTGCAATCCATCACAATTTGGGCGAAACTTTTGTTCATCAACGCGTTTTTTAGAGACAAATACAAATTCAAGAGAATTTCGATTCACTGATTTTATTTTGATGTTATTTGTGATGATATTTAAGGCTCCAATGCCTTCTGAAATACTGATATATAACAACCCCAAGGATTTTACCAGTCTCTAAATAACGAAACCAGTGCCAATTTTAAACTGCTGTTATTGCTTTGTGTACAAATTCTTAACTTCCCACAACGCTAGCAGACGAATCAGTGTCGGTTTTCCTCTTCTTTCGTATTACAAGCTCATCCATAATTAAAAAATATTACAACAGTATGCAGCATAAATGCAATAAGTGGTAGCACTTCAGTTAAATTCAACTGCAAATGAGAACTGAACTGATTAATAGAACAACTGAGCTCAAACAAGGTCAGCAAGCATTCTTGGTTAAAAAAGCCATAGGTAAAAGCCAGTAATGCTATGGATGTACAGGTTGCTTAAATATATCGTTGGCCTTGCTAGTTGTCGATATTGCGTATCCCTTTTCTCTTATGACTGAATATCAAAATATCTTTCAAGCTCACTGTATGGCAACAGAGCCGTGTGTAATGTAATGTGGGTGATGGGGTGGGAGGCGTCCCAATCCCTTGACCCCCTCCCAATTTGGATACGTCCTTAAATAGAATACTGTGTGATATATCAATTTTACCTGTAGTGACCGTTACGAAGTATACACATATAGCAACACTATACTGAAGACTATATTACAACATTGTCTCTATTTTGTCATTTTCCAATTACGTTATAACAATAATTTATTGACAGGAAACTGAAAATCAAGAGCTGTAATTTCATTTATAAATAGAAATTTTGCTTCATTTCACGTTAGCAGAAATTGCACTAGTTTAGCTTGTACATGATAGCCGTCCTATTTTAGATAACCTATTTTCAGTTTCTTTGTAGACTTTAGAAAATATATTTCAAGGACAAAAGCCACTATTAATTAGCAATATGCAAGATATTTCCATTACAGCAAACGCTTCTCTTCTGGATATGTGTGTCATAAGCATTCATATCCATCCAAGTACACGAACACACGCACACACGCACACGCACACGCACACGCACACGCACTTCATCCAGCTAGAAGCTACATATTACGGTACGCGGTTAATTTCATTTGGCGAATTCCTGCTATCCTTTGCGTGATAGAATTTAATGCTTTCCATGAAACATGACAGTGGCACCCAGTAGCCGTCAGGCTTGCTAAATATTATCCCACTGTATCGCAGACGCCAGTCATATACGAATGCATCCTTATGTACAATAGTGCAGTAGTGATTCAGCCTGTGTACCTTCATTGATGGCATATTTAACGCTTATCTCGTATAAAATCCAAAACAGAGGGTACATTATTTCGATAGATCTCTGTAGCTTGTGCTATCATGTAATCATTATTACGACAAGTACTTTAACGGATATTTTAACGAGATAAAGACGCGTCGTTGCAACGTTAAGGTACAACGGCGTGCGTTACACGCATCAAACATACTGAGCTGGAAATATTAATTACTTTCATTCTCACCAACATAGCCAACGTCGTCATAACGATTTTGCCGAACCTTCCATTATGTCGCTGTCTTGGAATTTAGCAAAGCACATCAGTTTGTTCGCGGGCCACATGTTCTATCTTCCTTTATGTTGTTCCAACTACAGTCACAATTATACATTCCACGTTATTCCAGTCCCTGTGGCATTCCTTTGTCTTCGTGACACTCTTGACAATTCCCTCTCCATTATACGATTACCAACCCTCTTTCTTCAATTATTTCCTTGTTATGACTATGTGTTACTGTCATATTAATCAAAGCTCGCAATAGACTCTGTAAACCTCCCATCCACGTCAGAAACTTTAACCCCATCAACTTTACCTTAAGCACAGCGGGCCTTATTACCATTCAGTTTATTTCCTTTTCTGCCTATCCGATTGACGTCTTCTGTTTCCTTCAGTGCTGAATCATTTCTACTTTAGTGTATTTTTGTACAACAGTATTTGCTTTTCGCTGTGTTGATTGTATATTATTTCACTGATATGACAATTTTCGGTCTCTTTCATATATTTATTTAGTTAAGTGATAAATTATTCAATATTTTCTGCGATAAAGGAAGGAAATAGTACAATGTCAACACTTAATCATAAGTTGTTAAGACACATTTAACTGACACTATTTCATAGCTGTTAAAGGTGTCCTCTGAAGCCAATGGTAATGTATTTCCAGCCATTACAATTACAATACTGTGAAGGCAGCAATGAAGGAGGCAAGTCGGCCGCTGTGCCCGAGCGCTCCTAGGTGCTTCAGTCGGGAACTGCGCGGCTCCTACGGTCGCAGTTTCGAATCCTTCCTCGGGCAGGGATGTGTGTGATGTCCTTAGGTTAGTTCTTCTTCTGCGGAGGTAAATTTTTCAGCAATGCACGATGAACAGTGTGCTCCGAAACACTATTGCCTGTGCCAGCATTGTGCTCTTTCAGCTGAAATGCCATAGATCATCATCTATCCTAATTTACAGAGCAGACATGCCAGCGAACCCAAGGTTCTGTGGAGAGTCGTTGGACCAGTAGTAGCCATTCAGCGCCTAGTGGTAGTTTCATTGCGCTTCTACCTCTCTCCGTAGTTGCTTGAGACAGTAGCACGTTAACATTCGACCACCTTCACCGTTCACAAGCTCAGCGTGATAATAATCTGCCATTTGTCAAAGTCGCTTATCTCAAAGGCATTGCCCAATTGCAGCCCATATCTTCGCTAGGTGATGCCCCGTCCGTGTCTGCTCCACTTACATATGTTTGCAGTAGGAATTAAACTCCTGAGAGAAGAAATAAAAATTTTTAGGTATGCCGATGAATTTGTAATTCTGTCAGACACAGCAAAGGACTTGGGAGAACAGTTGAACGGAATGGGCAGTGTCTAGAAAGCAGGATGTAAGATGAAGATTAACAACAGTAAAACAAGGACAAAGGAATGTAGTCGAAATAAATCAGTTGATAGTGACGTAATTAGATTAGGGATCGAGATACTTAAAGCAGTAGATAAGTTTTACTATTTGGGAAGAAAAATAACTAATGACGACCGAAGCAGATAGGATGTAATATGTAGACCAGACATGGTAAGAAAAGCGTTTGTGAACAAGACATATTTTTTAACATCGAATGTAGATTGAAGGGTCGAGAGTATTTTCTGAAAGTAGTTGTATGAATGGAAGTTATTTCTCATTATTTATATATCGTATGGAAATAAACATGCAATCTACAGTGATATTCATGCATAACAAAAGATATGGCCATTAATTAAATCACAAACTGATATCCAAAGATTCTATCTAATCCGGTGCTGTTAGCGAGGAGTTGATTATGCCGTTCCAACCTCCACTCAAACATCTATTGGGAAATTCCTCTACAATGTGTTCAACAGACTCTTCTGCTGTTCCACAGTTGCACAACGGGAAGTTTGAGAACCCACTTTGTAAGTGAAGGACTGTGTTCTTCCATGTCCACATCGGATTCTGTTGAGCACACACCTGGTTCTTCTAGGTAGTTGGAAGCCTGGTATGCTTGTAGGGTCTTCGAGGCCACGGCGAAATATGCTGGTGTCGTTTTTCCATGTCTCCTTCCACAGATCTTCAATCTTGAACTGTTCCGGTTTTCGAAGTGTCCAGAATGATTTTCTTGATTTGGGACACATGCAGGGAGGATTGAGCAGTGTTTCCTGGGCGTGTAGCCATTGGGAAAGCTTCGCTTTATTTATTTTTTTTCCGTTCTCGGGTCGATGCTTCTTATCGTCTCAAATGTGGTGGGGCTATGCTACTGACAGCAGACAGCCGAGGTAGTGGGGTTAATCTCAGGGTGCCCGCTACAATTCGTATGGTGTTATTCAGTTGAACGTCAGCTTACTAGCATGCGCACTCATGTACCAGACAGGTGCGCAATATTCAGCCACAGGATATACGAGAGATAAGGCCGCTGTACGTGGAGTGTCAGCTTCTGCACCCCAGGTGTTCCAGCTAGTTTCCGGATAATGTTGTTCCTGGTCTTTAATATTTCTACTAGTGATGTGAGGTGAGTCCTGTACGTAAGTTATCGGTCTAGTGTGATTCCAAGACACTTAGGATGCGGGTCGTTTTTACTGATTTGTTACAGAAAGTAACTTTTAGTGGCGGGTTTGCTAATCGGTTGCTGAGGTGAAAAGTTGTCACTTCTGTTTTTGTAGGGTTACGGCACAATCTCCAATTTCTGTAATAGTCACGAAGTTCTTCTTTGAGCACATCTTTCCCATCCTCTAGTTGCTAGCTTTGATATGCAATGGTGGTAGCGTCAGCATAGCAGAACGTCCTAGATATAGTTTGTGTTATGTCACTTATATACAGGTTAAAAAATAGCGGGGATAGGACAAATGTTTGTGGTAGGCGCTACATGTAGACAACCTCCAAGATGGTGCACCCTGGGCCGTGGACTGCAAGAGCAGGACATCTAAAAGTCTACAAAAATGGAGGCCGAACTAGATCGCTCATCTCTCACTGCCAAGACGGCATGCAGCGACCTCACAACGGCACCTTCAAGAGTCAAAGGCTATAGGAGCCTTACAGCTAAATACAGAAGTAATGTCAAGAAACGAATGGAAGTAAAACATGGGCCAAAAAACAGTTTAGGCAAAATGAGAATAGAAGCTTTCGAAATACGCCGATACGAAAGTTTGCTGAGGAGACAATGAATACAAATGGGGTGAAAAGAAATTTGGGGCACAACGTGACTGGAAGAAAGTACAGGTTGACAGGACGTATTCAGCAACGTCAGCAGATTAAAATTTACTGCTATAGTGGTGCGTGTGAGACGGGGAACGTATGACCATAATAATCGTAGAGAAAGACCAAGAGACCAACACAGACAAATTTTGAAGGATTTAGGTTGCAGTAGTTATTCAGACATTAAGAGGCTTTTACAGTATAAAGTAGCGCGGAGAGCTACATCAAATCAGTCTGAGGACTTAAGACTACAAAAATGAATTCGATACAAAACAGTAATTCATATTCAGCACTACAATGTACATACATAAAAAAGCGGTTTGCATCACCCCGGTTCCTAGAACTGCTGAGGATAGACGTTGATTATGAATGTTGTATCACAGACGCAGTCCCTTCGACTGTTCAAAGATATCACTAAACGCGCCCAAAGTGGTAAACAAACATGCATGAGCAGTGCCTATTAGGCGGAGGGGGTCCGACAGCCGATCAGTTCCAGTCATTCTACAGGGAAGGGAGTACATGCCTCGTGTTGTTTGCAGTTCAACCATGCCTTGACGGTCAATACCACGGTTCGATCGCGTCCGCATTATTACTATGCGCCAGGAAGGGCTCTCAACAAGGGAAGTGTCCAGGCATCTCCGAGTGGACCAAAGCGATGTTGTTCGGACATGGAGGAGATACATAGAAACAGGAACTGTCGATGACGTGCCTCTCTCAGGCTGTCCAAGTTCTACAACTGCAGTGTATGGCCGCTAAGATACCTACCGGTTATGACTCGGAGGAACCCTGACAGCAACGCCACCATGTTGAATAATGCTTTTCGTGCAGCCACAGAACTTTGTGCTACGACTGGGACTGTGCGCAATAGGCTACATGATGCAGAACTTCATTCCCGACGTCCATGTAGAGGTGCATCTTTGCAACCACTACACCATGGAGCGCAGTACAAATGGGCCCAACCACATGCCGAATGGACCGCTCAGGAATGGCAGCAGGATCTCTTTAACGATGAGTATCGCATATGCCTTCAACCAGACATTCGTCGGAGACGTGTTTGGAGGCAATCCGATCAGGCTGAACACTTTAGACCCACTGTCCAGCGAATGTAGCAAGGTGGAGATTCCCTGCAGTTTTGGGGTAGCATTATGTGGAGTCGACGTACGTTGCTGGTGGTCTTGGAAGGCGCCATAACAGCTGTACGATAAGTGAATGCCATCTTCCAACCGATAGTGCAACCATACAGGGAGCAAACTGGGAGAAAATTCGCGCCCCCATCGTATGCATCTTGTGAATGACATTCTTCTGGGTAACGACGTCGCTCGACTAGAGTGACCAGCTTTTTCTCCAGACATGAACCCTATCGAACATGCCTGGGATGGATTGAAAAGGGCTGTTTATGGACGGCGTGACTCACCAACGCCGAATGGTTGTTGAGGAGTGGGACAGTCTGGACCAACGGTGCCTTGATGAACGTGTGGATAGTATGCTACGACGAATACAGGTATGCATAATTGCGAGAGGACGTGCTGCTTGGTATTAGAGGTACCGGTGTGTACAGTAACTTGGACCTCCACCTCAGAAGCTCTCGCTGTATGGTGCTACAACATGCAATATGTTGTTTCCATGAGCATTAAAAAAGGCAGTAATGGTGTTTATGTTCATCTCTATTCCAATTTTCTGTGCAGGTTCTGGATCTCTCGACACCGAGGTGGTGCAAAACTTATTTTGATGTGTTTGTTTTTCCTCTCATAATCTGAGGAAACCCGTTGAGCTATTTGTTGTTCTCTTAGCTATTTTATTCGGTTTTCTGACATACTATGTTGTTTCTGTGCTGATGATGATTGTTTAGTGTACATTGTATACTATGACTAGGAACCTGCGAAGTATATCAACAGCATGTCACGTTTTGTCTGTAACTATTTTGTGAAATTGAACAACTTTAAGACTATCCCAGGTTTGAGGAATTGTCTTTCAATGCGGATGTTACGGAACTAATTTTGCGCAGATTTTTTGTGTTACTACTCCACCTTATTTCAATGTTTATATCGAAACACTATTATGGGGAGACTCCCTTCTTTTCTTTGTACATCAGATTACTTACTGTGTACCAGAGAAGGGAATATCGTAGTCAGTCTCTTCAGCGAATTTGTTGCATCTTCTAAGCGTAATCCCAATAAAACACAGGGGGTAAGTCGATTCGATTCCTGGTAGGAGAAAAATTTTCAGTGCTGGTATAGGGAGAAGAGGTGGTTGTGTGGAGATATCACCAGACGTTACACCTATGTCGTGGTATAATACGAAACTTCTCCGCAATGTCTCACTAAGTGATGGCATGTGACATTGTTGATGGCGATCCATCCGTAGGACGGGGATATTAAACTTGGCGACACATTGATGCTATTGGCGAGGAGAAGGCTATGTAAGGCACCGCCATTCACACTCTCCCATCTCCCATCATCATCATCATCATAGAATGCAAACGTTTGACTACACTTTACACACGCACACTTGCCCGCGCGCACGCGCGCGCGCGCACACACACACACACACACACACACACACACACACACACACACACACACACACAAAAATATGGTTCAAATGGCTCTGAGCACTATGGGACTCAACTGCTGAGGTCATTAGTCCCCTAGAACTTAGAACTAGTTAAACCTAACTAACCTAAGGACATCACAAACATCCATGCCCGAGGCAGGATTCGAACCTGCGACCGTAGCGGTCTTGCAGTTCCAGACTGCAGCGCCTTTAACCGCACGGCCACTTCGGCCGGCACACATACACACACACAATACATAAATGTAGTATTACAAAAATTGTAATGAAGGAGGTTGTAAATTAATAAATAAAATAAAACACTGTCTTTGGTTCGCTTTCCTCACGACCTCATACATGTGATCGTTCACAACCATGTCCCAAGGCATTTAGTTGAATGGAGAACTTTTAGATTTATGTGATTTCTCGTCTGAGTGAGCTTCGTTTCGTATTAGTACTCATGTGGATAAATCACACTTTTCACTATTTAGGGTCAACTATCACGTTTTGCACCATACAGATATCGTCTGCATGTCATGTAGGTATACGTTGGTCGAACTGTACCTTTAATAACGTGCAGTTGGCGCGCACAATCCAAGTTCCACCCCAGCAGCTAACCTTTCCACTTACCGCGACGTTTGTCCAGGTACGAGCCAATCTGTGTTGAACGCATTCTACTCCAGGAAGGGGAAGAAAGAAACTGACACGAGGAGCCAGCAGGGGGAAGCTGACTTACCCTTAAGAATGTTACTTGGTGCTAGTACTACCCTCTATCTTGCAGGTTTGTTCACTCTTACTACCGGAATGTTTACAAAAGTAACATTTGGACTTCTTACGGACAGATACCGTGTCACTTCACTACCACAGTTCTTAAAATGCAAGCACGCTATTAGACTCGTTCTACTTTCAAGTACGATTTATTTACAAACTCGAGGCCTTCTACCACTTGATCTACAATTAATCATGTAAAATTCAGCAGGGTAATTGGATTCTGAGTTCTGCTGTGTTGTAGATATGGTACAAATCTTGAATTTTGTCATTATTATTGCGTCAGATGCAGAATATGATGAGCACTCCCACTTCAGGCCACAAGTGGCCCATCGGGACCATCCCACCGCCATGTCATCCTTAGTTGAGGATGCAGATAGGAGGGGCGTGTGGTGAACACACCGCTCTCCCGGTCGTTATGATGGTTTTCTTTTACTGGAGCCGCTACTATTCGGTGGAGTAGCTCCTCAATTGGCATCACGAGGCTGAGTGCATCACGAAAATAGGCAACCAAGCATGGCGGCCGGGATGGTCACCCATCCAAGTACCGTCCATACCCGACAGCGTTTAACTTCGGTGATCTCACGGGAATCGGTGTATCCACTGCGGCAAGGCCACTGCTTATAATATGACGGCAGCATCTTAAATCAAGAACATCTCTGGGAACCAATGGATAGCTCTAAAGTATTTAAGTAATGGCTTTTATATGAACATCCATTTCAGAAAGGTTGTGGCTTATTTTCCTATGTATGACTAAAAATCAGAAATCCATGTTAGTGATACAATGGAAGTTATTCAAACTATACAATATTCTGTACTGTAACTGTGCATATTAAACCCCTCCTAAATGTATATCTTGGATTCATTCTAACTAACCAAATTTAACATGTCCATAACTGGAATTCTGTTGTTAAGCTACCTGTTTCAACAATAAATCCAGACATTTCCAAAAACTGAAGTTCATTTACACGGCGCGCAATCACGCAGCTGAACACGCCTTAGAAGACATTGAGACAGAGATCGGCGGCGCGGTTCGTTTTCGTCCTGCACCTACCTGTGAACTCGTTGCAGCAGATCGCCGGTAGGAAAACCGAGCAGTAGCCTACCGTACTGCAACTCGCACCAGGCTGCATACAACGTGACTGTTCAAAGAATCGGGAAAAGGTCTTAATGTTGAATGAAAGGTGGAAATAGTATCAAAACTTCGATATATCTGAACCTTGATAGTGTACACGTTCACTGCTAAGCCTGTGCTAATATTAACTCTGTCTTGCACAAATACTTTCGTTCACGTTAGCAAGTTTATGGTAACGTATTTCCCGAAATCTGAACAGCTACTAAGCACGGGTTATTCTTAAATGAAAATGCTAGCCATGCTCTTAAGTTTATAGGTGTCTAATGCACTAAAGTTTTTAGTCACTGACGTGCTCAATATGCCACGCGGAATTACTGTCTTTTCTCATACACAAAAATACTTAAAATATCCGTACGTTCTAAAAAAACACGCCGGAGTAAATATATCTGCACTTTAAAATATTTTTGAAGCATGTGGCACAACTGAAATCGGCAAACTATAACTTCCTTCAGAGCTCATACTGCACACGACCGTACCACTGATAGGCTGGGCTCCGACATCTTTAGGCTGCTGTAAGCATTCTATCTCTTCAAACAAAAGACGAGCGAAGAATACTCCGTTCTGAATGGTCAGTGTTCTTTAAAGCCAATAAAAAATATTATTATCCGTCGTTAGTCCGTGCTTTTCATAATCAACCAATCAACAAATAACACTCTCGAACTGTACCTTTTCCCGAAATAAATAGTTAACATTATGGTATTTTGTTTATACTCTACGTTATCGGCTATCTTCATTTGCACTCTAATTAGCTTTCCTTTTACCATAAACTTACTTAACATACTATGATACAAACGTCCCCATCGTCTGCATTCACACTGTCTTTAAACTTTCTCACATTGCTTCGTACACCGTTCATCAGTAGAACAATGATCTACGTATTTACTTTACACCACATGCACGCATCATTCACACTACTAAAACCGCATACCGAACTGTACCACCACAAATTAAGAAAAAAGCCTTCAAGAAATTAACAGAACAACTCACAAAATCATTCTCTTGACCTTTCCTGAATGTCTCTGTGCACTACCGTCCTCCAGTAGGTGAAAATTAGATCTATGTAATCGACTGGACCCGCCTTAGACCATATGTCAGTGTGCACACATGAGTCATTCTCCCGATACATAAGCTCTAGACAGGAGTGATATAAGGCTCCAAGCCGCAAGAGCAGTCACGTTACGTTCATAATCCGTCAAAATTTTAATTTTCTTATTTTTATTTCATTAATTAATTTATTTGTTTTAGTAAATTTTGTGAAATCTTCGAATTGTCATTACACGGCATGTGGACAGTATCTAAACGTCTTAAATTGTCTTAAATATTGAGCCAGGAGCATTACAGATTAATATTACTATCTCTTACACTCATCTGGTTATTAGTAGTTGTCATACTTCCGATCTTTGTATCTGCACAGCGAGTGGACTATTGTATGCAAACTTAGCTTACCGCTTAGCGCGCAAATGGACAAAACATCCGAACTGTCTTCCGAAGCCCGGGGTGTCAAACAGACATTCTAAATAAATATGACCCTGGTCCTGTGAGGCCGCTAACACCAGGTGTGGATCATAGCAAAAATCATTAGAAATGCTGCTGTCGCGTACCTTGAATGCATTAATTAATGAAAGTGTAGGTTTGGGGTCTATTCTAGAAACACAAAACAGCTATTCCCTCTTTTATTCCACATAAAATTTATCAACTGTTGCATCCAGGGGTCGAGTAATAAACAACATTCATGTTCAATTACTTTTGAGACTCAATATCAAAATATTTTACTCTTGGACATATTGAAATGAGGATTATTAAAATCATTAAATCTACAAACGGAAAATTTTTAACACGGAAAGAGTGATTATTAAAAATTCTCATTAGTTCATTTAAATCTACACTGTTGTAGCTGGTTAATGCACTGAGTTGGTGGAGCATAAATTTACTTTCATGAACCAATGAAAAAACTCTCTTGTACTCAATGTGAGGATAGGTTAGTATCCTAGGTTTTGATATTCAATGGTCAAAGCGTATACAAGTTGGAGTAAGGAAAACCTACACTCAACATTAATCTTTGGCCTAATGCGCGATGGTAATTTACCAAGCGGCATCTGTAACGGCGTTGACTCTGAGCTGGATCTGAATTCACTAAGTCGCAATTTTCCTGCGTTCAGTAGAACATTAATCTTTCCCTAGTCCAAATAATTTCTATTGCGCACTCGCTATCGGTTGAAGCGACGTGCACAATTTCTTTGCCCGCAAAATTACCGCAGGAATACTTAACTACTGCTCGCTATCTGTCATCACGATATGTGATGCGTATCGTCCTGACTTCGCAGAAAGCAAAACTCTCAACGCCCTCGCTTATTTCTACATACTTGTGCGGTCTGCTGCGAGACGACAGAGAGAGACAGAAATTTCAGGTCTCAAAACACTTTTATGTAATGGAGACCACCCCACCGTATCGTGTCTGCGTCGCCAATTATGGCTTCAGCCAAACACCGTCTCGCTAGAGGCGAATAAAAGTTTTTATTTTTCTTTCTGGGTCACAGCATAGTACTGTTAACGATTTGCAACCACTTACCCTCAGCCCCACACTTATATACGTTTTGTACTGTTTCTCCTGGGTGGTCTTGGTTTGAAAAAAATTTTAACTAAATCTTACGATAAATTTTATAGAGAACCGACAAGTTACGCCAAAGAAGAAGAGATAGAACTACAATGGACACATTATTGTATATACTCTTGCGCTTCTGTGCAGGAACTATCTTTCCTTTGTCATTCGCTTGTCTTATCTGCTTGGATTCGGACCGAAGAGGACGTTCTAGTTTAAAGCTCATCTCGCTGTACCAGCTACTAATGTTAAGTTGTACTTAAAACCAGAAAATATAACGGTTATTTTGTCTAAGAATTTGTGTATGCGGCGAATCAATTTGCAATCTGATACCTTGGTTGTCCTAAGTAGATATGGGCCTTAACAAAGAATTTTCATTGTTGGGCGCCATCTTAGAAAATATTTAACATTTTTCTTTTAGCTCATCTAGGAGACATGCAGTCGGTTACGACAATTAACTTCCTTGCAGATCCTACGAGCCCGACGGCCGCTGATAATAACTTACCAATTTTTTACTTACAGCTTTTCTATATGTGACGAGGTAACATCCCAGGCAGAAAAGGTCTGGTCACAGGATTCCAGTTACATTATAGGATTTCATTTGTGGATGCTACTCTTGTATTCTGTATTGGGGAATCGAGACGAAACAGCGATATTGAGTTACGTATTGCCGTAATTTACATCGAGCAGACTTGTGAAATACTCTCTGGTGCAATAAGCACACAACTTCTCACGAGCCTGGAATAATATCTGAGGTGTTGGGCAAAGAAGGAAAGGACAATTAATCATCGACGATTACGTAACTAACCGGAGAATTTAGCTAGTTTATTAATTACTGATCTGTGTCGAGCTAACTTAAAAGATATTGCACTATTAAGAACATTCTTGTGAGCCAATTTCAGAGAAGTGTTTTCAACCACTACTATTGAGTCATTAAGAATACGATTACATTAGCAGACTACCGTATATTTTTTACATATCACTGTTTTTGTATGTTTAGATGACAGTTAAAAGCCATAATATTTTGTTCTGGCTTTATCCCTTTCAGCGCTGAAACTCACCGTTCTCTTGCCAAGTCGGACTTTCACGATATTGTTAATCACCTGCATGGTTCATCTTCAAAATGCGTTTCGCTTTAACTTGTTTGTTCACGCCAGTCCATATACTGGTAGATATTGCTTTGTTAGTTATCGGTGCATGAGATTTACTGCAATAGGCTTTTGTTGTTACAATGTAATTATTATTTTCTGAGAATCTCATACTGTATTGTCCTGCCATTATGGATTAAGCTCGTGTAAGGTCCGTAAAATCTGGACGCCTTACACGGTGTAAGGAGCAGGTAAGTTTGTCTGAAAACAAAGTATCAGCAATTTCAAATTCCATTGTCATCGCTCATATGCAAACATACACTCTTCTACAAGAAGAACGACACATCATGAAGAAATTATCGGAGTGGGACGGATATAGTAGATGTTATCTCCCTGTACAGAAAAACTGGATGAGTTTTTCAACACAAAGGGCATCACAAATTCAGCAAGTCAATATATCGTTGGTCCATGTCTGGCCATTATACAATTACACAATCGGCTATTCAGCTTTGCACTGATTGATGACACTGATTGATAGAATTGTGGGATGCCCTCTGATGGACCAAATTCTGTCCAAGTCGCACGTTACATAGCCGAAATGAGCTTCACGGAGGGACCTGCATATAATACTCCAAATGTTCTCAGTTTGGGGGAGATGTGACAACTGATCAAGGAAGCAGGGTTTGGCAAGAACGAAGATAAAAGGTAGAAATTCTCGCAGTGCCCAGGCGAGCATTGTATTGCTGTAATATGAACCCAGATGGCTTGCTATGGAGGGCAACAGAATGGGGCACTGAATATTTTTTATGTACCACAGTGGTGTATGTGCGCCACAGATGACACCCAAAATGGCTCTGTTGTGAAAACAAATGGCACCTCAGATCATCAGTCCTGGTGGTCAGCCACCATGGTGGCCGACAGTCAGGTCGATATCTGGCCACTGTGTGGGGCGTTTCAAGCCATCTCTTTGCAGGTCATCGGGGCTCAATTCCAAGTGGAACTTACCACCGAAGACAATTCCAACCAGTCAATGAGATTCCAGCCCAAAGACTCCAAGAACAGTTGTGGGATACCAATATAACTTTTGCATTCCATACGGCATGGTAATCTGTAGTGATGGTTTGGATTTCCATCTCTTTTCACAGCAAGACCCCTTTGGCAGTCATTCGCTGCACCCTTACATCACAGCGGAGTGGTACGTCACGATCACTACATCCCGTTCAGTTGCTCTTGATGGCAAGACATCTTGGCCTTAAATTTCGTCAAAGTAATGCTAGTCTGCACGTGGTGGCTGTCTTCGTGCTTGCCAAACCTCTTACTGACAAGCAAGGTCACCGGATTTCTCTCCAATTGAAAACGTCAAGAGCACTATTGGGGGGGGGGGGGGGGGGGGCATCCAGCTTCGAAATGGACAGAATAGATCGCCATATGCCTCAGGAGGACCTCCAACACCTATATCGTCCAGAGCGCAGGCGAATAACTGCTAGCATAAGGGCCGGAAATGGACAAACGCATTAATGACTTTTTCATCTTTTGTGGCTTTTTCTCTATAGTAAATCATCCAATATTTTTGTTTGTCTGTACATCACACCAACCGATTTACAACAGGTTTGGATAATGGCCTCTCAGTGTGTGCTATTTTTTTTCCCTTACAGTGTATTACCGACTACTGACTTGCCAATAAATTTTGAAAAAATCTATAGACACAAGTGAAGTATTTGGACAATGAGAGATCAGTATATATTAGGCACAACTAAACACAATTAATATTAATATAATGAACATCTATGTTGCTTCATTTCTGCTGAAATAGAATCACAAATTTGCACAAATGAACTAGCAGATTTAAATAGAAATGATGAATTTATCTGAAAGTTGATCTTCAACTGAATATCCAGCTCTATTGAGTACCCAGAAATGTAAATATTTTATTGTATTTCGGGAATATTTGAAAAAAACAAAACAACTTTAGCTTCAATTATTGTAAACTTCTAAATGAGGCATTTTGGTGGCTATTTGGAGAGTTTAGAAATGAGCAATATGTATATTGGCCTCACGGGGGAATGTAATGCAAACGGTTTATGCTAGATTAGCAGTCGGGAAATCTACTGAGTGTTGTCTAAGTTATCAGTTCCTGATGTTTTTTCAATAACTCAGTGACTCTTCCTAAATTTAAACTGAGAACTTGTAATTACTTACTTCTAAGGCGTTGAAATTCATTAATGGCTAGTGCAACCTGTGAGTATAGGACCACGCTATGAATTGTCGGCATCGTGCACCTACTGGGTTTATTGTTATGTCGGAGGACTGTGCGACTGTGATAAATATGTATATTTAACATGTATAGATCTTTGTGAATAATTGCATCAATGATACGTACCTGCCCTTGTGAAGCACCAATAAGAAGTGAAGTAACTGGTTATCTGTTTACCTGTACTTTAATGACTGCAAATGAGATACGAACTGGCCACAACAAGCGTTGTACAATAACAAACATCGATTACAATATTTGAATGACAGTTCTGGTCTGGTCTACTTTATTGACAATAACCAATTTTCAACAACAACTTTTCAGCCAATTTCGAAGGACGTGCTGCTACTAAGGCTGACTGATGTGTTGAGTACACTGGTGCCCCATGCCAAGAGCAGTCTTTAATGGAAGCTTTTAATCCAGGCGAACCCTGAAAAACATGTCTTAGTAGTGTACTATTTTTAGACAATGAGCTAATCCAATACTAAGCTGCGTTGACTGTTGGACTCTATAAAATATTTGCATGTGACACAAACAAATTATGTGTGGACAGTAAACAGAACAGTGAAGATCAGCTTTTGGAACAGTGAAATTTTAATTTGTGACAGTAAAGTGGACAATTTTTGGTGCCCCTACGAGATTAATGTAGCCATTGGTGCTCCCTAATGTCGTCAGCGTTGATTCCAGGCAATTAGCACGCGAGTTCAGCTCACATCGCATCATGAAGTGCAGAAACAAATCAACGTGTGGTACACCAGAGGTATGCAGAGAGCTGAGGGACGCGGAAATTCATGTGAAGTGCTTAACAGACGATGCAAAGGCAGCCGGCACTGGTGTGGAAGCTTATGATGGTAGATTGGCATTATAATTATTTATAAAATTATGTAACAGTAAGGTCAAGAACAGTGTGTTAAGTGGTGATGAACAGATCGTAAACGCTGTGAATGTACATAAGGAGGATAACATTACAAGGGGGAGAATTAAGAAATTCCACTTTATAGGTGAATATAAGGCAATAATTACAACTGAACCTTAGAATGACAGCAGATTTAAACAAGTGTTAGAATTTTCCTTGTAGGATGGGGTTAATGATGAGGCTAATGCTTGCAAAGTTATGTACGGGAAGTGAAAGACTTCGCCTACTGACTACTGTAATGGTGAAATTTAAGAAAGTAATGTAGGAACAATAAGTAATGCAATGGCGAATTAAGAAGAGGATTGAGAAATGTATGGGGAATTACAATTAATGGCAAATAGTCATAGTAATCAGGCTCTGTTTGAATTTCCTAAGAACTGAAAAATAACATATGTAATTTAAACGCAAAGATCGTTAGTTTAAAATCAAACATAGAAACAAGTAGTAGTGACATTAACAACAATTAAAAAATAAATTAATAGTTTAAAGACTGAAATGGAACTAAGAAAGGCAGTGATATACGAGGGCTGTTCAATAAGTACTGCAACACATTTTTTTTCTCGACCAATTTTGGTTGAAAAAACCGGAAATTTCCTGTGGAATATTTTCAAACATTCCCGCTTTATCTCGTATAATTTCATTGAATTCCGACAGGTGGCAGCGCTGTACGGAGCTGTTAAAATGGCGTCTGTAACGGATGTGCGTTGCAAACAATGGGCAGTGATCGAGTTTCTTTTGGCGGAAAACCAGGGCATCTCAGATATTCATAGGCGCTTGCAGAATGTCTACGGCGATCTGGCAGTGGACAAAAGCACGGTGAGTCGTTGGGCAAAGCGTGTGTCATCATCGCCGCAAGGTCAAGCAAGACTGTCTGATCTCCCGCGTGCGGGCCGGCCGTGCACAGCTGCGACTCCTGCAATGGCGGAGCGTGCGAACACAGTCGTTCGAGATGATCGACGGATCACCATCAAACAACTCAGTGCTCAACTTGACATCTCTGTTGGTAGTGCTGTCACAATTGTTCACCAGTTGGGATATTCAAAGGTTTGTTCCCGCTGGGTCCCTCGCTGTCTAACCGAACACCATAAAGAGCAAAGGAGAACCATCTGTGCGGAACTGCTTGCTCGTCATTTGGCTGAGGGTGGCAATTTCTTGTCAAAGATTGTTACAGGCGATGACACATGGGTTCATCACTTCGAACCTGAAACAAAACGGCAATCAATGGAGTGGCGCCACACCCACTCCCCTACCAAGAAAAAGTTTAAAGCCATACCCTCAGCCGGTAAAGTCATGGTTACAGTCTTCTGGGACGCTGAAGGGGTTATTCTGCTCGATGTCCTTCCCCATGGTCAAACGATCAACTCTGATGTGTATTGTGCTACTCTTCAGAAATTGAATAAACGACTTCAGCATGTTCGTAGGCACAAAAATCTGAACGAACTTCTCCTTCTTCATGACAACGCAAGACCTCACACAAGTCTTCGCACCCAAGAGGAGCTCACAAAACTTCAGTGGACTGTTCTTCCTCATGCACCCTACAGCCCCGATCTCGCACCGTCGGATTTCCATATGTTTGGCCCAATGAAGGACGCAATCCGTGGGAGGCACTACGCGGATGATGAAGAAGTTATTGATGCAGTACGACGTTGGCTCCAACATCGACCACTGGAATGGTACCGTGCAGGCATACAGGCCCTCATTTCAAGGTGGCGTAAGGCCGTAGCATTGAATGGAGTACGTTGAAAAATAGTGTTGTGTAGCTAAAAGATTGGGGAATAACCTGGTGTATTTCAATGCTGAATAAAACAATCCCTGTTTCAGAAAAAAAATGTGTTGCATTACTTATTGAACTGCCCTCGTATTAACACTAATTTTACAAAACTAAATAAAAGAATAAAGAGAGTGAAAATAGCGTGTGACCAAATGATAAAGAAGGTGGTGGGCTCTTTGCTTTTTGTGGGCAAGTGCTCTACCATCTGAGCTACCCAAGCACGACTCACGCCCATTCCTCACAGCTTTACTTCTGCCAGTATCTCGTCTCCTACCTTCCAAACTTCACAGGTGGTAGAGCACTTGCCCGCGAAAGTCAAAGGTCCCGAGTTCGTGTCTCGATCCGGCACACAGTTTTGATCAACCAGGAACTTTCATATTAGCACACACTCCACTGCAGAGTGAAAAACTCATTCTGGATGGTTGTACCCGTGGTATAGGGATTGACTAGCTATCAAACCGTCCTCGAACTTGGGGTGTAGTCCCCTATTGATTACATTTTGATTGATAATCATCAACAATCAATGCCGAAGATATCTGGCATTAGATGTCACCCTCGTTCTACCAATGGCCTTGTCAAAGGGAGGGGAGGAGCAGCCAGTGACGTCTTTCTCTTGCCCTTGGGGTGGGGAGCTATCCTAAATGGCGGGAAAAACAGCAATGGTCAACAGCATGAGGATGCAGAAGGCAATTAAAAACGGCTGCATTAAAGACGCATATTAAGGTACCATAGTACATGTAGCCAGTAATTCACAAAGTACCATGAAGGTCTCTGTATTGGGAAAAGATTCCGGACTACTTCTTTATTCGAATCTCCTTACGGGGGGGGGGGGGGGGGGGAGGAATGACTAAGAGGATGTGAGCATGAAAAACGGATATAGTAACGACCGAAAGGGTAACGCCCTACAAGTCGGGGCAGGGTGTGGTATGTCATAGTGTACAAGACTAATTGGTTTATGTAATGAGCATCAGTTAATATTGTGAATACTCTGTTCAAGAGCCACAAGAGGAGGCGTTCTACGAGAAAAATACCGGTGGAGACGAAAAGATTACAGTTAGTTTACATCATGGTCAGACAGAGAGCCAGAAATCAGATTTTACGGTGTAAGGTGTGCACAGGAGCAGATATGGACTTAAATCAGAACTTAGTAATGTTGAAAAGCAGGTTGAGTTCAAGAGGCTGGACAGGAAGAATCAGCATAGTATATTCAAGTACTAAGGAATGAAGAGATTCACTTGAAGTTCAATAAGACTATAGAAGCTGCATTAATGAGTAGCTCTATAGGCAGTTCAGTTCAAGAGGAATATAAACCTCTATAGAGGGCAACAGTAGAATTTGGAGAGAAAGCCGTAGGTACAAGGGAGATAACTGCAAAGAAATTATGGATAACAAAAGAAATATTTGAATTGACCGATGAAACAATTAACTAGAAAAGTGATCAGGTAAATTTAGGAATACAGAAATACAAGTCAATGAGGAATGAATTAAATAGGAATTGCAGGGAAGGGAAGGTGAAATGGCAGCGCGAAAAATGTGAACTGAATCAGGAAATGACTGTCAGAAGGACTGGATCAGCATGAAGGAAAGTCAAACCGACCAGTGAGATTAAAAGCAAAGATGGTAAGATTTTGAGTGCAATGGGTAATTTGCTGCTAAATGCACATAAGATAGTGGATATGTGGAATGAGTACCTCTATGTCTCTGTGAGGGGGAGGAATTGACTGATGAATATGCAAAGACCAGCACATTCCTCAAACTGGGGAACTATCAAGAATGGGGTTCCACAAGGGTCAGTCTTGGGTCCTGTGTTGTTCTTAATATATATTAATGACTTGCCATTCTATATTCATGAAGAGGCAAAGTTAGTTCTCTTTGATGATGAGACAAGTATAGTAATCACACCTGACAAACAAGAATTAACTGATGAAATTGTCAATACTGTCTTTCAGAAAATTACTAAGTGGTTCCTTGTAAACGGACTCACAGAATTTTGATAAGGCACAGTACATACAGTTCCATACAGTGAATAGTATGAGGCCATTAATAAATATAGACCTTAATCAGAAGCATATAGCTAAGGTAGAATATTCCTAATTTTTAGGCGTGTCCATTGATGAGAGATTAAATTGGAAGAAACACATTGATGATCTGCTGAAACGTTTGAGTTCAGCTACTTATGCAATAAGGGTCATTGCAAATTTTGGTGATAAACATCTTAGTAAATTAGCTTACTACGCCTATTTACACTCATTGCTTTCATATGACATCATATTTTAGGGTAATTCATCACTGAGGAATAAGGTATTTATTGCACAAAAGCGTGTAATCAGAATAATAGGTGGAGTCCACCCAAGATCATCCTGCAGACATTTATTTAAGGATCTAGGGATACTCACAGTAGCTTCTCAGTATATATACTGTCTTATGAAATTTGTTATTAACAACCAAACCCAATGCAAAAGTAGTAGCAGTGTGCATTACTACAATACTAGGAGGAAGGATGATCTTCACTCTTCAAGATTAAACCTAACTTTGGCACAGAAAGTGGTTAGTTATACTGCCTCTAAGGTCTTTGGTCACTTACCAAATAGTATCAAAAGTCTGACAGATAACCAACAAGTATTTAAGAAGAAATTAAAAGAATTTCTGAATGACAACTCCTTCCACTCCATAGAGGAATTTTTAGATATAAATTAAGAAAAAAAGAAAAAAAATTATAAAAAAATAAAATAAAATTATTTAAAAAGTTGTTATATTAACTAAGTATGTTGTTAAATTAACTTAATTATATTATGTATTGGAAAATTTGACTCGTTCCACATCATTACGAAATATCGTATTTGTTGCAGATTGGCAGGAGAGCCAACCCAGGAATACTAGAGGAAGCCGAAAGGCACGCGTTTTAGCTCATGCAGGCTGGCGTGAGGTCTGGAACAGGACATATAATTACACTTTAGTAAAACACGGACGAAGCTGGTGGAATTCTTAACTTTATTCCATTAATGGTGAACGTCGGTCTGATGGTACATGATTAACAAGATCAATAGCAACTGATAATGGCGCCTTGCTAGATCGTAGCAAATGATGTAGCTGAAGGCTATGCTAACTATGGTCTCGGCAAATGAGAGCGTATTTTGTCAGTGAACCATCGCTAGCAAAGTCGGTTGTACAACTAGGGCGAGTGCTAGGAAGTCTCTCTAGACCTGCCGTGTGGCGGCGCTCGGTCTGCAATCACTGATAGTGGCGACACGCGGGTGCGACGTATACTAACGGACCGCGGCCGATTTAACGGCTACCACCTAGCAAGTGTGGTGTCTGGCGATGACACCACAGTATTCATGATCCATGGAACTGGTATTAGTCTAGTCTATAGTCTATAGTCTATAGTCTATAGTCCATAGTCCATAGTCCATAGTCCATAGTCCATAGTCCATAGTCCATAGTCCATAGTCCATAGTCCATAGTCCATAGTCCATAGTCCATAGTCCATAGTCCATAGTCCATAGTCCATAGTCCATAGTCCATAGTCCATAGTCCATAGTCCATAGTCCATAGTCCATAGTCCATAGTCCATAGTCCATAGTCCATAGTCCATAGTCCATAGTCCATAGTCCATAGTCCATAGTCCATAGTCCATAGTCCATAGTCCATAGTCCATAGTCCATAGTCCATAGTCCATAGTCCATAGTCCATAGTCCATAGTCCATAGTCCATAGTCCATAGTCCATAGTCCATAGTCCATAGTCCATAGTCCATAGTCCATAGTCCATAGTCCATAGTCCATAGTCCATAGTCCATAGTCCATAGTCCATAGTCCATAGTCCATAGTCCATAGTCCATAGTCCATAGTCCATAGTCCATAGTCCATAGTCCATAGTCCATAGTCCATAGTCCATAGTCCATAGTCCATAGTCCATAGTCCATAGTCCATAGTCCATAGTCCATAGTCCATAGTCCATAGTCCATAGTCCATAGTCCATAGTCCATAGTCCATAGTCCATAGTCCATAGTCCATAGTCCATAGTCCATAGTCCATAGTCCATAGTCCATAGTCCATAGTCCATAGTCCATAGTCCATAGTCCATAGTCCATAGTCCATAGTCCATAGTCCATAGTCCATAGTCCATAGTCCATAGTCCATAGTCCATAGTCCATAGTCCATAGTCCATAGTCCATAGTCCATAGTCCATAGTCCATAGTCCATAGTCCATAGTCCATAGTCCATAGTCCATAGTCCATAGTCCATAGTCCATAGTCCATAGTCCATAGTCCATAGTCCATAGTCCATAGTCCATAGTCCATAGTCCATAGTCCATAGTCCATAGTCCATAGTCCATAGTCCATAGTCCATAGTCCATAGTCCATAGTCCATAGTCCATAGTCCATAGTCCATAGTCCATAGTCCATAGTCCATAGTCCATAGTCCATAGTCCATAGTCCATAGTCCATAGTCCATAGTCCATAGTCCATAGTCCATAGTCCATAGTCCATAGTCCATAGTCCATAGTCCATAGTCCATAGTCCATAGTCCATAGTCCATAGTCCATAGTCCATAGTCCATAGTCCATAGTCCATAGTCCATAGTCCATAGTCCATAGTCCATAGTCCATAGTCCATAGTCCATAGTCCATAGTCCATAGTCCATAGTCCATAGTCCATAGTCCATAGTCCATAGTCCATAGTCCATAGTCCATAGTCCATAGTCCATAGTCCATAGTCCATAGTCCATAGTCCATAGTCCATAGTCCATAGTCCATAGTCCATAGTCCATAGTCCATAGTCCATAGTCCATAGTCCATAGTCCATAGTCCATAGTCCATAGTCCATAGTCCATAGTCCATAGTCCATAGTCCATAGTCCATAGTCCATAGTCCATAGTCCATAGTCCATAGTCCATAGTCCATAGTCCATAGTCCATAGTCCATAGTCCATAGTCCATAGTCCATAGTCCATAGTCCATAGTCCATAGTCCATAGTCCATAGTCCATAGTCCATAGTCCATAGTCCATAGTCCATAGTCCATAGTCCATAGTCCATAGTCCATAGTCCATAGTCCATAGTCCATAGTCCATAGTCCATAGTCCATAGTCCATAGTCCATAGTCCATAGTCCATAGTCCATAGTCCATAGTCCATAGTCCATAGTCCATAGTCCATAGTCCATAGTCCATAGTCCATAGTCCATAGTCCATAGTCCATAGTCCATAGTCCATAGTCCATAGTCCATAGTCCATAGTCCATAGTCCATAGTCCATAGTCCATAGTCCATAGTCCATAGTCCATAGTCCATAGTCCATAGTCCATAGTCCATAGTCCATAGTCCATAGTCCATAGTCCATAGTCCATAGTCCATAGTCCATAGTCCATAGTCCATAGTCCATAGTCCATAGTCCATAGTCCATAGTCCATAGTCCATAGTCCATAGTCCATAGTCCATAGTCCATAGTCCATAGTCCATAGTCCATAGTCCATAGTCCATAGTCCATAGTCCATAGTCCATAGTCCATAGTCCATAGTCCATAGTCCATAGTCCATAGTCCATAGTCCATAGTCCATAGTCCATAGTCCATAGTCCATAGTCCATAGTCCATAGTCCATAGTCCATAGTCCATAGTCCATAGTCCATAGTCCATAGTCCATAGTCCATAGTCCATAGTCCATAGTCCATAGTCCATAGTCCATAGTCCATAGTCCATAGTCCATAGTCCATAGTCCATAGTCCATAGTCCATAGTCCATAGTCCATAGTCCATAGTCCATAGTCCATAGTCCATAGTCCATAGTCCATAGTCCATAGTCCATAGTCCATAGTCCATAGTCCATAGTCCATAGTCCATAGTCCATAGTCCATAGTCCATAGTCCATAGTCCATAGTCCATAGTCCATAGTCCATAGTCCATAGTCCATAGTCCATAGTCCATAGTCCATAGTCCATAGTCCATAGTCCATAGTCCATAGTCCATAGTCCATAGTCCATAGTCCATAGTCCATAGTCCATAGTCCATAGTCCATAGTCCATAGTCCATAGTCCATAGTCCATAGTCCATAGTCCATAGTCCATAGTCCATAGTCCATAGTCCATAGTCCATAGTCCATAGTCCATAGTCCATAGTCCATAGTCCATAGTCCATAGTCCATAGTCCATAGTCCATAGTCCATAGTCCATAGTCCATAGTCCATAGTCCATAGTCCATAGTCCATAGTCCATAGTCCATAGTCCATAGTCCATAGTCCATAGTCCATAGTCCATAGTCCATAGTCCATAGTCCATAGTCCATAGTCCATAGTCCATAGTCCATAGTCTATAGTCTATAGTCTATAGTCTATAGTCTATAGTCTATAGTCTATAGTCTATAGTCTAGTCTATAGTCTAGTCTAGTCTAGTCTAGTATCAGAGTACCCAGAGCAGCTAGAAGATGTAGGGGATCAAATATTAGAATCAAAATTTAAAGGAAACTTGACGACTTCAGAACAAATAAGACACAGGTTATAGATAAAATGGTATCGAAATTTCTAAAATCATTGTGGGACGTGTCAGCGAAATGTCTACTCACATTGGTGTGAAGAATGTATGAGAGTGTATACTATAATCGTTTTGGGAAAACATCATCCATTCAGTTCCGAAGACAATAAGAACCGACATGTGCGACAGTTATCGCATAATCAGCTTAATAGTTCATGCATGCAAATTGCTTACAAGAATAACATATAGAGGAATGGAAGAGAAAATTGAAGCTCTGTTGGATGACGATTAGTTTGGATTTAGGAAACAAACTCACCGGAGACGCAGTTGTCATTGCGGTTGCTAATGGAAGTAAGGCTGAAGAGAATCAAGACATGCTGATAGGATTTGTCGACCTAGAACAGAGTCAACAATGTAAAATGGCGCACATTGTTCGAAATTCTGAGAAAAATAGGGGCAAGCTGTTGGTACACAGTGGAAATATACAATATGTACAAGAATCAAGAGGAACAATAAAAGTGGAATACCAAGCAAGAAGTGCTAGGAGTAAAGAGAGTATAAGGATGGAACCATTCACGCCTACTGTTCAATCTGTACGTCGAAGAAGCAATGGTGGATATTAGAGAAATGTTTAAGAGTGGCATTCACATTCAGCATGAAAAGATATCAATAGTAATATTCGCTGACGAAGAAGAATTGTGCTGGTGCTGTACAGAGTGTTTGGTCTAATGGGTAGAGATTATAGACTGATAGTAAATGTAAGAAAGACGAGAATACTGAAAAGTACCAGAAATGGGAACAGAGACACACTTACAGTTAACATTGAAATTTGGGATCACAAAGAAGACGAAGTTAAGGAATTCAGGTACCTAGGAAGCAAAATAAAGCACGATGGAGAGAGCAAGGAGGACATATGAAGTGGACTACCGCTAGAAAAACGAGATACCTGGCCAAAAGAAATAATATAAGACATCGAAGAAGACATTTCTGAGGATGTGGGTTGGGAATACACCTCTGTATAGCTATGAAGCATGGAGTCCGTAAAATCCAGAACAGAGGGGGTTGAAACATTTTAGATCGAGTGCTATTGACTAATGATGAAAATTAGGTAAACTAATAAAGTAAGATAAGAGGATGTTCTCCGCATAATCGACAACGAAAGGACGATATGAAAAACACTGACGAGAAGAAGGGACAGACCCATACGATATCTGTTAAGACAGTAGGGTATAACGTCTATGGTGCTAGAGGAAGACAGACATTTGAATACATCCAGCAATTAAAGATTAGGTTTCAAAAGCTACTCTGAAATGAAGACGTGTGATCTGAGCACAGAAGAGGCATTGTGGTGGACCACTTCAAACCGGAAGGAAAACTTATGAAGGGAAAAGAAGGGAAGAAACTGGCATATAATTAAAAGAAATTAGCAATGCGTGTGAAGATGAAAAGGTAGTTTTCGGGGAACTGATGAGAATTCGTGTAAAAATAACTTATAAATAGCAAAGAAGGGTTCTTCAGGCGGAAGAGATGAGATTGAACGTCAGAGAGATTAGATCAAAACCGAATTCGAGGGCAGGCTAAAGCAATGGAAACAGGAGTAGATACTTTGAGTGTGACTTTTGTTAAAAATTAGATGGGAGAGATTAATGAGCTGGTAGGTTCTAAATTAGCTGAAACTGAGAAAGTCAGCAAAGTTCTAAGTGTAAATCATCGTTTATGTACCGCGTGTAGTGGTGCCTCTGTTGCTGCTTATAAGGATTTTAGCAATTTTGAACCATAAGGTAAAGTACACTCTATTGGTTTCATTATGGAATTTAATGATTCGCCTAAGAATTAGAGCGATGAGAACAAAATATCTTCTAGAAGAGGATGCTTATAGCTGGGCAGCTGAATTAGCAAACAACAGAGTTCGTAAAGGAAACTTCTGTCATTATTTCGCATATTGCCTAAATCCTTCAGCTTACTTCTCGTTTTAAAGGAGGGTGTTAAGATTGCCTTTCCTTGCGATGCGAACATATTGTAACTGCTTAAGGATCACCACATTGAATACATGTATTTTTCTTGTGGTAACCACTGAGTGATACTAATCAACATATGCATCAGTTATGGTGCCCGTTTTGTAATAAGTGGTCGATCTCGAACCCGTAGCTGAATGTTAACTTGTTTAATGACAGACTTATTTCAGCCTCTGCTCTGACTTACATCAACATTCTCGATTCCCCGGTTCTTTCTTTAAGACGATCTACACCTTTTTTGCATGTAATCTAGAGGTGCTTTTGTAACCATAATATACAAATTTGAGTAGCATTTATTTCAGTAAATCACGGTAATGCAGTAGATGGCACGTTCCATTAGATTCAAGTATGTGGCTGAGCCCCCCCCCCAAATTCGTAATGTTTCTCCATGTTACGCGTATGTTTTCTAATTTTCGAACTTGCGTTCCCGGTACAAAGTCTCACCTTTTTGTTACACAACAGGTTGCGTGCATTGCATACAGAGGTAGCTACATGAATGTATTTTCTTTCGGAGTACAAGGTACAGTCTTACTGTGCGAGGACACGTTTTACGACAGATTTACAGATAACATCCATTGAGCATCATCACAGGCCGAGCTTACAAGTCGTTACATTTTAAGAGTATTCGGTAAGTTCGCATTAGATGAAAGGGAGCTTTCTAAGGAATAGGCTAATTGTGCTTAGGTATCTGTTATTGAAGATAGAGTAGGGCCCAATTTTCAGGTGTCGGAGGGGCTGGGTTCGGTTGTTTGGGGAAGGAGACCAGACAGCGAGGTCATCGGTCTCATAGGATTAGGGAAGGATGGGGAATGAGGTCGGCCGTGCCCTTTCAAAAGAACCATCCCGGCATTTGCCTAGAGTGATTTAGGAAATCATGGAAAACCTAAATCAGGATGGCCGGACGTGGGACTGAACCATCGTCCTCCCGAATGCTAGTCCAGCGTCTAACCACTGCGCCACCTCGCTCGGTCAGGTGTTAGAAAAATGACAAAAAAGCTTAGTACGAGTCTTCCCATTCTTAAATTTATTTCATAAATAAATAACAGTCAGGCGGAAACTATGTAACTCATACGGATTTCGTTTTTATTTGTGTGTGTATATAAGGGGTGGATGTCGTTATATTACTATCCCTTATAATTATTCATCTTTTAATGTATACGAACTTTTCAAGTAACCTGGAACGATTTTTCTTTGTTGTTACCTATTCTGACATTAGTAACCTTATTTTACCAAATTGGTACTTATCCATAATACCATTCTACATCGTCAGACAGACGTTTAGGCATACTAAAAGATTCACTCTGAATATGGATTATTGTATCATACGAGGTAGGACCGGAAAGTACCACACAATATCTTTTTTCCACTAGTATTGCAGCTCGAACGTTGAAATATTACAACGATATAGTTTGAGGTTTGCTGCACAGAGCCTCATTTTTTTGGGTGTGCAGCTCCAGCGAGAGAAGCTGGAACTATGAAAAAAACATGGCACCATGCTACTGTCGTAAACTTGTGAAGAGTACTAACGTGTAGTTCGAAATTTGCGGGCCAAAGATCATTAACCGAGTGAAATTCACAGGGATATGAGTGGCGTGTATGGGTAGTGGCAATGTCTCCAGGAGGTGTGCATTCTTCAACTACCTTATGTGAACCTTAGTGATACCCCACGCCCCGGGCCACCTACAAACACACAGAATGTAGCAACCACTGAGGCATCAATTTTCTAAGAGCCGCGTGAGCAGCTGTAAACTTTATCTCATCAGTTCATAAGTTTCGAGGGTGTACTGTACGATATTGCCCATGACACTGCAAAACTTCGTAAAGTTACTGCTTACTGGAGGCATAAGAACCTTCCAGACAACTACACGAGCCAGGGAATGATGACAAGGTTTAATCAGTTAACACGTTACGGCTCTAAAGGACAAGATTTTTGTAAGGAATAGTTACTGGTGATGAGTCGTGGGCGTACCACAACACACCCGAAACAAAGTGGGCCTCTATGTAAACATGTAGGTTCCCCAGTACGAAAAAATTCAAAGTGATTTATCCTGCTAGGAACGTGAGAGTGGCAGTTTTCTAGGATATACATGCTTTTTTATTGTTGGACTTGGTGGACATGAGACCACTGTGAATGGTGAAGCCCATATTTAATTTTTTATTGCGTCGAGTAGTTCTTGACAAACGTCACAACATTAATGCTGACGTCAAATTTCTTCAAGAGAATACTCACCCCAGTGTTGATACTGCAGCTCGTGAGAAAATCACCAGTCCTGGACGGGAGGCGTTTCAGCATCCACTATACAAATCAAACCTTGCACCATAGGACTTTCACCTGTTTGGTCCCATGAAGAAATTCCTGACTGGCCAACATTTTGCGGCAGACGTGGAAGTTAAATCAGCAGTCCTCAGATGGCTATAATCCAACCAAACGGACTTCTACGAGCAGAGCACCTTAAAACTGTACCACGATGGGAGAAATGTGTTCAGATTGTTGATGAATATGTATAAATGTAGGTAAAAGACGCACGTTCATTTGTGATTTTTGTTTCGTTACCGAGTAAATCTTTTGGAAGTGCTAATTCATACTCGCGCTTTTATTTTAATAGATGAGCTGTAGAACTTGAGCCTATCTTGCCTTTATCTGTAGATGCTTGCATATTCAGTGTTATCAAATAAATGTCGCAGGAAGCAGAGATTTAGCAAACAGAAAATTGAAAACAGCTTTCAGTGTAAGTTGAAGCGAAAGCGACCGCAATATGTGTAGAATGGTATATTCACAACTAAGCGCACAGGCGACAGTGGATGAATAGAAAGATTCTTCTTAGGGGAATAACTGCAGGACCTGTTGAAATGGATGAAAAATTTGCTGAACACAGATTGTAGACTGAGTATAGATGACTGAAACATGTAAACATTGAGAGGTAACAGAAACAGTGTTATGACGAACTTAATATGGAATTCAGGGACCCGTAGTCGAGGAAGCGAAGGAAGCAAAACAAAGCATGAAGGGGGAAAATCATTCGTAAAAATAAGTTAGCTATTGCCGTATATTTACGGGTAATATGTTTAAAAGAATGCGCATCTTAAACGACTCCTCCTGCACCATGCATCGAGTGGATTGAGTAGCTCGTTAACTGTTGTTGCCGGTCCAAAGCCCAGATAAAGGAGGAGGGTTGGAGTCAGAAAGGGCATCCGGAAAAAACCTACCAAAACAATGATGGATACTTCTCAAAGTAAATTTTCCGGAGTAATAGTTTCCCATTCTCCAGGGCAGACGTTTTGTGAGGAATGCAACAAAAGGAGAGGGTGCGGAAGAAGGAAACATAGGGACGTGGAAGGGAAAGAGTCAAGAAATTGTAGACACGGTGCAAAGATAGAAGATAAATATCTTGTGCTTGCAAGAGACCAGGTGGAAGGATAACAAAGCAAAACTGTTGGCAGAAAGATACAAGTAGTTCCATAGCAGTGCAGACAAAGAGTCCAGAAATGGAGTAGGAAGTCTGTGAAGTGGAAGAGGTACCTTGGAGCATGATGTTTGCCGATGATGTTGTAATCTGTGAACCAACCCAGGAGGCTCTTCAGGACAAGCTTCAACAGTGGAGAAAAGCTCTAGAAGAAAGCGGAGTGAGAATTTGTACGATGCAAACAGAGTGTGTGTACACACGACGCCAAAGATCTATATATTAACCTGCAAGGAGAGCAAATGATGCTGGTCAAGAAATTTAAATACGTAGGTTCTCACACGCAAAGTGATGGAGGACTGGGGACGAAATTAACCTAGGATAAATAATGGATGGATGAACTAGAGGAAACTAAGCGAAGTACTGTGTCATAAGAAGGTTAGCTGCAGAATGAAAGGACAGCCTTAAAAGAGTGTGGTGAGGACTGCGATGCTGTATAGTACAGAATATTTGCCAATTACGAAAGCCCAAGAGAAAAAGATGGAAGTGGCATAAATGAGAATGTTCAGGCGGATGATCGGGGTGACACGGAAGGATAGACTAAGGAATGAGTACATCAGGGGAACAGTGAAAATGGGGCCCATAGGGAGGAAGATCCAAGAAAGTAGGCTAAGGCGTTATGTACATGTGCAGAGAAGAGGGGAGTACCACGTGGGAAGAAGAGTTGAAGACCTAGAAATCGAAGGATCAAGGAGAAGAGAAAGACCGAAAATGACATAGAAAGACAAGGTAGCAGGAGACCTACGGAAAAAGGGATCGCTCAAAGAAGCAGCACTGGATAGGTATTTATGGAAGAGAAGGACACAGCAAAGCAACGCTGACCCTCACATGATGTGGGAAAAGGCTGAGTTGATGATGAATGTGCTACTTGAACACGGCAATCAAAATCATGGTTTTTAAAAAAGACTCGGAAACAATGATATCTACTCAGATGTGATGCGATGTTACACAAGGATGTCCCACATACGGGGACTGATAGGAAGTGCCCCGTAGAATCGGCGAGGAAATATTAAATGTACAAATACAAACAGAAGAAAGGATACTATGTTCGGACATAAGACACCTTAACTGGAGAGCATTTTAGTACACCTACCAAAAAAATCAGGAAGTTGCTTGTAAAAGTCCTTCTGATGGACGAGGCTACCACGAGGGAAGTCATGCTGTTGAAACCAGTCAGAAAACTGGTGACCAAACTGAAAAAACACCAAACAGTCTCTAGATTAGGTGGGAGTTGTAGAGTCCAAATGAGATTTTTGCACATGAGCAGCAACAATCCGCTCGTCCTGTAGAGTACGAGTATTCTGAAACCATATGGTTCCCATTGTTCTTTCTTTCTATTGTGAAGCAATGCTTTACAGTTGAAAACTGTGCGTTTAAATTCGAAAATCCAACTTTTACCAATTAAATGAAGTAAAACTTTGGTGTCAGATATACGAGTTACACTGGGAGGGGACTGTTACAGCCGTCCATTGGCTCACCTAGCTTCTCTGACTTAGCAATTCCTATATTATAGATTAGCAATTATTATATTTCGTTTGAGGGAAAAATTGTATATTGACCTATTTTTATAAATTATAACTTTTTGTTTCACATCAGCAAACTGTTTTCCCCTTTTTTCTGTAAACCCCAACACGAATAAACTTTGCTGCTTATGGATGTGTAGGTAATTGCACGTACACAGGTACCAATACTGATCAGCGTATTTTCCATCCCTCTCTTTCTGTTGTCTTCAGAACTTTACACTGAATCTTATTGAAAGGTGACTTGTTGCCTGAGACCATCGAGGACAACGGGCGTCCCACCTTTTGAACGTTTGCGATTGGTCAAGCAAGCGAACGTGCGATGTGCAAATTTTCCACACAACTCTCTTCAAATTTTTGTCTGGTAAACTGGTGTGGATGAGAACAAATACCTTCTTCACCTTCTTTACTGTCCTCCATATTGGGCAAACGTTGGACGCTTCGTTGGCGGTGTTTCCGATTGGTCGCATGCCCCAGTTCTGAAAAATTGTACCAGACAACGGCAGCTAAGAAGGCAATCAGGAAGGTTTCTGACACTGCACTGTTTCTGGTGAACCCCTAGTGGGTGGATCGTGCTATAGTGTTCAGAGTATAGGTTTCAGTTTTACCCAGAATTGTTTAAAAATTTTGCTTTTCGGTGTAGCCAAGCCTGTATGTATTTATATTAACAACCAAGAGCAGTAATACTCTTTGGTATTGTATCAAGTGAATATTTACTTATATTCGTTTCTTCCATTTTATAAGCGACGAGTATCATCTCGGCATCAAATTACCCTCGTAATAACTAATAACTCCTTTTATTGCCGAGTGGAGCAAATACCTAGATAGTCCAATGTCAATAGAGTTGAATTTTAGCACTCTCGATATATGTTTGACACTGATCTGAAGAAATACTCACAAGCCAGAAAAATGTTAATAGTTTAGGTGCTACTGGAATTATTGGACCTTTAGTCAGCTTTGTGTACTTCGCTTCTTTTAAAATTCACCTTAATGTTAGTAAGGAAATTCTGTGCAACATTATTCCACAGCACTGTATTGTCGGATATGTACGAGTGTTGTGTGTAGTAACGTAAGAGAATATCCTTATACGTCATCTTTGATCTAATATCCCTTGTTGATATCAAATGTGAAGAATATTTAAAGCAAATATACACACTTTGAAGGGCTCTTGGCAGGCTGAGTGCGACTCAAGGTGGAAGATCTGCTTAGCTAATAAATGTTTCTTTCATTGAATACAATTCACTCTTCATTCTCGGCTGACCACCCCTCCCCTCTTCCCTTCAACTAGTACTGCAACATTTTTGTGCGTCCATTGTGAAATTACAGACGAGAACAGCTCTACTTCAAAAATGAATAGCTTACAATTTTACCCCATTCTCTTGATTGTCGAACTGCAGTGGCTCTGAGCACTATTGGACTGAACATCTGAGGTCATCAGTCCCCTAGATCGTACAACTACTTATACCTATCTAACCTAAGGACATCACACACATCCATGCCCGGGGCAGGATTTGAACCTGCGGCCGTTACGGTCGCGCGGTTCCAGACTGAAGCGCCTAGAACCGTTCGGCCACACCAACCAGCTCGAACTGTAGTCTCCATGTTAATTTACGTTGCACTTCTTAAGTAACACATTGTAACAAAAATAATGTAACTATCATTGGATTTAGCAGAATTGGGACAAAGACTTTCCTTACAACTGATAAAAAAGATTCTAGTACCCAAAGTACGTTCGTAAATCTTGCAAAGCGTAAATGGAAGAAAATCAAATATTAATAAGAATTAGAAACAGAATGAAAAGGATTTTAAAGCAGATATGGACACGTTTTGTATGCGACATCTGCCAAGATATAAGCCATTGGAGAATTTCGTTTTACCTGTTAGATTTAGTGGACCGTTTGGTTTTTAATTTCTCTTGCAGATGTCATGCAGCTCTAACTTCCACACTGATTCACAGTCTTAAACCGTTTCACTGCTCTACACCGTCGGTAAGTGTCTCATGATATTTGATCTTTTGTATATTTTGGGAGATAAACTGTTGTGCACCTACTCTTCTGTCAGTGAATGTGAAGAATATCATTTATCTTCGCGAAATTATAAGTCTTTGTTTTTGTGTAGTAAATTATGGGGAGACAATTTCGGATTCACAACTGAGCTCATTTTATCTGGTACGTATGGATACACCCAATCGCAAGCTACTAGTGTGATCAATATGAGGCAATTGCCAGAGGAAAGCACAGAATGGAATGGTATTGGGAGCGGAGAGCTGTTTTATAATTACGAAATCAAGCAACAAAATACCTGGGATGATGAGTTTACCGATACCCTAGAAATGGACTGTTTCACGCCATATAAGGTGCCACAAAGCGAGAGAACAAACACGCCACCAAACACCCAGAAAGAAGAGATGCAGGCCAGGTTTCATGACCTGCACTCTCGGGAAAAATGACAAAGGGCGGGACATTTGCTGCAACCGAGTCCAATCTTAGCGTTTTACAGTTCTCTAAGTTGCAACATTTTGGGATTCAGAATGCCAACTTTGAAACTCAGAATCTGAATTTTTTATTTCATAGAAAGTTACCTAGGGAGAAAGGTAGAAAGAATAGGAGGGCATAGCATCGACTCAGAGAAGGAAGTACATGCATGCAGTAAAGAAAGTAAGGGAAACGCCTCGGCTATCCGGCCATAGCGGATTACGTTGTGGAAAGGGGCCAAAACGAGTTCCTGTCAGTTGCACTCAACATACAAACTTTATCATCAACACACAATATTACAACAACAATGCAAAACAGTCAAAATTTTAATAGACCTCCTTCATTAAACTTAGATCGGCTGAAGGCCACATTTAAAATGAAAGACACAAAGCCTAAGCAAAAATTTAAATACAAGGTTTTATGGAGGTTTCACTCCAGAATATTTTCTAAATCTTCAATCTAATTGGCTGAAGGCGTTAGCGACTTTATTTTAATGGATCCTGGCTCGAGGTCGCATATTAAGCTATAAGAATAGTTTCAATCAAAAGGCAGAAGGCCATATCTTAAAACACTGAATGCAAAATTCGGCTGAAGGCCCACACAAAAGCATGGAAATCTTGTGCCTTAAGGATAAAATAAGAACATTAATTTAAGAGATATTAAAACTCGGCTGAAGGCCACACATCAACACAATAATTTGACGGCTTAAGGCCTTCAAGATTTTACGTAAAATTCGGCTAAAAGCCCCTTATAAGAAATAATATTATGCCTAAAGTGCAAGAGAGGTACATTAATTCAGGATGTATAAAAACTCGGCTGAAGTCTACACATCAACGAAAAAACTAAAACTGAAACAGGGAAGTTACTATGTAACAGACACGGAACAGAGTTCAGAAGTTTCCAAGGGTTGGCCTGGGATTGTGACACTAACGCCCGTTTAGGTGAGACATGCAGCCTGTCTTAATCTGGAGGCAACCCAACCGACAGACAGCCGACCGACCAATCAACCAATCAACAAAATTTGTTCTGCTCCACGCAACCAGCAAAACAACCACAAGATTTCATTCAACGACACACGGCCTATTGGTGCCTACAGCGACTAACAACACCTCAGTTGTCGAACTACACTCAGCGCTGGACAGCAACAACGCGACGAGGAAAATACACTGCCTAAAAGTACGTCAACGACAAAGGCAGGTAACCGCAACATCAACGACCACAAGGAAGAAGATACCTCTGGTGAACTTCAATGGTTCAAATGGCTCTGAGCACCATGGGACTTAACTTCTGAGGTCATCAGTACCCTAGAACTTAGAACTACTTCAACCTAACTAACCTAAGGACATCATACACATCCATACCTAGGCAGGATTCGAACCTGCGACTGTAGCGGTCGAGCGGTTCCAGCCTGTAGTGCCTAGAGCCGCTCGGCCACCACGGGCGGCGATGAACTTCAATGACAGGGAATAAATGAAGCTAAATTCCGCAGGAAGATGGCTAGGATCTTAGCCGACTTAAATACACACATTGTTGCGCACCGAAATATCTCAAAAGCGACAACCGGGATCAATCGAAGAAATGTAAACAGTTGAGGCTCCATAGTAAGTTAAGTGAAGACTCAACTTTCATGTCAAAGATCGGTGGGCGACGAACATCGTAGCACTGGCAAGCAGCACGTCTGCACAGGAAGGAACCAACTAAAACCCACGTCGTCGTTGAGACGACCGACCGAACGATCAACCAACGGGCGTCCCCACTGGTACTGGCCGTGCGGACCTCGCTGGGGCTCCGTGCCCGATTTTTACTGGTTCTGCGTCGCAGTCGCTTTGCTAGTCCTTCTCCAACTGCGCTTCTGGCCCGTCTCCAACCAACACTGCCTAGACTACAGGCCTGCGCGCACACTTACAACGTCATATACTGATGGCCGGGTCGGTACAACTGCGACTCAAAGGAAGGCCTCGGCGCTTGTTCGCGACGTCACGTCAGCTAGGCACGGCGAACGCCAGGTCTGGTGGTGTCTCCCTCTCTGACACAGGAAAATGTAAAACTATTGGCGATAGTTGACCGACACACATTGTTCTGAGAGATTTCTGAAATGAATTAATTGTGCAATTCATTACACTTCTTAACAAATAGTGTACTCCTGAACTTAAATTTCCACCTAAATTAAGGAGTGACATACAAAAACAACTTCCTGGTCCAGCAGCAACAGATTTCGTGCTTCTTTACATTATTTGTGAATCCGAGGAAGTTACGTTTGTACTGGATTGCCTTTAGAAGAAACTGAACATAATGGTGCTCTTCTCTAGGTATCATGGTTGACTATGGGGTGAGGAGCACTGAATGTTAATGAAATATCTTGCGATTGTACACGCTGGGAGAGGGGGTGGGGGACAGAAGACGCAAAAGAGAGATATTTGTTTTATCAAATAAAATTTTTATCTTATAAAGTTTCTTCTTTCAGTTGCAAGAGGGGAATATTTATCTTTTCTAATGTGCATGTTTAAAAAAGTTTGAGCTCAGCAGTATTTTCGATGCATGAAGCTATTTTAGTTCCTGTTCAGAATTGCTTTCGTTGAAAACGACTGTAATCTAATGACTGGCAACAGTTTCACATTTACACATATACATTAGTTCACATTTCCAGTGACGATGTCAAATGAAAATAAATAACTAAATAAAAGAAACCAGTTCACTGTAAGGGTGTTGGGTAAGTTTCGATAGCAGAATGGATCAAGTAAATATAGTTTCCTGAATGTAAAATTTCCGAAGTTTGCAGTGGGGCAAAGCATCTTCTCATATTGATCCACGTTTGTTTCGACAGGATTCAGTAATACAGAATTATAATATTCATTTGTAGCTTTACGATAGTCTGAAAATCTTTCATTTAAATAAAACTGCAGAATACAAAACAATACCAAACAGTTTGTCCAAAAATAAGAGATTCATAGTGACAAGCATGCCCAGCCGTTTCTGCCTGCAACAGACCTGGCGTTCACCGTGCTTAGCTGACGTGACGTCACGAACAAGCGCCGAGGCCTTCCTTTGGGTCAGTGTTGGTCGGTATCGAACGCTGCAGCTACACGAAGTTTATGAATTTTAGAGCTGAGACTGCATAGGGATTCTCGTGCTTTCCTCTTCTACATGGCCTTGTAATGAAAGTATGGAAATTTATATAATTGCATAAAGTAACTGAACAAAATTGCCCTATGTTATTTCAAGATGTAAAACTATTTTGACGATTTGCCTTAAATACGAGTTTCTAGGCTTGAATACAAACTCTAATTTTAAATTCTGCCTTTTACCTCAGGAGCTACGTTTTCTTGCAGTAAAACATCGGCAATATGCAATAACAAGCAGACGATTTCGGTTTTAAACAAACCAGCTGGAGTTCCTACAGAATTTAAGAAATTGTTTCCCTGGTAATTTTCGTAAATTTTCCTCTCCACTTCAAAATTTGCTGATCTCACACGAAATTCAAATCATCCAGCGAAATGGAACACCTCCTGACATAATGTTTAACAAAACAAAAAACCCGGAAAATTATTTGATTTCCCTATTTCTCCATAACTTTAGAACCCTAAACATGAAAAGACGGTTTCTCCTATACACTTGACTGAAATTCGTCTCACAGAGTGCTGTTAATTTAATCACAATGCACTTACATCGAAATTCTGCTTTCTGTTCTGCTTAATCTGTCGAACACTGAATTCATTAAAGCAATTTTCTAAGGTAGTTTACTCAAATTGAAATTATTTCCGAATAGCTGTATATGTAAAACCGAACAAAATCATTCTGCAGCTCTTCCAAATAAAAGAACTAGAACCTCAATAGTCTGGTAGGAATGATAAGGAATACTGAACTATTTCGAGCCACACTAATTAATATAACTAATCTGTGTGACAACAGTTGCAGATACGATAGACATTTCGCAGCCAGCTTCGTATTAACCTTGCAGCAATGGTCCAGAATTAAAAAACAAATTATACTGGTACATGATACATAACTGCTTTTAAAAACAATTGGCAAATGTGGTGCAATGCAAACAAATAAGATGGTATAATTTTTTTTCATTTACTTACCCTTTAATGATGCGTATACACAGATCCCTGTCTGGGAATAGCTGCAATCCAGTGATTTCTCAACTTCACACATTTGGGGAACCGAAAGACGTGCACTTTCATGGCTTTTTGGGATTTATAATTTCCATGGCCAAGGGAAACACAACACTTGTATCCTATACTTCGAAGAACTGAATGCGAATACTGTATGAAATATATATCACTTTCACATGGCACACACTTTCAACACAACATACACGCCAACAGGACTGCTGGCTACAGATAAGATGGCCTACAGTTTGTAACGTCACGTGCCAATATGGCCGCTGTGCGTAGGCCTTGTATCTAGAAGGCTTTGCTCCAACTGAACTGACTTCCTTCTGACGGATGACGTCCCGCAGACGTTGGCTCGGACCCCACCATGCACAGGGAACACAATCGACATCTCTACACAGGAAGGAACCGACCCAAATACATGTCGCGGATGAGACGACCGACCGAACGACCAACCAAGTAGTAGTAGTAGAGCCCATTGAAAACTGGATGGTAGTTCAGGAAGAGGAAGTAGCTTTGCTATGTAATGTTGTATTAGTTGTTTGCATGCAAAGTATGAGAGGTGATTGAGAAAGTTAACAGAGAAACGACAGATAATCGACATCAGATGTACGAGGAATAGTTGCAACATGATGAGATACAACAACAATATGGTGCAGAAATTGGAAAAGTTGTAGACACCTTAGAAACGTTTGCCACTGTGAATCAGCAACCTTCACTCCACAGTGATGAGGACTCTGACTGCACCTGTTGCTTCAAATGTAGTAAAAGTGTGCAAAGCCACTCCTTATTGCAGTTTAAGGGGGAATCAGGCCACACTAAATATGAAAAGCTTTGTTGGAGCTCCAACACTTCCCAAGCCATAGAAAAACTGTGTCAATCAGTGAATCAAGCAATGAAATTAGCTCTGTAAGCAAACGAATGCTCATTACATCGTACGAATTTTATGATTTGGAGGAAGGTTTTGCAGAGTCTTCGGCACACCTGTTTATGCTTAGCCGAACGAATCACAGATAACATCAGATGCTGATAAAGATGGGAACAAGCGATACGTCGTTTCAGTCCAAAATTACATGCTTTCCTCTGTTGCCACAAAAGATCAGCATCAGTGTACGTGGACAGATCAGTTTGAGAGGACATTGTCTCTGTCATGCAATCCACTGTTGAAGATGAATTTCGTGTGTGCATATTTGAGGAATGTGGCAGCTGCATGGATGCAAGTGCTAATAAGCGATTTTAAAACATATCTACAGTTGAAACGTATGTCTGTAACTAATTTCTGGTTAAAGAGCAGGTCCATATGAAAGTAGTATTCTGTTGACGGAGACTTCTAGTGAGCCAAGTTATAGGAATTCAACAGTCTTGTTTCAAAAAATGATAAAAGGCAGTGAGAATATGCCTACTCTAGCTCCCACACTGACTACAGTGACAGATCATCATAGCTGAGAGAAACGTGAATGAAGCAAGTGCCTTTCATTATCTTTCGCAAGAGATGAGATACGATCTTGCTCGTGATCTACTACTACCAGTGCAATTAGCCAGAAATTGTACAACTTCACCAATCCCAAGAAAGAAGATCGTTGCATCATAAATACCAAACTTTGTAACAAGGGATACGTGGAATTTTGATTTGCAGACAGACTACTCGTATCTGACAAAACGTTATGATGGCAGGGGCGACTTTGGTCGGAACGATTCTCCAGTAGAGATATAGAAGTGCAGACTGCAGAGCCCCAAAACAACTCCCCCGAGTCTGGTCCAAGTTAGGAATTGCCTAGAAGTACGTAGACCCGGTAGCAGTGCAAATAGCAAGCTCTGAAGTATTAAGGAATGAGGTATCAGAAAACGAGGATAACGTTGAGATTGCTGGTCACCACTACATACAATTACGGTTGTCAACACGGAAATACATTGTGTACTTTACACAATGAACTAGGTCTCTATGATGAAATAGTGTTTTTTAGACATGTCTGCAGGAGAAAGCATTGCCAGAATCAATACAGTAAAAGATAATACTGAGAAATGCAGTGGTGGGAAAGACAGAAGTGAAAAGGCACGCTAGGTTTAATTTGTCTCTACCTGTTACGCGCAATATGGGAAATCTTCTAATTGTACTATCTCTTACGGTTTGCTCAATTTTAGTCCTAGAATTCATAAACTGTTTCCGAATAGCCACAATTGTAGATGATTGGCTCATTGTAACATACGTTAAGATCAGGATGGTCAAGTTCTATTTAAATGACTGTCAGGATAAGTATAATCTGAAAGCAAATGCCTTCGTGGGATTTGTTGCAACCAAGCCACATCCAGAATTGTATCTCGTGCCAAATCTCAATGGCCGTTGTTCTCAAATACGGAAGAACTTCTCTATCAAATGATGGAACTGTTGCGATGGGGTGCAAACAGTATCAAGGTAAATATGATTGAAGAGGTAAATGACGCACTTCGTCAAACAGAATCAAATCAAAAGACTAGTCAACATTGTAACATTTCAGTGTTACATGGGGTTGTAAGCTCTGAGCCTCCAGGTGCTGCATCTGCCGGCACTGATCAGGATAGTTTCTCTTTGTTTAGGTTTGACAATTTTTCATTGAACCTTGCACAAACGGCCTTTGTGGCCTAAGACAGACGTGGACAATGGACAGCTGAGATTTCTTTAACGTTTGGAGTTGGTAACCAAACCTGAGTGTGACGTGAAAATTTTTCTCCGAACTCTGTTCATGGTGTGGGTTCCTGCAGTCATGTTCTAGTTCATGAACCACGGGCAACGTATGAGTGGCCAAGTAAGTGGTCCCGACAGTCGGGATACCAGTTACTTTGGAATAAGGCTGGGCATCTCGCACATATTCTGAGTCGTGGTCACCTTTGTGCTCATTCGGCAAAGACTACCAAATCCACCGGTTAGTCCCTCAGCCGTTAGAGGTAAAACCCAATGGGACTCGGGGCAAGTAAGGCTAGCAACCTGCTTCCCTGGTACTTTAGATAGGATGCTGGCAACAATCAGAGCAAAATCCCTCGGACCTTTGGAGGTGACGGAGTCCCACCTCTAACAGACAAACCAGGGACTCCTAAGATACGACTTGGCAAACAAATGGTAATGAGATGGGGAGCTAATAATACCAATGGAGGCTACTCTGGGAAGAAGGTAGAGCTGGCAGAGGCTGCAAGTAAGATGGGGCTGGACGTTTTAGCTGTTAGTGACATTCGGGTAAGGGTTGAGAAAGAAGAGGAAGTGGGAGAATACAAGGTCTACCGGTCAGGAGTCAAAGCAGGAATAGCACAATGGGGTGTAGGGCTTTACATCAGGAAAGAAATTGAACCCAGCGTAGTTGCAATAATGTATGTAAACGAACGACTGATGTGGATAGATTTGACAGTGTCTAGCAAGAAAATTAGGATTGTGTCAGTATATTCGCATTGTGAAGGGACAGATCAAGATAAGATGGATAGTTTTTATGAGGCACTCAGTGATGTAGTTGTTAGAGTAAAGGACAAGGACAGTGTTCTGCTCATGGGTGATTTTAACGCCAGGATTGGAAATCGAACAGAAGGGTATGAAAAGATTATGGGTAAATTTGGAGAGGATATTGAGGCCAACAGGAACGGGAAGCAACTCTTGGATTTCTGTGCCAGTATGGGTTTAGTAATCACAAACTCCTTTTTTAAACATAAGAACATTCACCAGTATACTTGGGAAGGCAGGGGAACCAGATCTGTCATTGACTTTATAATGACAGATCAGGAATTCAGGAAGGCTGTGAGGGACACACGTGTATTCAGGGGATTCCTTGATGACACTGATAATTATTTAATCTGCAGTGAAATTGGGATTGTGAGGCCGAAAGTGCAGGAGGTCAGGTCCATATGTAGGAGTACAAGAGTGGAGAAACTTCAGGATAAGGAAATCTGGCACAAGTACATAACAGCGATCTCAGAAAGGTACCAGTTAGTTGAATGTAGTCAGTTAAAGTCATTGGAAAAGGAATGGAGAAGGTACAGGGACACAGTACTAGAAGTGGCTAAAGAATGTCTTGGAACAGTAATGTGTAAAAGTAGGATGAAGCAAACAGCTTGGTGGAATGATACAGTCAAGACAGCCTGTAAAAGGAAAAAGATGGCGTATCAAAAATGGCTACACACCAGAACCCAGGTAGACAGAGAAAGTTATGTTGAATAAAGAAACAAAGCCAAACAGATAATTGCAGCATCCAAGAAGAAATCGTGGGAAGACTTTGGAAACAGGTTGGAGACTATGGGTCAAGCTGCTGGAAAACCATTCTGGAGTGTAATTAGCAGTCTTCGAAAGGGAGGTAAGAAGGAAATGACAAGTATTTTGGACAGGTCAGGAAAACGGCTGGTGAATCCTGTGGATGCCTTGGGTAGATGGAGGGAATATTTTGAAGAGTTGCTCAATGTAGGTGAAAATGCGATCAGTAATGTTTCATATTTCGATGTAGAACGGGATAGGAATGATGATGGAAATAGGATCACATTTGAGGAAGTGGAAAAAATGGTCAATAGATTGCAGTGCATTAAAGCAGCTGGGGTGGATGAAATTAAATCGGAACTCATCAAATACAGTGCAATGTCAAGTCTTAAATGGCTACATAGGATAATTGAAATGGCCTGGGAGTTGGGACAGGTTCCATCAGACTGGACAAAAGCAATAATCACACCAATCTTTAAACATGGAAACAGAAGAGATTGTAACAACTACATAGGTATCTCTTTAATCAGCGTTGTGGGTAAAATCTTCTCAGGTATTGCTGAAAGGAAAGTGCGAGTATTAGTTGAGGACCAATTGGACGAAAATCAGTGATGGTTTAGGCCTCTTAGAGGTTGTCAGGACCAGATCTTTAGCTTACGGCAAATAATGGAGAAGTGTTATGAGTGGAACAGGGAATTTTATCTATGCTTTATAGATCTAGAAAAGGCATATGACCGGGTTCCTAGGAGGAAGTTATTGTCTGTTCTACAAGATTATGGAATAGGAGGCAAACTTTTGCAAGCAATTAAAGGTCTTTACATGGATAGTCAGGCAGCAGTTAGAGTTGACGGTAAATTGAGTTCATGGTTCAGAGTAGTTTCAGGCGTAAGACAAGGCTGCAACCTGTCTCCAGTGTTGTTCATATTATTTATGGATCATATGTTGAAAACAATAGACTGGCTGGGTGAGATTAAGATATGTGAACACAAAATAAGTAGTCTTGCATATGCGGATGACTTAGTTGTGATGGCAGATTCGATTGAAAGTTTGCAAAGTAATATTTCAGAGCTAGATCAGAAATGTAAGGACTATGGTATTAGCATCTCCAAAACGAAAGTAATGTCAGTGGGAAAAAAATATAAACGGATTGAGTGCTAAATAGGAGGAACAAAGTTAGAACAGGTGGACGGTTTCAAGTACTTAGAATGCATATTCTCACAGGATGGCAACATAGTGAAAGAACTGGAAGCGAGGTGTAGCAAAGCTAATGCAGTGAGCGCTCAGCTACGATCTACTCTCTTCTGCAAGAAGGACGTCAGTACCAAGACTAAGTTATCTGTGCACCGTTCAATCTTTCGACCAACTTTGTTGTATGGGAGCGAAAGCTGGGTGGATTCAGGTTACCTTATCAACAAGGTTGAGGTTACGGATATGAAAGTAGCTAGGATGATTGCAGGTACTAGTAGATGGGAACAATGGCAGGAGGGTGTCCACAATGAGGAAATCAAAGAAAAACTGGGAATGAACTCTATAGATGTAGCAGTCAGGGTGAACAGGCTTAGATGGTGGGGTCATGTTACACGCATGGGAGAAGCAAGGTTACCCAAGAGACTCATGGATTCAGCAGCAGAGGGTAGGAGGAGTCGGGGCAGACCGAGGAGAAGGTACATGGATTCGGTTAAGAATGATTTTGAAGTAATAGGTTTAACATCAGAAGAGGCACCCATGTTAGCACTGAATAGGGGATCATGAAAGAACTGTACGAGGGGGGCCATGCTCCAGACTGAACGCTGAAAGGCATAATCAGTCTTAAATGATGATGATGATGATGACTCTGTTCAAAATTTTGGTCAGTGAAGTAGTGCAGGTCCACAACATTCATAGCGGCAATGGAGGAATGTAGACCGTTTCTGAAAGGACACTGTTCCTAGTGAAGGCTTCGGGATTGATGATGCTGTTCAGAGCATACTTTGTACAAGTTTCAGTCTCACTTGATATCTGTTGAAAATTTGCTTTTCTATGCATCTAATCGTTATACACATTTAAATTAGCTATCATGAAAATCTGTGCTCTTTGGTACTGTGTGAAGTAAATATTTTACATTTGTTGTTTCTTTTAATAAACCGTGAGCACCATTTCGGCACCAAATTATCATACTAATAATCAACCATTCCTTTTATAGCTGAGTGGGACGAACACCTGGGTAGATATCCAGTTTCGTGACAGTTGAACTTTAACAGCGTTAATATGTTTTTAACAGGCTGGTTTCAAGTAGCGTCCGCCAAAAACAGGACCATACAATAATATTCTGCTCAGTTTCCTGATCAGACGGAATACTCACAAGCCAGAGAAAATTTAGGGGGGGTGAGGACTTAGTGGTAATATTAGATCATAGTCAGCATGGCGGTCTTAGCTTTTTGTTTCGTTGGATATACTTTTGTAATGATAGTGCATGTTTGTATGCGAATCTTGTGGAACATTCTCACTTTACTTTCTTTTCTGAGTTACAGGCTTGTTGTTCGTAGTGATATTCACAGCTAATAGCATTCCCAAGCATATCCTTATCTTGTCACCTCTGTACAAAGATCCGTTGGAGATACCAAATGTAAAGAACATTTAATCGTAATCCTCTAGACCTTAAGAAACCACATTAATAACACTGTTCTTGGTAGATGATATGCAAAAAGTGGGAAGATCTGGTTAGATAATAAACGTTTGTTTCATGTAATGTAACGCACTCACCCATAAGAATTCCGCCATTTTGCGTATCCTCTGTGAAATCACGGATGGAAAGAGTCCCGCTTCGGACACGAGTAATAAGAAACTAATAAACTATAAAATCTCGGTATTAATTTCCCTACTCCTTTCATATGATTAATTTCATCACATGAGTGTGCGTGGAGAGGGAAGATTTTGCTCGTTACTAGATGTTTGCTTCATGAAATATAATGCACTTTCTGCTCTCGCCCCGTGACAATTCCGCCATTGTTCTATACCCCTGTGAAATCACAGATGGAAAATGACCTAAATTAATAACTTTCCTTGGATCTTCAAGCTAGTCTCAACATTAATCTCCGTTGGAGTTCTCAAATAATTCTTTGGGTCAAACATAAGATAACTTTCATAGAGGCATTACAAGAAACTGCACGTGGTAGACCTGGGATATCGTAAGGCTTTTTCTATTAATTATTAGAAACACAATTTTCTGTCGCATGTGACAAATGTGTGACCCGAAAAATAAGAAATCGAATGTTGCCCAGAATGAGGAACGGAATCATAACTGTTTCTAATGGGATACAGACCCCTTCCAATATATGTGATGTCAGTCATGAACGTGAATATGGGTCACTTTGCTTCTTTATGAGTCCTTTTTTTAGTATAACGTGACTATCCAGTTAACAGAAAGTACGTTAAGTAAATAATTTAAGTTCTTTCTTGGTTGTTCCCATAACGAAAAAGTGAGATGGTTGTCAGCTTTCCCTATGCAACTCCGGTAACGTTCCAGTGAGAAGCCGTAAGTTTGTGGATCTTCCATTATTTCGTTCTATTGAGATAAGTGGAATTTACAATTTCTGGTTGTCTTAGGCGTCCTCTGAGGTTAGGTAAGACATCTTGTGCAATTTTTCAACTATATTTCAGTTTGTCAACCGTCAACCTTAAAGTTTATACTTGAAGAGCTTTACGTACTACCGTTTAGCACCCCAAAGATGGAACTTGGTGGCTTCGGTGTGGTATTTGATTTTGTATTTTTTGAAAATGACTCGCTGTGTTTGACGCAATGCTCCACACTGTACACCTAAAGGATAGCTGTGTCGTTGCTAATCATAAGGATTGCTCGGTATCGTAGGGAAATCAATTACCTGACCTGGCTCTAGTAACAGAACTTTTAAGCCTCACAAAATATTTTAAATGAAAATTATTTTTTACTTCATAACTCCGATTAAGTACTATTATTAGTACATAAAATGTAGTGAAACATATCTTTAGTACTGTACACATTAGAGCAGATAGAAAGAAAACAGACATATTGTTGTAGTTATTGTTCATCAACATCAGCAAGTATTCAGAAAGGGCTCGCCATTTTATTATTAAGCTTTTGGTCACTATATGCGTATCTTGTATGGTCTGCCTGTCGTTCACAGCTTTAAAACAGAACTGTAGTCATAAATATTAAGCTTTACGCTAACCTACTGTTATCGACCGGTATCAATCAAAATGGAATCTGATTCTTCCCACCGATAAAACTGTACAAAGCCGCGGATCGTATGTCATAATTTGTATTATATTAACCACAGGTACCATTCAACTCCGCCCTCGCTAGGCCGTATTTTGTTCTGTGGCAACACTGTTTGTTCACATAAATGATGGCGGCTATTATTCTTCGTGCTCCCTGGACACCCGTTTTGTTCTCAGGCTTTGAGGGATGAATAAGCTCCTCTCCGAAATTCTTATTTTGTTTCTGTAGCTATCGATGAAAAAGGATAACCAGTAATTTGTCGATAAATTACCAGCGGGAAGGTCATTAGTCGGAAAGGAAAACTGGTTTAGAGTGGGTACATAACTAAGAAAAATAAAATGCATGAAGTGTCTTTCCCTTCATGAACAAAAATTCGGTGAACGTGGTACATATAATAATGGTTGACAATTTATTACTCAATTTAGCTTGCATCTGGTGTGTGGAATGGGCCGTATAATCGATTACCTTTTCCAGGTTCTTTGATGTTCTAGATAGATGTAAGCGATTCAGCACACCAGCTGGAACTGAGGAAGTCCCTTTTTCAAGCGACCTTACAGAGTTGGAGCCTTCAGTCCGAACACTCGTTTGATGTAACTATCGTCGGCTGCTGTGGCCAAGCGGTTCTAGGTGCTTGAGTCCGGAACTGCGCTGCTGCAACGGTCGCAGGTTCGAATCCTGCCTCGGGCATGGATGTGTGATGTCCTTAGGTTAGTTAGGTTTAAGCAGTTCTACGTATAAGGGACTGATGACCTTACAAGTTAAGTCCCATAGTGCTTAGAGCCATTTAATCCATTTTTATACATGTATCCACGCTATACTATTCTGTATTAACCTCTTCATCTCTTCGTAGTTCTTGTAACGTCATTCTGTTTGAACCTACTAACTGTAATCATGCCAACGTCCCTCTCTACATTTCCATTCCCCATCACTCTCATCACAGAACTGGATAAGCCTTGATGCCTCATCACTCGATCCCTTCTCTTAGTCAAGTTACGCCATAAATTTCTCTTTTTACGCAGCGCGATTTAGTACTCCCTCATTAGTTACCCGGTATACCAATCTAATCTTCAGCATTCTTCTATTGCACCACATTTCAGAAGCATCCGTTCTTTTCTTTTGTGGACTGATTTAACTCTCCCGCAATGGCTTTATCAAGGATCTGAATAATTCTGAGGGCAAGTGGACTGGTCCAGGCTCCTCTGTTCTCTGTCATAATCTTTTCGCAGTATCAATGTCCCGTGTCACATACACTTCCATCCTTCCCTCCCTCTACAATATTGTCTTGAAATTCACTTCCCGTGTAGTGGCCCTCCATTACTTCTGGCTTTCAGAATTCTCTTCTTTACGTAGGAATTGGTTGCCATTTGAGCTCTTGATATTCATGCTGCTACTTTCCTTTTCTTCAAAAGTCTCTTAAACTTTCCTATAGGTGGCGTCTATCTTTCTCCCAGTCATGAAAGTGTTTACAGCCTTGAATTTCTCCTGTTACCATTCATACTTGGCCATTTTGCATTTTCTGTCAACTTCGTCTGTACTCCTTTTCGCCCGAGTGCAAAATTTTACCAGGCAGCTTCCTTTCCTTTCTGTTCGGCCCAGTCCATGTCTGACAAATGCTTCTCCTTGTCTTCCTTTTCTTACTATCTAATACCATCTCCCGTCACAATTAAATTTTCGTCTCCCTATGCTCTGTGAATCATTTCTGGTGTCTCAGCATACTTTCTCTTCATCACTTCAGCATCAGCGATATATACATGGTATATAAAATATGAGTATGAGACCTTTAGGTTTCCCAGCGAATTGAATGATCAAGTGACTTACGGGTTTGCTGCCCGGTGACGTCGTCGACCACCGCCGATATTTCGACAGGAGCACACCCTGCCATTCTCAAAGCACAACTGCAAGGAGGAAATAATGTGTAAGGAAATTTAATACCTCCGTTCACAGAGGAGAGACAAGGAAGATACCACAGACAGAACAAGTAACCGCAGAGTCAACACATAACCAAAGATAACCAACATGTGAGATATCGATAGTGACTATTAATCAACAGGTGAGGTAGCACTAATCCTGTCCCTCTGTTTTTTGATGAGAGACAGAGCCGGATTCCAAGCAGCATTTAGATAAATTCCACCATACCAGTTTATAAGGTTGTTTGATAGTTTGTTTTCAACAGCTTCCTTAATAACACTGTCCCAATAACTCGACGTGCAAGCCACAATCTCCGTGTTGTTGTATTCCATAGGATGACCGGTGTGAAGGCAATGTTCTGCAATAGCGGATTTGCTCGGCTGTTGTAAGCGTGTGTGACGCTTACGTTCAACACAGCGGTCTTCCACAGTCCTGATTGTCTGACCAATATATGATATGCCACAACTGCAAGGAATACGGTAGACACCTGGCTTACGGAAACCAAGATCATCTTTTACGAACGCCAAAAGGGTCTTAATCTTAGAAGGTGGTCGAAATACACATTTCACATCATATTTCCGCAAAATACGGCGAATCCTCTTGGAAACGCTTCGTGCCTAAAGCAAAAAGGCCGAAGACTTAGGTGCCACTTCGTCGCTATCGCCACTCACCCGTTGCACAGAAGGCTGATAGAGCAATGCACGTTCGGTCTGCCTTTCACTATTACCATTCTGACGAAAGGTGACTTCGAGGTGTGATAGCTCAGCTGCCCAACTTTCAGGGTCTGAGATAACGTGGGCCCTGTGATCCAAGGTACGATGTACTCCTTCACGCTGAGCTGGATGGTGACAAGTATCAGTTCGCAGATACAAGTCATTGTGAGTAGTCTTCCTATAAACAGAATGTCCCAACGTACCATCTGTCTTCCTTTTGACTAACACATCAAGGAAGGGAAGACCAGAAAGCGAAAAGAGCGACGAACAAAGTGAAGAGAAAGATATTGGAGCTGGCGTCTTTTACTAGTAATCAAAACATTCGCGGTATTGTTTTCGAAACTTGCCCTTGTTTACATTTAGAAACAAATCGTCAGCAATGGCAGCCAAAGACAACCGGCTTATGACGTCACAACGGTTCTACCAACGGCCTTAGAAAAAGGTCGGACGCGCGGACAGAGTTTCATGGCACTCTCCTGCCCTTGGGGTGGTTAACCACCCCTAAAAGCCTTGATGATGCCAAAGGCAATGGAAACCACTGCATTAGAAACATATAAAGTGTATCGACAGGTCGTGTAGCCTGTAAATGAAAATGGCTCATGATGGTCTCGCCAATGGAAAAACATTCTGGACTGGTTCCACATTCGGATGTATGGGTGGGGGCTGCCAATTGGGAGGTGACCACTAGAAAATAACTGAATAATTAAGGTAAGAGTAACGTTCTGTGAATCGGGGCGTGGAATGTGACAAGTTTGAACGTCGTAGCGATACCAGAAAATCTATACATATAGTGTTATATAACATCCTAGATATACATATTTTTTTATTACGAGTGGAATATGAACGTGTGGATAACATTCATTCAATTATGTAATTATTTCTTAAAATGACGATAGTTGTGTAAAACAGAGACATTATTTGTCTCACATTCTTTGTTAATCTACGTCATTCTTTTCTTTTGTTTTCTACCCTTTTGTCGTCTTCTTCAGATGTACATCGCTGACGCAAGGCGCGAATCGATTTGAGGTCTGTTAAATGAAAAACATTTAATGTAAAATTATTGTACCTTTATTTTAATTTGCAGGTAAAAACAAAAAGTGCCAAATGCGTTAAAACTAATTATGATTAATGATTGAAAATTCACTTCCTCTTTTAATTATAATTCTGTATTAATTGTTTTATCATAGAAGCAAGAAGCTCAGCCATTGTTAGTTGCCATTATATAGCAACTTCGTCTGTACTTCTAGTTGAAAATAGCGTGGGTTTGTGTTAAACTAATTTTCTAAACAATTTAATAATTTTTTAACTGGTGGCATCAATTCAAATGATTTATTGGGAAAAGGAAAATCTTAATTAAAAAAGAAATCGTCTATCTTTTGTTGGCCGCCATCTTAACTTTTATTAAAGCGGCAAATTTTAATTACTTGAAACTGCAAACTTTCAATATTACGATGTGTAAGAAATAAATGTGCACCGGTGGTACGGAACTCGATTTATAAATGAAAAAAATTAATCGAATCACACTGCATTTTCTAAGAACAGTGCTGAGGGTATTTATTGTTAAACAAAATTTCATTGCTGGTGTATGTGGCCAAAATTAAACTACGCACGAATCACGGAGAAAAATTAAATCCATCGAAGACAAAAAAAATTATGAAAGCTCTGATGTATGCTATGTAATTTTAGTGATATGAACACAGCTTGCAGTCAACATTATTACACTACGTCAGGTGGAATTCTTGTGCAATTTGAACTAAATAATTATCCGGGAGAAGTTGTAGTTAGTTTGAATAATGCATTATACATGTGTATAATATTTTCAGTATCATTTACAAAATCAAATCAATGCAACTGCTAAAAAAAAAGAAAGAAAAACCTGAGTCAATTCAAACCGCAGAATACCATAGAGTATCATATCATTCATATTCATTGCACTTGTCGATGTTGATGATACACAAAAACCGCCACAGTTAGTCAGCGAAGTGAAATGTAAGAAACGCAAGGAGATCGGGTTATACGAGTATATGGCAATATAAACATCAGTATAAAATGGTGTGACGAGAGGAGAATTCATTTTGAATAGGGAGGTAGGGTGGAGAGAGCTTTACTGTGATCATTTCAGTTACTCAGTTGTTCTTATCATAATTCACAGCAAACCATGACCGACAACAACCCTCAAGGTATAACTGTTAACGTCGCAAGCAGAAGATAAAGAGTGAGATAAAGAATAGGAGAATTATCAACAAGTAAATCAGAACGTACAAGGAGAATAAAATCTAAATGTATCGCGGGATAGGAAAGCGGTCGTAGAGGAAGGATTAGAAGAAGGGTGACCAGAAAATATGTGTTTGGTACTGGTAACGAGAGAGGAGATGACTAATTGAGATCTGCAGTAAATTTAACATGATAACACCAAATACGCTGTTCAAGAATCAGAAAAAGGGGCCTTATGTAAGACGAAAAGACTGGAGGATACGAGAAGATTACAGTTAGATTCCATCTACGTCTGTCTACTTCGACATGGTGAGTCCAGAAATCACACGTCAGTGCATGATAGAGCGTTCATCGAACCACCTTCACAATTAATCTCTATTATTCCAGTATCGAACAGCGCGGCGAAGAAACGATCACTTATATCCTTCCGTTCAAGCTCTGATTTCCATTATTTTTTTTGATGATCGATTCTCTTTACGTAGGTCCGTGTCTACAAAAATATTTTCGCATTCGGAGGAGAAAGTTGGAGACTGAAATTGCGTGAGATTATCCCGCCGCAACGAAAATCGATTTTTTTTAAAAAATCATATCCGTCCGAAATCCTATATCATGTTGGTGACACTCTCTCCCCTACTTCGCGATAATACAAATCGTACTGCCCTTCTTTGAACTTTCTCGTTGTACTACGTTAATCCTGTGTGGTAAGAATCTCGAACCACGCATCAGTCCTCCAAAAGAGGACGGACAGGAGTGGTGTAGGCAGTCTCTTTTGTAGATCTGTTAAATTTTGCAAGTGTTCTGCCAATAAAAGGCAGTCTTTGGTTTGCCCTCCCCACAATATTTTCTACATGTTCTTTCCGATGTAAACTTTTCATAGTTGTAGTTTATAGATACAGTATGTAGTTGAATTTACGGCCTCTAGAGTTGACTGATGTATCGTATAATCGAAGTTTAACGGATTTCTTTTAGCGTTCTTTTGGATGGCTTCACACATTTTACTATTTAGTGTCAATGGCCAATTTTATCCCCATACGTATATCTTTTTGCAATTTTTTTTTTATCTTCTGATGACTTTACTAGACGATAAACGACAGCATCCTTTGCAAACAACCTAAGACGGCGGCTCAGATTGTCTCCGAAATCCTTTATATAGATAAGGAACAGCAGAGGGTCTTTAACACAAGCTTGGGGAACGCCGGAAACCAATTCTATTTTACTCGATGACTTTCTGTCAGTTACAAAAAACTGTGATCTCTCTGACTGCAAATCATCAATCCAGTCGCATAACTGAAGCGATATTCTATAAGCACGCAATTTCACTGCAAGCCGCGTGTGTGGCACAGTGTCAAAAACCTTCTGGAAAACTAGAAATACCGAATGAATATGAATGTCCTTGTCAATAGCACTCAACAACTCTCCGTGTAAAGAGCTAGCTGTATTTCACAAGAAGGATGTTTTCCAATCCGTGTCGACTGTGTGTAAATAGAAAGTTCCATTCGAGGTAATTCACAATGTTCGAACACAATATATGCTCCAAAATCCTGCTGTAAAGCAACGTTAATGAAATGGGCCTGTAATGTAGTAGATTATATATCTCTAACGTCGATCAGTTGTAGAATTTTGGAACACGTATTATGTTCGAGTATAATGACTTTTCCGGAGACTAGAAATCTACTCTGTAGGAATCAGCATGGGTTTCGAAAAAGACGGTCGTGTGAAACCCAGCTCGCGCTATTCGTCCTCGAGACTCAGAGGGCCATAGATACGGATTCACAGGTAGATGCCGTGTTTCTTGACTTCCGCAAGGCGTTCGATACAGTTCCCCACAGTCGTTTAATGAACAAAGTAAGAGCATATGGACTATCAGACCGATTGTGTGATTGGATTGAAAAGTTCCTAGATAACAGAATGCAGCATGTCATTCTCAATGGAGTGAAGTCTTCTGAAGTGAGAGTGATTTCAGGTGTGCCGCAGGGGAGTGTCATAGGACCGCTGCTGTTCACAATATACATAAATGACCTTGTGGATGACATCGGAAGTTCACTGAGGCTTTTTGCGGATGATGCTGTGGTGTATCGAGAGGTTGTAACAATGGAAAATTGTAGTGAAATACAGGAGGATCTGCAGCGAATTGACGCATGGTGCAGGGAATGGCAATTGAATCTCAATGTAGACAAGTATAATGTGCCGCGAATACATAGAAAGATAGATCCCTTATCATTTAGCTACAAAGTAGCAAGTCAGCAACTGGAAGCAGCTGGGAGTACGCATTAGGAATGATTTAAAATGGAATGATCATATAAAGTTGATCGTCGGTAAAGCAGATGCCAGACTGAGATTCATTGGAAGAATCCTAAGGAAGTGCAATCCGAAAACAAAGGAAGTAGGTTACAGTACGCTTGTTCGCCCACTGCTTGAATACTGCTCAGCAGTGTGGGATCCGTACCAGATAGGGTTGATGGAAGAGATAGAGAAGATCCAACGGAGAGCAGCGCGCTTCGTTACGGGATCATTTAGTAATCGCGAAAGCGTTATGGAAATGATAGATAAACTCCAGTGGAAGACTTTGCAGGAGAGACGCTCAGTATCTCGGTACGGGCTTTTGTTAAAGTTTCGAGAACACACCTTCACCGAAGAGTCTAGCAATATATTGCTCCCTCCTACGTATGTCTCGCGAAGAGACCATGAGGACCAAATCAGAGAGATTAGAGCCCACACAGAAGCATATCGACAATCATTCTTTCCACGAACAATACGAGACTGGAATAGAAGGGAGAACCGATAGAGGTACTCAGGGTACCCTCCGCCACACACCGTCAGGTGGCTTGCGGAATATGGATGTAGATGTAGATGTACTAGCTATCTTGAATATTGGTATGACTTTGGCAACTTTCCAGTGTTTGGGTACAGATCTTTCCTTAGCGAGCAGTTTTATAAGACTGTTGAGTATGGAGCATACTACGAAAAGAATATAATTGGTAGACAATCTGTACAAAAAGACTTGCATTTATAGTGTGATTTCCGTTTCTTCACCACTCCGAGGGTGTCCACTTCTAAATTACTCACGTCGAGAGCTATTTTGGATAGATTCTGCACATATTTACTTCGTCTGGTTGGGTGAAGGAATTTCGGAAGAATGTGTTAGTAACTTTGCATTGGCAGCACTGTCGTCGATAGTCCATTGCTATCGAGCTCAGAAGGCACTGATTTCATCTGGCCACTAGCACGCTTCACACAGCGCCTGAATCTCTTCTGATTTCCTGTCAGGTTTCGAGATAAATTTTCGTTGTGGAAACTGTTATAATCATCTCGCACTGAAGTCTACGTTCAAGTATCTATGAAATCTGAAATGCGTTTTTGTTCTTTCTTAAACAGTGTTCTGACACGTTTTGTGTGCACGGGGTCAACTCTGTCGTTTGTTAATTTACTTGGTATAAATATTTCTATTGCTGTTGATACTATTTCTTTGAATTCATGACACTTCTGGCCTGCACTTACATTCTTGACTTGCAAGGATTCGAGATTGCCTCTCAGGAAGGCGTCAAGTAAAACACGATGAAATGAGTCAGGTCGCACTACCAGACCACCCACGAAGATGATCGACACATCACCCGAATGGCACTGCAGGAGAGTCTGCCTCCTCCTCCTCGGCTCTTGAGCGACTGTGGAACAGTACAACATACCATACACTGTCAGGGGTGACAGTCCGTGGCCGTTTATTAGGGCAGCTGTTAAGTACGTGTCGTCCACTCAACCTGCTTTTGATGCATATGCACAAATATGCTGGACGGAAATGGTGTATGGAACGATATCACTGTAGACAAGAACAGCACCACATAGTGTTTTGAGATGAATCTAGGTTCTGTTTGTTAGAAAATGATGGTCGCATTTTGGTTCGCCGTAGACAGGAAGAGTGGCATCAGAGAGACTGCATTCGGACAAGATGTACAACGCTAATTCAAGACGTATGGTGTGGTGTGGTATTAGGTAGATCCAAAAATCACAGGTGGTATGTGTCCATGGCTTTGTGACCAGTGTGACGTACGTGAATGACATACTGCAAACCCTGGCCGTACCTTTTTTGCACAACACCCCAGGCACCCTTTTTAGCAAGACAATGTACGAATGCTCGTTGCTGCACGAACACGTGCCTTCTTCGTGTCACAGGATGTCAGACTTTTGCCCTGGTCTACCGGATCAGCAAACTGGTATCCAATCGGAAATGTGTTGGATACGGTGAAACGATGGATGTAGCGCTGTGTTCCAATCCAAACCATCACAGATGAACTTCGGAACCACGTGAATGCTGCATGGGTAAACTATACCACAGGATGCCATTCGTGCCTTATAATTGTCGATGCCATCACGTATGCAACAAGTTACCAGGGCCCATAGCCGACCTTGTGTCTACTAGGAAACCGGACACATGCCTAACCGAGGTGGCTAAAATGTTAATCATTTCTGCAGAACATGTCCTGTGAATATGAACATTCCATCTCTAGTCGTTCGAGATGTTCTGTTTTTTTCTTAACGTAAGCGTAAATGTAACTACTACAACTAAATACGCATACATTCCCGTTACTCTTCCGTTATATTATGGACCAGACATCGCCAGAAACAACAGCAGCCGTAAATTATCTGGGAGTAAGCATCCGGATCAATCTAATGTGCAATGACTAAATACATAAAATAGAAGGAAAAACAGGTACCTTATTCAGGGGAATGTTATACACGAACAATGTGGTTTTTAAGAACATTAATTCGATAGATTTTAAAATTTTATTTGACAATCTTGGGACATTACCATGTAAGATGAACGCAAAAAATAGATAAGAGCGGTGCGTTTTATCAAGCGATCGTTTCGCCAGTGTGAGAGTATTACGGGGGCAGTCAACAAAATGTTTCTGTGGTGGTTGCTACACGAGAGGTGTTGTGAATCAAAGAGCGGTAATGTTGCAAAAACTGGAGATATTATATCGTGATCAACATAAACCTTTTGAAACAAGGCATCCGGACTCACATTCTTGAGGACGACGGTTCAAATGCGTGTGCGGCAGATCTCATTTAGGTTTTCCATGATTTCCCCAAATCACTTCAGGCAAATGCCTGGATGGTTCCTTTCAAGGGGTATGGACAATTTCCTTCACCATCCTTCCCTAACCTGCTAAGGTCGATGACCTCGCTGTTTGACCCCCCCTTTTAATCAATATCCCACCAAGGTGTCTACGTACTCCAGGTCGTATAACAGAATGGCGGACATCTACGTAAACCACGCTTTAGATCTCACTTTGTACTTATCTGTCTTGGATAGATCATTAGTGAGCTGCGCTTTGGTCTACTGTAGTGGCTATTGTTAGTGTCTTTAACGTCCCTGCTAATACACGTCGATTAAGCGAATATTAAGCTGTAATAATTTGAGGCCATTCTATCAAAAGACCACGTAGAATTCAGCATTAAAATCCTTGTATTGAATGGGAGGAAATATTATGCTTTCAGTCGACATTGGTTGCCGTATTTAAGACATGATGAGCAGTACTTGCTTTGGTTGATGCCTGCTTAAAAACTCCAAAAACAAAATTTCAGATATACAGTGAAACACCTGAGGTCATCCATCTGTCGGCTATTACGAGGCACTTCCGATCACTAAGATGGTGTTAGCAACGTCAGTAGTTCCCCGAATGCTTCTGCTCAGAAGGTGTATGCAGGGTACAGGTTACACATTGCTAATTCGGAGTCAACTTCTGGAATAAATATTATAATAAAATGTGCTTTTGTTGAGCATCATACAGGTCGTTATCCAGGAGAAACGGCGTGCGACGTGAGGCGACGCAGCTCTCTTCGCCACAAGAGTGGACATTACAATGTGTGGTGTTTGTTTAAATGTAGACTATTTAATTACTTCTAAAGTTTCACAGCAGTGGTAGCAGTTGTTTGTACAGTAAAGATACGTATCACTAATGCCGATGATGTTGTCTGGGGCAAGCACAAGTTGCTTTCATGTTTTGTAATACTGCTGCTTCAAAGCAAAAAGGTGAGCAGTTGAATGACGTTGAAAAGCAGCCGCAACTATGTAGCCTCAAGCAAAGGAAAGCTCATTTTTTTCCTGTCTGATCCTTTCCCTTCAGCGTACCGAAAACGGGTCACAAGATTCTTAAGAGCAGGGCGGTAAGGGGAGGAGTGGGGGACCAACAGGAAGCCTATAGAAGATGAGAAAATATGTCAACCTTGCAGGCTGAACTCATTTCCCCAGCCCATCTTGTATCACGCACCCTGCCATGTTTAATTTACACCATTGGCCTACAGAAGTGAGGGAAGATGGAGAGGCAATCCGGAAGGCGTGGAGGATGGGAGGGGGAAAGATGGGGCGTGATTACACACTGTGTTCAAAGTCAGTCAAGGTTAAGATCAAGGTCAAATGTAAATGAAACCTCTCCATGAATGTAGGCAAGTTTTATTTATCGAGGTAACTTAAGTGTAAAGTCAGCTGGAATGCACTTACCTATACTACTAACCAATACCTCATTTACATTCGAGGCTAGATAACATCAGTGATAGGTACTGTGTTATAGCCCTGGGAAGACAATAAATATTCATTCCTCTTGCCATTTCAGATGCAAACATCTTGCGCTGTTTAAAAAAATCAGTATCTGACATCTGAATGTGCTTAATTAACAATCCTATTAGGCACTCGGCTATAATCCTGGTCGAAACAAAACTTTACATCACGTCCCTTAAAGGTGTTATAAATTTAATAAGACATGGTTGCAAAACACTAGCACGAATTCCTCACAAACGAATGAAGAAATTTTGGAAGCTGATCTCAGGGAAGATCAGTCGTTGTTTCCGAGAAATGAATGAACATATGAGGCAATATTGATCCTCGGACTTTTCTTTGAAGATTAGCCATACACAAACCTACGTCTACAGCATTTGTAGACAGAAAGATTTTGACAACGTGGACTGGAATACACCTATTGAAATTCAGAAAGTAGCAGGGGTAAAATACAGGAAACGAAAGACTATTTACAGTTTTAACGGAAATCAGACCGCAACTGTAGGAGCCGAAGTACATGGAAGGGAAGAAGTGGTTGAGAAGTGATTGAGACGGGTTTGTAGTCTAAATGTTCAAATGTGCTTGAATTCCTGAAGGACCAAACTGCTGACGGCATCGGTCCCTCCACCTACATGCTACTTAAACTAACTTAAACTAAGTTAAGCTAAGAACAGCACACACACACCCATGGCCGAGGGAGGACTCGAACCTCCGACGGGAGGGGCCGCGCAATCCGTGACATGGCGCATTTAACCGCGCGGCCTCTGCGCGCGGCATTTGTAGTCTGTCCCAGATGATATTTCATCTGAACGTTGCACAAGCAATAAAGGAAACCAAAGAAAAATTTCGATAAGGAACTGAAGTTGAAGGAGAGGAAATAAAAACTTTGAGGTTTGCTAATGTTGATTTCATATGATGGATAGGATGTGTGATTGCTGTGTACGGACGAAGGAGGAGCTGGCCACTGTTCGCGAGCAGCTGAATATGCTGATGGCCACGGTCAGCCGTCTTCAGACTGCTGCCTCGAAGTGTAGCGGCAGTGGGGAGTCCGGTGCGTCGCATGGTACACGCCAGGTGCTTCACTCACGGTCCCTCATGTCGAGACATCTTCGCGGGTACTGGACGCTCGTGGGCCACGCTCTCCCCAAGGGGGTTGGCGGGTTCAACGGCGTTCGCGTCGTACGAGGCGGAGGGTCAGTGTGGAGGCTGGCCGTGTGGCATCGGCCGCTCTGCCTATAAGTGGACATGTGGCTGCTCCTTCAACAAGGTCCGAGCAGGCACACGGTGGGAGGGGTTTATAACTGATTCGGACCTCCAATGTTTGGCGGGTGATGGAGCACCTTAGGGAAATAGCTGAAAGGTCGGGGAAGAAGGCCAGTGTTCACTCTGTCTGCCTGTCGGGGGTCTCATCCGAGGATTGGAGGAGGCCCTGCCGGCAGCGACAGAGAGCACTGTGTGCACCCGACTGCAAATTGTTGCTCATGTCGGCACCAATGACTCCTGCCATCTGGGTTCAGAGGTCTTCATCAGTTCATACAGGCGGCGGAGTTGGTGAAGGCGGGAAGCGTCGCTCATGGGTCGGAATCTGAGTTAACTGTTTGTAGTGTCGTTCCCAGAAACGGTAGCGGTCCTCTGGTTTGGAGCCTAGTGGAAGGCTTAAAGGCACTGCAGTCCTGGACTGTGAGGCTGGTCCCGGTGGAGGTTCGAGTCCTCCCTGGGGCATGGCTGTGTGTGTTAATCCTTAGGATAATTTAGATTAAGCAGTGTGTAAGCTTAGGGACTGATGACCTTAGCAGTTAAGTTCCATAAGATTTCGCACACATTTGAACAATTTTCTGAAGCCTTAAACCAGGGGTTCAGAAAATTCTGCGGAGATCTGGGGTGCAAATTTCTCGACCTCCGCTATCGGATCCCCCTGAACAGGTCAGGAGTGCACTACACGCAGGAAGCGGCTACAAGGGTAGCGGAGTAAGTATGCAGTGCACATGTGGGTATCTTAGGTCAGAGAATTCCCTCCATAGGACCGACAAAACGCCTCCTGAGACGCGACATGGTAGTTGTAGGCAAGACGCTACAGGGAATGACAATATTGATGTGGTAATAGTAAACTGCAGAACCGTCTATAGAAAGGTCCCAGAACTGCTCTCATTAATAAGCGCTCACAATGCCCACATAGTACTACGGACGGAAATTTGGCAGAAACCAGATGTAAACAGCAATGAAATTCTAAACTCAGATTGCAATATATATTGCAGAGACAGGTTGGACAGTGAAGGGGGAGGCGTGTTTATAGCGATAAAAAGTGCAATAGTATCGAAGGAAATTGAAGGAGATCCTAAATGTGAAATAATTTAGGTGAAGGTCACGGTTAAAGCAGGCTCAAACATGGTAATTGGATGTCTTTATAGGCCCCCTGGCTCAGCAGCTGTGCCAGAACATCTGAGGGAAAATTTGTAAAATATTTCGAGTAGATTTCCCGACCATGTTATAGTTTTGGGGGGAGATTTTAATTTACCAGATATAGGATGGAAGATTCAAATGTGTATAACGGGTGGCAGGGACAAAGAATCCAGTGACATTTTTTTAAGTGCATTATTTGAAAACTACCTTGAGCACTTAAACAGAGAACCGACTTGTGGCGATAACATATTAGACCTTCTGGTGACAAACAGACCCCAAATATTTGAAACAGTTAACGCAGAACAGGGACTCAGTGATCATAAAGCAGTTACAGCATCGGTGATTTCAACTGTAAAAAAAAATATTAAAAAAGATAGGAAGATTTTTCTGCTTAGCAAAAGTGACAAAAATCAGATTTCAGAGTACTTGACGGCAGAACACAAAAGCTTTTCTCAAGTACAGACAGTGTTAAGGATCAGTGGACAAAGTTCAAAACCATCGTTCAATATGCATTACATCAGCATGTGGCAAACAAGATCGTAAGAGATGGGAAAGAGCCACAGTGATACAACAACCGAGTTAGAAAACCGCTGCGGAAGCAAAGGGAACTTCACAGCAATCATAATCATAGCCATAGCCTTGCAGACAAACAAAAATTACATGAAGCAAAATGTGGTGTGACGAGGGCTATGCGAGAGGCGTTCAAGGAATTCTAAAGTAAAGTTCTATGTACTGACTTGGCAGAAAATCCTAAGAAATTATTGTCTTATGCCAAAGCGGTAGGTGGATCAAAACAAAATGTCCAGACACTCTGTGACCAAAATGACACTGAAACAGATGTTGACAGACTAAAGGCTGAAATACTAAATGTCTTTTTCCAAAGCTGTTTCACAGAGGAAGATTGCACTGTAGTTCCTTCTCTAGATTGTTGCACAGCTGACAAAATGGTAGATATCGAAATAGATGACAGAGGGATAGAAAAACAATTAAAATCGCTCAAAAGAGGAAAGGCCGCTGGACCTGATGGGATACCAGTTCGATTTTACACAGAGTACGCGAAGGAACTTGCCCCCCCCCCCCCCCTTTCCTGCAGCGGTTTACCGTAGGTCTCTAGAAGAGTGCTTCGTTCCAAAAGATTGGAAAAGGGCACAGGTCATCCCCGTTTTCAAGAAGGGACGTCGAACAGATGTGCGGAACTATAGACCTATATCTCTAACGTCGATCAGTTGTAGAATCTTGGAACACGTATTATGTTCGAGTATAATGACTTTTCTGGAGACTAGAAATCTACTCTGTAGGAATCAGCATGGGTTTTGAAAAAGACAAGTGTGTGAAACCCAGCTCGTGCTGTTCGTCCACGAGACTCAGGGGTTCCCAGATAAATTCCGTGTTTCTTGAGGCGTTTGATACAGTCCCACACAGTCGTTTAATGAACAAAGTGAGAGCATATGGACTATCAGACCAATTGTGTGATTGGATTGTAAAGTTCCGAGATAACAGATTGCCACATGTCATCCTCAATGGAGAGAAGTCTTCCTAAGTAAGAGTGATTGCAGGTGTGCCGCAGGGGAGTGTCGTAGGACCGCTGCTATACATAATATATATAAATGACCTTGTGGCTAACATCGTGAGTTTACTGAGGCTGTAGTATATCAAGAGGTTGTAACGATGGAAAACTGTACTGAAATGCAGGAGGCTTAGCAACGAATTGAGGAATGGTGCAGGGAATGGCAATTGAATCTCAATGTAGACAAGTGTAATGTGCTGCGAATACAGAGAAAGAAAGTTTCTTTATCATTGAGCTACAATATAGCTGGTCAGCAACTGGAAGCAGTTAATTCCATAAATTATCTGGGAATGGGTATTAGGAGTAATTTAAAATGGAATGACCATATAAAATTAATCGTCGGTAAAGCAGATGCCAGACTAAGATTCATTGGAAGAATCCTAAGAAATGCAGTCCGAAAACAAAGGAAGAAGGTTACAATTGTTCGGCCACTGCTTGAATACCACATTGGGTTGATAGAAGAGATAGAGAAGATCCCACTGAGAGCAGCGCGCTTCGTTGCAGGATCGTTTAGTAATCCCGAAAGCGTTACGGAGATAATAGATAAGTTCCCGTGGAAGACTCTGAGGGAGAGACTCTCAGTAGCTCGGTACGGGCTTTTGTTGTAGTTTCGAAAACATACCTTCACCGAGGAGTCAAGCAGTAATTGCCTCCTCCTACGTATATCTCGCGAAGAGACCATGAGGATAAAATCAGAGAGATTAGAGCCCACACAGAGACATACCGACAATCTTTCTTTCCACGAACAATACGAGACTGGATAGAGGTAGCCTACTCGAAGTACTTTCCGCCACACACCGTCAGGTAGCTTGCGGAGTATGGATGTGGATGTAGATGTAGATGATTTGGTAATTCTGTCACAGACAGCAATGAGCTTGGAAGAGCAATTGAAAGGAGGATATCAAATGAGCATTATCGAAAGAGACTAAGGATATTGGAATGTGCTCGAATTCAATCAGACGATACCTATGGAATTACATTTAGAAATGACACATTAAACGTAGTAGAAGAATTTTACTATTTGGGCCGTAAAATGCCTGACGATGACTGAGGTAGAGAGGGTACAAAACGTATACTCTCAGGGGCGAGAAAAGCCTTCCCAATGAAGAGATATTTGCTGACATCGATTACAGATTTCAGTGTTAGAAAGTCTTCTCTGAGGTGTTTGTCTGAAGCGTAGCCTTCAGTGAAGTGAAAGGTAAACAATGCAAAGTTCGTACAAAAATAGAATGTTTCCAGATGTCTCTCTAGAGAAAAAAAAAATGCTGATGGTTAGACGGGCAGATCATATACCAATGATAAGATACTGAATAAAATTTTGTCGGAAAGAAATTTATCTCACAATTTAATTAAAGGAAGACATCAGTTGACGGGACACGTTCTGAGACATTAAAGGGACAGCAATTTAGTATCGCAGGAAAGTGTGAGTGGGAGGAGGGTAGGTTTAAAGTGTAGAGAGAAACCAAGAGATGAATCCAATAAGCAGGTTCAAAAGGATGAGAGACTCTCGCAGTATAGAGTAACATGTAGAGCTTCTTTAAACCAGTCTTCGGACTAAAGACCTAAACCACAACTTGAAGATAGATTTACTATCTGATAGCGGCAACAAATTAGATTTCACATCCTTCCATGCCTAGTCAGAAATGGCGATAAGTGTTGGGTTCCAGTCTCGGTCAGTCAATAAATCTTTGTTTGGTTAGCATTGCCTATAGGTGCCCCTTTAGAATCTATATCCACGACCAATCAGTTCTCCAAGTAATCTAAAATTCCAGCTTACGCACAGGTAACTACACATGAATAACCTAGATTTTTTTAAATGTCACTTTATGTTACGTACCAAGGTAACATGTAACTTTCTAACCGTACGGATATCACGAGTACAGTGAAATTTCTAGTGAAATTCTGTTGATCGTGAGATTTTCAAAGAGCGCAAGACACTGTTAAACGCGGTTTTTCTAACTGGTTAGTTCATTATTCAACTAATGTAAATCAACACACCAAGCGGACGACAGTCGACATGTAGTAGGGAAGTATCGGCGGCGCGGTTCTTTCCGTCCCTTTACGACGGACCTGCCCCTGCCTGTGAACATTGTCTCAGCAGATCATCAGTAGGAAAGCCGAGTAAAACCTACTGTACTTCGACGTGAACCAGGCTGCAATTAAAGTCACTAATCTACGTTTCGGGAGAAACACAAATTGAAAGGTTGGATATTTTGTCCTCAATTAATATATTCCGAAACTTAGGTGCACAAGTATCACTGCCAAGCCAGTGCTAGTCTTAACACATTCACTCACAATCCCTTTCACTCACGTTAGCAAGTTTATGGTGTTACATTTCCCGAAAACGTAATAGCTACAAAAATACTGATGGTTTTTTTATGGAGAATGTTCGCCAAATATTAAGTCTATCGGTACCAAATGCAGTCACAGTTTTTAGCCACCGACCAGCTCAATACGCCACGCGGAATATATATCTTTTCTCGTCACAAAATTCACTTAAAAATTCCGAAATTTCTACACACACATCAGAATAATTATGCCGTCACTTTCCAACACTTTTGATGTATGAAACACGGCTAGATCCGGCAATTTATCGTTTCCATAGGAACTACTGCTTTACCATTGGTCAGTTTACGTAACAGCCAATAGCAAAATAACATTCTCCTGCGTCAGTCCGCGCTTTTCATGCATAACCAATCGCAAAATAGTAAACCTAACGACTGCACTTTTTACCGACGTAATTAACTAATATGCTGAAGTTTTGCTGATGCATAAAGTTATTTACTGTTGTTATTTACACCAGAATTATCATAAACTTACTTTACAAATCGATTCTACAAATATCCCCTTTGTCCATATCCATACTGCTGCGAAATGTTCCCACACTATATCCTACTACATAACTCGTTAAACAATTATCTCCATATTAACCTTAAACCACCCTCGCGCATCATTCATACTGCTAAAACACATTTACAACATTTTAGATACATAAAAAGACATATAACACTTTAAGAAAGTACTAGAACAGATTATGAAAAACATTCAATTACTTTAGTGCACTCTAGTGGGAACAATCGAAACTAAATTCACAGTCCCCCTATCCAATACTGTCCTCTATCGGCTGATACATAAACTACGTGCTTGTCCAGTCTCGCGTCACCATCTGTCACTATCCAGCTTTGAGACACATCTCCCACTTAACTGCCTCCAAGGTAGGATCGTTATATGGCGCTACGCCTCACAGTGTTTGGAGAGCAGGAACACTTCATTTCAAATTGCCTTTGATCTTCGTGAGCGAAGTTAATCTTGCACACCATTTTCGCAAGAAATTTTGTTTTGAGTAAGTATTACAGAATTATTTACGTGATAGAGGTAGGAGTATCAGATGCGTGTCGTAGTAAAGGGATTGCGAATTTCTGAGAAACGTCCCGTATTTTAATTAATTTGGGTTTACAAGTTTTAAATACAGTCTCGTACCGGTTTTGTAATATTTGCAACACGATGGTATTAATATACCTTGCACTTACTGCCAAACGAAGTAATTCTCTGTTGTGTTCGCTAGTGATAATGGCGTAGTTAAGTCCGGCTCTTTAGCTGAGTGGGCAGCGCATCTGACTGGCATGCAGTGAGCCCAAGTTCGATTGCCGGCTGGATCGTTGATTTTCAATGCTCGGGGACTGAATGTTGTGTTGCCCTTTTCCCTCATTTGATGTTCATTGACACATAAGTCACCAAATGTGGCGTCAGCTGAAAAGTCCTGCAACTTGGCGGCCACACTACCTCAGTTGAGGTCTTCCGGTCACCAATGGCATACGACCGTTCTTGTAAAGTCAAACATCTGTAGCGAATAGAGATTACAGGACTGACAAAAGACTTCAGTAGTCTGGGCTGCATTAATAACAGGCCGAACGCAATTCAGGTCCTTTGGATTCTTTTTGAGCGTGGTAATACGTAGACATTCTATTGATTAACCGTACCTGCTGCACAAATGCTTGTTTTATTTATCAATACACATGTAATATCGCCAGCTATATATAGAGTAACATTTGCCTCTCTTATAGATGTAGTAATCCTGGAATTATCAGTCTTTGTAATTCAGGGTAACTGACGTGCAGTGTCAGTTACGAGAAATTTTACATGAAACAAATGATGACTCAATTGTTCAAAGAAACTGAGTTAGTCGTCAAAATAAATCCTGCGAGAGCAGCTGTGCTGAAAAAATTGGTGTCGTTTGACAGAAGTTCGTAGGCCAAACAGAGGATCAATTTATAACGATATGACCTTCGTATTGGCAAACAGACAAAAAGTATGTTGTAAAGCAAATAAATGGGAGTTAAAATCACATACTGCATAAGCTGGACGATATGACAAATATGTTTAATTATTATGAAGGCCCTATTATACACTCCTGGAGGTGGAAAAAAGAACACATTGACACCGGTGTGTCAGACCCACCATACTTGCTCCGGACACTGCGAGAGGGCTGTACAAGCAATGATCACACGCACGGCACAGCGGACACACCAGGAACCGCGGTGTTGGCCGTCGAATGGTGCTAGCTGCGCAGGATTTGTGCACCGCCGCCGTCAGTGTCAGCCAGTTTGCCGTGGCATACGGAGCTCCATCGCAGTCTTTAACACTGGTGGCATGCATCGACAGCGTGGACGTGAACCGTATGTGCAGCTGACGGACTTTGAGCGAGGACGTATAGTGGGCATGCGGGAGGCCGGGTGGACGTACCGAAGAATTGCTCAACACGTGGGGCGTGAGGTCTCCACAGTACATCGATGTTGTCGCCAGTGATCGGCGGAAGGTGCACGTGCCCGTCGACCTGGGACCGGACCGCAGCGACGCACGGATTCACGCCAAGACCGTAGGATCCTACGCAGTGCCGTAGGGGACCGCACCGCCACTTCCCAGCAAATTAGGGACACTGTTGCTCCTGGGGTATCGGCGAGGACCATTCGCAACCGTCTCCATGAAGCTGGGCTACGGTCCCGCACACCGTTAGGCCGTCTTCCGGCTCACGCCCCAACATCGTGCAGCCCGCCTCCAGTGGTGTCGCGACAGGCGTGAATGGAGGGACGAATGGAGACGTGTCGTCTTCAGCGATGAGAGTCGCTTCTGCATTGGTGCCAATGATGGTCGTATGCGTGTTTGGCGCCGTGCAGGTGAGCGCCACAATCAGGACTGCATACGACCGAGGCACACAGGGCCAACACCTGGCATCATGGTGTGGGGAGCGATCTCCTACACTGGCCGTACACCACTGGTGATCGTCGAGGGGACACTGAATAGTGCACGGTACATCCAAACCGTCATCGAACCCATCGTTCTACCATTCCTAGACCGGCAAGGGAACTTGCTGTTCCAACAGGACAATGCACATCCCCATGTATCCCGTGCCACCCAACGTGCTGTAGAAGGTGTAAGTCAACTACCCTGGCCAGCAAGATCTCCGGATCTGTCCCCCATTGAGCATGTTTGGGACTGGATGAAGCGTCGTCTCACGCGGTCTGCACGTCCAGCACGAACGCTGGTCCAACTGAGGCGCCAGGTGGAAATGGCATGGCAATCCGTTCCACAGGACTACATCCAGCATCTCTACGATCGTCTCCATGGGAGAATAGCTGCTTGCATTGCTGCGAAAGGTGGATATACACTGTACTAGTGCCGACATTGTGCATGCTCTGTTGCCTGTGTCTATGTGCCTGTGGTTCTGTCAGTGTGATCATGTGATGTATCTGACCCCAGGAATGTGTCAATAAAGTTTCCCCTTCCTGGGACAATGAATTCACGGTGTTCTTATTTCAATTTCCAGGAGTGTATATTATAAAGTCTGACAACTTACTGAAAATAATGTACAAATTCTGTCTATAATAACAGCTGTCACACAAATGAGGTACAAATGTGTGATCCATAGATTCAAGACCATATAACGATTTATTTGACACTGACATTTCGCTGATTTTCTACATATTCTTTGAAGAGTATAGCCTTTTCAGTGTAGGTAAAAGAAAGACACTTCCTTCAAAACTTAGCAGCATGTTTTACATTATTATCTGTTAATGAAAACAGAAAAGATCCTTCAGTCAATTGTTAAGCTGTTTGTAGATAAAATAAGCCAAAGTTGGCGTTAATTCCTTCAAAGTGGATGTAAAGTTTTCATTACCTCGTATGTTGAGCATTAGAGTTTGAGTTAATTAGCCTGCTCAGTGGGGTAAGTCGTCTGCAGTCTTCCTTGAGAGATCGCTACATGAAAGTAGACGTCTCCAAATAGTTGTAAGAAGAACAGGACAAAGTGTTCGGCCTTCAGATGAATCTCCCATTTTCCCGTGTAGGAGCAGTTCTGTTAATTTCGCTCGTACTTATTACTGTCTGTTACAGGAATGTCTTCCCTAATTGTCTCTAGTTGCTTGCTCAAATACCTTCAACACCATTACTGTGCGAGAGAACAATTTCGATTATCACTGTTTTTTGTAAGATTAAATTAATTATAAATTCCACGAACGCATAAGGTCATTTGCCAGTTGGTGGAATATATCTCAGATATTAAATTCTCTGGCAAGCTCGGATTCTTCTGCATGTACATCAACGGAGATTTCTCAGTCTCTAACGATTCTTTAAATATCAACTGTAAAATCTATTCTCCATTTTACCTAACGGTCGTTTGACACGGTGTAACCTACGTCAAAACACGTTTCGTACAAATATTCCATAATAGTTATCAATGGTGCTATATCTCACTTATGATGGTAATAAGCCATTCCGGGATCAATACTTAACTGATGTAGTGGTGTAAATGAACCGTGGCCTTGTATTCGGAACTTCCGGCCATTATCTGCATTGCTGGCTAAAATTGCACACTACAGAAGTAAAGTACGAATGGCAACCACATGATGCACTTAACAGTCAGACTTACTTCTCTCCTAGAGCTGCTTGCTCGAATAAAATACCCTGACAAATGAAAATATTCACGCAGCTGAGATTTGAAATTAGCTTTCAAAAATGGTTCAAATGGCTCTGAGCGCTATGGGACTCAACTGCTGTGGTTTTAGAACTACTTAAACCTAACTAACCTAAGGACATCACACACATCCATGCCCGAGGCAGGATTCGAACCTGCGACCGTAGCAGTCGCACGGTTCCGGACTGCGCGCCTAGAACCGCGAGACCACCGCGGCCGGCAATTAGCTTTCCTTTGATACTTCCTTGACAACTAGAAAGAAATGGGAGCTTATTATCTGTCTGTGAGGTGACAGCGGATGACCCAAATGCTAAGAGCTGTACCAAACGAGGTCGAAGCTCAACTGTCCAATCCAGTCCGATAGTGATTTACAATTTCAAGTTGCCTTACATTGCCCTAAAACACATTTGACTGTTAACAATAAAGAATTTCCAGCCTACAGAGTTGATTATAAGTGTTCTATGAACGGCATCAGGTAATAATATTTCATCGCAGAGATTTAGTCCTAAGATGAAACTTTTGGATAGGAAAAGAAGACAACAATGAACAGCGATAGTACCAATTAGGTTACACCTTCACATTCTACCACCAAATAGGCTGAATAAGTAGAATATGAAGGCTGATTCCGTGATAATATTACAGGCCTTGAGGGACGATCGAGAATGGTAAATATATCAATATGCCGTAAGGGATCTTGGTCCGGAAACGACCGAGTCCAAAGTTATAAGCGATAATACTTGTCTTAACTATGGCAGTAGAATACACGCACTGATATTGTTGTTGCTAATATTGTAGAGCAGGCGGTACCGACGAGCACTTAGGTGTAGAAGTTGCAATGTCGTTTCTGCTAACCCAAATCAAATGGCGTGCTGTGTACTGACAGAAGCAGTCCTAGCGTACAGTGTCTCTACTGTAGACTGCAGTATTTGTTTACAAGTTGAACTACTAATGCCCGTCTTACACGATGAAGGAAACTGTAATTGACGGACAACCAGTTCCGTAAATGGCGGTCGGGTATCGTGTGCACGGGCTCGCTATCATAATCGCGTTAGTAGCGGCGCACGATAATTCTAGGGATAAAGGAATAGGGCCGATTCTACATCCGGTAGCATTGGCCTCACTGCACACGCGCGAGCTATTACCTGTCTGCTGTGGTCCCGCGTCCCATGAGTGCTGAGTCTGCCATATTGCTTTGTGGTGCATTTACCGTACGTTAAGTTTATTTTTCGTATATGGTTGTTCCACTGTCACAAGGAACTTTCTGTGCATGTGAGTATAGAGTAACTTTTGTAAATATTTTCACAGAAGTTTTTAAATATTTGTAAATTTCAATAAAACTGAATATGTGTAAGTTATTTCATTAACAATAAATAAGATACGCCAATGGGAAACCACAACTTTGACACTGTTGTGGGCATGGAATGGAACAAATTGGCTATACACGATTGATAAAGACGTGTAGCGAAGAGCCAGTCCTTTTGTTGCTGGGAACAGTCTGTACCACGATAAGGTACGTATTTTTTTATGATAGTCAATAAAGCTTGAAGTCGTAGCATGATCTCATTTCTTTGCTTCTGTTACAGCATGCCAGAAAGGAAAGGTTTGAAATAGTAACCAAAAAAATTTCCATCGTTTTGCCGGACGTCAATGACGACGATTGTAAAGCTAAATTTAACTCTCTTCTATCATACTACAGAACACAAGAAAAAAAAGTGAAATGTAGTGAGAAGTATGGCTGCAGTTTTAGGTCAGCGTACCAACCTGAAGTGAGGTGGTTCAAACACATGGAATTTCTTGAGGATCCCATCACGCCTCAAAAATCATGCTCTAATGTTGAACGAAGACCTGTAAGTGCTGAACTTCTTATTGTGTTACAGTACCTGGATTTTGTCACCAATATATAGAAGAGACCAGTGGCCACTTTTTTATGATCTGCCGGCCGCGGTGGTCTAGTGGTTCCAGGCGCGCAGTCCGGGACCGCGCGACTGCTAAGGTCGCAGGTTCGAACCCTGCCTCGGACATGGATGTTTGTGATGTCCTTAGGTTAGTTAGGTTTAAGTAGTTCTAAGTTCTAGGTGACTGACTGAAACGTCCCCTTAGAAAAATTTTACATGACTGTGCTTAAACTGACACACAATAATTTTAGCGCAACGCAATCTGACTTTCAAAAATCCCTACAGAAGAATGGCCCTGACTAACATTAACCTATACGTTTCACAAATAACTTACCTCACAAAAATCTTCGTTACTCGAACTACTGCAATACAGCGAGCGCCACTACTGCCAGCTAAATAAAAGATTCAAACTATGGAAGGCACTAACTACTGATAGGCATAGTTAGCAAATGAAAGATATTAATAGAGAACAAACAATGTATTTACCTTACTAGTGCTCAAAAGTCATAATATATATAGCAGTTCATGACATCCAGTCTTACAAATTTCAAAACTCCGCCATCGCTCTCCCCACATCCACCACTGCTGGTGGCTCACCTCCAACTGCGCAATGCTATGCGCTGTTCATATCCAGCTGCCCAACACTACAATGGCAGACAACAATGCAAACTAGCCACAGACTGCACAGCCAGTGATTTTTCATACAGAGCGCTACGTAGCGTTGCCAATAAGAAAACATAAACAGCCTACTTACATAGCCCCCATGCTCCCCACAAAAAATTTTACAAATTGTTTTGGGCAATGGCCAATACATATTTGTTAAAAATGTTTTCACAATTACAGTAACAAAGAAATCAAATCCACACTCTTATTGATACAATGTTGGTCAAATACTAAAATTTTCTCACAGTCCATAAAGACAGTCCTCATCATTCATCACAGTAAAACTGCCGTTTCTTTTCTCAAAGTCTGAGCAGTAAAAGACAATGCTCACGGAAGTAGTGGATTTCCATGCAGCCTTGAAGAAGTAGTGTTGTCCTTCCAACGGAAAGTCAGTGCTGACTCTTGACATGCTGACAGGTAATGGGCCACAACAGAGCAAACCCACAGCAGAGTCATTCGACGTTTTGAAGAATATTGGTAGGTACGTCATCACAGAGCAGACCCACTGTAGTCCTGGTAGAGATTACAGTGTTGGTGGGCCACCTGAGGTGCAGACTCACAGCAGTCCTTGTACAAATGATGGTATTGGTGAGTCATCAAAGACGCAGACCCACTGTAGTCCTTGTAGAGATGGCCAGCAGCCATTTGTCGTGACTGTGCAGGTGCACAATCATCATTGAAGAGTCTTGCAGATAATATAGCAAGTCCATAACCACCACTTGTGAACTCACAATGTTTCTGGAATTCTCCTTAGAATCAGCAATGCTGTTATCCAGTCCCGTGCTGAATTATTAACACATGTGCAAACACTAACAATCCCTACTTCTCACATATTGTCCATATACTATGTGTAATGACACATTCCTATGCAGAGACATACAATATCTTAAAAGCTGCGCCAAAGATAAATTGAGAGGCATGTATATTATAATCTTTGTAAAGTTCACATTGGATTCTCTTTTGTTTGATACTCCAAGGAGCTAAGGGACACTTTCGATTGTTGCCTTGTGGAGGATGGACGTGATTTTTGGACTGTGCGGAAAGGCAGCCATATGGTTGGTAATTATGGTTTGTGCGACGAGCACAGCAAGTCTTATTGTGTTGTGAATAAAAAAATAGTGAAATGTATCGAAGTGTTACGAAAATTATTTAAAGCAACGTAGCATTGTATTCCTTGGTTTCCACCGTCTTCGTGAAGTGAACCGATGCCGACTCATGATGGTACACACGGTCAACAAAGAGAAGAACATCGATGGCGACTAATGAATTAATATTGTGGCAGAAGGACTAATTCTACGTCTAAGGTGAGAACTCTGATTAAATCACCAATGACGTGGAATTTCAAATGTAAAATGTTTTTTATTTATATCGCCACACTGGCGACCGCTGACAGGGACAGTGCTGGTGGAACAAAGAGTAAGTACTTCATTGTTGTGCTACAAATGTACTTGTACTAATTACTGTTTCTCTGTTACATGACGCACATGGAAAATGACGAATAAAGCGAAACAGTATTAACTGTATAAACGGATGGCACAATAACCAGAAGGAACAAGGACAAGGATTTACAAACCTAACGTAATCGTGAGTGACGCAGCTCAGCCGTAATTAAGGTAGGAAAGCGCAAACGCATGCAGTGGCTGCACCTTGGCTTAGCTCCACTTAAAGCAGAACCTTTTCCGTCCATATTAAAATCCTGGTAGTGTTTGTGGCAGCACACAATTACACTTTGATAATTACTTTTTATGTTCAACAATCGCAGAATTAGAAGACGTAGTGCGCCATCTCGTAAATTTCCGACGCGCAACAAATAACAATCGCGAGATATTCTTATTAATTCAACTGCGAGAGAATTTAAAGATTTAGATTAACAGTAAAGTACAGATAAAAATAATATCTTCACAATGGAATCGGAGAACTTTAATTTAACAAATGTTCATGGACGCGTCACCGATTCTGACAATAGTGACGTAAATGATGACGCAATTAGTTTTTCAGCACAACATAATGTAGAAGTAAATACAATTCAATTGCACTCCACAGGGATTAACAATAACGAACCACTTGCAAATGAAACCTTGTGCACAGTCGATGAAGCATCGATTACCAGATCAGATGAAAATATTTCGCGTGAAATCAGTGAACCTAGCCCGGTTTCGATTCAATCAGACCGTGGCAGAGAAACAATGGCAACAAATAATGGCATAAATACAAACACACAAGCTTCGTCAGTTACGCTTGAGGCATTATATAGTCTGATGTCAAACGTGAGCGAGCAATTATCTGAGTTAAAAATCAGTCACAACACAACGAACACAAAACTGGCGAACGTGCACAGACATTTCGATCAACGCTTAAATAAACTCACCAATGAAATCGATCAAAAGATCGAAGACAAAGTCATCAAAACCGTCAATAGTGTATACAATGTATTGGCAAATGATTTAGAAAAGAAATTGTCAGATCTTACAAACAAACAGGAACAGGAACTGTCAGAAATAGTAGAAACACACAATCAAACACAAACCGTACAAAAAGAAATACATGAAAACGTACAGGCTATTCAATTAAATTTAACAAGAGTACAGTCCGCATGTGAAGAAATACCTGACCAAGTTAATAAAGTTAACGAAGAAGTCGGTTTTCTGAAACAGGAGACTCGACGTATCAACGCCGACATTATCAAAATAAATGAAACTTTAGAAAACGGTAATGTAAATGAATCAATAACTGACCGGGAAACAAAACTTTTTGAGAAATTAGGTAATGAAATCAAAGTAGCCGAGGACAGAATACGCAAGGAAATTGCTGGTAGACTGAATGTTTCAAATGACTTGCCTACGTCAAGCAACAAGCAGCGCGACACTTATTCGCCCGTGCCAGATTACGATGTAAATAACGCAGAACATCACGCGCCCTGTCCGGCGTATGTGCACGCACCGGCACAGGCAAACAATGGCTATTCGCCAAACGCGGTGCTGCAACTGGCAGTAGGCGTGACGCCTTGCACCTCGACGATTCTAGTCGATGAGAGCCTGTTGAAACATAGACAGTTTCCAGTTTTCTCCACAGAATCCAGAAAAACTCATCCAGTCGTATTTGTAAGAGCATTTAAAAATGTCTTACCAAGAAACTGGACTAAGGCACAGAAGATTAGATATGTAGTAGGCTTCATACAAGGCGACGCACTTTTGTGGGCCACAGACATGGCTGAACAGTGCATCACCTACGAACAATTTGAACGGGCTATCTTGGAGAAATATTGGTCTGCTGGGGTCCAAGAAAGACTGCGCCGTGAAGTATTCAACCCACAACCGTTCAACCTCAAAAACGGCGGGTTGAGAAAGTATTTCGAAAAGTACTTGAATAAGACGCGCTATTGGAACAATCCAATACCGCACGTAGATGTTCTCAAAATTCTGAAAAACAAACTACCCGCGAACTTACGCGAAAAATTGGTAACCATACCGGAAAACGACCTTGACTACTTTCTTTCCGTGCTTGACTCAATTGATCTAATATACGAAGAGCCGAGCACAAGTAATCGGAATGAATATTCCGGAACCAATCAAAACAACGGTAACGGATATCATTTTAATGGCAGTGGACAAAACCCACACAGTTGGCATCCGTATGCGACAAGGCCAAATAATGGAACCTGGAATTACGGGAATCGGAGGAATTCGGCGCCACAGAGACGTGAAGACCGAAGGTATAGTACAGATTACGGTCCACGCCGGTATGGAATTGATAGAAATCACGTGAATGATTGGTCAGGCCCGCGTGATGAAAGGCGGCACACAAATGAAAATTACAATAGTTACAGTAATAGGAATGATAGACCAAGGAGGAATAGCGACAGCCGGTCGCAAGAAAATGTTGCACACAGCGGCCCGGAAACTAATTGGCGACAGAATAACCACTCAGTACACTTTGTAGAGGTAACGGACAGTACTGAAGCAACGCCTTTGTCTCCCCCGGTAAACAACAATCGGTCGTAATGAGCCCCCACCGGCCGACCGATTTGACAACAGGGGGCACAAACAAGCGCACATTACATCTTAGACAATTATTTTTAAGATATGATCAGGATGCGACCGTAGATGATCTATGTGAAGAAGAGATGAAAGCACCGGACAAGGTAAGTGACCTCGTGCAGGCTGTAATAACAACAAAAAGATAGGAAACGTTACAGAATTTAACATTGGACAGGAAGTACTATTACGTACCCACCCAAAATCCTCTAAAATTAAGGCATTAAACAAAAAGTGGCAGTTGTTGTATGATGGCCCTTTCATTATAATAGACAAACCTCACCCAGGATGTTATCTGTTAGGTAACACACGAACGGGCAAGGTGAAAGGTTTATACCCCCACAAGGACATCAAGGAATTTTTTCATTAAAGGTTATATGTTATTTTAGCAAAATTGAAATTGTACAACCTTGGTTCACATAGTAAAATTGCTGTCATTAACCTAAGAAACTTGCGAACAACTGGGGGCATATGCCAGCTTAAAAACGCATAGTTAACCACACCTAATGAAACATGTGTTACTGTGAGTCTTAACACTATAAAATAAACCATACAGTACTTTTGTAGTCTAACTCAGTTATTTAAGAGAGGGGAACAAAGACAAATTAGCGCGAAGGTCAGAGTTTGTTCGCTTGAGACGAGCAACAAACCACACGTCGAAGTTGCAATCCAACGCTCAGCTCATGAGCACGCGATAGCTGCATGTCAAGACGAGGTCATTGGCCGCGCTGTAGGCAGCGAGGCGGGGAGAAATCTTCCCCCCTTCCATGTCCGATCAGCTGAGCGTATACAAAGCGCAAAGGCGCATGCGCGGTCGAGTCCAGGTGTCACGTGACTATTACACGATGGTGGCTATCACGAATAATGTTCACCAACAATGCAGAGTTTTCCCCGTACCTACAGTCCAGTCGTGGTACGTAAGCGCGCATGCGCGGAAAGTTTAAAAGTTTTGAGACCACTCTTACTATGAGACACAGAGACGAAAGTCATTCAAAAACAAGAAAGGAAAGGGTACACAAGTCTTGTAAATAGTAACTTAGAAAATTTAATTATAAGCTGGTATTACGTAATAAAAGTGAACATACAAGTATATACTGGTCATGGACGGTATTGCAATATTATATTATACTGAGTAAAATCTTAGCTTGTACGGAAGGAGAAAGAAAATAGAAAAATAAATAAATAAATAAATAATGCAGATATATAACCGGAAGAAAGGCTATGTACACGAGAACAGCACACATTTACATATAGGGAAAAAGCAGCAAAGAGGAAATCAAAGAGATAACGCATACATTTACGTTACACAGTAGCTAGCGATTTTCAGAATGAACAACAAGGTAAACGCGGGAATCTTTGTGACTAAGGAAAAGAGTGACACAAGCTTTAAAATAGGGTAATAATAAACAGACCTATGCAGCGTGAGTAATGAACTGAATCGCTCTCAAAACAAATACCTAGCGTTTATAGAGAGAGAGACACACATTAACGTTAGGAAACATCTGAAGCACTCAGCAAACAACTTTGTAGAATATATAAGCTATACACGAGGGTACATGTACGAAAGCTAAAGTGTAAAGGAGGAAAATAGGGAATGTTGCACATTAATGGACTGTAAGGCAGTTATGTATGTAAGAAGAAATATTTAGTTGTAAGTATTATTAGTATAAGGGACGATTCTCAGCACACCCTGAATTATTTTGGAATATTGAAGGAATGGTGCAGGGTACCGAAAAAGGGCCCCACCAGCAAAGTGTATATTATAGTGGTAGATATTTTTTTGTGTATAAACGTATGTATGAATGCGTGAAAGGCGAAAGAAGCTCTGTACATGTACGGAACTTAAACAACGTAGAAGTGTATAAGGAAAATTAAACTGTAAGACAACCTCTTATAAACATGTATACCTAACATCAAGAAACAACTTAATTAAAACCGTAAGACTCTACGAGTTTACGAGAAAATGCGAAAAACCTGATACAAAGTGCAACATTAGCGATGCTTCACTCATGTATGCAAAATGAAGGTATGAATTACTTTACCCACTTGAAACATGAAAGGAAAAATCATGTCAAAATTATATCTTTCACACATATAACAATTTACAGTCACAAAGAATGAAAATGATGTCGCCGCTATACGAGAAACAGGTAAGTAGTGTGATCGACGACCTGTAAGCAAAGGAATCGTCTATAAAATGAATTATGAACAAAAACGTCATAAAGAATTTCGTGCTGCACTGAAGCTATGAAGGTCTGATTATTCGTGTACATAGATTTTCATGACAACCGATGCATTAAAATGTCTATTTTTTCTCCCATGATAACACAAGACGCCTATAAGCGCACTTTAATTGAAAATGATTTACAAGCACACCAGAACGTGCTTAAGCACAAAACACTGTACATATTAGGGTTATGCTGCATATAAATGATTATTTCGTGCATTTTCAGATCTTATACGCAAAAAACCGTAGCATACACGTAGTCGTTGCCACTACCCTAAGTAGAAGGTAGAAAATTCCCTTCCCAAGCTTCAGTGGAGCGGCTACAGCTGTATTCTCCGCATGCTGATGCATGTCGTTGGGTATGAAGAATACGTAACGGAGGTAAACCTTAACTTATACTCGAGTTCAAGAAGGAAAACAAAGGACTTGTTCCTTCTAACAGATTAATGGAAAAAGGCGAGTGTGTGTGTGTCAGTAAAATCCAAGACGAAGAAGCCACTATGAGTGGTCAAAAATTTTTTCAATTTTAGTCGATAGTTTTTTCCTGTAGTTAATGCAAACAATGTATTGTATGTATTATATGTTATTCCATGGTATGTGATGTATTTTGTATTTCATGCCAAGTCCCGTGACTTACAAATTATGTGCATTGACCAGAAGTATTGAGGGGAATGAATCTCAGTACAATAGGTAAAAGGGGTTAATGCGAAGAAAAAAAAAGTTTAGTGAAAGGGAAGTTTCGATCGCAATACTCGCGGTTAAAGTGGTGTGTGTAGAAATTAAAATTGTGCAAAGTAGTGCTACGTTGCAAGTGTCAGCGAGCCTAAACAAGTGACATCGAAAATTGAAGCTTGTATCGTCAAACGACCCATGGCGTCACAGTAGGAAAGGACAATGCCAAACAAGTTTGACATGGTACGCTTCTTACCAGGAGCTGAATCGACGGGATCGTCCTCCGCCTCGCACATAGTGTGGTGTGTTCTTCGGGGCACATATTCCAATGTACCTCGTCGTATCCAGTCTAAGTACTGGAAGGAACTACAAAAAGCACACGCATACTGAGGTTCGGAAGTCTCGACGGTACCCGCACGTCGGTGTATATTCAGTGCACTGGCGCGCGTATTCAACCAACGTCGCCCGCTAACGGACGACCAAACAATCAGGCGCGCGTATCACCCGCCCATATTCAACACGGGCTAGCGAACAAAGCTCGTCGCCCCAGAATAAATACAGAAGGCAATACAAGGACTTAATTTTCACCTCTGATGAGGAAGGAAACATCTGTATGTAACGTTGTATTCAGTGTATATTTTATTGTACAAAATTTACTACATGATGTCATTTTCTCAGTATGAACCAGAACTTTGTATATTAGAATTAAGGTTTGTAATTATTAGCATAAGTATACCAAAAAACTGACACACACTCAGAAATACCAAAGAATTCACAGTGCCATGAAAATGAGACAATAAAAATGAAGTGTGTAAGTAAAAGACCCCCAAACCAATCAATTGCAAGGTCGACTACTGTATCCTGTCAATCAAATAAAATTTTCTAGTGACAGTATACAGTAGGGGGGCAGTTGTAATGACACATTCCTATGCAGAGACATACAATATCTTAAAAGCTGCGCCAAAGATAAATTGAGAGGCATGTATATTATAATCTTTGTAAAGTTCACATTGGATTCTCTTTTGTTTGATACTCCAAGGAGCTAAGGGACACTTTCGATTGTTGCCTTGTGGAGGATGGACGTGATGTTTGGACTGTGCGGAAAGGCAGCCATATGGTTGGTAATTATGGTTTGTGCGACGAGCACAGCAAGTCTTATTGTGTTGTGAATAAAAAATAGTGAAAAGTATCGAAGTGCTACGAAAATTATTTAAAGCAACGTAGCATTGTATTCCTTGGTTTCCACCGTCTTCGTGAAGTGAACCGATGCTGACTCATGATGGTACACACGGTCAACAAAGAGAAGAACATCGATGGCGACTAATGAATTAATATTGTGGCAGAAGGACTAATTCTACGTCTAAGGTGAGAACTCTGATTAAATCACCAATGACGTGGAATTAAAAATGTAAAAAGTTTTTTATTTATATCGCCACATATGGCCAACAGAAACGTGTGCTGTGAAATGGAACTTACAAGTTAATAATATGATGAACTGGTGTCAATTAGAATTTTATAACATAATAATACAATTACAAAGGTACAAAACAATACAGATAACATTTGTAGTACAGGCTTTACAAAAGAATCGATATAACATATACATCAGTGTTATAGGAATTATGACATAAGTACATACATAAAAGATCAGAATAACTTTTGAAACATCAACTTCACACATGAGCAACAAAACAGAACAGATAAATAAGTCAATGTACTTACTTCATCATAAACAAAAGTGAAATGCTATGCGTATAGACATTGTAGTTATTACGTACATTACTGTGATCAAAAAAGTACTATACTGTAACGTACTGTTGTGCTACGAAAAAGGCTGTCACATTGTAGCTATACCACAAAAGTTACTACTAAAACATGTTTTACTTTCCAGAATAATTCAGAAAAACTGTGCAGATATGAAACAGAAACACCACAAAAGCAACTTTGTAAATTGTCACTCATTAGTAGCGTCGTGATAAAATCGTGTAGCTGTCACATAAACTAGCCACTGTGTCATCTGGTATCTCACATAAAGTACTTTAAATCCAGAATGTATTGTCAAGTAAACCAAAATGTTGCATTAAAATCTCATTAGCAATACTGGTAAATGTTCTAAGTATGTGAGCCTTACAGACGTTACGTAATCGTGCAACTAACAAGCAAGAATGTACACACACAATAACATTGTGTCGTCTGTTCACAATAACAATTCATTCGTAATTTCTGTTTAAATAAGTTCTCTTGGTTCATGACTGGATATTTAGCTTCAAACATTGTTGCATGTTAACATATTCTAAGTCTGACAAAGCATACTAGCAAAGACAAAGTTAAAAAGCAGATTATCTTTCAATAAACGGTTTTACTGAAATGTGGTGTAAACCTTTACTCTTCCTAGTACGCAGAGTTTCAACGCAATTATCATGTGGTTACGTCGGTAAGGAACCCTGGAATTTTTCTCAAGGTTAGCTTCTGTTATTTTTCTCAAGCCCAGCCGGCGCACGTGGCTGCCTGCCGGTGCGAGACATTGTCTGTTTCTTTGTTGGCGCGCGTCGTTATTAGGATTAGGAGACCTAACTTCTACAAATTCACCTTGTCGAGAGTGCCCTGCTCTGTTTGAATCTCGCCAGTTCTGATGCAATTCACGTCTGTCGTTACGATTATATCGTCTGTCGTCATGTCGGTAGTTCTTGTAGTTTCTTTCTTGTCGATTAAGTGGTGGAGAATTTCTCCCTGAATTATCACTGCACGGTGGACCGTTGCGTCTGAAGTTATTCTGGCTCCCGTAATAATAATAGTTCTGGTTGCCATATTGTCTGTTTCTATGATTGTCTCTGTTATATTCATTACTACGGAAATGCGATCTTTCTCTGTAACTCTTACTACTGTGCAACGGTTGTCATACGGGTGGTGTCTGTTTTGGTCACGATTTGTGTTGTGAGAATAGCCTTGTCGTGTCCAGTTATTGTTTGTTTCATCGCGGAATTGCGACGGATGTGACCTGCATTTGTTGTGTTCCTGTTTTCGCGTTCCGCGATTGTCAGTGTCAATTTCCAGTTCTTCTAACAGTCCCTGAAAAGCTTCACTGTCGTCTTAGCAACGTCCTCCTCAAATAATATGTCGTAAATATTCAGGCAATTTGATTAAGCAAATGCGGATGAGTTCTGAGGGGCTGTATGGGTTTGAAAGATACTGATTCTTATGCAACATGTCTTGAAAATATTTCATAAGACTGGAAAATTCAGATTGTTCGAAACGTTTCATCATTATGATGCTATGTTTTACTCGGTCTTGTGTAGCTTGAGGCCAATACTCTGAGAGGAAGGCATGATAAAACTTTCCTTCACTGTGACAATCGTGAGTGACCGATCGCATTCTTACAGCTGGTTCATTCTCTAAATAGCCACACATAAATTCTAATCTGTGCTCTAATGACCAGTTGGGAGGAAAACAATGAGAGAATTGATGGAGCCACGCTTGTGGATGAATGTCGTTGCCAGAAATCTTAAATGTTTTAAATTTACGTGTAGTAATGAACAGCTTATAGTCAAAATCATCATGTCGGCGACTCGCATATCGGTCATTGTTACGTCGTTTTGGCGGTTCCATTTCAAATTCGGTGCGCCTTGCCAATTTCTTTCATAGTTTCCGATATGTCGTGTGTTTTTATTTTGTGGTTGTTCCGTATTTCTGTGTCCCTCTTCCCGTACTGGAGCGCGAGTGTCCTCTGAAATTTGTAATTCTTGTATTACTTGTGCCAACTGATCTTATACTTTCCGGATTACTCTTTTGTACTGTGTATTGACTTGATTTTGATTTTGTTTGAATTTTCTAATTTGTTCATACTCTTCAGTGTCCGTGAAGGTCTTGTGTAGCTTGAGACCAATACTCTGAGAGGAAGGCATGATGTCATTCAGGTCATCATCTACCTTTGTAGATAAGTTAGTGAACTGATCTGAAAGTTCAGCTACTTTATCCGTTAGTGAAATTATTTCCTCTGTGTGTTTTTCTGAACCAAGTTTCAGAGTGTCCATTTTTGTTGAAATTGTATCTACTGTGTCCTTTAAGTTTTCCTGAGTTTTTGCAAGTTGCATAACCGAATCGGTAGATGCAACTGAGTCAATTTTAGCTTACAAGGTGTCGTGATTTTCATGAACAATAGTTTGCAGTTCTTTTATGGCTGCTTCGTGATTCTGTAATGCATTTTCATGACGCGAAAAAATAGGGTGGAAATGCTCACAAATTTGTGTTTTTACGTCATTACAGACTTTTGGTGATATTTCGATTCAATGTTCTGTAACTCAGTAGTTAAATCTTCAAGTGTTTGTTCAAGTGTGGTGTCTAACTTCCGAAGATTTTGTTCCATTTGTTTCTGATTTTGTTTAAGCGTTGTGTCTAACTTTTGTAGCCTTTGACCCATTTGTTGCAATAACTGTAATAACAGTGCACTGGTGTCTGAAACATGTTCCTCAGTGCTATTCGGCAATGCATTTGAACCGGCAATATTCGCAGTATGAAAAGCAGAAAATGTGTCTTGACTTATTTGAGAAAACGGTGAGGACGCAAAACCTGAATCTACAATATTTGGAAGATTGTGTCCTGTCATTTCGGATTCCTGAGGCAAGCTGTCGCCGACCGATCGATCGATAATGCTTCCCTGTTCACTAATTGTTTCACTGTCTACACCATTGTTTGCAGCCCACTCCATTTCTCTATGTACAATTACCAAATTACTACTTTCAACATTAGTTAATTCATTACTCGGAGGCGCTAACACACTGCTTTCGCCTTCACTGTCATTTCTCGGTTTACTTTGGAGCCTAGTATTACGATTTTCACACGCCATTATTGTCACAATATTTCACACGATAACACAGAAAAGCACAATTTGAAGAGCAAAAATAAGAGAACAAATTAACATAGCACTGAAAATAATATCTCGTTAATTGCAAGCGCAGCTGCGAAATACTTGGTGCAAATCTACATGCATGACACAACAACAATGAAAGACTGCAACTACAAAGGAGATTCTCTCTACAATTACCCGCTAGCAATAAACAATAGCTACACTAATTACACAAACTACAATTTCAAAAATCCCCACAATAGAATGGCCCTGACTAACATTAACCTATACGTTTCACAAATAACTTACCTCACAAAAATCTTCGTTACTCGAACTACTGCAATACAGCGAGCGCCACTACTGCCAGCTAAATAAAAGATTCAAACTATGGAAGGCACTAACTACTGATAGGCATAGTTAGCTAATGAAAGATTTTAATAGAGAACAAACAATGTATTTACCTTACTAGTGTTCAAAAGTCATAATATATATAGCAGTTCATAACATCCAGTCTTACAAATTTCAAAACTCCGCCATCGCTCTCCCCACATCCACCACTGCTGGCGGCTCACCTCCAACTGCGCAATGCTACCCGCTGTTCACATCCAGCTGCCCAACATTACAATGGCAGACAACAATGCAAACTAGCCACAGACTGCACACAGCACAGCCAGTGATTTTTCATACAGAGTGCTACGTAACGTGGCCAATAAGAAAACATAAACAGCCTACTTACATGATGACACAGATGTTAAGTCCCATAGTGTTCAGAGCCATTTGAACCATTTTTATGATCTGTTATAAAAACTAAACAGCTCAACCTTTTGAAAAACTAGAAATGTTGTATGTACTATTTCATGGTGAAACCCCTACAAAAATGTAAGACTTCTTACTTGACGGAAAGTACTCTTAAAGATTCCTGTTCACTGTCTTCTAAGCTGGCTTCGTTTAGATTTATAGTTTTTCTGCAAGTAAGTGTAACCCTTCAGGAGTATTAGCCAAGAATCAGCACTTACCTTTAGGGTATCCTGAATGTTTATGCTTTCTAGGCGCAGCCTTTGGTAGGGGATAAACTTGCTCAGAGTAGCGTGTAGTGGTGTTTTGCTCATAAACTGATGTTCTTTTATGTAGATGAACAAGATGCCAATCTTTGTGTTTATTAGAAGTTGTAGAAAGTCTGATTCTCTGAGTGGAAATTCCTTATTACGATCATTAACAGGATCTAGCCTGTCAGAGGTACTCGTAACTTAACAACTCTTCTCCTATGAACGTTTTTCTATGAACTGGCCAGATGCCTATTGTTCTAAAACCAGACTTTATATTAGCTACACCAAAGGTCTTTAGATAAGCTTTGCCAAAGTTGTCTGCTCAGAGACTGGTGTGCTAGCATATGAACCATGACAAATGTAAATATCATTAACTTTTTCAGCATTTTAGATCTTATGGATATTTTGGCTACAATTTCCTATCAACTGGAAGATCATTTTTATGATTTAGATTTCCTGTGAAAGTTATGCAATGGTTCAACAAATTTTACTGTGCCCTTGTGTCTGTGTCCATGGCTCTAGGTAGAGGATATACCAGTGTCCCTTAGATCATGTGTCTAAAATAATATGGAAATGCGTTAGAATTCTCCTCCTAGCGAAGCCCGCCAATGCAAATGCAACCGTTACTGTAGCTAAATTTGCCGGCACAGTGTTCATTTCCAGTAAATGTACCGCTACTGTAAGCTCTCACAAAACAACAACAAACAAGACTCGCGCCAGATATGCAGTCAGCGGTAAGCTTTGTTTAAGTTTATCGTTTGAGCAAAAGATCTTGTATGAGTTTATAGTTCGGGCCTAGTATGCTTGGAGCGCTTCAGTAACAACAATATTCCTTAAATACTTTCGTTCATCGTGTAAAAAGGGCTTAACGTCGATCATCTCTAACCAAATGGTGTTATACGCAGTGACGGAATTTGTAGACGTGACTGTTGTGCGTGGGCAAGCAAATCCCAGCAGCAGACAAGCGGAAGGGTTGTACAGGATCAAGTATCGGCATAGAGGACACACTGTTTATACCATGTATCCAAGACTGTTCCCGCTATTAAAAAGTGAAACAGTGCAGTTGACAACACAGGACAATAACAGAGTAGGAGGACGGACTACATGAACTCCCAGCTTCAAATGTGCTCTGCTATCTCGAGTGGATAAGACGCAAGCAATGAGCAGGCGATCTGTTGCACGTGAAAAGAATGTTTCGCAGGATACTGTGTCTTGAGTATTACGGTAAATCCAGCTGTATCCCTATCATTCACAGAAACTGCATGCTTTGTCTCCGGCTGACCTTGGACCTCGGGTCGTGTTCAGCCAACAGTTCATTCAAAGCCATAAAGTCGATCTTCACTTTCCAGGGTATACACTTTTCGTGATCGAAGGAAGTTTCACCACAAATGGATTGCTGCATAGTCACTGTCGACCTGTTTACGCCGATGAGGACCTCCACGCTACGTAGTGGAGAACCATCAACATAGATTAACAACGTGCGAGCAGGCATCGTCATTGATTTCGTAGCAGGCCTTCTTTGTCTCCCTTTCTTCTCGAATGTACCGGCGTACACAGTGTTTATTAAAAACATGCTACCCAGTACTCGTGGTCTGGCGGTAGTGTCTTTAACTACACTCCTGGAAATGGAAAAAAGAACACATTGACACCGGTGTGTCAGACCCACCATACTTGCTCCGGACACTGCGAGAGGGCTGTACAAGCAATGATCACACGCACGGCACAGCGGACACACCAGGAACCGCGGTGTTGGCCGTCGAATGGCGCTAGCTGCGCAGCATTTGTGCACCGCCGCCGTCAGTGTCAGCCAGTTTGCCGTGGCATACGGAGCTCCATCGCAGTCTTTAACACTGGTAGCATGCCGCGACAGCGTGGACGTGAACCGTATGTGCAGTTGACGGACTTTGAGCGAGGGCGTATAGTGGGCATGCGGGAGGCCGGGTGGACGTACCGCCGAATTGCTCAACACGTGGGGCGTGAGGTCTGCACAGTACATCGATGTTGTCGCCAGTGGTCGGCGGAAGGTGCACGTGCCCGTCGACCTGGGACCGGACCGCAGCGACGCACGGATGCACGCCAAGACCGTAGGATCCTACGCAGTGCCGTAGGGGACCGCACCGCCACTTCCCAGCAAATTAGGGACACTGTTGCTCCTGGGGTATCGGCGAGGACCATTCGCAACCGTCTCCATGAAGCTGGGCTACGGTCCCGCACACCGTTAGGCCGTCTTCCGCTCACGCCCCAACATCGTGCAGCCCGCCTCCAGTGGTGTCGCGACAGGCGTGAATGGAGGGACGAATGGAGACGTGTTGTCTTCAGCGATGAGAGTCGCTTCTGCCTTGGTGCCAATGATGGTCGTATGCGTGTTTGGCGCCGTGCAGGTGAGCACCACAATCAGGACTGCATACGACCGAGGCACACAGGGCCAACACCCGGCATCATGGTGTGGGGAGCGATCTCCTACACTGGCCGTACACCACTGGTGATCGTCGAGGGGACACTGAATAGTGCACGGTACATCCAAACCGTCATCGAACCCATCGTTCTACCATTCCTAGACCGGCAAGGGAACTTGCTGTTCCAACAGGACAATGCACGTCCGCATGTATCCCGTGCCACCCAACGTGCTGTAGAAGGTGTAAGTCAACTACCCTGGCCAGCAAGATCTCCGGATCTGTCCCCCATTGAGCATGTTTGGGACTGGATGAAGCGTCGTCTCACGCGGTCTGCACGTCCAGCACGAACGCTGGTCTTACTGAGGCGCCAGGTGGAAATGGCATGGCAAGCCGTTCCACAGGACTACATCCAGCATCTCTACGATCGTCTGCATTGGAGAATAGCAGCCTGCATTGCTGCGAAAGGTGGATATACACTGTACTAGTGCCGACATTGTGCATGCTCTGTTGCCTGTGTCTATATGCCTGTGGTTCTGTCAGTGTGATCATGTGGTGTATCTGACCCCAGGAATGTGTCAATAAAGTTTCCCCTTCCTGGGACAATGAATTCACGGTGTTCTTATTTCAATTTCCAGGAGTGTAGTAATCCAAACGCTCTGCGACCACTGTCGAACTTGCCACCGCCGAAATACTGTACAAAAATTCTTTGCAATGGCGGCCGAAGACATCGTCAATAGGAACTTAATCTTGATCTGGCAATGACCAGGGCACTGTCTTGCCCTTGGGGTGGGAAACTGTCCTTAAATGGGCGAAAGACACAGCAATCATAAACGGCTTGAGGATGCAGAAGGCAATGGAAACCACTGTATTAAGGAGGTAAAATGTTTGTCCAAGTACGTGTCCTGCCATTGAAAAAGTGTCGTGATAATCTCCCCGTTGGCAACAGATTCCAGACTAGTCCCCCATTCGGATCTCCGGGTACAGGCCAAGGGCAGATGATCATGACAAGAAGATAGAATAATCAACGAAAGGGTAACGTCCTGCGAACCTAAGCGTGGACTGACAGAAGTCTGAACGTGGTTTGGAAGCTACAACATCTGAAAAGGGAAATACAAAAGCTCAATATAGATACTGTGGGGTCTCTGAAGTGAAATGGGGCATAAGCCTTTCTGGTCACAAGAATATTGGATGATAACAACAGCAACAGAAAACTGTGTAACGGGAGTATGATTCTTTATGAAGGGAAGGTTGTGCGGAATGTACGAGGGGGAGTTGGAAAATAAGATTCATCTGTCGACTGTGGGCAGAGTGGTGTGATATGGGCAAAAGACGACACGGCAGGTTAACGCGCACGTGCAAGATACCGATACACCATTGAGTGTAGGTCGACCGCGATCAAGCAGATAACAATGACATTCTGTTTCGGATTGTAACGGAGTGATGAAACGTGGGACCACCATTGCACACCCGAATCGAAGGCCGCATCCATGGAGTGGGAACATCCGTCATCACCAGTCTGAAAGAAGTTCAGAATCACTGTGTCTACAGGCAAAACGACACGCACCGTTTTCTGGGACGCCAAAGGAGTTTTGCAGATGGACTTTCTGGAGGATGCAACAATCAATGCTGCGCGGTACTGTCGAAATTGAAAGAGATGATTCGGAATACGCGGCCTGGCCTTGTCAGATCTGGTGGTCTGCTGTTGGGTGACAATGCGAGACCACACACGGCGACGACAACTCAAAACCACATTCCAACTTGGTTGGGAGCGCCTATACCATCCGCCTTCAGTCCGGATCTCGCACCAAGTGAATTCCACCTGTTACCTGCTTTGAAGACGACTCTCGCCGGAAGGTGCTGTGGCAGCAATGCTGACGTCAAACAAGTCGTTCAACGCTTCTTCCGTATGCAACTTCCTGGTTTTTCCCTGGAAGGCTTTTTGAAGCTTATAAAGCGGTATGAGAAATGTGTCAATGTACTTGAAATTGTCGTAGTGGTCTTCAGTCCTGAGACTGGTTTTATGCTGCTTTCCATGCTACTCTATCCTGTGCAAGCTTCTTCATCTCCCAGTACCTACTGCAGCCTACATCCTTCTGAATCTGATTAGTCGATTCATCTCTTGTTCTCCATCTACGATTTTTACTCTCCACGCTGCCCTCCAGTACTAAACTGTTTATCCCTTGATGCCTCAGAACATGTCCAACCAACCGAACCCATCTTCTAGTCAAGTTGTGCCACAAACTCTTCTCCCCAATTCCATTCAATACCTCCTCATTAGTTATGTGATCTACCCATCTAATCTTCAGCACTCTTCTGTAGCACCACATTTCGAAAGCTTCTATTCTCTTCCTGTCCAAACTATTTATCGTCCGTGTTTCACTTCCATACATGGCTACACTCCATACAAATACTTTCAGAAACGACCTCCTGACACTTAAATCTATACTCGAAGTTAACAAATTTCACTTCATCAGAAACGCTTTCCTTGCCAATGCCAGTCTACATTTTATATCCTCTCTACTTCTATCATCATCAGTTATTTTGCTCCCCAAATAGCAAAACTCCTTTACTACTTTAAGTGTCTCATTTCCTAATCTACGAGGGCAGTTCAATAAGTAATGCAACACATTTTTTTACTGAAACAGGGGTTGATTTATTCAGCATTGAAATACACCAAGTAATTCCCCAATCTTTTAGCTACACAACACTATTTTTCAACGTAATCTCCATTCAATGCCACGGCCTTACGCCACCTTGAATTGAGGGCCTGTATGCCTGAACCGTACCATTCCACTGGTCGATGTCGGAGCCAACGTCGTACTGCATCAATAACTTCTTCATCATCCGCGTAGTGCCTCCCACGGATTGCGTCCTTCATTGGGCCAAACATATGGAAATCCGACGGTGCGAGATCGGGGCTGTAGGGTGCATGAGGAAGAACAGTCCACTGAAGTTTTGTGAGCTCCTCTCGGGTGCGAAGACTTGTGTGAGGTCTTGCATTGTCATGAAAAAGGAGAAGTTCGTTCAGATTTTTGTGCCTACGAACTCGCTGAAGTCGTTTCTTCAATTTCTGAAGAGTAGCACAATACACTTCAGAGTCGATCGTTTGACCATGGGGAAGGACATCGAACAGAATAACCCCTTCAGCGTCCCAGAAGACTGTAACCATGACTTTACCGGCTGAGGATATGGCTTTAAACTTTTTCTTGGTAGGGGATTGGGTGTGGCGCCACTCCATTGATTGCCGTTTTGTTTCTGGTTCGAAGTGATGAACCCATGTTTCATCGCCTGTAACAATCTTTGACAAGAAATTGTCACCCTCAGCCACATGACGAGCAAGCAATTCCGCACAGATGGTTCTCCTTTGCTCTTTATGGTGTTCGATTAGACAACGAGGGACCCAGCGGGAACAAACCTTTGAATATCCCAACTGGTGAACAATTGTGACAGCACTACAAACAGAGATGTCAAGTTGAGCACTGAGTTGTTTGATGGTGATCCGTCGATCATCTCGAACGAGTGTGTTTGCACGCTCCGCCATTGCAGGAGTCACAGCTGTGCACGGCCGGCCCGCACGCGGGAGATCAGACAGTCTTGCTTGACCTTGTGGCGTTGATGACACACGCTTTGCCCAACGACTCACCGTGCTTTTGTCCACTGCCAGATCACCGTAGACATTCTGCAAGCGCCTATGAATATCTGAGATGCCCTGGTTTTCCGCCAAAAGAAACTCGATCACTGCCCGTTGTTTGCAACGCACATCCGTTACAGACGCCATTTTAACAGCTCCGTACAGCGCTGCCACCTCTCGGAAGTCAATGAAACTATACGAGACAAAGCGGGAATGTTTGAAAATATTCCACAAGAAATTTCCGGTTTTTTCAACCAAAATTGGCCGAGAAAAAAAGTGTGTTGCATTACTTATTGAACTGCCCTCGTAATACCCTCAACATCACCCGACTTAATTCGACTACATTCCATTATCTTTGTTTTGCTTTTGTTGATGTTCATCTTATATCCTCCTTTCAAGACACTGTCCATTCCGTTCAACTGCTCTTCCAAGTCCTTTGCTGTCTCTGACAGAATCACAATGTCATCGGCGAACCTGAAAGTTTTTATTTCTCCGCCATGGATTTTAATACCTACTCCAATTTCTTTTGTTTCCTTCACTGCTTGCTCAATATACAGATTGAATAACATTGGGGAGAGGCTACAACCCTGTCTCACTCCCCTCCCAACTACTGCCTCCCTTTCGTACCCCTCAACTCTTATAACTGCCATTTGGTTTCTATACACATTGTAAATAGCCTTTCGCTCCCTGTATTTTAACCCTGCCATCTTCAGAATTTGGAAGAGAGTATTCCAGTCAACATTGTCAAAAGCTTCCTCTAAGTCTATAAATGCTAGAAACGTAGGTTTGCCTTTCCTTAATCCAGCTTCTAAGATAAGTCGTAGGGTCAGTATTGCCTCACGCGTTCCAACATTCCTACGCAATCCAAACTGATCTTCTCTGAGGTCGGCTTCAACTAATTTTTCCATTCGTCTGTAGAGAATTCGGGGGAGTATTTTGCAGCAGTGACTTATTAAACTGATAGTTCGGTAATTTTCACATCTGTCAACTCCTGCTTTCTTTGGAATTATTATATTCTTCTTAAAGTCTGAGGGTAATTCGCTTGTCTCATACATCTTTCTCACCGGATGGTAGATTTTTGTCAGGACTGGGTCTCCCAAGGCTGTCAGTAGTTCTAACGGAATGTTGTCTACTCCTGGGGGCTTGTTTCGACTCAGGTCTTTCAGTGCTCTGTCAAACTCTTCACGCAGAATCTTATCTCCCATTTCATCTTTATCTACCTCCTCTTCCATTCCCATAATATTGTCCACAATTACACCGCCCTTGTATAGACCCTCTATATACTCCTTCCACCTTTATGATTTCCCTTCTTTGCTTAGAACTGGGTTTCCATCTGAGCCCTTGATATTCATACAAGTGGTTTTCTTTTCTCCAAAGGTTTGCTGTAGACGTTATCTATCTTAACCCTAGTGAGATAAGGGTCTACATCGTTGCATTTGTCCTCTAGCCATCCCTGCTTAGCCATTTTGCACTTCCTGCCGATCTCATTTTTGAGACGTTTCTATTCCTTCTTGCCGGCTTCATTTAGTGCTTTTTTATATTTTTTTTTCCTTTCATCAATGAAATTCAATATTTTCTCTATTACCAAAGGATTTCTACTAGCCCTCATCTTTTTACCTACTAGATCCTCTGCTGCCTTCACTACTTCATCCCTCAAAGCTACCCATTCTTCTTCTACTGTATTTCTTTCCCCCATTCCTGTCAGTTGTTCCATTCTGCTTTCCCTGAAAATTTGTATAACCTCTGGTTTAGTCAGTTTATCCAGGTCCCATCTCCTTAACTTCCCACCTTTTTGCAGTTTCTTCCGTTTTAATCTACAGTTCATAACCAATAGATTCTTGTCCGAGTCCACATCTACCCCTGGAAATGTCTTACATTTTAAAACTTGGTACCTCACTCTCTGTCTTACCATTATATAATCTGATACCTTTTAGTATCTCCAGGGTTCTTCCATGTATACATCCTTCTTTCATGATTCTTGAACCAAGTGTTAGCTATGATTAATTTATGCTCTGTGCAAAATTCTACCAGGTGGCTTCCTCTTTCATTTCTTATCCCCAACCCATATTCACCTACTACGTCTCATTCTCTCTCTTTTCCTACTACCGAAATCCAGTCACCCATGACTATTAAATTTCCATCTCTCTTCACTATCTGAATAATTTCTTTTATTTCACCATAAAATTCTTCAATTTCTTCATCATCTGCAGAGCTAGTTGGCATATAAACTTGTACAACTGTGGTAAGCTTGGGGTTGGTGTCTATCGTGGCCACATTAATGCGTTCACTATGCAGTTTGTAGTAGCTTACCAGAATTCCTATTTTTTATTCACTATTAAACCTACTCCTGCTTTACCCCTATTTGACTTTGTATTTATAACCCTGTATTTGCCTGACCAATAGTCTCGTTCCTCCTGCCACCGAACCTCACCAATTCCCACTGTATCTAACTTTAACCTATCCATTTCCCTTTTTAAATTTTCTAACGTACCTGCCCGATTAAGGTATCTGACATTCCACGCTCCGATCCGTAGAACGCCAGTTTTCTTTCCCTGATAACGACGTCCTCTTGAGTAGTTCCCGCCCGGAGATCCGAATGGATGACTAGTTTCCCTCCGTAATATTTTACCCAAGAGAAGGCCATCATCATTAACCATACAGTACATGGAAATTATGTAGAAAAGTAAAAATATGTCTTAACTTTAATGTCTCATTCTCTTTTTTTTTCTTTCACACTACACTAACCACTGTCGACAGGAGAAACTTATTTAGCAACTCCCACTCGTAAGTAACTATGAACAATAAAATGATAGGATTGCTCTCATCAAAACCAACAGCAAACGAAGACCGGCAATAACAGTCAAGTATACTTGCCGACGTCTCAAGCAAAAGGTGAAGAGATATAGAAAAGTTATGATAGAACAGGTAATTTAGTATGTGAACGGAGATGGAAATGTAATATACACGGGACACTGATGCAGTAGTAGGGAAATAAGTAGCTGAAAGGGTCACGGAAGAATATGAAATTGGTAGTACGAATTTGTTCGGAGAAAGACTAATTGAGTTCTGTAATACATTTTGCTAGTCGTAGCGAATATTCTGTTCAAGAATCATAAGAAGAGGAGATACGAAATGATTTCATTCATATTACTTCGGAATATGAGATACTGGACTTAAGGCATACCCAGAACTCAGACCACCAATTAGTATTGATGAACAGTGGGACAAAATTAAAGAGATTACTCAGGAAGTGGGATATGGAAATACCATGAAATGAAGGTATACAGTTAAAACTTTGTGAGGCAGTAGATACTGCGATAACTGACAGCTCAGTAGGCATTTGAGATCAAAAGGAACGGACATACCAAAAATGAACAATCACAGAAGTTAGAGGGAAAACGATAAGTAAAAGAAAGGTAACTGAGAAGAACCATGGGTAACAGAGGAAATAATTAAGTAGATTGACGAAAGAAGGAAGTAGATAATGACCAGGTAAATTCAGGAATATAGAAATACAGGTTACGTATCAATAAAATAAAAGACAATTTCTGGATGCTAAGGCAGAATAGCTCCATGAAAAATGTGTTGAATTCGAGAACGAATGATTGTCGTAAGAACTAACTCAGCATATCAGGAAGTCTAAACAACCTTTGGTGAAATTAAAAGCAACGGTGGTAGATGTAAGTATTCTATGAAATTACGGTGCTAAATGTGGACGAGGGAGTGAATAGGAGGAAAGAGGAGATACAACGTTTCTATGAGGGAAGGTGTCTCATGAAGTAATAGAGGAAGAGACAGGAGGGTATTATCAGAACCAGAATTTAAAAGATGTGGAATCAAAACACCTTCAGCGCATACATTTCCGATTGTTATTTTTTATCTGCAACTAGTTTCAGTGGAACACCACGCAAACTTCAGGCCACGTGGCCGATGTGTAGGAAGGATCCCACCTCTGGACCAATCAAAATAGGGACAAGATGTGGGATACTTCCCAAACGTTTAGGGGGCTGAGAATGACGTGATGTAACTCTGAAACCTGTGGCACAAATAAAGTAACAACTTGAAATTTAGGGGGCTGAATGTGTTTTGGTACGACATTTTATACTGAACAGCGCAAGTCCTGCAACCATCTGTACAAAGATGGTCTTACAGAGAATTCAAAAGAACTTTGGAAGTCTTAAGATCAAATAAGGGACAGACCAAATTTCATTGGAAATTCTAAAATCAGTGAGGGATGTAGTAGCGAACAATTAATTATATTGGTGTATAGACTGTCTGAGACTGGCGATATACCATCACACGTCAGGAAAAACAACAGTTCTGAAGACGGAAAGAACTGGCAGGTGCGATAATTATCACTAAATCAAATCAACAGCTGATAAATCCAATTTTCTGATAACAATAATATACACACGAATGGATAAGAAAACTGAGGATCTGTTGGACGATAGTTAGTTAGGCTTTAGGATAGTTAAAGGTACCAGAGAGGAAGTTCTGTCGTTACATTTGATAATTTTAAATTTCAAGGTGAAAGGATATTCTCCGTAAACGAGAAGAATCTTTACAATATCTACTGAATCATGCGAAAAGTCCAACGATACTGTTCAGAGACGAGACTGGTTTCACGTAAAAGGGGATTTCAAGTCTCATAATCAGCATCTGTGAGTTGAAGCAAATAGACACACAGCTGAAAGAGCAAAGCATCGGCGCCACTTTACAGCTGATGTATGGACAGGAACTGTTGGAGAAGACCAATAAACCACTCCGTCCATGGGCCACATGTGGCCCATCGGGTCCATCAGACCGCCGTGTCACCCTCAGGGGAGGATGCGGATAGGAGGGGCGTGGGGTCAGCACACCGCTCTCCCGGTCGTTATGATGGTATTCTTGACCGAAGCCGCTACTATTCGGTCGATTAGCTCCTCAATTGGCTTCACGAGGCTGAGTGCACCCCGAAAAATCTCAACAGCGCATGGCGGCCTGGATGGTCAACCATCAAAGTGCCGACCACGCCCGACAGCGTTTAACTTCGGTGATCTCACGGGAACCGGTGTATCCACTACGGCAAAGCTGTTGCCCGTATACTGATAGGACGCCACAAAATACCAGAGAGTTTTAGTGGCACAAGGCATCACTAGCTCCTGTCAGCCTTCTTGTCTGTCCTGCTGGAGGAGGCATTGTGTGAGCATTTTATGTGTTTAGTGTATGTAAATATACAAACACCCCAGGATCGTTTCATCAGTGTTTACCAGTGCATCCATAACCAACCTGGATTTTCAGGACGTCGGACAGAAGCAGTCCTTACTATGAATAGACATCACATCAGTAGAAGTCCTTACTACGAAAGAACATTACATTGATTACCTCTTTTAGCGGCAGCTCGATAGTGCACGTTGTTTGTAACAGCAAGCAGATTACATTAGGAGCCCTCCTGTTTCACGGTAAAAGAATAATGTTTCCTCATTTGTGTGCTGCATACCGTAGGACGGTCGTAATAGCAAAGATGTTGAAGTAGGAGGGGTGTGTTTCACAACAGCGGAGATGTTCTCGTAGTTCTTAAGGTATGAATTGAAGAGCCCTGGTTTACTGGGCATTTTACTTTTGTGTTTTGGTCCATACTAAAACCTCTGAAAATATGGAATACTCCTTTTTAAGTGAACGTATAGTGCTTACTGGGGCGATCTCTGCTGTAAAAATAATTCAAAAGCCAAGATCGCTTAAATACTGTTTACTGGAAAACCGGTTTCAACACACTAAAGGTGCTATTTTAGGATCTGAATGTAGATTAACATTTATAAACCATTTTGATATAAAGATACATGAGGCAGACCAGCTGATATAAAATCATTGTCAAAATAATAAAAAACAACTATTCTCATGGTCATTCTTTCCCATAAGATACGTAAAACCAAAGTCACAAAATAAAATTATTTGTTACATGACCGCTGCTCGACTAACACCGGTCGGCATCACACCCATTCCGACCGTTGTTAGTCAAATCTCTTGTCAACCTCTGTTCACGAGTCTGGGTATGTTGACACTGGCCTTTCAATATATACAGTCCTTACTGTCATTTCTTGTTAAAAATAGTAGCGTATTCCCAAGAATAAGCAGCTTTCACCCAGTTAATACTGGACAGATATCAAACCCGCTTTTGGATGGAACTTCCTTAACTCCTATGCAGAGAGGTGTGCTGTATACTGGTGCATGCATTTTCAATAAGCTATCACTCGAATTTAAAAATCTTAGCAGTGATCCAAGCGCTTTCAAGTCGAAACTGAAGAGTTTCCTCATGGGTCACTCCTTCTATTCTATAGAGGAGTTCCTTGAAAAATTAAGCTCTTTTTATTGTATTGTTAATTGCATTTACTTAAACTTAAGCCTGTAACCTCCCCCTCACTTATCGACCTTAATGACAGTGAAAAATTAAACCGCGTGTACCTAATGGAAATTTGGGACAAGCAATCGTCACCGAAGTTGATTTGTCGGTAAGGAGGGAGGAAAGGGTTACATCTTAATGAAAGGAAAAATGCAAATGAAACTGGTGGAAATTAATTTTGAAAAGGGGTAAAGTTAATAAAGAAAGTAAATGTGCGGCCGTTACGTTAACAATTAACTAGCGGTAATTAGATATTTGAGATTTGGGGGAAATTACGGTCGCCAGTCCTAAGGACTATTACTATAGTAACTGAAAAAGAAAGGTTATTACACATATAATTAGCACTAGAAACGTGGCAACTGAAGGTTGACACGTGTAGTGTGAAAACTGAAAGTTTGTCAGAAGTAATATATTTCACTACACTCTGACTTAATTTAGCAAAAGAATTAATAAAACCGGAAAATTGAAAGTCAATTTTGTGACTGAAATTAATGGTGAACTTTGTTTCTGAAGCACATCGAAATTCAGTAAAATACGGTTAGTCTTGGACTACCTCAACAATCATTTCAAAAGCAAATTGATTCTACGCAATTTAGAAATAAGAGATTTAACTTTGAACTTGAATTAAATGATTCTGAACAATTAACAATAGTAAAATTTTGTACGTACCAAGCTGAGCTGCAGTCACAGGTAAGCTGAAATATGCTAACAAAACTCGCACTCTTAATTTGTGCTCGTGTAATCTAAATATTGTAGCCAGCTATGTATACATTAACTGAACTTTGAAATTACAGCAGTGAGATTGAATTATATTACTTTAATGCTGGCGTTTGAATTTCAACGACACTCAGGTTCATTTCGGAAAAGGAAGGGACCCTGCTTAGCAATGCAATTGGGACAATGAGCAACAAAGGTCCATGCTACGTTGCTGTAATTTTGTGATTTGAACAGTTCGAAAAGCTGAGGACTGCCATACAGTTCTGAAACTTTACGTGCTTTTAGTCTCCCTTGTTGGTTGATTGAAAGTTTGAAGTCGCCGATCGAGGAGGTGGCGACAGTCCCTCATTGTCGGCCGTCGCTGTTGCAGAAGCTGGATGCTGGCGCGCCTTCTTCTAGATACGGTCACCAGGCGAAATGGGCTCTTGATGTGTGCCAGCTAATGCTTCCCGTCCGCGACACCGTGCTAGAAACTGCCATAGCCAGTCGATCGCAATTACATGTTGCTAAACCCCGAAAGCCCGGCAACTTGCGGGAGCGTCACACAACACACCTGCTCAATCGCACTACTCCAACCAGACCCTCCCTCTCTCGGCCCGCGCTCCACGCGGCAGAGTTAACACTACCAAAGATCCTGCACACTTTCGTTCTTCACACGACCTATCGATGTATTCGTTCGATAGCATAGTTTTCCCTAGGCAAGACCCAGCGTAAAATATAATTAATATTCACAAAGCAAACCAACATAAATGCATATATATATATATATATATATATATATATATATATATATATATACAAACAGTAAAACCATTATAATATATATAAAGAGACAGAAATGTCATATCTTCAGGTGACAAAATAAGAAAAAAAATTTGCAGTGCAATAGATGGAAATAGGAGGATATGCATTTCCGGCGTTACAAGCCTTGACTTTTTTTAGGTTCGAAACATTTTATATTTATCTGTTATTTCATGTTGTAATTTCATAAACTGACACGTTCAATTATCTTGGGGATTTGCTATTCAATTTGGTCCTATGGAACTTGACTTGCAAGTAAAAAATAAAAATTCTAGTGTCATTGCAAAAGTCCTCCATGCTGTAGCTGATTACAGTGGTACCGTAAAACCAAAAATTGCAAGAGACGTTGAAGAGTTATTAATTTATAGCGGTCGCTTAGTATTAAACGTTTGTAATGGCGCCGTAAATTCAGTAATTAGTGTTCGGCATCACAGTCGGAAAAAACGGAAGCCTTATGAGATCACTCTGGGGTCCGTTCTTATGTCTCGCTGTCTGATTGCTCAAAATTTATGTCACATAAATACGTGTACCGTCCATTGCCAATGTAAGAAGGTGAACTTTCTAACTAAGGGTAATCAAAAGATACGGCCATTTATGTCACATATTTTGATACAAACTCAGTCAACAAAACTTACAGGGTCCACCACTTTGTATTAGAATAATGAAATTTGGCAGGAAGAATGGCTTCACAGTAGAAGCGAAGGAGAAAGGTCAGAACACTGTTAATTTGTAACTATATCGTGCGAAAGAAATATTTCTTTATTCACACAATACACGACTTGAAATGTAAATTAAACTATTCTCGAAAGTCTTGGTATCGTTGGGATCGATATCTTCCCAGTCCTAACGTCGATAACGGGGAAAATCGTCGAGATCCACAATTCCCAGAATGGTTGAACTGTCTGCAGAAATAATGAAGTTTGTTACGCATATACGGTACGCTCAGAGCACGAGTCTTACTCGCACCTTGGCAACTTTTTTTCTCAATACGTGCACCTCAGAGCCGTGAATACGCTTTTGTACTTGTTTCTGATTTACGTCAAATTTGTGAGCTACTACATAGCTTCAAACTACTATTTGGTAGCTAATATCTGCCACTTTGTAGGATCCGCCATGTTGGGAGCTATCCAAGGTTTCTCGTCAAGTCTTAACTGTCTCAGTCCACTGCGCGGCTATGGAAAATTCGCTCATAGGAGCACTGCTGACCTGCTGGTAGCGGCTTGGCCTTTGCGTTGTCTACTGTGGCCGTCTACCCCCAGTCATTGGTTGCCCACCATCGAAAACCCTTGGCCGTTCAGTCATTAACAATATCGTAAGTCTGATGCAGCTGGTAGGACATTACTATGTTACCTTACACTTCATGTTTTTCTTGAAATTTCAATTTTCCACAAGTTCTAATTTAACAGTTGACTAAACCAAACGAATGTGAAATTATTTTGTGTTGACAGAGAAATGACTATCACCTCCTGCATTGTTGGAACAGAAAGTGCGAGGATGATTTTCATATTCTCTATTCATACAATGAAAATCAAAATGTGCATATTATACTGAGAACTTCTGTAACAAGCGTAGACCTTCGTTTTTCAGTAATATTTCCGGAAATACTTAGGTTGAATTCTTTCATCCCGGTGTCTCCTATAAGTCTCTCTGTGTTGAAAACAGTGACGTGAAAGCCAGCTGCCTTAGTTCAAGAGTCCATATATCAGCGCGAATGATTAAACATTTCCGTAGTGTTTACATTGGGATTATGATTATTGAAACTGTGGTAGAAAAAGATTTATAGAGAATGTTAATACACTCTCTTCATCGTCAGTAAAAAATTAAGTATCGTTACGTATCCTTGTAATAATTATCATGCCGGATAGTATCCTATTTAAACGCGTGCCACCGTTATATCTCGTAAATGCCACATTAGTACGGGTGAAAGTTTACATGATGAACAGTACCAATGTAACATTATAACGGAGCTGACAGTCAAAACTAATACTCCTTTATTTATACAATGACTTACACCATTTTCTTCAAATTATTAATTATTCCGTATGAGACGCCACTTCATCAAGTATAAGCAACAAACAGAGAAGTAGAGTATTTTCTTAATATTCATTTTGTGCCTGTACGGTTTAATTTGCGTAGTTTTCGCTTTTTCGCTCATAGTTGTCTTACTATTTTCTGCGTCGTCGGTCGTCTTACTGAGTCACCAATGTCTTCGTTTCAGAGAAGCACTTGCAGCCAAGTCCTTTATTAACTGTTCGGTATATAGGTATATGGAGTAGCAGACGTGAGATTAGCGATAAACTTGAGATCAGAATTCGTGACAACGCAGTAAACGAACGAAATTATGATAATTTGGACAGAAAATAACGTATCACAGACGAAGTTTAAGAAGCAGACTGGCACAAGCGAGGAGAGCACTTCTGGACAAATGAAGTCTCATATCATGATACACGGGCCTTAACTTTCGGAGGATACTTCTGAGAAACTGCATGCACATGGTGTTCCAGTGAAGGGATGTTCATTTAAGTGAGAATTTCTAACGACTGCCCATTTTCCTGAATGCACAACTCAATATGTCTTCAAAATAACCAGCAAACGAGTTGTATGGATGCTGTTGTAGTGGAACGATTGGTTTCCTCGAAGTTCTGTTTCAGACCTCTTGGGGTTGTGTCTTCGCTGACATAAGCACGATTCTTTTCGTACTTCTACTGGCGTTTCATCTAGCTACTGTGCGGGGAATTTCTGAGGCATATGGTGACATAACCGCGTTCCAGGAAATACGTGCATTGCACAACATCAGGCACATATTGGGCTTCGTGACCTCTAACATCCAGACCGTCAACTTCCGGGAGAGCACCGAAATTATCCACAATAAAAGCTCGATACAGCTTATCTATCAGATCTGAGATGTATTTTTGACCAATGATTTCATCCCGAAAGCATATCACACATTAATGGTCCACATCCTTTGGCGATCGACATAACGTACCCATCCAGGACTTTCTGTAGCCCACAAATTCACGAAAATTTGTTAACGTGGATTCATAAGAAAACATTAAATGTCCTGAGAGAAATTATTCACTGCCCGTTAACAGAAAGTAAGTGTCTCATACAGCTCCTGTGTCAATTGCAGGTGGTTCAGATGTAACTTGTGACCGGGTACTATCCACCACGCCGATGTAAGTGACTGAAGTAACTTTTCATTAGCTGACAGAAGGATCGTGTTGCACTGCAGCTAAAATACACAGTTTCATATCGTCACATTGTACTGGTCACTGTGTCTTCTTAGACAGCCTGTGCAGGACGTCGTTTTTAAGCACTAAAGGAACGTACGGTGCTCTTCGACCAGGATGCATCACGGCCTAAGCCATACCTGATGAAAGTCCTCGTTGGATGGGAATGTCATGGGTATTCTACATCACTATCCACGGCTTATCGAATTCCGTTTGTTTGTGCATTGCGACCTGTCTTGTACACAGTGTTGTCGCATTAACGTGACCACGGCCTACTTGCACGTCAGCACGCAATAACCACTCACAGGCGAGAAGTGGCAGCACTAACAGTGGAGGGAAAACCTTCTCGCGGGCTACGCGGGAAAGAGCGCAGTCATTGTCATAATGCGGAAGCAACGCGATTTATCTGAAGTCCAAAGGAGCACGACAATTGGCTTTCGGGTCAAACGTGGAAGCATTTCCCAAACGGCTAGGTTCGTAAACTGTTCGTGTGCCGCCGGCTTCCAAGTATACCGTGCATGCCAAAATAGCGCTACTCAAATGCGGTGTCGAGGCAACTGAGTTACAGCACGGGCCATAGCGTGAATACCAGCTGCGAAGATGTGTACGGGTGAACCGATGTGCAAATGTGTAGCAATTGACTGCCCAGATTAACCAAGGAGCTACCAACAGTGTCTTCTCAACGACAATTCAGCGAACGTTGCTGTGTATCGGCCTCATAGCAGGACTGGTTCACGCACCCATGCTCAATGGAGTTGGTCGGCGACAAAGGGAGGAATTTGCACGCCAGTGACACAATTAGAAGTCCACCGAGTGGCGACCCGTGTCTTCTTCAGATAAATCACGTTTTGTGCTCCATCGGACGGATGGCCGTTAGTTTCTACGGCCCTGCAACAATCGTCGGAGTTGTCTTGGCCGCAAGATTGAGCCTTGTGGTATGGGGAATGTTTTCGTGGTATTCTCGGGGTAGTCCCTTCGTTCTTGAAGCGTAATGTATCAACATAAGTATGAATCCGTACTGGATAACCATTTTCATTAATACATGCAGTTTGTTTCATCATCGGAACGATGGCATCTAGCAGCAGAAGAGAATTCCGCGTGTCATGCAACTCACAATGTACGCACGTTTTTCTACGAGCACGAGGAAGAGTTTACAGTGCTACCCTGTCGACCAAACTCCCAGGATTTAAACCGAATCAAAACCCTGCGGGACCACCATAATCGGGGTGTTCGGGTCATGATCGTCAGCCGAGGAACCTAGCTCACCTGGGCACTGTACTGGACTCGGAGTGGCTCCGCATTCCTGTCCGTAGGATCTAGAATGTCACCGACTCTCTTCCTGCACATTTGGCCGTTCGCGCTGGCAAAGGTGGTTATAGTGGCTTTTGACAGGTGGTCACATTAAGGCTACTGAACCTGCTATAACACAGTGAACGGATGACCGATCTTGACATTAGTGAGTGTGTCAAGATAGCCTGTCGGTCCGTAACACCACCAACTTTTCGTTTCTGTTGATCCATAGTGGATACGGGACTGCAACGGGTCAAATATTTATCAAAGTTAAGTCGCCAAACAGCCGAATTTTTTCAGATGTTATTTTATTTAGACAAACAGTTTTGGCATTTCATTAATGCATCCTCGAGCCCTATGCATCCCAGGTGTGCAGAATCAGATCGATCGATGCATTACTGAAGCCATCAATACCTGGAATCCTAGAAATTGAAGTGGAACGTCACAACAACTCAAATACGGCAACGTACGGCTATTGCCTATTATAAAAAACCTTACGTTTGGTTAGCAGCTCGTTTAGAAAGCACACGGAGTGGTTCATGGAGGAAAATGGGCACTCGTTTGAATAATTAACTTACCTGAACATTACTTCGCCGCAACAAATACCTGAACAGAGCCCGTCATCTACAGCATGTCGAACGTTTCTAGGTCAGTAACGGAAACTGCAAATATGGAGTCCTTTCTATGCAGTTGTTTCAAATACATCAGCTACCTGATAGAGAAAAAGCTATAGTTAAAAAATTATATCCTCTATATGTATTATTTTCAAACATCATGCACATCTTTACCCATGATAAAGACATTTGATACACTTAACTCCATTTGAGAAATTTTTCTGATGATTTTCCTAAGGCAGCCCATAGAAAATAAAAGATCTAGCAAAATTATTAAGGTATGAGACTCGTCTGTGAATGAATCTTCCGGCCATCTAATTTCTCGTAGGTACACTAAATATAACCAGGGAAATTGGGCGGTGGTTTACTTTTTCCGTTGTGTTGGGGAAATTTTACGTTTCCCGTAGTTCCTCTACTTTGGGGAGTTTATGCATGGCTCACGATTTCCAAATTTCCACTAAATCTAAATACGGCTATTTGGGTATAGTTTTCATTTTATATTGTTCCCTTAAATCCATTTCTCTTAACTCGTGGAGGGTTTACGTTTTCTTCAGTTTCCCTAAACGTAAATGGTGTAATTAGAGGAGGGTTTACGTTTTCCGTATTCCCTCCAAATGCAATTGGAGCTGGTCTCTGTGGCCGAGCGGTTCTAGGCGTTTCAGTCCGGAACCGCGCTGCTGCTGCGGTCACAGGTTTGAATCCTGCCTCGGGCATGGATGTGTATGATGTCCTTAGGTTATTTATGTTTAAGTAGTTCTAAGTCTAGGGGACTGATGACCTCAGATGTTAAGTCGTATAGTGCTCAGAGCCATCTGAACCATTTTTGTAATTGGAGAGATTTGCGAATAATTCTATGCCGACAACTCAATCGGTTTCGATATGCATTCTTATCGTATTACAGCACTTATTACATCCTTGATGGCCTAATTCCGCCAAGTCGTTACATCTTAAGCCTTAATCTTTTCTTTTGCTATTACAAAAAAATGTCGAGTAGCTAGGGCATCCCGTCGGGTAGATCGGTCGCCTGGTGCACGTCTTTTTAGTTGACGCCACTTCAGCGAATTTCGTGTCGATGGGGATGATGAGATGATGATGAAGGCAACACAACACCCAGTTCCTGGGCGGAGAATACTCCGAACCAGCCGGGAATCGAACCCGGGTATCTTTGCTCTGCATTCCATCGTGCTGACCACTCAGCTATCGAGGTGGGCCTTTTGCTATTGACTGCTTTCTTGTAAATACCATAGAATGCTCTTGTGCACCACTGTACTTTACATACTTGTAACATTCGGAAGAATAAACTGACACTTAGTGCGGTTTCTGTTATAACACGTCCTCTTGAAATCTATCTCTGTTTCTTTATCTGAGTAAGAAAACGATTACATGGTTCAAGTGGGCTGTCTCTTGCACGGCTTGTCATCCGTGTTATTTCAGTTTTCTGGCAACACTGCTGCGAATTCGTGCTACGCATAAATCCATATTAATGCTCCGTAGGTCAGTTTAAACCCAGGACACCTTGTTTCTGTGCGGAATATCGGAGTATTCTCTGAACTGCAGCGCAGTTTTCCAAAATCCCACTGAGAAATATTTAGTAGCTGTATCTCAAAACCATTTTTTAAATCTGTAGAAGGCGGAGAAAACACCGATGATTCTAGTCTGTGCGTCATCAGATGAAAACCACATTCCTTCTTCGTTTGAGTCTCGTATACATCGTAAAATCTGATGTAGGTCGCACATTCATACTTTCCGCTTAAATACTGAACATCCGGTAATACATTATTTTCTTATTAGTATGCTTTCTAGATGGTCAAGTATTATCTCCTGTTAAATTCGTTATTCAGACTCTGAACATAATCTTGATAGATAGTTACCTCATTACGAATTGGTCCAGCAGTCTTGCGTAGATTCATTCTCGAGTTTTGGTGTTTTGTACATATAGCTCAGGATCGAATATTTTTGCAAATCTACTTTATGACACCTAACTGGAAACTGTAGTTGCGAACTGTCAGTTGCTTTTCCTTTTATTAAATTTCATTTTAGTCAGTCATATTATTTTATTTATAATTGAATGACAGGTACTGTAATTGTTTACACTTCTACTCATCTTTGATTAGCATGCCACTTGTCAGCTTGAAAGTTTACATTGTTCTTCCAGGGTATGTCTTCGCATCGTGAAAATGGGAAGATAATTTAAGAATTTGAAAAATGTTAACAAATGATCTTTTGTATCCTCCATTCATCAAATTAATTTTTTTTTATCAAGGTATCCACTTCTTACAGCCGTTGCATTTTCCCTCGAATCTTTTACTGATTGAATGAAATCTTTAAAATACAGTATTGGCAAAAGTTTGCTACATGTTTGCCGAGTTTGTAAAATATTGAGTCGCCAACACTCACTCTCTGGAATATTTCATACACCGTGCGTGCATCTAAAGTGCTGTTCTCGTAAAATATTACCTGAAGCATACGCCAGGTCTGTCACTTGCTCCCCAGAGCTAAAATATTGAAATATTAACTAGCAGCAACTTTTGGATTCTATGTCTCTCTTTCACTGCTTCTTTTTTTCCGAACCGTTTTGTATTGGGAAAGCAAATATTGTGCTACGTTCAGTTTCAGCGTAACAATCATACGAAATGCATATCCAGTCCCTCTGGATAGATATTTGAACAGTGTCGTGGACAACGAAGAGCGTAACCTATCAAATATTGAAGACATACTTTTCATTGCACCGGTAATAAGCTGCAGCCAAAATTTAATTTTGGTAAAGACATAAATAATGTTTTAATGCTGTCGTCCAAGAATAGAGTAGGGCTTCAAGAACGTCATCAGTTTTTCGTATGACAATGAAATGTGGAATGACAACTTGTGTGCGTCGTTTCAAACATGCACTCTCGTGACAGTATTCCATATTTCGATGAAATTAATTTATTACGGGGCATTGCGTGTCCTATGCCTCCAATATTAAATTATCGAATTTTGTGACCCATTATCTTAGATACTTATTAAGACACCAACTTACAATTTTCAATAATTATTGAATGCACCTTTCTAGATACACTGAACTGGGATCATTACTAAAATTGTATTGTTGGGCGTGTTATCTTTTTTCTTCTCAAACACTCAATTTTTTGACACAATTTCGCAAATAAATGAACATAAAAAACCAAACAACTCAGGTTATTTTAATTACTCCATTTCCATCACACTTGAATACTGTGAAAACTTCATGTCCCTACCATCAGTACTCTTTAAGAAAACGGGTCATTTATTGCAAAAAAATGTAGTTCTGAGATACTGAAGTTTAAGACTTTTTTAATAACAAATTCTTTAATGCAATAGAATAGCCCTGACGCATAGTCTGTGTATTCTTCAGTGTCACAACAGCCCAGTACTTGCCTCCTCCTTTTCTTTCTTGCTTGTTTTGTAATTTGCTGAGCAGCTAACTCTGCTTCACGTACACGAAGCTCATCCAGTTTCCACAGTCCTTTAGCTGTGGTCCGTCCAAATCTTACCCCTAACTTCTCCAAAACCTTAAGTCTTACGTTGTTCTAACCATTAACATTTATTACAGCATTATACACTGCTAACTTTAGAGTCATAAGGCCAACAAATACATTTTTAGTCAGACAGCTCCAGACGACATTATTGAAAGACTCATTCACAATCTGGGTCTTCCCATGTAAACCCTCCTTTAGTACCTTAGGATTTGCCAAATCTCTGTAAATAGGTTTAATTGCCTCCATTACTGCCGAAGGAAGTAAATGTTTATGTGTAAATTCATACAGGGTGCCAGATAATTCAGCTAGCCTATGTTTACACCAAATGTTTGGTGGAGGTGGACACAAAGCATGACATGGCTTCTCATCGATTGATATTCGATGAAAGAAAGTGCTCCACACAGATCTTTTCATCTTCTCTAAATTCACATTTATCTCTAACGGCATTCCCAAAATATTCCTGGAATTCATCAATTAAATTTTCCATTAGTCTTCCAGTCTTCCAGCACATTTTATTGTCGTGCCATCACACAGTTTTATGTTACCCTGTTTTGTTTTTAGGTATATTCGTAATGCTAAGAGGCATAGCAGTAGACACAAAAGAAAGCAATTCACAGCCTTCTAGAATGTGTAGTTCCCAAGATATGACTCCTCAACTGTGGCAGTACATGTGTAGCCACCAAATTTGACAGTAACACATCAACATTCAAAATACTATTTGAAGCTCTCATAGTTGTTTGATTTTAATGTATAATGTACCAAAATGTTCAGGAAAGTGCAACATACTGTATGGAGTAGAAAGCAGAAAATGTCATTTTCAATGAATTACATGTACAATGATCCCTTAGAGAATTAAGCACATACCATATATCTCTCTTGTGATAAACCTATTTTATACTATTCAGTATATTAGGTTAATGCACTTTGGACTATAACTAAAAACGCTGCTTGAGACTGTCGCTGCAGAAGGTTCTTATAATGTAGGTAGTCTGAATAGACATAGGCGAAGCGGTAATGTCTACCATATTAATCATGAAACAGCGTCATCAGTCATCAGTCACCCAGCTGGTCTGATGAGACCCCCTCGAATTCCTCTCCTGTGCTTACCTTTTCATCCCAGACTAGCACTTACAACCTACATCCTCAATTATCTGTTGCATGTATTCCAATTTCTGGTTTCCCCTGCTGTTTTCACTCTCTACAGCTCTTTCTAGCACCATGGAAGTCATTCCCTGAAGCCTTAATACATGTCCTAATAGTAGTCAATGTTTTCTATATGTATGTTGTGTTAAACGCGAGTAACCCCAACCTAATTTGCACGTTTTGAATGAAATGGTTCACATTGACTGTAAAGTACATTTATTCAATGTCTCCACGGGTTTCTGGTCAATTGGAGACGCACGCTTAGGTGACAGTGATTGTACTGCTACTTAACAACTCATAACGGAAAGCAACTGCATTAGAGGCACTCCCCATCACTCGCGTCAAATAATAAACATATAGAGCGCTAAAGGCAGGTCGCCTTAGTTAAAATAAAGGGAATAGCACATAAACGAACCACGAGTATGGAGGTGGTTGAGTGTTAAAAAGATTTTCTGTCACCTGAGGATGCGCCTTCATTTGACACTTAACCAGTCGTGACTCTAAGTGAAAGTATTTTAAAGCTACTGTGGATCACTTCACTCATATTTCTCTCTTTACCGATTCTGTGGAGAACTTCCTCATTCCTTATCTTACCGGTCAACTTGATTTTCAGCTTATTTCAGTAATATCACATCACAAAAACGTCGATTCTCTTCTGTTCTGATTTCCCCACTGTCCATGACTCACAACCATACAACGCTGTGCTACAAACGTACATTCTCAGAAATTTGGTCCTAAAATTAAGTCCCATATTTCATATCCGAAGACTTCTTTTGTCCGGGAATCCACTCTTTGCCAATGCTAGTCTGCTTCTTAGGTCCTCCTTGCTTCGTCCATTATAGTTACTTTTGTTTCCGAGGTAATAGAATTTCTAAACCGTGTACTTCACGATCATTTATATCAACATTAAGTTTCTCGCTGTTCTCATTTCTGCTACGTTCCGGTACAGTCTCGATCCATATTCTGTACTCGTTACACTCTTCATTACATACAGCACATCCCTTAAATATTTTTAACGTTCAGTAAGGATTGCAATGTGATCAAAGAAACTAGTCATTAATATAGTTTTACCATGAATTTTATTCCCACTCTTGAACCATGCTTTTATATCCGTCATTGCTTCTGCATTGTGCAGATTCAACAGTAGAGGCGAAAGAGTAAGTCCGTGCCTTACAACCATTTGAGCCGTAGCCTGGTCTTCCAGTCTCATAGTTCAGTTTTTATTCTTGTACATATTTTATATCATCCACCGTTCCCTACAGTTTACAGGTATTTTTCTCAGACTTTCGAACATCTTGCCGAAATTTCGCATCGTCGAATGCTTTTTCTAATTCAACGAATTGTATGAACGTGTCTTGATCTTACATCAACCTGTCTTCCGTTATCATGTGGGACGTCACAACAGTCTCTCCAGTGCCTTTACCTTTCCTGAAGTCAAAGTAATCGTCATCTAACAGATCTTCGCTCTTCATTTCAAATCTTCTGCATATTACTTTCGTCACCGTCTTGGACGCATGGGCTGTTAAGGTGATTGTGTGACAGTTCTCGCACGTCTCTGCCCTTGCTGTCTCTGGAATTATGTGAATAATACTTTTTCGAAAGTGTGACAGTATGTCGCCAGTGATATATATTCTACACACTAATTTAAATAATCGTTTTATTCAAATTCACCCATTCATTTTGAAACTTCCGAATGAGTATTTTAAATCTCTTTCGCCTTGCAGAATTTTATTTATAGTCTTCCATAGATTATTTATTTACCGACTCTAGAACTCAATCCGCTATGTCCTCCACATCAACTCCTAGTTTCCTTCTGTCTCGTTATCAGACGAGTCCTACCACTCATAGAGACATTCAAGGTACTCTTTCCAAATATACGCTCCTTCTTCTGCGTTTAAAAGTGAAATTTCCGTAACATTTTTAATTTAGCACTTCTGCTTTTAATGACACAAACTGTTTTGACTTTCTTTATGTGATGAGTCACTGAATTTCTGCACATCTTTCCTGTTGCCATTCCGCCTTTGCTGCCCTGTTCTTGATATTTAATTTATTGCTAAGAAATTTGTTGTGCTGCATTTCCTTATTTTCCTACAAAGTTTTATATTTTTTTCTTTCTCAGATCAATTAAGTATCTCATCTATTAGCCAGGGTTTTTCGTAGTCAGCTTACTTGCACCTGCCTTTATCAGCCCATCGTCTGTGGTTGCCCTTTCGAGAGATGTCCACCCGTCTTCAGCTGAACGGCCTACTCTGGTGTTCCTCGGCGCGGTATCCACACACTTACGTATTTTGGATATTTGTGGTAAATTCCTACGGGACCAAACTGCTGAGGCCATCGTTGCCTAGACTTACACACTACTTAATCTAACTTAAACGAACTTAGCTAAGGACAACACACACATCCATGCCCGAGGGAGGACTCGAACCTCCGACTAGGCCGCGCGAACTGTGGCAACGCACCTCAGACCGCACGACTACCCCGCGCGGCATCCTTAGATAACTTGAAACGTATCTCCACATGCCTCAGCACTCTAGTATCCCACTTCCTTACAAAATGATTATTTCGGGCGATTCTCTGTTCTTCAACGTCACTAAATTGTGATCTGAGTCTATATCGGCGTTCTGAGTATATCGGCATCTCGGTACGTACTACAATCTACATTCGGAATATCTGTCTGGCCATGGTGTAACCAAGCTGAAACATTCCCCTGGTTCTGGGTCTTTTCCAAGTATAGCTTCTCCTCTCGTGACTCTTGAACAACGTATTAGCTCTTACCATATGACACCTATTCCAGAACCCGGTTAGTCTTGGTGCCCTCGTATTCGTACTGCCAACCCTTATTCTCGCCGAACCAATTCTTTCACTGCTTCCCTACACCGCGTTCCAGCCGCCCATGACAATAAGATTTTCGTCGCCCTTTACATACTGAGTTACCTGCCCACTATTCCCGTAAAGCATTTAACATGATACCACGCTGCCAACTGTTAGTGAATGTAAAAGCTTACGAAATAACTTTCCAGATATGTGAGAGTTTCGAAGACTTCTTAAGGAACAGAAACCAGTATGCTGACGTCGATGGATACTGTTTATCAAAGACAAGGGAATGGTCGGGTGTGCCCCACGGAAACGTGATGTAGTGCTGATGTCACTTTCTACGTGCATAAATGATCTGGCCCACGAGGTGAGCAGCAATCTACGGTTGTTTACCGATGATGCTGTGGTGTAAGCCAAGGCGCCAGTGTTGAGTGGCTGTAGGAGAATATAAGAAGACTCAGAAAATATTGAATGCAAGCTAGCTCTAAATGTAGAAAAATGTTAGTTATTCTAGGTGAGTAAGTAAAGCAAACTCATAATGCTCAAAAACGGCATTAGTAGTGAGCTGCTTGACACAGTCAGTCGTGTAAATGTATGGGCGTAACGTTGGAACACAGTATGAAATGTAGGGAAGGCGAATGGTCCAATTTGGTTTATTGAGAGTATGTTAGGAAAGTGTGTGTTAAAGGGACGACTTATAGGACACCAGCGAGTTTAAATGTTGAGTACTGTTCGAGTGTGTGGCATCCGCATCAACTCGGATTAAAGGAAAATATAGAAGCAACTCAGAGGCGGCTGCTAGATTTGTTACCGCTAGGTCGGAACGATATCCATATATTAGGGATGTGCTTTTGGCACTGAGATAGGAATTACTGTATGGGAAGGCGACAATCTACTGAAGAAACTAAGAGAAATGGCATTCGAGTTAGGATGCCGAATGACTGCTGCCGTGAACATACGTTATGCATAAAGATCATGAACGTAAGATTAGAGAGATTAGGACTGGTACAGAGGCATAAAAACCATCGTTTTCCACTCGCTCTATTTGCGCATGGAACAGGAAACGAAACGTACAGTAGTGATACAGGATACATTATCTCTTCCTCTTCTGTTTGCGACTATGGCACATGTATTTGAACTGTCACTGTCGGCATTGGTTTGATGTCGAATCTGGTTGGAACAGCCCAATCACTGAAATATTGACAGTAGTTCACTCTCTGTCCTAGTTCCATATTCAAAACAAACCTTACTCCTGTCATACGAATTTGTGCTGCTGTTAATATTACCGTATATTTGCCTAACCAGAAATCGTTATCTTGTTACCATTTCACTTCACTGGCGCCCGCTATATCAAGAACGAGACTTTGAATTTATTTTTACAGCTTTTCTATCTTTCCTACTATGTCGAAACTTCTGACATTTCAGACTCTGGTTCGCAGAATGCTATCCCGTCGTAAGTTATTGTATCTATCTCTCATGGTCACTTCCCCCTTGGCAGGCCCCTTTCTAACGGATGTCCAAGCTGGAAACTTTTGACAATGGGGAGACCATCACGATAGTTTTGAATTACATGCCACATCTCCCATGGATGCATACCACGTGTCTTTAATCGAGTGGTTACTTCAGCGTTCTCCTGCTGCTGATCATAGCTGATCCTTCCTCCTTTTTGAGCAGTTTTCCACCCCAAGGGCAAGAGATTGCAAGTCGGGAGAACATGGCTGACTGCTTATGCCCTAAGAAGGGCCGGCCACCATTACCGGTTTCGAACTTGTGAACCAGGATGTTCTAATTAGTAGCCAAAGACACTAGCCCTAGACCACTGTGAACTAGAGGAGTTATCATTCTATATATCTTTTTGATAAACTGTAAGCACTTTCTGTTGGTATTTATAAAATATTTCATCTTGATGTGTCTTCTCCTGTAGCTAAATTGGGTTACCTAAAACCAACATAACCGAGCAGTTCTCTTTAAGACTGATTAGATTCCGTATGTTATACTAAACTCTATTAAATTATTATTGCCATTACTTTTAAATAGTAGGATACTCGTACTAATTTTTGAATGTGGATGGAATGTAAGATGTATGTAGGGTTACTTCTAAGAAAAATGGTCTGTTAATGACTCAGTTTATCAGCAGTTACGACGAGAGTGGAACTAAAAATTCGACATATTAAAATAGAACGCCAGTGGTTACTTAACAAACATATCGGAACAGTTCATTAAAATAGCCATGTCGTATCTTTTGGGAATCCAGCAGTCTTTCTACGTTATCAACTAAATAACAGAGGTGTCTTTAAGTAATTATTGTTCACTACAATTTTTGTAACAATAGGATAGCAGTGTAGCATACTAGGAGCCATAAACGTTGGGTATAGTGAGAACAGAGAACATGGTGCAGCGATCGAACATGTGATGCAATTTAACAGTGAAGACATTTCTTTGTGGGATACAAAACAACAGCTGAATTTATTTCGTGTTTTTATGATTACGGAATAGCATTTGACGTAAAACGTGCGTTCGGCAACTACGTATGCCTATTAACTTATTTACATTTTATAATCAAATTTTATTTTTCAATTAATTACAGAGGATATGTTCTGCACTTCTTCCTGTGTTCCATAGCTAATGATAAATAGCTACGAATGACATTTACTTTTGTGACTGCTGAGTCAGTTCACCAAAATTTTTTTGAAGTCACTAATGAGCACATAGTTGACTATATTTTACGTTTGGCTAGAGGTAAGGAGTTGGAAAGAGGGAGAGGACGACTTCATGTATAAGTCGGACACCATTGACACCATTGTTAAGCATCATTTTAATACTATATGCTAACTGGCTGGGATTTTCTTTATTTACCACTTCCACACTGATCACGGCAAGAATTTAACAGTAATAAAGGTTTTTCTCTCTCACTGGAAAGGAGAACTTTTGAAAGACTGGTAATCCGTGTGAAATATCCAATGATAAGAAATTTATTCATCTGGTGATCCCAAAGGTCTCAATGGCACAAGCACAATGGTGAGGGGTATATGGCTTTCGATGGTGGAAGACCTTTCTGAGAAACTTCTCATATCTAGATCTGTTGAACGATTATGATGTCAATCCCCACATCAAAAACAATATAATCAAGCTGCAGTCACCAGTACATAATCAATTCAATTCACCAAGGCTTTCCAGTGTACAGAAATATGCCTGGTACAAATCAGAAAATTTAGCACATCACCTGTGACAATCCGAAATCCTACCAATTTTGTTTTATATGTTCTATGTCGAGCATATTATGTAAAGGAATTTCATTCGTTTCATGTACGTGGTTTAATAATAGAGTTATATTTTAAGTAATTTTTGGCGGATTATTAGTATTGTTATGATTTTGTATCATCTAATGACTTATTATTTTCCTTTAACAAAATATACGTATGTGAAACGGTAAACTGAGAACAAAATAATGAAACGTTAATGTGAAACGTATAATAACAATTTAAAATATAAAACTAATATAAATAAAGTAAATAATTCAAATAGTAATTAATGTTTGGATATTTTAATTAGGTATGCTGAAAATACTCTGACAGGACATTGTGCACAGCTTATTTTCCAGAATTGGTATTACACAGACCAGCTTTATTTCGCAAGGATACATGTGACTTGAAAGGATCTTTAATTTTTGTTTTGTAATAAAAGTTATAATTTTTCAAAATTAATGGTGATGCAGTATATTACAAAAATGTCAGATTATTACAAAGTTTAATAATACTGTTTTCAAGAACGTTGCATCTAAGCTTTTGTATGAGAAACAATTCTGTACATCGTCTTTTCTAAGATATTCCCTCCAAACCAAACATCCAAATTATGTTTCGTACTATGTTTTGGACCACAAAACTGAAATAGGACACAAACAAAACAACACATATATCATTATTTTGTGCCCTATCATAACTGCCAAGTTTCATCAGGATCGTTTATTCACGCTTGAGAATGTTTCCTTTACTGACAAAGATAGACATAATTCAGATTCAGAACGACGGACTTACAGGAATTAAGAGCAAATTCTAAACGAATGTAAATCGCACTCTGGAGAAATGGGTGCCATGTAAGTGGATTATGGACTGAAAAGAAGCACCGTGAGTTAATAGCGACATTCGCAAAATTCGAAAGATCAAAAGACTGTTGCACTTTCGGTTAAGAGGAAGTACGTGCCAGCGAGGACAGGCAAAAGTTAGTAGAAATTCCTCAGTATGCAAAAGTACAACCGCGCGAGTCACACAATAACCTCCAGCGTCATATCTTATCATAATATCTCCCGTGTACCTGCAAAAATTCTGGTCCTACCCATAATCTTTATGCGTGTCTAAGACTTTTATCAAGTTACTCGTTGACCATTCTGATGAACAGAAGTGACATCAAAAGGAAAGCTGAAGATTTCACTTTGAAGAAAGTATTCACTCAGGAGAATAATACAAACATACATAATCTGCAACGGATTTACCAAGCAAAATACCGCCCTTATACGCTACTTGTCCTATCTGATGATAATGTCCCTAAATAAATCTGACTTTATCGTAATCTAAGTGGATTTATATAACGTTATCTTGACATTTCAGGTTCTTACTCAATCTTTAGTGACCTGATATAAACGATATTAGGCCATTCTTCACAAGCTTCCTAGACTCCAAACGAGAGCTTATCTTTGTTTCACTGAAGTGAGTTATCTAGCATAGTTTTGTACACACACATAGATCGGGGCGGTTAGTAGACCAGCAACCGAGCACCTTCCCAGGTGGCGGAGCGGATATGGGAATGCCTCCTATATATAAGTGTTACCGACGAAATGAAATACTCGGGCAGACCAAAACTTCTAGTAGCGTCTATTCCCAACGTGGGCGGTTACAAAAGGCGTCTGTTCCACATGTCAGTGGCGGACTCAACCATCCTCCACATCTGGAAAGTCGTGTTATCCTCGGCAGCATGCCTTATATCCAACTACTAAACATCATGTTGCTACAACGAGAAAAATCTCATTACCCCGGGGCCCCGTTAATAGACTGGGATCGCCGAGAGCATCGGATCCCGGGGGCTCATGGACATCATGAGAAGAATCGGAGATTATCAAACTCCCTCAAGACCAAACGCAAACACTACATCGGCACACTCAACGTGAACACACTGGTGAAGATAGGAAAGATGAAGCAACTCACAGACACTCTCGAAAAATTTCAATCAAAATATGTGCAGAGTGAGAAACACGATTCACAGACGAATACCATCTCAACACGGAGAACGTTAGAGTATACAAAGGAAAACCATCGAGACAACTGGAAAACCTATGGCTTTTTTAGAACAGAATTTGCAGTACACAGGTCCATCGCGAACAGCATAATCGACTTTTCATCACCAAACGAAAGAATCAGAAACATCACAGTAAAATCAGCCAACAAATCCTACACAATAATCAACGCGCATGCACCGACTAATGACTACAACAGGAATAAACCTGACGAAATTGATGACTTCTGGTCGACTATAGAAGAAACTATCAGGAAAATTCCTGCACAGAGTCGAAATATTACTGGGAGACATCAACGCCAAATTCAGTAACGAAAAGGAATTCAGACATACCACAGTAAAACATAGTCCACCCAAGGACACAAACAAAAATGAAAAACACCTGATACATTGTTGCAAAAGCCACGCCCCCTCCATTATGTCAACAGAATTCAAGAAACCAACACGGAAACTTACCACATGGAAATTCCCCAGCGGAAAGCAAGGATTACAAATCGACCAAGTAAAAGCCAGAAAGACTCAAAAAAAGAAATTTTGAACATAGACACACGTAAAGGCTACTTTGACTCAGACCACCACCTACTACACATCAGGACTCGTCTTTTGCCCTAGAAAAAGCCCCAGGAGAACGAAATTGTTACAGCAGATCCAGAATACTTTACTTTAAACCAGGCACAAGTGTAAGGCAAAATGAAAATGGAAACGACAGACTGAACTCAACTTTCAGGAAGAATTCGAGAGTCCATTAACGTAGCACAAGCACCACGCACAAGGAATCACCGTTGGTGGAACCACACATATGACCAAGCTATTGACCAACGGGTCAGTGCATGAAAAAAATTTAGTAGCGATGAATCCCCAGAGAATTGGATGAACTTCCTGAAAACACAGAAACAATGAAGCAAAATCATTCGCAATTATAAACGACAGTATGATAAACTGCGACTGACGGAGATCGAATCGTACTTCAAGAAGAACAATACAAGATGCTTCTACAGAACGTTCAGAGAAAATATGAGTGGATATCAACCACCCAACTTGTACTTCAGAAGACCGGATGGAATCCTAGAAACCAGTAGCAAAAACGGTTGTGATATTCTGGCAAAGTACTTTGAAAACTCCTGAACACGGACCTCGCTATGGAAGAACTGATGAGAGAAACGAGTACGTACATTCCAGATAGTGAACCTCCAACCGTAGAAAAAGCGAAAGAAATAGTGAAGTCACTCAAGAATCGTAGAGCAAATGGAGAAGACGGCATCATCGCCGAAATCTGGAAATTACAAGAACCAGAACTCACCAAAGACATCCACAGGATCTTGGAAGATATCAGGGAGACCATGAAAATTCCTGACGACAGGAAAACTGGCCTGATACACCCACTACACAAAAAGGTGGCAAGACTGACCTGAAAAACTACAAAGGAACATCTCTACTACTGGGCACATACAAGATCCCCTCTAAAGTTCTAATAAACAGGCTAGAATGCCAGACAGACCTCTTGGTTTTGGAATACCAAGCAGCCTTCCGTAACGTGCGGTCTTGCGCGGAATAAGTTTGGAACCTGAAAATGATTTTACGACACGAAAATTACCTCTGTCGACTTCAAAAATGCGTACGACTCTTCCGACCGGAGAGCTCTCTTCAAAATTCTAACTGCATACAAAGTAGACAACAAAACACCGACTATCATAGAGCAAACCATGACCAAGCGACCACCAAAGTAAAGTTCCGTGTGGAACAATCAGAGCCCATTGAAATTCGCACAAGGTGTCCGACAAGGTGATGGCCTCTCACCTCTCCTTTTCAAGCTAGTGTCAGATAAGGTAATAAAAGAATAGGAAATATCACAATGGACGATAACCTTAGGAAACCTACAGATTAAATTCCTTTCTTTTGCAGATGATTTGGCGATTGTCACGAAAGGTATAAATAAAACAAAAGGAGATACTGAAAAACTACACGAAATCGCTTCCAAAACTGGACTACAGATCTCTTACTAAAAGAAATAGTGAATGAGCACAAAGAAACTATAATCCCTGAATAAAAATAACGGCACGGTTTACTAAACGGCAAACTTGAAATTCCTCGATGAAATCTACAAATGAGTGGGCATAACACACACTCAGACGAAGAAAGAAGAACATAACTGGACTAGACATACATAGTAGTGTGAATCATTACAACAAGAAGTCTATCTCACAAAAAGCCAAATTACGCTACTACGACATGCTGGCGCTTCCCGGAGAACTGTATACAGCAGAGACCACACTAATCCTAAGGCATACATGTGTCAGACAAATAGAAAAAGTAGAACGGAAAATAATTAGGAAAATATTGGGCGCAACTATCAGCAATGGATTATGTATCAAGAAACCTACAGAGGAACTATATAAACATACGGAGACAATCGCAGAAAAGATTAGAAAACGCAGGCTACAGTTCTATGGACACCTATACAAAATGCCATCACACAGACTGACCAAACAGACCTTTGACTGGGTAACCATTAGAATCAACAGATGGGTGGCAGAGGTAGAAAACGACCAGAACCAACTCAACATCACACCAGATTCAATAAACGACAAAATGAAATTCAAAAGCATCATTAAGAAAAGTCAACTATATGAGGTACACCGTGACAAAGGGACAGGCGTAAAATAGACCGAAGAACGCAAACAAGATCACAGCCGGAAGAAGAAAGAAATATGGGAAACCTAAAAAGCAACCAAGATAAAGCCAAAGACACGAAACCGATTAGAAGCAAGGACAAAGGGCTGGAAACAGAAACACAGCGAGGAAACGGGGGCTGTTTGGGCAGCAAGGAAGGCATCAAAAGGAATTGGCCATGTAGTTTAGTCCAACTACGCTCTTTAAGGGCAAAACGCCGTGTGTGTGTGTGTGTGTGTGTGTGTGTGTGTGTGTAGCACGGAGCACTAGTGGAAGTACATCTTAATATCCTTGTGGAGATACTATACCATGACTCTGTGTGTCACCGGATACAGTGAAACTAAGCTCCCACGTTTAGTACATCTCTGATGAGATGTACGTATAGTATACGGTCCCATATTTAGGAAGACTTTGAGTGGTTATATTTTAAAACTTTTTCGCCCATCTCAAGGTGTTGTACGTTTCTTGGTTTTCCGTCATTTTACCTTTCTCTCCGTGCAGCGTTTCCCATTAATGTTATTAGTGCATGGCTCATCTTTTCTTCCAGTACTAACTTTTTCTTAGTAACTTCGATAACGGATTTGTCTACTCATCCTTTTTATCTGTTTAATATTTCAGTGGATGAAAACTGCACAAAGACATGTGGCAGGTCATTAAAGTTTCTTCAAACAGTGTCCAATAAACTGTGCACATTATTTTTCTGTTAGAACTATATCTGATAATATTCTCTAGGCATTGCCTCTACCAGGTTAACCTCCTGACGACATTTTGAAATTAATATTTTTTTATTCTAGTCTTGTGTAAGAATTTTCTGTAGCAAATGCTAGTGAATTTCCTTGCATTGCCTGACAGTTTAGCCACGGACTTGCCAACATGCGGAATATAATCACTAATCAATCTTAGAATTATGGGCCTGCTCGTCGGGTTTTTCAATAAATATGACTTTCAATGTTCTGTAAGTAGATTATACATGACCACATGTTTAAGGGAAATGTACAATGATGTCTTTTTCTATGATTTGCTGTGGTTTAAGGATAACAAGTGAGTGTAATTGACGTCACCATCTTACATTTTCATTCTTCCCTCATATTTGGAACGTAGAAGTACTTGTTGATTCTTATTTCGCATTCCTGGCATCTGCCATTACTCATACGCACCAGTTATCATATCGTGAATCACACCTGTACAATAGCATGTTATTGTGCTCTATGTAATGCCTCGTTAGCTTTTCTGTCAGGCGATTTGCCAGATTTTGATTTACTTTCTTCCGCATGGGGTCTCCATCTTCGAAAGTCCCATATTCTTGCGTACATCACCCGTAGGTATCATCCACCGCTGGCAGCATGATGCTCCCTGTCCTGCATATCTTTGAACCCTTGGGACAGACATGATAATGATTTGGCCTCCTCAATCCTCTCATCTTTCACACATATATAATTTGGAATTCATCTTCCCAAATCACCAAGAACCATCTTACCAAGCCTGTATGCAGTAATTTGCAACTTAAGAGGAAGCTCATGTTTGATGGTGACAATTAATCTTAGTATGGTTTCAGCTATGTAATAATCGAACTTCTTAACGGCCATATCATTGAAAGAGCTTCCAATTCCTTTGTGATAAAATTTCTCTAATAATCTGTCATTACGAGGCTTTCTAACACTATTATACAGTCTATAGCTTTCCCTTCCATGTAAAGAACTTGAAAAAGTAAAGTAAAAAATCTAAAATGTCGTTTGATGAACCTACAGTATGAACAAAGTTTCTGTGACATGTCATGGTGGTAAAGTAGCTCTGAGTTAACCAATGCCTCTTTGATTTCGTCAATTCTCATCTGGATCTCTGTATGCAGAACAAGTGAACGTGTTTTTGCAGTAAATTGGTCAAGGGCTCTCAGTTTACTAATTGGTCTTGCACGGATATACCTTAGACGAAGTCTAGGCCTACAAAAGCACTAAGCCGCTTTTTCATCCAGATCTCAGAAAGTATTTGAGAGCTCTTATCTGAATTTCGTCCAGAAGCATCACTTGTGAAGCAATAATGTAGCCAAAAATTTTTATCTTTTAGCCTACATACTTCGATTTCAGGACGTTAGTTGTAACACTGTGTCCCTGAAACTTATTTGATACTCCATGGATTATATCCACATGTTCCTCCTATGTCTACTAAACGACTAAGAAATCATCAGTACAATGTGTAAAGTTTTTGATCAAGTCTGCACGACGCACTGACTCGAATGCAGCAGTAAAGATGCTGGTACTTACGGTGAGGCCAAACAGTAGAGCTTTAAATTGATAGTTTTGCTCTTCATAACTGAAGGCACTGTCTCTGAGCGATTCCTTATCTGGTTGTACCTGCCAATAAGAAGAAGACACGTTAATATTAGTTTAGTATCTGAATAAACGGGGTTTCTCTTAAAGGTCTTTGGATCTTTGGATGTGTCCTCACGGGTGTAATGGACTTATTGATAGCTGAACCGTCTATGACCAATGTGATGTTCCCTCCAAACTATGCCATATCTAATAATCGGTTGAAACAGAGCCTCATTAAATATTCTATAATATTCCAGTCCAGCGTTACCCTAATCTTCGTTGTTGTATCCAGTCTTGTAGCCCAGCGAATAGGATAGGATGGATGTCAAAATTTTTTAAATGTCACGGCACTAAGAGGACACTGGTAGCGCTTAATTGTACAAAGCTTTTCCTGGAACACATCGATATAACGTATCAAAATGCACGTTAGCTTAGCATTTGCTTCCTCATTGAAATATCCAGACTTTTCATTAATTGCACCTCTAAATCAATGACAGTCTTTCCCACCGGTTTCTGATTACGTTGTTCATTATCCTCTCATCTTATGAATCCAATGTATATACCCTAGGCAATACCTATCAAGGCCCACATTCGCTTTATCTAGTTTTATTACAACCTCGTCCCCATCAAGTAGTAACTTACGTTTCCCCATTGATTGTTCAATAACGGCCTTTCTTTCATGACGTCCGAAATCAATTTTGAGAATGCAGTCAAAAAACAAAAGATAATTAATTATTAAAGAAATTATAATTGCAATATTTCCTTTTTTATTCTGCATGCAGGCCTTGCATTTCATCTTCCGGAATCTGGCAACAATCGCTCGGAGAATCTGGTAATGACTCACTGACCACGTGGGATGTCTATACTTCCACAAACTATTATGTGGGCCAGTGGAGATCACACTAACGCCGACTGCAACATGGTGTTGTGTTACTACTATATTTTATGGTGTTCAGCTCATCTCTCAAGGCGAATACTCTATAATATCCTACCAGCTATACACTTACATATTGGCACCTATACCATTCCTGGACTGCCCCTTCGGGGGAAAACATAGAACGAGCGCATAATGATGGTAACAGAGAAGTCGAATGTACAACTTATAATAAGTGGGAAAACTTCAGGAAAGTGCAGCTCGTCTAGAAAGGAGACTACATATAGAACACTAGTGCGATGCATTCTTGAGTACTGCTCGAGAGTTTTGGATACCCATCTGGTGGCATTAAAGTAGGTCACCGAGAATCATCAGAGAGGACTGCTAAATTTGTTATCAGTAACTTCCAGCAGTACTCGCCTACTGCGGAGACGCAGAGTGAACGCAAATGGCAATATCTGGAGGGAAGACAACATTCTTTTGTTGAAAAACTATTGAGGAAATGTAGAGTACCGGTATTTGAAGCTATCTGCAGGACGATTGTTTGCATTTAGGTCAAGGACTACAAAAATAAGAGAAATTAGAGACTGTAGGGACGTCGACAGAAAATCGTTTCTCCGTCACCCTATTTGCGAATGTAACAGGAAACGAACTGACTAGTAGTAATATGAGGTTTTTCTCTCCCATGCGCCGAATGGTGGATTGCGGAGTAGGCCTATGTATATATATGAAGATATAGATGTAGACGATGTATCCAATGTTATTAACAATCAGTTTCCAATTCGTTTGATATTCAATCAGCTATGTTCCATAATTTTAGGAAATTTTCAAAAATGCATTCATCAGTTTCTCCATGTCTGATGAAGCTGACTGAATCTCACTTTTCAAATAGGTTCAGCATTTTTCTTTACGCAGGTATCCAAATCTTATTATTAATACACTTCATTTTACCATCACGGGGGTGATTCGAAGTGGATCTACAGAAACACTACCTACCAGATTTTGAGGTTATAGAGGATCTGATAATGTTCCGAATACGTATAGTGGGTTGCATGAATTTACCGCGAACGATGCAATCCTGGAACCATAATAATACTTTCCAATCCGCCTTCTAGCAGGGTGAAATCAACCAAGCACGGTCACCGTAACCCACTCGCTACTACTGACGTTTTTGACGTAGACAATTTCCCAAAAGCAGTAACTGCAATGACTGCCAGTTCATGAGTGTGTTCGCACACGCTTTAGAGATAAACGGGGGCCGAAGTGGCCGTGCGGTTATAGGCACTGCAGTCTGGACCCGCGAGACCGCTACGGTCGCAGGTTCGAATCCTGCCTCGGGCGTGGATGTGTGTGATGTCCTCAGGTTAGTTAGGTTTAACTAGTTCTAAGGTCTAAGGGACTAATGACCTCAGGAGTTGAGTCCCATTGTGCTCAGAGCCATTTGAACCATTTTAGAGATAAACAAACTAAAACCGAAAACTGGCTGTACTCATACTGCAACTGTATCTAAATGTCGATGATGCGAAACAAAACCGAAATTAAAAAAAGGATGGCAATAGAGACATGAATTGTATGCAGTATTTATTTAAATCACTAATAGAATATCGGGTAAAATTACTACTGGGAAAACTACGTGAAGAAGCGTCTGCCGATACTAATTTACTGTGTACAGAACGTTTCATCAAATTTTGCTTTACCGCCACTTAGAGTGAAACTGTCAAGACACAGTAATATATTTTCATGTAGTGTGATGCATTTGACCAGCCACTGGGATTTATTGGCGCTAAAATTAATAACTTGGATACAAATAAAACATGTATGTCAAGCATATTTTGCAGAATTAACTGAGAGTTCGATCAACAATAACTGAAAAATAGTTCAGAAGAACTGGTAAGTTTGTCAGCACTAATCTGTATATGTCTTTCTGCATCCTCAGATGATCCACTTTGTCTGGTACAATTAACTGTGTTATTATTGTAAAGTGTGAGATAAAATTAGTATTATGAGATGCGGAGAAGAAGTTTGAAATATGAGGACTGCGGAAAATCTACAGGCCAGAACAACATAGATAAATACATAAGATAACACAGATGATGGAGAAGAACAGAATGACCAGGAGGACAAGCATAAAATATGAAAATGTCAAACAAACTACATAGTTTGCACTCTGAAGTACTTAAGTCGTTTGAGGTCATGGAAAGCAATAAAATAGAAAAATACATATTGGTAGGAGGGTTTGAAAAAGTCAGGCAGTCTTTTCCTATTATATAAACTATATCTGTACTGCATCGCAGGAGCAATGACATTGCTTGATCACTAGCGAACCACATAAACCTTTGGTTTCAGAAATAGTTTAAAGAAGCCACAATGGCTTCATATGGCACACAGAACACAGTGAAATATTGTATTTTATGAAACCATGTCCACCGATTTTCTTTGTTTCTGTCTTTTGGTTTCTGTTTCCGATGGGTATTTCGTAGTGGGAGCTTCATTGTTAGGGTTTACAAGGTCCAGGCGGATTTCCCTTACAATATGATAGAGGATATATTGTTGTATAAACGAAATACGTGTGAGCACTACTAAAAGTAGTTGCAGCGTTGAAAATTACATGAGTATAGCGAGAACCAGGAAGGTATTTCACCATGTGTCAACAGTTAAGCATCTAAACGTAATGTAAAGGTAGTTTTCATACCTGCAGCTACGTTTTAAGAGTGTTTACATGTTTTTCAGTTTGTATAACATTATCACATCCCTCACGTACGACTACTTCACCATATCATGTCAAAATTCTTCAATTCATTCTTAGAATTCCTGATGGAGCTTTCTCTCATAAATAAGTTTGGGATGTAGTAACAGGAAAAATGGAAATACGAACAGCCGATGGACTTTCATTCTTTTTACGGGTGCCCCACTCCTAAGTGGTCCTAGGAAAAGTATAATAAAAAGAGCATGTGAAAACAGATATGAACGCTACATAAATTTTTGATTGAGAAATGAAGGTGTATTACAAGTGGTATAGAAGCGACCTCCCTCCATTGGTATAAGCAGTTCAATACGCACTGCGTTTTCGTTATTTTTACTGTCAGAGTGTTGAATATAACGGTGGAGGTTCTCACGTAACTCGTGGAGAGGCAGAATCTTTGAAATGTCGCGATACTGAGGTTCCGTGAGCTGTGTGTGTGTGTGTGTGTGTGTGTGTGTGTGTGTGTGTGCGCCTCGTGTTTCTGTGCAGCGTGTGTAATATGAACAGGATGAACACTGAGACCTTGAGCTGAAAAAAGTCTGGTGAATGGAACTTGGAAATTTGTAGGAACATGCTAAGATACAGAACATTGCATTACAATTAATTTTCTTTAAATGAAGACAAACGAACCAATAATGATTCATGGCCCGACTAAATAATAAAAAATGTTGCAAGTTCGTAATAATTACCTTTATAGAATTACAGAGTATAGGACGTAACACTGCATTACGCCGAAATACTGTGACCGGTGATATTTTGTGAGTGTAATTGAAGAATTTATTATTACTTCACTGTGCCAATAGAGTCATCATAATGAAATTCCGAAGCTATTTTTATTACAGTAAGTAGAGAGAATGACGAGGCAGTTTATTCAAGAAAGTATTTGTCAACAGCTGGGACTATGTGCCTTCTGAAATTTTAAAATTCGCTTCTGCCAAAAAGAATTCCATGAAAGCCAATAAAACATCCCACGTTATGGAACACCGAGAACGTATGTAGTAATTGACGTCGAATAACGGAAAGTAGGTTTCGCTACCCGGCACAACTTAACTGTTCGCATCTCATATTGCTTACACATTCCAATAATGCTCTCACAGTTAAATTCTTTGTGCAATGAAGAGAGACATGCGTTTGATGTCTGCAGAGGTTATGACGTCAGCGAGGTTATAAACTGTACACTGTGGCCATTCACCTCTGAATATTTCGGATGAACCAGAATTAGCTGCTCTTCCATCAGTTTTCTGTTCACGCCAGGGCGTCACACCAACCAGAGAGGAATTTCTTCAGTATGCTTACATTTACAGTGTGCAGATGAGAATTACCTGTGGCCGCGATTGGATCTCGAAGCACGAATATGTTTAATCATGACACATTAGTGAATGGTAAGGGAGGTCCAGAGAGACAGTCTAAATGTGTATCGAGTCGTTTGACTGTCGAGTTGGTTCATATCCATAGAAAGCTATTGCACAACAGGCGCTGAAAGAAACGATAGAGTCCGCAGTTATTAATTAAATGCACTTGACTTCGGATATTGCCCAGTATCAACTTATTCCGTTAGCCGTTTTTTGAGTTTCAAGTCCATCTTCAGATTGACTTTGATCTTCTTAGAGGGTACAAAGAGAATAAAACATTCTCAATATTGTAGCTTTTATTTACAGTTAGCGTCTTGTTCCACCAAGAAGTGACGGAAGCATGAGGCATCATTATCAGACTAGTTGTGTTTTTAAAAAAGGTCACAATAAAGAAGCTTACATTCTGTCGAACATTAAACTGTTTGCTGTTTAATTTTGTCGAAACAAGAGACAGATGACGCACTTGGAAGGAAAATAGTTAAACCAAATTAAATACCGGCATATCAAAACTGAAGAAAGATCAACAAATGCTACTTAAGATGTTCAATTTTCAAACAGCAAATGAGTTTGTACCGTCATAATTTCGAGGTCTTTCGAAACGTCATATTGGGTGAGGGAGTGTTTTAGAAACGGAATGGAAAAAAATTAAGGATGCGATAGATGACGATCAGTTTGGCTTTAGGAAAGGTAAAAACGTGAGAGAGGCAATTCTGACGCTGCGGTTAATATTGGAAGCAAGACTAAAGATAAATCAAGACACATTCGTAGGATTTGTCGTCGTAGAAAAAGCGTTCGACTATGTAAAATGGTGCAAGATGTTCGAAATTGGGAGGAAAGTAGGAGTAAGCTATAGGGAGAGTGATTGGTCATATGCAATATGTACAACAGTCTAGAGGGAATAATAAGAGTGGTGGACCAAGAACTCGTATTAAAAAGGGTGTAAGACAGGGACGTAGCCTTTCGCCCCTACTGTTCAATCCGTACATCAAGGAAGCACTGATGGAAAGAGAAGGCTTCAGGAGTGGAATTAAAATTTATGGTGAAGGGATATCACGGACGCGATTCGCTGATGAAATTGTGAAAGTGAAGAAGAAACACATGATCTGATGAACGGCAGTCTAATGAGAACAGAGTATGGGTTGGGAGTAAATTGAAGAAAGAAGAAGCCAATGAGAAGTAGTAGAAATGAGAACAGCGACAAACTTAACATTAGGATTGATGGTCATTAAGTAGATGAGGTCAAGGTATTCTGCTACCTAGGCGGTAAAATAGCCAATGACGTACGGAGCAAGGAGGACATCAAAAGCAGACTAGCAATGGTGAAAAGGGCATTTCTGGCCAAGAGAAGTCAACTAATATCAAATATCGGCCATAATTTGAGGAAGAAATTTCTGAGGATGTACGTCTGGAGCCTACAGCGTTGTTTGGCAGTGAAACATGGACTGTGGGAAAACCAGAAGAGAAGAGAAGCACTTAAGATGTGGTGCTAGAAAAGAATGTAGAAAATTGGGTGGACTGATAAGGAAGGAATGAGGAGGTTCTGCACATAAAGGAAATCAATATGTGATGAACACTGATAAGGAGAAAGGACAGGATGATAGGACATTCCTTAAGACATTAGGGAATGACTTCCATGGTACTAGAGGGAGCTTCAGAGGGTAAAAAGTGTAGAGGAAGACAGAGAATGGAATATATTTAGCAAATAACTGAGGACGGAAGTTGCAAGTGCTACTCTGTGATGAAGAGGTTTACATTGGAGTGGAATTAATGGCGGGTCGCGTCAGAGCAGACATGACCGAAAACGAAAAATCCAGTACTTACCTACCAAGAAGAGATAAAGCCAGTTCAAGACACTATGACGGATATTTGGCCTACACTTCTTACCCAGTACGAATAAGGTGTTTCAGAATAGGGTTGTGGTTCTTAGTCTGCCGCTTTTATGGCAGTAGATGTAGTGACTGGTACAAGTAGAAACACAGATGCACCATTTGTGGTAGACGACAATGGCGAAGAAGTACAGATCACCTGTGTTATCTTAGAAGACACATGTAGCTATATCAACTGAAGAGCTAGGAACTGTGTTACGCAATAGTGGGTGCAATACATGATTGGAAATTCAGAAGTTGTCGGGAACAATTTACGCCGAGTAAAAGTTGTTCATAACTTGCATAGAGCTCCACTACAAATATCAGACGCGAAAGAGAAAGTCTCGCCCCAGCGGTGAAGCTACTTCTTCCTTAAGGGTGATACCGAGTGTAAACATGCGAATTCACGCAGTTCTAACTTCATTACGGACTGTTTATAATAATGATAGGAACAGCCTGGGTATCGCGATACTCAAAAGAGGACAGGCAAACCACCCCGATAGATGCTGGTGGGAGGATCTGGAACCACTTCATGTTATATTTACCGCAATAGTGTGCACGGGAATGAGATCCCTGCAAATCAAACTCTCAGCCAGGCTGCACAAAATATACAAACCAACCACTACGCAATGCAGCAAGCAGCCCAAGAGTCGTTTTCATTACATCAAACGTAGGCACTATCACAGCAACAGCAAGGACGCTATCATGTGCAGCAAAATGACTTTCCTGAATACGTGTAACATAACGCATAGGCTAGCGTGTTATCAGCCGAGTAAAAGTTACCTGGTCATGATATTGTGCCAGATTCCTTTTTATATTTTTCATTCCCACACCTGAAGGTAGATAGGCGGCCCACTTGAGAGCGTCTAACTCTGTTGGACCTCAGCTTAATATTTTATTTAATTTTTATGTATTATTAGTTTGCTTAATACTAAAACTTACATCTAATTTGTTTCCTTTTTATTTCCAATTCTTGGTATGCATTTTTTGCATATATTTTTCAGGTTTTTGTTCACAATCTTCTTGCAAGTATAACTTACATCTAATTTGTTTCCTTTTGGTTTATAAATCGTTTTATTCCTTTTTGTATATTGTTTTCAGGTTTTTCATGGTTAGTACAATAAAGATATAAGAACGTGGATACAATTTTTCGCTATGTAATCAACACTTTCGAGAGTATACATGCACAAATAATACAATAAAAATTATGGCATAGGTCATTCACAGTTACAAATGGTTTAGGATTTTCTTTACAGTGGGTCTATAAATACGTCTATGCTTTACAGACTAAAATTAATTGGCAAAGATTTATGTTGAGGGTACAGGATTAGATCGTAGAAAGAAGTACAAATTATGAAAATTACTAAAACCTAATGACCAGATTGTTCAGTCATGACCTAAAGCTGTGCAATAATCGGAGTAGATAGGTGTGTTCATTGACTGAAGCAGTATTTGTTTTCATTTAGGCGGGGATTCATACTTTGACGGGATCTGGATCCAGCGCCAGAAGTTGGGGTGGAGTTGATATTTCCTTTGCTATTAATATCATCTTTGCTGAAAGTTCGTGGTTGTTATTGTGTCTGGGTGTGTTGTTAGTATGTTGTGTATAACTGTTCGAGGCGGGAATGTCTATTTGAATTTGGGTTTGTTTTCGTGTTTTTGTTTGTGAGGTTCTGGGTGCGGTCAGGGCGACTTGATAATATACGTCGGCCATGTCATCAGATTGGGTGAGTCTCGTATGCAGGAGTGTGATTTCAGCATCGTCGTACGCTTCTTGTCTGGGGCTGGCTGGAAGGAGTCTTAGTATGCTTCGCAGTATGCGTCTTTCACTCTGATATGGTCTTTCCGTTTTCGTTTGTGACACACAGGCTAGGGGGCAGCCCCATACTCGAAAATGGGACGTACAAATGTTTCATATGTGTTTATCGCTAGTTTCTCATTGCAGCCGTGGAATTTCCCCTGAACTTGTCTCGTTACGAACTGACGTAGCCTAGCTACGTTTCGTATTTCTTCGATATGTTACCCCAGGTTTAGATATTTATCTAGAGTCACTCCTAGATGTTTCGCTTTATCCGACATGAATAGTGCGGTTCCCAACAGCGTTAGTGTGATATTTTCCGTGTGTTGTCTCATCCGTTTGGGTATGATGGGTATGTGCTAGAAGTGCTATGAACCGCGTATCTATGAATTAGTCAAATTAATTATCGAAAGTTGCTGGTCAATTATTAAACATCTTACATCGATATCACAATTCACATATCCAAAGTAATCAAGACAGCCTCATTTTGAGCGCAAACAAAACAATACACGTATCGCTGTTCACGCAATCTAGCTCAACGTCAGATAATGCTGTAATTTATCGTCTACTAAGGTCATCCGAAGACCAGTATCAGTTGCAAAGCTATTTGGAAAAGATTGCTGTATGGTGTGGCAGGTGACAGTTGACGCTAAGTAACGAAAAGTGTGAGGTGATCCACACGAGTTCCAAAAGAAATCCGTTGGATTTCGATTACTCGATAAATAGTACAATTCTCAAGGCTCTCAATTCAACTAAGTACCTGGGTGTAAAAATTACGAACAACTTCAGTTAGAAAGACCACATAGATAATATTGTGGGGAAGGCGAGCCAAAAGTTGCGTTTCATTGGCAGGACACTTAGAAGATGCAACAAGTCCACTAAAGTGACAGCTTACACTACACTCGTTCGTCCTCTGTTAAAATATTGCTGCGCGGTGTGGGATCCTTACCAGGTGGGATTGACGGAGGACATCGAAAGTGTGCAAAAAAGGGCAGCTCGTTTTGTATTATCACGAAATAGGGGAGAGAGTGTGGCAGATATGATGCGCGAGTTGGGATGGAAGTCATTACAGCAAAGACGTTTTTCGTCGCGGCGAGATCTATTTACGAAATTTCAGTCACCAACATTCTCTTCTGAATGCGAAAATATTTAGTTGGGCCCAACCTACGTAGGTAAGAATGATCATAAAAATAAAATAAGAGAAATCAGAGCTCGAACAGATAGGTTTAGGTGTTCGTTTTTCCCACGCGCTGTTCGGGAGTGGAATGGTAAGGAGATAGTATGATTGTGGTTCGATGAACCCTCTGCCAAGCACTTAGATGTGAATTGCAGAGTAATCATGTATATGTAGATGTAGATGTAGAAACTGAGAAATGCCTGTGGAATCCCTTAAAAAGCTATGTATAGGCATGCCTCTTTTCAGGAGCTTAGATCTGTGACACAACAGAAATTTGTTGCCATTTGGAGAGACGAGTTTGATCGCGGGTCGCGCTTAAACGTGCACGGTGGCTTGTGAGGCCGGCGGTGGAAGACGGCGGCGAGCGAGTGGTCAGCAGCAGATCGCTCCACTTTAACCTGTCAATTTTGAAGCAGCTGGCGGTTACGTGACGTCACGACCGCTTACCCCATTCCCGCATACGGCTTTAAGGCAGTGCTGTATAAATGTTTGCGCTGATTACAAGCAACGCAAGTTAGTACTACAAAGTATTATGCAGCAAACGAATGAGTATCTTGAGACGAGTCAGGTGAGACACTGATACGATTTATACGTATTTTACATCAAAAGATACTAAATAAATAAATCTGCAACATGTGCAATATACTGTAAAAGCAACAACCTCTGAAGCAGTTTAGATACACAGTAGAGAAAGTGCTCATTTTAAAGATCTCGTCAAATGCAATGACTGACATACTTGTATAATTTGCAGTAATAATATTTCACCGGTAAAACATCAATTTTATTAATGTGTTGCTAATAATTAACTAAAACAAATAATTCTAGACAGATACACGAAGAGCAAGGCAGCGTGTGATAGCGGGTGTTGTTCCACAAATTTCAGCATCATTAGTTTGTGATATTTGTAATTTTTATGATATGTTGTCTCTATTTATATTTTCTGCGTAGTTTTTCTCATATTTTTTTTTTTTTTGTGTACATACATCCAGATTAACGCATCAGAAATAGCGCTTCATATCCACATAGAAAAGAGGGCCTTTCAAAGAACCAACATGTTATTTCGTGGTAGAAATGGACACAAACTACTTTCGCACTCTGCAAAAATAATTGCAAAACTTTAAAACATTAATTCTGGGCAAGCTATTGCAGCCTGAGATTAATACATCTTTCCTAAGGAGAATTTGAGTACGCATATAATGGGACAAGCAGAATAAAGATGGCACTTCTATGTAAAACGCTATACAAAGAAGTGGTCATCCATGGAATACAGTTGCTTGACGTAGCTTGGGGAATTTCGGTTCGAGGGTATTTAAGCGGAGCTGAAGCAGAATTCCAGGACAGAGCTCTGCGCGCCTTTGCAGAAACCGGACATGCGTTGCCCGACTTGACACTTGTGGTGATAGCCTTGCGGTTCCGAATTTGTTGAGCTGAGCCGACTTTCGCGTGTGCGCGAGAACGGAAGATTTTCGCAAAGAATCCGGACTTAGGATATTTTCGGTGTGGTACACTGTAGGGGACTTGTGTTTTTCACGCTTAGTGTGTTTGGTGATTGTTTTTGTGAGCAACCGGGACTCTGCTGCAAGATCATAGAAGTGGGACATTGTTTCGATTCGAGTGCCGCCACATCTAGGCGCTGAAGCGCTACTATGGGACTCCGTTTATTTTTGAGCATACAGAACTGTGTTTTGCGATACCAGGCGGTCTTAGTTTCAGTTACCGTCAGGTTGGACCATATTTTCACCACGATTAGGTAACTGATTCTGAAACTGTGGCAGTGGCCTTTAATTGCTTTGAAACCAGTAAAACTAGAGAATCTCTTAACTCTTTTCTCTTACGAGTAATTCAATTAGCGCGTATATCTTCATTATCATGGCTCACATTTTCGGAAAGTAGTTACACTGGAGTTGCTGATCCATAAAGTCTGCACCACTCCCGGTAATTTGTTTACATGCAGTTGCGTATAGGTCTAATTTTTGTAAACATGTTTCCTTGTTTATCGGTAATTTAATTGACTTATTCTTAGTAAAGTACTATATTTATCATGAGTTGAAAGTGGCTGACTTGCCGTAGAAGTGTAATATCGGGGGTTTTGTGTGAAGCGTGACGTAGTTTTCTCCTTGTGTGTGACCAGTGGCGTGGGGAAGTAAATAAGGCTCTTTAGTGGTTTTGTAGGATATGTAGTAGAGATAGAAAGACAGTGGAACACGAGGGGATAAGTGCCACCCTTCAGGCTGAATTAGACAAAGCTGGGGCAGATCTGGACAGTTTAAGGCGGAAGAATGGAAAAGAGAGGTGGGAAGTAGCAACAGGCAACTCAATGAACACCCTTAGAACTACATCTGACACCTATGTGGTGGTTGTGAAAAATAAGTTTGACCTGTGGCTTCACGTTAGAAACTTATGGGTCTCAAGCAGATACAGGTGTAGACAGGGCACAACAAAATTTCAGCAGCAAATAGAAAAATCAGAATGATGGGGAGTCAGCAAACAGAAACAAAGATTACTTCTGAGGTAGTTCTCCTGCCAGAGGTGTTAGTCAAGTTTTGAAGGACGCTGAATACCAGGACAAAATACAGTATTGTTAAACCTTTTGCTGGTCTGGAGCAGGTGACTGAGTATTTAGGATCACTAAGACATATCCAAGGAAGACACACTATGACTGTAGCATGTGGGCCAGGTAATAGCACTGACAGTGATCCTGGGAGCAGTATACCTATGATGTAAAGAAAGGTACTGTATGGGTGAAATCATAATCAAATGTAACAGAGAGCCTAATGGCAATAATAAAATGAGCTTATATAACAAAAGTAAAACAGAAAATAGATAGTATATATCTGAAAATGAAGTAATATCAGAATTCATATATTTATCTGCCTAAATAACAATTTTTCGTACTTCTGGCACTGTGTATGGAATTTTATCGTAGTTTTAAAAAGGGTCATAACTTGTTCTACATCATAAATTTCTGTTCAAAGAAATTAAAGATTTGTTTTTTATTTAAACTTAGTGAAGCACGCCCTCTCCCTCCCTCCCTCCCCCCCCCCCTCTCTCTCTCTCTCTCTCTCTCTCTCTCTCTCTCTCTCACTCACTCTTCCTGCTGTTTTGTTCTAATTTGCCCTTTCGGTAAATGCCGAAATGAAGTAAACAGATACGATGCGCGACACATTTTTTTAAAATTATTTGGTGTCTTAACCACTAGATTTCTTAAACGAATGTTGTCAGTCGTCGGAAGGACTTCCCCGCAAGAAATATCGGTAATTATTCATTAAATTTCTTAAAAATTCTTTAGTAAATATACTTTCCGAATATGAATTATCCTCGCAGAAACTATCTTGTGGATCTTTTATTATCTAGTCATATGCGCTCTTCCATTTCCAAGACATTCAGCGTTAATTCACCCACTGGATTGGATACAACAGTTTAGCTTTGCTTTTCCACCGACTTGGCCTGTTACGCATAAACTTGAATTTATTTGCAGCTTTTTGGAAGGCGAACCGGCAACTCGTATGAGACCGATCGCAAGACAGTGCTATTCGGTAGAAGAGTTTCAAAATGCTTTTCTATCAGCGTACTGGTCGAAGACGACACAGCGCGGAATTAAAGATCAACTAATTAGTTTGCCAAATTATGAGAACTCCAATTTTCCCAGTGTCACGCAATTTTTTGAGCATATGGTCCAACAAAACCAGTACCTAAGCGAAACGTACAGTGAATCCGCACTTATACAATTATGCATCTCTAAATTACCACGGTCATTAAGGGTGTCACTTCTAACGGGCCAGCAAAAAGAAAACATTTCGGCGTTCAGGGATCTGTTGCAGCTTTTAGAAGTGCAGCAATCTGATTATTCTTTTGTAAACAAAAACTTTTCGTATAATAACCAAGGTCAACAAACTTACAGTAATTATGATCAGGGACGTAATTTCAATAGGAAAAGTAACAGACGCTTTAGGAACGACAACTACCAGAACTTAAATCACAGACAAAGTTCAGATTATCAATATCGTCAAAATTTTCAGCAACAGGAAGCACATTTTGGTAACAATAGACGTTTTCCACCACAACAGCATGAAAGTCAGCCGGTTACCATACCTAACCAACAATATAGTGCACAAGGTCAACCTAACTTTAATGTTTCGCCGCGTGGACGTATAGTCCCTGGTCCCACAAATAGTAACGCATGGCAGCAAGGAAACAACTACGTACAAAGAAGACAGTATTTCAATTCCCATCGCAATGCACCGTATAGGAATGACTTTCACGACAGACGTAAAAACGATGAGCACAATTATCAGCGTACATCTAACAACAGTCGGTCATACCAACAGCAGAATTATCCGCAAGAACCTATTCTCATGAATGAACCCGACAGTAGGTATCATCCAGAGCGTAATACGTCTGGAAGAAGTAATAGAACTGTTCAAATAGTAGAAATGCCACAGCATCCTCCTGATAACAATAACACGTCAGATAGAATCTGACTAGATACTGTACAGGTCGCATCTTCCAGTAACACGAGCACTACGTTAGACACGCAGAATGTTGTTCACGAAAATGTAATTACTTGTGACGACATACGAGACACTCTTTTACAAGAAAGACCTGTCGTTCAGAAAACCATTTCACATCCTGCTATCGAAATTAAAATTCGTTCATCGAAATTCTCAGCAGTAATTGATTCCGGCTCACCTATATCAGTAATAAATGAAGAAACTTTTAACGAGTGTAACAAAGAGAATACCTATCCGACATTACATTAGGCAAAACAAAAGTGAAAGGAGCAGTATAGAGTAAAGGAGTAGACGTTAAATTACAGACGCATTTATCATTTTGTATTGGAGGTCATACTTTCCACTCAAATTTTTGGATTGTTCCTTTATTGACAACAGACGTTATTTTAGGTACGAATTTTCTGGTACAACACGACGCAGTCATTGATTTTCAGAATTCTTATTTAATGTTGAAGGATGAAAATATACAATTTTCTATAGAATTCCAGCACTCACTATCTGCGGAAGAGCAAACAATTAATCGCACAGAGGTCATTTCCGCAACACGTAACATTGACTGTAATCCCACATTGTTCACGGATACGTATGTACACAACTATAACACTCCAGACGAAGCTGACTACGACGTAATACAGATGATTTCTGATAAGGTTAAAGAGAGCAGTGCAAATACAGACGACGAACGCACGCAGTTACACAAAATTCTTTTACAGCAAGCTCCAGTTTTTGACAACATTCCTGGTACTATGTCCGGTTTTATGTATGAATTTCAGGTGAAACAGCACGACACATTTAAAGCAAAGCATTATCCCATTCCATATATCCACAGAGAACAGGTTAAAAAAGAGTTGCAGGATATGCTTGATCAAGGAATTATAGAACCGGCAGTTAGTCCGTACATAAAACCGCTACATATTGTTAAGAAAAAAGATGGCTCACTTCGCCTCGTACTTGATTCACGTCACATTAATGACATTATTATTAATGAAACAGATCGACCACAGACTTTAGAGGAACTTTTACAGAAATTTCATGGTACTGCTATTTATTCCACATTAGATTTGAAATCGGGATTTTGGCAAATTCAACTTCATCCGAACTGCAGAAAATACACAGCTTTTCTCTGTTTCGGCGACTGTTATCAGTTTTGCAAATTACCGTTTGGCTTAACTATTTCTTCTGCAGCTTTTATTCGCGGTTTGAACACTATAGTTCCGACAGAGCTTAAAGACAGAATTACGACGTACGTAGACGATATTCTTATCGCAGAAGCTAACTGGTCTGAACACAATCTGATTCTTGAACAACTGTTACAAACTTTTCGTGCACAAGGACTTACAGTTAACCTCAGTAAATCGCACTTTGGCAAAACTTCTATAAAATTTCTTGGACACGTAATTTCAGCAGAAGGCATTGCGCCTGATCTGGAAAAACTTCAAGCTCTACGTGACATTACTATTCCTACGACAAAAAAGCAATTACGCAGTTTTCTGGGCTTAATTAATTTTTTTCGTAAATTTATTCATCACTCTGCTTTAGACACACCCAGATTATGCCAATTAACAGGTAAAAACAGTATTTGGTCTTGGGATAAGCAAGCACATTCTGAATTCATGAACCTGAAACATGCTTTGTTGAATGCACCACTTTTATCGCACCCAGATCTTACTAGAAATTTTTCCATTGCCACCGACAGTTCCAATACCGCTTTAGGCGTACACATTTTCCAGGAAATTGAAGATGAAGGCTCAACAGTAATTAAAAACATCGCATTTGCAAGTCGCATTTTGTCACCTGCTGAACGAAATTACTCCGTTGCAGAATTGGAAACATTATGTGTTGTATGGGCTTTCACGAGATTTACGCACTTTCTTTATGGTAGACATACCACCGTTTACACAGATCACAGAGCGATACAATTTTTACTTACGGCTAAATTCACTCACGACAGATTAAGCAGATGGAAACTTTATTTACAGGAATTTAATTTTACAATAGTTCACATTCCTGGTACACAAAATGTTATAGCAGACGCACTATCGCGTTCTCTGAGCAACAATCAGCAAGACGTAGCAACCAACTTCTGCAAAGCAAATTTCAGTGTCATGTACATTCAACAAGTTGCATTTGAAAATTTTATTTCGTCGTCATTACAGGACATAGCACAAGAACAAAATAAAGACAACGTGTGGAAAGAAATTAAACACCTTTGGCAAGATAGGAGTAATGTTACGATTAGAAACCATTACACTGTACGCAATGACATTCTGTTTCGCCGCTCTCATCCTGACAGCAACAATTGGTTATTATGCATTCCTGACGAACTGGTTAACAAATTAATCTGGTACACTCATTTAAGTTACGCACATTACGGAGCACGAAAATGTTTTCTTATACTGAGACAGAACTGTTATTTTACCAACATGGAGAAACGTATACGACGAGTTTAGCGTCTTGTAAAATTTGCCAGAAAGCTAAGTCAGACACCACTTCACTTATTCCTCCTTTATATCCCATTGTACCTGTTAAATTAAGACACATGGCCGCTGTAGACATTTTTGGTCCGATTCCGAGAACTAACAGAGGTTTTTGCTACATATTTGTCGCTGTTGAGCCCACTTCAAAATTTGTTACCTTCACTCCGTTACGCAAAGCTACTGCTAAAACTCTTTCGAAAGCATTTGTAAAACATTTTCTATTTCATGTAGGGCATGTGATGAAAGTAATTTCTGACAATGGATCACAATTTCGTTCTGCTATATGGACACGCATATTACGAGCTAGAAACATTTCTCCGATTTATATACCCAAGTACCATGCTTCTTCGAACCCCTGTGAAAGATTAATGAAAGAAATTGGTAAACTGTGTAGAATATACTGCCACAAAAGACATATTGATTGGGACACACACATATTCTCATTCCAAGATATAATTAATTCCATTCCAAATGAATCCACTATGCTATCTCCGTCTCTTATACTGAAAAACGTTGAACCACCAAACAAAATTATAGAATTAGTAAACTTCCCTAAATGTCGTCGCCTACGGCACCATGAAATAATTGACATTGCGCTGAACAACATCAAACGTGCCGCAGAGCGCCGGAGAAGACAGCAAAAACAGGTTTGTACACGCCGCGACTTTCACGTTGGACAGAAAATATTAGTACGTACACACTATTTATCCAGCAGAATAAAAGGTAAGTGCAGTAAATTTGAACTTCTATACGCAGGTCCATATCGGATTCGCAGCATCCCTCACCCCAATGTTGTACACGTCGAAACTTTGAGAACCAGAAAATCGAAAGGCAACCACCATTGGTCAAATATTAAACCCTTTATTGAATAAAGACACTGTATGATTCAACACACTATGATGCCATTTACTAATGCAATTATATTCACATGACTAATTATTGATGATTATCGTATTTTTCTTGGCAAGTGCCCGGCAAGGTAAGGTTAGCAGGTCGCTTTTCTTGTCGTTACACATCAGACCGTGCATATTTTTCCAGATGAACTTACGTATTTTATGAATAATTATGCAATTCTATGTAATGACGTATTAATTTTATCAAATTTTCTCTCCATTAAAGTCTTTAATTCTCGCCTCTATTAACTACACTACATACAAGCTGAACACAACGAACGTCACATTTTGTCTTTTTATGTACGATTGTTTTCATGTTTTGTTTATATGCACTGTGAAATAGTTAAGGTATAACACATCAGTTGGTTTTGACATTCTTTTTGCCCTATGACATCTCAAGATCGTGACTGTTTTACGTTTTTTGCTGCTGCGTTGTATTATTCTGAGTACATTTTTGCATCTGAACACTGTCAATGTCTTTGACATATTACGTTTTCTGTCATGTTATGCTGTATGGTTAATTATGTCACCATAAACCAGTCATTATTTAGTGGGTATATGATTTAAATGCAAGACATTAATCTTTGTTCATCAATTTCAGGAAGAAATGATGCGTGTAAGAAATAAATTCAACAGAAATGGGAATTTCACCTACGGAATAAACGAAAGAAGATGCAATAACTTTATGAGGAAGAGTAAATGGATCAGGATTAACAAGCATTAACAAGAATATCCTATACTCATCGTAGAATAGCAGTCTTAACTAATTTTTCTTTCAGAATACAAGGCGATTGATGCAGGCTGTCAGACAGAACTACACATCTTAGTTTTAGTGATGAAATATGCTAGAGATAAGGAATAGTTGTGTAATGAGTAATGAAGTGATTTTTTGCAGATAATAATGAATGCTGATGAATAATGATGAAAAATATGCTGCTATGAATAATGAAGTTTTTTTTTTTTTTTTACAGGTGATGATGATAATGGAGTTTTTGATGATATGGATAATGAAGTTTTCTTTGCAGATGAGGATAATGTTGAAGTTATATTTAGGCTATATAGTTATTTAAGTATTTGTTGCAGTTCGTTTTGACAGCAAGTGTTATATTGCACAGTATAATGACTGAAGGTTTTGGAAAGGACAGCTATGGAACACATTTTTATACACATTTCACTACCTGTTAATTCGAAGTTCACTACTTTTCAGCATAAAATGCATTTCTCTTTTCAGCTTAATAATCCATTTTTATATATTTTTTGCAGGAGAAATTATTTATGAGATTAATGTGCTATAAGCAGTTGTTCATTAAATCTGTGAATGTGGTTACATATACTCTACTTGTTTCATAATCTTGCCACAGCTGACTTATGACAAATGATGTTACACATTTTTCATTTATACCAATAACCCACAAGCAAATTCTTCTCTCTTGCTTTCCCCTATAATTACCCTAAGCAATGCATTGCTAACAAAAAAAAAATGTATTACCAGTCCCAAATAATGTTACTAGTTTAAGAGAATTCTGAATAATACTGATCAGCTCTGAATAGTATGTCACTTCAGTAATGACTTCTTAATGATACAAAAAAATATTTATATAAAATAAAGCTTTGTAACGGGCAAATAACTGCCATTGTTTATTGTAATGAGACTACTTATAATTCCGATGATTATTAATGCTATGACTGTAATTAACTGATTTTTAATCATGACTTCTTAATGGTGTGTATCACCAGTTTCAAATAATGCTACTCATTTAAGAAAGTTCTGAATAATACTGAATGATGAACAATCTTTTATACTATTCAATACTTACTGGTCACTGAGTGCCAATAATTAATCTAAATAAATGAATTATGACTTTTCATGTTCTATAACTGGCCACTGAGTGCCAATAATTAATGTCACTAAAAGAATTATGTTATCAATTATGATATTAATTAGCTCTTGTTTTCAATGTTGACTTTTCATGTTTTGTTAAATGGCCAATGAGTGCCAATAATTTGTATCACTCAATGTATTATGTTAATGCTAGGCCAATAATTGACTCTCCTTTTCAATTAAGACTTCTGATGAACATTATTCTGTCATACTAAATATGCTTTGTAACTGGCCAAGGACTGCCACTGTTTATTGTAATACGATTACCCATGATGCCAATAATTTAATTTTATGAACATTATTCTGTAATACTACATACTTGGTACAGAAATGTTCAATAACTGGGCTATGAATGCCGCAAACTACTACTGTAATTCTCAATGAAGCCTATTATGTGATTTAAAGTCCTTCACCTTATGAGCTAACTACCCTGAATTACTGCAATGTCCATTTGTCCTGTCCATCCTCATGATCATGGAGCACTATATTTGGTTTTTGCACTAATTCTACGTTAGTGTGCCTTGTAAGAGCGTGGTGTTGACACGACATGCTGTCCACCACCGTGAGCGATGAAGACGTTATTATGGTCCCACTGTTTGGTGTACCTAATATACTGCCAAAATGAAAACATAGAACATTACTACGACAGTTCAGTGTCTTGGCTACGCTGATAAATTCTGATGGGAAAAGAACTTCAAATTGTGTCACTTGGTGTTGTACTTCTGTGGAAAGATATGGACTTTCAGAACAGCTGTGTGCAATCTAAAGTGCTACAACCATGATGTAATCTTTCCCTTTCCTATCCTAATAGTGAAAATCATTATTTTGCTAACATCATTTATGTTCATGGGCTATACATTTTTTTTCGATTTGCTGAACTCCAATGCGAGTACACTTATGACACTTGTCGACATGATTTTTTTTTGTTGCCATTATGTTTATTTGTTGTGAAAATGCTAAAGACATTTTTTCGATTTGTTCTGAAGTACAGTACATGTGCACTCTTGTCTTTTATATTGTATATACATTTTTATTTTGATGATACGTTCTGAACTACAGTGCATGTGCACTTATGTTATGTGTTAATATGTTTTCTACTGAATTTCAATGCCTGTGCACTTTTCTCATTTTTCAGTATGATTTGTACTCATTCTGTTTGTTCAATACTTCAGTGCATTTGCACTTATGTCATTTGTTACTCATTGTATATACATTTCGTCATTTGCTGATATGTTCTGAACTGCAGTGCATGTGCACTCATGTCACTTGTCAACATGATTTTCTGCCATTCTGTTTATTTGTTCTGAAAATGCTACAGAATTTTTTCAGTGCATGCGCACTTTGTTATCTGTCAAATAATTTGTATATACATTTTTCTGATTTGCGAATATGTTTTGTACTCATATCTTGTCTTTGACTGAAATGTTTTGTACTCGGTGCATGTGCCCAACATTTAATTCATGTATCTAAATATTCTGTAAATTGTACAAGTTGATTAATTAAAAAAAAATTTTGCCGCGCTTGGCAAGTCCAAATGATTCACCATCGCTGCCAAATTTTTGCCCCCCCAGTGGAGGGTTATGAAACACGTATGTTGTGTGGCGGCGATGGCGAGGCATTGCAGAGTCTCTGACCAGAGAGCCATTTATCGTGGCTAGTCTGCGCTTGACCGCGCGAGAGTTGCGAGCGGTACTCTGTCAGTAGTAGTCGTGCAGTGCAGTTGCGAGCAGTAGTCAGTAGGCAGTCTGTGAGCAGTGCAGTCTGTCGGTAGTAGCAGCCCAGTGTAGTTATGTGTGAGGAGTCGGCAGGCGTCGACATGGCACTCTGGTCAGGATTCAGGACGAGGTATATTATTTTTAAATGCGCTCAGCTAATAATGTAAATTAACTGTAACTAATTTGTACAACAATCGCCTCAATAATAATTTTGGTTTTCAAAGCAATTTTTTAACAAAGAATTCTTTATTGAAAGAAATATTCCCTTGATACTCCTTAAAGAAAAGCTTCCATTAAATTGAAAATTTCTGCAATCAATTTCCTCCAAGCTATGGCAAAAATAAATAAGAGCAGATGCTGCTTAACTAAGGTAAGAATTTCAGTTTAATTAATGAACAGGGCCTAAGATCGACATTTCGATCTGTTTGTGTTTTCATTGTCACTGAGATTTTATTATCACTGAACTGACTTTCATTTTTTTGTGAGGAACTTATACTTGGGTCAGATTGCTAAATTTTGTTTAATTGTCATTGTCATTGAATTTATTTGCTGGGAGGTTACGTTAGGTTGTATTCTTGTTAACATTCAACTATTGTGTTTCCAAATTTCTCTGGGGAGCTTACACTTAGCTCAATGAGAATTAGCATTTAAAATAATATCTTTTAAATTTTTGTGGGGAGGTTACATCAGTACGACAGGCATATCTTCTAAGATAGATTTTAAGCAGTCTACTATTTCGAGGTTATTGAAAACTGCTGGGTAAAGGGAGATGCTGATCGTGAAAAAGAGCGAGATAAAAGACGGCGTCTACTGTGAGACAAGGTATGATAGTCAAAAGATTATCTGTCATGGATCGCTGACTGTCATCAACGGATCCAAAGCGAAGCTGAAGAAAAAATGTGCAATGTCACGGTAAGTAACACAGCTTTCAGAAACAGACTACTGGAAACTGTACTCACTGGCTGTCGACCGACCTAGATAGAAGCCATTATTGACAAAACCAATGCGACAACTGTTGCTAAGATGAGCAAAAGCACATGTGGTATGGTCGCCTGAGAAGTGTAACAGATGAATTTTCTCTGATGAGTGTATGTTGAAGTATTCGTGTATCTTAGAGTAGCTGAAGAGTTTCTTCCTTTGTGTAAAATATATAACCACATATCCAGCAGGAGAGATGGTAAGGGGATGCATTTATATCTGTGGACTAGGTCGCCTGGACTTCATAACTGACACAGTCAGTAGAAATGTGTACATCAGCATCCTTAAAAAGAAGATTCACAAAGAGAAATCCGTCTGGAGATATCACCAGTTGCATTTTGTAGGACGATTCTGCCAAGGAGCTCTGAAGGAAAACCCCGTGGTCATTGATTTTATCAAGCACGGAGCTGATGATGTTCCAACTTAATTCTTTGACGTTTTGTATTTTACTAAAACCTTTCCTTAGACAAAACGGAGTTCAAACGCTAGAATTTCCTGGAAATAGCATTAATTTCCTGGAAATAGCCCCTATCTCAATTGTACTGAGAACTGTTGGAAGGTTATGGAAAATGGTCTGAAAAAAAAAAAATCCTCTCAATTCCTACATGATGTATTGCGGTGTTTGAGGTATGTGGTGGACGGCCGGGTACTAAATGGCAACAGTGGATTCAGTTGGGGTAACTACGCATGTAACATTAAAAACTCTTAATATTATGCCGTAAAATTAATATTCAGTGTTTCTTTCAAGTTTAACACTCACTTTTCATATGAAAAATCAGCTCTTATGGCACTTGCACTTCCACCCGGTTCCTTTATGAAAGTGTTAATATGTAAATAACAACTTACTTTACGTATGTTGTTTGGGGTCCACTTGTAAGTGGAGCCTGATTTTGTAATACATTTCATAAAAATGACATACAATGATTATCACATGTAGAAGATATTGTATCTTTGACACCAGTGAAGCAGAGATGCTGTCTGAGTGGCAGAATCGATTGTAACTAGGGCACACAGACCGCAATAGCAGTTACCGTTGTACCCTGTTAAAGATAGGATGTAGGACTTCAAGCTAGTGGCTAGCTATGAGAATGTAGCTGTTGCCCTATGGACGCAGTATAATTCCGTTCCTTAACGTAATTAAATTTCGTACATTTAGTTTTAAGTACGCAGCAACGCAACGTGGCTTTTGCTAATTTTACAGTACTGATCCATGAACGTAGGAACCAAGTATTAGCCATCATATTGATTGTGTAGGTTGATTTGGTACTCCCGATTTGTAATATTTTGTGTGTTTTGTAATCCTGACACAGAGAAGTTAAATTTTGGGATCTATTTCGCCTACGCCTTCTCTCACGTAACGATCAAAGTATTGTTAACTACGTCAGTAAGTGAGAATATTAGAACAGTTGAGAAGTTCACTGATTTTGAAGTTAATGTAAAGTTTTCCATATTAGATTTTGTGAAGGAGAAACTTTATTTTGAGTACAAATTTCGAAACGAAGAAGTCTGTCGTAGCATATCCTACTATCAGTACCTAATCCTCTACCACATCATGTGACATTCCTTGTATGAAGCTGTTTTACGGCCGGCGTTCCACTTCGCTTATCAAAGATTGAATATTTTGTACGCCTACTCTGGAGAGGACAGAATACCAAGATTACATGCGAGGCGACTCAGGAGCTAAGGAAAATTAATTTCTTTGTTTATTTGCATAGGGAATTTTATCAGTTTATTGCACAGGGCCATAGAACTCGGTGTTCACGAGAGTGAGTAAATTTCAGAGGGATTGATTTCATTATAGGCGTTACATACAGGTTTTCCAGATTAAGTTGTTTAATTTTTCTTTGGATTGCAGTAACACAGATTAAGTACACAATTTGCTCAACAACACATTACATTGTAACTTTCCATCAGGCAACAATACGTATTCTATATCCATTGACCGAAACAAATAATAATTTTATAAAATTATTTATCAAAATAAAACAAGAGAATAAAATTAAATGGGTACAGATAATTGTGTATATTTGCTTTCTACAGAAACAGAAGTAAGTCAAGCCAATTAGTTTATTTTGAGAATTTTAGCATGAGTGGTTCACCTGTAGAGGAGACCACACAGAGAACGTTGGTGCGACCTATTCTTGATTACTGCTAGAGTGTTTGGGATGTGTACCAGGTCTGATTGAAGGAAGACATCGAAGCATTTCAGGTGGGCTGCTAGATTTGTTACTGCTAATTCGAACAACACGTAAGTGTTACGGAGATGCTTCCGGAACTCAATGGGAATCCATGCAGGGAAGGGACGTTCTTCTAGAGGAACATCATTGACCAAATTTAGAGAACATGCATTTCAAGCTGACTGCCGAATGATCCTACTGCCACCAACATACACTGTGCGTAAGGACCACGAAGATAAGATACGAGAAGTTAGTTCACAATTATATTCATTGGAGCATACTTAACATTCTTCCTGTTTACGTGTGGAACAGGAACAGATATTACTACTAGTGGTACAGGGTACCCTCCACTATGCACGTACGGTGGCTTGCGGAGTATCCATGTAGATTTTGAAGTAGAATTCATTTAAGACATTCAACGATTATAACAAGAATATGCAGTTATATAAAGTCATCAGTGAGTAATTCCAGCACCATAAGTGTTAACTGAATCTGGAAGGGCTTAAGACACAGCAATAATTTAATCAGTTTTTATGATGAAATGTGGTCTTCCGATTGCTTTATCGCTTCTTTCGCACGGGGTCCCGGGTTCCACTCCCAGTGGGGTCACAAATTATTTCCTGCGTTGAGATAACTGGGAGTTGTTGTGTCGTGTGCATCATCATCATTCATCCCCATAACGGTCGGAGAAAAGCAATGGTAAACCACCTCTACTACGACCTTGCCTAGTACAGAGGTGCGGGTCTCCCGCATCGTCCCCTACTCCTTGGAGTATGGGACCTTATCATCATCAATGATGAAAACAGGGATTAGTGTACTCAGTACATAATTAATAATATCTATAATGCTTCTTCTAACTGTGGCCTTCCCCCTGAGAGGTCTTCACATTCTCCCAGGAGCAGGGATACACTCCAGTCGCCAATCTACCCCGGTTGTACAACACTGCTGCAGTTCAGCTATTAAAAGTATTACAGTTTGGTTTAACCAAGAGGAAGAAATGAATTGCACGGTCTAGTGAAACTCTGAACGAAGGCATGATCAACCAACGAATAGAACAAAGAAATAAAAATCTGACACTTCCTGGCAGATTAAAACTGCGTGCCCAACCGAGACTCGAACTCGGGACCTTTGCCTTTCGCGGGCAAGTGCTCTACTATCTGAGCTACCGAAGCACGACTCACGCCTGGTCCTCACAGCTTTACTTCTGCCAGTATCTCGTCTCCTATCTACAAAACTTTACAGAAGCTCTCCTGCGAGCCACGCAGAACTAGCACTCCTAAATGAAAGGATACTGCGGAGACATGGCTTAGCCACAGCCTGGGAGATGTGTCCAGAATAAGATTTTCACTCAGCAGCGGAGTATCCGCTGATATGAAACTTCCTGGCAGATTAAAACTTTGTGCCCGACCGAGACTCGAACCCCGGACCTTTGCCTTTCGCGGGTAAGTGCTCTACCATCTGAGCTTCCGAAGCACGACTCACGCCTTTTGCGGGCGAAAGGCAAAGGTCCCGAGTTCGAGTCTCGCTCGGGCACACAGTTTTAATCTGCCAGGAAGTTTCATATCAGCGCATACTCCGCTGCAGAGTGAGTATGTCATTCTGGAAACATCCCCCAGGCTGTGGCTAAGCCATGTGTCCGCAGTATCCTTTCTTTCAGGAGTGTTAGTTCTGCAAGGTTCGCAGGAGAGCTTCTGTAAAGTTTGGAAGGTAGTTGACGAGATACTGGCAGAAGTAAAGCTTTGAGGACCAGGCGTCAGTTGTGCTTCCGTAGCTCAGATGGTAGAGCACTTTCAAACGTCGCCTTTGAAAAATTATACAAGACTGTGCTTAAACTGACACACAATATTTTTAGCGCAACGCAATCTGACTTTCAAAAATCCCTACAAAAGAATGGCACTGACTAACATTAACCTATACCTTTCACAAATCACTTATCTCACCAAAAATCTTCGTTACTCGAACTACTGCAATACAGCGAGCGCCACTACTGCCAGCTAAATAAAAGATTCAAACTACTGAAGGCACTAACTACTAATAGGCATAGTTAGCAAATGAAAGATTTTGATAGAGAACAAACAATGTATTTACCTTACTAGTGTTCAAAAGTCATAATATATATAGCAGTTCATGACATCCAGTCTTACAAATTTCAAAACTCCGCCATCTCTCTCCCCACATCCACCACTGCTGGCGGCTCACCTCCAACTGCGCAACACTATGCGCTGTTAACAGCCAACTGCCGAACACTACAATGGCAGACAACAATGCAAACTAGCCACAGACTGCACACAGCACAGCCAGTGATTTTCATACAGAGCGTTACGTAACGTTGCCAATAAGAAAACATAAACAGCCTACTTACATAGCCCCCATGCTCCCCATAAAATATTTTACAAATTGTTTTGGGCAGTGGCCAATAATGATTTGATAAAATTTTTCATAATTACAATAACAATGAAATCAAATGCACACACTTATTGATAAAATGTTGGTCAGAAGCTAAAATTTTCTCACAGTCCATAAAGACAGTCCTGATCATTCAGTACAGTAAAATTGCAGTGTTTCTCTCAAAGTCTGAGCAGTAAAAGAACATGCACCCGGAAGTAGTGGATTTCCATGCAGTCTTGAAGAAGTAGTTTTGTCATTCCAACGGAAAGACAGTACTGACTCTTGACATGCAGACAGGTATTGGTCCACAACAGAGAAACCCCATAGCAGAGTCAGTCGAAATTTTGAAGAGTATTGCTGGGTAGGTCATCACAGAGCAGACCAACTGTAGTCCTGGTAGAGAGTATGGTATTGGTGGGCCACCAGAGTTGCAGACCCACTGTGGTCCTGGTACAGATTGGGGTATTGGTGGGCCACCAGAGGTGCTGACCCACTGCAGTCCTTGTAGAAATAATGGTACTGGTGAGTCAGCAAAGGTGTAGACCCACTGTAGTCCTTGTAGAAATAATGGTATTGGTGGGTCATCAAAGATGCAGACCCACTGTAGTCATTGTAGAGATGGCCAACAGCCATCTGTTGTGACTGTGCAGGCGCACAATCACCATTGAAGAGTGTTGCGGATAATATAGCAAGTCCATAACCACCACTTGTGCACTCACAAAGTTTTTGGAATTGTCCTTAGAACCAGCAATGCTGTTATCCAGTCCCTTGCTGAATTATTAACACACATACAAACACTAACAGTCCCTACTTCTCACATATTGTCCATATACTATGACCAACAGAAACGTGTGCAGTGAAATGTAACTTACAAGTTAATAATATAATGAACTGCTGACAATTACAATTTTTTTACATGAGAATACAATTACAAAGATACAGAAAACATAATTAAAAACATAATAATACAGATAAAATTTGTAGTGATACAGGCTTTACAAAAGAATCGAAATAACATATACATCAGTGTTACAGGAATTATGACATGAGTAAATTCATAACCGATCAGAATAACTTTCGAAACATCAACTTCACACGTGAGTGTTAAAACAGAACAGAATAAATAGTGTCTAAACATCTTTACAAAGAAAATAACATATTTTCAGAATAATTCTACAACATAACTCTTATTAGCTAAACACATTAAGACAGGAAAAACACAAATTCACATAGTGTAATAACACAAAAATACAGGACAAGGTTTGTTTTCAGTGTGACATTTGGTACTGCAGTCCACCCCAAAACTTTATTCCATATATCTTTCCACTTATTTCAACATTTGTTTTCACCATAAAAATCCTATTCAAGCATGCTTTCTGTATTTATGTGTTCTCATATTTCTTACCTCATTATTTATTTTCCATTACCTTACCTCATCATTTATTTCCAAGAAAATCCTACCTAAACCTGTTGTCCCTAAGCCCTACTTTTTTTGTTCATAACCTCTTTCAAAATACTTGTTTGGCCAAACCATTTTCTTATAGATTCTCAATGCATTTCTTCCAATCCATCATAGTTAGTTTCTTATATAGTATACCCCCTCTTAAGCTAACTTAAATCTACTGAGCTCAGATATATATACCAATGGATGATGTAAAGCAGCAGCACATAACAAATTAACACAAACTGCAAGGACAAACAAAATGGAAATTGGCAAAGCAATTGCAATATTACAACTAATATAAGACACTGTGCAGCAAACAAGAAAAATAAATCCGTAGTAAAACTGGCTTAACAGCGTAATACAAAGTCAAAGTCAGTAACATTATGCCTGTCAAATAGCAGCAGCAAATGCAATAACTTATATGTAAACATGACAAAGCTCAAGCAGAAAAAATATTACAGTAAAAATGGCCAAGTTTAATACCTATGTCACATCTTAACACTAGAGTGATGCATCACTGTAACTTGCTCTAGCAGGCAAGTTACCAAGTCACCGACAAAAATTATCTATGCAATTCCTGTGAAGTGGAAATGTCTTATTGTGCTCCCTCATTTTTTTGGAGTACATCCATCATAAAGTTATTTTTTACTGGATCTGTATGCATAAAATATTTATATTAGTACATCCATAAAATTTTATTTTAGCCAATGCTGCAGTGCAGCTAGGAACTAGATATTGAACAAAATAGCCAAAGCAAGGTGTGATACATCATTCACTAGCCATATGGCATTTCATAATGCAGTAAACAATCATTCAACTAGAAAGACAATAGACATGAAATGTTTCTCATTCCATTTCAGTAAATGTCATAAATTAAGAACTCTACTGTGTACTCATGTTTTCAAGTTTGAGGGTGTCGTATTTTACGATGCTTTCTACAAAGGAATGTCAATAGCGAGGATATTGGCTTCCCCTTTTTTTTTCTCCACCTGTGCCTCTGAAAGGCACACACTAACGGCTTTTTTCCAGGCATCTGTCGCACAGCTGGGTGCCCATGACGCATTACGTGAAGGTGGTCACTTAACTTTCTTACTGAAATATTTACAACAACAGTTCCGCTACAATTACAGTGTCATATAAAAATATTTCATAAGTCAAGAATTGAGATCCTATTGATATAACAGTGTCCAAAAAATTTTCGTCAGCATTGTAATACATTCACACATTTACATACATTTCATAACTCTTAAAGTACGATTCTTGGTTTCCAACAACCTTTTTCACATACCAGAGTCCCTAAATACTACTCATTATTCCTTACCTTATTCGTCGACACTTCTTCAATATTTCATCATAACAGATATGTAGCATAAACAAATAACTCATATAGCATCAACTTATTGATCATAAACATACCGCAACAGCATAATACACATAGTCATCGTAATAATATCATAACACCCCAGTCAACACTCAAAATCGTCGTAGCTTCCTCCAATAATTTCAAAACCTAAAAAAAATCTTTGCTCATGTCAAAAGTGTCATCTGCCTCAAACGTACTTTAAAAATCGTGATCACATACCAAATATATCATTCAAAGCTCTCATAATATCACAATGGTTCCAAAAAGATATGAACAGTTCACAAAGTACAGACAAAATACAATTTCATAAGTGAGAAGTAATCCAACTCTGTAATTGCGTAAACATTTGTCACTGACGTAGTAAAAAAGTTTGTCTCTCTCAGTTAAATGATCAGATAGCTTTGTAATTATGTGTTTGAGAAATATGGTACCGATGTGTAAAGTTGTGTAAGCAAATACCATTTTAGCTAGGGCTCCTTGTGCTTGCGAAACACATGATACACAAAGTAAGCGTGTACCCCCCTCAAGGTTAATGAAATTATACCGTCAGGTGTTACAGATTACAGCAATGGAATGAAATGTATCAGGGAAAACCTTTATCATTCTAATTCTAAAACCTTTAAAAATAAATGTTTTAAGTACAAAATTAATCACTCAAATACGTGTACTGTAGCGCTAAACTGTGCATCTTGTTGTAAGATAATCTCTGTGGAAGTGACGTAGTTATCTTCCTCCGAAAGCTAAGTTCCGCAAAAGTCAATGTACTTACCTCATGATAAACCAAAGTGAAATGCTTTGCGTATAGATATCTTAGTTATTACGCTTATTGCCATGATGAAGAAAGTACTGTGCTGTAACGTATTGTTGTGCTACGGAAAAGGCTGTCTCATTGTAGCTATACCACAAAAGTTACTACTAAAACATGTTTTACTTTCCAGAATAATACAGAAAAACTGTGCAGATATAAAACAGAAACACTGCAAAAGCAACATTGTAAATTGTCACTCATTAGTAGCGTCGTGACAAAATCGTGTAGCTGTGACATAAACTAACCACTGTCTCATCTGGTATCTCACAGAAAGTACTTTAAATCCAGAAGGTATTTTCAAGTAAACCAAAAAGTTGCATTAAAATCTCATTAGCAGTACCAGTATATGTTCTAAGTATGTGAGCCTTACAGTCGTTATGTAATTGTGCAACTAACAAGCAAGAATGTACACATACAATAACACTGTGTCGTCTGTTCACTATAACAATGCATTTGTAATTACTGTTTAAATAAGTTCTCTTGGTTCTTGATTGGATATTTAACTTCAAACAATGTTGCATGGTAACAGTTTCTAAGTCTGACAATGCATACTAGAAATGTGAAGTGAAACGTTTTATGGCAAAGACAAAGTTAAAAAGCAGATTATCTTTCAATAAACGGTTTTAAATGTGAAATGTGGTACAAACCTGTACTCTTTCTATTACGCAGAGTTTGAACTTCAACGCAATTATCATGTGGTATACGTCGGATTCTGTAAGGTCCATTGTAAACTAGAAAGAATTTGTGACTCAAGTGTTTCTTCTTATGTGACAATGAATGAGCATTAATGAGAACTTTCTGACCAATATATAATTTCTTTGCATTTGCTTTATCGTGTAGTTTTCTCCTTTTGTCTGCTGCAGATTTTATATTTTTAATAGCTAAATCAATTATGTCTTTGTGTCGAAGTTTACGTGTATTCGGAAAAGGTACAAGCTCTCTGATTCTGTTCGGTGCTTCTTCATTCTTTAGTACAAGAGTAGGTGGTAAGGCAGTGGAGTCTTGAGGCATTTCATTCAGCACGTTTTGAAATAAGTGTAAATATCTGTCCCAATGCTGATGCTTTCTGTGACAATAAAGTCTGCAAAGCTTATTGATTTCTTTCATAATCCGTTCAGACGGGTTACAATGTGGTGAGTACAATGAAATGAAAACAGGTTCGATTTTATGATTCCGAAGCATGCGTAACCAAACAGCAGGTCTGAATTGTGGTCTGTTATCTGAAATGACTTTACTAACGTGTCCAACTTCACGTAAGAAATTTTTAACAAAGCCATTGGATACAGACCGTCCAGTGGCTTTGCGCAACGGAGTGAAAGAAACAAATTTTGAAGTAAGTTCAACAGCGACTAGAACGTACGAAAATCCATTCGATGTTCTGACAAGGGGTCCCAAGAGATCAACAGCTGCAAATTCTTTTAACTTAGAAGGAATGATAGGAAACAACGGAGCACGATGTGAGATGGTAGATGGTTTCGCCTTTTGACAAAATTTGCTAATATATAAGACTCTTCGAATCTCTTTTCCATATTGTTAAAATAACAAGTCGTTCGAAGAATATGATAAAATTTTCGTGGACCAAAATGTGCGTAGCTGAAATGAATGTACCAAATGAGCTTATTAACAAAATCGTCAGGAATGCAAAGTACCCATAGCTTGTCATCAATAGAGCAGCGTTTGAAGAGTATGTTGTTTCTAACCAGATAATAATGCCGAATCTGAGTGTGCGGCTTTTCATGCCATTTACTTTTGATGTCTTTCCAAATCGGATCTTTATCTTGTTCATGAGCAATGTCCTTTAAAGATGTGGTGATGAAGTTTTCAAAGGCGTCTTTCTGAATGTAAAGAATACTGAAATTTTTCTCGAGGTTGCCTTCTGTGTTACTTTTCTCAAGCCCAGCCGGTGCGCGTGACAGTGCGTCCGCAACAATGTTCTCCTTGCCGGGAATGTAAACTATTGTGAAGTGGATTCTTGCAGAAACAATGCCCAACGTTTTAACCTGTCATGATTTAATTTTGAAGACATAGGAAATTGTAATACACGATGATCGCTGTATACTTTTACGTGCTTACCAGAAAGAAAGAAACGGAATTTGTTAAATGCCCAAACGATAGCTAAAGCTTCTAATTCAGTAAGGGAATAATTTTTTTCAAATTTTGTTAGCACTCGGCTAGCAAAAGTAATGGTTTTCTGAACTGTAGTGTCATTTTCTATGGCTTCTTGAAATAAATGGACAGCAAGACCGACTTTAGAAGAATCCGTGCTAAGGCAGAAATCTTGTGACAAATCTGGATGAGCTAGTATTGGCGCGTTAAGTAACGCTTCTTTCAAAGAATTGAATTCAAACTGTGCTTGTTCGTCCCAGTTCCAAATAGAATTATTTCCAGTGAGAGAACAAAGTTTTGGTGTAACTAGAATTTGCATATTCAGAAAACGACGGTAAAAATTTACGAGACCTAGAAAACTTCGGACTTTTTTTTTTTTTTGTAGATGGAACTGGAATGGATCTGATTGCTTCTATCTTTTCAGGGTCCGGCTGAATCCCTTCAGAAGAAATAATATGTCCCACAAAGTTCACCTTTGTCCTACCGAACTCAGACTTTTCCAAGTTAACTGTAATTCCAGATTCTGCAAAAATATGTAACACGCTGTTGAGGATGCAATTATGTTGTTCCCATGAGGCTTCTGCTATCAGAATATCGTCCACATATAAGGTGATGTGACGTTTTAAGAACTCAGGTAATATGGAATTTAGCCAGCGAAAGAAAGCTGCCGAAGAAATGTTCAAACCAAAAGGAAGTTTCCGAAACTAATAACAAACGCCGAAACAAAGGAAAGCTGTGTATTTTCTACATTCTGGATGGAGTTCGATCTGATAAAAGCTGGATCTGAGATCAATAGAAGACAACACTTTTACACCATTAAAATTTTGAAGAAGTTCTTCCATCGTTTGCGGCCTGTCTGTTTCAGGAATGATGATAGTATTGATTTGTCTCGAATCTAAGACAAGCCTGATCGATCCATTTTTCTTCTCAACAACATGTAATGGATTGTTGTACGAGCTTACTGCAGGCTCAATAATGCCCTCGTTACGTATAGATTGTATTTCTGTTCTAACATGGTCCCTATAATGCGCCGGAATTACGTATGGTCTAACACAAAATTTAGTATGCTCACGAACACGAAATTGGTATTGAAATCCCTTGATTGTTCCTGTTTTGTGAGTAAAAACTGTGCAATGAGCTTGTAAAATCTCAAAAAGGTCTTGCCTATCAGTGTCATTACAATTCTCAATTGTATGAATTTTATTCTGAATTAACTCATTAGTATCAAATATGTCGTCGATATCATCCCTGTCAGTACTTGCAGAGTGATTGTTATTGTCTAGTTCCATAGAAAATTCTGAACTGTTATCTAACACAAGGTAAAGGCGATTAATTTTCTCGTCGTGGTTTGAGAGACAATCTTCAAATTTCAAAGCTATTGACTTACCTTTTTTCTCTAAACTTATTTCAGCATCGCGAATGTTTAAGATTGCTTTATATTCATTCAAAATGTCTACTCCCAGTATAATTTCCGTCGACAACAATGGAACAATAAGAAAGTTCATAGAGAAGCTGTGGCTTTGACAAAATAATTCTAAGTTGGTTTGTTGACGTACATCTACACTTTTTCCAAAGATTGCACCTTGTAATTTAATCTTATGTAACGGATGTGTGGGACAATCGTTCGATTTATTGCATTTGGTAAAAGCTGTTTCACTAAGTACTGAAATGGGACTGCCAGAGTCAAGTACTGCCGTAAATTTTACATCATTTACTGTAATGTGAATCACAGGATATGCAATGTTGTTATGTTTTATGTCGTGTTCCTGGAGTAAGATGTCCCTAATGTCTTCCATTTTTACGTAATTACTAGCTACGGCAGCTGCGTCGTCAGTTTCATAAGTACGTTTTGTTGCTGCCAGCGGTATGAGTCATTGCCTATTGTGTCTTTGTTGGCGCGCGTCGGTATTGGGGTTTGGAGACCTAACTTCTACAAATTCACCTTGTCGAGAGAGCCCTGCTCTGTTTGAATCCCGCCAGTTCTGATGCAATTCAGGTCTGTCGTTACGATCATATCGTCTGTCGTCATGTCGGTAGATTCCATGGTTTCTTTGTTGTCGGTCACGTGGTGGAGAACTTCTCCCTGAATCGTAACTGCGCGCTGGACCGTTGCATTTGAAATTAATCTGTCTCCGTTGATAATAATTATTTTCGTTCCCATATTGTCTATTTCTATGGTTATCTCTGTCATATTCATTACTACAGAAATGCGATCTTTCTCTGTAACTATTACTCTACCAGTGGTTGTCATATGGGTGGTGCCTGTTTTGTTCACGATTTGCGTTGTAAGAATAGCCTTGTCGTGTCCAGTTATTATTTCTTTCATAGCGGAATTGTGACGGATGTGGCCTGTAATTGTTGTGTTCCTGTTTCCGTGTTCCGTGATTGTTAGTGTCAATTTCCATTTCTTGTAACAGTCCCTGAAAAGCTTCAGTGTCGTCTTTGCAACGTCCTGCCAAAATAATATTCCGTAGATGCTCAGGTAATTTGATTAAGCAAATGCAGATGTGTTCTGAGGGGCTGTATGGGTTTGACAGGTACTGATTCTTGTGCAACATGTCTTCAAAATATTTCACAAGACTGGAAAATTTAGATTGTTCGAAATGTTTCATCATTATGATGCCATGGTTTACTCGGTCTTGTGTCGCTTGAGACCAGTATGCTGAGAGGAAGGCATGGTAAAATTCTCCTTCACTGTGGCAATCGTGAATGACCGATCGCATTCTTACAGCTGGTTTATTCCCTAAGTAGGCACACATAAATTCTAATTTGTGTTCTAATGACCAGTTGGGAGGAAAACAATGAGAGAATTGATGAAGCCACGCTTGTGGATGAATGTCGTTGCCAGAATCCTGAAATGTTTTGAATTTATGTGTAGTAATGAACAGCTTATAGTCAAAATCATCGTGTCGGCGAGTAGCATATCAGTCACTGTTACGTCGTGTCGGCGGTTTCATCTCAAAATTCGGTGCACCTTGCCAATTTCTTTCATAATTTCCAAAATGCCCTGTGTTATTATTTTGTGGCTTTTCCGTATTTCTAAGTCCCTCTTCCAGTGTTGAAGCGCGAGTGTCCTCTGAAATACGTAATTCTTGTATTACCTGTGTCAGCTGATCTTGTGCTTCCCGGATTTCTCTTTGGTATTGCGTATTAATTTGATTCTGATTTTTTTTGAATTTCCTAATTTGTTCGCACTCCTCTGTGTCATTAAAGACTACCGGTTTTGTGTCATTCAGATTATCATCTACCTTCGTGGATAAATTATTTAGCTGATCCGAAAGTTCAACTACTTTCTCTGATAATGAACTAATTTCCTCCATGTGTCTTTCTGAACCAATTTTCAGAGTACCTACTGTGTCCTTTAAGTTTTCCTGAGTTTTTGCAAGTTGCGTAACCGAATCGGTAGATGCAACTGAGTCAATTTTAGCTTGCAAGGTCTCATGATTTTCATGAACAATAGTTTGCAGTTCTTTTATGACTGCTTCGTGATTCTGTAATGCATTTTCATGCCGCGAAAAAATAGGTTGAAAATGCTCACAAATCTGGGTTTTTACGTCATTGCAGACTTTTTGACATTTCGATTCAATGTTATGTAACTCAGTAGTTAAATCTTCACGTGTTTGTTCAAGTGTGGTGTCTAACTTTTGAAGCTTTTGCTGTGTTTGTCTCTGATTTTGTTGCATTAATTGCAACAATAATGTATTAGTGTCTGGAATCTGTTTCTCTATGCTTTTTGGCAGTGCATTTTCACCGGCAACACTCACATTTTGACAAGTAGAAAATGTGTATTGACTCATTTGAGAAAACGGTGAGGACCCAAAACCTAAGTCTGCATTATTTGCAATATTGTGTTCTGTCATTTCGGATTCGTGAGGCGAGCTGTTGCCGACCGATCGATCGATAATGGTTCCATGTTCACTACTTGTTTCATTGTGTACACCATTATTTGCCGCCCGCTCCAATTCCCTATGCACAATTACCAAATTACTACTTCGAATGTCTGTTAATTCACTACACAGTTGTGCTGATAAGCTACGCTTGTCGTCACTGTCATTTCTTAGTTTACTTTGGAGCCTAGTGTTACGTTTTTCACACGCCATTACTGTCACAATATTTCACACGATAACACAGAAAAGCACAATTTGAAGAACAGAATAAGAAAACACATTAACATAGCATTGAAAACAATATCTTGTTAATTGCAAGCGCAGCTGTGAAATACTTGGTGCAAATCTACATGCATGCCACAACTGTTTTACTGTACAAGAATGAACAACTACAACTACAAAGGAAACTCTCTCTACAATTACGTGCTAGCAATAAACAAAGGCTGCACTAATTGCACAAACTACAAGAAAAAAATCAGAAGGTTCCAGTGCGGTATCCTCGGCTAAGGGTCGACATATACAAGACTGTGCTTAAACTGACACAATATTTTTAGCGCAACGCAATCTGACTTTCAAAAATCCCTACAATAGAATGGCCCTGACTAACATTAACCTATACCTTTCACAAATCACTTACCTCACCAAAAATCTTTGTTACTTGAACTACTGCAATACAGCGAGCGCCACTACTGCCAGCTAAATAAAAGATTCAAACTACTGAAGGCACTAACTACTAATAGGCATAGTTAGCAAATGAAAGATTTTGATAGAGAACAAACAATGTATTTACCTTACTAGTGTTCAAAGTCATAATATATATAGCAGTTCATGACATCCAGTTTTATAAATTTCAAAACTCCGCCATCTCTCTCCCCACATCCACCACTGCTGGCGGCTCACCTCTAACTGCGCAACGCTATGCGCTGTTAACAGCCAACTGGCCAACACTACAATGGCAGACAACAATGCAAACTAGCCACAGACTGCACACAGCAAAGCCAGTGATTTTCATACAGAGCGCTACGTAACGTTGCCAATAAGAAAACATAAACTGCCTACTTACAACCTGCCCGCGAAAGGCAAAGGTCCAGAGTACGCGTCTCGGTCGGGTACACAGTTTTAATCTGCCAGGAAGTTTCATATCAGCGCACACTCCGCTGCAGAGTGAAAATCTCATTCCGGAATAAAAACTCTGTTAACATGTTATGTAGACTGTTTTCGTTCCGTTACGCTCACAGAACTCGAAATGAATGACTGAATGAATGAATAATAATCCACAGTTTTCAATTCGTCGGTACCATAGACCAGTTACCCCACAACAAAATTAACGAATAACATACCCAATACTAAAATCTACGATCGGATGAGTCAACCGTTCTCTAACAACCGACTAATTCAATTCTTTTAGTTGTGTCGTTCCCCTCAGAATGAGAAAATGTTATTGGCAGTGAATGGAGTTATCTCTCAGTTTTCACATTTAATAAAATGAAATGTAAGGGTGCAATGGCACGTGACAAAGCTTTACCTAGAATTTTGTGGCTTGACAGGTGTAAACGCATAGTGAACAGAGTGAAAAAGTGATCGATATTTTATGCGTGTGTGTAGAGTGCATACTTTTCGTGGACTGGCCATAATTCCTGCCACCAACCTCTATTGCAGTATGCTCCAGCTCAGTAAAGTAAATGAACAATTTTAACATTAGGTCCAGGTTATTCAGGAAACTGCCTTTCGTTTGATATGCATCTCGAAATTATTAATCTGTTCTTTTTCAACAGTCATGACAATATCTCTTTGGTTATTGAATGTTTTGTATTTTACATCCTTGTTCTGCAGCAAGAAGCAATGAAGCCTAACCTCCATATACACCGAAGCCCCAAAGGAACTGGTATAGGCATGCGTATTCCATTACGGCAACGTCTATGTAAGACAACGAGTGTTGTCGCAGTGTTTAGTATAACGACTCCATTTCTTACTAGGCTAATTGTTGTTTAGCTCTACAGGGCCATTATACTGAAATGTTTCCCCACACCACCTAGTATTGTCTTTCTATTTGTGTGAGTAACTGTATGTTCACTGTTGTGGGTAAATACATACAGCGTACACAGGGCGGTGTGTGAAACTGATGGCGATTACACGCTTCCACTGTTGTAGAAATCTGCTCCAGATGCTGCAGATACAGTGTTGAGCTGAAAGTGGTAACCAAAATACGGAGAAATATTCTTCGGGGCTCTGTTGCATAGCAATCAGATTGCTTTCAGTTCTGATAAATGTCCAGTTACCATTGTGGATTTGAATGATCCATGAAGTGACTTCTTTTCCGAAGAAAACATCGAACTATTTCACTAGAACTGAACGCTCCCGTCGGAACTGTTCTCAGCTGGTGTTTATTAGTACATCACAATAGCAGTACATCGCTGGGTGTATAATAAGACGTACCTTCTTGAAATGAACAATATTTTATTGTTCTATTAACTGATTTCCTTCCATATGTACTTATATTTTACAATGTGAATCAAAAACTCGCAAAGGCGTCGATTTTTTACATCACAAGAATGGCTCTCCCCTACTAAAATTACTCTTAACAAGAACAAAACAAAAACTATATCTTAAGAATAATTATGTGAGCGCTGACCACCACAGAGTAATAAACAATATCTTTGTCTCTCTCTCGCACTGTCACAGCCAGTTACGCTGCATGATACATCATATATGCCCCTCTTGTGGACGAACGTTTTTGGGCAAAAACAAACACGAGCGTTCACACAACACTATATCGGTGATTGTTTATGACGCTGTATTAATGTCCACTAGAGTATTAATGTCCATTGTATTTCTTATGATATTTTGGTATTAGTGAATGACTATCTAAATGTAAATTATTGATTTGGGTGCATATACTGCTGACAAAGCCTGTGCTGAATTCCTGATGCAGCATATATGCATAGCTTACATGCTTGCTTTTATTCATTTGTCGAGGATGGCATGAGATGTGATCAGAAACCTTTTTCATCATCACTCAAAGCTTCTGTCACTCGCCTTGGGATGTCTCAAACGGGTAATCTAGCCATTCGGCCAAGCCCCACAAAGGAAAACCAAGGAAAACCTCGTGGTAGATTTACCATCCTCGTATTTCTCATTTGCAAAGGAAATTAATTGAATTACAATGAAAAATAATAAAAAAATATTTACAATATGGATTTTTTTTAAATGAATTTAAACACTGTTCACAAAAGAAACACAACACTGTTAATCTCTTGTGTCTTGAGGTGAACCGTCGATGCGTTGGGTTACGTCCATCTACGATTCCCTTCTATCTGTCATCTCCTGGTAACTGATGGAATTCTATTCCCATTTCACCGTCTCCTCGTGGGTATTATGGTTTTCCGCATATGGTTAACATGAAAATAAGAGTCAGTGTAAGTTCCGTGGAGAAGGTATTTGGTCTATGCTGAGCTGAAATAGAATCTAATCTAAAGTTCTTTCTAATTGTCTGTCCTGAATTCGAAATATTCGGAAGTCGTAAGGTGTTCTTCATTTCTATCAACAACCCTATAATGCACTATACACAAATCCAACTGGTGCTGCCATGTCAACTTATGCTCGTCATCTCTCAGATGGACTTTTACACTTGTTGATGTGCTTATAACTGAAAGGCATTTGCTCAGTTGGTAACTTCGTGAGTAACAATTGACATAACATAATTTACATACACAGGTATGTTACAACAATAGTACAATTATAAAGACAATGTTCATCACAAAAGATTGAAACAAAGTAATAGGCGTCCTTTTTAAAACTGAGAACGGGTTACCCCTTCCGAACAGCATGACTTCAGCTCAGCAAATAAAAAAAGAAGCAAATACAAACATACACAGACCTTGTCAAATTAACATAAGGGAAAATATCTTGCCATAGACCAGATTCATTTGAGTCACTAACCCATGGTCATTATGCATTGTGAAACCTGATTGAAATTACTATCTACTAAATAAAAAATTTTTAAAAGAAATCATTCATACTATAGCTAAATTCTCTGCATACTGAAAAGAAAACTTATCCTTACAGTGGAAAACCTATACATAATGTCTGCATATCTCTCGTACAGTATGCCTGAAAAGAAATACTAACTACTAAATTGCAAAAAAAAAAAAGAAACTATCCTAAGTATGATTCATAGGTTTAATGAAAATTCTCTAATCAATATTATTTGATAAGAATAGTATTTTCAATATTCAGAATCGTCAGTCATCATGAAATTGCTTTAACAAGTGATGAGGATACATTCCTTTCACCTTTCCATTCTTCACATCCTTCAAAACATAAGTTCCTGGATGGGGTATTTTGGTAATCACAAATGGTCCTTGATACAATAATTGCCATTTTGTGTTCTTCCTCTGTATAAGCGAAGCTTTAGGATGAGTTTTTCTAAAACTTGGTCTTTCACTTTATATGTTTTTATTTTTCCAAGTCGATTGTCAAAATATATTTTCCTTTTTCTTGCCTTGTCCATTATATTGAGTAAGGATTGTTGTACTTTATTTTGTAGGTCTATTTTGTTAATAGCTACTTTCGGAATTGGTCGAATCCAGTCATTCTGTTCCTGTTTTCCAAACATCAGTTTGTATGGGGTGTATTCTGTCGTAGTATGTGGCAAATTGTTTACAATTTCCTGAAAATCGTGAAGATAATCGATCCATTTGGGTTGCTGGTTGTGGCAATATGTTCTCATGAACCGGTTTAATTCACGAAAAATTCGTTCCACGGGATTCGCCGAAGGGTGGTACACTGATGTTAGAATTTGTTTTATACCACAACTGGCTAATGTTTGCCTCCAACGAAATCCAGTGAACATTGACCCATTGTCATAAAGAATAGCCTCTGGTTTGCCTACTTTGACTATATAATCTTTGACCAGCTTCTTGGCTATGGATGCAGCAGTAGCTGATTTTAATGGATAAAGTTTGACATACTTAGTGAATATATCAAGAAAAGCTACAATATATTTGCATCCTCCCCTTGATGATGGTAGAGGACCACAGACGTCGACCGAAATGATTGACAGCGGTTTAGTGGGTATAATAGGATGTAGGAAATCTTTCACACAAAAATTTCCTGGTTTGGCTAGCTGACAAATTTTACATTTCCTTAACTGTCTGTGCACTTTCCTGCGAATGTTTGGGAAGTAGCAATATGCTTGAATCTTCCGAGCACACTTTAATACTCCAAAATGTCCCCAAGTGATGTGCGTGTGCAAAATTAAGTCATTCTCATTCTTCTCGGGAATACACACCTTCCAATTATCTGAATCAAGATGCCCTTTGAAAAATAAGACATCGTCCTCAACTTTGTACAGTCTCTTCAGATCATCGTTTCCAGGCTTTGCTAAAGTTTCCTTTATTGAATGCCAACGAGGATCTTCATTCTGTAGTTTTTCCATGTTCTTACACATGTCATGAAAATGTTTCCTATTTATTCTATCAGTCATTATAAGAACATTAAATTCGGACGGATTGCCGGTGATGTTGATAGTTGACAAATCTCCATCTGGCATTCTAGACAGTGCATCAGCGATGAAATTATCCTATCCGCTTAGGTATTTAATTTCAAATTGAAACTCTTGGAGTGAGAGCGTCCATCTTGCTAATCTTGGATGTAATAATTTACATGTTTGCAAAAAACTTAACGCTTTGTGTTCACATTACACTGTTGTCTTCGCTCCATATAAGTAATAGTAAAATTTCTTAAATGACCAGACTACGGCCAATGCTTCCCTTTCGGTAGTCGTATATGTTCTTTCACAAGCAGTTAAGAGTCGGCTAGCAAAAGCTATTGGACAGAAAGTTGATTTCCTATCTATCATCTTTACTTGGAAGAGGCATGAACCTATTCCAATTTCCGAAGGATCTGCCATTAAACCGAATTCTTGGCTCATATCCGGATGATATAATATTTGTGAAATGACTAAGGCATGTTTTATTGCTTCAAATGCATTCTGACATTGTTGCGTCCACACCCACGGAGTATTTTTGCGCAACAAGCTGTACAACGGTTCTGCATTAATAGAGTGGTCGTGAATGAAACGCCTGAAAAAAGAGACAACTCCGAGGAAGCCCTTTAACTGTCTTTTTGTTATTGGAACTGCAAAGTTTTTGATTGCCTTTAGTTTCTCGGAGTCCGGTAAGATGCCTTTTTCATTTATAAGATGACCCAAAAATTTGATTTTATCTCGAGCAAAATGGGACTTTTGCAGATTTGCGGTTCTGCCTGCTTCCTTGAAACGTTCTAACACTCTTCTCAATAAATCAACGTGCTCCTCCCATGTGCTCGTAGCTATGAGCATGTCGTCCACAAATAAAGTTAAATTGCTTTGAAGTGCAGGTCCCAATGCATGATCTAGAGCATTTATAAAAACTCCTGAGCTCACGTTTAGCCCGATAGGTAAAACCTTAAATTGATAGCTTCTACCTGCATGTACAAATGCGGTGTACCTTTTTGATGGTTCGTCTAGAGCCACCTGCCAAAATGAACTTCTCAAATAAATATTTGTTAAGTATTTCATCCCCTCGACCCTTTGAATTAGCTCTTCGATGTTTTCCGGGTGAGTTCGCACGGGCATGATAATCTTATTTATCTGCCGTGCGTCCAGCACGAGACGAACTTTTCCTCCCTTTTTCGAGACAACATGAAGCGGACTACAGTATGGACTCGTCGAAGGTTCGATCAGATCCCATTCAAGCATCTGGTGGATTTCCGCATCAACTGCCTTTCGTTGGTGCCACGGTACTGGATAAAAAATACGGCAGAAAACTTGGTGTGGTATCACATCTAAATGGCATGTGTATCCCTTGATTACACCAGGTCTTTCTTGAAAGACTTCGTGATATTCCTGTAGAAGATCATATAATTGCTTTCTTTGATGTTGTTGCAAATATTCAGGTTCTTGTACCTTTTCATATACCATATCTTCAGGGTTTCAAACTGGTTGCAAGTAATTAATTTTGTAATACCTTACAGGTTTGCTATGTATCCACTTTATATGCAGCTTTCGTCCATGACAATACTTTCCATGGGTACTATATTTCCTGAGAACATTCACTTGATGTTTCTGATCCATTATTGTAAAACTGGCACGGCCTAGAGAAAAATCGATATGCCAATTTCTCTCTCTAAATTCATCTATACCCAGGATACAGTCCTCAACCAATTTTTCTATTACAAGGAACGTGCAATTTATAGCTACATTTCCTATCTCTAACTGGAGTTGAGTCTGCACTTTAACCTGAGAAGACTTATGACCAGTAGGACCTACAATTCTACAACATTGAACAGGAAAAATCGGTGGATTTGCTTTCTGAAGTATTCTTTGAAATAACTTCTCAGAAACGACATTTACTGCTGCTCCTGTATCTAAAGCAACTTGCACAGTAATGCCTTCAATTTCCGCCTGTATTTTCGCAACAGGTTCAGTGATATGTTCCTCCTGACAAGGCATCATATCCTGCTGAAGTTCTTCTATTAATAATTTGCCATCATTGTACCGAAAGAAATTGACGCTTGAATTTTCGTCCCTGAAAACTTCCTCGACTGCACCGTCGGGGCTTCTGACAGTCGAGTTTAGTTTGACGACTGTCCATTATTAGTAGATGTCTGCTCCGTTACGTCGGTTATTATTGGTGATTGATTTCTCCATTCATTTGCATTATCATTTTGTATCCAACCTGAAGTTTGTGGTTGGTTGTGATATTCTTGGGTTGGTTGCTGATATCGGCGTTTTTGCTGATAATTCCCTTCTTGATAGTATCCTTTCCTCTTCTTATTATTCTTCCTCCATTTCCGTTTATATGTTTGTTCACATTGTTGGTCATGATTACACTGGTCGGGATTTTCGTTACCAAATTTCACGTTTCTCTGGAAATAATTCACCTGTGGGTTTGGTGAATTGTGTGCAAAAGGTTTGTTTCCATACTGTTTGTTGTTACTATTGTATTTGTTAGGTTGGTAACTTGGCTGGTTATAGCGCACACGTGATTCTTCGAACAGAATGCCTATTGAATCCAATGTGGCTAGAAAATCTTCCACATGTTGTTCAGGCACATGTAGAAGTTTTTCCATAACTTCAAATGGAAGTTTGCCCTTTAATATTCGAATGATATCCTGCGTCGGGATTGGTTCATTCCAGTATTTACTTTTATTTATATACTTCTCGAAATACTTTCTTAAAGATCCATTTTTGAAAGAAAAAGGTTGTGGGTCAAAAACTTCCTTACGTAGTCTTTCTTGTACTCCCTTATTCCAGTATTTGTGCAAGAAAGCGCGTTCAAATTGGTCATAATCTTGACACCAATCGGATGCTTCTGACGCCCACATCGATCCATCTCCATGTATGAATCCTGCAACGTACATAATTTTTTGTTGCTCAGTCCACATTCGCGGACATATCCCTGTAAATTGCTTGATAAATACCACGGGATTGATCGACTTCCTTTCGGGAATAAATATCCGGAACTGACGATATTTAAGCATTTTTTCTACATTCATAGTCACAGGTGTATTCTGGTGGCAACTACGCGGTGAATGATAATCTCGATAATTTGTTTCTGGTTGATTACATAAATATGCACCAATACATGGATATTGTTGCATGGATTCGGTTTCACTGGTTTCATCAGGAATAATGTCTGCTTTTGATAAACTGCAAGTAGTATGTGCCCCTCTAGTATTAACTAGACCCTGCTGGCATGCTTTTAATGTATTTTCTATCTTTGCTTTCCAAGCAGGAAATTCATCTCCTATATTCTCCTTAATCTCTTTAACTTCTGCTTTAAGTTGTTCTTGTGCAGCTTCGTTGTTAACTTTCACATTAGAAACTGTTTCTTTCAAGGTTTTGTCAACATAATTTCGCACTGTCTCGGTTTGCTCTTTCGCCCAATCTTCAATGTCCTTAGAAAATGCGATCTTATGTTCACTGAAAAGTTTCTCTATGTGTTTCTTGCCTTCGAGACTGAGAGTGTCTATCCTCCGAGTAAGCTCAATGACAGCTTGCTCGTTATCGTGCTTAATTGTACTCACGTCTTGCGCAATAGTGTTCTGTACATGAATAACTTCCTGCACTTGATGATTTAGTGTATCTTGACGACATAAGATGTCTTTGTATTTGTTTGTTAATTCCTGATACTGTTGTTCTTGTGTAACTATGAGTTGTGCCTGACTGGTAATCAAGTGACTCTGCTTTGTTTCCAAACTCTGGAATTTTTCGGTAATCTTATCATTTATTTCTTTTAGTTTATTAGATTGCTCCTGAGCCAAATTAAATTGCGCACTCTCCAATGCCTGGAATCTACGATTCATGTCGTTTGCAAACGTGGATTGTGCCGTTGCAAGATTAGGTTGCGTGTTTTCCAATGCTTTAATCCCTTGTGTTATGACAGTCAAACTTGACATCAGCTGGGATAACAAATCGGTATTCTCAGCAATTGGCGATTGCACTGGGCTTAATGAGGATTGTACCGACACAATTTTCGGTACAGTCATTTCGTTTTCGCACGCGTCTGTGTCAGAGATGATATTCATGTTGTTTGTTGGTTGCTGCATATTTCTCTGGACTTCTTTCGACATATGAATGTCGGAACTAGCAACCGTTTGTGTCGACGGCGTGAGCGCATAAATTATTGCTGGTTGCTCAGCCGTAATCGACATATCGCTAACTACGGCGGTATTAAATTCTGTGGCACTAGTTGACGATGCATTCACACTAGTTAATTCATTTTGTGGCATTGTGATGTGTGCTTGCTTATTGGCTTTGAACATAGATCTCGTTATCACCATGTAAATGAGCAATTGACAGTTTCTCCTCTAAATAAGTCCCACAAAAGTGACTATTAAACTTTTACACACGCAAAAACGTTAATGTCCTAATGCTGTTAATGTACACTTTACAACGTGACACAAAAACAGTGCATAGATAACACATAAAATGTTGTCTTACTATATCTACTGAAATACAGGAATTCTAGTAAAAGTAATATAGCAACACTATTTATACTTAGAAAATTAATAGATGGAAGGTCACTAAATGCATAAATGCTTCAGAAAGCTAGTAATTCAAATGTTCTGGCCTTTTTGATGCTTCTGCTCGGCTGCTGGGACGGCGTACTCGTTCTCTTCACAAGATACTCCCGCACGTTCAGTTAGCATGAAACATACAAAGGACCATAATGTAGTTACTCTATAAAACTAGACATTTATACACACAATGAAATATTAATTACTAAATTACTAACATGGTTATATTTCATGTTTACTATGAGTGTTGTATCAGGATCGTGTCCTGTCACGGTCGCCATTTATAACGACTCCATTTCTTACTAGGCTAATTACTGTTTAGCTCTACAGGGCCATTATACTGAAATGTTTCCCCACACCACCTAGTATTGTCTTTCTATTTGTGTGAGTAACTGTATGTTCTCTGTTGTGGGTAAATACATACAGCGTACACAGGGCGGTGTGTGAAACTGATGGCGATTACACGCCTCCGCTGTTGTAGAAATCTGCTCCAGATGCTGCAGATACCGTGTTGAGCAGAAAGTGGTAACCAAAATACGGAGAAATATTCTCCGGGGCTCTGTTGCATAGCAATCAGATTGCTTTCAGTTCTGAGAAATGTCCAGTTACTATTGTGGATTTGAGTGATCCATGAAGTGACTTCTTTTCCGAAGAAAACATCGAACTATTTCACTAGAACTGAACGCTCCCGTCGGAACTGTTCTCAGCTGGTGTTTATTAGTAAATCACAATAGCAGTACATCGCTGGGTGTATAATAAGACGTACCTTATTGAAATGAACAATATTTTATTGTTCTACTAACTGATTTCCTTCCATATGCACTTATATTTTACAATGTGAATCAAAAACTCGCAATGGCGTCGATTTTTTACATCACAAGAATGGCTCTCCCCTACTGAAATTACTCTTAACAAGAACAAAACAAAAGCTATATCCTAAGAATAATTATGTGAGCGCTGACCGCCACAGAGTAATAAACAATATCTTTGTCTCTCTCTCGCACTGTCACAGCAAGTTACGCTGCATGATACATCATATTAGATAGGTTATTGCTGCTACAATGGCGGGTTATTAAGATTTATGTGAGTTTCAGTAAGGTGTTATAGTCGGCGCAGCATCTCTGAGGTACCGATGAAGCGAGGATTTTTCATTACGACCAATTCAAAAGTGTACCGCGAATATCAGGAGTCCGGTAAAACATCAAATCTCAGACATCGCTGCAGCCGGCAAAGATCAGGCAGGAACAGGACCAACGACGTCTGAAGTGTATCGTTCAATGAGGCAGAAGCGTAACCCTTCCTCAGATTTCTGCAGATTTCAATGCTGGGCCATCATCAAGTGTTACAGTGCGAACCATTCAACGAAACGTCATCGATGTGGGTCCTCGGAGCCGAAGTCTAACTTGTGTACCCTTGATGACTGCACGACACAAAGCTTTACGCTTCGCCTGGACCCTCAAAAACGACATTGGACTGTTGATGACTGGAAACATGTTGCCTGGTAGCAGAAGTTTCAAATTGTATCGAGCGGATGGAAGTGCACGGTTATGGAGACCTCATGAATCCGTAGACCTTACATGTCAGCAAGGGACTCTTTGAAGCTCGTGGAGGCTCTGTGATGGTTTAGGGCACGTGCAGCTGCAGAGAAATGGGATTTCTGATACGTATAGTTACGACTCTGACAGGTGACACGTATATAAACATCCTGTCTGATCACCTGCACCCATTCGTGTCCGTTGGCAATCAGGCTGACTTGGGGCAGTTCCAGCAGGACAGTGCGATACCCCACACATCTAGAATTTCCAAAGAGTGGCTTTTCGAAGCTTAAACACTTTCTATGGCCACCAAACTACCCAGACGTGAACATTACTTAGCATATCTGGGATGCCTTGCAAAGTGTTATTCAGAGGAGATCTCAAACCCCTCGTACTCTTACGGATTTATGGAGAGCCCAGAAGAATTCTTGGAGTCAGCTCCCTTCAGGAATACATCAGAAATTCGTCGAGTCCATGCCTCGTCGTGCTGCGGCACTTCTGAATGCTCGCGAGGATCCTACACGATATTTGGCAGGTGTACCACTTCCCTGGGCTCTTCAGTCTATTTACAATTATACTGCAGTATCTGGTTACGCCGCTAATTTATTATGTGTTATTGGAGTAACAAAATAATACATATAAATAGGACTAACGCATTTTCTATTGTCAGCATCTTCTTTCTATTTTCCTGTCCATTATGTTCGTTAACCATCAGCTAAGGCTCTACTAGAATATAATTAGTTCGGTGCCAGTCACGGTCGTTATACCTCCTGAAATTTAGGTGAATGACAATCCTCACCACATGCAGAGAAACAGAGAAATCATCTGCACAAGTAATTATTTTGCCACATCTCTTCAAATTAACAATCATTAGTATTCAAGCCATCGTCTATAGCAACAAATACCAGCATTAAATGTTTTCAGCTCCGTTTTATCGCCTCAGTTTTTCGCCTTCGTTTCAAGAGCTTGTATATTACTTTCATGAGTATCCAGAAAAGAGCATAAGACGTGATTATGGTAACCTACCTTCCATTTCATCTCATTTCAGCTCGCCTGGACAAAGGCATACCCGCTTCATTGATATGAATAAGGACAGAATGTTGATAAATAACAAAGTTCGTCGCTTTAAATAATCACGTGTAACGAGGTAATTTATAGTTTCCTACGCACAGACGTGTTTATAAATAGTATCAATTTATGATACGCTACTCAGCACTAAACATGGTTGGGAGCCTAAATTTCCTCGACATTCCAATATAAGTAGATTACCACCCCAAAATTAATTGTCTGAGTTACCATTCGCTGCTCGTTTAAAAGCAGTAAATTTCAGTACGCCACTCACCATGCTGATTTATAACCGCGGGACATCGCAGAAATTATATCGTTTTAAACCGAAATGAAAGAGACTTTTGAAGTATTGCATTTCACGCCAGAGTTCACTCTTACTACTTATCTAAACGGGTGGTCTTAAAGTTTTTTCGACATCATTCAAAGTGTCCGTCCACAGCCTTCCGATAACTCGCGTTCCAGGTCGCAGATTACATCCGAATGCATTTCACTGCGGAACTCGGCACTAACGGCGACACTCAACGTTGGCGGAAGACTTTGAGCGGATTAAGTACGACGCTCTCCCCTTAATAACGCTAGTGCATTTAACTCAGTCGTCTAAAAGCTCTTTTTCAGCTCCCAGAATCATTAATGTGTTCTTGAATTTGGATCGTATCATCTCAGCAGCTTTTCCTATTGTAAATCAATATTATAAGAATGCCTCATGACAATGTTACTATTTTATCGGATTAATAGGAACTGTTATGATTTTTTTCCATATAATCCTGAGTGGGCTCTAGCATCTGACCTGTTTCTTATATTAATGGTGTATCTTAGAAAAGTCCTTTAGCACCGCTGTAATTTGGTACATCATCATTAATTATTGTATCAAATATGGTACCGTATTTTCTCCATTCTGGAATATTTGTAACGATATGACAATCTGTCACGTCATACTGTTCTTTAGCTCAAAATTTACATTTATATGAATATCTCGAACAGTACTAAAGTAAATGCCACCAGTCACTCCACATCATATCTTTGTGGCAACATACGTATAGACAACATAAGTATAATCTCGGAATTTCGGCTTTTTATCTCCTTTCTCTGCCACCTACAAAAATAACGAAAGACATCGCATTGCACTGAATTTGTTAATTCATCTTTGCTCATCCTTATCATTTCTTACATCTCTATCTTTCTATACTTTTCGATGAAGAAACTGCATAAGTCGCCCATTCCTGTGTTGTCAGGGCCCGTAGGGCGTCGGTTGACTCTCGTAAAACAAGTCCATTTGTTAGTCATTTTATGGTTTGATTTATTTCTCGATGCTGTAGCCTCTTTGATGGCAGGCTGCTGCGTAGGCCGTTGTGAATCTGCTGTCTTCACTGACAAAGCTGTCGGAGGTCGCCCTGTCAGCCTGTAACACAGGCTGGCAACTAGAGGAGCGCGGGTTGCCTATACGCCGACCCATAGGAGCTTTCCGTGCGGTATATACCCTGCGATGTAGACGTGACCACCCTGCGTGTGTGATTGACTTACAATTGTGTTGTTTTAACGACTATGATAGGAAAAATAATAGCTGCTAATGAATTACCATGCGAATCAGAAGAGCGACAGCTAATGAGCGCCTGGGAGGCGCAGAGATCAACCGTCAATAGGATGTACTTATTGAGATCAACAATCTATAGGATGTATGTGTTACATTTCACAAAATGAAAACATTTGACATTCAAGAAATGTTCAAAGCAAACCGGTAAATTTCACCATTAACACTGAATGAAAAATGGTGCGCCATAGTGATCAGAAAAGTTCGCACCACCAAGATTTAAGGCTAGCTCCTTGGGATTTGTAAACAGTGCAGGACATTCAGCTAGGGATCCACTCTTAAGGAATGCATGTGGAATCATATTGGTGTAACGTGGCAATGAGAACTGGTGGAATGTGGTGGCATGCAACCGAATGCAAAACAGTTTGCCGTGGACTTTATCGTGATACTGGCTATAGTTTAAGTCGTAGCTGCAGATAGTGGGATAATATGTTTTATAGGCAAGGAAACAAATAAACGTCCAGAGGCTGAATTAGTCCAGTGGTTCGAGGTGATATGAAATTTAACGCCACACAATTTTCGCTCTAAAAGAGTATGATTTTTATACGCGGACCACGAATCAGGCCAATGAAAGTTATTTTGACCGGCGTTTCACCAAAGCAGTGTTCATTCCATAGTTGCAGCTCTCTTACGACCGTTTTCCCACTCTTGCTTACTGTGACGTAACTGTTAAAAAAATGGTTCAAATGGCTCTGAGTACTATGGGACTTAACTTCTGAGGTCATCAGTCCCCTAGAACGTAGAACTACTTAAACCTAACTAACCTAAGGGCATCACACACATCGATGCCCGAGGCAGGATTCGAACCTGTGACCTAAGCGGTCGCGCGGTTTCAGACTGTAGCGTTTAGAACCTCTCGGCCACCCCGGTCGGCAGCTGTTCCTTACTGCCCTCGCAAGATCTCACACATTAGAAAGAACCGCAGGAGGCAGAGCATGTCCAACTTCTTGGAGCACAATAAACAACTTTACATCCAGTGTACAAATGGGATGCAGAGTCGGCATAGTGCACAAGAGTTCTCCGTCGGGCTTGTGTTTGTTTGTTGTCCTTAGTGTAAGTTAGTTTAAGTTAGAGTAATTAGTGCGTAAGCTTAGGGACCGATGACCTCAGCAGTTTGTACCCATAAGACCTTACGACATATTTCCCAATTTACTGTTCAGAGACGTCACTTAACCCACCCAAAGATGTAAACAACCATACATGAGCAGCGTCTATTAGGCGGAGGTGGTCCGACAGCCGATCAGTTCCAATCATTCCATCAGGAAGGAGGTACACGCCTTTGTGTTGTCTGTAGTTCACCCATGCCTAGACGGTCAATACAGCAGTTCGATCCCGTCCGCATTGTTACTTTGTGCCAGGAAGGGCTCTAAACAAGGTAAGTGTGCAAGTGTCTCGGAGTGAACCCAAGTGATGTTGTTCGGACATGGAGGCGATACAGAGAGAAAGACTAAGGGCTTCTACAGCAGTGGATGACCGTTACCTAATGAGTATGGTTCGGAGGCACTCTGACAGCAACCCCACCGTGTTGAATAATGCTTTTCGTGTAGCCACAAGGCGTCGTGTTACGACTCTAATTGTGCGCAATAGGCTGCTGATGGGCATATTCACTCCCGACTTCCATGGTGAGGTCCATCTTTGCAACCACGACACCATGCAGTGCGATACAGATAGGCCCAACAACACTCCGAATGGACCGCTCAGGATTGGCATCACGTTCTCTTCACCGATGAGTGTCGCATATGACTTCATTCAGACAATCTTCGGAGACGTGTTTCGAGACAACCCGGTCAAGCTGTACGCCGTAGTCGCATTATCTAGCTATAGCAGAAAGGTGGAGGTCTCCTGCTGTTTTTGGGTGGCATTATGTGGAGCCGACGTACTACACTGGTGGTCTTGGAAGGCGCAATTATGGCTGTACGATGAGTGAATGCCATCCTCCGACCGATAGTGCAACCATATTGGCAGTATAATGGCGAGGCATTCGTTTTCGTGGACGTCACTTCGGACCCCAATGTACACATCTTGTGAATGACTTTCTTCAGCATAACGACGTCGCTCGACTAGAGTGGCGAGCATATTCTCCAGACATGCGTGGGATGGATTGAAAATGGCTCTTTATGAACGACGTGACGCACCAACCACTCTGACGGATCTACGCCGAATCGGCGTTGAAGAGTGGGACAATCTGGACCAACAGTGCCTTGATGATCTTGTGGATACTATTCCACGGCGAATAGAGGCATGTGTCAATGCAAAAGGACGTGCTACTGGGTATTAGAGGTATAGGTGTGTACAGTAATCTAGACCACCACCTCTGAAGATCTCGCATTATGGTGGTACAACATGCAATTTGAGGCTTTCGTGAACGGTAATAAGGGCAGAAACGATGTTTATGTTGACCTCTATTTAATTTTTTTGTACAGGTTCCGGAACCCTCGGAACCGAGGTGACGCAAAACATTTTTTGATGTATGTATATTCAGAGAACTAGGTACGAACGACATGGAAGTCATCGATCTTTTGACCAGTAAGATCACACACATTAGAAGGAACCGTAGGAGGCAGAGCATGTCCTACTTCTTGGAGCACAATAAACAACTTTCCAGTCTATGTACAAACCCACCTCCTTGGTGGGGTGTTTGTAGAACAGAGGACAGGATTTGCTGTATCTTTCCCGTTTATGACGCGTGTTCAGCCATCTATAGTTCTATTACATTACGGGTTTATTTCAGTACTGTAACTGCTCCGTCAGGTCTCTGAACGTCGTTGCATTACATCTAGTGCATCTTAATGTTACGAGAGTGACGAAGGCCGTGGTGCGTCTCGCGTTGGCGCTGATTGTGGGTTTCAGCCCTCTGTAGCAGGCCAGACGGTATCGTTTGGTTGGCACGGTTGCGGTTGTTTGTCTTCATCTCGTGTCGACTGGCGCCACTCGGTTTCGCAAGCGTTGCCTGTCCGCTAGTGGCAGCAGCGGCGGTTATCGATGTGCAGTATCTGTTGCCCTATCTTTGGGGCAACGTCGTTGTTTTTCCAGGTCGTGTAAGTGGCCAATTCGGTTGGAGACTCAGGAGGAGCCAGATTCGCGTAGAAGAGAACACGCAAGGTTCGCTAGCGGCACGCATGGACTGCCAGATGGAAGGGCAATGGTCACGAGGGTACACGACCTCGTCGTAAACCAGATCCAGAAAGCTTTAAGATGAGTGCATTTCAATCCTAGCAGAGCGGAGTCAGTCACCCGTGTGTTCCCCTAGTATGTATGTGATGTTGTGACAGATTATCACCGCGCGGTCTTGTGCCGTTTGGTGGATCTGCGTACCGCTAAGTACTTGAAGACCCTACTGTGTTAAAAGCACTTGTCTCAGTGATTGGACGTTTGGTTACTCAACTGTGAATTAATAAAGCAGTGAAGAGATTTTTTTTCATTCTGCCAACCGTCGTCAGTGTTGTCACAACCGAGTTCAGTGTGCATTTGTATGCCTAATGAATCCGATGTCACCCATTTGGTACTTGGTTTTAGCTTGCTTTGCGACTTTTTGCGCATTGACATTTGTGGTTGCTGATTCTGGTTGCTTACATTTCGATTTTTCCTTGTACGCAAATCGAGTGGGGTTCTAGTTACCGTTAGTTTCTCTGGTGTTCTGTACTGTGACCTGTTTGTTCTGATTTTCGCGTTCGTGGAATCGGAGGGAGATCTGGTAGTGGTTCCCTTCTCGTTCCAGGTGTTCTAAACACAGTATTCTGCGGACGTAGTGCAGATCGCCGATTCCGGCTTTGGAGTATTGTTCCATCGTTGCATTTGGTTTATCGGATGTCAGGTAGCTTCAGGAAGATTATCATTAGTCATTCCTTAGACTGCCACTTGTGTGAGTTACCATCTTGTGAAGTGAATTCAACTCTTGATTGCTTGTCTCATTGCTCGCGAAAGTGTTTGTTGCCGGACGTTCTCAGAGGTCGATTCATGGAGCACCGTCTGGGACTGGTCCTTGTGTTTCATTACTGTATTATTTATTACCATACGTTATAATGCCCACATTAAAGGTTATTTATGTATAGTTAATAGTTAGGGTCACCTTCTCGAATAAATCTTACGGAGTAAGGGTTGTGTTACAAGGCTACCATCATCTTATTTCACCCGTTTGGTGGTCAGTTGCTTATTTCTTTTAATTAACCTTTACTTGTATTTTCTGTTATACAGCAGGTTTCTAATTTTTTTTTTATTATTGTCGAACCAGGCACGATTGTGGTCATTTCCTATAGAAATAAATACGATATTTGTATTTCAGCAGTAAGCCTTGAAACCTTATTTACTGCCATTCCTGGCGTCTGATACCGTCAGCTGTGTTTGTGGCCACTTATCCTTTTAATATTTCAATACCTGTAAGATGTAATTGCAGTGAGTTCTTAAACATTCCTAATTTATTGCCATTATTGGCGTGTAAGGCCTTCATATGTGATCACAGATGCTTGTTTGTTTTTAAACATATCTGTATTTTATGGTGATTTGCTAAATTATAACACACTGAAAACACTATTATTTACATAGTTATTTATTCCTTAATTAATAACGTGGTCTAGGGGTAGCGTCTTTGATTCGTAATCAAAACATCTTCGGTCCCGGGTTCGATCACCGCCACTGCCTGAATTTTGATAAATAATCAGCATTGGCGGCCGAAGACTTCCGGTATAAGAAGTCAGCCTCATTCTGCCAACGGCCTTGTCAAAAAGGGCGGAGGAGCGGATAGAGGTTCAGGGCACTCTCTTGTCCTAGGGGTGGGAAATTGCCCCTAAAGGTGGAAGAATCAGCAATGATCAACGACATGAGGATGCAGAAGGCAATGGAAACCACTGCATTAAAGACACGTAATGTGTATCCACAGGACATGTGGCCTGCATTTGAAGAAGTGTTATGATGATCTCTCCATTGGCAAAAGATTCCGGAATAGTCCACCATTCGGATCTCCGGGAGGGGACTGCCAAGGGGGAGGTTACCATGAGAAAAAGATTGAATAATCAACGAAAGGATAACGTTCTACGAGTCGGGGCATGGAGTGTCAGAAGGTTGAACGTGGTAGGGAAACCAGAAAATCTGAAAAGGGAAATGCAAAGGCTCAATCTAGATATAGTAGGGGTCAGTGAAGTGGAAGGAAGACAAGAATTTCTGGTCTGATGAGTATCGGGTAATATCCACAGCAGCAGAAAATGGTATAAGAGCTGTAGGATTCGTTATGAATAGGAAGGTAGGGCAGAGGGTGTGTTACTGTGAACAATTCAGTGACGGGGTTGTTCTAATCAGAATCGACAGCAGACCAACACCGACAACGATAGTTCCGGTATACATGCCGACGACGCAAGCTGAAGATGAACAGATAGAGAAAGTGTATGAGGATATTGAAAGGGTAATGCAGTATGTAAAGGAGGACGAAAATCTCATAGCCATGGGCGACTGGAATGCAGTTGTAGGGGAGGGAGTAGAAGAAAAGGTTACAGGAGATTATGGACTTGGGACAAGGAATGAAAGAGGAGAAAGACTATTTGAGTTCTGTAACAAGTTTCAGCTAGTAAATGCGAATAACCTGTTCAAGAATCACAAGAGGAGGAGGTATACTTGGAAAAGGCCGAGAGATACGGGAAGATTTCAATTAGATTACATCATGGTCACACAGAGATTCCGAAATCAGATACTGGATTGTAACGCGTACCTAGGAGCAGATATAGACTCAGATCACAATATAGTAGTGATGAAGAGTAGGCTGATGTTCAAGACACTAGTCAGGAAGAATCAATACGCAAAGAAGTGGGATACGGAAGTACTAAGGAATGACGAGATACGTTTGAAGTTCTCTAACGTTATAGAGACAGCAATAAGGAATAGCGCAGTAGGCAGTACAGTTGAAGAGGAACGGACATCTCTAAAAAGGGCCATCACAGAAGTTGGGAAGGAAAACATAGGTACAAAGAAGATAGCTGTGAAGAAACCATGGGTAACTGAAGAAATACTTCAGTTGACTGATGGAAGGAGGAAGTCCAAACCTGCTCCGGGAAAATCAGGAATACAGAAATACAAGTCGCTGAGGAGCGAAATAAATAGGAAGTGCAGGCTGCAGGAAAAATGTGAAGACATCGAAAAAGATATGATTGTCGGAAGGACAGACTGAGCATAGAGGAAATTCAAAACAACCTTTGGTGACATTAAAAGCAACGGTGGTAACATTAAGAGTGCAACGGGAATTCCACTGTTACATGCAGAAGAGAGAGCAGATAGGTGGAAAGAATACATTGAAAGCTTCCATGAGGGTGAAGATTTGTCTGATGTGATAGAAGGAGAAACAGGAGTCGATTTAGAAGAGATAGGGGATCCAGTATTAGAATCGGAATTTAAATAGCTTTGGAGGACTTACGGTCAAATAAGGCAGAAGGGATAGGTAACATGCCATCAGAATTTATAAAATCATTGGGGGAAGTGGCAACAAAATGACTATTCACTTTGGTGTGTGGAATATATGAGTCTGGCGATATACCATCTGACTTTCGGAAAGGCATCATCCACACAACTCCGAAGACGGCAAGAGCTGACAAGTGCGAGAATTATCGCACAATCAGCTTAACAGCTCATGCATCGAAACTGCTTGCAAGAATAATATACAGAAGAATGGAAAAGAGAATTGAGAATGCGATACGTGACGATCAGTTTGGCTTTAGGAAAAGTAAATGGACGAGAAAGGCAATTCTGACGTTACGGCTAATAATGGAAGAAAGACGAAAGAAAAATCAAGACACTTTCATAGGATTTGTCGACCTGGAAAAAGCGTTCGACAATATAAAATGGTGCAAGCTGTTCGAGATTCTGAAAAAAGTAGGGGTAAGCCATTGGGAGAGACGGGTCATATACAATATGTACAACAACCAAGAGGGAATAATAAGAGTGGACGATCAAGGACGAAGTGCTCGTATTAAGAAGGGTGTAATACAAGGCTGTGGCCTTTCGCCCCTACTCTTCAATATGTACATCGAGGAAGCAATGATGGAAATAAAAGAAAGGTTCAGGAGTGGAATTAAAACATAAGGTAAAAGGATATCAATGATACGATTCGCTGATGACATTGCTATCCTGAGTGAAAGTGAAGAAGAATTAAATGATCTGCTGAACGGAATCAACAGTCTAATGAGTACACAGTATGGTTTGAGAGTACATCGGAGAAAGACGATGGTAATGAGAAGTAGTAGAAATGTGAACAGCGACAAACTTAACATCAGGATTAATGGTCACGAAGTCAATGGAGTTAAGAGATTCTGCTACCTAGGCAGTTAAATAACCGATGACGGACGGAGCAAGGAAGACATCAAAAGCAGCCTCCCTACGGCAAGAAAGGCATTTCTGGCCAAGAGAAGTCTACTAATATCAAATACTGGCCTTAATTGGAGGAAGAGATTTCTGAGGATGTACGTCTGGAGTACAGCATTGTATGGTAGTGAAACATGGACTGTTCGGAACAGAAGAGAATCGAAGCATTTGAGATGTGGTGCTATAGACGAATGTTGAAAATTTGGTGGACTGATCAGGTAAGTAATGAGGAGGTTCTACGCAGAATCGGAGAGGAAAGGAATATGTGGAAAACACTGATAAGCAGAAGGGACAGGATGATAGGACATCTGCTAAGACATGAGGGAATGACTTCCAAGGTACTAGAGGGAGCTGTAGAGGGCAAACACTGTAGAGGAAGACAGAGATTCGAAAACGTCAAGCAAATAATTAAGGACGTAGGTTGCAAGTGCTACTCTGAGATGAAGAGGTTAGCACAGGAAAGGAATTCGTGGCGGGCCGCATGAAACCAGTTCATATTTTGTTGAACCGTGAATTACTGTTTTAAAAATAAATGTGTGTAACTGTTGGTTCAAATGGCTCTGAGCACTATGGGACTTAACATCTGAGGTCATCAGCCCCCCAGATCATAGAACTACTTAAACTTAACTAACCCAGGGCATCACACACATTCATGCCCGCTGTGGGAATCGAACCTGCGACCGTAACTGTGGCGCGGTTTCACCCTGAAATGCCAAGAACCGATCGGCCACCGCGGTCGTGCGTAACTGTAAAAGGCAATAACAGTAACTGATAACGGCCCCGTCCATAATCGTAACCGAATCCTGCCCGCCCTTGACTATCAGGTTTCAGGCAGATCACTGTTGTCTTGTCTCTTACTTATATGATGAGCTTGTTGTCTCTGTCCCACAAAGACGTCGATGTCGCTGTATTGGTGACCGACTAACCAAGTAGAAATGTTTACGCCTTGCGACTGGCTTGTACTCATACCTCCATGGGTTAAACTGTTGGTGGACCTCATTTCCATACAATCTACTTATAACCTCCCGTTCTTCTACTACCTCTTAGAATAACACCGTCCTCCTCTTCAATAAAATTCGTCCCAGATTTTATTTTTCCCTTACCTACCAGTTAAATTTGTTATATATTTACAGTTTCTTTTACTCTGAATTTCTGATCCCTTGAATCATCAATACACTCCCCTTCATTGTTTTACGCTATCTTCCTAGTCTGCTTCTCATTATGCATTTGTTAGAATGTCATACTTGCTCGTCTGTATCCATTCCATAAGTATTTCATGAACGATTGCTTCATTCACATGTATCATTTTTCTTATTTCGCTAAACTAGACTGCATAAATGAATGCTACCATCAGGATCACACCAGTCGTTGATACGCTGATTGTAGTGCATACTGTCTACGTTTATCTTGATATTTTTGTACATACTGTAGCATATGATCTACTGAAATTTCTCACTTTTCTGAAATAATTAACTCATCTAGTTTGTAAAGTGGATTCCAATGTGCTGTTCAAGACGGTTACGTTTTGCATGAGTACTACACTTAGATATTTTCCGGCCAGTATAACGTTGGTCCAGTGTCTGTAGTTATAGTAGTTCCTGTAATCGTAGCGGAAAAGTGAAATCACATTTTAGTTATGTCTTGGTTCTATTAATCAATTATTCACTCTGTTGAAATTTTAATTTCATCACACATGTATAAATGTCCTGTTATCATAGCAATTAATCATTGCCGCTCCTCGGGGGAATATAGAATAAATCCAGTGACTACCAACCTGCTGGAAGGGTGGTTGTGGCACTGATATTACCCTCTTTTGTTCAGGTTCTTCCATTTTCCCTTGGGCTAGGTGGAATTCATACAGTCGCCTGGCATTTCGCATCACCAGAGCTGGACCAATGCTAACTTACCGCTTGATGCCATTGATGATATCTTCTAGTGACGTAACAACGTGAACAACCCTTTGTTGCGGAACTAGTAATACTTAGCAAGTGCGAATACGCACCCAATTATTAATGCTCTAAGGTGTATGAATTCCTAGGGGATCAAACTGCTGAGATAATCGGTCCTAGACTTACAATCTACTTACACTAACTTATGCTAAGAACAACACACACACCTTTGGCCAAGGGAGGACTCGAAGCTCCAGCGGGAGGCGCCGCGCAATCCGTGGCACATCGCCTAAAACCAAACGGCCAGCCAGCGTGGAATTTATTTTTCAAATGAGTGTGAAATCTTATGGGTCTTAACTGCTAGGGTCATCAGTCCCTAAGCTTATACACCACTTAACCTAAATTATCATAAGGACAAACACACACACCAATGCCCGAGGGAGGACTCTTACCTCCGCCGCGATCAGCTGCACAATCCATAACTGCAGCGCCTTAGACCGCTCGGCTAATCACGCGAGTTGGAATTTATTAATAAGTTTCTGTTTGACTGGATACAGATGGATCGTAAGGCACTCATATCGAGTGATTAAATCTGCTATTGGGAGTTGTACAGCAATGTACACTACTGGCCATTAAAATTGCTACACCAGGAAGATGACTTGCTACAGCCGCGAAATTTAACCGACAGGAAGAAGATTCTGTGATATGCAAATGATTAGCTTTTCAGAGCATTCACACAAGGTTGGCGCCGTTGGCGACACCTACAACGTGCTGACATGAGGAAAGTTTCCAACCGATTTCTGACACACAAACAGCAGTTGACCGGCGTTGCCTGGTGAAACGTTGTTGTGATGCCTCGTGTAATGAGGAGGAATGCGTACCATCACGTTTCCAACTTCGATAAAGGTCGGATTGTAGCCTATCGCGATTGCGGTTTATCGTATCGCGACAATGCTGCTTGCGTTGGTCGAGATCCAATGACTGTTAGCAGAATATGGAATCGGTGGGTTCAGGAGGGTAATACGGAACGCCGTGCTGGATTCCAACGGCCTCGTATCACTAGCAGTCGAGATGACAGGCATCTTATCCGCATGTCTGTAATGGATGGTGCAGTCACGTCTCGATCCCTGAGTCAACAGATGGGGACGATTGCAAGACAACAACCATCTGCACGAACATTTCGATGACGTTTGCTGCAGCATGGACTATCAGCTCGGAGACCATGGCTGCGGTTACCCTTGACGCTGCATCACAGACAGGGGCGCCTGCGATGGTGTACTCAACGAATAAACTGGGTGCATAAATGTCATAACGTCATTTTCTCAGATGAATCCAGGTTCCGTTTACAGCATCATGACGGTCCCATCCGTGTTGGACGGCCTCGCGGTGAACGCACATTGGAAGCGTGTATTCGTCATCGCCATACTGGCGCATTACCCGGCGTGATGTTATTGGGTGCCATTGGTTACACGTCTCGGTCACCTCTTGTTCGCATTGACGGCACTTTGAACAGTGGACGTTACATTTCAGATGTGTTACGACCCGTGGATCTACCCTTCATTCGATCTCTGCGAAACCCTACGTTTCAGTAGGATAATGCACGACCGCATGTTGCAGGTCCTGTACGGACCTTTCTGGATACAGAAAATGTTCGACTGCTGCCCTGGCCAGCACATTCTCCAGATCTCTCACCAATAGAAAACGTCTGGTCAATGGTGGGCGAGCAACTGTCTCGTCACAATACGCCAGTCACTACTCGTGATGAACTGTGGTATCGTGTTGAAGCTGCATGGGCAGCTGTACCTGTACACGCCATCCAAGCTCTGTTTGACTCAATGCCCAGGCGTATCAAGGTCGTTATTACAGCCAGAGATGGTTGTTCTGGGTATTGATTTCTCAGGATCTATGCACCCAAATTGCGTGAAAATGTAATCACATATCAGTTAGTATAAAATATATGTCCAATGAATATCAGTTTATCATTTGCATTTCTTTCTCAATGGCCAGTAGTGTATATCGTCGCCTGATTCATATACATCTTCACATCGGAAATGTGATCGAGAAATGCTATGTTACTTTTTGTAGGAAATACGACGCTTCGTAACCCTGTTGGACATTTATTTTCTGCTTCATGTAATCTTAAAAGGAATTATTCCGGATTTAACAGTGTTTTACTAATGGTCCGTGAGTGGCATCGTCAACAGCTTCCAGTATTCTCCCTAATTTCTGTTCTAGAATCTGCTAAGCTATTACCTAATTCAGGTAGCATTTTGCCCATTATTAATATCTCATGTAGTGTACCCATGTGAATCTGAGCCTCTTCCGATTTTTATTTTGTGTATCCTTAGTTTCTTTGGTATACTGCTGTAATTCGGTTGTTATTTTACACATTGTCTTAGAAATGTTCGATAAACTCTTTTCCATATCCGTGATGTGTGTCATATGCTAACTTACACATGTTTCTGTGTTCTTGGCTGTTTTCTGCACCATCATTATTGCGATGGTAAAGTTCGTGATATTCTCACTATCTTCTACCCAAATACTGTTATCATCATCTTCTCACGAGCGTCTAACCAGCCTCTCTTCATTTGCGCTACTGACTTAGGAATTACTCCTGTCAGCGCCTTAACTAATCCTTTAGTTTCTCGTAGACAAACTTCAGTTCGTGATATCCCTTCCATATGTCCATTAGCATATTGCCTCAGTAGGTAAGTGTATAAACGTGTTGTATAACTCTCGTAATTCATATCTTACTTCTCAGATGTAAATGTGGGCCGTAGTGACCACTTGTGATTTGTGAGAAGTACGTCTGGTCGCTGACGGGATAATGTTCCAGTTTCTAAGCGTAGGTTCTTAATTACTTTTTCTCTGCATGCGTGCAAGGACGCTGTGTTCACTGTAACAGATTTCCACATCAACAACGATGTCATGTAGGAGAGAAAAGCAATCAAGGATCCCCTCCGTCCTTTCCATACAGGAGTGTTTATAAAAAAAATACACATAATATGGTAAACCAAATGTAAACACAAATAACTTGATATTCTATTACTTATCCTTAGACTTAGGTTCATATGATACATTATGTGTTTAAAGATGAGATTTTCACTCTGCAGCGGAGTGTGCGCTGATATGAAACTTCCTGGCAGATTAAAACTGTGCCGGACCGAGACTCGAAATCGGCGTAGAAAGGTAGGAGACGAGGTTCTGGCGGAAGTAAGGCTGTAAGGACGGGGCGAGAGTCGTGCTTCTGTAGCTCAGTTCGTAGAGCACTTGTCTGTGAAAGGAAAAGGTCCCGAGTTAGAATCTCTGTCCGGCACATAGTTTTAATCTTCCAGGAACTTTCACATTTTGTGTTTGTTTGATTCCGCACAGTAGCTTCTCCTTCTATGGTAAAGGCGAAGATACTCTCAGTAATGCATCAACGATACCCTTAAAAGTTTTTATTCGATTACATGGACTACTGTCATTCTGTTTGGTAAATGGATTTACCGTTGAAGTCAAATCCAATACCTCATACGTCCATTGAAACCTTGTTAAAAACATCCTAGTTTTACTCTTTGGAGCAAAAGAATTTGCTAGTAATATTTATAGTCCTATTCTTTACAGAAGTAACTTACTCGTAATTTGTCCACTTCTGTCTCAACACTTCAAAGCTTATTTACAAATGGCACGCCATTGTGAGCCAATACACCACGGAAGTCGCGTTTCTGTAAGGATTTTAGAGCTGCACATGCTCACAAAACAGTGTAAGTGCATATTCAACAATATGTGTTGGCCTTTCTTGTAATGAATTGACATCTTTTCTATGGTACAGTGGACTCACTCTGTATGAATATTATTTTGTGCTTAAAACGAACTGGTACATAACTTTTTAACTTGCAACAGGTCACATACACTGATGGAAAAGTGGAGGAGCTGTGCGACATAAAGCAAATTTGTGCAGGCTTGTTCATACAAGTGACAGGTGACGTCTTTTCAAAATTCGCGCCAGTCACATTAGAGCGGCTCCAATAGAGCCACTATGAGGATGCATTTCTGGTTTGCTTTAAATACACGCTGTGATAATCGCGATTGTTACTTACGTTTGGGATTGGACGTGCTGAGTTAATGCTAGTTAAGAATGCCTTTAAGGCAGCAAAGTCACCGCGATCAACAAGCCACTGAGTTTGAAAGAGATCGTATAAAAATCACTTAACGTTCGTGGAGATGTAGCGCCTGCTCCGTTCTCAACCATCATTTACCATTATGGTGCGGATCTGAAGATGAAAAAACAGACCGAAACCGGTAACAATATATTTAAAAAATGTTTTATTGTAGTTTTTACTGTTTATATTCAATTTTAAACAACAAATAAACAACTGTACTCCAAAGAGACATGTTCTCAAAAGTTAGAGATCGTATACCAGGGCTACGAGAAATAATATTCCTTCTTCCATATTGCCGAAAGGGTTGACAATATTGTAGGCATTGTATATGAATGTTGGCAGTGATGTCACGAGAATGCTCGGACGCAAAAAGACCGGGCGCTGGATGACTACGTGGCAGTACTAAGAGGAAAGACCATCGTACTTGGCGGTTGACTGTGGATCGTGCTCCAACTGCAGCAGCATTTCAGTTGGCACGACAGTGACACAGTGAAGTCTTGCAGATCGATTACAAATCGAACCAGCAGGCCTGTAGCGTGCATTTCACTGGCCATCATTTGCGACCAGTGATGTCAAGTAAGAGCTCATTCGAGTGCAGGGTAGAGGACTATTGCGTTTTCTGATCTGATGAAAGCTGGTTGTGATTCAATGCCTCCACGAGGTGGTAAGTTGAGGCCCTGAAAAAAATCTGTATGTGTGCTGGTTCAGCCACAATGATGGTGATGGCAGTATGGCTGTGTGTTGGTTAGAGGGAGGCTAGTTGAGGTGCTGCAACAATTCTGTCTGTATGCTAAACACACTGGATATACAACTGGAGTTACGGTCAGTGGTACGATTTCGTATGAGAGCAGGAGCACTCTCACGACAATCCCATGCAACCTGACTGAGACTTTGAACGTCAGTGTGGTATTTCAGCCTGTTGTGCTGCTATTGATGAACAGCATTTCAGGAGGTGTCTTCCAATTGGACAACGTTCGCCCATACACCGCTGTTGCAGCCCAACATGTTGTACAGGTGCTTTGGTTTTCTAAATCGCCACATAGGCCACCAACTGAGCATACATGGAGTGTGACTGGACGACAACTCCAATTTTATCCACAACCAGCATTAATGATCCCTATATTGATTGACCAAGCGCCACAAGCATTAGACTCTACCCTGCAAGCTGACCTCTAGCACCCATAGAACACAACTGATACACGTTTGGATGCTTGCATTAAACATTTTGGTGGTTGCACTGGTTTTTAATGCACCAACAGTTCACATCTACAGTGGCATATGTTGCACTTACAGTAACATGTGATCTTGTAATGTTAACCACTTCAATATGTGACATCGACAAATGTATTCCCGAAATTTCATGTTATATTTTCGAGGTGAGGCCCACTTCCCATCAGTGTAATTTATTCCTCAGATCAGATATAAAACTCTTTCCTGGAAATATGACTGTTGTGTCCGGTAATCCTAAATTAAGCATCAAACTGTTAACCATGGCTTGAGCTATGGTACACGCTTTTTCGTTGGTTTTGCCTGCATTACTTTACCTCTAAAAATGATAAGACATTGCTGAGTACATGTTTATTCACTGCTGAAGGTCAATTACATGATCCTATAACGTCAGTTTCTACCATTTCGAATGGTTTATCTGATTCCGACAATCTTTGGAGTTGTAACCTCTGGTGACTCAGGTCTGTTCATTGAGTGCATGAAGTGCAATCTCTGACATACTCTTTCAAATCATCACATCATATATTCCACCAAAATCTTTCTGCAGTTACCCTACGATTTCCACTTTTACATCCATCTCCCGACAGTACATAGCCATGTGTCTGTTGTAACATCTCGGTTTGGAGTGCTACAGGAAAGACGACATATGATTTGCATTATACTGATCTGCACTGTAACTTTGCCCATTAGAAATTGTGATTGCTTGTCGTGCAACCGGTATTCTTTATGCTTTCTGTTAGACTCATCAAAGATACTTGTAACACTGCGATACTTCTACTAGGTGTGCCCATATTTGTGTGGGTTATTCGAGGCTTGTGAATTTCTTCATACTGAAACTCACTTAACTTCAGTGTCCATCTTGCCAGTGGACTTGAATGGCCTTTTATTCGCAGCAACCACAGCATGGATGCATGTTCTATAACATGTTTAAGTTTACGACAGTATAGGTAACAGCATGAACCGTCCCCTTTTGAACAATTACAAATGACTGTGCTTAAACTGACACACAATATTTTGTTAGCGCAACGCAATCTGACTTTCAATAATCCCTACAAAAGAATGGCCCTGACTAAGATTAAACTATACCTTTCAGAAATCACTTACCTCACAAAAATCTTCATTACTCGAACTACTGCAATACAGCGAGCGCCACTACTGCCAGCTAAATAAAAGATTCAAACTACTGAAGGCACTAACTACTGATAGGGATAGTTAGTCAATGAAAGATATTTATAGAGAACAAACAATGTATTTACCTTAATATCATATATATATATATATATATATATATATATATATATATAGCAGTTCATGACAAATTTCAAAACTCCGCCATCTCTCTCCCCACATCCACCACTGCTGGCGGCTAACCTCCAACTGCGCAACGCTACGTGCTGTTCACAGCCAGCTGCCTAACACTACAATGGCGAGTATTACAACAATGCAAAGCAGCCACAGACTGCACACAGCACAGCCAGTGATTTTCATACAGAGGTGGCGTTACCAATAAAAACCTAAGCAGCCTACTTACATAGCCCCCATGCTCCCCCCAAAAAATTTTACAAATTGGTTTGGGCAGGGGCAAATACAGATTTGAAAAAATTTTTCATAATTACAATAACAAAGAAATCAAATGCACACACTTATTGATACAATGTTGGTCAAAAGCTCAAATTTTCTCACAGTCCATAAAGACGGTCCTGATCGTTCATCATAATAGTAATTACAGGTTTTTTTTCACACTCATTAGTAAAAGAAATTGCACACAGAAGTAGTGGATTTCCATGCAGTCTTGAGGAAGTAGTGATGTCCTTCCAACGGGAAGACAGTGCTGACTCTTGACATGCTGACAGGTAATGGGCCACAATGGAGCAAACCCACAGCAGAGTCATTCGAAGTTTTGAAGAATATTGGTAGGTAGGTCATCACAGAGCAGACCCACTGGAGTCCTGGTAGAGATTGTGGTATTGGTGGGCCATCAGAGGTGCAGAACCACTGCAGTCCTTGTAGAAATAATGGTATTGGTGGGTCATCAAAGATGCAGACCCACTGTAGTCCTTGTAGAAATAATGGCGTTGGTGGGTCATCATAGATGCAGACCCACTGTAGTCCTTGTAGAGATAATGGTATTGGGGGGGCCACCAGAGGTGCAGGCCCACTGTAGTCCTTGTAGAGATGGCCAGCAGCCATCTGTTGCTATTGTGCAGGTGCACATTCACCATCGACGAGTCTTGTGGAGAATATAGCAAGTCCATAAACCACCACTTGTGCACTCACAAAGTTTTTGGAATAGTCCTTAGAACCAGCAATGCTGTTATCCAGTCCCTTGCTGAATTAGTAACACACGTGCAAACACTAACAGTCCCAACTTCTCACATATTGTCCATATACTATGACCAACAGAAACGTGTGCAATGAAATGTAACTAACAAGTTAATAATATCGTGAACTGGTGACAATTACAATTTTATAACATAAGAATACAATAACAAAGGTACAAAATACATCATTAAAAACATAACAATACAGATAACATTTGTAGTACAGGCTTTACAAAAGAATCGAACTAACATATACATCAGTGGAATTATGACATGAGTACATGCATAAAAGATCACAATAACTTTTGAAACATCAACTTCACACATGAGCATTAAACAGAACAGAATTAATAATGTCCAACATCTTTACAAAGTAAATAACATGTTATTAATGCCAATTATATTCGAGGATAACAGTATTCCTCATCATAGTGAATGTAGCTTAATATTAAAAGAAGAAAAAATTCTATGAAACTACACAGAGACAGGAAGAAAACAAATACACAAGGGTACACAAACACATAGTGGGATAACACCAATAGGAAAGGACAGGGTTCGTTTTCCGTGTAACATGTGGTACTGCAGTCCAACCCAAAACTTCATATATCTTTCCACTTATTTCATTGTTTCCACCAAAAAAATTCTATCTAAGCATGCTTTCTGTATTTATATGTTCACACATTTCTTACCTCAACATTTATTTCCAAGAAAATCCTACCTAAACCTGTATTCTGTACTTTTTTTCGTATAACTTCTCAATGCATTTCTTCCAATTCATCGCAACTCATTCTCTTAGAGGCTACCCCCTCTTAAGCTAACTAAAATCTACTGAGCTCAGATGCTGAACTAAGGAACGAGGCAATGCAGCAGCACAAAATAAGTAACACAAACACCAATGACCAAAAAAATGGAAAATTGCAAAGCAAGCTACAGTAAATCTAAATTACCAAGCAATGCAACATTACAACTAATATGAGCCAATGTGCAGCAACAAGAAAAATAAATGAGTAGTAAAACTGGCTTAGCAGAGTAACACAAAGTCAAATTCAGTAACACTATGCCTGGCAAACTGCAGTAACTTATACCTAAACATGACATAGCTCAAGCAGAAAAAATATTACAGTAAAAACAACAATGCAGATTAGGGAAATGTATATTCACATCTTAATGTCTATGTAATGAAAGTGGTGCACCACAAATTATTCTACAAAAGAAATTACCAAGTACTTGAAAAGAAAATTATAGATGCAGTTACTGATATTAGTCCCTTCTTATTGTGTCTCCATTCCAAGAGCTCCTTTTTCGAAGAATGTGGATCAGAAAATAATTATTTAATAAATCTGTTGACAGAAAGTGTTCACATTAGCAGATGCATTTAAGTTTATTTTATAAAACCAGTGCTGCAACACAGCTGGAAACCAGATATTAAACATAGTGAGCAATCTCTTAACTACAAAGACAATAGATGTATAATGTTTCTAATCATTTCATTAGGCATTTTAGTAAATATCATAAATTACGAGCTCCACAGTATGCTTTCAACAAAGAAATGTCAATAGCGAGGACAATGGCCTCCCCTTTCTTTTTTTCTACCTGTGCTTCTGATGAGGCACTCACTAATGACTTGTTCTCCCGGCGTCTGACACAGCTGCGTGCCCACGACGCATTACGTGCAGGTGGTCACTTATCTTTCTTACGGAAATATTTACAACAGCAGTTTCCGCTACTGTGACAGTCTCATATACAAAATTTCACGGGTCGAGAATTTGCGTTGCAAATGTGTAGAAACAAAACCCTATAAATATAACAGTGTCCAAAAAATTTTCGCCGGCATTGTGATATATTCACGCATTTACACACATTTCATAATTCTTAAAGTACGAATCTTGGTTTCCAACAACCTTTTTCACAAACCAGAGTCCCTAAACACTACTCATTATTCCTTACCTTATTCGTCGACACTTCTTCAATATTTCATCATACCAGCTACGTGGCTTAATCAAATAACTCATATAGCATCAGCCTATTAATCATAAACATACCTCAGCAGCATAATACACATCATCGTCCTAATAATAACATCATAACACCTCAGTCAAATCTCAAAATCGTCGTAGCTTCCTCCAATAATTTCAAAACCTAAAAACAATTCTCTGCTCATTTAAATAGTGTCACCTACCTCAAACGTACTTCAAAAATCATGATCTAATACCAAATACATCATTCAAAGCTCTCATAGTATCACAATGGGTCCGAAAAAATATGAACAGTTCACACAGTACAGACAAAATACAATTTCCTAAGTGTGAAGTAATCCAACTCTGTAATTGCGTAAACATCTGTCACTGACGTAGTAAAAAGAATGTTTGTTTCTCTGTCAAATAATCAGATAGCTGTGTAATTCTGTGTTAGAGAAATATGGTACCGAAGTGTAAAGTTGTATAAGCAAATACCATATTAGCTAGGGCTCCTTGTGCTTGCCAAACACATGGTACACAAAGTAAGTGTGTACCCCCCTGAGGATTAATGTAATTGCACCCTCAGGTGTTACAGATTACAACAATGGAATGAAATGTATTACGGAAAACCTTTGTATCATTGTCCTTCAAATATCTTTAAGTAGACTGTTTAGGTTTTTTATTGGTAACGCCACCTCTGTATGAAAATCACTGGCTGTGCTGTGTGCAGTCTGTGGCTGCTTTGCATTGTTGTAATACTCGCCATTGTAGTGTTAGGCAGCTGGCTGTGAACAGCGCGTAGCGTTGCGCAGTTGGAGGTGAGCCGCCAGCAGTGGTGGATGTGGGGAGAGAGATGGCGGAGTTTTGAAATTTGTCATGAACTGCTATATATATATATATATATATATGATATTAAGGTAAATACATTGTTTGTTCTCAATTAATATCTTTCATTGGCTAACTATCCCTATCAGTAGTTAGTGCCTTCAGTAGTTTGAATCTTTTATTTAGCTGGCAGTAGTGGCGCTCGCTGTATTGCAGTAGTTCGAGTAATGAAGATTTTTGTGAGGTAAGTGATTTCTGAAAGGTATAGGTTAATGTTAGTCAGTGCCATTCTTTTGTAGGGATTATTGAAAGTCAGATAGCGTTGCGCTAACAAAATATTGTGTGTCAGTTTAAGCACAGTCATTTGTAATTGTTTCATATATGAAACGTCCCCTTTTGAACAATTACAAATGACTGTGCTTAAACTGACACACAATATTTTGTTAGCGCAACGCAATCTGACTTTCAATAATCCCTACAAAATAATGGCCCTGACTAACATTAAACTATACCTTTCAGAAATCACTTACCTCACAAAAATCTTCGTTACTCGAACTACTGCAATACAGCGAGCGCCACTACTGCCAGCTAAATAAAAGATTCAAACTACTGAAGGCACTAACTACTGATAGGGATAGTTAGCCAATGAAAGATATTAATAGAGAACAAACAATGTATTTACCTTAATATCATCATATATATATATATATATATATATATATATATATATATATATATATATATATATATATATATATAGCAGTTCATGACAAATTTCAAAACTCCGCCATCTCTCTCCCCACATCCACCACTGCTGGCGGCTCACCTCCAACTGTGTAACGCTACGCGCTGTTCACAACCAGCTGCCTAACACTACAATGGCGGGTATTACAACAATGCAAAGCAGCCACAGACTTCACACAGCACAGCCAGTGATTTTCATGCAGAGGTGGCGTTACCAATAAAAAACCTAAACAGCCTACTTACAAGCAGAAATATGAATTGCCAAATATTAAAGCAAGCATCACTCTTTCCTTTGTAGAATAGTTGTGCTTGGCTCTATCCCGTTGATATGGAAAGAATGCTACTGGATGTTCCTTTCAACTACAGATTTGGATCTAAATGACACCTGAGGCATTGGACGTTACTATAAAATCTTTTGTAATATCAAGAAAAACCAATGTGTGGTACGATGTCAATACCTCCCTAATATCTGGAAAATTTTTAAAATTCTAATGTCCAGTAAAATAAAACATCTTTCGTTATTAATCAGGTCATTGTTCTTCCAATACCTGCAAACTCTTTGACGAATGTTAGATAATTTTTCTGAGGAATCACTGAAACTAAAGTTGAAGTGTAATGAGGATCTATCCTCACTCCATGTTGCCTGATAATATGCCCAAGGTAATTAACTTGTGAGCATGCAAACTAGCATTTGTCAAAGCCTAGGATGAGGTGTGCCATCCTTGATCTATCGAATACTTTGTTTAGGCATTATATGTGATCATTAAATCTTTAGATACAACTATGAATTGTCTAAATACACCCTGAAGTTTTTCAGTACAAACACCGAAGGATTGCACGCAAAAAGTGCTGGAAAGTTGAAGGTGCATTCTTTAAACAAAAAGGCACTCTTTGATACTGGTAGCAACAGGACGGTGCCGTAAACACTGGTTTACGCGTATCTTGAGGGAGAACTTAAATTTGGTGATAATCACCCTGTAAATATATTGCAGAAAGAGGTTCACATTCCTCAGGTCATCCAATGTTTCAGTCATGTCAGGAATTGGAAATACTTCAGTTTTTATGCATTCACTTAAATCTCTGTATTCACAACGAATGGGTAGCAATAGGAGATGAAATAGTGAAGGCAGCAGATGATCAAATATTTAAAAAATGATGAGAGGGGAAACTATAAAAAGGCAGCATGTCGAAGCACACGAAAGGAAAAGTAAATGTTTAAAAAATGAGTGACAAGAAGTGAAAAATGGCTAACAGGAGTGGCTAGAGGACAAATGTAAGGATTTATAAGCCTATTTCACTAGCGGAAAGATAGAGACATCCTACAAAAGAAATTGAAGAGTCCATGGAGAATACGTCCAGGGAAAGAAATAAAACCCTGGCGGTTTGCCGATGACAATGTAATTATGTCAGAGTCAGCAAGGAATTAGGAAGGGCAGTTGACCGTAATGGACAGTGTTTTGAAAAGAAGAAGTAAGATTAACATCATCAAAAGCAGAACAAGGGTGATGAACTGGAGGTCAATTAAATTAGGTGACGCTGAAGGAACTAGATTAAGAGGTGTTACAAAGGAAAATAACGGTAGACGACCGAAGTAGAGAGGATATAAAACTTAGACAGCCATTAACAAGAAGAGATCTTCTGAAGAAGAGAAATTTGTCTACATCGAATATGGACTTAGGTGTTAGGAAATATTTTGTGAAGGTATTCCTCTGAAGTGGAGCCATGTACTGAAATGAAATATGAACGATAAACAGTTTCGACAAGAAGGGAACACAAGTTTCTGAAATGTGGTACTACAGAAGGATGCTGAAGATTCGATGGGTAGATCACGTAACGAATTAGGAGGCACTAAAATGAATTGGAGGGACAAGATATTTGGTGCATAACTTGACTAAATGAGTGGATCAGTTGATTGGAAACATTCTGAGAGAACAAGGTATCACCAGTTGGAATACGATGTTGTGATATGGGTGTGGCTGGCTATTTAACATCTCAACTAAAAAAAGCTTCATACTGTACCAACAAGGACCCCATGAATGACCGATCGTACCCCAGTGAATAACTTACTTCGGTAGACAGTGCATGTTTACTGATGTTTTATTTGATATCATGCTCTCCCACTTACTTATGTATGTCTTCTTTATTGAGAATTTCTAGCATAGCTATTACAAACCCACTTGAGAGACCCACTTCATCCAACCCAAAGTCGTCCAGACTTATTGCACTATAAGCTGACCATTTATGTTGCTTATGCGTGCCACACTCCTTTCTAGAAAGCAATGGTTCTCGTTCAGAATGTCATTAATTGATGATGGTTCTGCCCGACACAAAACTGTGTTACATGGATGTTTTCACTATGCGAAATTAGCTTCCGTGTACCAGCTGGTACCCTTTCGAACGAAAAAAAAACATGTAATGCAACTGTAGATAATTTATTTGGCCCTACCTTAACAATTGGTATGCCTTGTAACCTAGGAAAATTTGCAACTGCTGTACCCATCGGAAACGAGCTCCCATTGACTTCAACAGTTTGCCCCAAAACAGGAAGTTTAATGAAAATACTGTCGAAAATTCTAGTGTTAAAATTGGAAAAAGTTCCGTATACTCACAGACATAATGTATTTCCCACCCTGAGCATAAGGGTGTTGTCCCAATGGACACAATCTCTGTTTCGGAATTTTCAGTCTCCTTTTGTCAACAAGGTCCAAAATCACATCCTGTACGTATGCCCCTGTGTTTACTAGATATTTACACTTTTCATTATGTGCCCACGCTCTCAAGCAACTATACGTTTCTGTGTATGTTCTTACACTATTGCAGTGTACAGGGACTCTCCTCGATGGAAGGACCATTTTCTTTGCTACTAAACAGCTTCTTCTCTGTTGTGCTTGCCCTGCATCTTGGATCCAAAGTTTTGAGTTTTATTCTTGAATTAGAAGCTATTGCGGCGTTGTGGTTGGTGACATTGTGCCTTCGAACGTTCGTGTTTATCACAGTGTAATATTCATACCCGAACGTAAAATATTGTCAACTCTTTGCGAATTTTTGTTGCTCTGTCTGCCTCTTGGCAATGTGTGGCCGTGTAAAGTGCTACAGATAAATCACGGAGGTTTTAGATACTCACCCAACCTCAAAAAATCGGGGCGCAGGGTTCCCTCATTCGAAAATTCACAGCGACCTGTTCTTTGCTCCCCTGAGAATCAGACTATCCGCATTTGGATTTTGTGTTAGCGCATGAGATTGTGCATTTACATTGGAATCTTATCCGAAAATAATTTTACAGTTTAATTCACTTTCTGCGTTATGCCGCTCAATTTATCTGCAAAACACCGTGCATTGTTTTGCAAAGTATATCTTTGCCATAAATCCTTTACTAATTTTTCACATCTAGATGCCTTAGTCAAACCTTCTTGTTACCTGACTTAGGTCTAACTTCGTCCGTTATTTGTCTCATGGTTTTGCCATCCGCAAGAATGTTTCGTCTGACCAGTCACATGACACAGCCGTGTAGAATACATTTTCTTTAGATAAGGCTATGTCCTCGGATGCTCTCCCCTAGGACAGGCCTATGAGATTCGCCACAGAAGGAACTACAGATGAGTAGGCAAAACATTCTACTGTCTTAATTTCACTCAAAGACAATTGTGGCTGCTGTCCCGCATGTAGAGCTCGAAACTACTGACTTAATTATTCTCTATATGTTTTTTGTTCCTCACTGTCATCCAACAATATAGAAACTTGCTCCATGGGATTGGCTATAGCCTCATTAGTACGAGCAACTTACTACTTTTCCCTCTCTTACACGAGAAAACTAGCATAACTCCGAAGGTGTAAAACTCAGTTTCTACAGTTGCATAAAAAACTGTTTTATTTAATTCTTAGATCTAGTCATAGTCCAGCGACTCTCTTCATTACTATGCCTGCTTCATTTACTGCATGTATCAGGAATGAATTTATCACGAAGCGCAGTGTGACCTGTTAAACAGCTAATTCTACAATGTGTCAGTAATAAGATACCTTCCACAACTGTTTTCTTGAACTCATACAAATCCATTGATTTACTTGGCTTTCTGAAAGTTCCTTTCTAGTTCTTAGGTCCAATACTGAACTTGAGAAACGTACAATTTTTTCTGAACATGTAATAATACTTCTTTCTGAAACGCCCTATGTAGTTGTCCCAAACATTGGTAGCTGGCTATCCTCCGTTGTTGTGTCAGGTCAGAACACTATTCTGTGGCTTATGTTCTTCTGAGTCTTGTCAAACACTGTCATCCAGTTTACATTGGTGATGGGCTAAAACACTTCTGGCATTCAATTTGCAGGAGTCAACAACTCATGAGCTGGGTGTCCTACTGTTTTGTCATCACATGTGGGCGTTGTTTGACACAAGCAGAATAATATTAATTGTTACTCACCTTTTGTTCGGTACACATCTCAAAGCTGTGGCCTCACTGACAGCCTGTTGTTGTGTTCGCTTTAATGAATCTGCTGTCATCACTAACAGACTCCATGTCGCCCAGAGATCATAGCATCAGCCATAGCACAAGACAACCATTCGTGGCCGGGGAAGTTGCCCACATGCCGATCTGTAGGCACATCACAAGTGGCAGATCCGTTGTGAAGGAGGCACGAGTGCAGAGCAGGTGCGATTGATTCATTGGCAGCCCTGAGAGTGATCTGTCCTTCTCTCGTCACTGTCTGTGTTGCCCCACCAGACGGACTGGAGTGTTGGGTGCTGTGGGGTCTGATGACATAATGTATGCTGATCTTGGCCTGCTGGTTTGGTAGACCCTCTGCTCTGTAGAATGCCGAAGTATAAGAGAAGCTGATGTCCTGAACTGGAACGGTGTTGGTAGACCCATGAACTACCAAACAGTGGCCTATTGTGTCCTTGGCTCTGGCGTCAATTATCCGTGGTTACAGAACTGCTATCATTGCGCCGGACAGTGAGGGCACACCTGTTTCAGTGTGACAATACCGGAACTGTCTTAAAAGACTTGTTACAAACCAGAGAATTGAGTGCTAATGACTTGAATGAAACCAATAGCCCCTAGGCCAGCTGCTCGCGGTACTTATTCAATTGAAGACTTTGCTGTACTGCATCACTTTTAATGACTGAATCAATCCAATTTATTATGAGTGGTCAGCAGCCTGTAGTTCTGCTACATTTACTTAACAGTTTAGTTTCAGTACCGTAACTGTTGTGTCAGGTTGTAACCTCCCCCTCACTTATCGACCTCAATGACAGTAAATATTTAAACCGCGTGTACCTAATGGAAATTTGGGAAAAGCAATCGTCACCGAAGTTAATCTGTCGGTAAAGAGGGAGGAAAGGGTTACATCTAAATGAAAGGAAAAATGCAAATGAAACTGGTGGAAATTAACTTTGAAAAAGGGTAAAGTTAATAAAGATAGTAAATATGCGGCCGTTACGTTAACAATTAACTAGCGGTAATTAAAAATTTGAGATTCAGGGGAAATTCGGGTCGCCAGTCCTATGGACCATTACTATTGTAACTGAAAAAGAGAGGTTCTTACACATATAATTAGGACTAGAAGCGTGGCAACTGAAGGTTGACACGTGTAGTGCGAAAACTGAATGTTTGTCAGAAGTAATAAATTCGTTACACTCTGACATAATTTAGCAAAAGACTTAATAAAACCGGAAAATTGAAAGTTAATTTAGTGACTGAAATCAATAATGAGCTTTGTTTCTGAAGCACATCGAAATTACATTAAATAAGGTTAGTCTTGGGCTACCTCCACAATCACTTCAAAAGCTACTAGCATCTACGCAATTTAGAACTAAGAGATTTAACTTTGAACTTGAAATAAATGTTTCTGAACAATTAACAATAGTAAAATTTAGTACGTACCATGCTGAGCAGCAGTCACAGGTAAGCTAAAATACGGTAACAAAACTCGCACTCTTAATTTGTGCTTGCGTAATGTAAATATTGTAGCCAGCTATGAATACCTTAACTGAACTTTAAAATTAAAGCAGTGAAATGGAATGATATTACTTTAATGCTGGCGTTTGAATTTCAACGACACTCGGGTTCATTCCAGAAAAGGAAGGGACCCTGCTTGGTAATGCAATTGGGACAATGAGCAACAAAGGTTAATGCTAAGTTGCTGTAATTTTGCCAGGCAAATGGAGCAATTTTGAAAAGCTGAGGTCTGCCATACAGTTCTAAAACTTTACGTGCTTCCAGCCTTCCTTTTTGGTTTATTAAAGGTTTGGAGTCGTCGATCGAGGAGGTGGCGACAGTCACTCATTGTCGGCCGTCGCTGTTGCAGAAGCTGGATGTTGGCGCGCCTTCTTCTCTACACGGTCTCCAGCCGAAACGGGCTATTGATGTGTGCCAGCTAACGCTTCCCGTCCGCGACACGAATGTCAGAAACTAACATAGCAAGTCGACTGCAATTACATGCTGCGAAACCCCGAAAGCGCGGCAACTCGCGGGAGCGTCACACAACACACCTGCTCCACTGCACTACTCCCGCCAGACCCCTCTCTGCTCTTCCCGCGATCCACACGGTTGAGTTAACACTACCAAAGATCCTAAGCACTTTGGTTCTCCACACGACCTATCGATGTAATCGTTCGCTATCATAGATTTCCCTAGGCCACACCCAGCGTAAAAATACAAATAATATTTACAAAACAAACCAATTATACATCGACATAAGTGCATATATATATATATATATATATATATATATATATAGTAAAACAATTACAATATATAAAGGCACAGAAATGTCGTATCTTCAGGTAACAAAATAAGGATAAATATTTGCAGTGCAAGAGATGGAAATAGGAGGATATGCATTTCCGGCGTTATACGTGCCTCACATTTTCTGAGGATGTTCGTGTAACCCAAACAGACTCAGAAAATGTCCCAAAAAGGAAATAAAACAGCGGAAAAGCATATGCTCAAAACATCAAGAAAATTTAGCATTGGGCTATTTAACCATAAACCAATCATTAGACCATAATAATAGAGTGGAGACACTCCTAATCTTATTCCACTCTGTCATCTTGCACAAAATAAAACAGGGTGACAACATATCAAAATTCATTGAAAACTTAGAATATGATTTAGCAATTCTAAAATCACCAAAATTCCTAATAGTATCAAGAAATGGAATTCTATTTACAAAGTTAACCAGAGTACATGGTCATAAAAAAACAGGTATATCAAAATACGGAAATTAATAATTAATTACATAGAATACACATTTTATATAATCTTTTCATAATTAATATTCTCGTCACGAGAGTCCACTTAACGCTAAACAAGATAATAATATTCAGCAGATCGGCAAAAACATGAATATTTCCAACAGAATTCCTTCACATAGACTGCCCGGGAAGAAAAACAACTCCGCCTTCCCTACCCGCAAGTACAAAGAATGCCGACAGCGGCACAAGAGCCGACACGGCACAAGAGCCGACAGCGGCTGCGCCTCGCCAGTATTGATGCGCCCGCCTGTTTGGCACGCTTGATCTCACTCGCCCATGTAATGGCAGTTCCAGAACGTCCGTTTCACTGAATTCTTTCGGATAAACTCACACCCGAGTATTCTCATGGAGTTCATTAACACTATCACAATGGATAACTCGACACTGTCCACCATCACACGCATTTACTAGCCTGAAACTTAAAACAGCGTCTAAGTACATTGGCAATGACAAATAAATCACATATTCATGAAATCTTACAGCTAGTTACAAAATCATATTTTCATGCCTTAATCTACTGTGACTCAGCTGAAAACTTAAACTAGCAGCTTGGATTTTTAATCTGATTAATAATCAGTAACTCTTAAATCTTTTAATCAGCATTAATTACATATTAATTGGAACTTCTTTAATGACCTCTTGGTCAGGCAAAAGCATGGCAATCTAGTAAATCGTTAAATATTACACTCTATATTTACATACTGTACAAATTACCCATTCTGTGGTATTAATGAGTCCTAGGTTGGTACAATTTCAAGTCTACAATGTTCCGTATACCTAATAGTTTTCCAGAGCTTGGATACTCTAAGCAATAAGCATTTGTGTGAGGTATACCAATGACTTTATATGGTCCATTATAGACAAACTTAAATTTTGAGATTTCATTGTCTATCTCGCTCGATTTCTCATGAGCTTTTACAAGTACTAAGTCTCCGATTGCAAACTTAGCAAAACGCGCTTTAGCGTCATGACAACGTATGCGAGCATCGGCTTTTAGCTTCATTACTTCACGCAAACGATCTTTTTTCACACCAATGCTAATGTCAGTACGTGGAGGGAATTTGATTATCTCTTCCATTAAACTTTTACTTCTGTCATCCAACAGGATTTCCTCTGGAGAAAATCCCGTAGTTTCATGTCTCAAGGTGTTCAAAATTCTCTCAAATATTGCTACATATTTGCCCCATGCCCTATGGTTGTGATGGCAATAGGTACGGCAAAGTCGGCCTAGCTCGCGCATATACCTCTCAGCGGGATTCCTAGCCGGACAATAAGCTGAAATATGGATCACTTTGACCCCATTACTTTCTATGCTTTCATTACACAACTTAGAAGTAACTTGTGCTCCATTGTCTGATAGAATCGCCTTGGGATTACCAATATGAACAAAACAATCGTTCACAAGCTTGCTATAGACCGCTTTGGCTGTAGCTTTCCTAATCGGGTATAGTTTGATGAACTTGGAAAAAGCTTGTAGCACTACTAAAATGTAGGCAAAGATTCCTGATGACTTGCGCAAAGGACTGTACAAGTCCACGCACAGTAATTGAAAGGTGTCGTTGGGCCTTATACTTTGCATAGGAGCACGACTCGTACAGTTGGTGACCTTCACCTTCTGACATAAATCGCAAGTTTTCACACTGTCAGTAACGCGTTTTAAAATTTTGTTAAAATGCACTACTTCACTCAGCTTTTCCGTACATTTCATTGGTCCACAGTGACCATAAGGCAAATGGTAGTGGTCTATTATTTCCGTGACGTATTTGGTGGGCCAGCATACCCGCCAAATATTACTATCTTCACCCTTATGTATGTACAAGATATGATCGTATACCTTGTAATACGTCCTTAATTTCTCTCCTTCTGCACTCCTTTCGTCATATTGGGTTTTCACCATATTTAATCAACCATCCTCAATCTGATGACGACGTAGATTCTTACAGATGTTCACTATTAATTTACGTCCCTCAACTTCTTTAAAATAGTATAATTTGACCACTCCATCTGACTCATATTTCAATACATCTTGATTAGACTCGGGCAACCGCGCCAGCGCATCCGCTACGCAATTGTCGGTCCCTTTCACGTTACAGATGTCATAGTTAAATTGCTGTAATTACAGCGACCACCTAGTCAGTCTTTCGTGAAGGAGTTTACAATCCTTCAGATAAGTGAGCGCCTTATGGTCCGTATGAATAATCACCTTACGGTCCCATAGGTAACCCTTGAACTTCTTGAATCCCCACACGATAGCGAGGCACTCCTTCTCAGAAATCGTGTAGTTTCGCTCACTTTTTGATAAAGTCCGACTCGCGAACGCTGTCGTCCGGTGTTCCTTATCCTCTCCTTCACCAACTTCTTGGAACAGTTCTACCCCCACCCCGTAATCCTACAAATCCGTTCCCAGATGGAAAGGTTTCGATAAATCAGGATGAAATAGTATGTTAGGTCTTAACAACTCGTCATTTAATCTCTCGAAAGCATCGTGACACCCTTCAGTCCACACAAACGGAACATTTTTGCGTAAGAGGTTATTCAAATTTTCATCATTAAACACTAGTCCTTTTACAAATTTACGGTAAAATCCTGTGAGTCCTAGAAAACTTTTTAACTGTTTCCTATACTTGGGTGGAGGGCAATTCCTTATTGCCTCTAGTTTCTCTGGGTCTTTCGTAATACCAGCAGTGGTAATTACAAGCCCTAAAAATTTCAGTTCCTGCTTCACAAATTCGCATTTCTTTAGCTTTAGAGTCATTCCGCCATGGCGCAATGCTCTAAAACTTCATCTAACAGGTCACAATGGTCATGCCAAGAGACACTGGCCAACAATAGGTCGTCAACAAATACAGTTAATCTTGAACTCAAAGCCGGTCCTAGCACTTTATGTAGGGCCCTGATCAATAACGACACAGATATATTAAGTCCAAACGGCAGTACTCTATACTGATAACACCTGCCCGCAAACAAGAAGGCGATGTGTGGCATAGATTCTTCTTCGAGTTCTATTTGCCAGTAACTACCCTTCAGATCGAGGCTAGTCATGAACTTAACGTCATGAGAACGTTGCAAAATCTCCCCCATACTCTCTGGTCTGTCTGTTTCGTGTTGAATGACACTATTCAGCGTGCGTGCGTCAATCACAATACGCACACTACCATCCCGTTTTGCTACAGTGACCAAACCGTTACTGTATGGACTCGTACTTCTTTCAATCACTCCCCATTCGATCATCTTATCTATCTCACGTTGCACTGCTTCCTTTTTGGACAGCGGTATAGCATACGGTCTCACGAAGAATGGATCGTGCGGAATTACATGCAACTTGAATTTATATCCTTCCACATGTCGCGGTTTGTCTGAAAACACACTCTTATTCCTCATTATCACTTCATACGGGCCTCGTCTTTGTTCGTGTGTTACGTTTGACACACCGTCTACAATACTCTCCAATTCACTTTCTACACTATTCTCAATGCCGAGATTCCTCACATTACAGTAGTTCAAATTCATTCCTACGTCGATACCATCCGGCCAGTTAACAATGTGTATAAGCTGGTATTGCCTATGCACACCGTCTCCTGTCTCGTCAAAACTAACTACTATTGTTTTATCTTGTGACGTACATGTCAAAGTTTTACTTTCTCAATTAATCTCTGCACGGTACTTTAATAGCCAATCTAACCCGATAATTACTTCCGTAGTTAAGTCTGCCACGACGACAAATTCTTGTTCAAATTGTGCCCCACATATCCCGCAGTTGACAAAATTCTGTTATGTGACCGGTTTACTGGCCTTCCCAGTAGCACCGATAATTTTCACTCCTGTTACTGGCGTAACTACGATACCAGGTCTGTCTTTCAGTAACTGATGTATTTTCCCAGACACAGCACTCAATTCTGCAATGGTGTCAATCAACTTTTTTAGTTGTAGGCCGTGCATATTAACAGACACTACTATCTGTCTGCACTTCTCCTCGACTGTTTCTTTATTTCCCCACAATAAATCCTCGTCTATAACCAGGTCATTCCAGAAAAAACCATACTGCTTTGATCCTAAATCCGGCTTATCTGGCGGCTTCTTCAGTCTCTGTTCACATACAGTTTTAATTTCAACACGTTTGTTCTGAGGCTTAGTCTGTAGCTTCGCCTCCAATACCGAAATCAACTAGTGAGTGTTTCTTTGCTATCAATTCACTAATTGTCATCTTCGTTGATTCCTCTTTGGCTAGATTGATCTCATCTGCCAATCTACCTGGAGGAATGTGCCCAGTAGTATCTGCAATTACTTCCTCTGGATGTGCGCAACCCACACTGCTACCGTCCGACCGTATAACGTCAGCTCTAACCTCATACACGCTGTAATCTACGTGCTTTTCTGCCAATCATGTCCGGCTATCACTAAAATTTTCGTAATCTTTCTCCTTAATACTTTCGCAGTTTTTAAACTGTGGTTTTGCGTCCGATGGGTCGGCCACTTCTACCACTATACCACTTCTACCACTATAACTTTCGGTAAAGTCTGCCGGTCACGGCGAGAACTTTCCGTTACTACTTCAACATTCAACTCCTGCGGGACGAAACACGTCGAATCTTGCTCGTGCTCCCCATTAACATCAACTATTTCTGGTAAAGTCTGCCGGTTAGGGCCAGAACTTTCTATCACTTCACAAACACTATCTTCCTGCGGGACGAGACACGGCAAATCCTGCCCGCGCTCCCCATAAACACTTCTCCCGTACAGGCCCCTATAATCTCTTAGTTCGTCGGATAAGCGACCGAACTGCCTTAACCAGACCTCATCCCTCTCTGCATCCCCTCGCTCGATGACGGACGTGTTATCCGACATCTGATCTTCTCTCAACAATTGTGAATAATTCTTAAACTCAGTCTCCAGTTCTCACCGACAGTGAATGTATTTTCTACTGCCGTGTTTACAGCTGATCTACTACTCGTGGGCGCACTCCTTTCCCCTTAACACTGGCACACTCTCCCGCCGTTGATTATTCCACACGGAATTTTCATAACGACGACTCCTGGGATTTCTCCTGTTATTGGGCCGCCAAAATTTCTCCACGCCCGGTCGGCCCCTCACCGGCGCGGCTAATGGTTTCCCTGTCTCGTCCTAGCAGATCCGCTCTCCGGTTTGCTGCTGAGGCGGCTGATCACACCCTCTGGCGTTATTACTATTCTGCGAAGCCCTTATCACGTTAGTATGATAAGGGTTTCCGTCATTCCTGTTATTATTAGCATTGTACCGATTGTTATTGCGGTCCGAACCACTATTGTTATTGCTGCCAAGATTGCGGTATCCATTATTCCCATAGTTATCGTTGTTGTGGTTTCTGTGGTACCCGTCGTTGTTACCACGGCCTCTACCACTGTCGCGATCATTGCGCCAATTGTCCTCGTCCTCAACTCTTTCCAGGAAATCATTGATTGTCCTGTAATTGCTTCCTACATAGAGTTTTGTATCATTTGGAGCTTGTTGTAGAGCTCCCAGACTACTTCGGATTCCGTGCGGCGGTCACCCAAATATTCCAACTTGCGGATCCAGCCCTCGCAAAACTCCCTCATCGAGCCGCGCGAAATAGCATCGAAAGGCGTCGATTTGAAAAATTCACGCTACACACTTTGTTGTTGAGGTTTAAGCCCCAACGCTTGGCATCACCAGCCAACACCTCAATAACCGCATTAATTTTTCTCTCATTAGTCCATGATCTGCGTAAAACTCTTTCACAATTTTTAATGAAATCCGTCGCGTGTATTTTTTCAAGGGGTCGAACCGATCCTCTTTCGTCAACAATTCCGAACTGTGTGCACAGATTGGCACATAGCTCTGTTTTTCGTCAAGTTTCTTTTCTAATTCCGAAACTCTCGTAATTACTTGGCAAGTGGTTGTCGCAAGCGTTTCCACTTCCCTCTGTTTCTCTTCGCAGGTATTAGCCTGCTTCCTCAGTTTGGTATCTACCTCGGATACTAAAGCCTTCAAGGTTTCCACCATATTTTGATCCTCATTTTTCTCTAATTGAATTTGTTCCGTCACCTTATTCTCGATGATCGCAGCTACTGCTTCTCCTACACTTTACTCGATTCTGCTAATTTCTGAACTAAAACGAGTATTTATGCTCGCAATTTCCACCTGAACGCCCATCATTTCCTGTTTAAGATTACCGATTTCGGTATTAATTACAGCAATATCTTCTTGATTTTATCAAATTATGTGTTAACAACCCCAACATTGTTGTTAACAACATTCATAGATTTTTTCTGATTGTCTAGCTTCCGTTCAATTTTATCAGACTGAGCTTCTTGCTTGGGAGACTGAGCTTCTTGCTTGGAAGACTGAACATTAATTTCTGCCGATTGACTCTTGATTTCGTAAATGAAAACATTCAATAAATCAGTTAAAATCCCGGAAACTACTGGTTTTACTTCCGTAGCGGCTTCCTCTTTAATTGTCCCACCGTATTCGCCATCAAGGGGTCAGATTTGATTTTCACATCTGATTCCGAAACATTTTCAAAAGTTTGGAATTCAATTTCTGCTCTTTGTTGCGTTTCGGCGGTCGCGTCTTTCATGTTAGCCGCCTGCCCCTGAACAATGGGTACCGCGGCGCGCGTTTCCCACTGTTCGACCGATTGTTCTGTATCCAAGTCTACCAAATTTTGGTAATTGTTGCCTTCACTCATTTTAATAATTTTCAATATAAATGTCAAATCTCAAATCTAATTAGGATGCCTCACACTACTTAATCTCGCTGACATAACGACCTGTTAGTAACCAGTACTTTGTTACGAGATTTGCACAATACAAAATTCGTGTCCAGAAGAACCTCAAGTCTGAAGGTTGTCCTGTCACCAGGTCGCCACGTGTAACCTCCCCCTCACTTATCGACCTTAATGACAGTGAAAAATCAAACCGTGTGTACCTAATGGAAATTTGGGAAAAGCAATCGTCACCGAAGTTAATCTGTCGGTAAAGAGGGGGGAAAGAGTTACATCTAAATGAAAGGAAAAATGCAAATGAAACTGGTGGAAATTAAGTTTGAAAAAGGGTAAAGTTAATATAGAAAGTAAATATGCGGCCGTTACGTTAGCAATTAACTAGCGGTAATTAGATATTTCAGATTCGGGGGAAATTACGGTCGCCAGTCCTATGGACAATTACTATAGTAACTGAAAAAGAAAGGTTCTTACACATATAATTAGCGCAAGAAGCGTGGCAACTGAAGGTTGACACGTGCAGTGTGAAAAATGAATGTTTGTCAGATGTAATAAATACGCTACACTCTGACTTAAGTTAGCAAAAGAATTAGTAAAACCGGATAATTGAAAGTTAATTTAGTGACTGAAATTAATAGAGAGCTTTGTTTCTGAAGCACATCGAAATTAAATATAATACGGTTAGTCTTGGGCTACCTCAACAATCACTTCAAAAGCTACTTGAATCTACGCAATTTAGAAATAAGAGATTTAACTTTGAACTTGAACAATTAACAATAGTAAAATTTAGTACGTACTAAGATGAGCTGCAGTCCAGGTAAGCTAAAATACGGTAACAAAATTCGCACTCTTAATTTGTGCTTGCGTAATGTAAATATTGTAGCCAGCTATGAATACCTTAACTGAACTTTAAAATTAAAGCAGTGAAATGGAATGATATTACTTTAATGCTGGCGTTTGAATTTCAACGACACTCGGGTTAATTCCGGAAAAGGAAGGGACCCAGCTTGGTAATGCAATTGGGACAATGAGCAACACCTGGTTCATGCTAAGTTGCTGTAATTTTGCCAGGCAAATGGAGCAATTTTGAAAAGCTGATGTCTGACATACAGTTCTAAAACTTTACGTTCTTCCAGCCTTCCTTGTTGGTTTATTAAAGGTTTGGAGTCGTCGATCGAGGAGGTGGCGACAGTCACTCATTGTCGGCCGTCGCTGTTGCAGAAGCTGGATGTTGGCGCGCCTTCTTCTCTACACGGTCTCCAGCCGAAACGGGCTATTGATGTGTGCCAGCTAACACTTCCCATCCGTGACACCATGTCAGAAACTAACATAGCAAGTCGAGCGTAATTACATGCTGCCAAACCCCGAAAGCGCGGCAACTCGCGGGAGCGTCACACAACACACTTGCTCCACTGCACTACTCCCGCCAGACCCCTCTCTGCTCTTCCCGCGCTCCACACGGCAGAGTTAACACTACCAAAGATCCTAAACACTTTGGTTCTCCACACGACCTATCGATGTAATCGTTCGATGGCATAGATTTCCCTAGGCCACACCCAGCGTAAAAATACAAATAATATTTACAAAACAAACCAATTATACATCGACATAAGTGCATATATATATATATATATATATATATATATATATATATATATATATATATATATATATAGTAAAACAATTACAATATATAAAGGCACAGAAATGTCATATCTTCAGGTAACAAAATAAGGAAAATCCTTTAATCCATATAAAAACAGTTTCATTAACAGATATCTTACGTCTATTACGTGTGTACAGGGAAAATGGTGAGGGTGACATATATGTTGATTTGCCAAAGTCTTTATTAGCATTTTCAGTAACATGATATGTTCGGTATGCTATGATGTCACGATCAACAAAGCTTTCCAGTCCGGATACATTGGTACGCCTGTTCCACCACGTACAACAGCTACTGTTAGCCATCCATTTCCGTGGGTAAACGAATCATTGATGTCGATGCTGAAGTTCAGTCTGCATCCACAAAAGACTGAAGGTCCGTCCAGTAGAGCGTGTGCAGCGACAGATTTGATCGTATTCTTTTTCTTGTCGGCGGCAGATGTGGTCATTTCAACGTCTTCAATTGTTTTATACATAGTCTGTCTTGCACGACGACGGCGACTGTATCTTCTGTATGGCATAGATGGAAATAGGAGGATATGCATTTCCGGCGTTACAAGGTTCCTGATACGCGTTGCTGCATACTATCTGAAGCCTCTTTCTTCATGAGTAATGAAGGCAGTTCGGTCCGCTTTGTTTTCTTATAATTTTGCTCTGAGATCATTCTCTCCCACAAAAGGAAGTGAAGATAGTGTTCTGTTACAGACCGTGTAACCGTGTGGACATGTCTGTACCTTGCGTCTGGCTTTTATTGACATCTCCCTATGCTAAGGCAATGCTACTCTGTGTGGACTTAGAACATCTCTGTATGTAACCAGATTATTAAATTCTAGCATTTAGTAACTGTGTTATACAGCTGTTCAGCGGTTTGTCTGCCAGTACACGGTGAAGGCGGGTCGTGTATGAACTTGAAACAGAGTAGGCAGTGTAGGGGAACGCCATCTCTCTCTCCCTCTATCTCGTCACCTTGACTATGCACCCACACACACTTGTTTCCTCATATATTTGTAGTTTATTAACGAACGAGAACCGCAGACTAAAACCCACGAAATCGATAAATATAACAGCTGCTACATCATACGAAAAGGGCGAGTTAACCTCAAATGCTTGTATCAGAAACCACAGTAAATGTACAGAAGGAGGAAATAGAAATCGAGCCAGTACATCTAGTGGCTTCAAATCCACGACGAAAAGAACACTAATATCCCGGTCAGTATTTAGAAGCAATAAAGGGTTGATGATTGCCTAAACTATATAATTTTATTCAACCCAATGCATCTAGACCATAATTATCGTTTAAACATTGAGGTATATGGAATAAATAGAACATTTAGATTTGACTGACTTTTATTAAATCCATGGTTAGTTTATTCTTAAGCAGTGACAGGAACACTTCGTCAGTTCTGCGCACTTTACTGACCACAGAAATGTATGTCAGTCAGCATGACCAACCCATAAGCCATACTCTGATAGCGTAGCCCCTGGTCGTAATGACACGTCCTTACCACATGCTACGCAAGGAGATACCTGACAGAACTAAAGTGCCTGTGAATCCATGTCTTGCAAGGTAAACAGATCCCGGTTGAAGTCAGCATTAGACATCAGAATAGCAGTCGTCATACATCCCCTAAAATAATTCACTGAGCTAGGGGTAGCTAGCCTCTACTCTAGAACCCACAAACAACTGTTACCTGTACTGAATCTTTTTATTACAGAATCACCGTATACATTAGGTTCAAGTGTGTAGTTTGTGATATTGGAAACTCCTCTATAATTAGGAAAATCCTGACGATGAATTCACAACATGATAAACATGAACACATATAAACCTTTGAAAAGCGATCCCACCTGAGAACAGAACCCCTAGCGTAACATACAATACAATGATCACGAAACAATTTGCCCTCCAACATATTACTGTCACAATAGTTCAATATCCACTACTGTTTATGCTATTTTAGATGGACAATAAGGCAGGTTTACCGATACCTTCCTTAACTCTTAAGCCCTATGAACAACCACACGATACGTGGCTAGTATGGACACGAGGTAATGAGCAGAAAATACGTAACACAACTCCAATCTGAAATAGGACTTAAGTGCAAACACAAGTAGTGACTTCCTTACTGAGCACCTGGGCAATCGCGATAATTACTGTGCTTTGTCGGCGACTGCTGTCGTCGGCAGTGGCGTGTGATAACGGCGGCGCGTCGACACTGTGCGGACCTGTAGATCTAAATACCTTTCTGCCGTTGACTGTATCAGCAGTCGGTAACTACCCTGAGATTTCGTGAGGCGAAACACTGTTTTTCCCTAGTTAAACTACTGACAAAGTCCACTCGCTCTGGCTTAGCGATTTGTAGACCTCTGCCCTCTTTACTTGTTCCGCAGAACTAGACTAACTCTGTTCGAAATCAGTAATCTCCACTCCGGAGAAGTTACGAGATTTTTGAACCCTGTGAACATAAGTGTTCACTAAAAAGCTCTTCTAAGCCGACAGAAAAGGATGTGTTCCGTCTACACAAGGCCCTACTCTGAAGACACATCTCTCTCTTTGACTAACGTATGTCAGTCCTCATGACGAATCCATAAGCCATACACTTACCAATTTCAAAAGGCGCATGCAAATTCAGTTTGGCAGAAAGAAGCAGTTGAAAGTAATTAATTTTATGAAAAGGGAATCTAAGATCTACTCCACACGAGATCACATCGCAGCACAGCTCATTGATCCATTAGCAGCGCTTCCGATGACGCTCGTGGCACTGCTGCCGAGCGTTAAGTAAGGGTCCAACCGAGCGCCACTGGCGCTGCCAACAGGCGTTAGTGCTGCTCCAAAAGCTGCTTACCTAGACATGAAATCTGTAAGCAATACATCAGACGTGTCCATAGAAACCGATTTCAATCTAGCTACGCTCCTTATTCGGGGGAAGAATGGGCATCGAAATAGAAGAAAGGAAAGACGTCGCTGTGAGATAGGCCATTCCGAAAGGAAAGAGACTAGTTTTGTCACTGAGACAAGTAAAAGAATAAATCTGATATTTTTCTGCATTTATTACGTGCATAAAAGGTTCACTGATATGTATATAGAAATGAAGATTAATAAAATAGTGCAGTCAAAGTGTCATTACACAAATAAGATGCATCTCTAGCTATTGTAGACGTTCAATTTGTAACAGAAGTAAAAGGTTAAATGAGCTCCCAAATGAGATTATCACTCTGCAGCGGAGTGTGCGCTGATATGAAACTTACTGGCAGATTAAAACTATGTGCCGGACCGAGACTCGAACTCGGGAGCTTTGCCTTCCGCGGGCAAGTGCTCTGCCAACTGAGCTACCCAAGCACAACTCTCGCCCCGTCCTGACAGCTTTACTTCCGCCAGTACCTCGTCTCCTACCTTCCGCCGGCCGCGGTGGTCTCGCGGTTCTAGACGCTCAGTCCGGAACCGCGCGGCAGCTACGGTCGCAGGTTCGAATCTTGCCTCGGGCATGGATGGTGTGATGTCCTTATGTTAGTTATGTTTAAGTAGTTCTAAGTTCTAGGGGACTGATGACCACAGATGTTAAGTCTCATAGTGCTCAGAGCCATTTTTTCTCCTGCCTTCCAAACTTTAACGAAGCTCTCCTGCGAACCTTGCAGAACTAGTACTCCTGAAAGATAGGATATTACGGAGACATGGCTTAGCCACAGCCTGGGGGATGTTTGCAGAATGAGATTTTCACTCTGCAGCGGAGTGTGCGATGATATGAAACTTCCTGGCAGATCAAAACTGTGTGCCGGACCGAGACTCGAACTCGGGACCTTTGCATTGGCTGATGGTCTGACTTCCTCCGCAGTCACACTGAGGGGATGGTATTTTACCCCATTTATACAGGGAGAAAGCACATCTGCCATAACGAGTTATAATCCTATTTAGAGTGGACCACGTTTTGCGTGGTGGGTCAAAACCAGGTAGCTTTTGTGTGATGGAAGGCATGTTATGATTTTGCCATGCGTTCCATTTTTCAGACCATGCGTTTGTGATACTGAAACGTTCTTGTACACAGTTCCTTTGCTATGCTTGTTGGCGGGTTTCTAAATCTAAGCCTATTACTGTTTGCAGCCTCAACGTCTTGGTGGATTGGCAGGCTTCGATTTCCCATGACGTTTTTGTACTCATGTACAAGGGCGTCAGTACGTCGCAGGTGTGGTGGCGAGATGTGGCTTAATATTGGGAGCCATTGCGTTGGAGTGGGTTTAATTACTCCAGAAATCATCCTTAGAGTGTTATGCAACTGGACATCCACCGTTTTTACATGTGGGCTGTTTAGCCAAATCGGAGCACAGTGTTCGGCAGCCGCGAATACAATTGCTAAAGCAGAGGTGCGGAGAGTGGAGGCCGTTGCTCCCCAGATAGTACCAAAGAGCTTTTGAATAATGTTGTTTTTTGTCTTTAATTTTTCGGCAATCTATGTTAAGTGCTTTTTAAAAGATAGTGTTCTCTCCAGCGTTATCCCCAAGTACTTCGTAGTTTTATTATGCCTGAGAACGATGTTTTCAAATCGAATGTTGAGTTCCTTTCCAGCCAGTTTGTTGTTGAGATGAAAGCAACTAACCTCTGTTTTGGAAGCATTTGGTTGAAGTCTCCACTTACGGAAACATTCACCCATTATATTCAGGTCTTTCGTACGGATATCCTCAGATGCTTCAATTGTGCTAAATCTTGTAGCGAGGGCCCAATCGTCAGTATACCCGAATTTTCTTGATTGTGTTTCCGGCAGGTCTGCAATATTGAGGCTAAACAGCAGTGGTGCAAGCACTGATCCATGTGGTAAGCAATTATTTAGTTTTCTGATGGAGCTGTAGTCAGTGTCCATACTTATTTGGAACACCCTATCATTGAGCATGCTGTCTATTAAGCGCGCTATAGATTTGCAACGAATTACTCGAAGAATTTTGTACATTATGCCTTCTGTCCACACAGTGTCGTAAGCTGCTGTGAGGTCAATAAAGGTGACTGATGTTTTAAATTTTCTCTGGAATCCCGCCTCAATGTAAGTAGTGAGTAACAACACCTGGTCAGTACAATTTCTTCTTGGCCGAAAGCCTGCCTGTTCAACTGGGATCGCCCTGAACAATTCTGGGCTAATTCTGTTCTATATAAGCATCTCTAGAAATTTGTACATTATGCCCCGTACCCGTGGTCTAGGGGTAGCGTCTTTGATTCATAATCAAAACGTCTTCGGTCCCGGGTTCGATCCCCGCCACTGCCTAAATTTCGATAAATAATCAGCATTGGCGGCCGAAGAATTCCGGCATAAGAAGTCAGCCTCATACTGCCAACGGCCTTGTCAAAGAGGGCGGAGGAGCGGATAGAGGTTCAGGGCACTCTCTTGTCCTAGGGGTGGGAAATTGCCCCTAAAGGCGGAAGAATCAGCAATGATCAACGACATGAGGATGCAGAAGGCAATGGAAACCACTGCATTAAAGACACGTAACGTGTATCCACAGGACATGTGGCCTGTAATTGAATAAGTGTCATGATGATCTCTCCATTGGCAAAAGATTCCGGAATAGTCCCCCATTCGGATCTCCGCGAGGGGCCTGCCAAGGGGGAGGTTACCATGAGAAAAAGATTGAATAATCAACGAAAGGATAACGTTCTACGTGTCGGGGCATGGAGTGTCAGAAGCTTGAACGTGGTAGGGAAACTAGAAAATCTGAAAAGGGATACGCAAAGGCTCAATCTAGATATAGCAGGGGTCAGTGAAGTGAAGTGGAAGGAAGACAAAGATTTCTGGTCAGATGAGTATCAGGTAATATAAACAGCAGCAGAAAATGGTATAACAGGTGTAGGATTCGTTATGAATAGGAAGGTGGGGCAGTGGATGTGTTACTGTGAGCAGTTCCGTGACCGGGTTGTTCTAATCAGAATCGACAGCAGACCAACACCGACAACGATGGTTCAGGTATACATGCCGACGTCGCAAGCTGAAGATGAACAGATAGAGAAAGTGTATGAGGATATTGAAATGGTAATGCAGTATTTAAAGGGGGACGAAAATCTAATAGTCATGGGCGACTGGAATGCAGTAGTAGGGGAAGGAGTAGAAGAAAAGATTACAGGAGAATATGGGATTGGGACAAGGAATGAAAGAGGAGAAAGACTAATTGAGTTCTGTAACAAGTTTCAGCTAGTAAATGCGAAAAACCTGTTCAAGAATCACAAGAGGAGGAGGTATACTTGGAAAAGTCCGGGCGATACGGGAAGATTTCAATTAGATCACATCATGGTCAGACAGAGATTCCGAAATCAGATACTGGATTGTAAGGCGTACCCAGGAGCAGATATAGACTTAGATCACAGTATAGTAGTGATGAAGAGTAGGCTGAAGTTCAAGACATTAGTCAGGAAGAATCAATATGCAAAGAAGTGGGATACAGAAATACAAAGGAATGACGAGATGCGTTTGAAGTTCTCTAACGCTATAGATACAGCAATAAGGAATAGCGCAGTAGGCAGTACAGTTGAAGAGGAATGGACATCTCTAAAAAGGGCCATCACAGAAGTTGGGAAGGAAAACATAGGGACAAAGAAGGTAGATGCGAAGAAACCATGGGTAACAGAAGAAATACTTCAGTTGATTGAAGAAAGGAGGAAGTACAAACATGTTCCGGGAAAAGCAGGAATACAGAAATACAAGTCGCTGAGGAATGAAATAAATAGGAAGTGCAGGGAAGCTAAGACGAAATGGCTGCAGGAAAAATGTGAAGACATCCAAAAAGATATCATTGTCGGAAGGACAGACTCAGCATACAGGAAAGTCGAAACAACCTTTGGGGACATTAAAGCAACGGTGGTAACATTAAGAGTGCAACGGAAATTCCACTGTTAAATGCAGAGGAGAGAGCAGATAGATGGAAAGAATACATTGAAATCCTCTATGAGGGGGAAGATTTGTCTGATGTGATAGAAGGAGAAACAGGAGTCGATTTACAAGAGATAGGGGATCCAGTATTAGGCTCGGAATTTAAAAGAGCTTAGGAGGACTTACGGTCAAATAAGGCAGAACGGTTAGATAAAATTCCATCGGAATTTCTAAAATCATTGGGAGAAGTGGCAACAAAACGACAATTCAGGTTGGTGTGTAGAATATATGAGTCTGGCGATATACCATCTGACTTTCGGAAAAGCATCATCCACACAATTCCTAAGACGGCAAGAGCTGACAAGTGCGAGAATTATCGCGCAATCAGCTTAATAGCTAATGCATCGAAGCTGCTCACAAGAATAATATACAGAAGAATGGAAAAGAAAATTGAGAATGCGCTTGGTGACGATCAGTTTGGCTTTAGGAAAAGTAAAGGGACGAGAGAGCCAGTTCTGACATTACGGCTAATAATCCAAGCAAGGCTAAAGAAAAATCAAGACACTTTCATAGGATTTGTCGACCGGGAAAAAGCGTTCGACAATATAAAATGGTGCAAGCTGTTCGAGATTCTGAAAAAAGTAGGGGTAAGCTATAGGGAGAGACGGGTCATATACAATATGTACAACAACCAAGAGGGAATAATAAGAGTGGACGATCAAGAACGAAGTGCTCGTATTAAGAAGGGTGTAAGACAACGCTGTAGCCTTTCACCCCTACTCTTCAATGTGTACATCGAAGAAGCAATGATGGAAATAGAAGAAAGGTTCAGGAGTGGAATTAAAATACAAGGTGAAAGGATATCAATGACACGATTCGCTGATGACATTGCTATCCTGAGTGAAAGTGAAGAAGAATTAAATGATCTGCTGAACGGAATGAACAGTCTAATGGGTACACAGTATGGTTTGAGACTAAATCGGAGAAAGACGAAGGTAATAAGAAGTAGTAGGAATGAGAACAGCGAGAAACTTAACATCAGGATTGATGGTCACGAAGTGAATGAAGTTAAGTAATTCTGCTACATAGGCAGTAAAATAACCAATGACGGACGGAGAAAGGAGGACATCAAAAGCAGACTCGCTATGGCAAAAAAGGCATTTCTGGCCAAGAAAAGTCTACTAATATCAAATACCGGCCTTAATTTGAGGAAAAAATTTCTGAGGATGTACGTCTGGAGTGCAGCATTGTATGGTAGTGAAAAATGGACTGTGGGAAAAACGGAACAGAAGTGAATCGAAGCATTTGAGATGTTGTGCTACAAACGAATGCTGAAAATTAGGTGGACCGATAAGGTAAGGAATGAGGAGGTTCTACGCAGAATCGGAGAGGAAAGGAATACGTGGTAAACACTGATAAGGAGAAGGGGAATGACTTCCATGGTACTAGAGGGAGCTATAGAGGGCAAAAGCTGTAGAGGAAGACAGAGATTGGAATACGTCAAGCAAATAATTGAGGACGTAGTTTGCAAGTGATACTATGAGATGAAGAGGTTAGCACAGGAAAGGAATTCGTGGCGGGCCACATCAAACCAGTCAGTAGACTGATGACAAAAAAAAAGTAATTTGTAAATTACAGACAGCAGGACAATTGGTCTGTAGCTTTTTGGGCTGTCAGCTGGCTTCCCAGAATAGCAATTACCTTAGATCGTTTGAGTTCTTGTGGGATATTGCCAGTTTGCATTATGTTTTTGAAAAATTGAGCCAGCCGTACTTATGTATTCTTGTCACAGCTTACACAGTTTATTATGAATTCAGGGTGAACGTTGTCGAAACCTGGTGCCTTTGTTGGTTTGACATCTTTCAGAGCTTTTTCTATGTCTTCGCAAGAGAAAGGGCGAGAGTGTTCAATTTCTGTGGCTTCATGTTTTAAGATTTTAAGTTCTCGCTTCACTTGGATTGTATGAGTTTTATCTTTTGGTGTTCTAGACGTGTTAACTAGATGTGCAGCTATGGCATTTGGTCTTACAGCTGCTTTTTGTCGTTGTGCTAGTGGGCTGCTCCCTAGTTTTCTCAGCAGTGACCATGCTTGCCTGCTAGATGTTTGGAAATTGAGGCTTTCTACAGTTTCCGTCCACTTTTGTCTTCTGGCAGCATCCAAAGTGTGAAGCAGTTCGTCCGTTATTTCCTGATCTCCGGATTCAAGGAACCTCTGGTATAGTTCTTCGCTGGTTTGGGACCATCCAGGGATGGATTCTTTGCGGTACTCTCCTGGTATGTGCTTCATGGCCGTGCTTATCATGGCACCAACAAATCTTTGGTAAATTTTGCTAGTAGGTGTTATCCATCCCAAATATTTGTCCAGATCTGTGGAGAACCAAATCCAATTGGCTTTTTTAAAATTCCTTCTTGGGCGAGGAATAGAGGCAATTAGGGGAATTTGAGTTCCTACCTTTGTTATGATTGGAGGGTGTTGACAGTGCGGAAAGTCGGACAGAACTAGGTTCCCCTAATTTTGGCTCTGAGCACTATGGGACTTAACATCTGTGGTCATCAGTCCCCTAGAACTTAGAACTACTTAAACCTAACTAACCTAAGGACATCACACACATCCATGCCCGAGGCAGGATTCGAACCTGCGACCGTAGCAGTCGCGCGGCTCCGGACTGCGCGCCTAGAACCGTTAGACCACCGCGGCCGGCTCGGACAGAACTCCACGCGAGGCCATGAGAGGTTGGTCTCTGTTGTTGGACGAGACGAAACACAGGTCAGGGTTGTATTCGTGTCTCCAGGCAGCTGATCTAAACGTAAATCGATCCTTAACATCGAATACATGGTATAAGTATTCGTCTTCTGCCGAATTTGCTAGTGCTTCTCCATTTGCGTCATTGTCTTTATACTTCCACTGTTCATGATGACTATTAAAATCCCCATCATAAGCAGCAGGACGTGGCTGAGTTTGAAGAACGTGGGCTGGCCAAGGTGTAGCAGGTGGCTTATAAATATTGGAGACGTTAATGCTTCCGATTTTTGTGACAACGTTATGAATGTCTTCGTTGGTGGATGTAGAAATTAGGAAAGCGTTTTCAATATCTTGTTTGACATATGTGGCTACTCCATAAGACCTACGATAGGTCGCTCCCAACAGTTCATAGCCTGGTATTTTGCCCCTTTTATTTAGTTGTTGCACTGTATCACCATGAGTTTCCTGTACAGCAACCAAGTCAATGTTGTCATTTTCTAACAGTTTTGATAGAAACTGGCACTTAGCATAGCTTATGCCTTCTATGTTTATGTGACAAATTCGAACCACGGGTCCTAGTTTCCTGGTCAGAGTGACCTGAGAAGGGCCGTTTGGTCTGTCTGGTGGCAGAACTCTTACTGAAAGTGTCTTATAATCAGGAGATCCTCAGATTATCTGACTGCCAGTACGTGCTAGTTCATTTAGCGTTACCCAGGGTGCAGGTGTAGTGTTACACTACGGACGCGAACTAGCTTTACACCGCCGCTGCTGCGATGTTTGCTTGAAATACAATTTTGTATGTACTGAATTTGTAAAGTATTTTAACAGCTTCACTATTTCTTGCGTTATTGATATTTAATGGATTTAAACATTACTTTACTTGAAGATCACGTTTTCCTTCTGCAAATATGTCAGTGCAATTTCTTTCGAATTTCCCTGTGATGGATTGCCTCGGATTCTTCTTTACAGTCTTTTTGCTGTAATCGTCTTGTTTCAGACCCAATATGGCAGGCCAGTTTTCAGTCTCAGCGATGAAATGCCTGTGATGCTTTTTCTGTGTCTTCCTACATCCAACGCCATTGTGACGACAGCGCCCAATCAAACTCTGCCGCTTCAGGGACAATGCTGCCAACGTCTCGAGCTTCATCAGCGATGTGTTGTGCGTTTGTTTAGTGGTGGTATGGCTGAGGCTCCGTTTGAACACTACCATCACGTTCGTGGCATAGTCACCACTGGAACCACTTTCTGTGGTCGTCACTACAGCCGCAGACTGACATGAGCATCAACTTTTCGTGGTTCTGGCCGCTTGTGAAACCGCTCATATACCTGCAGTATTCTCCATCGGCAGCGCGGCTAGGAAGCGCTGATACGTGGCTGCATCAGACGGGGAAGCAACAGTGTAAAAGAACGCATCAGTGAGAATCTAGTGTGGTTAGTCCAAACTAATCCGGTTAGTGGGTATCAGTAGAATTTTTTTCATATGGTTTTGCGCAACCAATGACTTGCCATTAAGACGAAAGCCAAATTCAAAAGCCGTTTATATGACATTGCAGCTTACAGCACAGTCAAGCGATGAAAAACTGAGAAAACATATTGTAAGCGCCCCTAAATGAGCCATGTATATTCGTCACAGAACTCAACGGTACAGTTTCACACTGAGCGGCAAAGAAACTGGTATAGGCACAGGTTTTCAAGTATAGAAATACGTAACCACGCAGAATGCGGCGCTGCGGTCGGCAACACCTACATAAGACAACAAGTGTCTGACGCAGTTGTTAGATCGGTTATTGCTGTTACAATGGCAGGTTATCAAGATTTAAGTGAGTTGGAACGTGATGTTTTAGTCGGCGCTCGAGCTGTGGGACACAGCATATTCGAGGTAGCGATGAAGTGGGAATTTTTCCGTATGACGATTTTATGAGTGTACCGTGATATCTAGAATGAGATAAAATATCAAATCTCCGACATCGCTGCGGCCAGAAAAAGATCCTATAAGAACGGGTCCAGTGACGACTGAAGAGAATCGTTCAACGTGACAGAAGTGCAATCCATTCGCAAATTGCAGCAGATTTCAATGTTGAGTCATCAAACAGTGTCAACGTGCTAACGATTCGACGAAACATCATCCATATAGGCTTCCGGAGCCGAAGGAATGCTATTATACCCTTCATGAGAGCGCCACACAAAGCATCACGCCTCGCCAGGGCCCGTCAACACTGACATTGAACTGTTGATGACTGGAAATGTGTTGTCTGCTCTGACAAGTCTCGTTTCAAATTGTATCGAGCGGATGGACGTGTGCGGGGACTGTTCAAGATTGTGGGGGATATGTAATGGAGTGAGGCATGTGTAGTTGGAGTGATATGGGACCCCTGATACATATCTGACAGGTGACACATACGTAAGCATCCTGTCTGATCACCTGCACCCATTCATGTCCACTGTGCATTCCGACGGAATTGGGCAATTCCAGCAAGACAATGCGACATCCCACACGTCCAGAACTACTACAGAGTGGATCCGGGAACACTCTTCTTTCAATACTTCCGCTGGTCACCCAACTCCCCAGATATGAACATTATTGAGCATGTCTTGGAAGTCATGGAACGGGCTGTTCAGAAGAACTCTGCACCCGATTGCAAATAGCATAGAGATCAAGAAACACACACTAACGATCGTTATCAACACCTACTGAAAACCGGACAAATACCAAGGAGCTGATAATTACAATATTAGAATCATTTGATCAGGGACTGACAAGGAAAAATTTCAAAACTATGTACAAAGAACACGTAAAAAGCTGGATAAGCGAAACAGCTTTTCGATTTTTGCAGAATATCTGGTGAAGAGTGCACATGATCCACCAAATACAGAAGAGGATGTGAACATTTTTTGATGAACAATCACAACAGAAAATTTCAAACATGACAGGACAACTTTCACACAAAACAGCACTCGCAATGAACAAAAAAGTACACACACACACACACACACACACACACACACATACACACACACACATACACACACACACACACACACACACACACACACACACACACGCAAACTGAAACAAAGGAATAGTAAAGTGTATGATGACGCCATAGGATTTCTGGACAGCTCTGCTGGATTCACTGTATCACTTCCTTCCAGCACTACTTCAGACTTTTGTCGAGTCCATTCCACGCTATGCTGCACCACATCTGCTTGTTCGATGGGGCCTACGCGATATTACACAGGTGTACCAGTTTCTTTTGGTTTTCAGTGCATATTATCCATGAACGATTTGTCCTACAGATTGTAAGTGTGCACAACGCAGTGCATTTGGTACTTTAGTCGATTTAAATTAAATGTCGAATCGCGTGGTAGTTGTTCAAAAGTGCAAAACGTGGGAGATGTTATCCACATGAAATTTTTAATGGCAGGAAAAATTTAATTGAAATAGCTCTTGCGATGAGACCAACAGGAAGTAATGTAAGTGACACGAAGACATAAATGTGGAAAAGTATGAAAGATGGCTATAGTTCTACTATGAATGTGATAATGTTTATAAGATTGGCCAGGTGCAATGTAGAAACCAGTCGCAGAAAATGATGATTTGTAAATGTGATGTGTGTGAAAATACGTTTAGCCTGTACTGTTATGAAAACCTGTGGGCGCCACGCAACGGACACAAGTGTTATATTCAGTGATGCACACAGCTTGACATTCGTGGGACATTTGCCAGTAATCGAAGACACCATGAGAGCTGTGGCGTAAGTCAACATTCATGCTTCATGTCTTCGCCAAATGTGACGATGTCTTCCGACACGATAATTGTCAGTGTGTGAGAACATGAACAGTGCTGCAGTGGTTACAGGAGCGTGATAATGAATTCAGTCTTGTATACTGGTAACGAAAGTTGTCTGATGTGAACCAAATGGATCACATACAGGATGTTATCGTTTTTCGATCTCTGGCCATTATGCAAGTAGTTATTCTGTTTAGTATTGACGACAGAGCTGTTGGATATTTTCCTGTGGGATATCGTGCCGAATTCTGCCCAATTGGCGCTTTAGAACGCCACAATCCCAAGCTGGTAGAGGGCGCTGGCTATAAAGTTTCAAACGTTCTCAATTGGGGAGATATACGGCGACCTTGCTGGAAAAGGCAGGGTTTGGTAAGCCCGAAAAGAATCAGTGTAGACTGCCGCCATGTGCTGGTGTGCATTGCCTTGCTGAAAAATAAGCCAAGGGTACCTTGTCACGAAGACCAAACAACGGAGCACAGAATATCGTTGACTTACCATTGTGCTGTAAGAGTATGGAGGGCCAGAGGTGGACCAACTTTCCCAATTTGTGAAGGATTTTCTTTTGAACAAATCGTGCAATTTGGCTGAAAATGTAATCATTTGTTTGTCTGTACACGTACATTACGTCTAACGATATCCGCCCCATTCGAATAATTCCTTTGCGATGCACTACGTTTTTCTCTGTTTTCTTGTATTTTTGTCTTACAGTGTACTTTAATAGTGAATTGACCGCCACGTTAATGTTCATCCCGTAGCTGACGACTGATACTTCCGTCGTTTGGAGCACTTTTCTACCTCGCTACCCCCTCTCCGTCCCATTTTTGCGGTCCAGACGTGAAATTAAGCACATGACATTTGGTAAGAAGTCAAACACATTACTTTGTACGTCGAATTTTCCCTGAGCTGTGAATATAGTTCTTAATTTTGTAGGTCCGAATTTTAATGTTGCATAAATGGATATTACTTTTGGTGTTCAATCGACATGTCCGTGTATGTGTCCATACTCGGTAAAGAGGCTACATTGAAACAGATATGCCACAAAATATTGTCATTTCTTACGTCTCCCGTAATGTCTTTATGGTTTCTGTATCCTTCCATATTCAAAATCAAAACAAAACTAGATTTGAGAAAAAAAAGGAAACAGAGTAAACGCAGCTAAAATCTACATGCAAAACAATCAGTACAATACATACAGAACAGTAACTCCCAGGACACAACTAACAAAGGGAAATGTTACACTTTTACATACAACACCATTAGTACACAGAATAAAAGATGTACTGAGAAAACAACGATTACAAACAGCATAGTGATCAAGAAACACACACCAACCACCGTTATCAACGCCTACTGAAAACCGGACAAATACCAAGGAGCGGATATATGACACTTACAATATTAGAATCATTGTATCAGGGACTGACAAGGAAAACTTTCAAAACTATGTACAAAGAACACGTAAAAAGCTGGATTCGCGAAAACAGCTTCTCGATTTTTGCTGAATATCTGGTAAAGAGTGCACATCATCCACCAAATATAGAGGAGGATGTGAAAATTTTGTGATGAACAATCACAACAGAAAATTTCAAACATGACAGGACAACTTTCGCACAAAACAGCATTCGAAACGAACAAAAAATTACACACACACACACACACACACACACACACACACACACACACACACACACACACACTAAAACAGAAACAAAGGAATAGTAAACTGTATGCCGACGCCATAACGCAAACAAAATACGAACGAAAAACACAGAACCACAGTTGGCAACAAAACACACAGTAATCGCAACAAACCAGAAGACAGTGATCGGTGTAAATGAGGTGTTATGTCGAAATGTGTTCGTAAAACGCCCTAAGGTCAGGCATTCTGGTTGCACAGACCAATTAAGTACTACTCGAAGACGATATATAGCTACGTACCAATAAGATCACTTATCGAAATTAGAATAGTTATTTAACCTCATGAAGCTTGTGGCATGAAAAATTATTTTTCACGTAACAACGAGAGAATAATAAAGAACGAAAAGGCGGTGCCGGCCGATAGTGGCCGAGTGGTTCTAGGCGCTTCAGTCCGGAACCGCGCTGCTGCTGCTATGGTCGCATGTTCGAATCCTGCCTCGGGCACGGCTGTGTGTGCTGTACTTAGGTTAGTTAGGTTTAAGTAGTTCTAAGTCTAGGGGACTGTTGAGCGCAGATGTTAATCCCATAGTGCTGAGAGCCATTTGAACCAAAAGGCGGTAACAAATCTCTAATTATATACACAAAAACAAACTTATATTATAGTACACTAAAAGTGTTTTACGAATAAGAAAAATCAAATAGCGTAGGACCCAATACAAACTGCGTTTCATTTAGTTGTGTTAATACGTGGTTGACTTCAGGGGTATTTGACTAATGGAATCCAAACTTTATCCTTAGCGACGAATACTGCACATTAACGAAAGTGACGTTGAGTATATACCTGGGAAGGATGAAGGGCGTTCAAAAAGTTTCCGTTGGTGGGCCATACTAATACCTTTCGTACTTGGCGGTGCTCATGCACCCGCATCGGAGTCGCTCCGTGTTGCATATACGCTGCAGCAACGCCCTCAAAAATGAAGAATGCTGTTCTAAATGCATATAAACCAGTTATCAGGTTGGACCTATATTCATAGTCTTTTCGCCAACAATTCTGTTGTGTGCAGGGAGATGATCATGTGGAGTTAGAGAAGCGATGTGTTGAAAGACATGTCTCCTTAAATTGGCGAAATGTAATGTAACATCTAAAACACAGAGAAAGAACCTGACATTACGCCAGCCGCTGTGGCCGAGTGATTCTAGGCGCTTCAGTACGGAACGGTGCTGCTGCTACGATCACAGGTTCGAATCCTGCCTCGGGCATGAGTGTGTGTGATGTCCTTAGGTTTGTTAGGTTTAAGTAGTTCTAAGTGTAGGGGACTGATGACCTCAGATGTTAAGTCCCGTAGGGCCTAGAGCCATTTGAACCCGACATTACCTGATTTTAAAAATTGAGGTGAACATCTTGTGAACACTAACCCTTATGACTAGTTGGATGTGCTAATAATCAGCGTTATAAAATGGGACGACTACGTACTATTAGAATTATAGAAGGAGAATATTCGACTCAAATTTCTTGAAAGTGTTTGCGGAATATGCAACAACAGTGTAAAACATATCTGCAAGGTAGTACTAATTTGCTAACCCGGTTCATGGTTCTTAGTTTATGGTACCCAGTGCTAGTATCAGGTTGCCTGTCTAAGAGTTTCCAGGGCCAAAACATTTATTTCAAATATTTCCTGTGATTATTGTTGAATTTAAAATTTGAAAATTGTATCATGATCCACTCACTGAACGGTACAATCATACATTAAAGATTAAATGCACTGTAAAGTACTACAGTCGAAAACAGTATATATGTGTTGATCCTACGTAACTTATCGCGATCGAATACCACGACTGTATTCATCGCGTACTTGAGAATGAGAGCACTTAATAACTTCTAACAATCATTACAACTAATTTCAAACCTTCACTAAACTTTTTCTTACTGACGCTCACTAAAAACGACCGAAAGTAACAAGTTTATGGTCCTACATTTTTGCTATTCCTGCTGTGCAACAGCCGCACCAGGCATGACGTTTTAATTTGTTTCTTCCTTACTATCAACTCCGCTGGCAATACATTTTGCAGGCCATATCCACATATGCCACAGAATGTATCTTTCTACGAAACATTCTTCAAGATATATGACGACATAAACACTTAAATGCATGAAAAAGTACTTTTTTCCTTTAAAGAGAGTGTAAATTATCCAAATTTATTTCATCCAGTCTTTGATAACAAGAGCACTTAAATATTTGTAACAAAATTTAACCGTAATTGTAAACCTTTTCTAAACTTTATCTCTCTTACACGCTTAGCGTCAAATACCGAACACATTAAGTCATCTGCTAAAGTAACCAGAAGTCTAAAATTGTTTTATGTACCAGAAATCGATTGTTGAAAGAATCAGAGTTTACAGGTTGCATAGAAGACGCTAGTCCGACAAATCCTATAGTGCTATCAAAGACGTTAAGACTGCTAATCAAGAAGACAATAGAAATGAAAGGAATTCACTGGCGCGCTCCAGTCAGCGAAAAAGCTTGGCATAGGCTTACAAAAATGTAGCAGGAAAGCTCATGGAACGTCAATAGGGGTGTTTAGAGGAAAGACGACGTATTTACCTAGAAGTCCTTTTGATGAAATTTTTACAAGCAGTATTCAAAGAATACTGTGGCAGCTATGCTGCCAGTGTCGTTTATCTCGCGTTATAATCATGACAATAAAAAGAATAGAGATTAGGGAACGTAGGGAAGTATGCAGTCAGTTTCCCACGCTTTATTTCTTTTCCTTTGGTCACAGGACATACCAGTAAACCCCCGATTCTTTAAAGGATCGAACTAGCATACAGAAAACAGATTCAGAGGTCTGATTAAAAATGGTTCTGAGCATTATGGGACTTAACTTCTGTGGTCATCAGTCACCTAGAACTTAGAACTACTTAAACCTAACTAACCTAAGGACATCACACACATCCATGCCCGAGGCAGGATTCGAACCTGCGACCGTAGCGGTCACGCGGTTCCAGACTGAAGCGCCTTTAACCGCACGGCCACACCGGCCGGCAGGTCTGATTACTTTAAAAATGAGATGCGGTGTCAAGAATTTGACTTCCGGCTTGTAAGAAAGAAAAAGCTAAGGAAACATTTGAAATTATGCTCGAAGTCTGTGGCAAGTCACTAAGTGCTCTCGTTTAGAAATATTCGATAAATAAAGTCTGGGTAATTTAAATTCCATTTTAAACAAAATTAATTTTTCACGCATCTCAATAATTACGATGTCGTATCTCCTTATATAATTGTCGTACAATGATAAAACTATGGAGGTACATTCAGTATCATGTCTAGATACTGTCTGTAAAGAATGTGGCGAATAGAGTTCGTATACGTTAAAACGTCATGGATGATGTTATAATATTTCCCGCATCTCTGTGTTCATGATGTCAAATCTACTGATATATGTGTCGTTTAGTGATATAATCTTGAAAGTACGTTCAGTGGTGTATGTGGGTAATGTATGCACACAGTGTTGCGAATAGAGTCAGTAGCAAAAAGTTAATAAATTAAAACGTCATGCATAGTGTTGAAGTTCGAGTGCACGAAGAGCGAGAAGGTGATGAGCGATAAACTTTATTCTTTTCATCATTTTGTGGGGGTGTTAGCGAGAAAAGCTTCCCCAAAGGTTAGGAACTTTGTGTAAGGTATGTTGGAAATCGGCAAGTGCCCTTTATCTCGATTATGGGATTAAAACCTATTCCGCGTATTTGCGCACCGTGAGATACGCTGTCTGGAGGCAAGTCCCGTTGTGTTAAACTTTTAACATAACAGTTTGTCTCTTAATGAGCAGACTGTGATAGCATATTAATTTTTTAAATTCGTTCAATAACCTAGCCAAACCACGAAAATCAAATATTGTTGCGCCTGAAATCCATTACGTAGGCAACTTACGACTGAATTTGCTTCCAAATGTCAGACAGTCAGATCAGGATCAAAGTTAATATTTTGATAGAATATCAACCAAAACACCGATGTAGTTTTTCCTATACGCTGTCCACCAGGAGAACATACATAAACGACAAATAATGAGCATATTGTCTAAGAACAAGGAAGTTCATAACAGCGTGGGTTTCGAATACGGAGCTCTGGTGAGTAAGTCGGAAGAGTGTTGGTACACCGTACCAAGTATCGTGGATTCGAGACCTGGTCATGCTAATGTTTTTACTGCGGTTCGTGTGAAACTGTTGCACGGGATCAGAAGTTCCTGGCGAGGGAAAGGATTGTTCGGTGTTCACAGACATACGACGGTGCTGCTATCTAGCAGTTATTTATTATTGTTATTCTAATTATTGATATTATTATTAGTATTCATACTTCCGCACGTGTGATACAATTGCTCCCTTATTCTTCTGTTTCGACTGATAGTATTTATTCTGCGAAAATACAGGCATACTTTATAGGTTGCTGCTTCCCAGTAAACGAAGAGAAAGCCAGTAATACTTTGCTGTAAACTACGGATATTCACTTCACATGTCACTAACATGTTGTCCCATGTAACAGTTCCACAAGTACTACAGTACGAAAAATAGTAAGCGCAGGGCTCGCACCGTGATCTTCAGTATGATACATTAACGCTGCACCATCTTCACCTACAAGCTCTACGCGACAGGCGATTACAGTTATGCATTCCTGTGCTTCGCTGGCCATGTGTTGCTTATCACTTACCACTTACGCACGTTCTGTTCGACGACAGCGCACAGCACAAACTATATCGGAGGTATGGTTGGTTAAAATGGCTCTGAGCACTATGGGACTTAACTGCTGTGGTCATCAGTCCCTTGGATCTTAGAACTACTTAAACCTAACTAACCTAAGGACATCACACACATCAATGCCCGAGGCAGGGTTCGAACCTGCGACCGTAGCTTTCGCGCGGTTCCAGACTGTAGCGCCTAGAACCGCTCGGCCACACCGGCCGGCTATCGGAGGTTTGTTTGATACTCTGTCTGTATGCAGCGTTTGGTACCTATATGATTATCTGATACCTGGAGGTTTGGGTGTTAGTCACACAGATTCCTGAATTTAAGTAGCCTCCACGAATTAAATAAATTTCTAAACAGAATTTATAGCCTAATTCTGCGTGTTACTGAAGTGGATGACGTGGCCATCTATGTTTTAACCTAGTAACACAAGCGTATTTTCCATATCACATACTACAAAGGTTGGGGGGGTGGGGTATGTTTAAACCTAGTAACACAAGCGTATTTTCCATATCACATACTACAAAGGTTGGGGGGGGGGGGGGGTAGTTAAAAAAAACTAACTTTGTTAGTTGTTATTAAAATTCATTAACAATGTTCTTTTTATATAGGCACTGATACATAAGTGTTCATGAAATTAAGTTTTAGCACAATCATGGCAGCACTAACGAATCTTCCGTTAAGTATACATAGAAAGAACTGGTATTTTCTGAAAACCACAAGGAAATTCAAAATTCAGAGTTCGTTAATTTGCGTTGAGTTTCATTGAAATCTGGTTTCGGCGGACAAAGCGGATCAGGTTGTGGTTGTGGAAAGGGATCAAAGTCAGTTACTGTTAGTTGCACAAAATACACAAACATTATTTTCGTAAAGACACTTAATCACACATGCCCTTAAAAGGATTCAAAAACAATACGGCTGAAGGTCCGAACACAAGTTATTAAAATTTCCGTAAGGAATACACACCGCTGAAGGACTTGGTTAACATAAAAGAAAAAAAATACATAAATACTCGGCTGAAGGCCACAAACTGAACATGAGGAACTGAAGGCTTAATGCCTGAATAAGAATGATTTGAAGTAGAACTAAATCTTCTTTTCTAAAATAAGTTGTATGCAATTCAATCTTGAAGCCTTAATTCAAGTCGGCTGAAGGCCTTATTTTAAAATTAAAAGAAACTAAAGAAGTAGACGGCTGAAGGTCTCCCACAGTACTTGAGACAAAAGGAAATTACAATCTGAAAGCAACAGTACAGTGGTGCTCAATAGTGTTCCAAGGATCGGCCTGAGGAGGTAACTGAAACGTAAGGTTAGGTGAGATAGGCAGCCAAGAATAAGTTTAAGTAATCAGATGGCAGCCCAACCCAGGGACGGCTGAAGGACCGTCCAACAACCTAATCAATTCCCTTCCGCCGAACAACGGCACGACAATGGAAAATATCGGCCGAGAACTGTCCCAACCGACCGACTGCCTACTCCAGTACGCAGACAGCATTCATAACTGCTCAGTGCAAATCACAGAAGCTACACACAGTTCCACGTGTACACTTGCACCAAGAACTCCGACAATCCTAAAGCCAATCACTGTTGAACAACAAGGAGAAATCACAATTCGACACGCACAAAGTTTCCATAAGCGGTCGGCGCCCTAATACACGTCGTCCGGTGATGAGACAACCGACCGAACCACCAACTACGGACGTCCCCACTCAAGTCACGTGCGTCGGCAACTGTCGGGCGAGTCATGGCTGCCCGGAGCTCACTGCTGCTCCAACCCGACTCTCTTGATGCCCGTTCGGAACTTGGAGACACGGCGACCCGCGCACAGTGGCTCGGACCGATCCATGCCAAGGGAACGCTTGCCCATTGGCCACCAAGACATCTCTGCACAAGGAAAGAACCGCCCCACGTCCAGCAAGGTGACCAACTGACAAGGCCCCGAAACTGTCAAAAGACCTAATACACGTCGCGCGATGAGACGACCGACCGAACGACCAACCACCGGTCGATGCCGCTCCAGTCTCCTTCCGTCGGTCAGTTCATGTGTGTCGCCAGCGGTCGGCGAGTACTGGTAATCCGCTACTGACTGGCGCTCCGTCCCAACTCGACTCCGACAGAGGACGACCCGGAAATACAGCGGTCGCTCCAGAGATAGTACTACTGTGCCCTTATCGATAAGCGCCGCTGCTGCCACTCATGGGCAAGCAAACCTGCAACTTAGTGACGCCAGTAAATCGAATAAGAAAAGAGGCGACAGAACCGTAAAGACAAGATCACAAGCAATAAACGGCATGAACACGAGCCGCGCGCGGCTCATTTATTCACAACATACAACATACTTCTAAAATACACAATTATTAAGAATGCTCCAGATCTTGAAAATATTAATGTGACATTTGTTGTAACAAGTCACTTTTACTGCGAAGGCTTAAATTCACGAGAAGAACCTAAGCCAAGGCAAATAACATGAGTTAAGAACATGAATCCTGACAAATTACACCGTGCGCCACTTGCCGATAGTGGAAACTGATGACATCGCCCTATGTAAGGCGTTTCGCGCGTGATTTATAAGAGAACTGAAGAAAATTCGCCATACTTAAAGCCCTGGTTAGGTTTATTAGAGTCACAATCCTCTGTTGTCATTAATAGTTATCATTAACTGCTCATTAATTACTCATTTTCTAAAGTAAACCCAGCCAAAACATAAACAGTAACAATATATGGGTATATAATTAGTTACACTTGCACTACCAATCAGAAACATATAAACGCTTGGTTCGCATGGGTCCTAGTCCACGAAGTAACGGCTGATACTAAGCTGTCTCTCCCCACTGGAACCCAGATAAATGCTTCGGAATATTTTATGTTCAGCCATACATCACATTATTCGAAAATTGGTGAAACTGGGGACCACGTACCAGAAAGTACTCTCGAACACCCAGCATGTTTCCTTTGCCTCATCTAGTACTGAAAGAGCCTCAAATAAGGAACCGAGTATAGAGTATTCTTGTAGTTCTTTTTTCATCCTGCGAGGAAGTAGCTATTATCTTATTGTTATTTATGTTACCATTGCAGTAGTTATCACTCGTAAGAAGTAACCGTTGTAAACGAAGATAAGCCCAGCTAACTGGGGCTATATGCCATAGTAATGAGGAAGACGCACTTCCTTTGATTTACTAGAAAAACGGTGGCTAAATGTCGATAGAAAGGATAAGATGGACGCACTAAATGTTTTAAAAATTGTTTAAGGTATTTGCTCACAATAACCTGCCAGTCCGGATTTGAGATCCCTAAAGGGAACAAACTACCAGCTATCGCCACATGTTCATTACACTGTATGTTTAGAATGTCTGATATCATTTTGTCCCTTTGACTTTTCATTGGTTTCATTCTCACCGATCCTATTATTTGATTTAATTTGGTCCATTGGTTACTCAAGAGACACTTCGTCAGAGAAACGCTCCTACTGCATTGTTTAGCTCTCAAAACAGATTCAAGTGTTTCAGAAATCTAATCACCACTCTAGTCCTAGATAATTTAAGTTCAGAAGCTTTCAGGAATTATTTCGTCTGCAAAACGTCTTTTATGAGGCATGGTAAGATTGCAGCGAAAGAAGGATGTACAGGATGCACATCGTGGAACGCGAAACTGATCACACATAACGTTTATGGAAGCAACTGTCGAAAACAGCGAGCCGGCCGCGGTGGCCGTGCGGTTCTGGCGCTGCAGTCCGGAACCGCGGGACTGCTACGGTCGCAGGTTCGAATCCTGCCTCAGGTATGGGTGTGTGTGATGACATTAGGTTAGTTAGGTTTAAGTAGTTCTAAGTTCTAGGGGACTTATGACCTAAGATGTTGAGTCCCATAGCGCTCAGAGCAATTTTTGAAAACAGCGAGCGTGTTTCAACAAGACGAAATCAACTAACACATATGTTTCCTTTGTACGTACTAAGTACTTGTAAATATTTTATAATCGTATAATTACTTTAGTACTGCAAAATGCAGTTCAAAATTTGTATTTTTTTTTTACATGTGATTCTGTTATATGACTGTGTATCACGAACAAAAATTTACAAAGGGAAATAATCATACAGTCGTGATAATAAAACTGCAAATTATTCTGTCTCTGACACAATAAGTTCTGCTGTCTATTAAATAATCTGTATGCAATGAATGAGGTCTCATTAACGCGAAAACCATAATTATCAGCAATATAAAAATGGGAGATATATATGTAGCGCTCATCAATGCCTCGAAGCACTAGTACGGCACAATTTCATCGTTTCGAATGGCTGTATTTTTATGCATGTTTAAGCATGCTATAATGCGTTATTACGATTCTGCAGTATGACATTCACAGCTTCTTTGGACTACATTACAGATGGTACATATTTCAAAAGGCATAGAGCTGCCGGCAAAATAATTTTTTATATACTACCGGTTTCAGTCGTCTTATCAAATATATAATTCATTAAATCATTTACAACAGCCTACATCCCACTGCTCTAACTGTGCCATACATAGCATAACACAATAGACAATAAGGAACAGGTCCTAACCAATCTCTATATAATGCTGTGGTGATATGCAGAGGCTCTCTCCATACGGTGTATGAGCTCAGTTCAAGCAAGTTTGGCTTTTTGCTCGTACGTATTTCCCGACAGTTTGAACGATTCCACGGTTTACGTTTTTTTCTTTTTTTTGTAGTTGGTAACGTATTCGAAGTATTTGCAGACTTCATAGTTCACAATAGGCCACGCAATAGGTTCCCAGACACGTCAGTTGCTACAAATCTTTTCATGTAGTAGATACCACGACGTTGCCACAAGTTGCGGCATAGTCGTGGACATTAATAGAGATCCAGGATGGGTAAAATTTATCCGTGAAATCTGATCTACGACCACAAAAAATTAATCTTTGAAAAGAATGAAAGAAAGTAATTCGACTTCGTTATCCAGGACGGCGAGTGTTCATCAGAGAAATGGTTATTCTTCTGGAATTCCTCAAGCAAGTGCGTCAATACCACTCTTATTATCTGTATCCTTAAACAATCTGATGGACAGAATGATGTTTTCTGATGATGTTCTACTTTACGGGGATGTGTTGTCCTTGAAATGCTGTGTCAGGATACGGGATGGCTTGGACAGAATTTCTGCACTGAAGAGCCAAAGAAACGCACACCTGTGTAATATACCGTATAGGGCCCCAGCGAGCAAACAAGTGCCGTAACACGACGTGGCAAGAACTCCACTAACGTCTGAAGCAGTGCTGGAGGGAATTGACACCATGAATCCTGCAGGGCTGTCCGCAGATCCGTAAGAATATGAGGGGTGGAGATTTCATCTCAACAGCACGTTGCAAGGCTTAATAATATTCAAGTGTGGCAAGTTTGGTGACGAGCGGAAGTTTTTAAACATAAAAGTGTGTTCCTGCAACCACTCTGTAGCAATACCAGACGAGTGGGGTGTCGCATTGTCCACCTGGAATTCCCCTAGTCCGTCCGTCGGAATGCGCAATGGACATGGATGGACGAAGATGATCAGACCAGATGCTTACGCACGTGTCAGCAATTAGAGTCGTATCTAGACGTATCAGGGGTCCCATATGACAGCAACTGCACACGTCCCACACCATTACAGTGGCTCCATCAGCTTGAACAGTATCCTGCTTGTAGCCTCCACCTCACTGATCGGCCTTAATGACAGTGAAAAATTAAACCGCGTGTACCTAATGGAAATTTGGGAAAAGCAATCGTCACCGAAGTTAATCTGTCGGTAAAGAGGCAGGAAAGGGTTCCATCTAAACGAAAGGAAAAATGCAAATCAAACTGGTGGAAATTAAATTTGAAAAGGGGTAAAGTTAATAAAGAAAGTAAATGTGCGGCCGTTACGTTAACAATTAACTAGCGGTAATTAGATATTTGAGATTTGGGGAAAATTACGGTCGCCAGTCCTATGGACAATTACTATAGTAACTGAAAAAGAAAGGTTATTGCACATATTATTAGCACTAGAAGCGTGGCAACTGAAGGTTGACACGTGTAGTGTGAAAACTGAAAGTTTGTCAGAAGTAATAAATTTCGCTACACTCTGACTTAATTTAGCAAAAGAATTAATAAAACCGGAAAATTGAAAGTTAATTTAGTGACTGAAATTAATAGTGAGCTTTGTTTTTGAAGCACATCGAAATTCTGTAAAATACGATTAGTCTTGGGGTACCTTAACAGTCATTTCAAAAGCTACTTGAATCTATGCAATTTACAAATAAGAGATTTAACTTTGAATTTGAATTAAATGATTCCGAACAATTAACAATAGTAAAATTTCGTACGTACCAAGCTGAGCTGCAGTCACAGGTAAGCTAAAATACGGTATCATAACTCGCACTATTATTTTGTGCTTGCGTAATCTAAATATTGTAGCCAGCTATGAATACCTTAACTGAACTTTGAAATTAAAGCAGTGTAATCGGATGATATTACTTTAATGCTGGCGTTTGAATTTCAACGACACTCGGGTTCATTCCGGAAAAGGAAGGGACCCTGCTTGGTAATGCAATTGGGACAATGAGCAACAAAGGTTCATGCTACGTTGCTGTAATTTAGTGAGATGAATTTAACAGTTTAAAAAACTGAGGTCTGCCATACAGTTCTAAAACTTTACGTGCTACCAGTCTTCCTTGTTGGTTGATTGAAGGTTTGAAGTCGTCGATCGAGGAGGTGACGACAGTCACTCATTGTCGGCCGTCACTGTTGCAGAAGCTGGATGTTGGCGCGCCTTCTTCTCGACATGGTCTCCAGCCGAAACGGGCTCTTGATGTGTGCCAGCTAACGCTTCCCGTCCGCGACACCATGTCAGAAACTAACATAGCAAGTCGAGCTCAATTACATGCTGCCAAACCCCGAAAGCGCGGCAACTCGCGGGAGCGTCACACAACACACTTACTCCACTGCCCTCCTCCAGCCAGACTCCGCTCTGCCCGCGCTCCACTCGGCCGAGTTCAGCCTACCAAATATCCTAAACACTTTGGTTCTCCACACGACCTATCGATGTATTCGTTCGATAGCATAGTTTTCCCTAGGTAAGACCCAACGTAAAAATACAAATAGAATTTACAAAAGAAAGCAATTATACATCGACATAAATGTGTGTATATACAAATAGTAAAACAATTACAATATACAAAGACACAGAGACGTCATATCTTCAGGTAACAAAATATGGACAAAAATTTATAGTACAATAGATGAAAATAGGAGGATATGCATTTCTGGCGTTACATGCTGTCACGCAGGGTCCATGGACTCATGAGGTTGTCTCCATATCCGAACACGTCCATCCGCTCGATTCAATTTGGAACGAGGCTCGTCCGACCAGACATCATGTTTCCACTTTGTGTCGTCCATTCATCAATATTACACGAGTGGCCCTCAGCTCCAAAAGCCCATATCGATGATGTTTCTTGAATAGTTCGCAAGCTGACACTTGTTGATGGGCCAGCACTGAAAGCTGCAGCAATTTGCGGAAGGGTTGCACTTATATCACGTTTAACTATTCTCTTCAATCATCTTCGGTCCGTTCTTGCAGGATCTTTTTCCGGCTGCAGCGATGTCGGGGATTTCGTGTTTTACGGGAATCCTTATATTCACGGTACACTCGTGAAATGATCCTACAGGAAAATCCCCGTTTCATCGCTACCTCGGAGATCCTGAGCCCCATCGCTTGTGCACCGACTGTAACACTATGTTCAAACTCATTTAAATTATGGTAACCTGCCATTGTAGCCGCAGTAACCTATCTGATAACTACAACAGACACTTGTTGTTATGCCGACTGGAGCTCCGTATTCTACCTGTTTACATGTCTGTATTTGAATACGCATGCCTATAGCAGTTTCTTTGGTGCTTCAGTGAGTATTGTATGATGAATGGCTGTGAGCCGTGGCGCGAATCGATAGGTTGCGTCACCGTCTGTAACGTATTCATTTTCGGCCAGAAGGCGTGGCTGGCGGCCTGATAGGCCACTCGCCAAAGAGGCACGCACTCTTGATGTTCGGCTGTCAGATATCGAGGTTCGCTGAGCCGCACAGCCGTCAGTGAGTGATAATGTTACTCCGTGTTGAATCAAGTGGCCTCGTATTCTGGGTCCGTGCTTCGCCGCAATACTTCTTCCAGCAGCAAGCTGGGAGTGCTGGCAATGGTCGGACGGATGGGAGTGTGGCCGCTGAGTGTAGTAACCGCCGTAGCTGCGTTCTTGTGGACACCAGCTAGCAGTGAAGAAGTTCTGCCACTGGGGAAAAGCTGTTCTTAAACCGACGTCAACCTGTCTTCTGTAGCAGCTTGTCCGATAATAATTACGGTTGAGCACCTTTCGAAACTTTCCTTGTGGTTAATTTTGTAGTGTCGGGCATTGTCGCCTTGGGGCAATACAATCTGCTGTGCGATCAATTCTTTCAGTGTTTTCGTCTAAGGCGCTGCTGTCATGGACTGTGTGGCTGGTCCCGGCGGAGGTTCGAGTCCTCCCTCGCCGGGATAAGTGTGTGTGTTCGTTCTTAGAATAATTTAGGCTAAATGGTGTGTAAGCTTAGGGACTGATTACCTTAGCAGTTAAATCCCATAAGATTTCCCACACATTTTAACATTTCTTTCAGTGTTTTCGAAACCTTTAGTGGACGATGCTAAGTATTCGGCTCCTCCTATTACTGACCGTCATAAATTTGGTTTTCCGAGGCCGACCAATAGGATTTTAAATTGTTAAAATACGTAGATAGCTCGCGGTCTAGAGGTAGTGTCTCATCGTCAATGGCAACGTCATGTACTATCGTATCTAACTACACTGCCGCTTAAATTTTGAATATAAACCATCAGCAATGGCGGCCGAAGACTTCCGTCATAACAAGATACCCTCAATCTACCAACGGTCTTGTCAATAGGGTGGAGGAGCGAACCGAGGTTCACGGCACTCTCTTGCCATTGGAGTGGTAAATTCCCCCTATAGGCGGAGGAATATGCAATAGTCAACTGCATGAAGATGCAGAAGGCAATGGAAACCACAGCATTAATGACACGTAACGTGTATGCACACGACATGCGGCCTGTATGGAAAAAGTGTCATGATGATCTCCCCATTGGCAAAAGATTCCGGAGTGAACCCCCATTCGGATCTACGGGGGGGACTGCCCAAGGGGAGGAGACCATAAGGTAAAGATTGAATAACCAAAGAAAGGATAGCGTCCTTAAAGTCGGGGCGTAGAATGTCAGAAGCTCGAACGCAGTATGGAAGCTATAAAATCACAGAAGGGAAATTCTAAGGCTTAATCTGTTTATAATGGTGGTCAGAGAAGTCAATTGGGAAGAAGATAAGGATTTCTGATGAAATGAGTATGGGATAATGTCAACAACAGCAGAAGGAGGAGGAGGAGGGGGATATTAGTGTTTAACGTCCCGTCGACAACGAGGTCATTAGAGACGGAGCGCAAGCTCGGGTGAGGGAAGGATATCGGCCGTGCCCTTTCAAAGGAACCATCCCGGCATTTGCCTGAAGCGATTTAGGGAAATCACGGAAAACCTAAATCTGGATGGCCGGAGACGGAATTGAACCGTCATCCTCCCGAATGCGAGTCCAGTGTGCTAACCACTGCGCCACCTCGCTCGGTCAACAGCAGAAGATGTTATAACGGGAGTAATATTCTTTATGATTAGAATGGTGGGGCAGATTGAGTAACTTTGAACAATTCAGTGACAGGATTGTTCTCATCAGAAGCAACAGCAAATCAACACCGACAGTGACAGGTCACAAATACAGTCCGACGTCGCAAGGCGAAGATGAAGAGATAATGTATATGTGGATACTGAACGGGTAATTCAGTACGGAAAAGGAGATGGAAACATAATAGTCATGGAGGATTGGAATGCGGTTGTAGGGGACGGAATAGAAGGAAAGGTTACGGGAGAACATGAGTTTGGTACTAGAAATAAGAAAGGAGAAGGATAAATTGAGTTCTACAGTAAATGTCAGCTGGTAATAGCGAATAGTCTATCCAAGAGTCGTAAGAAAAGGAGTTATATTTTAGAAAGGCCAGGAGATACGGGAAGATTTCAGTTAGACGGTATCATGGTCAGGCAGAGATACCGAAATCAGATATTGGATTGTATAGACCCCAATCAGAATTTAGTAGTAAAGAAAAGTAGGACATCTCTAAAAGGGGCAATCACAGAAGCTGGAAAAGCAAACATACGTACAAAGCAGGTAACTGGAAGGAGAACTTTGGTCACGGAAGAAATACTTCAGTTGATCAGTGATAGAAGGAGGTACAAAAATGTTCAGGGAAGTTCTGGAATACAGAAATACAAGTTACTTAGAAGTAAAATAAATGGGAAGAGCAGGTCGGCAGAGTCAAAAGGGCTGCATGAAAATTGCGAAGAAATCGAAAAGGAAATGATTGTCGGACGGACAAACTCAACACACAGGAAAGTCAGAATAACCTTTTGTGAATTTAAAATCAAGGGTGGTAACAATAAGAGTGCAATGGGAATTCCGTTGTTAAATGCTGAGGGAACAGCGGATAGGCGAATAAAGTACATTGAATGTCTCGGTGAGGAGGAAAACTTATCTGATGACGGGATAGAAAAATAGTCAAGAGTTCATATAGGAGAGATACAGTATCCGGTACTAGAATCAGTATTTAAAGGAGATTTCGATAAGAGATAATAAGGCAGAAGTCTTAGATAACACTGAATCGGAGTTTCTAAAGCCTTTGAGGGAAGACGCAACAAAATGACTATTCGCTGTGGTATGTAGAACGTACGAGGCTGGGGATATACCACCTGACTTTCAGAAAATCATCATCCACACAATTACGAAGATTTAAAGACCCGCCAAGCTTGAGAATCATCGCACAGTCAACTTGACAGCTGATGGATCGAAGATGGTGACACAAATTATACGCAGAAGAATGGAAGGAAAATTGAGGATGTGTTAGATGACAATCACTTTGGCTTTAGGAAAGGTAAAAGCACAAGAGAGCCAGTTCTGATGTTGCAGGTGATAATGGACGGAAGACTAAAAAAAATGAACACAGGTTCATACGCTATGTCGACCGGGAAAAAGCATTCGAAAATGTAAAATGGTGCAAGATGTTCGAAATTCTGAGAAAAATGTGGATGAGCTAAAGGAAGTGATGCGTAATACACAATATGTACAACAACCAAGAGGGAACAATAAGACATGAGGACCGTGGACTAAGTGCTTAGATTAAAAAGGGTGTGAGACAGGAATTTAGCATTTTGCCCTTACTGTCTAATCTGTACATCGAAGAAACAGTGATGGAAATAAAATAATGGTGAAACAGTCGAGTTGAAGTTCAAGGTGAAAGGATAACAATGATATGAGTCCGTGATGACGTTGCTAACCTGAGTGAAAGTGAAGAAGAATTACATGATCTGTTCAATGGAATGAACAGCCTAACGAGTACAGAATATGGACTGAAAGTAAATCGAGGAAATATCAAGAAAAAAGGAGTAGCAGAAATGAGAACAGCGAGAAGATTAACATGGAGTCTGTGGATCAAGAAGCAGATAAAGTTATGGAGTTCTGCTACGTAGACAGTAAAATAATGGGCAGAGCAAGCAGGACTTCAAAAGGAGACTAGCACTGGCATAAACAGCATTCCTGGAAAACAGAAGTCTGTTGGTGTGAAACATAGACCATATACTGAGGAAGATATTTCTGAGAATGCACGTCTGAGCACAGAGTTGTATGATAATGAGACGTGGACTGCGAGAAAAACGAACAGAAGGGAGTCGAAGCATCTGAGATGTGGTGCTACAGAAGAATGATAAAAGCAAGGTGGACGTATAAGGCAAGGAATGAGGACGTTCTCCGGAGAGTCGGCAAGCAAAGGAAGGTATGGTAAACACTGAGACGAATAGGGGACGGGATAGTAGGACATCTGGTAGGACAATTGGAAATGTCTTTCATGGTACTAGAGAGAACTGTAAAGAAATTTAACAGAAGATGTGGCAGGAATACATCCAGCAAATAACTGAGGAAGCATGTTGCAAATGCTGCTCTCAAATGAAGAGGTCGGCACGGGAGAGGAATTCGTGGCGGCCCTCATCAATCTCAAGGGTGAATCCAACTGGGTTTTAAAAAGACTCTAACGCTCTGTGTGGTTTCTGTTTGTTGTATATCGTGTCTCCCTACCACCTTCGCGCAACGACGCTCTGAGCGTGTTTTTTAGGGAATTGACTAGTTTGAACCTGGGACCTGTTGCTGGTAAGGAGACGCCAGACAACAAATGACATGTAGAATTCAGAAGAGTGCAGTGAGACTACCGATGATATAACCAAATACTTAATGATTTCAGCGTCAGCTCCACTGCACTCCCTGTAAAAGAATCTTAATACTAACTACATTTAGTGGAAGGGGTTCAAGGCTTTCCTATTTTTAGTTAGCTGTTAAAATAACGTCATAAAAGGAGTTAAGTTTACCATTGGAAATTTTATTCTACTCACAAAACATTGTTTATAAATTGCTGTATTAATAATTGTTTATAAATTGCAGTATTAATAAAAGGAAATGTTTTAATAGAGGATGGCAAAAACAAACTGCGTTCAACAAAAATGTGAACGAATATTCCCTGAATGCGTTTCCAAGTTCTACAATGGATCGAAGGATGACCTATGCCATATCACATCTATAATCTAGCTTTAAATTAAGATTCACAAAAGAGAAAACTATCAAAAAGGTTTACAGAGACCCTCTAATATCTTTAATTATTTATCTAACTTGTCGTAAATTGCAGTGGCTGATGTGGCTTCTCAATAACTATATAACAGAAAAATCATCGCGTTTCAGATTTTTACTTCAAGTGGCAAATGTGAACACCATGAGCTTTAATTGACAATCGACACTAGTATTACGCAAAAAGGGGGTGTAACAGATGAGACTTCTGCAGTTATGAGTGAAGTTTTATGCGCTGTTATGCGGCATCGCGTGCGTTCATTACCTTGTCGGTGTTCGTCAGGGGGCGACGGAAAGCACAGCTCTGCTCACCTCGCCGTCTCGGAAGCAACTCTCTCCTAACTCCTCCTCACTACAATTTACCGAAGTTGGTTTAAAAAGCTGTCTGGCTGTGTTTTCATCTGACCAATCAGGGTCTGAATGTTTACCTAAAGCCCCGGCTACAAAAATGCTGTCTATCCAATGAGAAATGTTATACTTTTCGTGGTGGGGCAATGTTTTTAAAGTTTGCAACACAACAGTGACACGAAAAAGTATCACGCTAAAACTTGCAGCTGGTGTGGTCCTTTTAATGTTATCGTAAGATCTATACTGTTCTTCTGGAGGGCTCTATCTTTTAACATGGGCTGGGGGGTGGTCCTGACATAACAGAGACGTGAAAAAGTCTCATGCTGAAACATGCTGCTGGGGTGGCCTTTTTTGTATCGTAAGATCTAAACTTTTTTTCTGGAGGGCTCTAGCTTTCAACAAGGCTGGGGGGTGGTCCTGGCGTAACAGAGACGGGAAAAAGTCTCACGCCAAGGCTCTAGCTTTTACCATGGGCTGGAGGGTGGTCCTAGCGGTTAGCTTGCAACGTGGGTGTCTGTCCCTTACCGTAGGGCCTTCTAACATAACATGGTTCTGCTCTCGGCTTCTGTTCTCGTTTCTCCCCTCGGAACTGCGTCTGTCTCACTGTGGGAAGGTATGACAGGCAATTAGGCATTCTTGTGTTAGTTTGTGGTATTCCATTTGCTCACTCGTTACTCGTATTACTTTGGTTAATTTAATGTCACGATTTATTTGGAGCTATGTGACATACGAGGTTTATTCAAGTTGTTAAGCCTTCGATTTTATTTCTTATTAACTACTCACCCGAAATCGATGAAACTGGCGTTAATTCTCGACGTAATCGCCCTGGAGACGTACACATTTTTCACAACACTGACGCCATGATTCCACGGCAGCGGCGAAGGCTTCTTTAGGAGTCTGTTTTGACCACTGGAAAATCGCTGAGTTAATAGCAGCATGGCTGGTGAATGTTTGGCGACAGAGAGTGTCTGTCACTGTTGAAAAAAGCCAAAAGTCACTAGGAGCCAGGTCAGATGCGTAGGGAGCATGAGTTAACACTTCAAAGTTGTTATCACGAAGAAACTGTTCCCTAACGTTAGCTCGATGTGCGGGTGCGTTGTCTTGGTGAAACAGCAAACGCACAGCCCTTCCCGTACGTTTTTGTTGCTGTGCAGGAAGGAATTTTCGTAGGATGCACCTGTTACCGTAGTGCCCTTTGGAATGCAATGGGTAAGGATTACGCCCTCGCTGTCCCAGAACGTGGACACCACCATTTTTTCAGCACTGGCGGTTATCCAAATCTTTTTTGGTGGCGGTGAATCTGTGTGCTTCCATTGAGCTGACTGGCGCTTTGTTTCTGGATTGAAAAATGGCATCCACGTCTCATCCATTGTCACAACCGACGAAAAGAAAGTCCCATTCATGGTGTAGTTGCACGTCAACGTTGCTTGGCAACGTGCCACACGGGCTGCCGTGTGGACGTCCGTCAGCATTCGTGGCACCCACCTGGATGACACTTTTCACTTTTTCAGGTCGTCATGCAGGATTGTGTGCACAGAACCTACAGATATGCCAACTCGGGAGGCGATCTGTTCAACAGTCATTCGGCGATCCCCCAAAACAGTTCTCTCCACTTTCTCGATCGTGTCGTCAGACCGGCTTGTGCGAGCCCGAGGTCGGTTCGGTTTGTTGTCACACGATGTTCTGCCTTCATTAAACTGTTGCACCCACGAACGCACTTTCGACATATCCATAACTTCATCACCACATCTCTCCTTCAACTGTCGATGAATTTCAATTGGTTTCACACCACGCAAATTCATAAAACGAATGATTGCACACTGTTCAAGCAAGGAAAACGCCGCCATTTTAAGTATTTAAAACAGTTCTCATTCTCGCCGCTGGCGGTAAAATTCCATCTGCCGTACGGTGCTGCCGTCTCTGGGACGTATTGACAATGAATGCAGCCTCATTTTAAAACAATGCGCATGTTTCTATCTCTTTCCAGTCTGGAGAAAATAAATCGGAGGCCTTAGAACATGAATGCACCTCGTACTACTGGATTTGCTTATCATGTCAGGGTTTTCATGGAAGGTGTTGGATTTGCCTGACACCTTACATATCACCACCCTTCGAACTTCATTTTTGCACTGAGTTTAGGCAATGATTGAATCTTTGTCTAAGTCAGTCACAAATTATTCCTTTATCTAAATTTTATTGCCTACTGTTTACCCACGTTATTCTGGTTCTATGCTAGTTTGTATTACTAATTTATATTTTTATATTCTTCCAAATTATTCTCAAAAATGAGAAGAGAAGAACATTTTTATGCTATTATTAATTTTTAATTATTTTCTTTCTTTATTTAAGTGTGAAGTTTGTTTTTTAAGAAGTTTGTTATCGAAAGTGAGGAGTCTTTCACATCGATTTTCTTAGAAATATATTTTATTTTATAACTGTAGTAATTAAGTAAAATCCATTCCTAACACATTTTTTAAATATCATGTACAAGTAAAATGTTTTTGTTTCTAGACAGTCATTTCAACATTTTTACACTAACAAATAAGAATTATTTCCAAGAATTGCGTTGACAAAGAAATATGCATGCAGAAGTATTGAGATATTATCCTAACAAACGGTACAAATGTTAAAAAAAAGGGAAAACATCCAACAAGGGAGTTTTTTATTCTTTGTTTTTATAAGAAGAAAATAAGTAAAATATAGTAATTTTCTTATTATTATGAGGAGAAAATAAGTGGCATCTAGTTTTAGTGTTTATTATGCCTTACTTTTGTTCTTTATATACTGTCAATTTCAGAACTAATGATTTATTTTTATCGATAACCTGTTTTTTACTTAAGTCCATAGTCAATGGCTGTTATTTTGTAGTTTATTAGCTGTCTGGTGTGCTTAACTTATTTAGTTTTTCACACGTTTCTTTTGCACAATTCCTACATCACATAATTTGATTTCACACTTTCACACAATCCTATGAGTGTTTAAGCATGAGGTTGGCGAATGTTTTTGCACAAAGGTGATGGACTTGTGTGAGATGGATGTGGGCAAGTATTTGATGTACAGCTTTGTTCTTCTTTCCTTGTTTGCTTTGCAAGTGTGTGTTGCTGTTGTGGGGGTCCGATAATGGAATGGAGCTGTGAGTGCAGAATCTCGTGGTTTACTGTCTTTGTATGCGTGAAAATCATCATTATGTGTCGCTGAAAGCGGTCGTTTTTCGTTGTAGTACTTCGCACATGACTAGTTTACAATAGGATAGGGATTTGGGAAGGCATGTCGTCTATTCTTCAACCATCTTCTTTCTTGGACTCAATTTTGCGAATCTTCGACTTCTGTTCTTCCTGCTTTTTTCTCTGCTTCATACCTGCTTCTTGGTTCTTCTGTGGGCAGGATTTGGAAATATTTATTGATAACTAGTCACTTTGAAGTTCTCCTCCTAGTAACAGTTTGATAAATGGTTTGGACATGTCATTTCTACTTTGTGGACGTTTTCTATAGTTTTGTGCATCAACATGCTGTTTAATACCAGTAGTGTGACTTTTACACATATTTTTCTTGCCAGTGGTGGTTTTCCCAAGCGGTCTTCTCGTTGGGCCGTTTTTTGCTCACTCTGCTGAGTGGGGGCGTTCTGAGACCCTTCTGGCGTTCGGTGTCCTGTCGTGTCTCTGCAGGGTTCCGGCACTCTGTGGTTCCGCCTGGCAGCAGATTTATTTACTACCCACTTTCGCTATAAGGAGGGCCCTCTGTTGGTCTCGCTGTCCTTTCCCTTCTCTCGACACTTCAGCCTTGTAGGAATCGTATCTTGCTAATTACGTCCTTTTCTTTCTTGATACTTCTCGCACTGCAACTTGTGGGACGTTGCATCTGGTCTTTGTTGGAGTTTTTACAATGCTTCTTACAAAAAGTTTTACTTATAATCATCTAACATATGTGTAGTACCTACATTGTTTTACACCTTCTTAAAAAGCTTTACAAATTTCTGTGCCCTTTCCATGTTACAATTCTAAGATATTTTGAGTCTTAACTTCTACAAAAATCCTCAAATTCGTTTTTTTATTTTTTGTGTAGTGTTGTGGTGTATAGCATTTTAGTATTTCATGCTGTTAAACTATCAATGCTATATCCCTTCACATTAGTCTATGGTACTATTGATGTTATTATTGAAAGTACTTTCTTTTTCCCACATTCCTCTCTCTTCATTCTTCTTTCTCCTGACGAACTTTTCTGCAACATAATCTTGAAATATTGTGCTGATTATTTACCAATAATAAAATTAATCTTCAAACTTGTCCTGAAAGTGTTTAATACTGCCAATCTTTGGTAAAAATACCTCTGCTTTATCTCGTAAAATACCCTCTAATTCTCTTTTACTGTGTTCCGAAATACCTTGAACTTCTTGCAATTTTTCGTCGATTTCTTTATGGACTTCTAACATGAGTTGAGGCAATTCCCCCTTTTGTGCATACCATTCTAATTCTTTATCCTCTTTACCTCGCATCATTCTTAATTGTTTGTTTATGACTGGTATTTCTTCTAATTTTAGCTTTTGCTCAAAAAGAAGTATGACATTCCCGAATGTTACGCTACCTTTCCCCATATCTATTATCGCTCGTCTCTCATTTAAAAAATCTGCACCTGTAATCAAATCAACAGTTAGTTTAGATATAATCACGAAGTTGGCTTCGATCTTTTGACCTTGACACGAAAGAGTTAACCTTGTTTGTCTCGTGACTTTCGCAGCATTGTTTCTAATAGGACCTCTTACTTTTATCATACATGTTTTTAGAACTGGCAATTCCTCATTGGCATTACACTGCATGAATAAATTTTCTGACATCGCAGTCTGTTCACTTCCACTATCAATTACAATATTGACTCGGATGTGCTTTACCATGGTCATCACAACTGGTTGAATTAGAAAGGGTTGGTTCTGTTCTTCTTATTCTTGCATCATCGAATCCTCCACTGAATCATACATGAGTCTTTTTAGGAATTTCCCTTGTGAATTCGAACTTTCCGTAGGATAAGCTTCGACTGCTACTTCTCTCTCTTTTATTTCCTCTTCTCTATTTCTTCCTTCATTTACGCTTTCTTCAACATCCTCTACTTTATCCTCATACTCGTCTATCTTCTCCTTATTCGTCGCTACTTCCACATAATCGCATCTAAATGCTCTAATTATCGCTTCATAACTTCCTTCATTATATACGTTGGGTTGTGTGCCCACTCGTAACTTATTTTCAACTTCTGTCGACTGCGCATTATCCTCATTGAATTCGCTTTCCCTGGTTTCCATCTCAAATAGCTCTGCAATACTCATTACTTCGTCCTTTCCTACTACATTCGTTGTGCATGCCTCTGGTAATTCGTCTTCCTCGTCAGTATTCTCCCAATTAATTTCGTCCCAACACGATATTGTTATTTTCTTGTCTTCGTTTTCATCTGGTCCCTGCGGATTTGTTTCTTCCTTCTTCTCTTCTCGTGATAAGATTTTTACTTCTCTGTTGAAGGTGCTGCAGTTGTCCTGGGTCGGTGCGTCATTCTCTTTGGAATGGGCGCTTAGCTGTCAATTTGAACGTTTATCGGGGTTTGGTGGTCTTACCTCCACCTCTTCTATCTGTATTCTCTTTTCTTGCTTCGCTTGTTGATATTGGTTTCTTTGTTGATAATTTGTCGGTCTATTGGTTCTCCAGTACCCGTTCCGGTTGTCGTTATTCCCTCTGTAATAGTTGTTGCAGTTCCTGGGTGAATTATAGATATTGCCATATTCTCTTCTAAATCCATAACCGGTTCTTTGTTGAAATCTATTGTCGTTTCTTGGTGCAAAGTTATCACGTGGTTCGTAATTATTGTTTCTTCGTACTGTGTCTTGTGGATTCCAACGCTTTTTGCTTTCGTTTTCACGTGCGCTTCGTCTTTTTCTTACGTCATCTTCCGAAAATATAAACTCTAGTTCCCTTAGAATACCTTTAAATGCTTCGACTTCATTGCCTCTGCGATCTATTAATGATTGCTGGTATTTCAATGGTAACTTCATCAAGCATAATTTAATCAACTCTCCGTCACTGTATGGTACATGTAAGCATTGATTTTTCTTTGTCATTAATTCGAAAAATTTCACGGGAGTCTTCTTTCCTAAATTTTCAAAATATGGGTTCTGTAATAATTCGTACTTCACACTGTTCTATGCTTCGCTGGACCAATATCGTGAGAGAAACTTCTCTCTGAGATCTTCATACGATCGGCATGTCGCTGCTACATTCTGCATGGTTTCTGCGACTGTTCCTGACATGTGTGCACATATAAAGTCTAATTTGTGTGCTAGCGTCCAGTGTTCTGGTAATCCTACTCGGAATTGATCAATAAAAGTTCGTGGATGTAATGAGTTTCCATCTCGAAAAGGTTGATATTTTCTGACTGTGAGGAAATGATCGTTGTCGTACTTCGTCATAGTTCCATATGAAATTCGCGATTCATCGCCACTTTTGTTTCTGATCATTTCTCCCGTCGTTCTTTCCGGTTGTGGTAGATCCATTGGATATTGTCCACTGTAGCTTTCGCGTACCCGTGGTGCAGGCTGTCTAATTTCAAGTACGTTACTTTCCGCCTATGACTGGAATCGTAAATGCATGATACCTTCGTTAATTGTTTGTTTTTCCGGTGCTGTTACAGATACGAATGTGGTTGCAGACTCTGTGCTTGTTCGATCCTGTTCACTACGCTCTTCCATGGTTTGCCACAACTCTGTTCGCAATTTCTGAAATTGTCGCTTCGTTTGCGCTTTTATTTTGACTATGCGGTTATCATATCTTTTCAGCGCTGCTTTTGTGATACGTTTGTGTAACACACTGTTTTCAACAATTTCATGCGCTGTACCTGCTGCTTGTCTAGCGATTTCGTTTATCTGTTTCTCTAGTTTCTTGACTTCTCCCTGGGTGCTGTTACGTAATGTTTTGATCTCGTCCTGAATGTCATTACGCAATGTTTGTACGTCCGCTTGTACGTTGTCAGTGTCTGCTCTCAATTGATTGTGACCTGTTATTATGTTTCCTATCACTGGTTTCTGTTTCGTCGGTTCTGCATTCTGAATTTGAATTTGGTTCGCTTTGTCTTTATTTTCCATCCCCATTTGACCCGTTCTTCCATCACCAAGACAACCAATCAGTTGGCAGCGTTTCAGGTAGCTTGCTCCAAAAGTGGGAAAAAAGCAAGTTTATGTGACTGAGAAGGAAAAACTGTCCTTTAAACTTCGAGCGGATTATTAGTGGTGGGGTGCTTGACAGAATCATGTCGATTATAAAGGGCATTTCAAAGCCTTTCCTGCATAGTATCGGTGCTCATAGATGATGTCATTGGGAACAACTTAGTTAGCGATATAATATTCACTGTGGCTTTCCGGCGATGGTTAGTGTCAATTAAGAGTGTTTAAGGCCCTGGGTATGCTAATGAAACAAGGACTGTGGGAAATCCTGAACAGCAGGGAATCGAAGCATTTGAGATGTAGTGATACAGGCGAATGTTGAAAATTAGGTGAACTGATAATGTAAGAAATGAGGTGGTTCTGCACAGAATGGGAGAGGAAAGGAATTTGTGGAAAACGCTGACAACGAGAAGGGACAGGATGATAGGACATCTATTAGGACATTAATTAATGACTTCCATGGTACTAGAGGGAGCTGTGGATATCAAAAACTTCAGAGAAAGACAGAGATTGGAATACATTCAGCAAATAATTGAGGACGTAGGTTTCAAGTGCTACCCCGAGATGAAGAGGTTGGCACAGGAGAGGAATTCGTGGCGGGCCTCATCAAACCAGTCAGAAGACTGAATACCCAAAAAAAGCCCCTCGGAGATGGCAGAGAAGAGTCACTTTTCGTCGTTCGTACGTACTGTGTGCTGCCCACCGTCCAGTCTTCTGCTCTGTGTGAAAGGAGGAATGTCGAACTAGATGTATGGTCAAACTAAATTGAACTTCATGATTTACTTCTATGTTTCTTTTCCTAGAGAAAGTCATTCTTACCGATTTCTTGTTGAAAATCTATATATTTATTTGCCGAAGCGTCATAATGGATTTTCACTCTTGAGTTTGTATTTCATCTCGAGTGACTTAATGGTATTTAATCAAACAGAAAAAAATATGTCTCCATCGAGACAGGAATGCGCATTGTGTTTAACTGCTTATGTACTTCAGACTCATGTTTCTTCTTTATAACAATGGTCAGTCTCTCACTTCTTTGATTAAAAAGTGTATCTCGACAAATTTTGTTACTTCACTTGTCTTATGTTGCTTGTAATTTTGGGAGTAAACGTCTTCTTGAATAAATAGGGAAGTTTTAGCAGAAAGATGGACTATCTTTCTTTATTTCAATACAATGACACGCTTTCTATGTGTTGATTATTTACTATTTTCACTTGATCCTCTAGAGGAACGGACGGTGAGTACTCATGGGCAGGACTAACGGGCATGTTCGCAAGTTGAACAACCGCCGTTGAGGCCATCTCATAGAGATAATTATCATGTAAATTCATTACGTAAAAACTGACTGTTTCACCTTAACGAAGTCCGATGCGTCAGCCCGAGTAAGGGCTGCCGCTCTTATGATTTTAAAAACACATGGTCGCAAATATTTTAGTCAAGGCAATCAACTGTAAAAGAAATCTGAGTAGTGTGTTTTCTCTCACCAACGTAACGGCTGATTTTTTACGATCTGAAAACTCGAGTCGTTACTGAATCACTTCGATATCGGACATAGGTTGGCTAAACATTGTTTCGTAATTCCTTTCTTACTCAGATCACCTACATGCGACTTTACGGTGCGTAGAAAATAAGCGGTATACTGGTTGGTAATCCCTGCTACTTTCCTGAAATCTTTCCCTCCCAGGACATGCAAGTACTAAACGACGCCTATCGTTGCTGGGAAGCGTCATCGAACATTTTGTTTCTAACAAATGTTGCTCCCCATGACGTAAACTACCACCCACAGATGTTTGTGGAAAAGACTTGAAATACACAGCGTCTCTAGTTATAGCGTTGCAACAACGTTAATAGACCTAGCGCGAAAAATCGCCTGTAGGGAGAGCGAATAGTCTGTCTCGATTCGATAGGAGAATTGTAGGCACGTAGCATCCCATGCTCGAATTGCCCGGACGTCTGCTATAGTTACACGAACGCCGCTCAGTCGCCCGCTGTGGGATCACGGCGCGCGAAGGTTAGAACAAGGAGAGTGCGAAAGCGAAACAAGATTGGAAATAAGTATATATCTGAGTCAAAAAGGCTGTGGTTGCAATGTTGTTTGAGAGACAGTTTTTATTAACGAATGATGGGAATGTGGGCTACATTTACTCTCTTCTGCTATCTCACATATCCACCACCACATACATTAAGTCAAATGTCTGCAGAACACGACAAAATATAAGTTCTGAAACATTACCAGTTTCAGTGAAATTTTCAGTAATTCAAAAGGTGCGTAGCAAAGTGTACCAGAGTTCTTCGTCCATTTACGTTAGTATTAGGTGTAAGAATTTGCACTTTATGTGAGGAGCTCGTAAATTTCGGATATGTCGATGTTTCCAACTTTTTCTTCATCATGTGATAGTAGCACTTAAGACTGAAAGACAAGCTGATGAAATACGAACGCGTATCCAGGTCAAGGGCGTGAATGTATGTGGATTTACAGCGGTTATGTGAACCGATAGACATCGGAAAATATGTTACAATCTGTTACAGTGCACTTTGTTTATCGAAATTAGTCATTGCGTGATATAATACCGGTGACAATTCACTTTTCTGACAAGAAAAAATTATTTGGGGAACTTATTAAGAACTACATCGAGGAAACATTACTCTATTTCTTAGGAGTAAATCTCCAACATTTGGACAAGGTTTCATTTACCGCTAACCGAGGAGTTAATATATGCAAGGCATTGCAATCCTTTCAGCATTATGCACACATTATACGGGTTTTGAACACAGGTCCCAAACACATATTGGATGATGATTATTTGATAAATGGGGCTGCAGTGGTTAATGTCGCGAGTTATGCTGCCAGATTTACTGTTTGTTTCACGAACTAAACTGGTAACGTGAACTCTACACAGACAACCTTGAAGCAAGAAACGAAGACTAGCTCGAATAGCTTGTTTAGAATACTACAGTCTGTAATTAGGCGGTACGATAAAATTATCGAGATGTTTCAGGAGAGAGGCGTATCTAAAAGGCTTACTCGCTACGACTAGAAAGCTACAAATGAGGTTCAAAAAATGTTCAAATGTGTGTGAAATCTTATGGGACATATCTGCTAAGGTCATCAGTCCTTAAGTTTACACACTACTTAACCTAAATTATCCTAAGGTCAAACACACACACCCATGCCCGAGGGAGGACTCGAACCCCTACCGGGACCAGCCGCACAGTCCATGACTGCAGCTCCCCAGGCCGCTCGGCTAATGCCGCGCGGCTACAAAGAAGGTCGTGACGTACTAGAGTCACTCAAAGATGCAATAGGAATGCTGGAAAGCGAGAAGTTTCAAACTATTCAGTTTGCTTTGTTAAAAGTGCGCAAAGTGGAAAGTCGTTGTGAAACAGGGCTCGCAGAATCAGCGCGGTTTGATTACCATAGACGCACTGTGTGCCCAGCAAATGAAAACTGAACTTAACTGCAAAACACCGGTTTCGGAGTCATCAGTAATTAGTGAGTTTAGTGTTTGCCTGCTTACCTGGGTGGTAACGTGCTCGCCTCCCATGCAAGCGGGGCCGGGTTCGATTTCCGGCAGGGATACAGGTCCACAAGTCGCCCAATGTGGCATCGACTGACGTAAGCCTTGCACTTGGCGGCCGAAATTCCCCGGATGGGGCCTCCCGGCCAACGATGCGATACGCACCTTTCCATTTCACTGAGTGTAGTACAGTGGTCGTATTACGGTCCGTTAGCTGTACATACTACAAGTACTCAAAGATCGCTGTGTCCGTTTCACAGATGTGAAAGCTGAAATTCCCACATTGCGCAGAATAGGAACAATTCTGTGGTTGCCCTTCCGACGATAGGAAACGATATCTGTTTCAGATAGGAATCAGACATTTAATACTGTGCGCCAAATGCGTGATGACATATCAGTTCCTGATTAGCTACCAGAAAACTATATCGTGTCAGTAATATCTTACTCGGCTTTTGTTATATCCGTAAATATATTCAGGGACGTTGACAGAAGTCAGGCGCGCTCAGCAGCCAAAAAAATTAAGTCTCTGTTTCCGTAGCGACTAGACTCTAAGCCACGTCATACTCTACCGTTGAAGTCGATTTATATGTGACCCAAATGGATACTACTGACGACGAAAATCGGCTTTAAAGATGAAAGCTCTTTTCAAAGCTATCTGATTTACTGAGAATAATGTTTTGTGTTCCAGCCTAAAATATGACTAGGCAAATCAATTTCGGTGTGGCCTAGAACGTTACCTCATACAACGAAGCAAACCTGATCCGAAACGAGTAGATTCACTGTAATTAAGCCAATAGGGAATAATTGGAAGAAAATTCGGTTCTTGTTAGATTTATAACTCTTAGGTGGTTATGTTTCAGTAAAACGGATGGTGTTAGCAAAAACAGTAATGTCATTTTACGTTGCAAGACCTACAAAATTTCTTAGTTACATAGTTCCCTATCGTTACTACCAACTGTTTCCTGATTTTCATTATTGCAAAAAGCAAGCAGTTTTTTGGATTACAATGACGCCACGATTACATTCTGCCCCCCCCCCCTCCCGCCCCCCTTCACAGCAATAAATGTCTACAGCGTAACTAAACTAATACAGGTGTAGTTCCAACAGCTGGTGGGAATGTGTCAGTAGCAACACTGGCCTGCAAACCCATAGGGCTGCCACTAAAACTATCACAACAGCAGCGTGCCAGACGGGGAGGACTCTCCTGTCCAGTTGCCACGGCGCCATTTCGCCCATAGCGCCTGCCCGCACCGAAAGCTTCGAACTCGGCCAGGTCGTGCCCGAGCGCGGTGGCCTCGAGCGGGTATGAGAGAGCAAAACGCCCTGTTTACAGACCTCTAGCCCGTACGTTCAGGTGAAACAAGAATGGCGGTTGTCGACTGAGAGTACCTCAGGCAGCGGCTTAAGGTCAAGGAGCACCCTTAGCAACTTCTGCACAACCACTCTCCTGCAGGGTTGTTTATTTAAATATAGCGTGTAATGAACCTTGGAAGCTCTTCAGCCTCTATCAATTTGTAATTATAGGTTATGAAATGGCAGAAACCTTATCTGAATACAGACTGATAAATTGCGAAGCACAGATGAATAATTTCATATCGGATGAAGTACGGTTATCGGATTCCCAAAAGCTAAAAGAAGGTGGTGTAAGACGTGTATATTTCTATTGTATATTATCAAAGCACAATTTATGAAACATGTTTATAATTTATTAGTAGGATTAAGTAGGGATAGTTAATATTCGGCATGTTGGAAATAATTGTGGTTACAGAGAATGTCTGCACCAAAGTATTGTTGGCAAGAGAGATCGCACGTTGATATAATTTTAAAAGGGCGGGAGAGACCGCGTATGGATACACTTTAAGAAAAGCACGGGAAAGGCCGCACATTGAAACATTTTGTAATGGTAGCAGGGATTGTCTTCACCAGAAAGCATTGTTAGCAGGAGAGACCGCACTTCAGCGTTCGTAGGAAGTCAGTAGTAAGCGAGAAGAGAAGCGTCTCGGTAGCAGGCCTGAAGCGAGAGGTTGAGAGGAGCGGTGTGCCTGCCAACCACCAGCTATGATTTACAAGAGATTATAAACGGATGTACAAAGACATCAGCTAACTATTATCATAAGAGGAACTAATATTATTGAATTATTTTTATTTGAGAAACTCAAGACTGCTGAAGGTATGTTTGCGCAATGCTAGTTGTAAGATAATTGTAAAAAGTAAGTCCCACTTTAACGTTTGTAAAATCATTTCATTCAGAATATAATGACACCCCACCAGCAGCTAACAGAGTATAGTAAAACAGAGTAAGTATATTCATGTCGCAGTTCGATGTAGCAGTCAGATTGCGATCCAGTAACAGTAAAAAAGGTAAGGAAAGTTTTTGGGTTATTGCAGGTAACGACTGAGGGCCACGACGACGACACATTCTATGTTTCGTCGAAATAATCAGCAAATCTCTTTTAATAAGCAGCATTTAAATTTGCATGAGAAGATTGAGAAAGAGAATAAATTTCAAAGGGAAGATTTCATTTGTTATTACTAAGCAAGTAGTAGAAATCCTAAGGGAAGGTTTCATAGGTTATTGTAAAAGGGAAGGTTGCGTAACAAAACGGGAACGTTTCAGTGGGATTAAATTCATGGTATAGTTTTTATAGCAGAAGAACGGAGCTGGATGGAAAGTCATGCCTAATTACTAATATGAGCAAGCAACAAAATTAGTATTTTAGATGTCGGTGAAAAATAGCAGGATTAGTTTTAAGAATTACTTATAGGCTCTTAACGTAAATCATCCACATTTCTGTATTATATTGTTTGCATTCAGTTAAGGAAGTAGAAGAACATGACATCGATGTCGACGACGAACAATTGCTCAAGCCGAAAAGAAACACCAGATTTACATCTCCATGGCAACTCTGCAATTGACACTTAAGTGCCTGACAACGGGTCCACAGAGCTACTTTCGCACTTTTCTGTGCCGGCCTCCATTTTCCAACAGCGTTCTGGAAGATCCAACATTGAAATGATTACGCACGAGAGCTGATTTCTCTTATTGTATCAGAGTGATTGTTTTTCCCTGTATAGCTCGGTTTCAATAGAATATTTTCCCATTCGGAGGAGAAAGTTTGTGACTGAAATATCGTGGAAATGTTTCGCCGCAACGAAAAGCACCTTGGCTGTATTGATTGACACTGCAAGTCGCAAATCATAGAGCGGGACGCTCTCTCGTCTGTTTCACAGTAATACAAAATGCGTTGCCCTTCTTTGAGCTGTTCCGATGTCCTCCTTCGAACCTAACTGTAAGGATTGTTACCGCACACCGGTACTCTAGCAGAGGACGGAAAATCCCACTGTAGGCGGTCTCTTTAAAAATGTGCTGCATCTTCTAAGTGTTCCGTTAACAAAGCGCAGTCTTTGGCTCGACCTAAACACAGCAATATCTATGCGATTGTTCGGATACACGTTGTTCGTAACTGTAATCCCTAGATATGTAGTTGAATTAATAATGTCTACATTTGCGCAATTCACAGTGTAAGCGTCAACAGACGCTAAAGTAACCTCTGGCGTGCCACAGGGGAGTGTTCTGGGACCATTGCTTTTCACAATATTCAGGGTGTTACAAAACGGAACGGCCAAACTTTCAGGAAACTTTCCTCACACACAAAGAAGGAAAACGTGTTATGTGGATATGTGTCCGGAAACGCTTACTTTCCATGTTAGAGCTCATTTTATTACTTCTCTTCAAATCACCTTAATCATGGAATGGAAACACACAGCAACAGAATGTACCAGCGTGACTTCAAACAGTTTGTTACAGGAAATGTTCAAAATGTCCTCCGTTAGCGAGTATACATGCATCCACCCTCCGTCGCATGGAATCCCTGATGCGATGATGCAGCCCTGGAGAATGGCGTACTGTATCACAGCCGTCCACAATACGAGCACGAAGAGTCTCTACATTTGGTACCGAGGTTGCGTAGACAGGAGCTTTCAAATGCCCCCATCAATGAAAGTCAAGAGGGTTGAGGTCAGGAGAGCGTGGAGGTCATGGAATTGGTCCGCCTCTACCAATCCATCGGTCACCGAATCTGTTGTTGAGAAGCATACGAACACTTCGACTGAAATGTGCAGGAACTCCATCGTGCATGATCCACATATTGTGTCGTACTTGTAAAGGCACATGTTCTAGGAGCACAGGTAGACTATCCCGTATGAAATCATGGCGGTCAATCGAGGAAGTACAGGACATACTGACGAAACTAAAATTAGCTCTGACATGGAAATTAAGCGTTTCCGGACACATGTCCACATAACATCTTTTCTTTATTTGTGTGTGAGGAACGTTTCCCGAAAGTTTGGCCGTACCTTTTTGTAACACCCTGTATATAAATGATCTAGTAGATACTATCGGAAGTTCCATGCGGCTTTTCGCGGATGATGATGTAGTATACAGAGAAGTTGCAGCATTAGAAAATTGCAGTGAAATGCAGGAAGATCTGCAGCGGTGCAGGGAGTGGCAACTGATCCTTAAGATGGACAAATGTAATGTATTGCGAACACATAGAAAGATGGATCCTTTATTGTAATATTGTATGATAACGGAACAAACACTGGTAGCAGTTACTTCTGTAAAATACCTGGGAGTATGCGTGCGGAACGATTTGAAGTGGATTGATCATATAAAAATAACTGTTGGTAATGCGGCTGTCAGGTTGAGATTCATTGGGAGAGTCCTTAGGAAATGTAGTCCATCAGCAAAGGAGGTGGCCTACAAAACACTCGTTCGACCTATACTTGAGTATTGCTCGTTAGTGTCGGATCCGTACCAGGTCGGGTTGACAGAGGAGATATAGAAGATCCAAAGAATAGCGCCGCGTTTCGTCACAGGGTTATTTGGTAAGCGTGATAGGGTTACGGAGATATTTAGCAAACTCAAGTGGCAGACTCTGCAAGAGAGGCGCTTTGCATCTCGGTGTAGCTTGCTGTACAGGTTTCGAGAGGGTGCGTTTCTGGATGATGTATCGAATATATTGCTTCCCCCTACTTAGAACCCTAGAGTAGATCATGAATGTAAAATTAGAGAGATTCGAGCGCGCACGGACGCTTTCCGGCAGTCGTTCTTCCCGCGAACCATACGCGACTGGAACAGGAAAGGGAGGTAATGACAGTGGCACGCAAAGTGCCCTCCGCCAAACACCGTTGGGTGGCTTGCGCAGTATAAATGTAGATGTTGTTGTAACGGGTTTATTTAGTGCTAATATATATGACTTCACACTTTTCATTATTTCAGGTTAATTGTCACCTCCCGTGACGTACAGTTATCTTTTCTGAATCAATTAGCAAATGGTTTTGATCCTATGACGATTTTAGTAAACGGTGAGTGACAGCATCATCAGCAAACAATCTAAGAGTACTGATCAGACTGTCTCGTGAATCATTTATATACATTAGGTACAGCAGACGGTATATAACACTTCCTACGATAACGTGACATTTCACTTCTGTTTCCTGGGTGACTTTTCCTTCCGCTGGTGACTCGTTACCCCCAAACGAACAGAAGTTGTGAGAAACGGACTTGTTTCGTAGCGTTGATTTCGTCAGACTCGTGCCTTCCATCTTCAGTACCATTGCCAGTTCCATTATAGTATTCGTGTAAGGAGCGCCTCTAACCGACTATAATAAGACAGTTGAAAGCTTTGCTCTTCCTCCCTCGTTACTCACTTTGAAATTCTGAAGAGAGTGTTATTACGTTTTTATTTGTAATCACAAGAATGATACTAATGAACAGGCAGCTTTCTTGCGAGTTCAGTTCATAACTCAGAAAATAACGAGACAGAAAGAAGCATGACATCAGTGTGAATTAACGCTGTGCGTTTTGCAGTTTATGGTCAGTGCGCAGTTTGTGTTTTATATGGCGCGGATCATTAATTCATGGAATTTAATGAGTGCATTCCAGAATATTTAGAAAACGTTCCTGTAACGTTTGAGGACTAACTTTAACCGACAGAGAAACGTGTAAGAGAGAAGTATAATTAAGAAAATAATACTTAATCCTCACATCTTATAAGGGTAATTATGTTTTCAAGCGTGGTGATTTAATCTCTTATTTCATTACCTCAGTTTGTTATTTTACGGAAGCTTTTGTTTCTATATGTACCGTCCGAAGACTTTCGGCTCCCTCTACGAAAGGAAAATAAACTCAAAATAACGAAGCTATTTTTAACTAGAAATATAAGGTGCTTTAGGAGATCTGGCGATGATGAAATTTGTAAAGGTAGTGTACAATTAAAAGCGTCGACGACGCCGCTTCCTATCCTAAAAGAAGTATTAAATATTTTACTGCACCAAAGTTAAAACAGAAACATGTGTCCTCGACCGGTACTTAACCTCCACGCTCTCAGTTCCTGGAAGTGTACGACACCCAGCTTCATGAGTAAATTAACATAAAATGAAACGCATATACACTGTTCAAAATACAAACAGTTCCTGGAAGTGTACGACACCCAGCTTCATGAGTAAATTAACATAAAATGAAACACATATACGCTGTTCAAAATACAAACAGTTCCTGGAAGTGTACGACACCCAGCTTCATGAGTAAATTAACATAAAATGGAACACATATACACTGTTCAAAATACAAAATTGCAACACCAAAAGAATAATTAATGTAGAGTAATGAAGTGTCGAGAATATATTTGTCTAAGTAACATACTTAACTGATTAACATTGCAACGCGAGATAAGCCGCTGTTAATGTGAAATGCTCGTACAGTAACTACTGGTGTAACGGCCAGGATGAAAAGGCAAACGTGTATGTTGTACATGTGCCGGATATCAATTTACAGAATGGAGTTCTATGACCGTTGGACTTGGCCTGTCAATACTAGGACGTTAAGCTGTCCGTGGATGTTGATGAATTTTTGGTCCGAAGACGTCCCTTATGTTCCCGATTGTAGACAGATCTGGTATTTTTGGCGGACCAAGGCAACATGTCGACAGTCTCCACAGCATCTTGGGTTACAACAGCGGTTTGTGGGCCAATGTCATCCTGTTGGGAAACACCCTCTGGATGATGTTCGCCGAGCGGAGTGGCCGCGCGGTTATAGACGCCATGCCACTGATTGAACGGCCTCTCCCGCAGGAGGTTAGAGTCCTCCCTCGAACATGGGTGTATGTATTGTTCTTAGCATAAGTTAGTTTAAGCAGTGTGTAAGTCTAGAAACCAATGACCTCAGAACTTTGATCCCTTAGGGATTCACACACTTTTTTTTCTGATTGATGTTCATGAATGGCAGCACAGCAGATCGGACCGCCATATTGACGTACAAATTTGCAGTCAAGGAACGTGGGATAATCACGCAGTCCTTCTGCTTTCATACGAAATCAGACCCCAAAACATAACTCTATGTGTGGGTCCAGTGTATCTAGCACGTAGACAGGTTGGTTCTCCTTCTAACCTACACACACCCATCACTGGCACCGAGGCAGTATTAGATTTCGTCAGAAAATACTACAGACTTCTTCGTTGCCTCCAACGACCTCTCGCTTGACACCAGTGTTGTCGAAAATGGCGATTGTTCGAGGTCAGCGACTGGCGGTGATTATGCTTCAGTGGAGTACACGCTACAGAAATTCTGGATCGGAGCTGTCCTTGAAGTAACAGATTTGTAACAGTTCGTAGTCTCAGTGTCGTTACAAATGCTTCTCAAATTGCTACTGCAGATATAATACGCTTGAGCCGTACGCCGAATACAATGGTCTCTCATCTCGGTAGTCCCACGTGCCCATCCGGAGCCCCCGGTCTCCTTGAGCCCGTATATCCTGGTGACCATAGCCGCCAATAATCATGTATAGTAGCTACATTTCTGCCAAGTCTTTCTGCAGTATAGCTGAAGGAACATCCAGATTCTCATTGCCCCATTTCACTACCACGTTGAAACGCATGAGGTGTTGATAATTGCGTCTTTGTCACCTTAAAGGTATTCTTGACCAGCATCAACTCACCACGTCCAATCCCATAGGTAACTAACGCTCACCACCGTTAAAACATGTACATAAAGCAAACCTGTTTGCATTCTCATAGTCGCGCTGCTCTTATGTGACTGGCACAGAATCTGATTAGACATCATCTTTCATACGTAGAAGCACACCTGCCAACTTTCGTTTCTGTCGCAAAACTCCTTTTTGGAGTTGCGACTTTTTTCCCTATGTGTTTTACGTCAGGCATTTCCCGAATCATATAATCTCATTAGCACCTTCAGAGATCTTGGAGATAATGGATCAGCTGCAGCAAGCGGAACATAAATAATTAATATTAAATACTTCAAATGTTTGACCATGTTGTCCGTTGTTGGTATTTAATTATTGAGGGTCTTTTTCCTCTGTCGTTGCAACTATAGAAACGGTTTTTTTTTTCGATATACTCGTTTCCCTTTATTGAGGTAAAGCATCATCAGTGGTCTGTAATTAAGTTATTTACCATTTGATTTGCTGCAAGATTGAAAAATAGTTTATTAACAATATGTCGGGTTGTACTTACAGTGATTTCCGCTTGATTTCTAGCTTACATCGGAAAATACCGTCTGCTAGAACATCGTTGATGTTTTTCTTCTTCCTACACTGGTAGTTGTTGTCTAACTTTTAGTTGTTCTGCAGCAATGTGCATTTCTTATGTTCTTCATACCACACTTTTTTCGCACACCAGTGTTTCGTGATTGTTTTTATTCTTGTAAGCATATGTTGTGGTGTTTCGTAGTGTTGGTAATACAACTTCGCTATTAGTTTGTCTTTGGTCTACAATCCTTTTTTTTAAATTTTGTATGTGTGTAATTCTATTTAATTATGTTGCTGTGTATTTATATCCTGAGTAAGAGTAGGGAAGGAATACTGATGGAGTATTTTTGTTTTCGTTTATTTTGTTTTTCTGGTAGGGAGAGGGACCAATTACGATATGGAATTAAGTTTATAGTAGTGTGATGAAGTGTGTTGGAGGCGAAGGTGAGAAGCAAGAGGTGAAATGTGGAGGGGTGTTTTGTGGGAGAGTGGGAGGGGGGTGAAGGATAGAAAAGGCTCTTTTCTTTTTCATGTAATTTCTTTAATTATTTTTTATAGAGTCTGGTTGCAATATTTAATTGGTCATTTAGCTGCTTTTTTATGTAGTGTTAATGGTTTGAGTATTTGGAAATTTTTCCGGAAAGGGAGGTGGTGTCTCTCTTTACTAATTTTTATGATTTTCATATCAGCAAGAATACTACATACACGAGGAAGCTTTACTCATGGGTTTACCTATTGCTGGAATAATAGCCAACATTTCCATGAACCATATAGAAAAATTAATATTTGAAGCCGTTATAACAAACAAAAGCTACAACATCATCTACTGGTGCACATACATGGATGACGTAATATGCATGATAATTGAACCTAAAAACAGAGTACAGCAACTACTCAAAAACATTAATACGGTACACACACAAAAATTCACAATAGAAGAAGAGCAAGAAAACGAACTCAACTTCCTAGACATAACTATAAGAAAAGCAATAACAAACACACATTTGACATATTCAGAAAACCTACAAAGGACATTGTCTTAAGCGTAACCTCCAACCATCTGCACAATCTCAAACAGGCAGATGTCAGATACATGTTAAATGGACTGAACAGGATCCCCAGAAACATTACTCATTACCAGAAAGAATTTGCCACTATAAATCAAATAGCATTAAGAAATGGATACTAAGAACCAATGGTAGACAACGTAAACAGAAAAATAAATATAGAAATAATGAAACAAACTATCCAAACCACATCAATACATGCAACCTGAACTACTACAAAAATGGCGTACAATGACCTACAACAACAAATTCACGCTTAAAGTAGGTAACATATTGAAAAGGTAAGGCATAAATATTGATTACAAAACAAACAATTCAATACAAAAGAATACCTCAAAAGTGAAATCGAAACCAGACAGGCAGCAACGATCTGGTATCTATCAGCTCAGTTGCAGAGATTGTAAAGAGATATACACTCTAAACACTGACAAAAGGTTTGACGCAAGATATAAAGGACATACCAGAGTATTTAAATACGGTACAAACCATTCAACAACTGTAGATAATATAAAACAAGAACACCATAGACCAAACAATACTGAAAATGATACGAATTTCATAAGAATCAGTAAGGTCAGACGACTCCTCTCTTCCCAAGAAAATTTCCACGTACCCGAAGCACTAACACAAAATAAACAGTTGGTCAATGACCAAATAAATATTGGAAACCAGACTCTATATAAAATAAATGATCAAATTACATGGAAAACAGAGACTTTTCCATCTTTCACCCCTTCCCATTCTCCTGCCCAAACCATATTCCCCTCCTAATTTCTTTTCACATCTTGCTCCTCATATATGCCTTCAACTCAAACTCCATCCCACCACTATAAACTCACGTCCACTCATGATATTTATTCCCTCTCCCACCTAAAAAATTCTCCATCACTATTCCTTCTCTATAAAATAATGAAAAGGGAAAAACCACAATCCAGAACACATATTTAGCAGAATAAAAACAAACACAAAATAGTGGTGTGCGAAAAAAGTGTGGCGTGAAGAACATAAAAATGCATAGTGCTGAAGAGCAACTAAAAATTAGACTGCAGCTAATACTGTCTAAAGAAGAAAAACGTCAACGGTGTGCTAGCAGACGGCATTTTGCGATGTTAAGCGAGGAATCAAGCGAAAATCACCGTAAGTACAAACCATCATCCTCTTAACGAACCGTTTTGGGAACTGTCTCTGCAACTCATTTCTAGACATCAGCCAAAATGTGTCGGACAACCATCGTGTTGATACAACATTCTGATCCTTGTTTCTAAAGGTACTTCTTCCACAAACAGACCTAATGCTTCTTGCAGGAATGTGGTGTACTTCCTGGCATTAAGATTTCCTTCGATGGAATTGGGGCCTACAATTCTGTCCTCCAGAATACCACACCATACATGCACCGATCACGGTTTTTGGTGTGCTACTTGACGCAACCTACATGGATTTTCAGTTGACCAATTACGCATGTTATGTAAATCAAAATTTCCATGGCTCATTAATGTAGCATCCTCAGTAAATAAAATCAAGTTAATAAATCATCCCTCTGAATCTGAAGTTGAGCCCATCGGCTAAATTCAATGTGACGCATACAATCCGTACTAGCTAATTCTTGGTGGAGACTGATATGGTAAGCACGATATTTATGGCGATGTAGACTACTCTGGCTCATGTCAGATTCCCTTGCGATTTGAGGCGAACTAACAGAAGGATGGAACCCGTGGTCTAGGGGTAGCGTCTTGGTTTCATAATCAAAGTGTTTTCGGTCCAGGGTTCGATACCTGGGACTGCCTAAATTTTGATAGATAATCAGCATTGGCGGCCGAAGACTTCCGGCATAAGAAGTCAGCCTCATTCTGCCAACGGCCTTGTCAAAGAGGGCGGAGGAGCGGATAGAGGTTCTGGGCACTCTCTTGTCCTAGGGGTGGGTAATTGCCCCTAAAGGCGGAAGAATCAGCAATGATCAACGACATGAGGATGCAGAATGCAATGGAAACCACTGCGTTAAAGACACGTAACGTGTATCCACAGGACATGTGGCTTGTAATTGAAGAAGTGTCATGATGATCTCTCCATTGGCAAAAGATTCCGGAATAGTCCCCCATTCGGAACTCCGGGAGGGGACTGCCAATGGGGAGGTTACCATGAGAAAAAGATTGAAAAACCAATGAAAGTATAACGTTCTACGAGTCGGGACGTGGAATGTCAGAAGCATGAACGTGGTAGGGAAACTAGAAAATCAGAAAAGGGAAATGCAAAGGCTCAATCTAGATATAGTAGGGGTCAGTAAAGTGAAGTGGAAGGAAGACAAGGATTTCTGGTCAGATGAGTATCGGGTAATATCAACAGCAGCAGAAAATTGTATAACAGGTGTAGGATTCGTTATGAATAGGAAGGTAGGGCAGAGGGTGTGTTACTGTGAACAGTTCAGTGACCGGGTTGTTCTAATCAGAATCAACAGCAGACCAACACCGACAACGATAGTTCAGGTATACATGCCGACGTCGGAAGCGGAAGATGAACAGATAATGAAAGTGTATGAGAATATTGAAATGGTAATGCAGTATGTAAAGGGGGACGAAAATCTAATAGTTATGGGCGGCTGGAACGCAGTTGTAGGGGAATGAGTAGAAGAAAAGGTTACAGGAGAATATGGGCTTGGGACAAGGAATGAAACAGGAGAAAGACTAATTGAGTTCTGTAACAAGTTTCAGCTAGTAATAGCGAATACCCTGTTCAAGAATCACAAGAGGAGGAGGTATACTTGGAAAAGGCTGGAAGATACGGGAAGATTTCAATTACATTACATCATGGTCAGACAGAGATTCCGAAATCAGATACTGGACTGTAAGGCGTACCCAGGAGCAGATATAGACTCAGATCACAATATAGTAGTGATGGAGAGTAGGCTGAAGTTCAAGACATTAGCCAGGAGGAACCAATACGCAAAGAAGTGGGATACGGAAGTACTAAGGAATGACGAGATACGTTTGAAGTTCTCTAACGCTATAGATACAGCAATAAGGAATAGCGCAGTAGGCAGTACAGTGGAAGAGGAATGGACATCTCTAAAAAGGGCCATCACAGAAGTTGGGAATGAAAGCGTAGGCACAAAGAAGGTAGCTGCGAAAAACCATGGGTAACAGAAGAAATACTTCAGTTGAGTGATGAAAGGAGGAAGTACAAACATGTTCAGGGAAAATCAGGAATACAGAAATACAAGTAGCTGAGGAATGAAATAAATAGGAAATGCAGGGAAGCTAAGACGAAATGGCCGCAGGAAAAATGTGAAGACATCGAAAAAGGTATGATTGTCGGAAGGACAGCCTCAGAATACCGGAAAGTCAAAACAACCTTTGGTGACATTGAAAGCAACGGTGGTAACATTAAGAGTGCAACGGGAATTCCACTGTTAAAAGCAGAGGAGATAGCAGATACGTGGAAAGAATACACTGAAAGCCTCTATGAGGGTGAGGATTTGTCTGATGTGACAGAAGAAGAAACAGGAGTCGATTTAGAAGAGATAGGGGATCTAGTATTAGTATCGGAATTTGAAAGAGCTGTGGAGGACTTACGGTCAAATAAGGCAGAAGGGATAGATAACATTCCATCAGAAATTCAAAAATCATTGAGGGAAGTGGCAACAAAACGACTATTCACGTTGGTGTGTAGATTATATGCGTCTGGCGACATACCATCTGACTTTCGGAAAAGCATCATCCACACAATTCCGAAGACGGCAAGAGCTGACAAGTGCGAGAATTATCGCACAATCAGCTTATCAGCTCATGCATCGAAACTGCTTACAAGAATATTACACAGAAGGATGGAAAAGAAAATTGAGAATGCGCTAGGCGACGATCAGTTTGGCTTTAGGAAAAGTAAAGCGGCGAGAGTGGCAATTCTGACGTTACGGCTAATAATGGAAGCAAGGCTAAACAAAAATCAAGACACTTTCATAGGACTTGTCGACCTGGAAAAAGCGTTCGACAATATAAAATTGTGCAAGCTGTTCGAGACTCTGTAAAATGTAGGGGTAGGCTATAGGGAGAGACGGGTCATATACAATAGGTACAACAACCAAGAGGGAATAATAAGAGTGGACGATCAAGAACGAAGTGCTCGTATTAGGAAGGGTGTAAGACAAGGCTGTAGCCTTTCGCCCCTACTCCTCAATCTATACATCGAGGAAGCAATAATGGAAATAAAAGAATGGTTCAGGAGTGGAATTAAAATACAAGGTGAAAGGGTATCAATGATACGATTCGCTGATGACATTGCTATCCTGAGTGAAAGTGAAGAAGAATTAAATGATCTGCTGAACGGAATGAACAGTCTAATGAGTACACAGTATGGTTTGAGAGTAAATCGGGGAAAGACGAAGGTAATGAGAAGTAGAAGAAATGAGAACAGCGACAAACTTAACATCAGGATGGATGGTCACGAAGTCAATGAAGTTAAGGAATTCTGCTACCTAGGCAGTAAAATAACCAATGACGGACGGAGCAAGGAGGACATCAAAAGCAGACTCGCTATGGCAAAAAAGGCTTTTCTGGCCAAGAGAAGTCTACTAATATCAAATACCGGCCATAATTTGAGGAAGAAATTTCTGAGGATGTACGTCTGGAGTACAGCATTGTATGGTAGTGAAACATGGACTGTGGGAAAACCGGAACAGAAGAGAATCAAAGCATTTGAGATGTGCTGCTATAGACGAATGTTGAAAATTAGGTGGACTGATAAGGTAAGGAATGAGGAGGTATAATGCAGAATCGGAGAGGAAAGAAATATGTGGAAAACACTGATAAGGAGAAGGAACAGGATGATAGGACATCTGCTAAGACATGAGGGAATGACTTCCATGGTACTAGAGGGAGCTGTAGAGGGCTAAAACTGTAGAGGAAGACAGAGATTGGAATACGTCAAGCACATAATTGAGGACGTAGGTTGCAAGTGCTACTCTGAGATGAAGAGGTTAGCACAGGAAAGAAATTCGTGGTGGGCCGCATCAAACCAGTCAGTAGACTGATGACAAAAAAAAAAAAAAAAAAAAAAAAAAAAAACCATACAAGGATCTCGAACCACAGTTGCAAGAGTACCAATTTCCGTTTGCTCATTTGTAACTTTGCTTTGCTAGATATGATTCTGATGCTTTAAAGATCTAGTTGTTCTTAGTTTATCTTACACATATTTAAATGTACGACGTGCAGGGTGAGTACGTTGAGGATATCTTTCTGTGTGTAAGTTTCTAACTAAATGTCGTTGGCATTCTCCCTAAATGAGATGCATATTGACTTCCTCATCGAAGCTATACAACATTCACATTCGCTTGAATCGACGATACTAGTCTTACTGTTCCAGTTAGTGTTGTATTGCGAAACCGTCGAATGGTGTTCACATGTGAATGGCACGTTAGATGGGTAGTCATATTCGGCGAATATTTACTATTTGCACGATATACGAGACACAACTGTCAGACCATGTGCTTCGATAAGTGCCGAGGTGATAAGGAATAACACTCAGTCAATGATAAGAAGATTGTACCACTGCATAATACCACTGATCATCACTTTCAACACCTTCTGTAAGTGTATGTTCATGTCACCTTTGTGACCTTCGTTGACCTTCAAAGACCTTAAGTTACACATCACTGGATTCGTCTCGATAGCCGTTATCAGAAAATAAGTACCGAGCTATAGCATCCTATCAGAAAAAACAGGATTGACCATCATATGTCTGAAGTGACCCCACCTAGCAACAAAAAACCAACCCCATAGTGTGGCCCCCGTTGTCCCATGCAACATTTGTCCCAAAAACTTTTCAACTACTGTCATACTTCCGCAGTTATTCTAAGTGACAATAGTTAGTGACTCACCCTGTATAGGAATCGGAGGTGGCAAAGACGTTGCTGTTATTTAGTAACATGCTACAAATGGACACTAATGCTCTAACTTTTGTCCAGGTGCATAGAGACATGCAAGATATCGATCTTGCACTGAACGGCGCATCCTCTAAAAGATACGTAGTATATCTAGAAGACATTATACTGCCGCAACAATCCTGCCAACTAGATTCTTCTGCGATGTAACAGGTGTTTCATACAGAAGACCCGTCAATTATACCCACAGGAAAAAATGGATTGGGGTCAGATCGGGTAACCGTAGTGGCCATACGACTTGCCTTCTGTGGACGATCCAGTGGCCGGGAGACGTCGCCTGGAGATGTGATCTCACTTGATTAGTGAAAAGCGCGGGGTCTCCGTCCTGCTGGAATCGAATGTGGCAACGAATAGGCATAGGAACATCATCCAGAATGTCCGGCAGAGCATCTCGCATAAATACGAGTCAGAGAGAACATACAGCACAGTTATACAGTCTCCGATGAGCTAGCCCACATGAGAGAGTTGCGCCCTCCTATTGCGTTGGCGACCACCGGTTCCCATGAGGTTACTGATCCTTGTATGCCCTATGTGCGATATCAGTTTGTAAACTTTTTTTAAGAAATCACCCTGCATAATCGGAGATGGTACGAATGCGGAATTCTTCTAGCGACAATACGGGCCACAAGGCCGGCAATCCGTTTCCCTACGCGACTTTCACAAGGAGCAGGCTGTTACGGCTCAGCCGGCCGGAGTGGCCGTGCGGTTCTGGGCGCTACAGTCTGGAACCGAGTGACCGCTACGGTCGCAGGTTCGAATTCTGCCTCGGGCATGGATGTGTGTGATGTCCTTAGGTTAGTTAGGTTTAATTAGTTCTAAGTTCTAGGCGACTGATGACCTCAGAAGTTAAGTCGCATAGTGCTCAGAGCCATTTTTTTGTTACGGCTGAGTGCCTGAGAACGCTCATCTCAGAAACGGCGAAGCTGGCCCGCTCTTCGCGTGCATCAGCCGTACCGTCGTGAGAAATTATGAACAGTAATTTTTCAAAACATTGCTGGAGGAAGTCAGTGCTCAAAATAAAATTTGTGAAATTATTTATAAGGTCGTCTAGATGGCAAGGGCACGTTTATTACGAGGTGACTGGTTTTGAAGATCACCTGACCATCTTTACAACTTAAAAACTGTAATAGGGTATTTGATATAATCTAGTGAAGTTTAGAAAGGAACTTAACATCGGCTAAACAACTACGCAACATAGATATAACCCATACCGATCCGATGGACAGTGACTGTACACTGAGCCGAAACAACTAAAAGTCGATAGTCAAATGTGTGTCTTATGGAACTTAACTGCTAAGGTCATCAGTCCCTGAGCTTACACACTACTTAACCTAAATTATCCTAAGGGCAAACACACACACCCATGCCCGAGGGAGGACTCGAACCTCCGCCGGGACCAGCAGCACAGTCAATGACTGTAGCGCCTTAGACCGCTCGGCTAATCCCACGCGGCAGTCGATAGTCAGCTGACTGGGAGAGCAGCGCCGCTATTTCCTAAGTTACGTGAATGCTTGATGTCTGTTATTTCGGACATAACTGATTCGCCTCGATGGGCAATGAATCCACCACTTTCTGTGCGGATGAACAATTACGTACGACTTCCTGTGGGAATCTCAAAGTAGCGTGTATGGAGGGCATGGACGCAGACTGCAAAGTCGGCGAAATTGCGATAAACACTGTTCGGGTAGCGCAGTGGTTAACGCAATTGCCTAGTAAGTAGGAGAATACGGGTTTGAATCCCGGTCCGGCACACATTTTCACTTTTCGCCGCTGATTCCGCATAATGGCCCGATACTGCTGACGTCAGTAGTCCCTTCTGTTTTGCGTCTTCTCCCCCGTCCCTCCACCAACAATTTACAAAGTATTTCTTATATACTGAAGACTGAGCCTACGACTGACTCGATGTCGGCGTTAGTCAATCAAGTAATAGTCGAAAGAATTATGTACAAGAAAATGTACATACTAGCACACAGCACGTCAAAATAACGTAGAATAATTTTGTTGTAAAGAAGTAACAGCCCCTAATGGAGCTATTGTCAGATACATATACTAAGAGCTTCATAAAGAGAACAAACAAACATCGTATCCTTGTGTATGGGCTGTCCCCCAGAGTCATGCTGGAAAAATAATTACCATATTGTTGGTTTCCAAGGATGCCGAACCAAAGATGAATCAGCGGGAGAATTTGCAAGTAGATGGCAGTGAATGTCCAGCAGGGGACAGTCCATGTATGTATGAAGTAGTTGGTTACTATAGAGATGGTAGACGCTGGTCTCTGTCGGTTCCCATAGAAGCGGCCACGGACATCGGTGATGAAGTTCGTACAGAACGCTCCATACATGATACAGTCCCAGGATATATATAAGTAGCATCCGTTATTATATGCATCGATCGATATTAAATAGTTCTAGATCGTAATATGCAAGCAAATAATAACAAAAGTGGTATGAGAGGATACAAACAGAAAAAAAAAGTTACATGACAGATATTTCTATAATATATAAGGTGATAACCAGAGAAAAAAATTGGTTACGCCGAAAATTAATTAATGAAAATAATTCCATGATGAACAAGTATAAATTAAAAGTGCCGTTCCATAACTGACATAATGTGCAGATTATTTATACAGTGTAAGAACATTACTTAAAATTGTAACAAAATAATGTGAAACTGCTGTTAGAAATGCAACCTTCTAAGTAACGCTGTTCATCAAGGTGCTGACGAAACAATGATTTGGTACGTGTGGCAACAGTAGTTTACGCGCTAAAACTTATCGAGAAGTCACGGTTACTTTGGCTGATATAATATTTATCACAGCCGTTGCACCGTATTTTGTAGATGCCAGAATTTTCGTTGTTGTTAGATTCGCCAATTGTGTGTCTAATTATTTTGGATTATGTTGTTAACTTTCAAGTCTATCATCTGATTTTTTTAAATTATATTTTTTGTTTTATGAGAAAAATTCCTCAAAAGTCATTTTAGAAGATCTCCTGGTGGAATTTGAAACAATGTAATATGCTTGTAATTTTCTGATATAAAAAATCAACTTGGCTACCTCTAAAGTTATTGGTGATAAAAATTTGGTCCGCAGCTCGTGGTCGTGCGGTAGCGTTCTCGCTTCCCACGCCAGGGTTCCCTGGTTCGATTCCCGGCGGGGTCAGGGATTTTCTCTGCCTCGTGACGACTGCGTGTTGTGTGATGTCCTTAGGTTAGTTAGATTTAAGTAGTTCTAAGTTCTAGGGGACTGATGACCATAGATGTTAAGTCCCATAGTGCTCAGAGCCATTTTGAACCATTTGATAGAAATTTGATTTAAAGTATCAGTTTCTTCTTGTACTGCATCATGTTGAAGAGGTAATTATAATTATCTACATATCAATGTTTTAAAGAAACTTTATGTATTTAGTAGGCTGACATGAAGAGACAGTAATCATTATATTCATTGACGTTGGTTTTTTGTAAATAGAGGTTCAATGTTTTCAGTTTTAATTTGAGATTCTAAGATCGATAAAATTAATACTTTGTTGGTTTTCATATTCTACTGTGAGGGATAAGGACGCGCACTGTTTAATCTAGTGGGGAGGAGATCAGTTTCTTCCTTTGAGTCTTTACATAAAAACAACATGTCGTAGACAAATCCGCTATAGTAAATAGTTATTTGGTTATTTCTTGACATCACTTGCCGGCGCGTCGGCCGATATCATTGTAGATCACGTCAAACTCCATCATTTTAGAAATAATCCGAAAATAACCAATAAAATTATTCGACTTTGGTATCAATCAAAGGCACTGTGACAGTTTGTATGAACATTATTGTGCACCACCTGTACCACTTCATGACTGATGTCTTCTCCGACGGAAATGACATGTTCCAGCTGGATAAATCACCATGTCAGCAGCAAAGAATCAAGCAACGTTGATACCCGATATAACCTCAACGGAACACATGTGGATCACTACAGGGCAAAAGCAATGCTCCCACATACTACTCCACCCATATCTAACGGAGATTTCGTGACCTGTGCTTTCACATGGGGCACTACATTCCTCTGAAAACCTATCGAAAACCTCTAGAATCTACGCCACACAGAATTATTCCTACATATCGTTCGGAACATTAATCAAAACGCTACTAAGTTACTGGTCGTAATGTTTTGGCTAGTTAGTGTACCACAAAAAAATGAGACTTGCACGATGCAGAGCCAGTCAGCTGGGACGTTTACTTCTATTCTGTAGTATTTAACGATGAGTTCAAATTCTGCTTGTGGCTGTCAGATAAAGGCCATCATGCCATTAGACGACCTGCTGAAGCGTCATACGAAGCAGCGATTGTCTCCAACTCTTTGGATTACGGTATCTGAAGGCAACGGAAATTAGAACAGGATTACAGGTGAAACTATATAAGACAGTAGGATGATCCCAGATCCCACATTGCTGTTCAGAAATTTCTAAAGATGTCACTCGGAGGTTCTTTCCTTCGATGCAGTATAGAACGCTAGAATGTGGAACTGCCTGTCGGAGTCACACAACATAGTGACGTTGGCGATGGATATCCTCAGAGAATAAAGTAACTGAAAAGCCATTTAATACCCGTTGTCTGATGAACGTCTCTACGAAGGTTGATATACACTGAAGCGCCAAATAAACTGGTGCAGGTACGTGTATTCAAATTCAGAGATATGTACACAGCCAGAATACGGCGCTGCGATCGGCAACGCTATGTAAGACAACAAGTGTCTGGCACAGTTGCTGGATCCGTTGCTGCTGCTACATCGGTCAGTTATCAAGATTTAAGTGAGTTTGAGCGTGGTGTTTTAGTCGGCGGAGGAGCGGTGGGACATAGCATCTCCGAGGTGGCAGTGAAGTGGGGATTTCCGCGTACGACCATTTCACGTGTGTACCGTGAATATCAGAAATCCGATAAAACATCAAATTTCCGACATCGCGGCGGCCGCAAAAGATCCTGCAAGAACGGGGCCAACGACGACTGAAGAGAATCGTTCAGAGTGACAGAAGTGCAGTTCTTCTGCATATTGCTGCAGATTTCAATGCTGGGCCATCAATAAGTGTCAGCGTGCGAACCATTAAAATAAAAATACCATCGATATGGTCATTCTGAGCCGAAGGCCCAGTCATGTACCTTAGATAACTGCACGACACATAGTATACACCTCTCCGGGCCCGATAACACCAGCATTGGATTGTTGATGACTGGAAACATTTGCCTGGTTGGAAGGTTCTCGTTTCAAACTGTATCGAGCGGATGGACGTGTAAAGGTATGGAGAATACCTCGTGAATCCATGGACCCTGCATGTCACCAGGGGACTGTTCAAGCTCGTGGAGGCTCTGTGTGGAGTAATATAGGACCCACGGTAAGTGTAGATACCACTCTGACAGGTGACACGTACGTAAGTATCCGTCTGATCACCTGCATCCATTCGAGTCCATTGTGCTTTGCGACGGACATGGGCAATTCCAGGAGGACAATCCGACACCTCACACGTCCAGAATTGCTACGTAGTGGCTTGGAAAACTCTTACAAGTTGAAACACTTTCTCTGGCCACCAAAATCCCCAGATATGAACATATCTGGGATGCCTTAGGAGATGCAGTGCAGCAGAGATTGCCACCCCGTCACACTCTTTCGGACGCCCAGCACGATTCATGGTGTCTGTTCCCTCCAGCACTAGTTCAGACATTATTCGAGTCCATGCCACGTCGTATTGCGGCCTTCTGTGTGCGTGCGGGGCCCTACACGATGTTAGGCTGGTGTTTCAATTTCTTTGGCTCTTCAGTGTACATCGGAACGTGGTGTAACAATTTCAATTTCTGTCACTGTATATTCCAAATATTAAGTAAACAGAAGTTTTTGTCCTGAAGAACTATAACTAATCTATTATTACGCAATCAGTCCAAAAATTTGCATAGCCAAAATTTCCGATTAAAGTATAAAAAACCGTGTAGCGTTTGTAGCATATGGCATGTGTGTTTGTATGTGTTGGTTGCCTAATGTTGTTTTCACTCTTCGCAATGGAACTCTCACGCCTACAATCGCTTATGAACAGTGAAACATTAATAACATACACCTAGAGATTTCCATAAAATGAAGTCTCATATTGTGGCTCTACTTCATTTATTCTAGCAAAGCTAACCAAATATTCCAATCGAGATGCTAATAGAATCAGTCACAACCTGGATACCGTAAGTGATTTAGTCTCAAAAAATCATGTAGAGAGCAAGAAATTGTAGAAATATGAAGTTCACAATGACAGATCCTACCTTAACTAATAGAACAAGTGTGTCCCTTTTTTAGACCCCACCCCTTTTTACTAGATGGGGTTATATTTGGCTGATCCTTAATAGAGGTGACAAAGAGGAGACCTATGGCCTGAGTGGCACTCAGGCCATAGGTCTCCTGTTTGTCACTTTCGGAAAAGAAGCAGTGGACAAGCACATTTCCTCCGAATTTTTACCTATACATAGAACCAAAGTGTATAAATAACTTATTGAAATACGGACAGCAGTTATAATCTGCACACTGGGGCACTGGCCGCTGTACGGATGACATACATAGCGCGCTTGTAATTCCCTGCGTAGACGCAGCACTCCTAAAGCTGGAATTATCTCAGTACAAGACAGACTATGATCAAGATTTCTGGTTCTTCCCTTGCCAGGAGCAGAAATTCTACTCATGTCCTTGTCCATACAGAAGCACTTCAGTCTGTTGCGGGCTCCACAGAGTGGTAACAAATTTTGACTCGAGTAAACAGAATGACATCTCTGTACTCAGAGAAACGCCTTCAGGTGCTCCTTGTGGCGAAATCAACGCTTTTCAAACTCTAAGCACAAGATTACGGGGGTATGTCTCAACTCTGTATACCCGCTCCCCGCTGGACATGCGGTGTCTACGTTAGCACTGAGGCGACGAAACTCAGAGACCATTACCATTACAAAAAAAGATTCCCCCCCCCCTCTCCGGGTCATGAATCTGACAGCCAATCGCCTGAAACCCCTACTCTTTTCCGAAGATTTCCTGGAAGTTTCCATTTCCCCTCCTACATCATTTGTAACCCACATATAAAATACATGTCTGTGCTTTGTGGGAACCATGCCCCTGTGCTTCCCGTGAGAAGATCCCTCAGAGGTCAGATCCCGACCGTCGTTTGTGACCCCGCTCATTCTTCCCACTAAAATACGGACGCTCTTACGCCACATACTGTTTTCTGAAATTTATTTTTTCTGCCCAATAGCATGCAAAGAGAAACAGTGCGTCTTGGCAAAACTCCCTTGAAATCCATGCTCCTTTACAGCGTTCCGACGCGGTTTTTAACCATGCAGAGGGAAATTTGAAACCTTTGAGGCCTATCCCAAAGTCAGTGGAGTGCGTCAAATACGTATTCAGCTCTGAAACCACATACCATCATATGTATCCGTTGGCGGATGTCGCTCGATCGCCATCTGTGCGGCTTCCCCCGTCTGATGTTCGAGTCCTCCCTCTGGCATGGGTGTGTGTGTGTGTGTTGTACATAGTTTCAGTTGGGTTACATAGCGTGTAAGCTTAGGGACACATGACCTAAGCAGTTTGGTCCCATTAGATCTTACCACAAATTTACATTTTTACGTCATCTGTGGCAGGCAACAGAGGATCTACTCAGGTAGCAACAAGAAGGACATGTCCACTTGGACTGCCTTCAGAGACGTCTTCTGTTTGTACCTCCTACAGAATAGACACTGACGCAGCAGATAACGACCACCTCTCTCACATATGTTGATGAATTGATGAATGATGTGGGGATTTTTCAGGTGAATTCCGCCCTTGATCCTATACTGCTGCAGTCACATTTGATTCAGCGGCATCTCCATCCCATCACGCCACAACTACGTCAGGTTCAGAAACAAGTAGGCTGGGGGAGGAGGAATTTTTTTTTCTTTGAGTCATTAACCTGCCGACTGGTTTGTTGCAGCCCTCCACGAATTCCCCTCTTTGCCAACCTCCTCATCCCAGTGTAGAACTTGCGATTTACGTAGTCAATTATATTCTGGATGTCTTTCAATCTCTGTCTTCCTCTACAGTATTTGCCCTTTACTGCAGCATCTAGTATCATGGAAGTCCTTCCTTGATATCGTAGCAGATGGCCTATCATCCTGTCCCTTCTCCCTGTCAGTGTTTCCGATATATTCCATTATTCTCCTATTTATTTATTTATTTACACGTTCAGTTCCGTAGGACCAAATTGAGGAGAAATCCTCCAGGATCATGGAACGTGTCAGGACTCGAAGTTACAACACGTAAGTAATAACAGATAAAAATAAAACTTATAAAATTCTGCGCAGAACCTCTTCATTCCTAACATTATCAGTCGACCTGATTTTCAACATTTTACTTTAGCACCACTTCTTAAATGCTTCGATTCTCTTCTCTTCCGGTTTCCCCACAGTCCTTGTTCCACTACCATACAATGCTGCGCTCCAGAATTACATTCTCACATATTTCGTCCTCAAAAGATCATAGAAGACTTTTCTTGGTCGTGAATGCCATTTTTGCCAGTGCTAGTTGGCTTCTGATGTCGTTGCTTCGTCCTTCATTGGTTATTTTGCTACCTAGTAGCAGAATTCGTTAACTGCATGTACTTTGTTACCATCAAATCTGATGTTAAGTTTCTCTCTGTTCTCATTTTTGTAACTTCTCATTACTTTCGCCTATCGTCGATTTGTTCTAAGTCCATATCCTGAACTCATTAGATGTTCATTTCATTCAGCAGATCATGTAGTTTTTGTTCAGTTTTACTGAGGGTAGCAATGTCGTCAGCGACTCATATCATTTATATCCTTTCATCTTGAATTTTAATTCCACTCCTCATCCTTTCTTTTATTACCATCGTAGCTTTGAAACGTCCTCTTAGAAAAATTAGTGAATTACTGTGCTGATAAACCTCTGACGTTATTTTATTTTCAAACAGGTGAGCAAAACTGAACGTACGCAGACATTTCTCTCTTTACTTATTCTGATCATCACTAAACTGACACACAATATTTTTAGCGCAACGCAATCTGACTTTCAATAATCCCTACAATAGAATGGCCCTGACTAACAATAACCTATACCTGTCATGAGTCAGTTACCTCACAAAAATCTTTGTGACTCGAACTACTGCAATACAGCGAGTGCCAATACTGCCAGCTAAATAAACGATTCTAACTACTGAAGGCACTAACTGTTGATAGCATAGTTAGCAAATGAAAGATTTTGATAGAGAACAAACAATTTATTTACCTTAATAGTGTTCAAAAGTCATCATATATATATAACACTTCATGATATCCAGTATTACAAATTTACTCCTTCTGATGGACACACGTCCTGGTCGTCCGCTCTCAAAATTCTACCATATCTCTCCCCACATCCACCACTGCTGGCGGCTCACCTCCAACTGCGCAACGCTACGAGCTGTTCACATCCAACTGCCCAACACTACAATATCGAATATTTCAACAATGCCAACCAGCCACAGACTGCACACAGCACAGCCAGTGATTTTCATACGGTGCGCTACGTGACGTAACCAACATAAAAACCTAAATAGCCTACTTACAGCTTCTTTGATGTGCAGGTTGAACAGTAGGGGCGAAAGACTACAACCTTGTCTTACACAATTTTTTATCGTGCCTCTTCGTTCTTGGTAGTGTAATGCCTCTTGGCTCCTATACATGTTGTGTGTTGCCCGTCTCTCCGTATTGTATATTACCCCTATTTTTTCACAGACTTTCGAATATCTTGCACCATTTTACGTTGTCGAACGGAATTTCCAGGTCGACAAATCCTATGAACAAATCTTGATTTTTGTTTGGTCTTGGTTTCATTAATAACTGCAACGTCAAATTGTCTCTTTGGTTCTTTTACCTTTCCTAAAGCTAATCTGATCATCATCTAACACATTCTCAAAATTATTTTCAGTTCTTCTGTATATTATTCTAGTAAGCAACTTGGATGCTTTATCTGTTAAGCCGATTGTGCGATAATTCTCGCACTTGTCAGATCTTGCAGTCTTCGGATATGAGTGAATGAAATATATCCGAAAATCTGATGGTATTTCACCAGACACCTGTGTTCTACACTCCAACGTCAATGGTCGTTTTGTTGCCACTTTCCCCAGAGATATTAGATAATGTGATCGAATTTTATATATCCATTCTGCCTTATATGATCTTAAATTCTCCAAAGTTCTTTACATTCTGATTCTAATACTGGGTCCCGTGTCTCTTCTAAATCGATTCCAATTTCTTCTTCTATCACACGGGGCGAATATTCCCCCTCATAGGGGCTTCAGTGCATTCTTTACATCTATCTGCTCTCTCCTCAGCACTCAACAGTGGAATTCCCGTTGCACTCTTAACGTTTCCACGCTTGCTTTTAATTTCAACGAGGGTTGTTTTGACTTTCCTAAAAGTTGAGTTAGTCCTTCCGACAGTTATTTCTTTTTCGATTTCTTCATATTTTTCATGCAGCCATTTAGTCTTGGTTTCCCTGCACTTCCTATTTATTTCATTCCTCAGCGACCTGTATTTCTGTATTCCCGAATTCTCTGACTATTTGTGTACTTTCTTTTTTCATCGATCATCTGAAGTATTTCTTCTGTTACCCTTGGTTTCTTCGCAGTTACCTTCTTTGTACCTATGGTTTCCTTTCCAACTTTCGTGGTAGCCCCTTTTAGAGTTGTCCATTCTCTTCAATTGTACAGCCATAGAGAACTTCAAGCATCTCTCTTCATTCCTTAGTGCTTCCGTATTTCACTTCTTTGAGTACTGATTCTTCCTAATCTCTTAAACTTCAGCCTACCCTACGTCACTACTGTATTGTGATCTGGGTATGCCTTACAATCCAGTATTTGATTTCGGATTCTCTGTCTGACCGTAATGTATTCTAACTGAAAACCTCCCGTATCACCCGGCCTTTCCCAAGTGTACTACGGCGTGGTGAGATATAAAAAGAATTTCGCTAGCACTGGGTGAAGCAAGCTGCAAATTAATGTACACCTACCTCAGTTCAGCGTTCGCTCTCCATCCGTTGCTCTGCATTCGTAAGTTCTATGTAGGCGATGTTAAAACAGCGTCCATACTTACGGTTGCATAGTGAGCGTAACTCAGGTAACAAAATAAACCTGTAAATCTCTACTAATAAAGGGCAAAGATGGATGGTTCCTTCCTTCATTGAAAATGTCTGCTTCTTGATATCAACGTTTATTTTGTTGTCTTTTAGGTATGGTGTCAACAAACCCACATTTACGTAGATAGCACATCTATTACTAGTTCATGCAGCTTGTATCACATACAAGACAGTCAGAAATGTACTAACTCCAGCGCGAAGTATTAAGATATTAACACAGTCAATTCTCTGCTACGAAATAAGTTTCACACTTTGTCCTACTCAGTGGATTCTTCAAAGGAAGATGCTCGCCATAAAACTTTCTGTAAATGCATACTAAACACGCCACGCAGAATTCTTCACAAAGGCCGATAGTTTCACACGCCGTTTTCTCTACAGAATCTCCCAAACTTCACAGAACTTTCTGTAAATGCATCTGCTTGCTTGGTGATATAAACCGAATGCGAAATAACGTCAATTCACCATTTTACAGTCGGCCGGATTGGCCGAGCGGTTCTAGGCGCAGGTCGCAGGTTAGAATCCTGCCTCGGGCATGGATGTGTGTCATGTCCTTGGGTTAGTTAGGTTTAAGTAGTTCTGTGTTCTAGGGGACTGATGACCTCGGAACTTAAGACCCATAGTGCTCAGAGCTATTTGAACCGTTTGAACGATCTTCATTTAACAAATAACTTTTTCGGGCACGTCTAACATGACGTTCTCGTCCGGCAGCTAGTCCACGACTGTCTGAATGTCGTTGTTTCAGGGCATATAACTCATTCCAATGCGCGATAAAGACATAACTCTGATTGGTTGATCAAAACGAACAATCAGATCAATCTTTCATGATCACATTCGCGCTTAAACTGTTTCACTCCAACCAACATTCGCAGATGCATTTACGTCATTTCATGCTGCAAATATTAACAAACTGTTCCACCAAACCAGACGAAAATTAAGAGAAAACTATGCTAGAAATATACTTTATAACTGATTATCCTCTTATTACCTTTCTGGCTGCCTCATTACGAAAGCAAACACTCGTAGACATACGTCATCCGTCAGTTAGGGGGATATACAGTTTTTATGACACCCTGCTTGCGAAACACTTGCTAGTTACATAAAGTGTAATACAATTCAGAATTGAAATTAGACGTATGTCCCACATACACACTCATATTCACTCTCATTTACTCACACCCTAACACAAAATATAAAGTTTAACTTTTAAACTGTTATTTTCATTACGAAAGAAAAAATTATCGAAAGTTTAGAATATAAAACCTTTATAAAATAAATCGGTACAGTGAGAGTGCTATTACTGTTTTCAGATAGCAAAAGGAACATAAACTGTTATTATTCCTATCTGAATTCTTTTCTTATGTGTCAGTTAAGTACTTTTTAACGGTTTTTTTATATCCGAAACTGTTATACGTAGAGGCATCACTTTTTTGACACTAAGTTCGTCTGAATAACAAAAGGTCGTGTACCAAATTTGAAATTAAGCAGATAATATTTAATACGGTTATTTAGTTTGTTAGGAGAGGTGAATAAGTGATTTTAGTACGCGCCACAGTGAGCATTCTCATCGTCCACTTTAGCGACAGGTGTGGCTATGATGCATATGGCAAGGCACAATTTGGCCGCTGCCGGATGCTACTATACTGCAGGCTTCCAAAACAGCTTGCTATAACGTAACCAAACTTACTGCAAAACTCTACAGTCGCGTAACAGCTGCGACCCTTCAATTCCTTCTCCTCTTGTGATTCTTGAACAGTGTTTCGCTATTACTAGCTGCAATTTATTACAGAACTCAATTAGTCATTCTCCTCCTCATTCCTTGTCCCAAGCCCACACTCTCCCGTAATCCTATCTTCTGCTCCTTGTCCTACATCTGCATCCCCGTACCCATGACTATTATACTTCAATCACCCTATGACTATTATACTTGAATCTCCCTTTACATACTGTATTACCCTTTCAGTATATTCATATACTTTCTGTATCTCTCTATGTTCAGCTTGCGATGTCAGCTTGTACACCTGAACTAATGGTTGTCGGTGTTGGTCTGCTGTCGATTCTGGTAGAATCAACCTTACCACTCAGCTGTTCACAATAACACACCCTCTGCCCTACCATCTTATTCATCACGAGTCCCGCTCCATTTTCCCTTGCTGCTGATATTACCCTATACTCACCTGACCAAATATCCTTGTCTTCTTTCCATTCCTCTTCACTAACCCCTACTGTGCCTACACTGAGCTTTTGCATTTTTCTTTTCATATTTTCTAGTTTTTCTACTAAGTTCGAGATTCTGACATTCCACGTTCCGACTCATAGTACGTTTTCCTTTCGTTTGGTTTTCAAGCTTTATCTCAAGGTCTCCTCCCCGTTGGCGGTTTTCTCCAGGAGATCCAAATGGGGGACTTTTCCGGAATCTTTTGCCAAAGGAGAGGTCATCATGACACTTGAAACTTCCTGGCAGATTAAAAATGTGTGCCCGACCGAGACTCGAACTCGGGACCTTTGCCTTTCGCGGGCAAGTGCTCTACCAACTGAGCTACCGAAGCACGACTCACGCCTGGTACTCACAGCTTTACTTCTGCCAGTACCTCGTCTCCTACCTTACAAACTTTACAGAAGCTCTCCTGCGAACCTTGCAGAACTAGCACTCCTGAAAGAAAGGATATTGCGGAGACATGGCTTAGCCACAGCCTGGGGGATGTTTCCAGAATGAGATATTCACTCTGCAGCGGAGTGTGCGCTGATATGAAACTTCCTGGCAGATTAAAAGTGGTAGAGCACTTGCCCGCGAAAGGCAAAGGTCCCGAGTTCCAGTCTCGGTCGGGCACACAGTCGAACATGGACGTTGTTTTCCTCAAAGGTTTAGGACCTGACATTAGACTCCTATGGTTACGCCTTCTATAGTTTACAAGCTGGTGACGGTAGTGGTCGCATGACCACACTGTTGAGAGAAGGGTTTAGGGCATATGACGTGACTTATCTTCCGTTAGAATGTAGTGTCGCGCTTATGGTTGGTGCGATCCGTTTGGTGAAGGCACATGCACCATCAGGCTCATCGAAGCGCCGGGGAAGGACCGTCTTCTGTTCTGAGGAGGTGATCCCGTTGTTTCAGGGAAATTCAGAGCATTATATAATGGGCAGCGATGGCAACTAATTTTTGCGGCCCAAGAACCAATATCCACACTTCGTCCCTTGCTCATCATTGAGAGCACTGGTATGGACATCTCGCTGCCTGGCACATGAACACTAGAATACGAAGATTGTCGTTGGTATACTCAGCCACTTGCTTAGATATGACTACATATCGCAAGGGCCTCACTTGGCGACAGTTGATGCTGAGACGCGGCCATCTGCTTTTACCGACCACCTAGATTATATCTGCGCTATTGCTTCCAAAACAAACAAGACATAGTAGGGTCCCATGGAACCTAAACGCTTCCCACCTCTGAGATGAGGCCTGTCACTGAGACTGAAGATACTTGGCCCTGATGTGAAGGACACCTTTGAGCTTACAGTTCCACCTCGCTGTGGTGGATTGGTTGCGTAAAGGCCGCCTTATGCGGAGCATTTATCGGCTATGGCATGGATAAGTCTGGCTGGCAATGGCGACTACAGAAATTTATTGAACGGCAGTAAGGCAACCGCTGTCGCCAGGCCATCACTTGAAAGTCAACTGCAACTGCTAGGAGTCATAGTCGGTGAAAGAATACGTCTCCATGGCGAACTAGCATCAATGCATTACATGGCACAAGAAAGACGTCATTGTAAGGACATGTTCATCACAGCATCAAGGCAAGATTTGACACAAACAGATATTCTCCGAGAGTTCCCCCAATACTACCACAACTTCTATGCCGAGGGCCCTAGGACGGAAAAGGTGAAGGGCACTACAAGCGAGCAACCAAGGCTGTGCAGGACGACAGCGCGAGTCTGGCGGACATTACCCAGGACAAACTAGATATGGCCTCGAAGGACAGTGCATTGACCAAATTACGTGGGCCTGTTGGGTTTCCTACTGAATCTTACCGCTCATCCTCCCGTCATAGGCGCAGCTTGCATCCATGTATACAGAATTTACGGCGCCCTCCTTCCGAGTCTCCGCCGAATTTACTGTAGGTATGATGAACCCTGCGCCTAATGCTGGCGGTGGGCAGAGACTGCAGGACTAACGGCCCCTGACTTTGTTAAACACATGTTTTACACGGCGATGGGATTATATAGTGAGTGATCGCACAGTTGTCATTCTGAAATATCCGGCGCGTCTTTGTTGCAGTGGATTTCGACCGTCCATTCGACCGCGTCGAACATGGTTTTCTGTGTGCTTCAGTGGGACTCATGAGTGTTCCTCATGCGTTTATAGGTGTAATCCTATACTTGATTCATTGAGCACCTTTGAAGATAATGGTGAACTGTTATCAATCGGATACCATTTCTGTCGAGTGTTCCATGATGCAAGAATCCCACTTCTCCGCTGTTTTATTTGCAGTACCCCTCGCGCCTGTCCTGTATGATCTTCGCCGATCTTAGAGTGGATTAGTTTACTGCTCGTGAGGTTCCGAAGTTGTGTTTATGCCGATGATGTAGTATTCCTTGTCAGGACAGCCCTGCAACGATTTCCACAGTATGTACAGTGGTCGGCATTATCATCAATAGGCGGAAGACGGAGTGTATGGATGTGTGAGGGGGCTGGCCTCTAAAGGCAGGGCCACCTCTATGTTTAGAGATACTCTTTCATGTCCATATGCCACGTACTGCAATAGTCGCACATCGTCGGCTGCTACGACAGCTGATATCATTCTACACGCCATGCGCAGTGGACATGTTGCAGCGGACACAGTGCACTAATGTCTACTTAGCTCTAAAATTAAACCATTTCGCATATGTGCTACCTATGATCATTGCAACTGCTACGATGCTACAAGCTGCATTTGGACACTTCGTGGGTTGGGACCTTGCTTTCCAAAGTTGACACGACACTTTGACATTTCCCTCACATGAAGGTGGAGATGCCCTTACATGAAGGTGGCAATGGTTAGATCAATGTCAGGAACAGAGGGCGGGCGTTGCTTCTTGGAACGATGCGCCTACTATGGCATTCTGAGTATCAACCTTACACCGTCACTTAACCCTCAAGTACCCGTCAGTCGTATTTCACCGCCACTCAGTCACATTAGTACGTTCCTCGTTGACTATACATAGCTATCTGCTGGATGACCATTTTACACAATCGCCTACTGAGAAGGATTATATCGCCAACTACAGAGACGCGACAGTCAAAGTGGTTGAAAGAGGCCATTCTGCCTACGATGGAAGAGGGTATGGTGGGCAGCACATATACCCTTTCTCCTCGAAGAGTTGCAGGCATCGTGGTTCTTGGTATTGAAGGACAAATCCCCAATCGGCAAGGACTGCACTCCTTTCATCTGGTCGACGCCTCTTTGTGTTCACGCTGCGTAGTAATTGAACCTGCTGCACATCGATTAAAATGTATGGTGGCTCTACTCTTACGACAACCACCCACGTCTATGTTTTTCTGACGTTCTACATCACCAGGACGCCATCTACTTCCCAGCCACCAAGACAAATGCAATCAGCTGAAATGAAGGATTGGGGTTGTGGTATTTCTTCCACCATGGCGATAGACGCACTAACGTCATCGCTGGCGTGGTTGTCTGTTGACCAGAACGCCATCTTCCATGCAGCGCACGATCACACGGACATCTGTTGACAGTTCGTAAAATTATATCGTAATTAGACACAGGACGGGGATATAGTGGTTTAGTGCTCTAATTTTGGACACCAGTGTATAAGGGATACGCCTCGACCGCTATGGTCGCATATTCGAATCCTGCCTCGGGCATGGATGTGTGTGATGTCCTTAGGTTAGTTAGGTTTAATTAGTTCTAATTTCTAGGCGACTGATGACCTCTGAAGTTATGTCGCATAGCGCTCCGAGCCATTTGAACCATTTCTGATACGCCTCGATGGGCAATGAATCCACTTCCTCCAGTGCGGATGCACTATTGCATTCGGCCTCCTGCGGGACTCTGCAAGCAGTGAGCATGGAAGACACGGACAGGGGCTGTAGACCGGTGGCACTATTTGGGAATGAGTACCGGCCGTGAGACCTGCCGAGACAGTCCACGTAGTTACGTTAAATACTTAGTCCTGGTGGCGCCGTGGTTAACGCAAATGTCTAGTATGCTGGAGATCATGAGTTCGAATCCCAGTTCGACATACAATTGCACTACATATAACATTTGTGATGGACACCAAGACATAAAGGGAAAACATCGTATTACTTTGTCAACAATTTTTTCTGGGTTTGTGACGGCATTGTCAATATGTAAAACAGTATTTACATATTTACAATGCGATCACAAACCCAGAAAATAATTATTGATTGAGAGATTGGCAGCTGAAACCTACGTTTATATAATTTTACATTTTGTACCTGTCAGTTTGGTTCAATACTTCAGTCTCAAATGTATCTATGTGTACTGAAATGCACTAAAAAAACGCACCATAAAAGAATTATCCATATGAGATGCAAATCAGTAGATAGATGTACATGCACAGACAAACAAATGAAGTGAGAGAGGGTTTCACAAACTGAGTAGGCCAATAATGCATTGTAATTCCTCTGACCCCAATGCAAGATGCTGTTCGGCATGACATTGGCATTGGTTGATAGAGTTGTTATATGACTTGCTGAGGGATAGGTTGCCAAATTCTATCCAGATGGCTATATTCCTGAGCTGCTTTGAGAGTCTGAGCATAAGGCTCCAAACCCTCTGAATGGGGAAGGGATCCGGCGACCTCGGTGGTATGGATAGGGTTTGGCGAGTACGAAGACAAGCAGTAGAAGCTCTCGCGGTGTGCGGAAGGACTTAATATCACCAAAATGTAAGCTCAGGATGGCTTGCCATGAAGGGCAGCAAAACAGGGCTTAGAATATCGTCGACGTAACAATGCGTTGTAGCGGTGCCGCGGATGACAACCAAAGCGGTCCTGCTAAAAAAAAAATGGCACTCCATAACATCAGTGCTGACTGTCGGGCTGTACACCGCGCGATAGTCGTGCTGGCATCACATCGCTAGCTGAGGCGTTTCCAGAAACGATTTTGCTGATCCACGGAGGTCTAATCGGAGAAGGACTCCTCTCTGAAGATAATTCTACTCCAGTGAATGAGATTCCAGGGCACCATTGTGATAGAGCTTGTTGGTGTACAATGGTAGTTAGCTCAAGGGGCGCTGTGAGGCCAGTGCCTTTTCGTGACCCACCGATTAGTGGTGCTTGTAGTCACTGAAGCGCCACTTGCAAGGTGGATGGATGATAATGATAAACTTGGGGCTTTGGCTATCACTCTTATGATTTTTCAGTCCTCACATTCCATCGCATCTCTACTTAGACCGCTTCTTTCTCTTCAGGGACGAGTTCGAACAGAGCCCCGAAGACAAGCGAAGGGCCATCCTACCATATCAGAATTTCGACGATCTAACGCACCGACTAAGCAGAATTTGGCGCGACATCCATCAGGAGGACAAACAACAACTCTGTCAAACAATGCCCAACGCAATAACTGATTGTGTAAGGGCCAGTTGTGGACCAATGCGTTAGTGACTTGCTCAGTTTCTGAGGCACTTTGTCTTGAGTAAATTATCCTGTTGCTCAGACACTGGAACCATTAGTTAGCTTTTGAAATGTGGAGCTACAGTAGAATGCTAATGAAAAAATGGGTAGATCATGTAACTAATGAAGAGGTACTGAGCGTAACTGGGGAGACAAAGAAATTTGTGTCAAAGTTTGATTAAAAGAAGAGATAGGACAGGTTCTGAGACATCAAGGAATAACCAGTTTAGTATTGGAGGGAACTGTGGTGGGGTGGGGGTTTGGGGGGGGGGGGAGTCGTAGAGGGAGACAGAAAAAGATGAATGCAGTAAGCAGAGTCAGAAGGATGTAGGTTGCAGTAGTTATTCGGAGATAAAAACACTTGCAGAGGGTAGAGCGGCACGGAGAGCAACATCAAATCACTCTTTGCACTGAAGACCGCCACAACAACAACGGTTTCCTCGTTTGCACATTCATATCATAACTACAGATCTCTATCTCATTAGGGTAATTCCTTTGTGGCATTGATTTCATTTATATATACATGGTGGTCCATTGATAGTGACCAGCCCAAATATCTCACGAAATAAGCATCACACGAAAAAACTACAAAGAACGAAACATGTCTAGCTTGAACTTATCCCCAAGGTAGTGTTATAGGCCCTTTGCTGTTCCTTATGTATATAAACGATTTGGGAGACAACCTGAGCAGCCGTCTTCTGTTGTTTGAAGATGGCGCTGTCGTTTATCGACTAATAAAGTCATCAGGAGATCAAAACAAACTGCAAAACGATTTAGAAAAAATATCTGAATGGTGTGAAAAGTGTCAGTTTACCCTAAATAACGAAAAGTGTGAGGTCATCCACATAAGTGCTAAAAGGAAATGAGTCTAATCTAAAAGCCTTAAATTCGACTAAATAACTAGGTATTACAACTACGAACAACCTAAATTGGAAAGAACGCATAGGAAGTGTTGTGGGGAAGGCTAACCAAAGGCTGCGTTTTACTGGCAGGACACTTAGGAAATGTAACGACCTACTAAGGAGACTGCCTACATTACGCTTGTCCGTCCTCTTATAGAATACTGCAGCGCGGTGTGGGATCTTTACACGGTAGAACTGACGGAGTACATCGAAAAAGTTCAAAGAAAGGCAGCACGTTTAGTATTATCGCGAAATATGGGATAGTGTCACAGAAATGATACAGGATTTGGGCTGGAAATCATTAGAAGAAAGACGTTTTTCGTTCCTAAGGAGTCTTCTCTCGAAATTCCAATCACCAAATTTCTCCTCCGAATGCGAAAATATTTTGTTGTCACCGACCTACATAGGGAGAAATGATCACCACGATAAAATAAGGGAAATCAGAGCTCGTACGGAAGTATATAGGTGTTCATTGTTTCCGCGAGCTATACGAGATAGGAATAATAGAGAATTCTGAAGGTGGTGCCATGAACCCTCTGCCAGGCACTTAAATGTGATTTGCAATGTATCCATGTAGATGTAGATGTAGATGTAGAAGGGAGAAACCAGATGGCCCTATGGTTGGCCCGCTAGATGGCGCTGCCATAGGTCAAACGGATATCAACTGCGTTTTTTTTTTTTTTTTTTTTTTTTTTTTTTATAGGAACCCCCATTTCTTATTACATATTCGTGAAGTGCGTATAGAAATATGAACGTTGTGACAGATGGCACTGTAATAGTCACAAACGTATAAGTACGTAGTGTCACGTAACATTCCGCCAGTGCGGACGGAATATGCTTCGTGATACGTTACTCGTGTTAAAATGGACCGTTTAACAAATCCGGAAAATGTCGATATCGATGTATGGCTATTGTGATCAAATGCCCAACGGACGTGTGCTATGTATGCTACTCGGTATCCTGGACGACATCATCTAAGTGTCAGGACGGTTTTCCGGATAGTTACGTTATTTAAGGAAACAGGAAGTCTTCAGCCACATGTGAAACGTCAACCACGACCTGCAACAAATGATGATGCCAAAGTAGGTGTTTTAGCTGCTGTCGCGGTTAATCCGCACATCAGTAGCAGACAAATTGCGCGAGAATCGGAAAACTCAATAACGTCGTTGTCGGGAATGCTACTTCAACATCGATTGCACCCGTACCATATTTCTATGCACCAGGAATTGCATGACGACGACTCTGAATGTCGTGTACAGTTCTGCCACAGAGCACAAGAGAAATTACGGGACGATGACAGATTTTTTGCACGCGTTCTATTTAGCGACGAAGCCTCATTCACTAACAGCGGTAACGTAAACCGGCATAATATGCACTATTGGGCAACGGGAAATCCACGATGGTTGCGACAAGTGGAACATCAGCGACCTCGACGGGTTAATGTATGGTGCGGCATTATAGGAGGAAGGATAATTGGCCTCCATTTTATCGATGGCAATATAAATGGTGCAAAATATGCTGATTTCCTACGTAATGTTCTACCGATGTTACTACAAGATGTTTCGCTGTATGACAGAATGTCGATGTACTTCCAATATGATGGATGTCCGGCACATAGCTCGCGTGTCGTTGAAGCGGTACTGAATAGCATATTTCATGACAGGTGGAATGGTCTTCGAAGCACCATACCACGGCCCGCACCTTCACCGCATCTGACGTCCCCGGATTTCTTTCTGTGGGGAAAGTTGAAGGATATTTGCTATCATGATCCACCGACAACGCCTGACAAGATGCGTCAGCTCATTGTCAATGCATGCGCGAACATTACGGAAGGCGAACTACTCGGTGTTGAGAGGAATGTCGTTACACGTATTGTCGAATGCATTGAGGTTGACGGACATTATTTAGAGCATTTATTGCATTGATGTGGTATTTACAGGAGATCAAGCTGTAACAGCATGTGTTCTCACAAAGGTACATGTATCACATTGGAACAACCGAAATAAAATGTTCAAACGTACCTAGGTTCTGTATTTTAATCTAAAAAACCTATCTGTTACCAACTGTTCGTCTAAAATTGTGAGTCATATCTTTGTGACTAATACAGCGCCATCTAACACAAAGCGAAAAAAGTGGTCCAACTAAAACATTCATATTTCTTTACATACTACACGAATATGTAATAAAAATGGGGGTTCCTATTTTAAAAAACACAGTTGATATCCGTTTGATCTATGGCAGCACCATCTAGCGGGCCAACCATAGCGCCATCTGGTTTCCCCCTTCAAGCTAGACACGTTTCGTTCTTTGTAGTTTTTTCGTTTGACGCTTATTTCGTGAGATATTTGCTTGGTCACTATCAATAGACCACCCCGTATTTATTGTTGTTATGGTCCTCAGTCCAGTGACGGGATTGAAGCAGCTCTCCATTCTACTCTGTCCTGTGCTAGCTTCTTCGAGTAAATACTGCAACCTGCCGCCCAGGGTGGCCGAGCGGTTGTAGGCGCTTCATTCTGGAACCGAGCAACCGCTACGGTCGCAGCATTGGAGGGCAACGTGGAGGGTAAAAATCGTAGAGAAAGACCAAGAGATGAATACATTAAGCAGATTCAGAACGATGTAGGTTGCAGTAAGTACTGGGAGATGAGGAAGCTTACACAGGATAGAGTAGCATGGAGAGCTGCATCAAACCACTCTCAGGTCTGAAGACCACTACAACAACAACGTAGGCAGTATCTATCTTACCCGTAATGATGTATGCCTCAACATCCTTACATTTGTCCTGTAACCATCCCTGCATATTCATTTTTAAGTTCCTGTCTATTTCAGTTATGAGGCAAATGGCTCAAATGGCTCTGAGCACTATGGGACTTAACATCTGAGGTCAACAGTCCCCTATAGCTACTTAGACCTAATTAACCTAAGGACATAACACCCATCCATGCCCGAGGCAGGATTCGAACCGGCGACCGTAGCGGTAGCTCGGTACCAGACTGAAGCGCCTAGAACCGCTTGGCCACAGCGGTCGGCAATTTTGAGACATTTGAATTCCTTCTCGACTGCTTCCTTTACTGCTGTTTTATGTTTTCTCCTTCCATCAATTAAGTTCAATATCTCTTCTGTTACGCAAGGATTTCTACTAGCCCTCATCTTTTCACCTGCTTGATTATCTGCTGTCTTCGTTATTTCATCCCTCAAAAATACCCATTGTTCTTCTACAGCATTTACACTCCTGGAAATTGAAATAAGAACACCGTGAATTCATTGTCCCAGGAAGGGGAAACTTTATTCACACATTCCTGGGGTCAGATACATCACATGATCACACTGACAGAACCACAGGCACATAGACTCAGGCAACAGAGCATGCACAATGTCGGCACTAGTACAGTGTATATCCACCTTTCGCAGCAATGCAGGCTGCTATTCTCCCATGGAGACGATCGTAGAGATGCTGGATGTAGTCCTGTGGAACGGCTTGCCATGCCATTTCCACCTGGCGCCTCGGTTGGACCAGCGTTCGTGCTGGACGTGCAGACCGCGTGGGACGACGCTTCATCCAGTCCCAAACATGCTCAATGGGGGACAGATCCGGAGATCTTGCTGGCCAGGGTAGTTGACTTACACCTTCTAGAGCACGTTGGGTGGCACGGGATACATGCGGACGTGCATTGTCCTGTTGGAACAGCAAGTTCCCTTGCCGGTCTAGGAATGGTAGAACGATGGGTTCGATGACGGTTTGGATGTACCGTGCACTATTCAGTGTCCCCTCGACGATCACCAGTGGTGTACGGCCAGTGTAGGAGATCGCTCCCCACACCATGATGCCGGGTGTTGGCCCTGTGTGCCTCGGTCGTATGCAGTCCTGATTGTGGCGCTCACCTGCACGACGCCAAACACGCATACGACCATCATTGGCACCAAGGCAGAAGCGACTCTCATCGCTGAAGACGACACGTCTCCATTCGTCCCTCCATTCACGCCTGTCGCGACACCACTGGAGGCGGGCTGCACGATGTTGGGGCGTGAGCGGAAGACGGCCTAACGGTGTGCGGGACCGTAGCCCAGCTTCATGGAGACGGTTGCGAATGGTCCTCGCCGATACCCCAGGAGCAACAGTGTCCCTAATTTGCTGGGAAGTGGCGGTGCGGTCCCCTACGGCACTGCGTAGGATCCTACGGTCTTGGCGTGCATCCGTGCGTCGCTGCTGTCCGGTCCCTGGTCGACGGGCACGTGCACCTTCCGCCGACCACTGGCGACAACATCGATGTACTGTGGAGACCTCACGCCCCACGTGTTGAGCAATTCGGCGGTACGTCCACCCGGCCTCTCGCATGCCCACTATACGCCCTCGCTCAAAGTCCGTCAACTGCACATACGGTTCACGTCACCGCTGTCGCGGCATGCTACCAGTGTTAAAGACTGCGATGGAGCTCCGTATGCCACGGCAAACTGGCTGACACTGACGGCGGCGGTGCACAAATGCTGCGCAGCTAGCGCCATTCGACGGCCAACACCGCGGTTCCTGGTGTGTCCGCTGTGCCGTGCGTGTGATCATTGCTTGTACAGCCCTCTCGCAGTGTCCGGAGCAAGTATGGTGGGTCTGACACACCGGTGTCAATGTGTTCTTTTTTCCATTTCCAGGAGTGTATTTCCCACGTTCTCGTGTATCGTTCGCTAATGCTCTCTCTGAAACTCTCTGTAACCTCTGGTTCTTTCAGTTTATCCAGGTTCCATATACACCTTTTTGCTGTTTCTTCAGTTTTAATCTATAATTCACAATCAATAAATTGTTGTCAGAGACAACATCTGCCCCTGTAAATGTCTTACAATCTAAAAAGTCGTTCCTAAATTTCTGTCTTACCGTTATATAAACTATCAGAATTCTCCAGTTTCTATAGGCCTCTACCACATATACAGCTTTCTTTCATTATTCTTAAAGCAAGTGGTAAGTTTTTCAGCAACTGTATAGGGATCTTCAGTGTGCTTAAACCGAATCTACATAGCTGCAATCAAATACAGATTCTTTCTGCTACTAATTGCAGGATTCCTTTGGTTTTTTGTGCATAAATGTTCTACATTACTGGCCATTAAAATTGGTACACCACGAAGATGACGTGCTACAGACGTGAAATTTAACCGACAGGAAGAAGATGCTGTCATATACAAATGATCAGGTTTTTAGAGCATTCACTCGAAGTTAGCTCCGGTGGCGACACCTACAACGTACTGACATGAGGAAAGTTTCCAACCGACTTATCATACACAAATAGCAGCTGACCGGCGTTGCCTATGGTGAAACTTTTTGTGATGCCTCGTGTGATGAGGAGAAAAGCGTACCTTCACGATTCCAACGTTGCCAAATGTCGGATTGTATCGTATCGCGGTTGAAGTTTATCGCATCGCGACATTGCTGGTCGCGTTGATCGAGATCTAATGACTGTTAGCCGGCCGCGGTGGTCTAGCGGTTATAGGCACTCAGTCCGGAACCGCGCGACTGCTACGGTCGCAGGTTCGAATCCTGCCTCGGGCATGGATGTGTGTGATGTCCTTGGGTTAGTTAGGTTTAAGTAGTTCTAAGTTCTAGGGGACTGATGACCACAGATGTTGAGTCCCATAGTGCTCAGAGCCATTTGAACCATTTTTTAATGACTGTTAGCAAAATATGGAATCTGTAGGTTCAGGAGGGTAATACGGAACGACGTGCTGGATCGCAGCGGCCTCGTATCACTATCAGTCGAGATGACAAGCATCTTATCCACTTGGCTGTAACGGATATTGCAGCCACGTCCCGATGCGTGAGTCAACAGATTGGGACGTTTGCAAGACAACAACCATCTGTACGAACAGTCCAACGACGTTTGCACCAGCATGGACTATCAGCACGGAGACCATGGCTGCATCACAGACAGGAGTATCTGCGATGGTGTACCCAACGACGAACCTGGGTGTACGAATGACAAAACGTAATTTTTTCGGATGAACACAGGTTCTGTGTATAGCATCTTGATGGTCGCATCCGTGTCTGGTGACATCGCGGTGAACGCACATTGGAAGCCTGAATTCGTCATCGCCATACTGGCGTATCACCCCTCGTGATGGTATGGGGTGCCATTGGTTACATGTCTGGGTCACCTCTTGTTCGCATTGAAGGCATTTTGAACAGTGGACGTTACGTTTCAGGTGTGTTACGACCCGTGGCTCTACCCTTCATTCGATCCCTGCGAAACCACATTTCAGCAGGATAATGCACGACCGCATGTTGCAGGTCCTTTACGGGCCTTTCTGGATACAGATAATATTCGACTGCTAACCTGGCTAGCATATTCTGCAGATCCACCTCCAATTGAAAACGTCCGGTCAATGGTGGCCTAGGAACTGGCCCGCCACAATACGCCAGTCACTACTCTTGATGAACTGTGGTATCGTGTTGAAGCTGCATGGACAGCTATACCTGTACACGCCATCCAAGCTCTGTTTAACTCAATGCCCAGGCGTATCAAGGCCGTTATTGCGGCCAGAGGTAGTTGTTCTGGGTACTGATTTCTCAGGATGTATGCATCCAAATTGCGTGAAAATGAAATCACATATCGGTTCTAGTATAATATATTTGTCCAATGAATACCAGTTTGTCATCTGCATTTCGCCCTGGTGTAGCAATTTTAATGGGCAGTAGTGTATATTGTCTCGAGTATTGTTTGTAGAGACTGGCACCAGTACGCGGACAGTTGTTTTGGTTGTCCGACCTGGGTGTTACAAGTAAGCGAGTAAGTGAGTGATATGTAGGGAGAATGGAGTGCGACGACTCCCTCGTGGCTGGGAGACGGCGTCGCCCTCTGGAGGCAGGGACGCGCCGGCGCCCAGCAGCCGGCGGCGGGCAGCCGGGGCGCACGCCGCGGCCGGCCAGTCTGGCGGCTACGGTCGCGCGCGACGGTCGCCCCTCCCGCCTGCCGCCCCAGCACAGTGGCGAGGCCCGCGCGCGCTCCCACCCGCCGACATCTGCCTCCGCCGCGCTAGCGTCCCGCGTCCCGCGGCGCCGGAGGAGGCCACTGCGGTGTAGTGCGCTCTCGGTTGTGGTGTGATACCAGTGTGGTGAACCAGTGTTTTGCCGTGTTCTTCGAGGCTTTCTGTTGTGCTCAGCCAGGTTGGTTGGGAGGGTAGTCATCGCCAGTGGGGTGCTCGAGAGCAGCGGCGATGGTGCGGTCGGCAGGAAACGCCTCCGCAGCCGCGGCGGCCTCTGGGAGTTTCAGTCCAGACCGGCGCTCCAGAGGCTTCGTCGACGGCGGGTGGCGCGGGAGGCAGATCCAGCGCCACGTCAAGCTGACGCTGATGCTGCTGCTGACGTCGGCGATTGTCGTCAGTCTTGGACACGCTCTCCCAGACGGCGGCGCTCCATATAAAGGTAAGTTGCAAAGCGGACTAGTATCAGTGTTGTGACGTCTTAGGCTTTCCCCAAGGATCTCAAGCAGCTGCACGTCTGGGGTACTCTCCCAGAAAACACTGTTCACATCTGCGTGTCGGTATTGCAGCAGCAATTGCCAGACGCACATGAAGACCACTTCCTTCGAGGAAACAATATAGGACTTACACCACGCTGTCCGGCGACAAACTCCAGAAGTGTATATACAAATGTCACTGTTATCAGCCTCCTGAGAGAGTAGTTGAGATGTGTGCTGCATTTCTTCTGCTGATGGGAAATACGTGCCTCTGGAATCAGACGTTCCAGTTTGAACTTACACCGTACTCTTATTTTCACAGCTACGTTACACGGACAGGACAGTCACATAATAAAATGATTATGTTCCGGCAGTAACGAAGCTTCTCGTCCAAATAAAGATATAATAAATCCTTTTTTAAGATGATGACCGAGTTTTCATGTAATTTTAAATATCATTATTAGCCGGAAAGCTGTCTATAATTTTATAAAAACTGCAGCCTAGCAAGAGATCATTCTAAGGTACATTAAAGAAATTTTTACAGGATATTTGACGTGCTGTTATCTTCAGATACTCAATCAGCATTGTAATATTACCTGCATAGAAATTATAGGATGCAGGAAAGAGCTCGAATAACACTTGAGCCGAAATGATAACAGGGTGAAACACGTAGTCGTTTTCGTGCACCGTAAGATGAACTGTTGTTTGATCAAACCTCGTAATTTCAACAGAATTACACACAGCTATTGCACCTAATCATGAATTTTCAAAAACATTCCTGCGTGACAGTTTTGTCTTCAACATAAGTAATTAAGACACATGAAAAACACTCGTAATTCAGTCAGAACTGGGTGTTTAAATCAAACCACAGCGTAATCGGTAACTGGAGCCTTCAGCGTCTGTAAATAGGTTCTTCCTGCAATCTGAATCTTAATGACAAGCAAAAGAAGCCACAATTTATAGACTTCATTATAATAACAAATAAATAATTTGAAATATATTTTATCTCAAATACTTGCACAAATTTGCTCTTAACAATCATTCAGCTCTCTCTCTTTTGCCCGGTTTACGCAGTTCTCCGAAAGTAGTTAGTGATTTCTAACTCATTGTGGTCACAGGAATAAAGTTTTTATACCTGAGCGGCTCTACAGTAGCGACGTCAACAGTGGAGCAAGAGACGGTCAAATGAGTCAGAGAGTGCTTTCTCTGATGTCCCAGTGGTTTTAGCTTCTGTTGTGTCAGTACAATGTGCAGTTAAGATTATTGTGGAATGCTGGTACGTCAAGTTCTTCGATGACCATGGTAACACAAATTATGCCTCCTGACTCTTTACCGACACCTGACACTGTTACTATACCGACAAGAGTATATAGCAATAATGGAACTGTGTACACCGACTCTATCGACACTCCGTCTTCGTCTCAATAAAGCTGTGTAATAGGTCGACCAAGTCGATTATGATTACGAATTATATCTAAGATCATTTTAACGCATAGCTGTGGGAGATGTATCTACATTGATAACAAATAACGGGCTCAAAAGCCTCTTTTGTGCTGCCAGTGGGTGAGAGATCTTTGTGAATTAGACAGAATTGTAGACAGCGACCAAAATGCGCATATCATTAGTCCGTAACCTCTTTAGTAAATACTGGAAAGTTTAGATATATCTTTACTTAGAAAAACACGCATTCAATTGTTTCATCAAATGAACTGTTATGCTCTAGAGGGACTGTAGAGAGTTCGATCCGTGTAGTTTTCTTGTAAATAGTGTAACAAACATTGTGATAGAGCTATTACAAATATTATGAATTAGCGCTGATCTAGCCGTAAGAAAATGACAGAACGAAAAAGCAGATATGAAGAGTAGATATTCTCAGCAGGATCTATATATTATCATATGCGTATTTTGTTCTTCGCAAAGTACGGCAAACTTCGCTAAGTCACACTTACACTTTGAAGTAAATAATGTAACAAATTGGGTTACACGGAAATACGAAGCCTATGCAGAGTGTAATCAGAGACGCTGCTCTGCTGTGAACTGCAACATGCGTGGGCAGTTTTTGTATGATATTAGCAATGTACATAAAGCAATTGGCTGCATGTTTGCAGCTTTAGAATTTTAATGAAATAAATGGCTCAGAGAAATATCGTGAATCAATACTAGTTAGCAATAAGAAAACTTAGCATTAAGTAAACTCATTACAGTAAAATAATCTACAGAAGGGATGAGTTTATTTAGCTTTACGCGATGGCTCCGCCTCTCTCTCTCTCTTGTGTATTTGTTTTCTAAACAAGTACTCCACTTAGGAACCTTCACGAATGCAGAGATTATTGATACATGTAATTTAATGGGGTCTGATGCAAATGTTTAAATGCACGTTTCCTGTCACGAATTTAACTGAGTATTTTGTTGAGAACAGAGAAAGCCGAGGTACTGCAAGCGTCCAAAACTTCAGCATTCACAGAGGAAACACTAATGAAGTAAATCCTTTACAGCAGAGAAGGATATGTCAGAGACGGCTTCCAATAGAACAACTGAAATTCTAGCCGTCGCCACGACCTTTAACTCTTGATTTCTTGTCACACATTCTATACGGTGTTCTCCACAGTTATTATAATATTACAAGCTCTTTCAGTGTTAACGTAAATTGGAGATTTACATGTGTCACAGAAGCTCAGTGGCCTGGTTCTGTATGCGTATATACTAATGGATCCAAAATTTCGTCAACAGGAGTATACTGCACGTACTTTTCTATGTCCTCAGTTCCAGATCAGTGAAGCCAACAAACTGCCTAAATACGCTTTGATTTTAAAGGCGGAGACTGCGGCAGTTTTGGATGCAATTAAATATGTATCTTCAACTTCATTCTTACAGATATAGATCGTGTCCGATGCTCAGAGTGTTCTTAACAATATGCACCACCGCATATGAAGTCAGACTATTAACCGTTATATTTTGGATTTGGTACTGGAACATATTCGCCCTAAACGGAGAAGGAAAACAGGCATTCTACTATGGGAACAGTCCCACACTGGCATTCACTATAATGATGAAGTTGACGTCTTAGTGTGGCAAGCTACATTTACAGAAACTATTCTCGATATGAAATTGCTGTACACAGACTGCTTACGTGAAGTCAAGAGCCACGGAAAACAGCAATGACAACAGATGTGGCAATATAACGTCAAATTACTACAAGACCGCGGTTTAGAAAGACCCATTTGGACCGATCTACGATTTCCACCATCATTAGACTCAGATTTAATCATGCCTCGTTTCGTATAGAATCAAAATTTAGTTCCCCGCGTCTGAGTGTGGTTCCGAGTCAGATGAAGATGTATATCACACCTTGTGCTTAAGATTTATATGAGTCAACGTCTTCTCGTTCGGTTTTTAAACACATTACTCTGTATACAATGAATGTCAGTTATCTTAAGAGTATAGGTCAAGATCTGAAGGACCTACAATTTCATTTATCTGTATCACTTATAATTAAATTCAAGAATCATTGGGAATTGAAAATATACATACGTCCAGTGTACTTATCATTCTATTTGTTAAACAAATGTTGTGGAAAAGTTGACGGCTGGAGCTTCCAATCAAGTAAATATGCATTTTTGTATTTTCGCTGCATAATTTTAAACATTTGTTCTCGATGGATAAATAGGGTAAAATCTTTGGAGACTAAATAAAACAAACAAAATACTGTTACATGATTTTGGACCAGCTCTGATTCTATGATAAGTAGAAGTTACGTTGCACATTTTATGTGGATGTATGTGTGTATGTGTGTGTGTGTGTGTGTGTGTGTGTGTGTGTGTGTGTGTGTGTTTTCTCTGTACCAACAGTACTCGAATGAAGACGACTCTATCCTTATAGGTCTTAGGATTTGAAACCGTCAGATCTTGCGTAATGTTCCTGTCTTACGTCATTTGAGATCGAAGTTTCTAAGTATGTTTCAACTTTGTCTAGGATATTAAAATACTCCAAAACTTAACAGTGTTATGGTTCTTTGTAGAATTACCGTCAGCTATTACTATATTAATGTTACACTGAACTCCAGTTAGTTAGTTCTATTTTTCAGCGTCTTCATGTAACTGTTACTTTGCACAAAATAAATATTGCATTTATTTTATAGATCTAGTTGGTAACAATGTAGTTACCTATCAAGAGAGACTAAGGAAAAAGGTACTGTGATGTGCGTAGTTGTCTAATTTTATGATGTATTTTGTTTGTGATTACGTCAGACTTCTTCATATTCTTCTTTCTCCTCTTCGAAAATTCCCAAGCAAGCCGCTGGATTTCCTAATCTTGAGTCATCAGTGACTTCATTGGTATGCGTCTTGTTCGGCCGCACTCTCGTTCTCCTCCACTTGTAGAGTTGTCATCCGTTTGACCTGGCGGGTGTCTCTTTTCTCTTACCTGTGGTAATGGAAAGGTTTTTCTCCACAACTTAGTTGCTGAAAAGTCGATGGCTGCGTCAAAGCGTTCTAGGAATCCGCATAAAGCTCTACTAGCGTGTCCTAGCAGGAGCCCCACAGAAATGCTTAATCCTTGTATGCTGTGATGAGGCCATCACCATACAAGAATTTATGGGCTGTTTATGTCAGTCTAAACCCGCATACACATAAAATAATTTATGTGACCTTTGACTGGAATAATCTTCATAGCTACAACTAACGTGCTCACCGAAGCTCTCGCACATATTCATTACAAACCTCACCTTTAACGATAATCATAACTGTGTATGTGTCTACTATCAACGCAGTTTATGTTGATGCGTGTTTTTCACAACACCATACCTCAATGAAATAGATGATTGCTCGTGTAACGACGTTTACGGATACTTTTCCATTAACCTTTTGGCGCTCGATAGTCTAATGAGCGTGTGACATTTATTCCGAAGTGAGCTTATCTGTAGGAGAAAATATTCGTCTATAGCTCCGACATCCGGTATTTCTGATCCTAAACATTTGAATCTCCCCGCTATGGGTCACCTGATTCAACCAGATGGAGATCAGTCTCACTGGGTTTAGTGATATCGAGTTGTACTATATCACTTATTATAAATACCTGACATTGTCGGCTGGAGAGTGATCATTTCATTCAGAGTAAAGAAAGCTTGTGATATGAAGGTTTTTGTTACCTTGACCGCAGTGTGTGTACACTGGATTACCGGCTTCGACATGACTAACCTGCCATCTTCAGATCTGAAAGGTTACAAAAATCACGAAAATATTGACGCTATAGTAATTATAATCGCAAAATAACGGTTTTACATAAATTATCTTTGATGTAGTCTCAGAGCACAAGTTATGAAACCATGCAGAGCGATAAACCGCACGTTTGTATTCGTACCATCGTAACGGACTGTGAATCTCAAATACAACAAAATTACCTACACATAAGTTGTTATAGGAAATATACAAATTGCAATATGTTCCTAAGACGACATTACCTCATAACAGAAAAAGAGTTTGACATTAAAAATTACACCGATCAACCAGAAAATTATGACCACCGGCCCACTACCAATATAAACCCGTCTAGGCGGTAGCTGCGGCACTGGCCTGGAATGACTGTTAGTCAAACACACGCACTGTGCATGTAGTGTCCGTGAGCGCACTGTCCATGTGTGGAGCGGGGAAAGAGTGAGATCACAGATTTTGATGGCCGGGAGACCCAGTACGAGCATTTCAGACACTGCACGACATGTCGGGTATTTGATAAGCGCAATGGTGAGTGTCTTCAACACATGGTGAAACGACGGCCACACGTCGTGGGGTTGGGTGTCCACCCTTCGTTACAGATATCGTTGGATGCTACGCATACTGGTAAAACAGGACGGGCGGTGAACTGTGGCGGAACCGACATTACACTTTAATTCTGGGCAGAGTACAAGTGTGAACACACAGTACACCGAACACTCCTAAGGATGAGCCTTTGCAGCCGACGACCTGTGCTTGAGCTAATGTAAATACCACGACATCGGCAACTACGCCTGAAATGGGCACGTGACCTTCGGCACTGGTCGTTGACGCAGTACCAGAGCGTTTCATTGTCTGATGAATCCCGATACCATCTCCATCATACTGACGGGAGGGTGCAAATCCGTCGTCTTCCAGGTCCTTGACACCTGCACTGAGTCACGAACACAAGATGGCGGCGCCTCCATTATGCTCTAGGGCACATTCACATGGGCATCCATAGGTCCAGTGGAGCTCGAGCAAGGCACCATGACGGCCAAGGAGTATCACACACTGGTTGCAGATCGCGTGCACCCTTTGATGACGATCATGTTTGCCGACGACAGGGACGTTTTTAAACAAGATAATTCACCTGGTCAAGACTAGTACTGTGGTTCGAGGAACACAGTAATGAGTTCCAAATGGTGTGGTGGCTGCCCAGGTCACCAGATCTGAACTGGATCGAGCACACGTGATTGAATGTGGCGTCAGACCTCATCTCCCATCTACTCAGAATTTACGGGAATCAGGTGACTTGTGTGCGCAGACGTGGTGCTAACGCCCCCCAGCGACCTACCAATGCTTCATTGCTTCCATCCAACGACGCATCACCACTGTTAATTAGGCGCATAATGTTCTGGCTGATTAATGTATAGCAGCATCTTCATCGGAAGACTACGTATATACTGCCAGTTACCGTAAGGGTAAAAGAGTAGCACAAAGCAATACCGCCAGGTGGCAGCTGTATCATGAGTAACAACAGATGTTTTCTAGGCCCTTTCTTTTTTTAAAAGAAGAAAGTGCTTGTAACACTACATAAGAGAATGCAAAGTTAATCATTTAAAATTGAAAATATGACAATGTTGCTGTTTTGTTAAGACAATGGAACGTTTGCACATATTGTACGATATTAGTTCTGTAATTACCATTTCTTTCACTTGTAGTTCCTTAAATCCCTGTGTATTTCATCCACAAATACCATTAAATAGCCAGAAAGTGTCGTGGTATCTCTCTGTAATTTATGATAGCATCACATCTCGATAACCACCGTGTTCAGTTGTTACCTAGACATCGAGTGCCATAGATAAACATAATTTATACCATTTGCAAATTGTCTTTCATTATTTCCTTGTTCTAGACCTCATACTCATCGCAGCTTAAAGAAATGTATATTTGCGTATTTATAGTGACAGATGTACATGTACACCTGAAATTAGCAGCGTTGACCTCGGGTTATAACATGTGCCTTCCAATACCCATTACTGATGTATTTCGAGATGCAATTACTTTTATTCTATATTTTGTGAGTCGAAGTATACATTAGAAGTAGTATGAAACGTCCCCTTAGAAAAATTAATGAATTACTGTGTTAATAAACCTCTTACGTTATTTGCTTTTCAAACAGCTGAGCAAAACTGAACGTTCTCAGACATTACTCTCTTTACTTATTCTGATCAACACTAAACTGACACAATATTTTTAGCGCAACGCAATCAGACTTTTAATAAGCCCTGACTAACAATAACCTATACCTTTCACAAATTACTTACAAAATCTTCGTTACTCGAACTACTGCAAAACAGCGAGCGCCACTACTGCCAGCTAAATAAAAGATTCAAACTACTGAAGGCACTAACTACTGATAGGCATAGTTAGCAAATGAAATATTTTGATAGAGAACAAACAATGTATTTACCTTAATAGTGTTCAAAAGTCATAATATCTATATCAGTCCATGATATCCAATATTACAAATTAATTGTCTCTGTCCAGATCATCCGCTCTCAAAACTCCGCCATCTCACTCCCCACATCCACCACTGCCGGCGGCTCTCCTCCAACTGCGCAACGCTACGCGCTGTTAACATCCAGCTGCCCAAGACTACAATAGCCAACAGCAATGCAAACCACCCACAGACTGCACACAGCACATCTAGTGATTTTCATACAGAGCGCTAGGTGACGTCACCTACATGAAAACCTAAGCAGCCTACTTACAGATGCAATTACTTTTACGCTATATTTTGTGAGTCGAAGTATACATTAGAAGTAGACAATAACGTTAAAAGACATTACAACTGGAAATATCAATATGACGTTTACTGGGAGATGAAAAGTAAAGTATATGATATTACAAGTCGTAAAAGTAGCCATTCTCCATAATCATATTAAATAAACGAATTTCATACCGCCATCTAGATTGTTGCCTACTTACGTCGTATATTTAGCCTGTAACATTGTAACAAATGTTAACTGCCGTGTTGGAAATAATTATTTTCAGTCTTAAACATTGACGAAATATTTCTACCTAGTGTATTTTTCATTTTATATGTGTGACGTTGTACTATTTTCCATTTTAAATGATTCAGTTAGTATTCTCTCATATACTGTTAAATGAACGGTTTTAAAGAACCTAGAAAACATTTATTAATAATCATGAGACTGCTGCCATCTGATGGTCACCCTCTGTATTGCTCTGTAATGATGACTGGTATCTGACAGCATGTAGTCGGCAGCCAACCCAGACAAATGCGTAACTTCTTGATTTGCCACACATGTATGTCTATGTCTTGCCATGAAGATACTGTTGTAATTTTTAATGTTCTACTCTCTTTTTATCACTAGTTAACATCATCTTAAGCGCATATGGCAGTTTGCGTATTTACTGCAATAACATGTGTAGAGATCATTTTATTGTATTTAAAATTCACAGTCCAATGTGATGGTATGAACACAAACGTACGGTGTATCGCATGGCATGATTTCGTTGCCTGTCCTCTGTGAATACGTCGAAAAGAACGTATTTAAAAGCGTTATTTTACGATTATAGCTACTACATTATATCTGTAATATCTGTAGCCTTGCAAATCTGACGTTTCCAGGTTAGTAATGTGAAACTAGTAATCCAGTGAACATAGGCACCATCAGGGCAACAAAAAAATGAACATCAGAAGCTTCTTTATATTGAACATAATTGTAGTTATACAAGTATGGGTACTGCAGTGTCTTATTGGCACGTCCATTGCACCAGACTCTCATAAATTTCTTGTTTGTCATCTAATACCAGCACTGCGAATTCAGTATTCATTTGTAGGTCTTCTAAGACTATGGAAGACAGGAAAGTTCTTTGAACAATCGCTTGCTTGGCTGTCAGAGAAGAGCAAACCACAGCTGCCTTCAGCCAATACTAATAACCAGACTATAGCTTAAAACGCTTTCAGCTCGAGATTCAGTAAACTTTGTGAAATTAATCATATTTTGTTATCAAAAATAAACACGAACCTCGAAATTCATTTACAACACGAAATGCAGTTTCAGTTCACCACAGATTAAATGCAGTTCTTAGCTTTGAACTGAATTGAGGACTGTCATTCGTAACGAAAGTCAACTTTTAGTTACGGTGAGGACGCAGCAGTCGGGAAAAACAGATTAATGTTTACATCAAATTCAACAAACAGTATTAAGCAGCAGTCAACAAGCTTAGCTCAGCTCATGCTCCTCTCTCCAGTGAGCGAAGGATTCCACTGTGCGTCCGGTACCTGCTCTGTTTGAAACCGCTCCGAGCCTAATCTTGCTCCTTTACAATCCTAGCTAGCAAAATATCACCGTGTCCTGTGCTGTGTTTGGTAACCTTTAGTAGTGGTAACGGCTGCTTAAATCCGAGAGTCGTTTCCTGTTAAACAGCCTGTCGTAAAGGAAGAGTTCATTTTTCGGTACATCGACAAGAACAATCAATAGCATACGTATATTTCAGCAACACTTTTCATTGGATTTCCAACGGTGACTATGACGGCATGCTATATTAGCTGTCTCTCACAGATTAACAATTTTTCAATCGCGTTTCCCATGTAAAAGCTATCATAGTCTCGGCAAACAACGGTCGTAACAAGTGAAAGAGTTTTAATATGTTGCAGATATTAATTCACGTAGTTCACACTTTCCCCAAGATTTAGCGTTTCAACAGTCATTTCATGTAGGTGACGTTGTAATTCGATACTAGATTTCTTTCGTCTTCTACCTACATTCGGCACCCACTACAGTGCTTGTGGCGTTGACATCACAAATAATTTTCATGTATGTAATCAACATATTTTTCGAATGTCAGACATAATGTATTATGTAATACTTTGACACATCAAGCTGCAAGGACTGTTAACACGCAAAATAAATAGTTTACATGTGGGAGAGAGTATCTTAAATAACTTAGGACGTTTCTGACAAACCACTGATATGTTTACCATTTTACCGCATTCTCTGTACCACGTCTGACAACTCACTTTAACACGATACCACTAAATATATCACTAAGTCTTCCATATGATATCATCACAAGGTTTCCTACAACATTAACGTGCGTCATTAACACGGGTAAATATTTCAGAGGATTCTGAAATAATGACGGTATACTGTCGTTTACGTCTACAGCGGATATAAAATATTATAAAGTAATTAGTTATGTTTTATTTTAAAAATTTGAAAAAGTTTGATGATTTCGAAATGAATTCTTCTAGCAGATTCCATAAATGTTTTAATTTTTTCTGTTGAACGGAACACAAAAATTTAAATCTTAGTAGTGATTTCACTTTCCACAGTGAATGTTATACACATTATTTTCAGGTTCAGGAACATACTTGGGCATCAGTATCTTTTTAAATGTGTGTTGTAATAAAGATGAACAGCAATTAGCGATATTTATAATTTTTAAATGTTTTTTGTGGTGATCGTAACGTACCCCCAGGTTCGTAGTATACGGTGTTGGAAATGTGTAGACATTGATGAGCGTGTTCTAAAATATGTTTTTAGGTTCTGGACCCTACTTGCACATCAAATATGTGTTGTTACTATAAGCCAACAAACAGTTAACGAAACTTTCTTTTATTTAGCATAGGCATAAAGTTCCCTGTTATCCCCCCACCCCCCACCCCTCGGTCCTTCCTGGTTAATTTGCATTGTGGAAAATTCTTTGCCGGCCGGGGTGGCCGTTCTGTTCTATGCGCTACAGTCTGGAACTGCGGGACCGCTACGGTCGCAGGTTCGAATCCTGCCTCGGACATGGATGTGTGCGATGTCCATAGGTTAGTTAGGTTTAGGTAGTTCTAAGTTCTAGGAGACTGTTGACCTCAGAAGTTCAATCCCATTGTGCTCAGAGCCATTTGAACCATTTTTTTTTTTTTAATTCTTCATTACTGCTAGGGTTGAGACTTGAAGGATTTTGCCAAACCCTCCAGCAATGTTCGCAATGCGGAAGTTAAAACTTAGTGTCAGAAAGCGCTCTATTGATTCTGCAACTATACGATTAGGTTCTTCTGCGCACATATTTCATAGGAATAGCACTGGTTTTGTCTCCTAAATTCTTTTCGTTCATTTCGGCACTACACATCTCCCACACAGCACACGGAGCAAACGTCGAATTACTATATGACGCTTAGACTGCTGTCTTTGTTTGGCTGATATCTGTTTCTTTTCTATTTGTTAACTCTTTTTAACGTTTTAACTTTCATATTGTAAGCACAGTACAACTAATTCTACCGCCAATTTGGCTTATTAAATGTTTGGATATTTTTATGTGTTAGAGGGATATGGGGCAGGAATGCATCGTGAGTGGCAACTAATGTCGGATACAAGTGTGAAGATATTCACAGCTGTTTGCCTATAATAAATAGACGTGATACAGTGGAAGGGGACGTGTATAAGAATGCGACAGGAAGCAAAGTTAGGAGAGCAAGTAGAAATGTGAAGGAAATAAGAACTTACCTGTTTTTGAGATTTTCATGACTTATACGTTAACAGACACCGTACACAATCCGCAGCTCCGATACATATTATGTAAATTGAAGGTCCGTAATTCTAACCCGGGATCTTCAGACACTACCGAAAGAACAGACACCTCCCATTCATATAACTGATTACCTCGATGGGCAATGAATCCACCACCTTCTGTAGACATGCACAATACGTCCAAGCTCCATCGAGAATCTCAAAGTGTCGAATATAGAGGACACGGACAGGGACTGTGAACAGGTGGGAATGTGGTTCGGTCGAGGGGCGCACCGAGATTGAACAGTATTGATAAACACTGTGTCCGGATGGTGCGGTAGTTAAAGCAACTATCTCGTAAGCAGGAGATCGCGGGTTTGAATCCCCATTGGGCACGTATTTTCATTCGACGTCGCTGATCTCGAATAACGTCCTGATGTAGCTGGCATCAGTAGTTCCTTCCCATTGCTTTCTTCCCCCTCCATCCTCAGTTTATATATTAAACAAAACATCCCTGTTTTGGAGACTTATTGGATGTTGTAATGTCAGTAGCAAGCGATAGTAAGCGATGCGTCTCTGAGTTGCTGCGTTCCATACTTCAGAGAGATCTGCGTTGCGGAATGAAGTGACTTTCGGTTATCGGTGTAGACGATGTGCGGCAATTATAGATGATGTGCGGCAATCATGTCTACTAGCTAATCTCTGCTCGTCCATGAACAATGTGTCGCTATTCGTACTGCAACGTAGTTCTGTGTTGCGTGTGTCATTGGACAAGCGAAGTGTTGTATTGGCGATGTCTTGATGTAGAGAGAACCTGCAAGGTCTATTTCTGTGACAGTTAAGCTTGGGTGTTCTCATTCGGTCTGCAGAGGGGAGAGCTTATGTGTATTTGGAGTCTCGATGACCTTGCTTCCAAACATGTATGCAGCATATTTTTAATGGTTTGAGGACCTCTGAGTATGACGAGTCTCGTAAGGTGATGCGACCCACCAAGAGGCACTGGATGTCGTTACTCACTTCAGATGTCTGCCAATTGTGAACTACCTCCCTCTTCAACGAGTGGATGAAAGCGCCCAATTTTAGAGACATGCAGGATCACCTTACCGTTCTGGAGCATGTAGATTTCCTGGGAGAAACATTTTCGTTGGACTATTGTAATTAAAAAACGAAGTGCATTTGCATGCTCGATTACTGCCAACTCTCCAGCAAGTTTATCGTTCTGACAAACGTTATGTGTGGAGCGAAGGATCCAGCCGGCTGTACGAATCAGTCTGCAGTAGAAAATGTATTTCGAAATTTCTGTGAGGCTGGTAAATGTAGTAGGGCAATCATATGTTTCTTTTCTAGTCTGGGAAGTCATACACCGATCTGGAACGCTAGATGAACAACACTCTTTTGGGCGTGGAAGCAATGGCTTACGTTTCCGCCAAACATGCACAGATTAGATTTTATTGCAAAGATTCCCCATTTTAGGTGATCTGCTGGGTTTTCTGGTCGAGGACATTGACTGAATTTGCAAGAAGATCTAAACGTGTGAGTTTCCATCACTGTGTTACAGATGAAAGCTAGATGAATGTCTTCCACCAGTTAATGTTACTTACTGCATATCGAAGCTATGGTGACGGTAGCATTCGTCCCCAGCACTGTGCGAAAATGTTGTACCGTGTGCCTTAGCATGAATTCTTTGTAATAGTGCTACCACAAGTCCTCCTAGAAGTTCGGTAATTGGCAGTCTTAACTTTTGATAGATGTGCGCCTGTTTTTGCTACGTGTTTAGTGCATTACTGTGCTGTCATGTAAAACACTGTGAATGTAAAAAGCTACACCGTACACTCATTTAGAAGCACCACAGATTACCTGAATGGGCGTTATGAAATTAATATCCATCGTGGGAAAAGAATGCACGTATATGTCCCTACTTAACGTATTATTATTGTAATATTACTGCTGCGAGTACCACCAATGATGCGCTACCGTAACCAAAGCGACAACGCTCTTTGCTGTGATGACAATGCTCTTTGCTGTGAAAAAAGAGCATCTAAGTTCTTTTGTAATTGTTGGGGATAAGAATGCCGATTGGAAATAGCGTTTTTTGAGGTCAGATAAGTTTGCATATAGAAGTAATTTTAAGTGCAAAGGAGATACAACTTGTCATCGCAATTATCAAGAATAAAAAAAAACCACTTATGAAAAAGAACAAAAATATCGCCTACGAACTTTTAGGCGGTGTTGGATCCCCGGACCTTCATAAAACTATTAGTGTGTTTAGCAGTGCAGTGCAGAGTGATTTCTTCGCGAATTAACAATACTGGTAAAATCTGCTACTATCATGGTCCGAACGACGCGTAGTAATTCGCCGTCAGCTTGTATGTTCAAGACGTTCGCTAAGGGACCTTTTTGTTAGTCAGAAGATATCACACTACCAGTGTTGTCCAATCTTCTCATTCTCAAAGATTTTTGCAGAAAATCTTACGGCGACTGTGAGTGTTGTAGTTGCCAAGAGAGACGGAGTCTTCATCGCGAGATGCAACAGTTTTCTCCGACTGAGCCTGGCGTTCTCTGAGAACCAGAGAAACGGAAATCTCCGACCGCCAACTCATCTTGTACCTAACCCGTTCTCTCCTTACAGCAGATAAGAAGAAAACATATTCATCTATAGTCAAATTTTTTCGCAGATTGTATTAGACAAGAAACAATTTGGAAATTTATGCATCTAGGCAAAACATCAAAAGAGAGTTTTAAATGTAGTACCTGTCTTACCTGTGTCAAAGTCAAAGATTAAGTTAGTTAATTTATTAACTTTTCTTTTACAACGTAGCATTATCATTAAAGAATGCAATGAAGGGAAACTGGACCCAAAGTATTTCGTCATGTTGCCAGATCGTTGGGTAGTAATTCAATTGAATCAATTTCTCCATGATTGAGGTTGAAGAAAACAGTCCAAGTGGGTCGTAATATTTGTTTGTGGTCCGTAACAACTTATTTTTTTGTAGTAGATTCATCTGAAAATTTTTCTACCACCTCATCCGCGATGATGTAAGAGTTGTCCCTTGCCGTATTGCAATATGCACCAAAATCCTTAACCTCTGTATTAGATTTCTCGCCTTTCAGCTCTCCATATGTCTTGCAACTGATGTGAATTTGTGGCCATTTCACCAACCGAAAATTCTATAATTTCATGAGTACCGTTAATCCATAAAACATAGCGATAGCTTCGTTACTGTTTTCTTGTCTAATCGGGAAGTCAGTCATGAAAATGTTGTTGGCTGTTATCTGTGCGGCGATGAAAAATGCGGTCTCATGTCTAGAAGCGTGTTGTTGCTGCGTTTTCTGAGAGCAAGAAGGGACTGCGTGCCATGCAGAATGGAAGTCGTTACCTCGATCGTGGTGAGGCAGCTTCGGTGATCACTTTATAAACCGTCGTCCAATAAACATCCCCGATGAATCCCCGCATCTTCGTGCAAGACGAGTTGCATGACTTCTTTCGTAATGTCGCTAATAACAGCAGCGATGTGTAAGTCGTTCAAATGGCTCTGATCACTATGTGGCTTAACTTCTGAGGTCATCAGTCCCCTAGAACTTGGAACTACTTACACCTAACTAACCTAAGGACATCACACACATCCATGCCCGAGACAGGATTCGAACCTCCGACCGCAGCGGTCGCGCGGTTCCAGACTGTAGCGCCTAGAACCGCAAGGTGTAATCGCAACCTTTATACAACCTCAAGAATTTCTGGCAGACGTTTTGGTACCGCCCCTAATGCTTTGGTGAGACTGGTCGCGTTGATCTCGAGATAAAAATCTTTGTTTTTATCAAGTTTCTTCTTCGTTACTAAAACATGGTGTTCCTTGGACGTCTTCGAGGAGCGAGTTGTACATGGTTCTTTGTAGTGTTGTCTAACATAAGATGACGGATATGTGCTTTAAGTCTTTTCTAATAAATCTTTTATATAAGCTACGAAGCCTACGTTTTGCATTAAGTCGGTTAGTGGAATACATAGCCGTATTTATTTATTTTCTTACCTTAGGAAGACAAACGGCTCTTCAATGATCGTGTGCAACGTAAGTTGCATTAAATTCTATAAGTAATCAGTTCTGGTCTGTACTCGACAAAGATGCTCAGTTACACCAGCTGTTCCTGTCCCAAAATAGTATCAGTTCGTCGTCTGTGGGCATTTGTTTCTGACGTGCATAGCTACCAGCAGCTACCTTCACACATACGGTGGGTCGGCTCCTGATGAGACATATGGTGAAAAACAGAAAAATATATTTAGAAATGTGGATCGGTGGTCGATCGGTGACGATCTTCATTTAATTATCACTACCAATTTTAAGCTCTAAGGACATTTTATGGTGGGAATTTGTCCGTGGTGCAGCTAACTGTAGTTTTGCGGACATAAATTCTTAATACTTGGTGGAATTTGGGCTGAGTCGTGAACCAGTCATCACTTCATATGCGTTAATGGAAATGGTAGAATTAGTCCACGCTCCTCTAGTTTTGAAACTGACAAGGCCGTGTCGTGAGAAGGACGTTGTCTGAGAGTAAAACGTGAACCACTGAGGTTTTATTGGTGAAAGGGAAACACTTTCAAATCTACTGCAATGACATTGCCATGAAGGATGCTTTGTTTCCGTTATCTACCATGCATGGATTTATTTGGTCCTGCGATGCACTACTGAGCAGTTTGCTAAAATATGAAGATTGACGGAGTTGTGTCTACTTTACTAACGGTAGTGACGTTACTGTGTGCTGCTGAGCTCTTACATTTTGTACCATCGACACGTGTGGACTTGCGATGTGGTCTTTTACAGTTATCACAAGAGCCCCTACCCTCTCCCACAATTTGATATTATATGTTCTTTGTATAGACATGGAAAACAATGGTTAGCATTTCTCAATTTCTGATTTCTTTCGATGTCGTCACATCAGTAATTTTATTACGTTGTTGGAACCAATGGACACGTTCTTCGCAAAACACGCTAAATGCACCGTAATTTATATTGTCTTTGGGTAATTTTTGTCTCTATTTTGCAAGGACATGAAGGGCTGCAACAGTGAAGTTGTAAGTCGACGTTATATGGTAACAGTTCGTCTTTTTCGAAGCAAGCGCTGCGAAGTAAGCGCTACTCCTATTATCGCTCCTCTAAAATCAGCTGAAGTATATCGCCTTCTGAAAGACCAGTTTGGTTGACCAGAGTAAACCGGCTTTGGCAGATACGGTCAGCAACAGATCTGAAAATTTTTGGTGCTGATTCACGACCATAAGCATTAACGACTACGTCAAATGCGTGTGAAAATTTGGATGTGGCGAATGCAGTAGATAACTTTAGAATGAAGTGAGTCTGAATTCGAAAAGTGTACAGGTATAATATATTCATAATAATCCAGGTTAACTTGTATAGTTCTGTTTTTATCGCCATAGCGTGCTGTTAGAATTCTATTGGTGTCTTAATGGTGTCATAGAGCACAGAGATAACAACAACAAAATTATTAGGACCGCTTTCTATGCAGGCACGCAAAAATGTTTGTTTATGAATGGTTGATATCGCGGGATCCTGATCAGCTGATTGCTGCAACGGTTCTCAAAAGTAACCCCAGGTCCAGAAAAAATATTAAGTTTAATAGTAGCCAGTCTGATATTAGGAGATTATGTGAGGGTCGTAGCAAGTTTTTTATCTTTACTGATGGTGTGTGCCATGATCATCAGTTTCTCTTCTATGACCCGTGAGGTGCGTTAAATAGCGCACTTGGCTACGTCTACGTGTTTGTCTCATTTCGAAGCGTAAGCAGCACAGTCCGCGTCATCGAAAAGACTGTGGATTTCGTCTTTAACGTTAGTTAATTCCTGAGGTTGATCTTCTGACTATTTGTAATACTCATTGGTGCCCGTTCCATTAAACTGGTGTACATCGTTAGAAAAGCTTTTAACGTTAGCTTTTGCCCTAGCCCTCATCCTTTTCAGCTGCTGTAACTGATCGTTGCTATTGGTATTTTCTATGTTACACATCGTGAGGCGATTTGCAGTTGTGTGTGTGGGTCAAGATAGTGCGTAATATTATGAACAACCCACAAATAGCAGCACAAGTGATACCTAAGTGGTAGGCTTAGTGTATGGATATGATAACTAGTTCAAACGACAACAAAATGGCTACAAAGCAGTATAATGCACAATAACGAAATCAGCTTCGGTTAGTTAACGAAATACAAATATATATATATGTATATATATATATATATATACAGTCAGACTTAGCTGTCCATGCAGTCACTTGTCTTTGAAAGAACGTCTTGTCAGGCATAAGAAGTCACTGCAGTCTGCTGTCTAGAGAAGTGCACCTAAAGATCGTGATATCATAGCAGCAGTCAAGACATTCTCTTACGTTTCGGCACCAAATGACATGACGTCAGTAGTAAGCAGTGATTCGAGTACAACACAACTCTTTAATTACAATCACAAATCTTATATTAAAATAAGGTCAACAATACATCAATTCAGAGATATTAATGTTTTTGACACTATCACTTGCCAGTAAGGATTCCTACACTAACAAGTAGTCTGGTAATAAAGCATTCTATCATAGTTAGGGGATAATTTAGATATTTGAAGAAAATAAAACTTACCTGACTTTGAGACTTTCAGCATCCCTACTTTACCATGTTCTCTGCGGATACTGAGTTCAACGTTCCTTTCCTTCTTTCATTAGTACAATATTGGTAAAGACAGGTTATTCTGCTACCAGGTTTTGAACCACACCATTGCGTGGCTAGGACTAGACCAATAACGAGCACTAATAGCAGGCGCAAGTGTGACGCTGCAACGTAAAGGATGTGGTGTGAAATTTACGTTCTGTTGTATGTAACTAATGGATTTCAATTTCAGACATGCAGAACATTTTTCTTTTTAAGGAAATTTACAGTAAAAAAATATTTTTTACGGTTTTAAGTAAGCAGTTTCTGGTTTATTCTTTATGTAAGAAGTGCCGATAACCGTTATATTTTCTTAGAGATTAAATGTATTTATATACTCGATACTGTTTTATGCCTTACTTAAGTTAATTGTATTGTCGATTGCACCGGCTATGCCGCTAGGGTTAGAGTACTTTGCAACAACCATCTTTTGTGTACGTGCTTTTCCTTAAAATTAAGGGGATTAGCAAAAATGCACCTCTTTTATTATTTTTATTGGCTTGTTTTGATATTTGTTCCAGTTTGTACCGCATTCTCAACCTTTATTACTTTTTTCGTTCGCTTCTAAAGGAACCACACTTACCAAATAATATCTCAGTATAACAGTTCAACAATGTCGTCGTTACTCCATGCTGCGCTTTTCACTGCTTGAGTGTTTCAGTTCAGCTTTATCACAGCCGTGTCCTGCAGTAGTACGAATGCTGTGGCTGCTTCCCTAATATTACACTATTACAGTGTTATTAAACTTGTTTTTCCATATGGATAAGTTCTACATACGGATGGGTCCACTCTCGGATACAGATAGTGAAACAGTTGAGCCCTAGAAAAATAAAAAGGAAGAAGTTCACAGGCAATATATTGATAATTCTTATCTTACGATGTTTTGTATTGTTTTGTTGTGGTGGCAGACCATGCCGAATACCCCAGTGTGTTGTGTGTGGTGAAAAACTCACTAATGTTGCTGTGATTCCCAGTAAACTGAAACGACAATTCTCTGTTATGTAGCGATATGAATTATTTTGTAGGACTATGCAAGGAAATAAAAATCATGTTAATCGCACGACTGCGTCCGTACGTGTTTTGCAAAATGTACAGGTAAAAAAATTACACACAATAATAGAAACATTGTTAATGTCCGTGTATAAAAAATGGTAAAAAACAGTCCATGGTTCAGAAGCTAATACTGAAATTTCAGAAATTTCTCTCTCTGCTGTCACAATCCGTCGCCGTGTTAGGGACATTTTAGTGAAATGAAAACATTCTGAAGGAGCAGATAAGGAGTAGTCCTAAGTTTTCGCATCAGGTCCACAAACATTGGCGTTCATGCACAACTCCTTTCCTACATAAGGTATGTTGATGGGGATTTAATTGCAAGTAATTCCATTTGTACGAAGACTACCCGATCGGGCATCCAGAGAAGAAATGTTCAGTGTGGCTAATGATACTTGGTTCGAAATGAATTGAGTCGGAAGGACTGCGTTAGTGCATATACAGACAGAACATTTTCTCTGACAGACCATATGAAAGTATCTACATCCACATCTACGTGATTACTCTGCTATTCACAATAAAGTGCCTGGCAGAGGGTTCAATGAACCACCTTCAACCTGTCTCTCTACTGTTCCACTCTCGAGCGGCACGCAGGAAAAATGAGCTCTTAAATTTTTCTGTGTGAGCCCTGATTTCTCTTATTTTATCATGATGATCATTTCTTCCTATGTAGGTGGGTGGCAGCAGAATGTTTTCGCAATCGGTAGAGAAAATTGGTGATTGCAATTTCATGAGAAGATGCCGTCACAACGGGAAACGCCTTTTGTTTTAATAGCCACTCCAATTCACGTATCATGTCTGTGACACTATCTCCCCTTTTTCGCGATAGTACTCATGTGAATAACTTCACAATTATCTTTATTCAAGGTCAACTGTCACTTTTCGCCCCATACAGATGTCTTATCTAAATCATTATGCAAGTCGTTTTGATCATCTGATGGCTTTACAAGACGGTAAATGACAGCATCATCTGCAAACAATCTAAGGCGGCTACTCAGATTGTCTCCTATGTCGGTAATATAGATCAGGAACAATAGAGGGTCTATAACACTTCCTTGGGGAACGCCGGATATCACTTCTGATTCACTCGATAACTTTCCGTCTATTGCTGCGAACTGCGGTCTTTCTGACAGGTAATCACGAATCGAGTCGCACAACTGAGGCGATACTCCGTAGGCACGCAGTTTGGTTAGCAGACGCTTGTGAGGAACGGTGTCGAAAGCCTTCTGGAAATCTAAAAATATGGAATCAATTTGACATCCCCTGTCGATAGCACTCATTAGTTCATGAGTATAAAGAGCTAGTTGTGTTTCACAAGAACGATATTTTCTGAAACCGTGCTGACTCTGTGTCAATAAATCGTTTCCTTCGAGGTACTTCCTAATGTTCGAATACAGTATATGTTCCAAAACCCTAGTGCAAATCGACGTTAGTGATATAGGCCTGTAATTCAGCGGATTTCACCTACTTCCGTTTTAGGGTAATGGTGTGAATTGAGCAATTTTCCAGTCTCTAGGTACGGATATTTCTGTGAGCGAGTGGTTGTATATTATGGCTAAGGATTCTTGGGTAAAGCGAGTCCTAATTTACGAACCGATCTTTGTTTCATTCGCCATGAAGCCTTTGTTGATTCATCCTTGCCATCCTCTCTGAAAATTATGTCTGAAAAAGTAATAAATATCATGAACTTCATCAAATTCCGGAGCCTAAGTATGCGACTTTTTAACTTTTTGTCTCAAACACAGCAAACTACACTTCTGCTTCGTACGGAAGTAACATGCTCATCTTGTCGTAAAGTGTGGATGCGAACGGTTGAAATCAAAGGTGAGGTACTTGCATTTTTGACTACTGAGGGGCGTGAGTATGCGCTGTTTATTTGCCGACGGTGAATGAGTATCTAGGTTGCCCTATATTTCCGATATTTTCGTACATTTAAATGAACTAGACGGAGAAGCGAGAGATGTTCACAACTGTATGGATCGGTACTGATGATAAGAGGGTTGGGTTGGGTTGGGTTGTTTGGGGAAGGAGACCAGACAGCTAGGTCATCCGTCTCATCATTTTAGGGAAGGATGGGGAAGGAAGTCGGCCGTGCCCTTTGAAAGGAACCATCCCGGCATTTGCCTAGGAGCGATTTATGCCTGCTGCAGAATTACAAAATTAAAAAAAAAAAAAACACATTTTGGAGAGAGTGTAAAAGACTTGGAGTGGGATTCAAAACATCTTTCCAGTACATTACATTTAGGTTTATAAGAGAAACTGGCAGATTAGAAAGCAGTCATGGCACTGAAATGAAAGTTTTGAGAAGTGACTTTGGATACATTTTGTTTGTCAACAGACAGCGAATTTCCGGCTGTCTCCGAGAAAGCTTTAATGAGTTATTACCGTTTTCAACAACATACCCGTGTGAACTGTGCTTCTCGACGATGGCATGAATCAAAACATCAATGAGAGAGATAGCGGGAGCCGCGCTGAGTAGCTGCGGAGTAGCTGCGTGGTTTAGGGTGCCATGTCACGGATTGCGCCGTCCCTCTCGCCGGAGGTTCTAGTCATCCCTCGGGCATGGGTGTGTGTGTTGTTCTTAGCATAAGTTCGTTTAAGTTAGTTTAAATGGTGTGTAAGTCTAAGGCCCGAAGACCTCAGCGGTTTGGTCCCTTAGGAATTCACACAAACTTGAACATTTTGAGAGAGAGAGAGAGAGAGAGAGAGAGAAAGCGAATCAGAGAGATTCGAGTGCATCGATGAAGATGTGATTCTTACCTTCTCAACGGTTCTGCCAGGGAAATAGCCGTCTGTGTGCAGCTTTGTGCGCACAAGTACCACGTCGAAGTTAGGAGCAGAGTTATTTATTTAAAAATTCGCGTTAGAAATTTCTATATGAGTAGAGTTACTGACATTAATATTAGAAATTTCCGATTTAAAGTAGGCCCGTCTGAATGTACCGTGTTTAATAAAAGGTTGCGGAACACTGATCAAGAGCAATCAAATTTGTTCGCATTAGCTATGGGTCCGGCAGCATGCCAGCCATCACAACTCGGCGATGTTGAGGACACACCCGGTGCATCCTGTTTATTGCGTCGGCTGTTCGCTGACGAGCCATCTGTTACTGCCCGTCCGCTCTGTATGAAACCGCAAATAATTCAAATGCGCATGGAGCTCTCTCTCTCTCTCTCACTCTCTCTTTCTGTTTCTCTCTCTCTCTCTCTCTCTCTACCCTTCAAGGATCAGACAAACAAAACATTAAATTTTGATCAACCTGTTTCCGGAATCAAGAGACATGTTTCGGGAATACTTTATATTTAAGGGGCTAATCTCGAGTACAAAATAAAATCATACTGCTACTGACATAAGACCATCTTAAAAAAATGAACGTGAATCGAATAACATTAGTAAATTCTAGTGTGATAGGTTTACACTTACTTGGTCATAAAAAATCCCTTCAAAATTAGTTTCACTTGGTATGCAATAAATAATTATGCTCATTCATGAAGCATTTCTTGTCTGGCAGTGCTTTCAGATCCCAGAGACCTAATGAGGGACATAGTTTCTTTTACGTTTACAGACCACATTCTCTCTTCAACATAACTCTTACGATGAAAAAAATTGTTCAAACGGCTCTGAGCACTATGGGACTTAACTTCTGAGGTCATCAGTCCCCTAGAGCTTAGAACTACTTAAATCTAACTAACCTAAGGACATCACACACATCCATGCCGAGGCAGGATTCGAACCTGCGACCGTAGTGGTCACGTGGTTCCATCCTGTAGCGCCAAGAACCGCTTGGCTCTTAAGATCAGGTTAACAGTATATTTATAGAAGGAAAGCAGTCATCCACCAATTTATTGTAGACAATCCATTTCGGAAACACATCTCCATCATCAGGAAATGAAACGCATACGCAAAATGAACCTTGTTGCCTGGCCAGTCATATGGAGATAAAGTTTAAAGAGATGATCCTACATCTACATCCAAACTCCGCAAGCCACCATACGGTGTTCGACCGCGGGTACTTCGTGTAGCAGTGTCACTCCATCCTTTCCCTATTCCATTTGCGAAGAGTCCACAGAAGAAACGCCTGCTGGTAACCTCTTTGTGTGCTAGAAAGTCTAAATTTTCTTCATCTTTACAAGATATTGGTTGACTTTTCTAACATCGTAAGCTGTCGGACCTTTAACAGCAGACCACAGCATGCATTAAGCGCCTCTGTGGCTGCGTCTGCCACTGCAGTCGGCTGAGCAACTGCGTGAAGCATCCGATCCTACTAACTGTAACTGTACCTAAACATGCTCCTCTTCTTTTGCTCTACTCTGCTTCCTCCACAAGATTAATCTGGTGCGGATACCAGACTGGCAAGTATTATTGAAATATTAGTCGGACGAGTGGTTTGTGAGCTATTTCCCATGTTAAAAGCCCCCGAGTTCGAGTCTCGCTCCCGCACACAGTTTTAATCTGCCATGAAGTTTAATTTCAGCGCACACTCTGCTACAGAGTGAATATTTCACTCTGTAAAGATGCCCCAGGCTGTACCTTAGCCCTATTTCAGGTTTATCTTCCAGGAGTGTTAACCTTGCAAGTTTCGAAGAAGAATTTCTGCGGAGATTGGAAGACAGATGGGGCACTGGCAGAAGCGAAGCTCTGAGGACGGGTCGTGATTCGTGTAGGGATAACCCAGTTATCAGAGGTGGAAGGCAAAGAACCTGAGTTAAGATCGCTATCCGGCTTTCAGTCTGCCAGGAAAGTTCATATCAGTGCCGTCTCCACTGCAGAGTGAAAATTTCTTTGTTATACTGCCATTTTTGATGGGCTATATTTCCTAAAAATTCTTGCAGTGAATCTCAGTCTGGGATCTATATTTCCTGCGATTAGTTTTCTGTGGTCGTTCACTTTCAGTCGCTCTGTACGTATAATCCTAGATATTTTATGGAAGAACCTGCTTCGAGTGACTGTTTTTCATTTCCCTCAGCACTAAATAATAAGAAAGAAATATTTTCGATCACGGTTCCTAATATTTAATCATCAGGGCTATATGCAACATCGATAAATTTGGTAGTAATTTTTACTTACTTCTGAATTTGAAGTTCCTTCATTGTTTTCTTTGATCCTTTCTGTTAGCGCTAGATCCCGTCAGGTTTTGGTTTCTTCCTCTCGATTTACACAGTTCATGGTTGGATGGTTGGTATGTTTTGGGCGGAAGGCACTAAACAGCGCGGTCATCTATCCCTTTGGATTAAGTAATGATGAGGAATTAAGTCGGCCTTGCCTTTTCAAAGAAGCCATTCCAGCATTTGCCTTAAACGATTTAGGTAAATTACGGAGAACCTAATCAGAATAGCTGGACGCGTGTTTGAATCGTCGTCCTCCCGAATGCGAGTCCAGTGTGCGCCACGTTGCTCGGTTTGGTTCTCGGACGACTTTTCACAGAAGAAATTTCCGTCCAAAACGCCTTCAGCCTTCACTTCCCCTGTTTGGAAGTCTTCTTTGACTGTTGTAAAACAAGTTCAAATGGTTCAAATGGCTCTGAGCACTATGGGACTTAACATCTGAGGTCATCAGTCCCCTAGAACTTAGAACTACTTAAACTTAACTAACCTAAGGACATCACACACATCCTTGCCCGAGGCAGAATTCGAACCAGCGACCGTAGCGGTCGCGCGGTTCCAGACTGAAGCGCCTAGAACCGCTCGGCCGCACCGGCCGGCGTAAAACAAGTAATTGCCTTTTCCGGTTTGGTGCCGCAAATGTCTAAAACCTTTGTCGTTATCCTGCATCGGTTGAGATGATCGTAAATTACTGCCAGTTTTTTTGTCGATTGGTCTCGTTTTTCTTACTTTAGGTTTTCATGAGACTACCGTCTGTGAAACCCAGAATTCCTTCAGTTACTTCACTATCATTCCCCTCTGACTCTCCGTGAACGTCCCTCGCCACCACTTCCTTTCTGCGTACAAATGCGCTAATGACAGACCTTTCTTCATTTGTCTTTATACTTCTGAGTCAGATTCACCTTATGACGTAACATACTTACCTTAAAACCAATCATTAAATGGGAGTTTATTCTGTTCGTATAAAGGAAAAGAAAATGTCCATTAAGCACCTTTGTGTGTTTATTTTAGATAATGAGTTAACAATTGCCTACAATCGGAGAATGTAACATATACAAATCATGAACCTAGTACACAGTTCACTCATGTTGTTACGAAATCTAAATTATTTCAGCGCTAAATTTCAATAAAGCTATGCTTTGGAATAGATTTACTGTTATTTCTTCTTTTGATCACATTAAACGTCGATGTACATGGTAGTCAGCTTCGCATTCTTCTGCGTTCATCACATAGTAAATCTTTTGTCTGAGCTCTTCTGTTCAGGGTAAATAATGTCTTGATATTGTTCGTTCTTGTCGACCTGTCTTGCCTGTCACCACCTCACTGCGGAAACAAATCTTTGTCGTAAGCACATTGAGGCATGACTTCTGTTATTTGGAGGTCTTCTTTTGTGCTTCTAAATCATTGCATTGACGCTTACAGTTTTCTTATCGGAAGAGTCATAAACCTCTTTAGTCGCCCTGGCTTCCATACTGCCATTTGAGGTGACCATTAAATATTTTCCCTCTTCCGCGGGTAGACTCAGAGAATTTTTCTATCTTGATGTAGACTCATCAAAGAAGTGCCTTTCTTGTAGCTTGAAACCAGGATTCCTACAGCTATATTTCGCTCTTTATTCTCCAGTTCAATAAGGAGACTTTGCTCACCGCTTGCGTTCGATGTAGCTCGTTTGAGAACTTACTGTTGTATATTACGATATTATGATGTTCTGGGCAACACATTTCTTATAAGTCAGTTTTGGTATTTCATAGAATGTCTCTCAACATAGCGTATTCGTTCCCGGAATTCTTATTTATCCATACCGAGGTTGGTCTTGATCTCCGATTGAGAGAGTTGAACTCTACCAAAAATACCGTTTGTTAATTTTGGTGCGCTACATAAATGACGTAATAAATGGTAGGGTTACCGGTAATTCTGTGATAATCCAGAATATAAATTGCATTTTGCACGTAATAAATATTAGCTGGTCACGTAACTACTGCGCATTTATATAACCAAACCAGTTACTTTTGATGCAAGGACAGTTCACATGCAAGAGCTCTAAAGATCTATGCGATTATAGTTGTTTTTATACTCAGTAGAACGTTCTTCATCAAGTTAAGAGTTTCCGGTTAATATCGATAAATATGAAATTTGTTCATGAGTACCAGTAACATGTTTTATATAGTTCGACCAAGTATTAAAACAATGTTTGATATATTTTTGGTTTGCAATTTTTTTAATTTCCTCTTTGTTGAGGGAATGGCGTTTTCTAGCACTGTATGCTGAATCTGTATGGTTTTCTTTATTTTTACTACAACATCCCTCTGTCTCAGGTTGCAAATCAAAAATTTCCCAGTGAAACTAATTTTAACGTACTGTTCATTTTTAAGTAACAGACAGGCTGATAATTATGTAGAATGAAAACGTGCTGTAGGTTACACAGCCCTTTACATATCCTCACTTGATTTCTTGACGGATTACCGTTTTCAACTGTTAGGGGAGTTTAGTAAGACGCTGATCGCATACGTAAAGTAAGCGATCATTATGAGGTTGCGCCCGGTAATTATGCAACACACCTTACGTATCGGTAACTTTGGTGCAACCTTAAATTACCAAAGCTACTAGATAAACTACTGCAGTCTGCACTTACATGTGACAGTCTACCGTAGTTGTACAGCTCTACCTATAGGAAATTATGTATTTATGCCTTGTGGTGTTCCATTTATTGGTACTTTATTTTTGTAGTGCATGTTTCATTTTTTTGTACAGGCAGAGTACGCCTTCAAGAAGGTTTCAACTAGACATACCCTGAGGTTCGGAGTTAACGGAAACTGCTGGCCGTATTGGAGCCTTCGACAGAAAAGAAATCCTAGCTAAAGTTTCCAAGACAAGGCGCTCATTTCTGCAGATAATAGTCGTATAACGGTAATTGGCACACATACTGCTAATCTTAGAACTTCTCCGTGAAAGAAATATGTATAATTTACGCCTTCCAGTATCTAATTAAAGGTGGAATATATAAGAAAATTTAAGGCATTTATTAAGTAAATATTTTCCTTACCGTGATCGTAGGCCTCAAACTTACTTTCCTAATTAAATGTAGTATGTATAAATCGATAGTCCGCATTATTAACGTTTATTTTTATACTTCAGATATATGTTTGTTTCTACCCCTGCCCAATATTTGTTTATATGATGTTTAGTGTCAGCGTCCTACGAATTTACTTCTTTCTGATTTATGTTAGCAGTATAGCAAACAGATTAGGTTTCATGAGAGAAAATATTACGCAATGCAGATACTGCGTTTTCTCCCATGTTAGCAGGGGTATAGTCCAGAAGCTGGGGCATTGTCTGCATCTACTAGGTTACACATTTACACGGTCAGACTGGTGGACTACACAAGCAGGCTGTTGTTCTCGATGTAATTCAATTGGAACCTCAAAGATCGTAGTGAAACGTCCACTTAGAAAAATTTATGAATGACTGTGCTGATAAACCTCTTACATTATTTGATTTTCAAACAGCTGAGCAGAACTGAACGTACTCAGACATTTTGTTCTTTGCATATTCTGATCAACACTAAACTGACACAATATTTTTAGCGCAGCGCAATCTGACTTTGGAAAATCCCTACAAAAGAATGGCACTGACTAACGATAACCTATACCTTTCATGAATCACTTACCTCACAACAATCTTCGTTACTGGAACTTCTGCAATACAGCGAGCGCCAATGCTGCCAGCTAAATAAAAGATTCTAACTACTGAAAGCACTAACTACTAATAGGCATAGTTAGCAAATGAATCATTTTAGTTAGCAAATGATAGATTTTGATAGAGAACAAACAATGTATGTACCTTAATAGTATTCAAAAGTCATAATATATGTATATCAGTTCGTGACATCCAGTCTTACAAATCTGCTGTCTCTGATGGACACACGTCCAGATCATTCGCTCTCAAAACTCCGCCATCTCTCTCACCACATCCACCACTGCTGGCGGCTCATCTCCAACTGCGCAACGCTACGCGCTTTTAACATCGAACTGCCCAGCTGCCCAACACTACAATAGCAAATTCCAACAATGCAAACCAGCCACAGACTGCACACAGCTCAGTCAGTGGTTTTCATATAGAGCGCTACATGGCGTTACCAACATAAAAACCTAAACAGCCTACTTACAGTACGATCGAATACCGGCCGGGCCATTAATATTTTCCTCATTTAATCCTGACATCACCTTTCAGCGATGGGAAGATTATCCAGAAACGGAAACGTATACTGTAGTTTCCCTCTCCACAGCAGGATTACTGGAATAGTTAGCGCCCAGGCTGCCGAAATGCCTACTAATTGAAGTACTTGGTTCAAATGGCTCTGAGCACTATGGGACTTAACATCTGAGGTCATCAGTCCCCTAGAACTTAGAACTACTTAAACCTAACTAACCTAAGGACGTCACACACATCCATGCCAGAGGCAGGATTCGAACCTGCGACCGTAGCGGTCGAACGGTTCCAGACTGAAGGGCCTAAAACCACTCGGCCACCAGCGGCCGGCTGAAGTACATGCCCTGGATCGTTAAGGCACCCACGAAATTTTTATAGTTATTACTTTCTCATCCAGCCCCAAATGGTTAACCTATATGATGTCAAAGAAATATTAATAAATGACGCCTTCACCGCCACTAGTGACAAAACATTTATCACATTTTATATTTTCTATTTCAATACACTTTCATGTTTCTTGTCCGCTACAGTTTTGCGTTCAAGAGTGATAAAGAGGTTCACATTCCTCCTACAGTCACAGAACAACGGTAAATGTTGTCTGGTGTACGACTGAGGTTATCGAAACTTTCTCTCGAGCGTGTTTTCAAGTCAACTAACTTGGCAAATTCCATTATACGTGTGTACATACAGAACTGCAGTCAGGATGTCTTACAACCTTATATCATCATCATATTTATCGCCTAAATCACTGTAATTTATTGTGCCTTATTGTTTTTACTTACTTGTCCTAAAATTTTACCAGTCACGTAACATTTAATGACACAAAATATGTTCTTGTGGGGAAGCATCTCTTTTCATCGATCCCTTCAGTTTGAAAAGAAATTGAGGAGATAATACTGATGCTTCTATAATGTTTGCGTTGGTGAAATACGGAAAACAGTTACTTTTACGGTTGAGATGAAAAGCAGTTAAGGAAATTGGATCTTGAAGACATGGAGTAGAGAAAATTGGAGAGAACAGGAGCAAATAAGAAACAACAGAATACAGGGGGATCAGGCTAGAATGGAACGCCGTAGGCTGTGGGTGGTAGGAAGGATGTATGGCGGGACCATTTCCATGGACAGATTGCGAGAGAGGATGGATAAGCCACGGTGGTGCGAGAAAGACGCCATGAGGGGGCAACGGCGCGGTATGTTTCGAGTGTGAGTGATTGGTGGGCAGACTGCTGCGTGCTCGAACTCAGTTTTTTTGTTGAACTCAGTTTACAGACTGTCTACGAAAACTAATAAAATCGGGAGGTAGATGGGTGTGTGTAGGCTATCTACTGGGAAAGGAGAAAAGGAGTGCGTCACTTTAGTCTCTCCAATATCTGCAAAATTCAGGAGATATGGACATCCAGGCAACACCGGCAAAGGGTGGAATGAATAAGTTATAGGTAAGTAAATCGTAGAACAGTATAGGGCCCAAGTGCGACATGTAACTACAATGACCATAAAAAGTTTTGCATCACCCCGTTTCCTAGAACTCCTGAAGATACACGTTGACTGTGACAGACACAGTCCCTTTGAGTGTTCAGAGATGTCACTAAACCCGCCCAAAGATGTAAACAGCCATGCATGAGCAGCGCTTGTTAGACGGAGGGCGTCCGACAGCCTATCAGTTCCAGTCATTCAACCAGGAAGGAGGTACACGGCTCATGTTGTATGTAGTTTAACCATGCCTAGACGGTAAATACCGCGATTCTACGGCCTCCGCATCGTTATTTTGTGCCAGGAAGGCCTCTCAACAGAGGAAGGGTCCAGGCGTCTCGGAGTGAACCAAAGCGATGTTGTTCGGACATGGAGGGGATACAGAGCGACAGGAACTGTCGATGACATGCCTCGCTCAGGGCGCCCATGAGCTACACTGCATTGCATGACCGCTACATACGGATTATAGCTCGGAGGAACGCTGAAAGCAACGTCACCAAGTTGAATAACGAGTTTCGTGGAGCCACATGTCGTCGTGATACGACTCAAACTGTGCGCAATAGGCTGCATGACGCGCAGCTTCATCCCTGACGTCCACGGCGAGGTAAATCTTTACATCCACGACACCATACAGCCTGTTACAGATGAACCGAACAACATGCCCAATGGACCGCTCAGGTTTGCCATCACGTTCCCTTCACCGATGAGTGTCGCATATACCTTATACGAGACATTCGTCGAGTACGTGTTTGGAGGCTACCCGGTCAGGCTGAACGCCTTTGACACACCCTTTGACACACTGTCCAACGAGTGCAGCAAGGTGGCGGTTCTCTGTTATTTTGCGGTGGCATTACGTGCGGCCGATGTACACCGCTAGTGGTCGTGGTAGGCGCCGTAACGTCTGTGAATGCCATCCTCTGAACGATAGTGCAACCTTATCGGCAGCATATTGCTGAGGCATTCGTCTTCATGGACGACAATTCGCGCCCCCATCATGCACACTTTGTGAATGACTTCCTTCTGGATAACGATATCGCTCGACTACAGTGGCCAGCATGTCCTCCAAACATGAACCCTATCGGACATGAAAAGGGCTATTTATGGACGATGTGACCCACGAACCACTCTGAGGAATCTGCATCGAATCGCCGTTTGGGAATGGGACTATCTGGACCAACAGTGCCTTGATGTACTTGTGGATGGTATGCCTCGACGAATACAGGCATGCATCAACGGGAAGAGGACGTGGTGGTAGGTATCTGGACCACCACCTCTGAAGGTCTGGCTGTATGGCGGTACAAGAAGCAATGTGTGGTTTTCATGAGCAATAAAAGGACGGAAATGATGTTTATGTCGATCTCTATTCCAATTTTCTGTACACGTTCCGGAACTCTCGGAACCGAGGTGATGCAAAACTTTTTTTAATATGTGTAGTTTCACCCAGCTACAAGATTTTTGTATGTGGTACAGTGACAAGTTTTAGGATATAGGTTTCAATCAATCAATTGAGTACGCATCGTAAGTAGATGGTGGAACTGTTCAACATTGGCTTTTATCAGTTTGTACGAGACTAGTGACAACAATTACATGAGGTAACAACGTACGTATTGCTAAATATTGTATTTGCTTACGAGTATGAATATAAATCTCTATTATGAACAGTCGTGTCGTTAAACGAAACCTCCCGGTATTTGGTGAAAACTTGCCAGACTTTTCAAAATCCTGCCCCGTGTCCCGGTGTTTCAACGCCGAGCGTTCCGCGACATCGGGCTACACATTCTGGCCGCAACCGCGCCGGCGTGAGTAAATGCTGCCCGGGAGGAATGCTGCTGCTTTCTCGCTTCCTTTTGCCATTACTCATTGTGAAGTACCTCGCTGCGCCATTACGGGTACGGCGTCTTTCAACGGACACGCACCTCCACTCTCGTAATCTGCGAAACTACAGAAGCGCCAGGTGTGACATAAAAGCGGAGAAGGAAAAAGAAAAGCGTGGTAGAAAATGATTTACACTTTTGTTTTTTTGGCTCCCGAAGAAAGATAATGAATCATCTCCGAAATTACGAAGACACACATATTGTTCCAGATAGATGTATATCCTCTTCTGATGACGCTCTTTTGGTGTTAACAGCTTTGAACAGTTTCCGTTGGTGTTGTGATACACAACACACCTGAAGCAGTCACACTGCACGTTTAGTTTCTGTTACTTCTTCTGTCCAGTCTTAATTCTTCATAAACGAACGCCTTTGTTCTAACAGTATCCGGAAATGGCCGCTTCTGTCTGTGATGTATGATTGAGTAATTTTAAGGGAGAAACGCTCCTGTTGAAGAAGAAGCTATTTTCAGCCCCTGATCGAAAGTATCTTTTCCGTAGAAACGTGAGGCAATGGTTAGTTATTGTTTTTCATTCATCGTTATCATCTGTATTAGGTATGTGTTGATACTCTTAACATAACACAGTTTTTGCTACCTTTGACCATCGTTATTGCCTTTAACACGCATTAATGAAAACTAGGAAAAACTGACCTTACCTTGTTTTCTTGTTATGGATATCACAGGAATTAAAGTCATGTCATTCTTCTCACTGATGAACTGCTCCAGAATTAATATGAGGAGTAAAACTACACTAAACTAAACTAAACTCCTCCCGAAGAGGCCATGAAGGCCCAACGAAAATATGAGGAGTACCGCTCATTGAATTTTGCTTGACGAATATCTGGAAGTCTTCTATAACCAGACGTAGCTTAGTTACATCTACTTTACTGTCTGATTACAACTAATTTATAACACTTCTTTCCTTATAAAAATATTTCCAATGATTGTGGGCTGCGTAGGTCGTGATTTCAAGCTATCTCAGTGTCTTTGAAATAATATCTTTTCTTACACTAGGTGTCCTATAAAATATTTCAGATACTGGTCTAGGTGGTATTATGGGCGATATCTACGAGAAAATTTCCCGTAATGTAATTGTTGAAAACCAGTACCTAGTGAGATATAGAGCAATCTATTCACTCATTCCCATCTGTCTTTTATGTAGAAGTGGGCCTTATACATAGTGCTAGATGTGGTTACTACAAAACCTGACCATCCATTCTTTGCCGTAAATCTCGCACTCTTTCACGTACACCTGCCACAATTCGCATTATATTGGCCACACACTTCTGTAGTGTGAACATTTTCGATGGGCTGGGTTGAACACGCGTTTATTTGTCCCAACTGTCAGAACTACCGGATGCAGGACCAGGTAACGGATAGGCCTTACTACCGAATCATCTCGGCCATAGTCGCCTATGAAAGGCTGCGATGAGGTACCGTTGCTCGATCCGTAGTGTGGCAATTGTGTTTGTGTCAGCTCGATGGAAATGGATAATCAAGTCTTGTTGACACAGGTCGGCGTCCGTCGATCGCGACAACTCCGATCCGCAATTTTAAAACAATCCCCTCGTTTTGTTTGGTTGGTTACAGATACTATCTCCCTTTAACAGATATCCAAGTATCGATGGAGCAGCACGCCGAAATGTATAAGCCGCCCTCGCATATAATTGAAGCAATGGTGTTCGAAGAATATCTGTCTTCTTCACTGCTACGCACAGCGACTGCACCACTCGGTACCGCAACAACTCCCTTTATCTGAAACAATAAACTAAATATCCTTCGCGTGTTCGCGACGGGCTTACAAGTTTACACGATACTTGTTAACAGTAGTTTTTATGCCCGGTTTACAAATGAATGTTCAAACTTAGATAATATGATATCTCGAATTATAAGCTTCACCATTCAAGCCAAAGCCACATTATATTCTTGCGAGGATGTTGATTTGTGAAGTATTATAGCGTCGTTAATGCGTCGCTACGGTGCTAATTCAACAACTCCTGCGTCGTAACTCCAGAGATAATATATTCTCTAAATAACGTACAGAAAGCGTCGTAATACAATGTTCAATTGCTGTTCCCTGTTAATAATGTTAGTCAATCACCTTCAGCTTCTGCGTTCTATCAAGAAAATAATTATTCACAGTTACACAATAAAGTTCAATTAAATGACGTGAGAGACACGAAATATTGAAGTTATAACTGAATTTATAGAACTTCTGAATTATCTATTCACTGCACTCGAATGTACCAATCTGTCATTCAAGGAATTGAAGCTACGATTTACATAAGCAATTCTGACATTGACCAGAGCCTCCGACAACACGGCGTACCTGTAAATTCTTCATGATTGCGTGTATATGTTTCCTACTCAAGTCTATTTGTACAGTTTATGTAGGAGTTTGGTACATTGGTCTGTCCTTCAATGTTCATGTCAATCACAGGTCACGAGGACTAGGTCCCTGAATTGATTAAGTATCACACGAATTACCTTTCTCTCGCGTATAATATCGGTTCCGTTGTCTAGCTAAACTAAATGTTCTATCACCTTTCTTAAGAACGTTGACTAATACGTCAAGATGATACTTGAAAACCTTTGGAATTCAAGATCGGTCTGAAACAATCTAATATCGATCAATAAGCGTGCTTCTATCGAGACGTCTACCAGAAAGCAAAATAATATCTCCATTAAAGTTTTTCATTGTAGTCGCAGCGAACTTACAGTTCGATGCGGCCACAACTCTTTTCTTGGCTAAATGTTATCTCTGATCATTTTATTACGTCTGGGTCTTAACCTTCGTAAAGCATACATTTTGAATTCTTTATTTAGAGTTCCATGCTTCGTAGATTAAGTGATCATCTGATAGTCTTTCATTTAGCTCCTTCCGTGGAACAGATGTTAGTTCCCTTGTATTTCTGTTGGTCAAACTTTCAATCGTGTTAATACTGTATTGCCCCTAGCTACCGTCAACATCAGGATAACGAAGTTTTATATCTTTTGCTGTCAATAGGCATGCCATTAGGGGCTCTTATATTTGCTGTGTTATAGTAGGAAATGGGGTGACGCTCTATTGTGGATAGGCTATCGTTGCCGTCTCTCTGCTGTGGTAACGTCCTCCAATGGTCCTGGTAATTCATCGAGAAGAAATCGGTGGCACGCAGCACCTGTTAATCTCTTTGGTTTAGTATATGGTCCTATGAGTGTCTTAACGATAGTCGCTGCCCCTTCCGTGATACCGAAGTGATACTGATTCCTTACCTCCATGGTTAGTTGAGGATTTGTGTGTGCCCACTTGTGCCTATTGTAATTTACTACACTATCTCTTGCGAATCCTGCCTCACCTATTTCTATATCCACATTAATAATAAAACTGTATAACTGTCGGTCTCTCTAATTGAACATGCAATGCTTCGAACTACTACACGAATTTGATGGGGTTTACACATTTAATGTGAGCGTAGCTTGTAACGATATATAAGCTCTATCGGATCATAACTGGAAGACGGAAAAGAGATATCATACTTTTAAAGTTTCATCTAAAATCGACCGCCCAACTTAGTGCTTCAGATATTTAGTCATTATGCCGAAGTACACGTAAGAACCAATAGATGCCGCTGTTAGTTTTTTTTAACTCGGTGACAAATGTATTTTGGAGAATTACGTCAGTGGCAGAATTACGGGTCAGAAACTTACCTTCATGAATACAGAACAAACAGCAAATTAACTTTGCTAAGGTAGACGGATTTATTGGTTTCGCATAGTGTATTAAAATTTTTAAGACATTGCTTCGGTTTTTTTTCTATAGGTTTTATTTATATTCTTCGTTGCGATAAAGGCATTTAATAAGTTTCCTTTGTGATTTGGGTCCCAGCTTATTACATTTTGGTTTCGTTTTGTTTATGAATGAAAACACCTACAGAACGGTCGAGTATTTCTGAATACACCAGAAAGACTACAAGACTGAGAACTGTGCGGTCTCAATAATCCAATTAAGATCGTCAGACGATACTTTCTGGGCACGAGAACATCATACTCGCTCTTTGGAAACTCGTTCTGAAACCGAGGCGTGACGTAGCTCTGATTGACAGCGTCATGCATTACCTCATTCCTCAGAACCCTTCTCCCACAGAGGTTCAAAGTTACTTCTGTCCAACGTAACAGCAAAGAAGTGGACATTCTGATGGGAAATGGCACAGTTGAGTCGAGAAAAAAAAATCGCAATCTTTCTTAAGGTCTTATGAGACCAAACTGCTGAGGTCATCGGACCCTATGCTTATGCACTACTTAATTTAACTTAAACTAACTTACACTAAGGGCAACACACACACCCATACCCGAAGGAAGACTCGAACCTCCGACGGGTGGATCCGCGTGGACCATGACAAGGCGCCCCTGACCGCTCGGCTACCCCGTGCAACCGTGAGTTGAAATTTTATACCCAAAATCCTGATTACCCCCAACATTTTACCATTTTGCTTTAAACTTTTAGAATTCCCAGTAAACTTATCTTATGCCATGACCATAAACAAAGCACAAAGCCATACCCTGCATGTTGTAGGCGTGGGCTTTAGTGTCCGTTTGGTGTCAACCAGCTATAGGTGGCTTCCTCTCCAGTGTTGGCGAACCAAACAAGATATTCGTTCATGGTCCCACTCATACTACATCAAACGTTGTACACAAAGAAGTTTCTTATGTTAAAATTGAATTCCATACGTCTGAAGTCTTAAGCACATCTATACATAAATATCTAGGCAGCGCCAGCATTCTCAGCTAGTTTAAAAATGAAAACAGGCTGTGAACTGCAGATCTTCAATTGGCCATTGACCATAGGTACTGTTTTCTGGATATATGGGTATCATTTTAGGACAGTTTCTTGTAGTTTGGAGTAGTACGCTACATATAAGGACACGCTAAATTTCTTTTCAAACACTTTACATACTTGGGGTGAAAATTGTTCCTTGCAACAGTTTTAGACTTTCCCCTCTAGCCATCACTGCGACACAAGTTTAGTATGTGTTCTTCCCCAAATTTGAAATTTGAGCATCATCTTTACGTTTGCTGCAGCCTTCTACTCACATTATAAAAAAATACTCCATAAAAGTAAGATTCTTCCATAAGTGGTAAATAGTTCCAATGTGTAATATAGTCATGTACCTAGAAGTAAATACAGGGTGATACAAAATGAATATACGAGGTTTAACGCTTTGTAGTATGTATTATATTCATCTTGCAAGTTGCAAAAGTTGCCAATTAACAACAGACTCTCGTTAACTAACAACAAAGAAGATTCTGGAAATGGTCCCCGCTTCACTGTATTTTTCCATAAAGTTTTGCATTGCAGACTTGGCTGGAGGTTTTGCTAAAGCACTCCAAGCTTAACCTCTGGTGCAACAGTTCCGAAGACGTTTACTGCGAACTATACTTCACATAGCACTGGGTAACGGACACACGCTGTTTTGTCTTTAGCACCATTTCGTGTTGCATTAAATTTGTCAGTAAACATGTCTGTACCCTGTCTTACTCAAAACGAATGATCAGTGAATTCCTTGGGATAGAGCGTGTGGGAATTACTCTTGTGCAGACATGTGAAGGGAACCGACTGTTTGTCCAAATTACGGTTGCCACCATCTTCTATGAGGGGCAGTTCTCCTGTTCATTAACAAGAGTCAGTTCTCCGTAAATCTTTTAAATACTCCCAAAGCCAAATTTAAATTTCCTCACCCTGTATGTTTCTGTTCACTCACATGTTCTGTACTTACCAATCATTATTTCCTTAAAACACTGAGTTTTGTATGTGTATAATCGTCACAGTAAAATGACTCATATTTTTCTCTATCTCATTTATCATCCATTACCTACACTATCTCGTCATTATGCCTCTTTCTTCATTTATTTCCATGTCTTTCTCAAAGTCTTTTATCCTGAACCCCACATCATTTCCGTCTGTATGTAGGATCTTATGTTCACCTTCAGACTATGGTTTCACCTTTAGCATGATTGATGATAATGCTACCTAATACGACGGATATCCTACAATAACAGATAATACTACATCTATGATATGAGTGATTGCTGGAGCTAAATACATGAAAATTGCGACCATTATCTCATAGTTCGTAAATAACGAAGATATTTTATGATATTAAAGGTAATATGAAGATCTCTTTCCAGTACCACACGGCGAACGATAAGATTACTTTAGCCACCAGGCTAATGTAGAATATTTTTATAGATCTTTCGTAGGAGCTGCTATCAATTTCAAACCTCCAACCATGTGACTTCTAATTGTCTGCACAACTGTTACGGAATGTTCGAACCTCCCTCTGTCTCTGTCTCTCTCTCTCTCTCTCTCTCTCTCTGTCTCTGTCTCTCTCTCTCCTTCCCTCAGTTATTAACAAATAACTGAGCTGCTGAAATTTTGTAACGCAGAGAGCTTTTTATTCAGACTATTGGAAAAAGATGTTCTTTATGGACAACATTTGTGGCAGTATAATTAAGTATTTTGCGATTTATGGCTTTTCATTGGCCTACAGCTACGGTGCGGAGCTAGTAATGAACAAAGATTACCTTCGACTGATTAACGTTAAATGAGCTCTTACCATTTGGAACTACTATGAAATCCACAATCTCTTTTTCATTTTGTACTCTGAAAAGCTGAGAGGTTTTTATTTTTGAGTGCTACAGTGTCCCACCGTACGTACTTCCCTTGAAATTTCGTTGAAGAGGGAATATGTATTTCGGGTCATGCACACTAAACAGGTGATTATTCGACAGTAAATTACTGTTACGGGGATTTTTAAAGTCACAGAGTGTAGGCGCCTATACTCAACAGTTCGCCGGAGTAAAACTGCCACAATTTTATACATTTCGTAATCACTGTTTTTACCTCTACTAAGAATTATATGATTGCGTGGAAACGACATCGTGGCATAATCCACCACGTTATCCGTGAATTAATCTACTTATCTTCGTATCTGGCGTTCACAGGCTTTCATAATGCGTCTCTGTAATCTCAGTGACGGGATTAATTTGCGAAGAGCTCTGGGTGATATGATCATTTGCGGTCATACGAGAATATTTTTATGCAATTACCTAAGATTCAAATTTAGAGAATTGTAATACCTCTCTTGCTTTTCCCCTCACATTCATTCAGTTACACCTTAACTGACAATAGCTGTCACCATCGGTAATTAGCAGTATTTGGTATCTTTTGGTTTCGAGATAGCTCAAACTGGGGCGAATCGTAAATGCTTCCTTTATTCGGGTTTACAATGAAGAATATTGTGTGTGAATATCTTCTCTGGTACAGTCATTAATTAGAAGTGTTTGATATGTTTTCGTTTTGACATAGCTCGAACCAACCCCAATTCCCAAGTTTTCCTTTATAAGCGTTTATAATGAACATTATTGTTTGTGAATTTTTACTGGCCACTTTCTATCATACTGGAACTGTTAGGATTGCTAATGTATTCATTCGTTTTCAACCCATACTTCTTCGTCAACGTAGTAATTGCACCTGCGATCCGTTAATTCTAGTATTATTATTTTTGCAAACAGTCCAACACTGCCTCTCATAGAACTCTGTTTCTGTAGTATTATGGAGTCTAGCTTGTATTTCATACTGCTTAGACGATAGCGCAGCTGTTTTTATTTAAGATATTCAAGTTACGTTATCCATTTTGGGATTTCTCTATAATATAATTCATGTAGTAGTTGTGGTGTATATATTCGCTACCCACACCACAATGACGTTCAGGGGATTCAAAAAGGGTATAGTATAACAGTTTCAGGCATCGCGGATTAAATACTGGTTCTCCATTTTCTGTACTTAATTTTGTTTATTGTTCCCTTAAATATGGTTTGTGAATTGTAAAATATGGCTCGATGAATAAGAGAAATTTGTTAACACCGGACATAATGATGAAACTTACTTCGGAGGTAGCCTTCTAAGGAAGTGAAATATTGAGAAGAAGGGAACAGATGATTTCGAAATATGGGGCTACGGCATAATGTCCAAAATTCTATGGGTAGGTGGATAGCAAACGGATCAATTGGGGAGGCAAGAAATCTAAGTTACAGCGTGAGTGAAAAAATAGATCAGATGGCAAGACACATACAGAGGCCCTAGGAATACTCTATTTGGTGTTGGAGGATAAAGTGGGGCATTAAAATTGGGGAGTATATCCAAGACTTGACTACGGTAAGTAGTTTCCTGCGGGTGTGGTTTGCAACTGTTACGTATATATGAAAGGACTTGCACAAAATAGAGTGGATAGCCGCATCAAAACAGTCTTTGGACTGCGGTGCTGATCTAACAAAAACGACAAGAAATATGGAAATTTACCACGTGTGCTAATAAATAAGTTTGGTATTAGCCAAACACGTGCATTAAAATACAGGATTCCTTCATGTAGACTCTTCAAAACTGATCTTTCATCTGGGACCCTAGTGTTGGCGAAGAGGATCTAGAAGTTCCAAAGTCCAGCAGCACACTTCTACAAGGGTTCTTTTAGTAACCACGCACAGGATCATCGATTCCAGAGGCAGAACCTACAAAAAATGTCTTGTGCAGCAATGAACAGTTTACCGACAAAATTCCGAGAAAGCAAACTCTAAGAAGTCAGAACTTATTACATTTTTCACATACATCTCGGGGAGTCATCATGACGAGCCCTTATGAAGAGTGGAAATTCCAAACGTTATGATCGCCAAATATAAAGTTATAAGGAAAACATAAAAGCAATCCATCTCTTTTTTATACATGAATTCTACTTGCATCCAAAAAATGGGGGAGATATTCAGATACCTTAGAATTGCGCTATGTATCTCATTACTGTCAACATAACAGGACAAATTACATAATAAATAAATTATTAACAGCGTTCTAGGAGCCCAGCCAGGAAACCGACGCGTTCTAAGTACAAATAAGAAAAAACTAGTTTCAAGTACTAATAACATTGAGGCACTACTTAGTATCTGCAAAAGTACAAGCACCAATACCAACGCATTTTCCCAATATGCGCATTATGAATTTTGTTGACGCCGACCTACATAGGGAGAAACGGTCATCGTAATAAACTAAGGAAAATCAAAGCTCGCACGGAAATATATGGGTGCCCATTTTCCCTATTTGCTGTTCGAGACTGGAGTAATAGACAATTTTTGTGAAGGTGGCTCGATGAATTCTATACGAGGCACTTGAATGGTATTTGAGGAGTTTCCACGTACATTTAAGAATAGATAAATACGATACACCTTGCAGGATGAAATTTTTTACTCTGCAGCTGAGTTTGCGCTGAAGTGAAAGTTCTTCATAGTTATTGAAAGTGCTTTCCTTCCCGGGAGTCGAACCTTGATGCGACTCCATGTGCGGCGCACAGTTTCGGTCAGCTAGGAATTTTCAGGAGACATACTGAATTTGTAAATATTACTCGCCTACATTGACAACAACGTTTCAGCTGCACTCTACAGCCAAGGAAGCCAGATGTATACTTTTATTGTATATATAGTGACAATATTCCTAACTTTAACTGACTCGACCACAATGCGCAGATTGTTTGAAATAAACGGAGTGCTCGATTACCTTTCCCCGTTTTCCTGTAATAGCAAAATATCTGTCGCAGCTTAGAAAGCTGAAACTTGCGTGTTTTCTCTTTAAACCACCAAATCTTACCGTTAATATGACTTAAAACGCAACCGTTTGCTTGCGTGAACAAATAACAAGTTTCTTATTCGTAACTAGCTCCACACTCAAGTAACTTAACAGGTACCCCTTGCAGTAACAGTTTCATCCCGCATTAACATGCAAGCAGGATCATTATCACTGGCTTGAATACCCTAATTGTAGCAACTTACCTGCGGTCTGTAATAAGTATTAGAAATATATCATTTCATTACGGAGATACTCGATTCCAGCAAAAGTTCGCCAGCATTCTACTTACTACAAGAACTTTATATTAAGTACACGCATAAGACTTTGACACATGACAATTAGAACACCAGAGGGCAACACCACTTGGCCTAAGAACTAAGCGCCGTCTGGTAATGAATTTGAAAAAACTGTGTCCATTATTACACATTTGGAACACGTCTAAGGACATTCAGTAGAGTAACGTGAACACAAGAGCACTAAAAAGACGTTTTGCGAAAAAAGTGGCTCTTGCAGAGCGTGACATCTTCCACCTGTCGTTTTCCCCACGTAACCTTCGCTAGGAAACTACGATAAGAGGAGAGGCGAGACGAAACTGCCACCTAAAGGACCCTCTACCCCTCATACAAGATGGATTACGGTTTTATAGACGTGACTGATGGTGTGTTGCACAACATGTATAGTTGACATATACCAGGCACCGTACTTCTGTAGGTTTCGTCTTTCGTTGAGAAATCCATGCATTAGACAACAGTGTCTCAATCAGAGGTAAGTTTGCTCTCATGGGTAGTGCAAATGATTTCCGTCAAGACTGTGCAATGCGTTGAGCGACCGTGGACAGTTATCGCTCTCTTTCAGTTGCGCTTCCACCGTAGACGAAACTTTAATCCTCAGATTTTCGTTCCCTCTATTTGTGTCATAAAAGCTAAATTTAAGACTGCACACTCAAAGCACGTTTTCAGTAGTGTTCCCAAGTGGCAACCCCGATTACGACAGCGAAGATTTCATATCTGTGTGTTTTTGCGTCTCTGTGGCGACACCAAATTGTATACGTCAAATATTTTCAACAGAATTTAAAATTTGGCTTTTTACAAAACTGTTTCCTACTTTCGTTCGTGATCATAATTATTGTCCTGCAGTTTCCTTTTAAATATTTTCTTAACGCGTGAGGTAAACCGTCGTTTGTGATCTCGGTATATAGTAAAACTGTTTCAATGTCAGTCTGAGTTAGGCAAGAAATTAGAGTCACGATTAAGGCGAAAAATGTAATGTAATTATACAGACATAATAAATAAAGAACCCACGAAAGAACGGGGTATAAATTTATGGAATATTCTGATGCGCACCCGTCTGTGCGACAAGGCGGTTGAAATGAGTTTCTAATAATATGGCAAGTCATCGAGATACAACGGATTTTACATTTAGTAGTAACTGAAACAACTTTCTAGATTGATCTTCATACAGAAACACTGGGGCAAGTCCAAGATTTGCTTTCAATTTTTGAACTACACCCGTTAGGTCAGTTTGCGACTGCAAATGAGATTGGTTGAGTTTCTTACTCTGTCTTGTTTCCGTACAGTAACAGTGTTCAGTCTGAAGTGGGACAGCAGTGTGGTTCTCTTCGAAGCGTAAAATGTGAGGATCATCTCAAGCTGAAGGTGAGAAGCCATGTGTTAAATGATCTTTTTAGGGACCTTAGGCCAATCTCCCACGAGTTAGACCGTGACTGCGAATTCTCATTGCTTAATATTTCATGTAAATAAAACATCATGAAGGAAACTAGCTTATCAAAAATTTAAGTGACATTATTTGCTAGTAGAAGGCCTTGGTATGACGATTCCAAGGCAAAAAATTCTCTTTCCGATATAGTATAGGAATCAAACTAAATGATATCGTGACGAAACTCCTGTTCGCCGAAAGGTTTTCACTGCTTTGCAAGGATTTATAGTTTTGCAGCTATAACATTCATCAAATGTTCAAATGTGATACTACATGTCATGCTTAAACTGATTAAGTCGAGAGTAGAGGAGTGAACTAAATTATTGGCCTTTAGCACAGCTATGTGGGTAAAATACTTTATCCAGAAGAATTCTCAGGACAGAATAAGATCAGCTGTACAGTGTTCATACGTTCGCTATGTCGCCCATTCCTTTAAGTCACTAGATTACGTTAGATTAGCTTTTCATTTCACGGACCCAAAAATGAGATGTTTCTCGTGGATGTGGAACATGTCAGAAAGGATAACATAAAAAACATAAGACATTTGAATATTATAGTTCCCTGATACTTTGCCAGGAGTGTGTCAAGATATATAAATAAATAACAGTTAAATGGAATGACTACCACTTACGGAATTAATACTCTCCCACAATGAAACATAGTTATGCACTTTTAATAAATTTGTCATACACAAATTACTTCATCTCGTCTATTGTGACCAAGTGCTCTCAAAACAGAAATTAAACAGACACTTTTACCTATACAGTTCTAACAGTCTCTGTTAACATATTCCTCTATACATTAGGAGTTTCCTACCAAGAACTGTTACTCTGTTTAATCTGTGTTGTGTCTAAGTTTTTAATAGTTACTGGAAATTTATGAGACCACTTTCTGGGCCAAGGTAAGTGATTTTAGATCTTTATCTACATTGGTCTTTTTCCTCGAATTGTTACTAAGACTTGTTCCATTGGTTGTAAGTAGAACGTATTATTTGCAACAAATATCATTAAGAAATAAATATACTCAGAAGCCAGGACACAGCTGTCAACATGGTTTTCTTGAATTTACACCACATGTGGGTCTTATTACACACTTTTGTACTCTATAACTTTTGCTCTGTTTGGTGAGTTAGCGCAGTATGTGATTCCGTATGAGGTAACAGAATGAAAGGAAGAAAAGTCTGCAAAGTTTTTATATTTATATCTGCTACATCTGACGTCATTCGTATTGTAAATACAGACTCTTCTACTCGCTTCTGTGGTATGTCCTTCCCAACCGACTTCCCGACTTCCCGAATTGTAATCCCAGAATTTTAACACTGTCAACTTCTTCTGTCTGCATGTGTTCATTTTTATACATATGCTGGAATGAAATCTCTTAGAGGTGCTGAACTGCATATAGTGTGTCTTTTCAAAGTTTAGTGAGTGCACATTAGCTTTAAACTGTTAATTAATGTCACTGAAAATTATACAAGCAGCCATTTCTTTATCTGTACTTGACCTGCTATTTATTGCAATGTTGGTGTCATCTACAAGCAAAAAACAAACTCTATATCTGGAAAAGTAACAGATGAGAAGTCTTTAACGTACACAAGAAAAAACCCCAGACCCAAGATGGTACCTTGAGGAACACCTCATGTAATCAATTCCGAACCAGATCAAGACTAATTGTTTACTCCACAGGTATTTCACTACAACAGCCTCTGTTTCCTGTTAATTAGGTAAAATTCGAATTCTTTTGCAACACTGCCAGTGACATCATGATACTCTAATTCACTTACGAGAAGGCTGTGATTGAGACTGTCTAAGGCTTTTGACAGGTCACAGAAAATGCCAGTAGCTTCTAAGCTGCTTAATTTCTGGCTTACTTGATTCGATATTTTATAGTATTTTTTGCAATGCATTACAATGCTAAAATAAGAGTTCTCCCTAGACAGTAGATACAGCTTCCTTTTTCTGTCAAATGATACCTTTATTTCTTGTGTAAACCATGGTTTACTTTTAGACTCGTGCTTGATAGAAATTAACTTCATTGGGGAAAATGTTCAAATGAGGAAATAACTACAGTAATGAACGCTTTGTATTTTCCGTTATGGTCAGAAATATTGTAAATATCTATCCCGTTCATGTCATCGAGTTATCTCCTAAACTTTTGAATTATTGAGGGAATTATTGCTGTTCTGTACTCAGATTTAATAGATTTTGCATTCTGAGAAGTTTCAACACTTAACATACAATGCTTTAAGTTCGATCAGATGACTGATCTACTATTGGTTTTGGGATACGACTGTTTCCTTATATTTGTCTACAAAGATATTATGAACTGCACCCTCAGAGCATTTATATAATCCAGTTGCAAAGTTCACAGGAGGAATTAAATTAGATAACAGTGTTCGATTACAAAAATTCCTCACTGACAGAGGTTTTCAATAAATCTGCGCTAAAACCGCGAGCAACCATTATTTCATTGTTTTGTTATTGTGAGATGGGAATTTGGAGAGTCCCAATATGTATGAAGAGGCTAAGGTTTTCAGAAGATGCACTGTATACACTGATTATTATAACGGACATAGTGAAACTTTCTTCTCTCTCACTAGCTTCTAAGTGTTTCTCTGGTAACTGTTGCTACTCCTCCTTTGTCGATATTTTGTCCCTAGAAGTAAGATTCTAACGCAAATCCTGTGACTTTTAACATAGCTGTACCAGTTGTCACATGATGTTCAGAGAGGCAGATTATATCAATTGGTCTGCTGAACTCTAATTTTCCAACAGGAGTAAGCAAATCATTAATCTTACCCCTCTGTCCTCAGATATTGTGGTGCAATAAGGATAACTGATTTTGTGCACTGGCTGAATTATCACTGCAGGGACCTATTTTCCTGTCTGTTTCCGAGCATCTTTAATTTCAATAAGGGGCTACTTAAAATAAATAGTGCTGACTTGGTTTCTGGTTGCCTGCTTTACCAATGTGAATGTCATTTCCTATCCTGCCTACCGGAAAAATGACTGTTATTCTGCCACTTGAAAGCATTGGTACTTTACCTCATGTGATGATGCCTCCCAACTTAATATATGTGCTGTTAGTAGACAGTTTTCCCCCCTTTCTCGCTGAGGTGAAGGCCATGCCTAATATAGTTCCACCTGCTGATAGAGCCTACATGAACCACACCAATATGAGACCCCATACCTGATCCAGGCAGTAATTCCAAATCCAAATTGCCTCTCCTAATAGAGGAGTTTAAATGAGGAGGTCATGGGGCCTCAGAACACACACAATCCCACCACCAGTATGTCTCGTTGCTAAAATCTACATCTACATCTACATTGATACTCTGCAAATCACATTTAAGTGCCTGGCAGAAGGTTCATCTAACGAGCTTCCAAATTCTCTATTATTCCAATCTCGTATAGCGCGCGGGAAGAAATTACCTTCACCAGGTCACCCTCATTTGAATAAACAGTGCCATTGCCTGTCACACCCACTACTACCACGGTGTCCTCCATTGAACCTACATTCTCTATCGTCTCCCCCAGACTTGCAGTAGGTTAAAAAAACTTGTGATGTGGTCTCAAAATAGTATTTCCATTAAGAGGACTCTCCTACACCAGGGGCAATACAAACGTTGGTTTGAAGAAAAGAAACTTATGCAGAGTTACGGAAGACAATTTTGATGTTTTTCAAATTGCAAGAGTGAATCCAAAGCCTCAAAAAGACATTCCACTTCAGCAAGACATTGTACGAGATTGGTCGACCTTCTTAAAAGCATGTTAAAAACCGACGTTGTTCTTTCAAGACAAGACCACTCACTGAAGCTCTGCTTCTGAAGAAAGGTAAGCTGTTCAAATGCATGATTACTTACGCTGGATCCTGGTAACGAGTAGACTGTAGATTTGGAACATTCTGGTGGTCTACAAGTAGAAGTCGACCCTGAGTATCAATCGCAGGAAGCTGACACGTTCTTATGGCCTCATCGAGCTTGTTATTGTGTTTTCTAATTTGAAACATTCTGTAACGTAAACATAGCTGTTTTGCAAATAACTAATTGTAGGGATATATTTTCAGAGCTCCTGCCAATACCTCATGAAAAATACGCAGACATTTTGTAACCTAAACAACTGTGCGGTCAAGACGCTATAAACGTCTACTCCAATCTTCCACATAACGAACGAAAATCTAAAACCAATGAAAAGACACTTCCAATGTCAAACAACACACATAAGGGGCCTACAAGAAAGTGATAGACTTATAACGTTCTTTTCGTGGTAATGGTGTCGTCTTTATCATATAATTTCTGTTTTTTTTTTCTAATGTACTTGCTCCGCAGTGACCCAATTTGGCCTCTTATGTTGATCGCACCCGACTGGAGTTTTTTGTGTTTTGTTTTCTGGAGAAATGTTAAAATGTGCCTTACCACGTTTTTTTCGCGGGCTCTTGAAATGATAATCCGTTCGAAAACCCATGATTGGTTTACCATCCTTTTTTTAAATATGATTAATATTGAAAGTTTGAAAGCGTCACTGTATGGTGCGATGACGCATTTTGTCCCACAACATTAAAATATGTCGTGCAAACGACTTGTGGAATGTTCACTATCTGAAGGTAAAGGAAACTGCAGACCAAGTGAGTAAACCTCGTGTCCTTACTGGAATGTCATGTCTCCCTTCGTACAGTGAGTCAGTGTCACAGCAATACATGGCTATGCGGTACAGCATGGACGGCTTCTACATGAGGCCTAAATTTGACATGTGCTGTAGTTGTGGGTTCACTCTGCACTGTCAGACTGTTGAATGAAGTATCATGCAACCTTCAGGGGCCACAACTACGGCAATCGACTGGAGAAGGTACCCCATGTTACGTGACTATCCGGTTGCATAAAACCAAAATTTTCCACTTTTCGTGCTTTTAAAATTTCAAATGAATTTCCACCTTTATCTGAAAATTATAATGGTCAGGTAACTGTAAATTTCGTGTGACTAGGGCCTCCTGTCGTGTAGACAGTTCGCCCAGTGCAAGCCTTTCGATTTAACGCCACTTCGGCGACTTGCGCGTCGATTGGGATGAAATGATGATTAGGACAACACATCACCCAGTCTCTGAGCGGAGAAAATAGGTGTTTACGCTTGACATCAGTGCTTTATCCTCACTATTTACTGTTTCAAATTTTCCAATTCTTGTTTACGTTACAAACATTAGCACAATTGTAGTGCTGGTGCAGATATCGGCGACATAGATGTTGTGTAACGCGAATGTCGTCATATGTTCGAATATGTGAAATTATGCGATAAGGCAATCGTTGAACACAGTTTGTCCTCTAGACATGCCAGGTGTATCAGAAGTACTTTTATAGTCTTCCGGGGTGAATCATTCACACCGAAACAACAGGAATGGCCACATAACAACGAACGACAGTATTTTAGTTTTGAGTCAGTAATATGAAAGGTAAAGTTCAACGTGTTTCGAGGGATAAATTGAGGTAGTGAAGTTTCCAATCAATAATTTTTTTTCGTTATGTAATCGAATGATATCATCAGTAAAAATTGGTCTGTTAGTAAATTCACTTTGTCATTGATGACGATGTGTTGTGTAGTCTGTGATTCGATTTATGTATTAAGGTTTAGAATCAATAGCAGTGCGTATTGAATTCATCCTAACCGTATCCCACACTATATATGTGAAAAATATTCTTTAATTTTATATAGTTAGGAAGTATGCTACTTTGCAGAAATTTTTGTTGTTTTGTGTAGAAGAACTCGTCCCTAATGCCCATAAAATTACTTCTGGCACTTTATAGATTACCTTCTCTCTGAATTAATAATTGCATTCATTATAAAAGAGACAGGTTACAAGTTATTCTAGGACTCAGCATAATCTTCCCCGACATCAATGCGATGTTGTTTCTTGATACTCCATCTGCCTGCTCCAGGGGTAACCGAGCTAAATAACTGTATGGTGCTCCTGAATTAGTGGCATGTAGCGAATTTAAACGGATATGTCAGTCCTCATGCGTATGGACATCTTGTTTGGTTTTGCTGTTGCCACAGACAAAGTACTGAAACATGAACTGTATGGGTTATGACATGCGTTTCGGATGGGCAGTCGAGGCAAATGATAACTGCGGAAATTGTGGGCGTTCAGTCGACAACCAAAACAGATCGGCTACAATTATTGTTTGGTAATGATACGCTTTCAGGTGGAAGCGCCTGACTGCTAAGAATAGCCGCTATTATGGTCCTCGTCTCTCCATCACAGAGAATCTGCACGTGACGTGCTAATTAAACCACAATGATTCACAGTATACAGTCGCTTATCCTCGATTACTCTGCCCCTTACATTTCCACTGTGATACCAACAATGCGGAGAGAATTCACTTTTGGCCAGACAAAACCTGTTGTTCCTTTCTACCAGAAAATTTCAACATGTTTTTCTAACCTTTCATGGTCGTTAATGAAAGGAAGCGGGAACGGTAAAGGCACTGTTTTCCGGTAGTGTATTGCTATATTTGGAAAAATATTTTAATTTACGTCAAAGTTTTCAGTCACATTCCACATGATAATTGTTATTGGTACTGCGGTATCCATACGCAATTACTTAAGTTGGCTATTTCGATAATTCACTAGTTCGAATTGTATGTAGTAATTTTTAAACAACCCACAGTCCCAAAGTCCCAAAGAAATAGCTCTGTTACCTATCTATATTCATGGAAGCTGAACTCTTCTTATTCAAAACAGTTTTGTTTACCCACTCTCATACACTTTTCGCCATTGATGTGGCATCTGTTTCTACACTGATAGGGCTACTACGCAAGTCACTATGACTTTAGTGTTGGAGGGAACTTCATACGAACCCAGACACCTTCATATCATATTCTCCTTGTTTCGCTAGAATATCGACTCTCAAATTCTACCGAACAGTGATTCGCAAGAGAAATACAACTGTCCTTCCTAGCATTTCTGTTTAAGTTTCACGACTATGCTCAGACACGTACCTCCGTGACATAATATCACATTAACATGAATTTAATGTGGCACATTTATCTTGAAAGCGAGATGGGAAGAGGTGGCATAGCTTCTCACTGAAATCCACACTGACTGAGTTTTGCTGCCCGTGTATGTTCCGATACATTCCGACGAATCTGTCATGTGTCATGAATTTGTCATGGTAGGAGGATTGGCGCAGTGAGAACAGTTTTCTTCGTGCAGTGCCTCTATGTGAACATCGACCATCCCGTCGGGAACGGATAATGGACGTGTACCACGTGCTGACACCTAACAGCCGTTACGAAATTGCCTGCCGGTGTGGCCAAGGGGTTCTAGGCGCTTCAGTCTGGAACCGCGCGACCGCTACGGTCGCAGGTTCGAATCCTGCCTCGGGCATGGATGTGTGTGATGTCCCTAGCTTAGTTAGGTTTAAGTAGTTCTAGGGGACTGATGACCATAGAAGTTAAGTCCCAATGTGCTCAGAGACATTTGAACAATTTTTGTGATGAAATCAATACTAGGACTGTATTAATGATGTAATGGATAATGTTGGAATCTCCGTGAAGCTATTCGTTGTTGCTACTGTTAACTCTAAGAAAGCTGCAGCTACAGAAGTCGGAAAGCAAGGTGGCCTGAAGCGGGACTACGATGCGCACGGACTGAACACAACCTCGAACCAGTATAGGCATAACGCTCTGCGTATGAACCGATAACACAGATACCAGTGATTGATGATAATCCTGGTGTCAAGTCACTGTAAACAGTAGCAAACTTAAAATACCTCGAAATAATAATCCGTAGCTACCTATACAGTAAAGAACACAGGAAATACGGAACTCGAGCATCTTCATTGCGAGTATTACAAGGAAATGAATTTCATCCACGAAAGAAGTGGCTTACGAGTTCGAATTATTCTTTAGCTCTTTCGGATCTTTGCTGCCATGTATGATAAGTAGAAACGTTAGGGAAAATGCAACGCAGAGTGGTGGCACAAGACAGGCTTTGATACCGTTTTTTGTGGCAAATCAGAAAGCGTATGTTCACAGCAAAGTAGCGTAACAAGTAAGGTCGTACCACTCGTGACACACGAAGCATAGGAAATACGGAACTCGAGCATCATCATCATAGGTATATAAGACAAGGACAAATTCTAGTTTAAATCGTGGTTTATCGTCAATCATTCTTTGTGAATAGACTACCAGGGAATCACTTCAGAAATACACTCCGCCGCATGCCAGAAGTTTGACTGCGGGGAATATATGTGGACTCACTACGAAGTACGACTATGGGAATTTCTACTTAAAAGCAGGGAAGGGAGGTAGATTTTAACGTTCCGGTTCTGTTGATGGATTGCGAGAGAGTGGCTTCAGAAATAATCTCTGCGATGTACGATAAGGTTGGTTGCGGAGAATGGATGTAGATTTAATACGATGTACGACAATTTCTGGGGGAAAAAAGAGAAGAAAGACCGAATTTTAATGTTCCGTTGATGACAAGCGCTCGGATTGCAGAGTGTCGGAAGCAAAATCGACCATGCACTTTCAAATGAAGCATCCCAGCTGTTACTTACCGTACTTATGTAGTGGTGATTTGACCCGACGTCCTCTGGATACTATATCATTGTTTTACCACTATCAACGGCGCTCGGTGACACTGTCTACAAATGACAGCGAAATACACTTCACGGCTGACGGCTGCGTAACACCGCACTTTGCAGTATTGAATCTGTGGGATATGTTCGAGCACGCTCGCATCCCTGCCTTCAGACGATCTATCGCCAAAACTCCGTTCGCAAACGTCTTATTGTATATTGCTCCACATACGAACTGCATTCAATGAACGTTTCATATGTGTTGTTGTACGGTATGATGTGATTTATTTATCAATAAATATCACCTTTCCATGACAGTGAGTTATTTTATTGACGGAAGTCAGGTAAAAGTCAAAACAAAAAAAAGCAGCCTAATGTTTTATTTTTGCTTTGTCTTTCTTTCGCAAGGGATCCATTTTGATCAACTGAACTTTAAAAAATAATATCAAACGATGAAATCAGAATAAAAAGAATTATAAATATTATTTAACAAATGTGTAAAATGCGAATTTATTAATAAAATTACAAGGCAAACATTACGCCTATATAAGATAACAAGTGTCTGGTACAGTTGTTGGATCGATAACTGCTGCTTCAGTGGCAGGTTATCAAGATTTAAGGGAGTTTGAACGTGGTGTTACAGTCTGCGCACGAGCGACGGGGCACAGCATCTCCCACATCGCGATGAAGTGGGGATTCTTCAGTGCGACCATATCACAAGTGTACCGTGAGTATCAGATCAGAAATACGGTAAAAATCAAATCTCCGACACCGCTACGGCTGTAAAAAGATTATGCAAGGAGGGTACAATGACGACTGAAGAGAACCGTTCAACGTGAAAGAAGTGCAACTCTTCCGCAAGTTGCTGCAGATTTCATTGTTGGCCCATCAACAGGTGTCAGCGTGCGAAACATTCAACGAAACATTATGGCTTTGCTCTTTCTGAGCTGAGGGCCCATTTGTGTACCATTGATGACTGCACTACACGAAGCTTTACGCTTCGCCTGGGCCCGTCAATTCTGACATTGGACAGTTGATGACTGGAAACAGGATGGCTGGTCGGACGAGGCTCGTTTCAAATTGTATTGAGCGGATGGACGCGTGCGGATATGGAGACAACCTCATGAATCCAAGAACCTGCATGTCAGCAGGGGACTGTTCAGGCTGGTGGAGGCTCTGTAATGGTGTGGGGCCTGAGCAGTTAGAGTGTTGTGGAACCCCTGATACGTCTATATACGACTCTGACAGGTGACACGTAAGTAAGCATCCTGTCTGAACATCTGCATCCATTGGGTATTCCGGCGGACTTGGGCATTTCCGGCAGGGCAATGCGACACCCCACACTTACACAACTGCTGCAGAGTGGCTCCAGGTACACTCTTCTAATTTTAAACACTTTCGCTGGCCGCCAAACACCCCAGACATGAACATTATTGAGCATATCTTTGGTGCCTTGCAACATGCTGTTCATAAGAGATCTCCACCCCCTCGTACTCTTACGGATTTATGAACAGTCCTGCAGGATTCATGGTGTCACTTCCCTTCAGCACTACTTCAGACATTATTCGAGTCCATGCCACGGCCTTCCGCTTGCTCGCAGCGGCCTCACGCGATATTAGAAAGGTTTATTTGGCGCTTCAGTGTATAAGCCTACATGATATTTTTATCAGCTTACCTCATACTTTTTCTTCGTTCCTGGCAGCAGACTTCGTGGAAAACGATTGTAATTTCGTGTTTGGGACCATACCTCCCTTATCCATTACATCGTTTTCGATCACCCATTGTCGTAAAAGTCGTTGAACAGATTTCACTACGCAAAAATTAACAAATCAAGGGAGATCAATCAAATAGCATCAGAAATTTGCCAACAATGGAAATTCACCTTAAGGGAGAAGATAGGCACCAAGCACATCATGTGCGAGACATTTGCTTGTCAAGTTGTAAGATCTTTAGTTTTCTTGAATGGTATCGTTTTTTTATTGCTCTTTTTTTTTACATGTATTCAGTAGTGATATTTATGCTCTTGGAATGTAAGAGGAATAAATTTAGTGTACTTGACCCCCAATATAAAATATCTCCCAAAATTTGGCGTTTCCTAAATTCTGTCGCTCGGGGAAGGTGCCTCCTTTGCCTACCCCACCTCCCCTCTTTCAGGCTCTGACCGAAAAACAACAACTTGTGCAACTTAACCGGTGACAAAGTAAACGGACACTACGTGGACTTCATTAATGACGATTGGATAAATGCAGGTCATTTCTTCTGGCAACATATCGGTCGAATGAAAATCAGACACACTTGTTGCACATTATCCTCTTCCGTGAACATGCAGGTCAAAAATTACTTCACGATCCACAGCCTTTGTGGCTGCTTTGAAAACGTCAACACTGGGTTCCTAGAAATTAACGCTTCAGTACGCAAATGGGTCTTATCGAAGAGATTCATAAACAGTGAAGGACCTGCCATATTATATTCCTGATTCACCTGTTCACGGCAGTTTCTCTCTTTCTTTTTATTTCTGTTCATCAGAAGCCCATGCGCTGATTCTGAAGTTAGACCCAACGTCGACGTCAAAACCAATTGAACATATTTGGAGATTTCCTGATAATTACCCAAGGGCCTCTGTAACATCTTTTGAGGTGGCTTCGTTCCACTACACAGGATGGAAGTGAACTCCATCGACATAGTTTTTAGGGTTGTTCAGGAATATCCGCTGGGTATTTTGGTTTAGGGACAAGTAGAATTAACATTCACCCATATTTCGTTTATACATTACATAATTTTTTTAGCTAAGACAGCAGTTAGATGTCATTTCATGTTAAAAATTTCCGAAAAATATCATAACTTTACTGTAGGTTCTAGGTTAAAAATTGATCCTCTTGTAGCGCCAAATCTACAGATATCATGTGTCACCTTCGCTTTTCATGGCTCCTTCATGGTCTGCGTACCTATCCACACAAACAGCTTCGATAAAAGTTTACTTCAAATACTTACGGTCCACATTTTACTCCATACCATGCTGTGCTTTGGATACACTTTCACGAATTTCTCCCTCTATTCCATGTCATCATTTAGTTCTGGTATCTTCATTGCCTCTGACGATCTGTGAAATCGTCTTTCCTGAATAAGAAAGTTTTATGACTTCTTCCGAAACAGAATCATTCCCAGAGTTGATGTCTCTGTTATCTTCACTACCGCTCTTCGTCACATTCGCCTTTGCTTCGCCAATCCTTAAGCCTTAATCAGCACTGTTCACTTCTCTAAAGAAAATGATCTGTACTACGAAAGTGGCTGTGTCGTCTACGGGTCTTTGCACTGATATCTCGTCCTTTCGCTCTTCTCTCATCTTATGAAATACAGGAGCACTAGTTATTAAAAAAACGGTAGTCAGGGGGGTGACTGAAGTCGTTTAGCCGAAAGACAACAAACTCTCGTTAGGGAAAAGCAGCTTCAGTTCTCCGTAAGGCTACTGAATGAAGTTTTACATGGGTCCCTACACTACAGCAGCTGAACGGAGCAATCGTTCTATGAATAATATCACAGCCACTTTATTCTCATGAGGATTTGGACCGTCTCCAGTGACCAAGCTATCAACCTATGTTAAAACCCTCTCTAACATCACAACGGCTAAGCGCATAACTCCCATAACCTTACCATGAATGGCCGGAAGTATTATACAATATACGCTGTTGTCAAACTGCCTTTCTTACAATCATCACTTATCATGACTAAGAACTGTCTATAAATTTTTCCACAGCAACAGCGTCCGAAAACGCTGCAAATGAGTTCTATTAACAGGAACGCCGTCTGTGAACTGCACGCTTTAAAATGGTTCAAATGGCTCTGAGCACTATGGGACTTAACTTCTGAGGTCATCAATCCCCTAGAACTTAGAACTACTTAAACCTAACTAACCTAAGGACATCACTCACATCCATTCCCGAGGCAGGATTCGAACCAGCGACCGTAGGGTCGCGCGGTTCCAGACTGTAGCGCCTAGAACCGCTCGAACACATCGGCCGGCCCACGCTTTAAAAGCAGTGAGTATTAAGCACTTAGCGGCTACCAGTAGTCTTTACATTTACGTACAAAGGCGTAAACATTAGAAACGCATGGCGTTATCTATGGTTGGGTGATTAGGATTGGTGTAAGAATACGTCTGGAGACTTCAAGCAAAAAGGGATATAAGAAATATCCTTGCTGTGTAATATCCTTACCGTGAACTATCGGTGCTAGTGCTTGCGGAAATCCGTCACTTTCCGAATCAATCAGACCAATGTCTGCTTTATAGTGCCCTAGACCACATTTACCTAGAAAAAACATTCCAAACTAACAACTCTGTGCCCTGCTGCACAATGGTCACACACTTCACTCTGCTCATAGTAGGCGCACAACACCAGTATTAATTGCTAAAATGCCAGGGATAATTATTCGAAAATGAATACGAAGTGGTCATACAAACTAGATATTTAATGCTGTAGAGGGGCCCTTATACATTTACCCTTTGGGAATCACACAAGAAATTGTAATCACTCATGATGCATACGACTGCTACAGCGATAATGAAATACACCCGTGAATGTACACCAAGAAACGCAAGTACTATCTTAGGCAATTTTTTTCCTTTAAAGTTGTCTGTGCCACGAATGGATGGTTGAGAGGAAGACACAACCCCGAAGGAGCAGAGTGTTGGATTCCCCACCAGCGAAGCACATCAGTCAAGCCTGGCGTACTGTCTCTGGGTGTCTGTACCTGTCCAGGTCAGAGTAACAAGTCGCTGGAAGTCCCCTCTAAGGCCGTCACGTGTTTGGAGGTGCCTCTATAGCGGCGGATGTCGGTTTTTTTGTGCGAACTAAGCTCTTAGTGATTTCCCATAAGTACTCCATGGGATGTATGTAGTGTGATCTGGGTGGCCAAACTGTTCGCTCGAAGTGACCGGAGGTTTCTGCAAATCAATCGCGAACAGTTGTGGCCAGTTGAGATGGCGCATTGTCATCTAGAAAAGCTTCATGGTTATTTTGGAATAAGAAGGCCATGAACGGTGGCAAAGAGTCTCCAAGTGCCCGAATATGACCAAGTACCCAGTCTGTTCCATGTAAACACAGCCATGCCATTATGGAGCCGCTACCAGCTTCCACAATGCCTTGTTCACAACTTCGGCCCGTGTCTTCATAGGGTTTGCGCCACTCTCGAACCCTGCCATGAAATTATACCACCTTATATCAGGTCTCATCCCAGGCCATGGTTCTCCAGTTGTCCAATCGCCTCATGAGCGGTATGGTCACGAGCGCAGGAGAGGCACTGTCAGCGATGTCGTGCTATTAGCAAAGCTGCTCACAGCGGTCATCTGTTGCCACAGCCCATTAAGCCCAAATTTAGCATCACATCCCTAACTGATACGAACGTCGTATGTTCCAAATTGATTCCTGCGGTTAATTCACGCAGTGCTGGTTGTCTTTTAGGACTATCAACTCTACGCAAATGCCGCTCCTCTTAATCCTTAAGTGAAGATTGTCGGCCACTGCATAGTCCTTGGTAAAAGGTAAGGCCAGAAATTGATTATTCTCGGCACACTCTTGACACAGTGGATCTCGGAATATTGAATTCCCTAACGCTTTCCGAAACTGAATATCCCATGCGTCTAGGTCCAATACCTTTCCGCATTCGGAGCCTGTCAGTTCCCAGCGTGCGGTCATAATCACCGCGGAAGCATTTCCACACGAGTCATTTGAGTTACGAATGACAGCTCCATCAATGCACTGCTGATTTATACTTTGGTAAGCGATACTAAAACCATTCGTATTTCTGCATACTGCTATCTCATAACTTTTATTGTCTCAGTCTTACTCAAAAGTGATCTGATGATACATCCAAATTTCTATAGATTTTTGTGTATTTTATTCTTACAAAACCTCTTCCATTTATGGGAATATAGTCTATTACTGAATCCGTACCTCGAGCTCTCCATGGATGGCACAATTTCTTTAAAAAAACAGTGTGTGTTATTCTTAATTCATTAGGTGTGCCAAACTCTATTAGATTCTTTACGTTTTTATTCAGTGTATTTTCAGCCTCCCTACCTACTATATTCTGAAGGGCTCTGTTACCCAAACGAGCGTTAAAGTCTCCAATTTCAATTAAGTAATGACTCCTACCAGTTGAAGATAAGAAGTATGTAGATAAGTCCGAGATTACGTTAAGGCACTTTATTTGTAAATGTTCATATTAATAACGTACATTGTACAATTCACAATTACATGTTTAGGCCAGTGCCACCTTCAGATCAGAAAAACGTTGCGGTATAGGTCCCAACGTCGAAACCTACAATTAAATTTTGACATTGATATCTAAATCAGTATTTTTTTTTATGTGAAGATGGCAGTGGACCAGACTGGAAACTGTGTTTATGTTGTGGTATCACGTATCATTATCACCCCACGGGCGTCACAATTGGTGACGGAATGGCAAGTTCTCTTCAATCAACGGTAGCTATCAAGGGGGCTGTGGTGGTTCCGTTGGTGCGCACCCACTGTGCCATTCCGCAGCGGCAGCCCCTCGACCTACTGACACTTTGAGCCTCTTCGCTATGACACGATCGCTCGTGCTTACTTACTGACATTGTGACCGCTGAACTCTGTTTCTTGCTGCATTATTTTCCCCGAGTCATCACACACTTGGAGTAATGCAAGTCAAGTATCTCTTCTGTTTGCTGTGTTAACTGCTTCGCTGATCAATTCCTCTCCTGTCCAGAATTCCTACGGCAACAGTTGACGCGCCACACCCTAGCCCACCTCTCTTTACCATTGCGTAAAAGTCACACACCATACATGTGTGACCACGATGGACCTTTACATATAAAATAATCTTGTGTAACAGAACATATAATTTATTTTGAGTTTTTCCATCCTCTGACGCACACAAAGACTATATATTTTGTATTATTAACGTCTACGCTGATAAGCCAAAACAATATGAGCACTGTTCACTGCCAGACTCGTTGTCGGCTGGTGAAGTTGCCAGAAACTGACGCGCTCTGAGAAGTACGTAAGCTCAGCACGGACTGGTGGGGGATCACACTAGCAAAGATACGGGCTACTGATGACGAAATTCACTGAGAATCGACTTTTTGAAAGAACACATTATTGTTAAGCAATGCCTGTGAACAAGTATCTAGAAAACGACGTAGGTGGTCGAATGTTCACGCGGTATTGTCGTGTGCATCTACGGAAAGAGGTAGAAGGACAGTGAAACTACCACTAAGTGATCAATGGTTGGGCGTGCACGATTCTTTACAGAACGTGGAATTCGGAGGCTTGTCTGTGCTGTAAAGTACGACAGAAGGTAATCTGTGAAAGAACACAATGATGGTGCACGCACAAGTGTTTCGGGGCACATCGACCTTGTACACTGTTGAAAATGGAGCTTAGCAGCTTAGTACCCCTAGGCGTTCACATGTTGGGACCATCGCGGTTAGATCGTCGATCAACGGAAACGGGTCGGCTCTTCGGGCTAACCACATTTTTGCTACAATACGTCGATGGTTGTCTCCACATACGAAGTCATCGAGGTAAACGACTGCTCGGTTCAAATGGTTCAAATGGCTCTGAGCACTATGGGACTTAACTACTGTGGTCATCAGTGCCCTAGAACTTAGAACTACTTAAACCTAACTAACCTAAGGACATCACACACATCCATGCCCGAGGCAGCAATCGAACCTGCGACCGTAGCAGTCGCGCGGTTCCGGACTGCGCGCCTAGAACCGCTAGACCACCGCGGCCGGCCGACTGCTCGGAACGTGCAGCGCCCCACGGACGCAGGCTCGTGCAGGGACAGTATTATGCTACGGGAGGCATTCTCCTACAGTTTTGTTGGAGCTATGGCAGTAATCGAAGATATGCTGACAGCTGCGGACCACCTGAACATCTTCATGTTTGATGTCTTCCCCCACGGTGATGTTATCAAAAATGGTTCAGATGGCTCTGAGTACTATGGGACTTAACTGCTGAGGTCATCAGTCACCTAGAACTTAGAACTGCTTAGACCTAACTAACCTAAGGACATCACACATATCCATGCCCAAGGCAGGATTCGAACCGGCGACCGGAGCGGTCGTGCAGTTCCAGACTGTAGCGCCTAGAACCGCTCGGCCACTCCGGCAGGCGGCGATGTCATCGTTCAGCAGTATAATTGTCCCTGTCTCGGTGCCAGAAACGTGCTACAGTGGTTTGAGAACCATTATAGTGAAAGCACTTTGATGTCTCGAAGACCGAATCCACCTTAAGCAAATTCTATGGAACACATCCGGATCGCTATCGGGCGCAGTCACCGCGTACACAAATCAGAGGCCCGTTATAAACGGGAATTACATGACCTTTGCGTTGACATCTAGTGCCACATACCTTCACAACCTCTCGGATCCCTGAATCGCAGAATCAGTGACGTATTTCATTGCAAAGACGTACAAACAAGAAGTTAAGAAGATGGTTAATGTTTTAGTTCATGAGCGTATTTATAATGAGTCTTCAACCGCTTGCAGAAATGCAAGTTAGTTAAACCTTCTGTTTGCTGTGTTGATTCGTTCGCTAGTCGTTTCTTCTCCTGTGAGTTTCTCTACGACAGCAGTTGCCGCACCACACAGCCACACTGTCCTCCACGTCTCCTTACCACTGTGTAACAAGCCGCACACAGCAAATGTGATCAAGATGTACCTTTAAAAATAAAATAATCATTTTATTTATTTTTCCTATAGTATGCTCTAACAGATCATAAAATTTATTTTGATTTCTCCCTTCTTCTGGGGCATAGAAATGTGCCATATACAGTGTGGTCCATTGATAGTGACCGGGCCAAATATCTCACGAAATAAGCATCAAACGGAAAAACTACCAAGTACGAAACTCGTCTAGCTTGAAGGGGGAAATCAGATGCCGCTATGGTTGGCCAGCTAGATGGCGCTGCCATAGGTCAAACGGATATCAACAGCGTTTTTTTAAAATAGCACCCCCATTTTTATTACATATTTGTGAAGTACGGAAAGAAATATGAATGTTTTCGCTTTGTGATAGATGGTGCTGTAATAGTCACAAACGTATAAGTACGAGGTATCACGTAACATTCCGCCAGTGCGGACGGTATTTGCTTCGTGATTCATTACCCGTGTTAAAATGGACCGTTTACCAATTACGGAAAAGGTCGATGTCGTGTGGATGTATGGCTATTGTGATCAAAATGCCCGACGGGCGTTGCTATTTATGGTGCTCGGTATCCGGGACGACACCATCCAAGTGTTCTGGCCCTTCGCCAGATAGTTACATTGTTTAAGGAAACAGGAAGTGTTGAGCCACAAGTGAAACACCAATTACGACCTGCAACAAATGATGATCCCAAGGTAGGTGTTTTAGCTGCTATAGCGGCTAATCCGCACATCGGTAGCAGACAAATTGAGCGAGAATTGGGAATCTCAGGAACGTCGGTGTTGAGAATGCTACATCAACATCGATTGCACTCGTACCATATTTCTGTGCACCAGGAACTGCACGGCGACGACTTTGAAAGTCGCGTACAGTTTTGCCACTGGGCACAAGAGAAATTACGGCACGATGACAGACTTTCTGCACGAATTCTGTTTAGCGACGAAGCGTCATTCACCAAGAGCGGTAACGTAAACTGGCATAATATGCACTATTGGGCAACTGAAAATCCACGATGGCTGCGACAAGTGGAACATCAGCGACCTCGACGGGTTAATGTATGGTGCGGCATTATAGGAGGAAGGATAATTGGCCTAAATTTTATCGACGGGAATCTAAATGTTGCAATGTATGCTAATATCCTACGTAATGTTCTACCGATGTTACTACAAGATGTTTCCCTGCATGACAGAATAGCGATGTAATTCCAACATGATGGATGTCCGGCACATAGCTCGCGTGCGGTTGAAACGGTATTGGTTCAAATGGTTGAAATGGCTCTGAGCACTATGGGACTTAACATCAGTGGTCATCAGTCCCCTAGATCTTAGAACTACTTAAACCTAACCATCCTAAGGACATCACACACATCCATGCCTGAGGCAGGACTCGAACCTGCGACCGTAGCAGTCTCGTAGCTCCGGACTGAGCGCCTAGAACCGCGAGACCACCGCGGCCGGCGAAGCGGTATTGAATAGCATATTTCATGACAGGTGGATTGGTCGTCGAAGCACTATAAGATGGCCAGCACGTTCACCGGATCTAACGACCCCGGATTTCTTTCTGTGGGGAAAGTTGAAGGGTATTTGCTATCGTGATCCACCGACAGCGCCTGACAACATGCTTCAGCGCACTGTCAATGCATGTGCGAACATTACGGAAGGCAAACTACTCTCTTTTGGAGGAATGTCGTTACACGTATTGCCAAATGCATTGAGGTTGACGGACATCATTTTGAGCATTTATTGCATTAATGTGGTATTTACAGGTAATCATGCTGTAACATCATGTGTTCTCAGAAATTATAAGTTCACAAAGTAACATGTATCACATTGGAACAACTGAAATAAAGTGTTCTAACGTACCAACGTTCTGTATTTCAATTTAAAAAATCTACCTTTAAACATCTGTTCGTCTAAAATTGTGAGCCATACGTTTGTAACTGTTACAACGCCATTTGTCACAAAGCGAAAAAGTGGTCCAACTAAAAGTTTCATTTTTCTGTACGTACTACACGAATATGTAATGAAAATGGGGGTTCATATTTAAAAAAAAAACGCAGTTGATATCCGTTTGACCTATGGCAGCGCTATCTAGCGGGCCAACCATCTGGTTTCTCCCTTCAGGCTTGACAAGTTTCGTTCTTTGTAGTTATTTCATTTGACGCTTATTTCGTGAGATATTTGGCCCGGTCACGATCAATGGAGCATCCTGTGATTGTGCAAGGAAAGAAATCTCACCAGTTGACGAGTTCGAACAAAGCCTGTCGTTGCCTATTTGCAGCGATCTTAACCGGCCATGTTGTAGCAAATAGAACAAGCACAATTCAAGTGCCAGCCTGTGATTTGTACATTTGTATTTAGGTGACTAGCAGCGTACTTTTGGCGGCAAGGGAGATAACAGTAGTCTCCGTCGCCAGCCATTGCATCCGACTTCGCGGGGTTTCGCCGCCTTCACCACGGACGCCTTTACGCCCTCCACTGTCGGCTTTGAGGCCAGTTTTCATGTGTCTGCTGAAAGGGGAGCAGGAATTTTTTCCTCACATGACATCATCTGGTTATTTCTCTTCACCAAAGGGAATAGCAGCATCTGCAACAGACGTCTCACCTTAATTAAATTGCGTTATGGTTAGTGAAAAGGCGACGGGCTCTGACATTTTATTCGTCTAAATGTTGTTGATCGTCCGTTATTTGTTGTATGAACATCTATCCAAACGCAGGCAGATGTGAAACTTACTGGCAGATTAAAACTGTGTGCCCGACCGAGACTCGAACTCGGGACCATTGCATTTCGCGGGCAAGTGCTCTACCATCTGAACTACCGAAGCACGACTCACGCCCGGTACTCACAGCTTTACTTCTGCCAGTATCTCGTCTCCTACCTTCCAAACTTTACAGAAGCTCTCCTGCGAACCTTGCAGAACTAGCACTCCTCAAAGAAAGGATATTGCGGAGACATGGCTTAGCCACAGCCTGGGGGATGTTTCCAGAATGAGATTTTCACTGTGAAGCGGAGTGTGCTTCGGGAGCTCAGATGGTAGAGCACTTGCCCGCGGAAGGCCAAAGTCCCGAGTTCGAGTCTCGGTCGGGCACACAGTTTTAATCTGCCAGGAAGTTTACTATCAGCGCGCACTCCGCTGCAGAGTGAAAATCTCATTCTGGGAGGCAGATATGTTTGCTATGTTACATCTGGAGTGAGCTGTGCCTGGCTCGTGTTCCCGCCATCATCTATTTTACACTCTGTCTTTGACGAACTTCCACCTCACTACGTTAATTTAAATTACTACTGTCACTAAGTGGCTGCTCAGCCTAACCGTGAGCGGCGTTGGCAGCGCGTATCAATATTTCCCCTCTCGTAGTATCCTTGCCTGACTGCTCTTACTTTGCCGTCGTCGTCTGTCGTAAGGCAGTTTGGTCTGGCAATTCCTGTCGGGAGTTCGGATTGCGAGTTCGGATCAGCCAGTCAGTTGGAACGCGTCTGGAGCGCAGTCCGGACCTGCCAGTCGGGGAGTGGCAATTTGGCACTAGGGCAGTCGGGTTGGAGTAGCAGCGAGGCCTGCGTCGACATAGCTCTCCCGACCATTGCCACCACTCATCACTTGAGTCGGGCCACGGTGTTGCTGGATCGTCTGTCGATCGACCTACCGGACGACGCGTTAGGGCTTGCCGACCATTCGTGAGTCGGCTGTGTGTGTGCATAGACTCCAGATTCGTCTTCGTGTGTGTTTAGTTACTGTTGCGTATCGTTCAGGTCTTTGTACAAGTTTTTGGCAGATTGTATGTGTAGTTGGTGTTATTTCCACTGATGACCGTTTGAGATGTTGTTGTGAGAGGAGTCGGTTGGTTGTAGCGAACGAGGGAAGTTATCTCCGCGCAGTGCAGTCGGCTGGGGCCGCTGGCAACCCCTGCGCACTGTCGGAGCGTGTGTGGAGCTGTCCGATTGCTACGAACTTCGTGGTTCACCGGCCCAGGACGTCAAAGTTGAGCAGTTGTTTCCCCTACCCAAGCCACGTCTATTTGTGTTGTGGTGGTTCGCTTCGGCGGATTGCTGTTGGGGAGTTTTTCCGGTCGGCAACACAGAGTGGTTCTACTGATGCTATTTAGCCGCTATGCGGTGCAATTAATTATTTTCGTCGACTATGATTTGAGTGCACCAGTGGAATTTCCTATCTTGTGGCCGTTAGTGTTCTGGTTAGCTGCCCTGGGCACTGACGTAAACTCAGGCAGTGTTCTTTTGAGCGAAGTAAACTATTACCATGTTTCAAATTCAAGGGTACCAGTTGAATTTTCTGCCTAGTGGCCGATAGTGTTCCGGTTACGTGCCTTGGTCACTAACGTAATTTGAGGCAGCATCCTTTCCTCACCTGTTGTTGCTGTCCGTGTGTAATTTAGATATCTAATACATACTCCATTGTAGATTATCACATTGCCGGTTGAGATCTCATGTACTGATTGACGGGAAGCAAGTGGTTGTGTCGATCGGTCCGTGGCTGTCCCCTGGTTGGGTTCCAAAATATCACGTATAGTTGGGCTCACCACTTGTCTCGCGTAAGTGAACGAGATCAGACTGACCTCCCTGGAAGCTTTCTGATTGCTACCGGTGTTTAATAATGTGTTGTCAGCTACTTTAGATTTTAGGTTTATGGTTATTGGTTCCGTTTTCTTAAAATTATGCAAAATTATTTTTAAATTTATCTTTCAATCTTAAACATTGCTGCCTTCTGCCTTTCAAAGATTATTATAATATATTTTAAAATTTTGAGTTTTAGTTGTGGCCCTCAGCTATTGCTATTGGACTTCCCATATGTTGTTTTTCTAATTATTTTATTGCTGTCTTAATTGAATTTTTATCTTGTTGATTTTTAAGATTTCTTGTTGTTAAACATGCTGGCCTTCTGCCTTAAAGGTCTATGGTGATATATTCTAAAGTTTTGAAATTTAATTATGGCCCTCAGCCATTTGTATTGCACCTTGCACATTTTGCTTTTTGTTTAAATTATTTTATTGCTATCTTAATTGGATTTTTTTCTTGTTGATTTGTTAAGATTTCTTTTTCGAGGCATTCAGACGTGAAAGAGTTGCATTCTGTGAAGATCCGGCTATGGGCCGCTTTGGTTGTAAAGGTTATTAAAATACAATAAATGATAATTAGAAGGAGAAACTGACCTCAACCTTTGGCCCCTTTCCACAATGATATTACCTGTTCTGCCCAGCGGGTTTAGGGGGCTTCTCATGGAGGTTACAGTGGAAACACGTTCCAAGTATTATTTCCACATAGTACAATTTAACTTTTGTCTTCATACGCCTGTAAAAATGCGAAAATTACCAGATACCAAACATGGTCACGTCAACAATAGCTGCAGGATGCATCACAGCGTAGACAAAGATAAAACAAATAGAAGCATAACAAATCCCAGAAATATCCCTGAGCTCTGTTTTTAGAAGCTCTTGTCCCCCTTGTGCATTCCAGTTGGTTCCCGCTTGTTGCGTGTGCACTGAGCCTTCAGTGTGCACCTCGCATGGCAACAGCGCCGCACGCAGCGCTCAGAGTATACACCTATGGCTTAAAATTAAATACAGGATTCCTACTGCCCTGTGAGTCTCGCTCGGGAAGATTAAAGCGATGCACGGTGAAAGAGAAGTACGCTCCGGCTTGTCGAATTTAGTCGAAATCCAAAAATGTTGTGATAAACGAAATGGTGGCCCAGATTGGGGGCGGGTGCACGTAACTGTTCAACAGTTTAGAGCTGGCGGCCGTTACTTTAGATTTCTCTCGCACTGGAAACCGGGTTTACCTCCCTGTCGTCAGTTCCTACATATCCGTAACACGGCACATCCTAAAGAATCATTTAATTGAGTATTTATCAATACAACATTCTTAAGCTCTGCTTTGGTTTTCCTTGCTTTTCGCCTCAAAAATATGAGTGCTTCGTTCCAATGTTTTACACAATGTCCGCATGTTATATTACAGTGTCATTGCCGGATCAGGATTAGAACACGGTTTTCTGTCTTATCGCTGGAGGTCACCTTAACTATTTCGGTTATCCATGCACACCTCCCCGACCGACCCAAACTTTCTTTGAAGGACAATGTAATGCAATGTACAGACTGTACAACCAGAGACATTGTGTGAATTACTGGCGTATCTAAATGCTTGGAGGGCTAACGTAACGATGAAAAAAATTACTCTCGCAGTGATTTTATTTATGAAGCATTTCTTTAGCCTTTCAGAAAAAATTGATACATAATATCTCTATACATTTCATTATTTTTTAGATTACATACAGTATCTCTTTATAAAGTTGATGTATTCACAGTGTTTTAACCTGTTGTAAACCTTAATGTGTTACTGCATATTGTTATTTTTAGATTTAAACCATTATGTCTCTATAAAATTGATGTACTGTGTTTTTACCTAAAGAGAACTGTAGAACTGTTCCGACATGCCCATCTGCGAGACACATACTGCACATTAGAAAGCTACAAATTACAATAGGATAGAATTAAAACACCAGAATGTTTCAAACGGCTCTGAGCACTATGGGACTTAACATCTGAAGTCATCAGTCGCCTAGAACTTAGAACTAATTAGATCTAACTAATCTAAGGACATCACACACATCCATGCCCGAGGCAGGATTCGAACCTGCGACAGTAGCGGACGCTCGGCTCCAGATTGTAGCGCCTAGAACCGGACGGCCACTCCGGCCGGATAGCAAAGAGAGATCCAGTGTCTGGAACCATAGCAAACAGATGAACCATGTAGAACTGGTCATATTTAATAAAACAGCACGAAATTAGCACATCATCCTGTTCTAGATTAGATTCATGGTCGACATTCAGTGGTAAATGAACCAAGAATAAAATTGACCAGTTACAAGAAGACATAAATTCTATTCATCAAACGATAAATTTAACAACATAAAAAGACGAAAATAGTTAAATATCTTCGAAATTACCATAACTATTTAGCATAATCAAGACGTATCCGCATATACAGGAAAACTTCAACAGTAGGTACATTAATACACCGGCATGAAATTAACTGATTTTACGTAAACAAGTAGCACACGTATTCATGCTAAGCAGACTAAAGACAGTACCATTAGACGCAGGCAGCTATCAGAAATCAAAGAATGCCATACTACAAAATGCCACAAAAAGACACAAAGAAATGTTGGTAAGATAGCTCTAAATTATTTGAAAGCAAAGAGCATGTAAGAGCAAGGAATTAAAGTGATAAATCATTCACCCCCCTGTCTAACACTTACATAAATACCAACATAAAATTACTATCATAGACACCGACATGAAAATCGTTACGATAAACAACTAACAACAACTTATCACCCTACGAGAAATGTACCACATTCACTAAACCCCACCAGTAAAGAAAATACTCGTACATCATCGTACCAACGGGGATATTAACATACCATTTAGTAGTGATATCAAATAGAGACTTCCACCACTGCCGTCTCCTCCAGGTTTCTTCCCCTACAATCTCTGCCTCCACCCCTTCCCACACCCAACTCGTACCACCATTTCCGCCCTCTCGTTTCTGCTGTACTCCTAAGATATTTTCTGTAATTTACACACACACACACACGCACACACACACACACACACACACACACACACACACACACACACGCACACACGCACCCACACACAGACGACTACGAGCTATGTGGATTCACGTGTTGACTACACTCAGAAACTATAGAAATAACAAATCAGAAAACGTAAACACTGTGCTGAGTGCGGAACACTTGATACTACAGTAGTATTTCTCTTGCTAAGTTTTGTAAAAGTGAGATCGAGTGTAAAAAATACCGATTCAGTGTAAGAAAAAGAGGAATCTGGAAAGACGAAGAGCTGGAAATAGTAGACGGGGTTCTACTCTAACAGCGAAGGAAGAAAGAGTGCTTTGCAGAGCTTATAAAAAAAAAAAAAAAAAAAAAAAAAGGAGCTGAAACGACAGGAGTAAACTGTACGCCAATTTAAAATGAAATATTAATTTTAATATGTAATTAATAAAATGTAGAGACGTATTATGAGTCAATTTTTCCAGAATAACTAAAGAATCTAATTACAGTAAGCCAAAGACAGAAAAGCCAAAAATAATTAATTGTAACATCTGCTGCGGTATATGGTCACGCAAACAAACATACTGTGTAAAAATCCTTGTGCACTGATAGAAGGCAGTAACTCCAGAGGAACTGCACAGCCACATAGAAAATGACGGGCAGCAGTGTTCTGAGAGAAGAAATGAACGAATGTAAAAGTGTGTGGACCCACATGGGTCTTCATTCGAAGTATCACAAATGACTGCACATATTGGGAACAGTAAAAATAAATGACATCAGTATTCTCGTTAAATTGTGCAGATTTGATTCACATAATTTCCTGCCCAGGGCAGGGTAATGTATTAAGTAAACTGCTCGTCCGTAGCCACTGAGTTTATCGGTAACTATTGACATGTTTCGCAGAGGACGGTTATAAATCGGTAAATAGCTGAGCACTAATACCCCACGAAAATGAAATAGTTGGCAATGCCATCGCGATTCTCTACCATCTCAGTGGAGTAAATTACCCCCAACGAATTAGCTTTAAGCTCCCCTAATATACTTTGGGTTAACAAGTGACAGTGACGGTAGATCAAGTTAGTGATGGTTACACAGCAGATAACATGATGGATATACATTCGCGGAAATAGATGTTCAGTAGTTCTTATTCACGTTGTCCATAATTTCTCTGCATCATTTCAGGTACTAACTGGAATGGTAGCATCAACAACATCTTCGTCCACTATTAGATAACTGTCCTCCCAGTATTGTCGTTGTAGACAAGTTAATTAACTGAATACGCATTCTGGTATCTTCCTCTTCTAGATTCCGGTAAAGTAAATGAACAGTGAATAAACACATCAATAGAGACTCTAATAATGTTCGTAACTGTAACTAAATTTACACATTGCGCAGTTTAAGGGCTGTAGAAATATCAGTGAAAAACTGGAAGAATTTAATGACATCGCTGAGCATCAGTTATTGACAACGAACTAAAACCTGATGTAAGGTCGTCTTTAGCAATTAGGCATAATATTCATCTCGCCAGCGAGTAACACAAACACAATCTAATGAACGTCCTTCTCATATAGTTTATTGTCAACTAACAAGAACATAATGAAACTTCGTCTTCATCGTACAGCAACGGATAAGCAATTTTGGAAGCTCGGAAAGGAAAATATATTGCATACGCTACAACTAATGTGGGACTGCTCAATAATATATTTATTAATTTTTGTTATTTGCATTCATGTTACAACTTTTAACTTACTCAGCTGTATGGCACCTCAAGTTACAAAATTATAAATTTTCAGCGTTAAGTTCTGAGTCTTCCGTAAGACGTTTCACTTTTTAGAGTACGACCTTTTTGGAGTTAAACTGAAGGGTGATAGAAATCACGAAACGTACTACGAGGTCAGAGGTTTTGCTTTCTTGCACACTAACCCTCTGTCCTGAATCCTAACTACTACCGAACTTTTGCCCTTGGCAGAATATACACTTCGCGCCAACTAATGTATTGTTTTTCCAAGTAATGGAGGTCCAGCAAATTCAGAACGTCTTGAGGGCAAGTGACACTTTATAACGATCTGTCCGTCCGATGTGTACGTTTTGCTCGACGGACCGCTGGACGCTACTCAAAAGGCATGCGATATGTGCCTCCTCCCATCTCTCATCATCATGAAACACAAACAAGACACAACACCCACCACTCCCCCCCCCCCCCCACACACATACATACACGCACATACACAGTCACCAGTTACCGTCACGCACTTCATGAAGTAAAGATGCCATTGGGCGTGAAGGACGGAGAAAACCTTTCGAACCAATGATGCATACGATTTGACTAATTCGAAACATCTTCCACAGAGTTCTAAACGTTGGTGGAAGCCCTTGACAGAATTGTAGCTGTAAAGACCTGGCTCGTTCTGTTGGTAAAAGCGGATATTGACGATCCGGTTTCAAAGCTCAGTCCTGCATTGCTTTAAATTTCAACTTGTCTGGCGACAAAATAAAGCTTGATGGAACATTACAGAACCTAATGTACACGCACAGGTTTTTTAACTCTACGAGGGCTCTCATATACTTTTACTTAGAAATAAAAAAAATGAACGTTTAAAATAGTTCATCGTTGGTCTTTATCTTATGTATTTCTCCGCAAATAATCTCTACAAAAGCTGGTAGATATCAACGTCTACCGGCCTTCCATTTCAGATGAATATGTTGCAGTCATTTTCTGATTCAGTTTTAAAATAAAGTTGCGGTAGAGCAGTTCACCGTGGGTGACGAAATGAGAAAATATATCTTACGTGATGTTACCAGTGCAGTCAAGAAGGAGTTTGCCAAGCAAATAAAGCTGTTATGGAAATTAAGCGGACAATTTGCAATGCTTTCACTAGAGCATGTTCTTCAGGTCACTACATCTATCTTGAGAAGATGACGTCTTATCGTTAAACACGTTCCGATCCTAGCCAATCAAGGCATCAGAATTCTTAATAATGACAAAGGAAATGTTACCAACGTACTGTACAATGCAGAATATTTAATATCAAGACCTATATGTATATATACCGCATGTCATATACTGCACGTGTCAGAGGGTGCTTTTTTGCTGTCGCTAGATATTTCTTTTCCTGCTGATTCACCAGTACGGGGATGGAAGACTGTTAGTAATTACGCCACTGCATGGGTTCCATTTTCTCTGGTTTAGTACTTACGGTTCTGACGCGGAGGTCACAATTATGTTTATTCAGAGCACAACTCTGAACTGCTTATATATCTTTCTGTAACTGTACCAAGCGTGTATTCCAAAGACGCAAGCGGTACTCAAGAACAGGCCACTAAACAGTTGCAGTTGCCGGCCGGGGTGGCCAAGCGGTTCTAGGCGCTACAGTCTGGAACCGCGCGACCGCTATGATCGCAGGTTCGAATCCTGCCTTGGTCATGGATGTGTTTGATGTCCTTAAGTTAGTTAGGTTTAAGTAGTTCTACGTTCTAGGGGACTGATGACCTCAGAAGTTAAGTCCCATAGTGTTTAGAGCCATATGAGCCACTAAACAGTTAGTTTGAGGCCTCGTCTATAGGTACGCTATATGTTCTCGGAATGTTCTTAGGACGTCGATTATTCACCTTCAGCACAACTCTCCTATGTATTTGTTCTTCCTTTTCTCTAAATTACGCCTAAATATTTAGCCAACCTAGTTGCCCATTCTACTGTATTCGAACGTTAACAATGTTTCTCCTACCCATCTTCATTAACTTACACTAATTACATTTAAAGCAAGAAGCCATATATTACACCAAATAAATAACAGTAAAACTTATTTTGCATCACGACATCTTTAGATATGCGACTTCATCAACAGCAAACTAACTCTCATTGCGACACAATCCAATATAAAAGCTTCTCTACGCGTAGTCTTATGACGCTACTGAGACGCAGGCTGTAGGTGGGAATGGAAACTGGTTTTCGGCTGTGTAACTGCAAACTATTAACGAAATGTAAATCACTTTTATTAATCAATGTGGACAAAGAAAAAATTCTGAGTGCATGCTTAAGAAGACACAAACCGGGAGCCAGCTCTTAGCTTACCAAATAACCTCGATATCAAGTGCAAGAAAATGATTACGACTCTTTCCCAGGAGGAATAATTAGCTTTAGAGAAAGAGTATAATCAAGCAGAAAAAAACATCAGAAGACCTTAACTTAATACAGAGTATCAAATATCAACATTTCACCACACTGAAATCAAGATTTTACAATAAAGGGGGCATCAATTACCACAGGAAGTAAGGCAGGGGGACAAGACGACCTCTAAACAGGGCCGACACCTTAAGAAAGACCCATACGGGCACATGCAGACATAACGTACAGTAATACGTGGACCAAATGTAGACCCTGTAGTAAGCCCAAATAAAACCCACATAAGCAATAGGGAAAAATTGTCCGTAAAATGCGACTGAACTCGATAATTCAATGCTCTACAAACTGCATGCCTAACAGAGGCTTCGCCATGTGTCGACCACGTAAACCCTCGGTTACTTAACGTGTAACAGCGCGGTCTCAGCAGTTTACATGACAAGATAGAACAAGTCACCAGTACACACTGCCTTCCACTTGTCGTAATGAAAACTGGTGAGTACGGGTCGTATGGGTAGGACGGCTCGTACAATTCGTATTAGGTTTAAGTGCTCCAAGGAGGACAGAGGAACGGGGCAGTGCAAACATATAAGTGACACACAAATGTACACTTCAGTGCGTTGTGGTATTTAAGTCGCACAGCAACTCGTTGCAATACTGAGGATATTCAGCCTGTCAATCGTGTATCATAGCCACACCATGTTTCGGGACAAAGTTACCCCATTTTCAAGTGCTTAGAAAATTTTTCATGCCATTGGGCCTCGTCACAACTTAGATACAAGCTGCAAACGTGCATTGTCATCTCTAAGCATAATACATGAAACATCACAAGCCCGAGGTATCGTTGAAAAAGACATCAGTTATCCAGCCACTCGTTGGGTGTGCTTGCGGACAGATAACACTAAGGAGTGGCCTGTCAAAGTGTGCGTTACTAAATACAATGTCAGAAAGATTATGTCTGTCCTGGACGCCACGCTGCTAGTCATTGTAGTAGTAAACAACTGTGCCTATGAGAAGATTATAGGCGACTCCACTTGCAGACTGTTTCGATGGTTAAGCTCCGATCGAACTGAATCTACGAACAGCAACCCTGGGACTCCGTACTATAGCTGCCGTACGCCAACGCCGAATACGAAGGCGTTGAAGCCTATAACCGCCGTTTAACACAACGCGGAACTCCATCTCATTGGAGTCGGCGTGGGGGTTACTGTTTGGGCATCGCTTGTGGTTGGCCATGAACTTCAACGTGCCACCCATGGCGCCAGTAGCAAGGTGTCTCAGAGGGCCAGCTCTACTTGCGTCCATTGGGGAAGACACAACAAGTCGGCCGCTGTGGCCGAGCGGTTCTAGGCGCTTCAGTCTGGAACAGCGCTGCTGGTATGGTCGCAGATTCGAATCCTCCCTCGGTCTACATCTACAGCTACATCCATACTCCGCAATCCACATGACGGTGTGTGGCGGAGCGCGTGTGATGTCCTTGGTTTAGTTAGGTTTATGTAGTTCTAAGTCTAGGGGACTGATGACCTCAGATGTTAAGTCCCATAGTGCTTAGAGCCATTTGGACACAACAGAAACCGCTGCATTTCTCTGCATGCAGTTGTGTTACGTTCCCTGGATTAGATCACTCTTAAGTCGTTCAATCAGCTGCATATTAAATTGTGTTAGCATCCAGCACTTTTATGGAATGAAGTACAGGAATATGAACAGATACATACTTGAACTTTGTATCTAATGAATTCCCGCATCCAAGGATACTTACTGGATTAGATTACTCAGAAGTCTTTGAATCAGTTACTTATTAAATTCTGTTAATATCCACCATTTCTGTAGACACTCTAACGCTTTCAGGAAGTGTTCATATAGTGACACTAGAGTTTATATATAGCCGGCCGGAGTGGCCGAGCGGTTAAAGGCGCTACAGTCTGGAACCGCACGACCGCTACGGTCGCAGGTTCGAATCCTGCCTCGGGCATGGGTGTGTGTGATGTCCTTAGGTTAGTTAGGTTTAAGTAGTTCTAAGTTCTAGGGGACTTCTGACTTAAGATGTTGAGTCCCATAGTGCTCAGAGCCATTTTTGAACTAGAGTTTATAAGCGAATCTCCGAACCCTCATCTAAACCGTGATATACCTGTAGGGAATATTTATCTATTTAATTTTCATTTAGTCTTTCATTCAACAGTCAGAGCGGACTCTTAGGAGAATTGGTGATTTTTCAGTCGAATAAGGCGGAGGTAGTTGATAGACAGATCTAAACTGAATTATAAACATTTGAGAGGGGATTTCTTGGTCGGTATTTGTTTTTCAAATGTGGTGAATCTCTGAAACACTACGGCCAGAACCGACGGATGGAAACCATTTTTAATTTACTTCTCGGATGATGCCACATACAAAAAGAAATTAAAATATGAGGTATCTAAATATGTATTTTCTTGTGCAAAATAAGGTATGTTCCTTAGACATGTGGAGGGAATCCACATTGCTGTACATCGTTCGAGGATCTACAGAATAGTACAAGAAGAAACGGCTGTATAATCAAGTACGTGCAACGCCTGAGGTGGTCAAAGTCGTCACGAAAAATGGGTGAGCTTTCTTTGCACCTCTGTCGCCAGCGATCTTCCTATACACTCAAACTGTGTCTTTTTATAAAGATTGTTAGTTACCTGTAGCCTTGTTAGAGTTTTTCGTATGATGTCGATAATATCACATTCATACTATCGTGTTTGCCGCTGAGATTTCATTCTGCGTTCCTGCAATAAACGTTACTATAAGTACTGGCGAGTACCTTAATGGTCCCTTGTGAAAGGCAATGTCCTTGTCCATTCTTGTTCAGCTTGAGTTTATATTCTGTCACCATCTACCTCGCCGTCAGTTGGAGGAAAAATGGAAGAATAACAGGGAAATAAACCTGAAGTTTTGCGACTCGTCGACGAGGAGAGCTCGTTTGGATTCATCACATGTAAAAGAGTAACAATAACCTGACGAAAACGTTGCCTTCATTCGCCTGATGAAAGCATTACGAACTAGACGTTTTAGAAATTCGATAACAATAAGGTAAGATTATAACTAGTATTAACGCTGGTTAACAGTAGTCCGAAAGCACAGTCAGAACAGCATATTTATTTACACTGCACTACAGAGTACAAGACTAGCGTGTATATGTCACTCTTCCCTAACTGCCGAACGTCAAGTCCTGTCACCGGAAAAGCCCCGTGTAACACTAATATGCCATGACACTAGCTACGCTGAGAGGATTCTGGAAATTTTGACCGCGTGTTTGCCTACTGAATGAAAGTATCGGAATGTGATGTTGAATATAGTGCAATTAATAGAAAAACTAAACAAGCTTTAACTTTGGGGATAATGAAAGTAGTAAAATTCATATAGAATGAAAAATCGAACGGTCTCCAGCCCAATTAGGCACTTTAATTGGAAAATTATGAGTCAGAGAATTGAATATTAGTTGTTGGAGTGACTTTCGTTAAGATTTCCTTTGAACAGCACACAGGATACAAACGGAAACAGGGTAATATAAGCTGTGGGTAGCAGTAGTTACCAATAATGCATAAACCAGTAATTCTTAGAAAGCAAAATTGTACCCAACGCATAATAATAACAGCTACAATCACGATCATTACGTAACTCAGTGCTGAGATCTTACTGTAGGAACCTCCGAACTAAAGTTGAACATTGAAGGGCTTCTAACTCACATGTAACAACAAGTAACAAAAATAAAAAATAACATCACAATTACAATGTTTATACTCCAATTTAACGGAATATATCAGATTTCCTTAGCAGCAATAATATTCCAATTATCTTTATAATATGAGAAGAATATAGTGGAGACCCATAAACTAGTACAGTATCACTATTCAAGCTCTATGATTATTTCAGTAGCAAAATTTAATTCAACTAAAGCTAATTCTTAGCTTAATTTGGAACAGTTTACGTTTTTACTTTTCAGGCCACGTTGTTCAGCACTGAGCTCAGTTAACTTCAAGCACATCGTTCGTGGTTGTAATCAAGGCTGAATTATGTTTCAAATAATGGTAACTTAAGGGGCTTTTTCATTACCTGTGAAGCAGGTATTTTAGACAGTAACATTTACACCGCTGGCACTGAAATTTTGCAAAACGATACTTTGCAATGAACTGAGATCACTTTAGCAACTTTCAAACTAACTTCAACTCCTGCTAATACTTGCACATTTGACAAACATAAATAAATCACTAGTTCATTTGAAACAGGATACTCGGTTTTCTGAACACTTAGGAGGGTATCCTGCATAGGTTAATGATTACGATAAAAGATATGATTGTAAACACAGGTTAATAGCACTTGGATTGATATTAAAACAACTCACACAAATTAACTGGTCCCTGCTCTGATACATATATGTTCGCATGAAGTTGGTGGAGCAGTGGTGAAGTAGTGGTGGCGAGCGACATGGCAGCTAACTGTACTCACGGCTCTTGATGTTGGAATGCTCTATACAATTTATTCTTGGCGACAGATTTTTGACATATAAGAGCCATTCCTTATTGCCGAGAGTACCATGCAACAGCCAAATCCACATCCGAGGCAAAATTCCTTACAAAGCGGATTCCAATTGCCTCCCTTGCACCGTCGATGTGTACCGTGCTACGGGTAGCCACTGACTGCGTACCGTTCACACTAAGGAGCCGCCCAGTTCGACCACCAAAACCACATTGTGCATCGCACCAACCAACTTCCGTTGCGGAGGGACATCCCTACATCCTTTACATTTTAAAATACTTGGTGCATGCATGAACCAGTTCCCAATATACAAAGGGGTTTTTCCTTATAAATATACATATATTACAAAATTTCATTATTTTAACAAGTTGTATTTCTTTTTCCAGATTATATATATATATATATATATATATATATATATATATATATTCTCAAATTTCCTGTCACAAATCAGTGACAAAGAATGGAATACACACTTCGTATTTACAGACACACAGTTACATAATATAAACCTGTCACTAATCGGTATAAGTATTAAAAGTGCTAGCAATTACCGTTTTAGCTCCGTCGCATCTGTTGCCGGTAAGAATCGACATGAAATTACAGAGCGAATGTTTTGATTGCCTGAGAACTTCAGCGTTTCATATGGTAACACTTAAAAGGTGTTTGTGTGTGTGTGTATGTGTGTGTGTATGTGTGTGTGTGTGTGTGTGTGTGTGTGTGCGTTTGTGTGTCTGTGTGTGTGTTTGTGTGTGTATGTTTGTGTGTGTGCTATGTGTGTGTGTGTGTGTGCATATGAGTGAGTTTCTGTATCCGCAGTATTTCTGGATTTAGATCGCTCAGTAGTATCGATACTGGCGTCCTTGCTAAGATAGTGCAAAAAAATAGAAATTAGATTAAAATAGAGTAAATTGAAATATCATAAAATACAGATACATTTACAATTGTAATCACTCTCTCCCATTCTGACTCACATTTACATTCCCAGTCCGGCCAAATAATGCGGAATGTAAAATTGTCTCTGTATCGATCTTGAAACGAGCTGTTAAATTCTTAATTACAGAATATAGGCTAAGATAATAATTCGTGGAATTATGACAGCTTGATCATTTACAAGATGCATGAATATGCGTGATGTCCATTTTCTTCATAATTGATATTTGATTTATCGAACGATGATTATAATGCGCATCACTAATGTACGACGCACTGAAGACGGCTTTGATGATCACCATCTCGTACAGAACATAGCGACCACTAGTATGGAGGATAGAAACAAATGAATAAAAACACATATTACAGTATTTTGTAATTCACAATTTGTTGCTGAGGCTTTACTGTCTTCAGGTAACGGCCCTCGTTCCTGACGTAAATTTAATTTGGGCCGCGTAAACAGTTCATTACTTAATGAATCGAGCTGTTGACACTTCAGAAGCTCAATTTATCATCGTGGTGAGAATCGATGAAAGAATTCCCATTTTAAAAATGAGCACATGGAAAGTACTTCAGCTTGAAGTTCATCGTGTCGTTTCTGGGATATTCAGTTGTTTCCAACATGCATGAACAGTTCCGATATCACATCGTCACAAGGACAGCTGATACGCGAACGGCTCGATACGGGGGCGAACAGTCTACGTGAACGAGAAACGAAGCGGCTCTCACATTACCGTAAACGCTCTGCTAATCGAACTGCGCCATAGCTGTGTAATCTCAACCGATAGGCCCATTGCGGCTGTGGCACACTGCCAAGGCGGATTTCTGGAAACCTTTTCCCCGATACGTAAGATAATTGAGACACCGTCAGCCACATCAGGGCAGCGTCACCGCTTTTAAAAACGGAAGTGACTAGGGGGAGTCCGAACTGGGACACCATTACAAAGTATTTTCTCTAACTATATTAGAACGCAATTAATAATATATATTCGACTTGAATCAGGGTGGCATGTGCATTAAATAATCAAAGTGTTGTTCGCTGCATACATTGTACTCACTCTCGAAATATTTAAAGCTGCATGAATGGATGATGTTTGACGATCAAACGTTCAAAATTATGGAAAATAAATTGCCGAGTAAACGGGTACCTTTGTGGTGGAATGCAAAGAATCGCGAACAGAACAGAGTGCTGCGGAAAGTACGCGATGGGACAGATATATTTCGAAAACAGGAATGTACACATAACCCAATATGTCTCGCAATTTTGGAACGTACGACATCATTGTTCTCGCACCATAAATAAGTTAGTAACTAACACTGTCTTCAATTGAGTTGGCCCCATGTTAAGCATTAGATGGAGACCTGTTTCTGTTTAATTTCTATGTTTTTATTTTCTTTTGGAATTTTTCATTGTTTTTCTGATGAAACTGTGCTATTATTCGAGGAAATCTTCTTCTTTCCTCTCCGGTTCCTAGCGAAAAATTCAACAGCTTTAATACCCCATTACTGATTTGACCGATCAATTTTAGCGGATTTCAAACTGGCAAGACTACTGCCATACAGCTCATTCACCTGGTCTGAGCCTCTGTGGAACAGTTTGGATGTAAATGACGCCGAAGATTTATCATTGCCATGTTCCATCGAAATCCACGAATCATTTACCAGATCTGTTTTACTAGCTTAGTAAATCTGTGATTTCTCATTATTTCACGTGAAGAGCTGTCTATCGGCTTTCTAGTCTTCCTTTCAACGCGCAGAGTAGATGACACTTCCTCACAGGTTTGTCTAGTGTTTGTAACTCCAGAGGGGTGCCCATAAAGAGTAATGTGATATACGATAGCGGCCGAAAAATGTAATCATGGGCAAATATCCTGACGAAGAAATTCAATTAGAGCCCTAAGACAGATTTTGCAACGTTTGTTCTTCCCATGTACCACAAGACAATAGAGAATAAGAGAGAGAGAGAGAGAATGAGAGAGAGTGGTAGTTGTACACTAAGTACTCTCCAGTATAGGCCATAAGAATTACTAAATGGAGATATAAATGCAGATCGTGGCCACTACACGTCATTTGGCCGCAGCCAGGTGAGCCGTGCGCGGCTCGCGGGAATGCCTTTTATTGCTCGTCATCTTGTTTTTGTGGTTCTGTCTTCTCATTTTTCTTTTAGTTCGATTTAATGGCGTCACTAGGTTTCTGGTTTGCTTGTCCGTGAGTAGCAGCAGCAGCGGTTATCGATTATTGCACTGTCGTACCATCTCGGCAGCAACCACTAGTATTTCTGGGTCGTCGTGTGTCTGGAGGACCAGTTGGGAGTTCAGTCGGGACGCAGCAGCAGTGAAGTTAGGGACGGAGCGCCAGTGAGGTGCGGACAGCCAGTACTCGCCGACCGCTGGCGACACACATGAACTGTTCGACGGAAGGAGACTGGACCGAGATGACCGTTGGTTGGTCGTTCGGTTGGTCGTCTCATCAGGCGAAGTGTATTTGGTCTTTTGACCGTTTCTGGGCCTTGTGAGTTGGTCATCTTGCCGGACGTGGGTAGGTTTCTTCCTTGTGCAGAGATGTCGTGACCAATGGGCAAGAGTTACCTCTACATGGCTTAGTCAGAGCCAGTGTGCCCGGCTCGCCGTGTCTCCGGATTCCGAACGGACGTCGAGTTGAGTCGGGTTGGAGCTGCAGTAAGCTTCGGACAACCAAGGCTCGCACGACGTTTGCCGACACTCGTAACTTCAGTGGGAATGACCTGGGTTGGTCGTTCGGTCGGTCGTCTCATCGGAATACGTGTATTTGGTCACCGACCTCTTTTGCAATCTCTCTATGTGTGGAATTCATACGTCTTTGTTGTTCCTCAGTGACTGCTTTTACGATTGTTGCAGTTCTTGTGCAAGAGTGTTCACGTGGAACAATGTGTAACTTTTGTGACTTTCGCTGAGCAGATCAATGATGTCTGGGTGCGGGACTAGTCAGGCGGTCGGTTGAAATAGCGCAGCGAGTGGGACGGGTGGAAGTGAACTGATTAGGTGGTTGGTTCTACAGCCATCCTTATGTTGTTTTGCCACCCGACTGTTTAGTGTTACGCTTGGCTGCCTGCATTATTTAAACAGTGCTTAGAATTTCCTCCCCAGGCCGACCCCTGGAACACTTCTGAGCGCCACTGTTTGTTGTTTGTGATTGTAATTTTTTTTGGTCGCAGGTATTGTGCCAGGCTTCCGGCCGTGTATTAATATTGTCTGTTTTATGTTTAGTATATGGCCTTCAGCCGAACTTCGTGATAACTATTTTAAGATTAGGCCTTCAGCCGTGTTTCATTTAAAATCCCTGTTGCTCTGTATTTAGGCCTTCAGCCGCATTTGTTTCAGAATCTTTGGCTTTAATATGTAAATCCTTGTCTTTTAGGCATCCCTTTAATTATCCTGAATTCTTGAAACGGCCTTCAGCTGTGTTCTGTAAATGTTTATCTTAAGGTAGTCTTTAATTAGTCTTGATCAATTGTTAGAGCCTTCAGCCGACAAGATACGTCAAGTTTTCTTAAGATGTTTTTCATTTGTACTGAGTAAAATTTATCTTTAAAGCCTCTCTTTTATTATGTAAAGAAAATTTTTTTATTGGGCATTCAGCTGAAGAATTCACTTGAATTTTCCTTAATTTGGCCATCAGCTGGAATATGAAAATTCTTGGGTTTTAAAGGACTTCTTAGCTCATCTGAAATATTATTTCGGCCTTTACCCGAGAAGCCGGCCGAAGTGGCCAGGCGGTTCTAGGCGCTGCAGTCTGGAACCGCGAGACCACTACGGTCGCAGATTTGAATCTTGCCTCGGGCATGGGTGTGTGTGATGTCCTTAGATTAGTTAGGTTTAACTAGTTCTAAGTTCTAGGGCACTAATGACCTCAGAAGTTGAGTCCCATAGTGCTCAGAGCCATTTGAACCAGCCTTTAGCCGAGAGGATATTGTAACTTTGCTTAACCAAGGCCTTCAACCGTTACTTTAAATCCTGATCTTTTAAAAGCAATCACTCAAATTTATTCCTTAGAACATACTTGGGCCCTCAGCTCTGAATTGATCTTTGTTGTTTTAAAGAGAAAACTGTGCATTGGTTTGAGCAATAAAGTTGTGTGTGTTCTTGCATGACTAACAGTAATTCACCTTGGTCCCTTTCCACAACCTGGTCCGCTCTGTCCTGCGAATCCAGATTTCACCATAATTTAAGGACCCTACTTTTTTTTCATTCTCTCGCTGCTGTTCCGGTTTGCTTAACGATTTCGGTGCAGCTGCATTGCGTTGACCTATAGTGACGTAGACATCCCAAGGACGAAAGTAACTTTCGCAATATTTGTCACAGCCAAGGGACATAGCTCGTGAAAACTTGGACCGTACATAGGAAGAAACATTACAATATAGTACAGCAGGTAATTGACAGAGGTTTGCAATATGAGGAACAGATATGACACTTTTATTCGAAGACAACAATTACACTGAAATCACTGCTATGCGTGGACATTCCAACTGCGGTACATGGTTCTAAATAGCGTGTGTGAACACCACGACCGGCAGTGCCTGCTGTGCTAATTACTGCCATGCTGGCCACGAAGTCACTACGGGCAGTTCTTCCGGTAGGACGCCCCATTCCTCCACCAACGCTGTTGATCACTGCTAGATGGGCGTCGGTGCACGTGGATCTGCAGCAGTACGTCTCCCCAATGCATACAACACACACTAGATAGGTTTTCAACTGTGGAAACGGCAAGCAACTCCATCCGTCGAACAATCACTCGTTCCTAGAACACCTCCATCAGTACTGTTCAACATAGTCACAGATGGTCATCTTTAAAATCAGAAACAAATGCACCCCCAAAATATGCAAATGGGGAACGAGTAAAGTGACGCAATAACGTCGGCCGCTAGCGTGCCGTGTTCAAAGATTTGGAGGTCAGTACGCACATGCAACATTATGTGTCCACACACCATAACACGTGCACGTGGACTACCGAAACGACGAGGTTCGTCAAAGCCGAATGGGCCGTCATACGGCAAGCAGTGTGATCACGTAGTTAATCCAAGATCATTGCAGTGTCCTTGCGGTTCTAGGCGCTACAGTCCGGAACCCAGCGACCGCTACGGTCGCAGGTTCGAATCCTGCCTCGGGCATGGATGTGTGTGATGTCCTTAGGTTGGTTAGGTTTAATTAGTTCTAAGTTGTAAGCGACTGATGACCTCAGAAATTAAGTCGCGTAGTGCTCAGAGCCATTTTGAACCAAGATCATTGCAGCACATGATCGTTCTGGTGGTCCGTGTGTTGTCGTGTGGTGAGTCATAACGTTACATGGTGCTGCTGACCTCCTGAGCTTCGAGGACTCTACACTCATCCGTCTACGTTATTGAGACACTATACAGTAGTGGAGATCAGTATAAAAGCTGGGTTCCACGCCCATGTAATTGGACAATATCTGAAGAATACTGATCGAATTTATTCTGAAATTGGAAGATACACATAATAAGTAAACAGTCATGACGAAATCACACTGACCTGTTGTGTTATTAACCTGTTAGTATTTTGTCCAACCTCAATTCTTCCTAACTGCTTCTAAAATTCTCTTCGGCATTGATTTTTGTAATTCCTGCAGCGACATTGGTGTCCATTCTTCTCGTATTGCTCTTTGCACCTCACATACTGCGCAAAATGCTTTCCATTACGATAAACACCCCTAGAAAGTACTACCCATAGGCTTTCCACGGAGTTCAAATCCGGGCTAAGTGCAGGTCAGAGCAAGTCTTTATCTTCAAACTATTTTTTGGTTGTAGGAGGAGCATTCACGGATGCATTATCATGTTGAAACATTAGAATTTCGTCCAGTGGGTCATCATACATTCTTACGAATTACGTCTCTAGCAACTCAGAGTGCATCTTGAATGTTAACCCTATTTGGGGACTATATAAAATGAATGAGATTGAATACAAAATTTAGTTTGCTAACAGCATCTATTCTCCCTATACGAAGACAGATATAAATTATCCTAAACAAGTTATTGATTGCATACTATAAACTTCTAACAGTTGATTTAAGAGTAAAATGGAGAAGGGTTCTGGGTGGCAGAAGTGAGTGAAGTACTCTGACCCCAAAAATGTGAATAACACAATCAGAATTGGTCTGATGCTGAACAGACTTAGATTGGTTAAATCTACTGTGGTTTCACTACATAGGTGCAGCTGACATCAAGTAGCGATTGAGATTTGGAGGCACTGACAGTGCCGGAGCAGCAGTACATTACCCTGTTTGCTTTGTGCGGCAATGTAACTTGCAGCTGGCGAGATGGCTGCAGCGGAGGTGAGACTTGAGGCAGCACCTCTGAATCAATCGTGGCTATGAAAGAAATGCAAAAATCTCATGGTCTAGTGATCAAGCAGACAGATCGCAATTTACCATCTACCAGAGCCCTGACATCATGGTAGATTTCAGTGTGTGTCATACCCTTTGGCTGGTCGTACCAAGGACCAATTTGGCTCATTTATACGACAGAGTGCACAGGGATTCAAACGTCATGACTGGTAAACCAACAGCAAATAAGTATGCCCTCATCAAGCGAGTAGTCCAAGACGTTCGAAGTCACACTGTCTGTACAGTCAGAACTTCACCACAGGCTCCCCAGTCCAAACTATTCGCTACTGAAGTCAGTCTCAGGGCAGGTCCCAAGCACCAACGACATATGCCAGAATATCTACCAGAAGGCTTCTTACCAGACCAAAGTCTAAAACCAAAGTGCTTCACACCTGTTTAGAAAAAAAATCCGTTTTCCTACAAAGTCCACACACGACACCTCCTTCACGCCATCTTGAGCCAGTCATAGGTCTCTAGAGGCGCTAAATCGCCAAATCCACACTATAGTACAAACTCACGTCGAAGCAGGGCAAGAGTTAAGATACCTGCACTTATACCTGCTTTCCTGGAAAAAAACTGCCAATTACTGGCATTTTAAGTTGTCACGGAGAAGGAAGATGTTTTTCTCCAAAGTCACGTCACTTCCCACAGCGACAAGCGAACAGATACTATCTTAAAGATCTTTATCTAAACCGCCTGTGCCTTGGAGATTGTTAGTCCTAGCTATGTGGAGTAGTAAAGATTCAATCCCTAAACGTTTCACAGTCACCAGAGTTTGGCCGATGGAAGTGGGTGACAGGCCTATTTGCAGTATTGGCAAACACGAAAACACGAAATTTTCATTATAAGTGGCTCTGCACACAATGCCAGGTTTATGACTCCACTGTGTAGATGCATCCCTTCAGTTGGTCGCCCCCAGCCCAGCCTTTGGCTGGCGCCAATGCAGGTATCGTGGCATTGTTCTGCTGGAGACCTGTGTCAACAAGCGGCTGCTCTGTCTGCCCGGTATTGCTGTGGACCTGTCCAGGAAATTTACTGAGGGATGGGCTCGCTGCCAATTGCTTTCAACTCCAAACGTGCCGGTTCTACGAGCTAAGAACCATGAAGATACCTCATGCGTTTAGTGCCCCACCAGGCTCCATCAAGGTCCGCTCAGGCTGTTAACTTTCTATAGTCTCGCTCACGGTGGGTCAGGTTGTAATGAAATCTATAATAATTTTCAGTATACGAAAAATAGATGAGAGAGTAATTTGTCCTTTCTCAGTCTTAGAGTTCATTCTAGTGTTCACCTAAGTAATGCATAACTTACCTTTACCGCAGAAGGCTGCCCAAGTCATAACACTTCCACAATCAAAACTTCAGCTCACTCTTACCTGCTGACCTGCTCCCAGATTATGCCAGTAACACTGAATTATCCCATTCTGAAGTCCAAGACATATGTTCCTCAGCAAATTGGTGTCTTGCCTGTTTATGTTTGTCAGTTTTCGTTGTTGCATCTTATTTCTACAGTCGTTCCTTCAATGGGAGGCGTTTGTTATACGTGAATAGCAGTTACTGGCAACTGTGAAACAGCCATAAGCTGTTTAGAATAACGGTTTCTGTCTCTTGCTTGGAGCAAAAATAACCCTTTCTGAGCCTCATATAGCTTTCTACTTTCCAGGAATTTTTCGTTCTGCCCATATTGTGAGCTCAGTCCAAAGACATTATCGATCACTGTACTTGAATAGTTCAATTTCTTGGCACTTTGGTAATAACAGAGTCCCATTTCCTTGTACCTACAAATTTTTGATTTTTCGTCACATGATAACTGTTTTCCTCGTTGCATCGTCACAGTCGTGGTTCATGTACATAGCACACAATGTCACTAATGCCCTCTATTTCCTATGTGCAGCAAAGACATGTACGCGCAAACCAACAACGCAATGAGTTCCACCATCTACCACCTGAATCGCTGATGTCTTGTGATGTCTTGTTATATGCTGTATTACTGACATCATAGGCGACACCAATTGACTCATTTCTCAGTATACCGGATTTCATAGTATTGCATATACATTGTGCACAACCATTCCAACAGACAGTTTTAGTTATCCTGTAGATACCAATGACATAATGATTTCCACTACTGTACTCCTTCTCCATGTGTGTATTTTTAGTGGTGCAATCGTCCTTGACTTCATTTTTCTGGGTGACAGCTCCCGCCCACATCGGACAGTCCAGGTGGAAGAGCTCTTGGAACGAGCGGATATTCTGCAAATGGACTGGTCTGCCCAAACCCCCAACTTAAATCCCACCGAGCACTATGCGATGCGTTGGGGAGACGTACTGCTCGATGACTTCAGTATAATTACACATCAGATGAATTCGAAATTCCCAATAATGACAACCATCAGTTGTAGAATGGAATGACGACAATGAAAGTTAGTGCCGGTTTGGGACTCGAACCCGGTTTTCCATTTCATCGCAAGCGGTCGCCCTTCCATTTGGCTATTCGTTCGCGACTCACGGTCAAACTAACACTTGCATATGTCGCCAACGATATGTCCACAATCGTACTCACACAACTATTATATGTATGCCGGTACAGATCTGACATTGTACTAGAAAGTCGCATGCCCAGTCGCGCACGGATAGACAGATGTACGGGAATACACATAATGGATGTTCGAGTACAGATCGCAGACGTATGGTTGACGAGATATAGAAGTCGTGCACGGATAGCCAAATGGTAAAGCGACGACTCGCGCTGAGCTGGAAATCCAGGTTTGAGTCCCGATCGGGTACAAATTGTCATTGTCGCCATTCCATTCTACAGCTTAAGGTAGTTATTATACGCAGTTGCGAATTCATCTGATGTGTTACGTAACTGGTGAGGTCGCCGCAGTGCATTGTTGCATTGTCATCAGAATAAGACAGACACTGCAATGCTGTCAGTACAATTACTGTCTTCGAATCAATAATGCTATCTGTTTCATTACGTATTTCTTTGAGTTATCCTATGTATTATACTACAGCAGTATTTTCTGTGTATGGTCAAAATGCTTCAAATGGTTCTGAGCAGTATGGGACTTAACATCTCAGGTCATCAGTTCCCTAGACTTAGAACTACTTAACAATAACTAACCTAAGGACATTACATACATCTATGCCCGAGGCAGGATTCGAACCGGCGACCGTAGCAGCTGCGCGGTTTCATACTGAAGCGTCTAGAATCGTTCGGCCGACGGATGTATTTGTCCCATATGAAATGTCCCATAAGAAATATCTAGGAATCAGTGCCAATTATGCAGTAACTGTAGCCTCTACATAGAAATATTCGGAGAAATAGTTGTCACTTTTTCAACAAACTACTCATCAGTTACTTTACCTCACGCGCATTAGTAAAGGTAGACCCATTACCACGGGATATTCCTTTGGTAGGTTGTAAATCACACCAAAAAATGCTTCTATATAGTTCGTCTTTTTCTTTCCGTTCTTCCTGCGTATTAGTTATGTGTTGCATGATACACATGGATATTCTGTGTAAAGAATTTTCGCAATTTTTGTAAAACATCGATATCACACTCTTTATAGTGTTTATCGCAGCCTCTATATTTCCAATATAGCTTTCATCCGTTTTACAACACCCGTGCTGCTTGTTAAAATTGACAGTCTTGTAGGGGAAGAAGAAAGGTGAAATAATGTTAGAGCAAGGTGAAGTAGATACGTCGCATTAACTTACAATGCGTCTAAATCGGTTGACAATAACGAGGATATGTAATGAGAATCAAACAAAATCAGTTCTTCTTTAACTTCGTCTCTAAGGTTTTTGTGCTGTACACTGCAGCTTCTTAACAGGAAGACAAAGCCAGACATCCCAATGTACGTAAATGGCAGCTATGAATCCCAATGTAATTCTCCCGGTTGGAGCTCAACGCGTTGATAGCAATGACGCGCCGTGACAGTTTCATTACCTGGGTGTCCAACGGGGCAAGATTAGCAGCCGGACTGATGAATACCCCCAAGTTCACAGCGGCTAGATACTGTTATCCTAAAGCCGTTCAGCTGTAAATATCGCATGAGAGAGATAACAACAGGGATGGTACGATTAACAAAGCGCTGACACGTGAATTATTTGGGAAAACAATGGCATTATGTAGCTCGATACACTTTATAAGCAACTGGAGGGTAATTCCGATATTTTGAAGAAGTAAGCGTGAAAATGTTTGATTAACGTTTATTTTCTGACGAAGATGATGTATGGGGTTTCCTTTCATTGACACCAGGTATTTAACATCCGTATTTACGAATGTACGAAAACATTTATGGCAGCTGTGGCCGCTAACAGAAAAGAAACGAATAGAAATTTACTGTGGTTTATATGTAGTAGTCACGGCGGTCTCCTAGCTTCCGCTGTAGATGACAGTAGTGGAAGTTTAAACGAAGTTGACACTTTGAAAACTATGCCGGCAATGAGGGACAATGAAGGGCTTGAAATACGACATTGCTAGTTATTTCCAACTGTACAAAGTACACTTCCGCTGTCCCAGCGAATTAAAAGATTTTAGAATGCAGAGTAGCATGTTGTTTTAAACTAAATGGCATTACATGGGGCCGCGCGTGGTAGCCTAGCTGTCTGGGGCACACTTTCACGGTTCGCGCAGCTCCTCTTGTCGGAGTTTCGAGTCCTCTCTCGGGCATGGGTGTTTGTGTTGTCCTTAGCGAAAGTTGGTTAAGTTAGATTAAGTAGTGTGTAAGCTTAGGGACCGATGGCCTTTGGTCCTGTAAGACCTTACCGCAAATTTCCAAAATTAGCATTATATGGGTAAAACCGACGTTTCAGCCACTGTTGTAATGAGCTTCCTCCGGATCTAGTATTATAAATCTATCATTTTCTATTAAGCGGCTGTACAACCAAAAGTTATGTACTGGCTGGTTACGGAATATTAATCTTGACGGAAGATCATGTAAAACAAATAATGGCTAGTTTATCGAGTAGTGACACTGTCTTAAGGCCGATTGTCTTCACACTGACCATCGTTAGCACATTAGTGAGAAAACCTGGTACTGATGGTATTCAATTTTGGTTGTGACTGCTATATTGGTATATTACAAAGGTCCTAGGTGGATATGTTTACAGTTGTTTAAATAGAAATGAAATGCTAATTTGAGTGTAATGGAAGTTTTATAATAAAATAGATCGGATAGGCTTCAAATATCAAAACCACAACACGGACAACATCCATAGATTTTGTAGTAGTATCAAGTTCAAGAAATTCTAAAGATTGGCACATGTCTACAGACGTGCAAACTGTTAATACGCTGTGGTATGTTAAAGCATTAACAATTATCATACGGCAGGCATAGGTACAATCTGCCTGTCAATTTACTCCAGTACCAAGTTCAGTCGAGAATATATCTGCTTTTCCTCTCTTGGTAATCAAGAAATGGCCCTATCATTAAGGCCTTAGGTCTCCTGTTGCATAAGCAACTGCCCACACCGAGAAATATACACAATGTGTTGCATTTTTGTGACAAAAAATTTATATGTTGCAGTGAGATACGACCGGCACACGAATGTCCACAGACGTAAAAATTTCCAACGTGAATTTAGAAACCAAACCACTTAATGAAATCTAATATAATATCATTAGAAGCCTATCACACACACTTACACACACACACACACACACACACACACACACACACACACACAAATATGTATGTGGTGACAGAAAGACGTCTCTCTCAGTGACACCGTGAATCCGGAGGAGTACGAGAGGATGGAGAGCTTTTCTGCACAGCATGTTACAAGACATCCCAAATATGCTCAATGTTATTAATTTCTTGGGAGTTTGGTAACCAGCGGAAGTGTTTAAACTTAGAAGAGTGTTCCTGGAGACGCTCTGTACCAGTTATGAACGTGTGGGACGTCTCATAGTCCAGGTGGGATGGCCCATGTCCGTCGGAATGCACAATGGAGATGAATGCATGCAGGTGATCAGAAAGGATGCTTACGTTTGTATCAGGAGTCCGATATCACTTCAACTGCACACGCCCCACACCATTAAAGAGCCTCCACCAGCTTCAACAACAACATGCTGACATGCAGGTTCCATGGATTCATGAGGTTGTCTCCATACCCGTACACGTCCATCTGCTCAATACAATTTGAATCGAGACTCGTCCCACCAGGCAAAATGTTTCCAGTCGTCAACAGTCGAATGTCGGTGTTTACAGGCCAAGGTAACGCATGAAGCTTTGTGTCGTGCAGTCATCAAGGGTACACGAGTGGACGTTCGGCTACGAAAGTCCATATCGATGATGTTTCGTTGAATAACTGGCACACTGACATTTGCTGACGGCCCAGCGTTAAATTCTGCAGCAGTTTGAGGAGGGGTTGCAATTCTGTCACGTCGACCGATTCTTCTCAGTTGACGTCGGTCTCGTTCTTGCAGGATTCTTTTCCGGCCGCCTCAGCAATGTCGGAGATCTGATGTTTTACCGGGTTCCTAATATTCGCGGTACACTCGTGAATTGGTCGTACGGGAAAATCCTCACCTCATCGCTACCTTGGAGATGCTGTGTCCCACCGCTCGTGCCTCGACTGTAACACCACGTCCAAATTCACTTAAATCTTGATAACCGGCATTTGTAGCAGCAGTAACCGATCTAACAACTGCGTCAGACACTTTTTGTCTTATATAGGCGTTTCCGACCGCAGCGCCGTATCCTGCCTGTTTACATGTCTCCGTATTTGAATACACTTGGCTGTACCAGTTTCTTTGGCGCTTCATTGTATAACGATGTACACAATGTGACATATGGATGTTTTGGTTGGTCCAGGTAGCATACACAGACAGTCTGTGTGGCTACGGCGACCGTTTGCAATAAGAGAGAAATATGGGTTCCAGTCCCGGTCCGGAACGAATTTTCATATTTCACTGCTGGATAGGATATCTGAGCTTAATACAGCTCAATGGAATCAATCTTGAGTCACCGAATTACTTTCGAAGTATTTCGTGAAGCTGTTCGGTAGAAGGTATCTGTTCTTTCAGATATTCATGTAAGTGTGCTAAGCCTAGGCGGACACATTACGATAACAACAATTCTCTTAATTCCTCGTATTTTCTTTCTCATCGTTGGGGAAATCCAAGTAATGTTAGGTGTTGAATACAGTCGATTATGGTATAAAGATGTAGACAATGTGACATATGGAAATTCGGGGAGGTACAAGGCGCATGCATGGATAATAGAAATTGTTGAGGCGACCGCTCTTGATAAGCGTGACATTTGATTTCCAGTCCCTGTGTGGCATACATTATCTTTAGTCACTGTTGGGTGGTAGATCTACACCTAATGCAGATGATGTCGTTTCGTAGTCAGCGAATCACTTTAGAGTTTCTGATTTTATTTCCTCTACCATCGGCCCCCTCTCTCTCCCCTCACCACAACGCGATTAGGCACCAGTTCGCAGCGTGTGTTCGTCGATTAAGGCTGTAGTGAGTACCACATTTTGCTTTCTAGCCCACTTAGGACCAATATTTATGGTCAGAGTTTCAGTTAGACATTTTGTTCAATAATGTAGGCAATTCGCGTAGTGATTTGCTTGTCTAACCTTTTTCGGTTTTCAACTTAATTCTGATAGGGCGACTTCGTTTGAGTTTGTGCATCGATGTTAGAACTGCTTCCTTGTGACCTGCAGATTTTCCTGTGGTGAGTTTATGATCAAAAGCCGGGTTCGACAGCAACTACTCACGCTTCATAAGCATTATTAAGTTCAGGTTTGATTGGTGAACTTACTTTCTAACTTCCTTTTCCTACCAGTGGGCATTATTCAGTCCTAATGCGCTTTGCAGTTCTACTGAGTACCATCCTTCTGTTAAGACGTTTAGCTGATGATATAATGCTTACAGATTTTACTAAGAAACCAATCCAGCGAGGAACGATAATATTATGAAAGTTTTCATTTGATCAACGATTATGAAAATTCCAGAAGAGCTTACCCTGTTTTTAACAAATGCCCCTATTCATAGAGAATAGTTCGATAGTCTTTGCTCCAATGTGCATTTCACCACCTTCCTGAAAATTGATTATAGTTCTTCCACTTGAGAAATAAATTGTTACGATGATCACCGAAAGACCAGTCGTGCCGAGACAGCTGTAGTCAGATTGCGATGAGCAGTGCATTCATTTAAATTCTCTTAGCGACTTCAAATAACATTCCATTCAGTGAAATTCGCAAATATAGAGGCATCGGCTGCTCAGGACAAAAAGCTACAATAGCTACGCAATATCCATGGCAATCAGCGGAAATACGAACTCGAATTTTATGAAGATATCAAGCCAGAGTGTTTCAGTAATCTGACAGTATGGAACATAAATATCTACATATAGTTATAAAAGACATAAAGCAATGGTGTGCAAAACTCCAAAGGACGAAAGAATCTTTACGGAGATGTTCACTGCCAAGTAACGTAACCCGTTGAAACTTGGACCTTACACAGAAAGAACTGCTACAGTGTAGTGCAGAAGGTGATTAAAAGATGTACGCAATGAGACGAATTGAAATGACGCTCTTGTCAACAAACAATAATAACACAGCAGTGACCGCGATTTATGACGTTTCCCTCGACATGCAATCACCACGGACGAAAATGCATGCTCTGCAACGTGACGTGGTCCCAGACTAGTCAAGAGGTTAGTAAAGAGTGCTTGTGGCAGGGCGTCCAACTCCTGCACCAGAGCGGTTGACAAGTACGGGAGCGTCGTTGGTGCACGTGGACGTGCGGCACCACGTCTCCCCAAGGCATCCCACACGTGCTTGATGGGATGGCAGCCGGCGGAACCAGTAGGTCAGTCCACTCACCGATTATCCTCTCGTCCCAACAGCTCCTCCCATGAGCAATGCGATGCTGTAACGCATTGTCAACCACAAACATGAATGCACCCTCTAAAAGACATGCATGGGGAAGGAGGAAAGCATCACAACACCGGTGATCGGTGAGTGTGTCGTGTTCGAAGATTTAGAGGTCAGTTAACGTATGCCTCCACACATCGTAACACCTGTAGCTCCAAAACGACAATGCTGAACGTACCCTCATCAGGTAAGAGGTGAGAACACGTAATATACCTACGGAAATTGTTGGGAAGATGTATTGCGCATGTTAAGATGCATCAACGACAATTCAGAAGTTGTCAACCTAAATTTAATAGAAGTACGGACCACAATCACGCTTCAATATCATGACCAGATCTTCCAACAGTAGTAGAAACGATGTGAGGATACCCAGAGATCAAGGCACAACAAACTTTTTCTACCAAATATACACTATGTAATTAAAAGTATCCTAAAACCGGGCTGAAAATAACTTAAATGTTCGTGGCGTCCTCCATCGGTAATGCTGAAATTCAGTATGGTGTTGGCCCAACCTTAGCCTTGATGACAGCTTTCACTCTTGCAGGGATACATTCAGTTAGGTGCTACAAGGTTTCTTGGGGAATGGAACCCCATTTTTCACGGAATGTTCCACTCAGGAGATGGACCGATGTCGGTGGGTAACGCCTGGTACGAAGCCGGCTTTCCAAACCATCCCAAAGGTGTTCTGAAGGATTCAGGTCAGAACTCAGTGCAGGCCAGTCCATTACAGAGATGTTACTGTCGTGTAACCACTCTGCCATAGGGCGTGGATTATGGACAGGTGCTCGGCTGTGTTGAACGATGCAGTGGCCATCCCCGAATTGCTCTTCAACAGTGGGAAACAAGAAGGTGCTTAAAACATTAATTTTGGCCTGTACTGTGTGAAATCCCTGATATAGCAGGACAGAGAGGGTGATGTTATATTTGTGGAAAGGGGCTAAAATAAGTTGCTGTCAGGTGCACTCAACATACAAATTTTATTACTTAAAACACGCCGGCCGGGATGGTCGAGTGGTTCTAGGCGCTACAGTCTGGAACCGCGGGATCGCTACGGTCACAGGTTTGAATCCTGCCTCGGGCATGGATGTGTGTGATGTCCTTAGGTTAGTTAGGTTTAAGTAGTTCTACGTTCTAGGGGACTGATGACCTCAGAAGTTAAGTCCCTTAGTGCTCATACCCATTTGAACCATTTGAGCTTAAAACACACAATAACGTAAACAAGAACTAAAAACTCTCAAGGTTTTACAAAAGAGCTCCATTGATTTGATTTAAATTAGCTGAAAGCCACATACGAAAATCCAGGGCCCAAGGCCTAATCTACGTCCTAGGGGAGTTTTTCTGGAAGTTTCATTTCTTTCCAAAAAAATTTTCTTTTACTTCAATAAAAATAGGCTGAAAGCCACACATTGAGCAAGAACAGTGTTACGGCTTAAGGCCAAAACAAATATTTTCAGCCGGCCGCGGTGGTCTAGCGGTTCTAGGCGCTCAGTCCGGAACTACGCGACTGCTACGGTCGCCGGTTCGAATCCTGCCTCGGGCTTGGATGTGTGTGATGTCCTTAGGTTAGTTAGGTTTAAGTAGTTCTAAGTTCTAGGGGACTGATGACCACAGATGTTAAGTCCCATAGTGCTCAAAGCCATTTGAACCATTTGAAATATTTTCAATGGTAATTCTAAATACGGCTGAAAACCGGCTAAAGGCTGCATATCAACCAAACAATTTAACGGTTTTAAGCCTAGGAAGAAGGGCTTTCAATTTAACAAGCTGAAGGCCTTAGTTTAAAACATTTCATGCAAACTCGGCTGAAGGCCTCATACCCAAAAAAATAACAGTGTTATGACTTAAGGGCTAGAGCAAGATTTTGCATTTTCAGTTTAAGAGAGCTTAAAACTAGGCTGAAGGCCACACAGAGTACTTAAGACAGAAAAGGAAATAACTATGTAAAACACAAGGAGCGGAGCTCAGAAGGTTTCAAGGTTCCACCTGGGAAGTCACTAACGCACGTTCAGGTGAGACAGGCAGCCAGACCGACAACATCTTCATCGGAAGGGAACAACAGAAGGCCAGCCGACAAACCAACCGACAAAATGAGTTCTACTCCACCCGCCGAGGAAAACGACAACAGGACGACAGTTGCACAACGTTCTGGATACTGGTGCCCAATCCAGCCAAGTCAGAATCAACGCCAAAAACCACCAACACACTTCAGCTGTCGAACTACACGCAGTGCTGGATAGCAACAATATGATGAGAGATACACACTGCCAAAAACTACGGCAACGCCTAGGCCAGGTAACAGTAATGTTAAATGCCACAAGGCAGAAGATGCCGCTGGAGCACTTCATTAACGAAGGAGTGACTTAAATGAAGTTAAACAACATCCAAAAAAACGGCTGCAGCTCTAGCCAACTCCAATGCACAAACGTTATTGCTTGTGGGAAACTCCCAGAAAGCTACAACGAGGATCAAACGAAGAAAAGTGATAGCAGTTGAGGCTTGATAGTAGGTTAAGTGAGCACTCAACTTTAGAGTCCAAGACAGGTTGGAGACGAACTTCGTAACCCTCGCAACAATCGCCTCACAAATCCAACCGTGCGTGCACACCGCCAGTGGCTCCGGCCTGAATCCACGCGACGGGGACCTCCTCGCTGCTCTGCGCCAACCGACCGACTGCCACCACCCAGAAACGGTCAAAGGACCAGACAGACGTCGGCTGTTGGGACGACCGACCGAACGACCAGCCAACGGCCGCTCCCGCTCCAGTGTCCTTCAGTCGATCAGTGCATGTGTGTCGCCAGTGGTCGGCAAGTACTGGCTGTCCTGACCTCACTGGTGCTCCATCCCCGACGCTCCTTCGTAGCCGACCGCTGCTCTGTCCCCGACTGCACAGCTGGTCCGTCTCGAACTGACTTTCAGACACACGATGGCCCAGAAATACTATCGGTCGCTCCGCAGATGGTACGACAGTCCACTACCGATACGCGCTGCTGCTGCCACTCGCTCACAAGTAAGGCAGGATGTTAATGACGCCAGTAAATGGAATAATGAAAACGAGGCTGCAGTACCGTAATAGAAGATGACAAACAATAAACGACATGAATCGGAGCCGTGCCCGACTCACTGTGATAGTGCCATGCAAAACAAGGGGTGCAAGACCCCTCCATGAAAAACACGGCCACACCATAACACCAGTTCCTCCGAATGTTACTGTTGGCACTACACACGCTGGAAGATGACATTCACCGGAAATTCGCCATAACCACACCCTGTCATCCGATCGCCACATTGTGTACCGTGATTCGTCACTCCACACAACGATTTTCCACTGTTCAATCGTCCAGTGTTTACGCTCCTTACACCAAGCTAGGCGTCGTTTGGCATTTACCGGTGTGATGTGTGGATTATGAGCAGCCGCTCGAACATGAAATACGAGTTTTCTCACCTCCCGTCTAAATGTCATAGTACTTGCAGGGGATTCTGATGAAGTTTGAAATTCCTGTGTGATTGCGAACCTGTCCAACTGTCGGCGGTCCCTGTCAGTCAACAGACGAGATCGACCTGTACGCTTTTGTGCTGTAAGTGTCCATTCACATTTCCACTTCACAATCACATCGGAAACTGAGGACTAGGGATCTTTAGCAGCGTGGAAATCTCACGTACAGACCTATGACACTAGTGACTCCCAGTCACCTGACTATGTTCGGAGTCCGTGAGTTCCCCAGAGCGCCCCATTCTGCTCTCTCATAATGTCTAATGACTACTTAGGTCGCTGATATAGAGTACCTGGCAGTCGGTGTCAGCACAATGCACCTAATATGAAGAAGTTTGTGTTTGGGGGTGTCCGGATACTTTTGATCAAATGGTGTTGAACAGAGTCTCTAAATGAAGCACCTGAATGCCTGAACAGGCCTGACATTAGACATGGTCCTTTCGCCGCCTAATGACATCGAACTGATTGAAGTCGGATTTCCGAGTGTGCCTGTGGTGAATAATATAAGCTAAAACATACTTTTTGGGTATTCTGATGTTCTGGACACCGGTCAGTGGCAACTGAATCAGCACAGAAGACTCGATGCCAAGAAAATACTGCGTTACGAGACAGAATGCCAAATCTTGCAGAACGCTGTACCAAGAAAGGCTTGGGTAACGCATTATCTTATCGGTGACCCCCTGTCTACTGCAAGTGACTGAAGATGTAAAGCAGTGGGGGCAAAACAGTTGCGGCAAAAGAAATGCCAACAAAACATATACGACCATCGTAACAAAACCTGACAAATATGTAGCCGTGTGCAGTGTCGCTCCTCGAAAAAGAGACTAGTACCGGGGTGACGTGGGCGGGCGTGTGGCTGCGCTCCTTACCAGCGACGAATATGAGCCCTTGGAACTGGAGAGAATCGCCTCCTGCCACCAGAGAACCAACATATTATCGAAGAGGCAGATAAAACAACAATGCCCTACACTGTGCAAAAGGATCTGGTACGGAATGCCTATGGAGCGAAGAGCGAGTGACTGAATTGTGGAATGTGGCGGATTAGAACTGAATTTACTATGATATTAGCACGCACAGGTTTTCTAGTAAGTATAGATTTTAATTACAGCAGAAATGTTTTCGTGATTAATCATTATTATTATTGAAACTACCTGGCAGATTAAAACTGTGTGCCCGACCGAGACTCGAACTCGGGACCTTTGCCTTTCGCGGGCAAGTGCTCTACCATCTGAGCTACCAATGCACGACGCACACCCGGTCCTTACAGATTTACTTCTGCCAGTATCTCGTCTCCTACCATCCAAACTTTACAGAAGCAGGAGAGCTAGAGATTCAATTGCCATTCCCTGCACCATGCGTCAATTCGTTGCAGATCCTCCTGCATTTCAGAACAATTTTCCATTGTTACAACCTCTCAAATGGCTCAAATGGCTCTGAGCACTATGGGACTCAACTGCTGTGGTCTTAAGTCCCCTAGAACTTAGAACTACTTAAACCTAACTAACCTAAGGACATCACACACATCCATGCCCGAGGAAGGATTCGAACCTGCGACCGTACCGGTCGTGCGGTTCCAGACTGTGGCGCCTTTAACCGCTAGGCCACTCCGGCCGGCTACAACCTCTCGATATACTACAGCATCATCCGCAAAAGCCTCAGTGAACCTCCGATATTATCCAAAAGGTCATTTATATGTATAGTGAATAGCAACGGTTCTACGACACTCCCCTGCGGCACACCTGAAATCACTCTTACTTCGGAAGACTTCTCTCCACTGAGATGATGGGTAGATGGGATAGCCACCGCAGCTAAATGCTCTACCTCCAGCTCTAGGTCAGGCCTCAGTGCGTGGTACAGCGGGGCGCTCTCGTGGAGCGTGATTGGCCGGCTGTGCCTGTTCCGCGGGACAGGTGCTCTGCCGTCCGCGACGGTCCATCCGCTGTTCCGAGGTGCCTCGCTGCGCCGCTAGATCGCTGTCCTAACGACCCCTGACGTCACCAGGTGAACTGCGGTCGCTCTGTCCGCATCGTTCTCGTCCAGTTAATCTGGCGGTTCCCAGAAGCTACCACAGTGAATAGACAACGTAAGATATCGTTTGCTACATTCACCAGGTGTTTATTATTTACATGTCCATCTCACCTTCATCTCACGTAATATTTTCCGCATTCCTCGTTTAATATACAGCTTGATTTCTGGGTCAGTAAATATCAGCTGACCGTAAACATGTAAGTCTCCAGGCTTCCGTGGCCGTTGTCACCAAAGCTAAAATCTTATGATTTGTTAGGCCGGTTCATATTTCCTTCTAAAATAAAAAATGTTCGAATGTGTGTGAATTCCTAAGGGACCAAACTGATGGGGTCATCGGTCCCTAGACTTACACACTACTTAAACTAACTTACTCTAATAGCAACACACACACCTATGCTCGAGGGAGGACTCGAACATCCGGCGGGAGGGGCCACCCAGACCGTGACATGGCACCTCAAACCGCGCGCCCACTCCGCACGGCTCCTCCTAAAATAATCGACGTTTCGACACCACTGCTGGGATCGTCTTCAGGATGTGTCCACTATTGTAGAACACTGTCAGAAACCACTCTCGCGGTCTCTTATAAAGGGGATTTTTCCCTCGTTTGTGCATGAGAAGTGGGAGTATCGGTTAAAATTCTGGTGGCTACCATTGGTGGGCCATCGTCATAGGCTAATATTCCCGCGTTAATGCAGAAGAAGGGGCGTTATTGGCTAAACTCATGTGGATACTATTGGTGGCCCATCGTCCTTGGGTAGAAAGGCACTATTCGACATTTATACTCGAGAAGAGTTATTGGTTGAAATTCCTCCTACTGCTATTGATTGACCATCATCATTGGCTAGAAGTGAAACGGGCAGAGCAAGAGAGGGGGAATGTTTACCCTTAACATGACTGTCCAACGTCCGCCCGGATAGCTGAGTGGTCAGTTTGACGGATTGCCGTCCTACGTGCCCGGGTTCTTTTCCCGGCTGGGTCGGGGATTTTCTCCGCTCAGGGACTGGGTGTCGTGCTGTCTTCATCATCATTTCATCCCCGTCCTGGGCTCAGGTCTCCCCCTGTGGCGTCGAATGTAATAAGACCGGCACCAAGGCGGCAGGACCTGCCCCGCAAGGGCCCTCCCGGCCAATGACGCCAAACGCTCACATCCATTATTCCACCGAGGTGACTTGCAGCGTGTTGTTTGTATAGCTCGCACACCGCGGCCGGATGTTCACTTCCTTGATGGCGGGGTGCCAGGATGATGGAAGCTTATAGCCGTCTTCTCTAACGAAATTACTGGCACTCTTAGAACTTTCAACCACTTCTCCAACCTTTCTTCTATAAATGTTCTTATCCTTAGCCAGCTCACGGACGTTATAAAACTCGACGCACAGCCACAGTCCGCATGATGTTCTGCTACTGCCGATTTTACACTTTGTTTTTGCCACGTGTGCCGTTCGGGTTCCTTAACGCTTTCTTTAACAGTTCTTCCCGTTTCGCCTATATACGGTTTGCTTCAGGCACGTGTCACTTTGCATTGTGGAGGCAATCAAGTGCATCCGTTTTTCGCCGGAAATAATCTCCCATTTTGTTTTGACTGCAGAAAGATGTCTGGATACCATTTTTCTTCACAATTCTGCTTAAGCCGTCCCTGACGCCAGAAGCGAAAGCTAACCTAACAGAGTGAGAAGGCGGTTCCTCAATTGAACAACTACCATAGCCAATTGCCTTCGTTGTCCTCTTTAAAAAGTCCCACTATGATTCCAGGTTGTCGTCATCGCTGACACGGAAGGCACGTGAAGACGAAATGTTGAGCACTGCTTGCTTCCGCGCTGGTTGGCGGTTCGAAGAGCCCAGCAGAGGCGGCGAAACTTCGATTATTTTAGAAGGAAATATGACGCGCCATAACAACCCAGAAGATTTCAACCTTAGTGATAGTAAAGAGGAGGAGGAGGAGGAGATTAGCGTTTAACGTCCCGTCGACAACGAGGTCATTAGAGACGGGATAGTAAAGAGTTGATACGAGTACCGGTCCACTGGAGAATCTTCTTCAGTGATGCCACCCATTCCGATGCCATAGACATATCAGTCGGTTTTAGGCGTTTCATTATATATGCCGAGGCCGGTAAAAGGATTGTTGACTAGGGTGATACAATGTAGCAATAGAATGACGTGACAAAAGTCATGGGATAGCGACACGCAGATATGCAGTTGGCGGTCGTGTCGCGTACACAAGGTGTAAAAGGGCAATGCATTTGCACAGGTGTCATTTGTACTCATGTGATTCACTCAAAATAGTTTCCAAAATGATTATGGCCGCACGACGGGAATTAACAGGCCTTGAAAATGGAATGCCATTTGGAGCTAGATGCACAGGAAAATTCATTTCTGAGATCGTTAAGGAATTCAATATTCCGAGATCCACAATGTCAGGAGTATGCTGTGGCCCGACGGCCTTCGTTTAAGGACCGAGAGCAGCGCTGTTTGTGTAAAGTTGTCAGTGCTAACAGACAGGCAATACTGCAAGAAACTACCGTACAAGTCAATGCGGGATGTATGTCGAACGTATACGTTTGATCAGCGCGGTGAAATTTGCATTAATGGGCTATGGCAGCCAACGACCGACGTGAGAGCCTTTCCCAACAGCACGAAATCGCCTGCACCGCCTCTCCTGGGCTCGTGACCGTATATATTGGACCCTAGATGACTGGAAAACCGGGCTATAGTCAGATGAGTCCCGGTTTCAATTTGTAAGAGCTGATGATAGGGTTCGAGTGTGGAGAAGACCATACGAAGCCATGGACCCAAGTTGTCAGTGAGACACTGTGCAACCTGGTGGTGGCTCTAGAATTCTGTAGGCTTTGTTTACGTGGAGTGGACTTGGTACTCCGGCCTACCTCAACCGAGCATTGACTAGAAATGTTTCGGCAACGTGGAACCCGTTTGCAGCCCTTCATGGACGTCATGTCTCCAAACAACGGTGTCATGTCACCGGGCCGTAATTGTTCGAGATTTATTTGAAAAATATACTGGAATGTTCTAGAGAATTATTTGGCCAGCCAGATTGCCCGACATTAATGACATCGAAAATTTATGGGACATAATCGAGAGGTTAGTTCGTGAGCAAAATTCTGCATTGGCAACAGTTTCGCGGTTATGTACGTCTATAGAGGCAGCAGGGGCTCAGTATTTCTGCAGAGAACGTACAACGATTTTTTGAGTCCATGCGACTTCGAGCTGCTTCAATAGGCCAGTCAAAAGGATGTCCCAAACGGTATTAGAAGGTTTCCTCTCACATTTGTCACCTTAGTGCATACCGCGATATATCCGTAACGTGTTGTTTCTTAGTCATTAACACTTCCCATGTTTTAAGGAACGTTTACTTAAACGGGTCTGCAATTCAGTGAAAAATGAAGAAATAGCACTAAAATTATTGATAGAGAAGAGTGATCAGTGGTCGTGCACAGACTCGGGAGTAATAAATATTTAATGATACGTCCAGTATAAGGTATAAAGTAATTTTGAGGGCACTAGAGTCTCCGGAATGTGCAAGCACTAAATGTGTTACACAGTTACGAATTGGAAACACATTTTGATACCATAAAGAAAATTAGTGCAGAAGCAGAACGTTTCAATTCGTAACCAGAAAAAGCATTGAGACAGATACTACACTACCTCATGTCCTAAACAGAACTTCCCAGCCGTAAGCTATCTGAAAGCTTCGTAAATTTAAAAACGGTTTCCTTCGGAGTAAGCTCAAGTCCTCACTCCTAACGAGAAAATAACAATTCTAAATGGAAAACAAATGGGCGAAACAGTTAGCCCTCACTGCTGTCGCCCAATTTCGCACGCTGAACTATTATATGTTACATGAAGGCCGGCCAGGGTGGCCGAGCGATTCTAGGCGCTACAGTCTGGAATCGCGCGACCGCTATGGTCTCAGGTTCGAATCCTGCCTCGGGCATGGATGTGTGTGATGTCCTTAGGTTAGTTAGGTTTAAGTAGTTCTAAGCTCTAGGGGACTGATGACCTCAGAAATTAAGTCCCATAGTGCTCAGAGCCATTTGGACCATTTTTTTGTTACTTGAAGAGTTGCAATACTCGTAACGACTAGCCTAACAAACGTCTGCCTGTGTAATGATTTCGCTATTCATGGCAAGCAGTTACCAATTTGCCACTGAATAACTAATTTCCTATACGTACCTTACGAAGCGACTGGTTTCCTTAAAATAACTTTTGACCCTATAACATTAGTGTGTTTGCTTATTTATTAGTCCCGAAATCTCCTCACTATCTTTTGGCAGAGAATAATGCAACATCGTGTACAGACGTCTACACTTAAAACAATTGGTGATGCCATATTTATCACAGTAAACATTCCCGTAATGTCTAATGAAGTAAATGTGTTCTACAAATTTGAGATAATGAGATAAGAAAAAAACCAATGAATTAAACACTAAAGATTCTATCCCCCTCGCGCAGCAAGAATCGAAGTGAAGCCATATTTTACAGAATTTTCGGGATGTGCTGTACATTAAGCATATAATTGTGGCGTAATGATATAGGGGGGCTGTCAATCTTACATTCATTGACACGGAGACGGTCTCGATTGGAGCCGTGGTCACGACCAAACACTGTCCGAATACCGTATCGAGGGATAACGTGCACGTGGACAAGGCGGGCCTGCATCTTTTGACAGCAAAAATATGAGCGACATTCTCAAAAGGTTCAAATGGCTCTGAGCACTATGGGCCTTGACATCTGAGGTCATCAGTCCCCTAGAACCTAGAACTACTTAAACCTAATTAAACTAAGGACATCACACACATCCATGCCCGAGGCAGGATTCAAACCTGCGACGTAGCGGTCGTGCGGTTCCGGATTGAAGTGCCTAGAACCGCTTGGCCACGTTTCAGTGAAAGCAAAGATATAACTCAGTGGTCAAATTCCAGTTAAAGACTCATTTATCACTGATGTTGAACGAAAGGTTCTGAAAGGTAGAAAGGAAGTCACTAAAAAATAGTGGAGAGTCTAATTGCACACTCTAATGGAACCAAATCATTGCTGATATTTGGAAGAGGAATGAAGGAGAAAAAAGAATGGCAAACGCTACGGCGCTAGCATTTAATCTGAAAGCTATTTCTTATTTGCACTCTTGTAATGAAATCGCTATGTATTTTAATTTCTTAGACTTCCCCGGCGATTCGTTAATATCTCGCAGATTTGGGTGTGCTGGCGAGTGTCCGAGCATCCCGAAGATGTAACTCGAGATGTTCATTAAGTGTTACCCGAGACTGTTTGCCTTTAATGACCGGGTCCCATATTTATGCCTAGACGAAGCCTGACGGCCGCCACCGAGGAAGACAGCCGTAAAGGATGCGAACGGAAGAGGGAATGCATGCAGACGGAAACCACCTCAAGGAACGACCACAGGCGACCCGGTCAACAAGGAAACCAGGCTCAGGAAACTCCTCATGAGGATGCTGAGTTAGGATGTCGTAATATCGTGTTGGGAAGACGCAAACCACCGGCAGATTCTACTACACGATAATGTAATCAGGTCCGAGATGAAATGAATCAATGAAGCGAAGATGGTTGGTTTGGGAGGGGGGGAGGGGGACCACATTATCATCGGTCCCATCGGATTAGGTAAGGATGGGGAAGGAAGTCGGCCTTCCTGGTATTTGCCTGAAGCGATTTAGGGAAATCACGAAAAATCTAGGTCAGGACGGCCGGACGCGGGTTTGAACCGTCGTGCTCCCGAATGCGAGCCCAGTGTGCTAACCTCTGCATCACCTCGCTCAATAAAGCAAAGTAATTTGTCCAGCTACTCATTCATCAAGCTGGCACCCAAATGGTAGACATATAGATGAAGCGCAAAATATTAAAATAATAACCAAAGTTCGCCGGCCGAAGTGGCCGTGCGGTTAAAGGCGCTGCAGTCTGGAACCGCAAGACCGCTACGGTCGCAGGTTCGAATCCTGCCTCGGGCATGGATGTTTGTGATGTCCTTAGGTTAGTTGGGTTTAACTAGTTCTAAGTTCTAGGGGACTAATGACCTCAGCAGTTGAGTCCCATAGTGCTCAGAGCCATTTGAACCAATAACCAAAGTTCGTACACCGAATAGCAAAACACACTTCATATGTTCTACCGCCGTGCAAACAGGTAAATGACAAGCTAGGAAGTATGTCAGGACTGGAAATCAGTTCACTCGATGGGAGAATATGAGTGGACTTCTTGAGCCTACGTTCGATTCTTCATTATGTGGGCTCAACTAGCCAATGTTGAGACAACTGTATCTCGTAGTTTGCTACAACTACTAAGTATAGCGCAAGATTGGAAAAGGTTTAGTAAGTTTAAGCCTATAGGGAAGATCGAGGAAGTAGTTTCTATAAAATGTTCTGTAACTTGTTATCGTGTCAAATTAAATTAAAAGCTATAGATTTTAATTGTTACCCATCACTTTCGTCTTGAGCTGCTGCTGATTTGGCCCTAAATTACCAACAAATACGTTGTTACGGGCGATCTTGCTTCATGGTTGATTTATGTTGCCAACGATCTTGTGAATCACTGCAGCGAGGGCAGTTAAGTAGCACCACGGCGCAAAAATAAAGAGGTCGGTGAAATTTTTTAGCATCTCTGTGCTAATATCCCACATCCGAGGGTCACAGATAGTACAGAAATTACACTTGTTCTTTATTGTTCCATATACTAATTCCTTTCAGAACCGGGTCACACTAAGAACATGAAGGAGTCAGCGTATATACTTTTTTTCATCAAACAATTTTACTGGTCAGGCTGTACCTCAAATTTTCCAAGCTCAATGTTTTGTTGATGTTCTACACGATACTCTAAAAGGTTTCGAATTAATTTAGGGATGTAATGACTCTGCAGTGGAAACAAGTGATACTATTTACTGGGGTTCTGAGTACTTGGCTAATCTGGACACAGCATCTTTCCTATCTTATTACGCGGTGAAAAATTACGTCTTACGCATTATCTGCCCACGACCGTATATGTTTTACGTTGTGTCTCAGCAGGGAAGAAGGAGTTCTATAGGCGAAACACCTCTTGATGGTTGTACATTTTCTCGACATGAGGCTCGTATACTTACAGATTA